>NC_141799.1:10469603-11713353 GCF_057944985.1 Cucurbita pepo subsp. pepo | reverse complement strand
CTACAAAGCCTCATCTATACTTCATAAACTTACTTAGTTTTGATATCTACAAAGCCTCATCTATATTTCATAAACTTATTTAGTTTTGATATCTAAAAGCCTCATCCATATTTCATAAACTTACCTTCATTATTTAAAATAAAAAATTATAAATGATATTGTTTTTAAAATTTGGAAAGCTATAATTTTAAATTTTTAATATCATTGTAAATGAAATTGAAAGAATGTGAGAGTAAATCCTAAAAATCATATAGGAGAGTAAATGGTAAATAAATAATATAAATAACAAAATCTAAATCATATTAAAATTTAAATAAAAAATATTAAAACTAAATCAATAACAAAATTTAAACTATATTAAGATTAAAATTAAAAAATAGAAAATAAATTATAGATAACAAAATCTAAACCATATTAAAATTAAAATAAAATAAATAATTTCAAAAGTAAATCATAAATATAGAATTTAGATAACATCTCAACCATTTTAAATTAAAAAAAAATCCTATTCATAGATAACAAAATCTAATATATTAAAATTAAAATTAAAATTTTAAAAATTAATAAAAAGATCCATATAACCAAATCTAAACCATATCAAAATTAAAATTAAAAATAAATAATTTTATATATCCATCCATAAAAATAATAAATTACAAAATTTAAATAATATCAAAATTAAAATTTTAAAAAATAAATAAAAAATATATACTCACATCTAAAATTAAAATTTTAAAAAATAATTTCAAAAGTAATACTTGGTAAAATAAATTTGAGATAAAAAATGGGTTAGTTTGAGTAAATTATTTGGTTTTTTTCTTTAAAAAGGTTTGTGTTTGTGATATGAGAGCTTTTACAATGGACAAGAAAAATTATTATTTGAGATACAAGAATCGGTTAGTTTTAGTAAATTGTTGGGTGTTTTGAAGCTTTCGATTACTTGTGATAGAATAGCTTTCATAATTGATGGACAAAAAAAATTATTATCCACTCTCTAGGTTTTCTTAATTTTTTTTTATAAAATTAATGAAATACTAATTTTAATTTCGTAAATAATTAATAAACTGACTTATTTTGGAAGGTAGATAATCAATAAACTGGTTTATTTTGGAAGGTAGACGTGGCATCGTGATGGAGAAGACTAAACTTCACCAGTTATCTTACACACTGCTGGACTACTTTTCTTGTCGGGCGAGCATAGATCATTATATTAAACATAATGATCATTTTCCTACCTGACTGTCGCAGCATTATGTTAAACACAATGATTGTTTTCCTGCCTGACCGTTGCAACATTATGATATACATAATGATCGTTTTCTTATCTAACCGTTGCAGCATTATGATATATATATATATATATATAATATATATATATATATATATATATATAAATAAATATATATATATATATATATATATATATATATATATATATATATATATATTTAATAATCGTTTTCCTACTTGGTCATCGCAGCAGTATGATATATATAATGATCGTTTTCCTGCTTGGTCATCGCAGCATTATAATAACCATAATGATCGTTTTTTAGCCTTGTAATGTACGCATTCGTACTACTGTGAAGGGTAAGGGGTATCCCCAAATGCATGAGTACATAATAGTGCATGAGGTCCTAACGTTTTTCTATTTTCGTTATCATTTAGTACAACACCGCTAGCATTTTGTACATACCATATCGTTGTTTATATCATTTTACATATCGTTTACCATATCTTTCATGCATACGTCGGGGTTCTATTTCATTCTAGTTTGTTGTTTTGCATGTCAAGCACATCATATCATTCAGATTACATAAATATATCGTATCATAATATTTCATGCTTCCAGACATATAAATTTCCATCATCATATCATATCATAGATCACATCACAATCATATCATAAACATGTCATTGATCACATATGTTGTACCATAATATATTTCATATCATTTTCATATCATATCACAATAAATAAATAAACATATCAATTATTTAAAAAAATGCTATTGATTCTGAACCCAAAATAATAATGAAAGCCTTACCCCTAATTTCTTTTTTTTTTAATTTTTTTTCTCTCCCAAATCTACCATTTTTTCTTTTTTCGTCTCAGCAATTCTTGCTGATGAATTACCATTTTTTTTAATTATTATTATCTTATTTTTATTTTTAGGTTGTTACATTTTTAAAGTTCAAGAAACGAGCGTCAAGGATGGATTAAAAAAAAACTTGAAATAACTGGATTATCGGAAGCTCGAGAAAGAAGGTCCCATCAACATCGAGGCAAGTAGCCATCTTGAACTTTTATTAAGAAATACCTGTAGGAATCACATGAGTTTTAATATGAACCTTAAGCTAAGTATGTATGATTAAAGGAATAAATAAGTGAAGAACGTGAGTTAAGAACCTAAATCGAGAGTTTTGCTCAAAAGTCGAGTAATGTTAGAATAACCTACAAAACAAAATTCACTATCCATGAAATTTTAATGTTTAACATAATACGACATTTTAATATTTTATATGAAATTTGGTGATCATTAGATTAAGTAGCTATACAAGTATCTATACAAAATGACTATTAATGCTCCTATGGTTAACAACCTTTGGCTCATGACCCAATGTCAGCACACCCATGCCCTCAGACACTATCCTTAAAAAGACCAATTTCAAAAGAAGTCGCCTAAGACACTTATCTCTCAACGCTTGTCTTTACTATGATACACGTATGTGCCATATGGTAGCTCACTTAGGTCACAGGGCCTAGGAATGGTGGGACCTGACTCCATGCCCTCCCCCTATAGTGCATTTTGAGATATTTCTAATATTTCTAGAGTAGATGTCATTTTGGCAACCGGTCATATGACCCCATGGAGATTTCGTAGGATACCCGTTGACACCAACTTTTGTGAGTTTTCATCTTTCATATAGATGGACTTAACTCTAGAGTCACATGCCGAAACTCATATCGAAACTCCAACTTCTACAATTTTGGCCCAAGGCTCTACCCGGCTTTCTCCGAGTTTGTCTTTGACACTCGTGTCACCTAGTTCTCTCGAACCTTGTCTATGTCTTATCTTGGCTTTAATGCACTATTGTTGGTCTGTTGGATGATGCACCGTCCTCCTCAGTCGTATCATGACATTTATCTGTCTTGACCTCACGTGAACGGATGGGCACCATTAGAGGGTCGTCGTCTTGCCTGTTGACATGTTGGGGTCACAAGCTACAATCTTCTTAGGAGGTTGTGACACTCTATCCCACTTAACCTAGTCATCATCCTTGATGACTTTTTCGGGGGCACAATAACATAGTTGATTGTGACACTCTAGCCACTTAATCTCGGCATCACCCGGATGACAACCCAAATATCAAACTAAATGCTAACATGACCCGCTGAACTTTCATCGTGCCCCAAAATGAATACGAAAACTTGCGCACTACTTGTGGGCTATCTTAGTGCCGGACCTTCTCTCGCTCTTCAAGACTCACAATCTAAGTAAAAAAAAATATAATTGCCCAATAGTTGTGGGCTATCCTCGTGTGGCAATGACAACGAGCGTAAGTTCATCATGGCTAAGATCTCTTCTCAACTATAGTGCCGACATAATCTTCACCCTCTTGGTTGACGGGCATTTCATTAGGGGCATGAGAGTGACTTTGTGTTCTAACAAGAAATCCATCCTTAACATGATGTCGAGGTCATCCATCTTAACTATCACAAGGTCGGTTTGCTGGTCCAAGTTTTTAGCTTAATCAGAGTTGTCTTTGCAACTTTTAAGACTGGGTAGAGCTAACGAATTGAAGGCTGTCATCTTTCCTGTATATTGATGCCAAAGGATGTTCAAGTATTTTTCTTCGGTCTCCAACATGAAGTTGTGGGTGGCTCCAGAGTCAATAATGGTATTCTTGGTCGCTTTGTGGTTAACCTAGGCCTCGATATATATAAGACCGCGTTCCACTAGCTCTTCTATCCCTTCCACTCTCTTCTGGAGAATAGATAAGTACATTAGTGCCCCCATGCGAGGGTGTTCAACATTTTCAACCAACGGTGTTTTATTTTTTTTCCGTCTCATACTCGACTTCTTAATTCATTTCAAATTTTGTTTGGAAGGAATATAGTGTTTCCTTCTATGGGCATTCAAATTCTCTATGGGCCCCATTACATATGAAGTAAGACAAGGAGCCGTGACAGTATTCTGGTGGGGAAACCTTCTAGTCTGTCACCTCCCTCGCCTTTAGGAGAGTTGGGTCGATAATTTTTATTACCCCACTTACAAAATCCTGGTTTCGCCTTTAGTATTGGGATATATTGTTGGTAAGTCTAATAGTCGTTTGACTGTAGCGTAGGTTGTGGAAAGGTCTTGAACCATTTGTTCATAGAACTTGCCCTGGCCCACTACTTAAGCCCCTCACAAAACTGATGACCTTGTCTTTCTCGGACATGTCACGAATATCCAACATAAGTCCAAAATACTGCTTAACGTAGTCTCAGATATTCTCAATATGCCTAAGTTCCCTTAACTTCCTCCTTACTATTATCTCGACATTGTTTAGGAAGAACTATGAGCGGAGTTCTTGTTTTAAACTCTCCAAGTGTCCATGGTATATCGACCATCTTAAATGTCCATGTACTTGGATCTCCACCACAACTTTGCATCGTCAGCTAGATGAAGTGTGGTCAACGTGAACTTCGCCCATTGTCACGGTATTTGTGGCTTCAAAGTACTGTTTGAAGTCAAAGATAAAATTCTCCAAAGTCTTAGTGTCCCAAGCCCTACAGGGCCTTCACCTTGTTAAATTGGACAGCATCTCTAATTAGGGTTTGGTTCCCCGGTGCTTTTATGGTGAGATTTAGTTTGGTGCTCAAATTTGTCCCTTCATCCCTGACCACTCCAAGGTTTGTTCTTAATTCGTCAAACATTTCTGAAACCATCTAAATGATTGCTTATTGGGCATTGTCTTGGGCCTCGATATGTTCTTCCATCCGGGCAACAGAGCCCATAAAGTTATCCCCACACTCGAAGCCACCAACAGTTGTGACCTTGTCTTCTAGAGGCTCAACCCTAACCATTAATGCATGAATGGGCATTGCTTCAAGGCGGTCTACCATTTTGTCAATCTTGTCAGATTCGCGGCAATCTTGTTAATGCAAGACTCCAAATGCCCAATTTCATAAGGAACTTTACTAAGTATTTCATGATCTTTTATCTTTACCAATCGGCCAACTTGGGACTTGCCAAGTTGTTTTGCAGCGGACATGTTTAATTACTATGATTTAAGGAAGCGACATGACTTTGATACCACTTGTCACAATCGTACTCTTGTGGTAGCAGGACAACGATATGTAGCACTTGTTCTAACCTAACAAAAAAGTAGTCGTATGGAAATCATAAGTCACGGACAATTCGAAGTATGATCGAACTTTGGTCACGTTTGAGAGAAAGTGCATTAGAAAACATGAGTAAGGAAATGCGTTGAAAATAATTTGTAAAAAACAATGCTATAGGCTAAGAACAAATAAGCAACAACCACAACTTTGATAACATGTAACTCGGGTAAGAAGAATTGACAACTAGTCACATCCCCTGTATTCTATTTTGGGGTATTTTAGCACCGGCGGGTGTAGCCATGATTTTGGTGAACAACCCTACACACCCGAATTGATACCACAAAAATAGTAAAGACCTAACTTGACATAAAAACTAGTAAAATGGGTTTGAAATGGGCATGTGCACGTCCTGGACAAGTATGATTGGGACATCTGACCCGTGGTCATAAGCAACACGCCTTGAAAAAACATGACTGTAACACAGTGCAACCAAAAGTTCAAAAGTGAAAATAGTTGAGTTCTTTTCATGTCCATACCTTTCCTGGCATCTTCAACCCTAAAGATATTGATGACTCTATTGATAAAGTAAGTTGTTGTATTCATGTCATAATCCCAGAATGTTTTGGCAACCTATAATGAATCCTCATACTCGTTACTCGCTCATTTAATGTTTTGTAAATCCTTACAGTAATACCATTTTGTCTGTCTAGAAACTCTCCTTATTAATCTAATTTCCTCGTTGCACAAAATGTTTTGAATTCAAACTTGTCATATTCTCCTCTATTATAAGACCTTAGACATTTGTATGAAAACAAATTTTGTGATTTATCATATTCTCCGTTCCAATCATACTTTCTTTGATTATCTATCAACTTTTGTGAAACAAATTCGTTTTTGTTTGCCAACATAGCACTCACGAAGACCCATATCTATAGATATCAGACCTTCTAAACCTCCTATCGTAACCAACATTTTCATTTCTTTAATGTTCATATGTTCAAGTTTATTGTGCCATAGACTTGAACTGAAAGCACGTTCAGAAACAACAATCATGTTTCTACACCATGCAGTGATGTATAAGGTTCCCGATGATGTACCACATGCTACTACCATAACACCCTTCACAACGTTAATCACTTTTATTACATAAGCCATCTCTGGTTTAGTTTTGATCTATCTCTTAATACTTGAAATTTGCCAAACCCTAAAAGCCCAATAACGATTTGAACACAATTCATTCAAATCGTCAGATTTCATCTGGCTATTGACGTGGCAAAATCGTGTGTGTTTGAAACCCTAGGATCGTTGTAGGGAATAAAAACTCTCATTTATGTTAGGGAAAGAGGACAATTAAGAAAAAGAAGGAAAAACGAAACAGAAGAATACTACAGATTCTTCCTTGCTCCATTGTGCTTCCTCTTCCTTGTTCGTCAATTCCCCCAAAATCTCCATTGCCATTGCCATAGCTTGAAATTCCAAGTGCCTGAGTTGGCCTCGAATTCATTTGGTTTCTGAAATGGTTCTCGAATTCTAGGGGGAACGAATTGTCTTCAAGATGAACAATCACAACAACACTAGCAACAACAACAACAACAACAACGACATCAATAGCAGTACTCCTCCTCCTCCTCCTCCTGCTCAAGATCTCGGATTGCACTTCTTGGAAATGGCTCGATTGGGGCTGCCTCGGGGGCTATGCGACATGGACGAGGACGAGGAGTGTCCCACTGAACTCAATACCATCAACAGTTCCGGAGGTTTCTTGTTGGTTACCACCGATAAGCTTTCTGTGAAGTATACGAATGTGAATCTTCACGGTCACGATGTTGGGGTCGTCCAAGCCAATAAGCCAGCTCCAATTAAGCGACTTGTCTACTACTTCGAGATTCATGTAAAAGACGCTGGGGCAAAAGGCCAGATTGCCATTGGCTTCACCACTGAGAGCTTCAAGATGCGAAGGCAGCCCGGGTGCGACATAGTTCCTCTATCTCTATTCCTTTCGTAATTCTTTTATTGGATTTCTGTATGATTGCCTTGACTATGAATATTCACTCTCTGTATCAAGTTAAGATTATGAATGTATCTGAAATTTACAATTTCTACAGTCGTCGAGTTATTTCTGATCTTTATAATCAACACAAAACGCTTTTTCAGTCCTCGAGTGGATGTAACTTAGTTTTGCTCAATCCTTTTCAGTTTCTGAGATATCTTTAATTCTCACAATTGAATGAAAGGAAAAAGAAATTCTGTTTCGATTGGCCCCTAGTTTCAATAACACTCAAATGCCCTGTCTTGTTAATTTGGACGAGTAGGTGGGAACCTAATAGCTGTGGATATCATGGAGATGACGGACTGCTTTATCGTGGATTAGGTAAGAAGGAGCCTTTTGGTCCAACATATACTTCTGGCGATACGGTTGGTGCTGGAATTAATTACACCTCACAGGAATTCTTTTTCACGTAAGACATTCGTTTACTGTACTTGTTTCGTTGTAGGGTTATTTTAAAAGTTTATCATCATGATACTTTCTGGTTCTTTCTGTTGATGTACCAGAAAAAATGGGATAGTAGTCGGAGCAGTAGAGAAGGACATGAAGGGTCCTTTGTTCCCTACAATTGCTGTTCACAGCCAAAATGAAGAGTATGCTCCTCCTCAAACTTTTATCCCTTTGATACTTTGTCTTCATATACGTTGTCTATTCTGATAATTTAGTTAGGATTGTGTATGTCTTAGGGTTTTAAACAACTCAATGGAATTCTTCTTCTGATGCAATAAGTCTTAAACAAGATAGCCCTTTGAAAGCTTAACATGTGAAAGCCTTTGTTTCCTTGAGATGGCGTTAGGCACATGGAATCTTTTTGTGGATTAGTAGGGTGCTGCCGAATACCGTGGTTATGAAAACAATTCACTTAGCTTAGTTTTTACTTTTTTCATTCTTTTGTAAATAAATGGCAAGGAAGTTATAATTCATTGATTTATACCATAGGTACTACGGACCTTAGCATGTTTCACCCCTCCTTGAAATTTCATATGATCGATGAAATAAAAAAACATCATTGGCACTACCAACTTGAACATAGTTTACTGGTTTAGGTACTCACAATCTTCTTTAAAAATAATGGAAGAAATAACTCTCCTTTGAATAGTAGAAAGTTGTTCGTGGAGCTTCATATGTTTTTGTCTTTTCGTGAGAAATAGTTGTTTTTGTGGCGGATCGGGGTTTGTGCTATTTTTTAGAGTTTGTGGAATGAGAGAAATAGTAGAATCTTTAGGGGCAGGAGAGATCTTTTGGTGATGTGTCGTTCTTCATTAGACTCTATGCTTCTTTGGGTTTCGATGTTGAGATTTTTTTTATAACTATTCGTTTGGATTTTATCTTTCTTGAATAAAGCCCCTTTTTGCAGTTTGGCTCTTTCTGTGGGCTTGTTTTTTTTGTTTTCCTATGGATTCTTTTTTTATTTTTTCTCAATGAAAGTTTGCTTTTTTTATAAAATAATAACGAATAACTGAAGTACTTAAAACAAATAAAATATAAGTCATAGGAAAAATAAAAGCACCCCAATTAAGATTAATATCTGGTAAAGACAAACCAACAAAGCTTGAAAGAGAACACCAGGTAGAAGCTTTCAAATGAGATGAATTGAATTGAGTCGACCAAGGCGGATACTTATAAAATTCCTCAAATTTCTTTCCATCCAAAGTTCTGAAGGAAGAGTTTGATCCCATTAGGCCACAATAAAAGAGGCTTTGAAGTCAAAGAGATCCCAAGAACAAGCTGATGAATATTATCCATCGAATTAAAAGAGAAAACTCCTAAAACATTGAAGATGGAGAGAAGCTTGTATACCAACAGTTAAGTGAATAAGCATAGCCAAAATAGATGTGAAATAAAGAATCCACATTCTCGAAGCAAAGAGAACAAACCAAAAGCATAAGGGCTGACAAAGGAAACTTTCTTTGTAAGACTTTGGGCGTATTTAAATTTCCATTCAATAAAATAATAAGATTATATTGATTTTCTCAGGACATTTCTTCTTCTATACAGCACAAAATAATAAATCCTTATGCAAAGGATTAGATTATGCCAGTTTTCTTGATAAGGACTTCACTGTGAATTTGCCCGAAGCCTCCAAAGACCATCTTCTCGGGTCTTCTTAATAACCAACTTTGAAGGAAGAAAGAACCCCAACAATGCTTGAAAATATAAAATTTCCTCATCCTTAAGAAGCCTCCTGAGAACAATAGACCTAGATAAGTGATGAGAATTAAAAAATTAGCCACCACACCATTAGGAGAAAAAGAAATGGTAAATAGTTGAGGAAAACGTGTCTTTAAAGGAGAGTCGCATGCCCTATTATCTTTCCTAAAAGAAATCCAATTTCCCAATCCCAACTTGAAAGATGTATAAGAATCCATTTGATTCCAAAATCTTGGAATTGTTTATCCACAGGCTTCTAAGACTCGGTCCGCTTCACAATAAGAGCAAAATTTCTATTTTTTCCTGCACCAATACTGAAACCTACCCCCCGTCACTTGGTAGCTGAGAGGGTAAATTCCAAAAAACCAAATGATTAGATTTACCCCTATTATTCCCTTCCCAATAGAAGTTACGAATCAGCCTTTCCCAACTCACGCGCACATGTGGGGCATAAGGAAAAGCGACGTGTAATATAATGGAATACTTGACAAAATCGAACCACAAAGGGTAAGCCTACCTCCTCGAGAGAGATTAAACCACTTCCATCCTATATCTTTAAAAAACATTTTGGGTATTGTATTTTCTTTGATAGAAAACTAAGTAACTTTATTACAGGTGATGTGTCAAAAAATTGGATAAGAATTCAGTCATAAGCTGCAGCCCATCCACCATGTCCAGGGACCTGACAAGTTTCAAACACATGGCATCTAGGTAGGTGCTACTTAGAGACTGCAGGCCTTAGCCAAAGGGGCTACTCTTTAGGGGTTGAAAGCACACTTTTTATTATAAAAAGAGTATTTGATTTCATTAGAAAATGAGTACAATTATAAAATGAATTAGACAGGGAACACCAGGAAGAAAAATAGAAAGTCTTCCTGAAATCCTCATTCCATTCTCATAATTCTTGGTAACTTCTCTCTAACCAGATTCCCTGAGCCTTTATTGCATGTGAGACATAGTATTTTGTGCTTTTCCTCTAAACCTTTGACCACAGAACAGTGGAGAATAGCATCTGATTATCGAAGGCCTGTTATCAAATTGTTGTAGCAATGATGTCCAACCTTTCCAACAAGAGGGAAAAAAAAAAAAACGTGTCCCATGTTTTCCTCTGCCCTTTAACAGAGACACCGATTTGGATAGGTTTGGGCATCCCCTTTGACATCTTGTAGGAGCGTTTAACTCCGATGTCTGCATACACAAAGTTCAAAAGAACTTCACTTTCTTTGTTCCTTTTCCTTCCCGTATTTCCGTTGGCGGTTTTTATTAAAGCATGTTCTTATATTCACCAATTGGAAGAATAGTGATTTCATCTAAAGCTTCATTGATTATTTCTTCTTTTTGTCTCTAGAATGCCTGGTGTAACACAGCTAACTTGCTTCCCAATCTCAAGGGGCCAGTATCACAAAACTTTCTGATTAAACTTAAGGGGAAAAAACATGCACACACACACAATGTCTGGGGTATCAATCCACTAGTAAGAAATTAGACAATGAAAAAACTTTACCTTATTACTTTTTTTTTTTTTTTTTTTTTGAATAGTTATCAAGCTTTTCGTTGGAAAAATAGAAAGAGACGAACAGTTCAAAGATACAAACTCCACAAGGGAGTGAAGAAAACAAAAATTAAACAAACAAATTTCATAAGGGAAATAAATGCATTCCAAATGAGAAACAGACTATCTAGGTAAACCAACAAAGGGCTTAGAAAGAGAACACAAAAAAGAAAATCTTAAGCTATCAATCTTGCAGACTTCAGTCGATCAAGACAAAGAAGACTCAGAAAAACTTGACCATCCAAAAGGACCAAAGGAAGAGGTACAATCGTGATTAACCATAAAAAGGTGAAGCTTCAAAGCCTATGAAAGCCAAGGATAAACTGATGAAGAAATCCTTCAAATTGGAGTAGGGAACCCATGAATCTTTGAAGAAGGAGAAAAGCTTGTGCTAATACTTAAGTAGATATGTAAAGACAATCACCATTGACATAGCAAAAGGGACAAATCGAGGCTGGAAGGATCCTAAGTTCTAATTCTTGAAACTGCCAGTGAGCTGCTTCAAAGAAGAATCACATGACCAAAAAACATTCCAGGCTGACCAAAGACACCGGCATTCTTGCAACTAATGACCTTTGAAGACCATATGGATTTTCCATTAGATTGGAAAGGATAAGTTTTGGACCCAATTAATCTCATTTGATTGGGTCTTCTCGTTTGCATAACAGAGTACACAATCAGCTTGGTTTTTGTTCTTTTTTTTTCTTCTTCTTTCCATTGATAAAATGAAATTACAAAAATGATGATATTCGATCCAATGGATTTCAAATACTCTTCCAGTTGGTCATAAGGGTAGATAAGCTATAACTACCAAACTACCAAAGGGGCTCAATTCCCACCATGTAAGAGAATAGGAAAATTATTGATGTGTGAGAAGAGCTTGGAGATCTTGTTCCTTATCTGAGAAGATACAAGAGTTACACTCAAGCCCGAATGAAGTTTAGCCAAAGGATCTTCCTTTCTTTCTTGAATGGATGCCCTGTGAACATAAGAGAAAGGAGATCCCGAATGTCAAGAGGAAGTGCCATCTGCCACTGAAATGAAGCACTTGTATGATCCCAAATGAACCTGGCCTGTTTACACCAAATGAATAGGTGACACAACCAGCTTGGTTTATCCATCTTTTTAGGGAACATATTCTGAATCACCTCCCTGATGTTGACTGCACAGAGGCTTGGGGTCCACAAAGCTTCAATAATGATTGTAATGGTGGCAAACTTCGATGGCTTTCTCCTTTTCTCTTTTCTAGGCCTCTTAAAGTTTTTCAAGTTTTAGCATGTGATAAATGATGATTGAAGTTTGAAGCATCTCTTCTTATATTGGCTTCATTTGGACTTTGTGCAGCCTTACAATATACAACTAGGTGATTGTTGTGTTACTAATATGTTAAGATCCTTGTGCTATTGAATTTAACTTCTTACTTTATTTTGATGAAAGTTTTGTTATATAATTTTTATGAATATCTTGACTCTTAAGAGAGAATTTATTATAATCTGACAGGGTGCTTGTCAACTTTGGACAGAAACCATTTGCATTTGATCTCAAGGTCAGTTTCTGAACTTACGTCCTCTTAAATACCAGTTTCCCTCAAGTGTCTGAGGATCTTATATTTATTCTTACAAGAAGACATTATCTCTCAATTTTTTTCTCCCATGTTTTGTCTAAAAAAACTGTTTCCTTTCCAGCACTAAACCCATGCATAACCAATTATACCCACATAGCCTGGGTTTCTTTTTTTTCTCAATCATGGGTACTTGAGTTGATCATTGTAAGAAGACATTTTGTCTCTCTTTGATTTTTTTTTTTTTGATTTTTTTTTAATTTTTAAAAGAAGTCTATTATACTGATGGATTAAATGTAATTGCAGAATGCGTATTTTCTCTCTGAGACTTGTTTAAATCTTGATAGTACAGAAAATACTTAACCTTTTCTACAAAGAAAATCCCTTCTTGCTGAAATTAAGTTTTCTGTTTGTTAAAATTAAGTTTCATGAGATGTAAAATTCTTGCACTAATAATATTTTCCTAGAATACTTTGAAGTTTATCGTTTCTTCAATAGTTGTTTGTCACTCATAATGAATATGAATTTTATTTTGTCAACCTTTATCTACATACATACACACGTATAGATAATACTAGATAGGTATCTTTTAATAAAATTTTGTGTACCTTTTTCCTTCTGGATACAATGTCTGGAAGTTTCTCCCCTAGTTGTATTCTGTGATTTGCCGAATATTTGGAGTTACAGAAACAGGAATCATGCTCTGAAAGAATTCTTTTGAGCTCAAGTTGTTATTGTTGTTGCTGCATGCATGTGGCAGTAGAATCTAAACTTAGAGATGGTTAACTGAAATGCATGTTGATATTTTTCCTGTGTTGCATTGTTGTTCTTAGGTATTTGAAGCACAAGAGAGGATGAAGCAACAAACCACCATTGAGAAGTTATCTTTGCCATCAAATGTCAGTTATAGGTAAAAAATATTATTTTTAAATATCCTAAAATCCTCTAACCCTTCTTTAGTTTATCAAGTTTGACATTGTTGAGTAACCATTTGACCATACAATATTTAGTTGAGGATTAATTTAGTAGTTAGGAAATTCATGGGTAGTTGGCCGGAGGCCTATTGATAAATTGTAGCTAGTATCAGGGCACCCTATAGCCTTTTCATGAGCTTTCAACCAATTGGCCAACTCTTGAGCACCCAAAGAAAGAGAAGATTTCTCAGACAGACTAATTGGTTTACAAAATTGTGAGATGATTTGCTATTTGATAAAATAACATTATTGAATCAGTGTATCAATGAGATAATCGATGAGATTGATTAAAGGGTAAAATACACTTTTGGTACTTGGAATTTGAACTTATTTTTTATTTGTTCCCTAAGTTTTCTAAACTAACACTTTTGGTCCTTGATATTTGATTTTAGTTTCTATTTAGTTTTTGAGATTTTTAAAATGACATGTTTGGTCATTAAGTTTTGAACTTGATTTCCAATCGGTCCTTGAAGTTTCAAAGATTTCTAATTGATCTATGAAGTTTGAAATTGGTATCTAATTAATTTCTAAATATAAAAATAAAAATATAGACAAGATTTTAACTCGTTAGAGCATGTTAACTACCATGTCATCATTCCATTAACCCAGTTACTGTCTACTTTACAAGGGACCATTTAGAAACCAATCTCAAACTTAAGAGACTGCTTAGAAATCATATTCTAAATTTGAGAATCCAAAATGTCACTTGAAACCTTAAAGGACCAAATAGAAACAAAATTTAAGTTTGAAGGACCAAAAGTGTTAATTTAAAAATTCCATGGACCAAATAGAAACTAAGTTTAAATCTCATGACCCAAAAATGCATTTTTGTTAGGGACAATGACTCTTCACATATCTCCACACTGGTATGATATTGTTCACTTTGGGCATAAGACCTTATGGCTTTGTTTTGGTTTTACTCAAAAGGCCTTGTGCCAATATGTTGTATTCACTGATATACCTATGATCTTCTCATTAACTAGGTGACGTGGGACTTTAGTTGCACTCCAACAATCCTCACCTCAAACAAAGTACTAGTGAACTTCTCTTCAATAGTCATTCCATCCGTTCAACTCATTGGCTTCATCGAGACTTAGCTCTCATCCTGACAAATTTTCTTTGGATTACACCGTTTATCTGTAAAGCTATACCACAGATCACGTTGTGGGTTACATGATGTCGTCTACTTTTTATTACACCTTAAACCATTCCTCCCCTCGAACTACACTTGTTAGGCATTTGAGGGCTCATCCACAATGCTACATGACTATGTCTCTCTCAGACTCACCACTTCTTTGTTTGGCGCGAGAGGATTCTACTGACATGGCTAAGTCAAGGACATTCCTCTGATACCACTTGTTAGAGAGAACGACCTTTCTCACATCTCCACGGAAAATCGTTCACTTTGGCACAAACCCTCATGGTTTTGCTTTTAGTTTTACCCAAAGGACCTCATACCAATGGGGATGGGTGTCCTCATTTCTATACCCTTGATCTTCTCCTTATCTAATAAGGTTCGACTTTGGTTGTACTCCCAATAATATTTTTCTCCTTGATTAAATATAATGATAATCTTCCATCATCCAGGAGCCACCTTTTTATTATTAAATTTACTTATTTACATAGAGAAGCCACCTAACTAGCAAGTACTGTTGATATATATACATATATGGATGTGTGTATGCATGAGTGAATGTAAGGAACAGGAGTTTCCTTGAGAACGGTGACAGTATATATCTGGATGCATGAATGAATGTAGGGAATAGGCATTTCAATGTAATTGGTGATAGTAACAAAAGAAAGCAGCTGGATAGTGCTTGAGTGATGGACGGGCTTTTACTTGTGCATATTCTTGAGCTACTTATGTAATTGCTTCTTTGTGTGTATGCATGAATGGATGTAAGAAATAGGAATTTCCTTGAGGACGGTGACAGTGCATATATGGATGAATGAACGAACGAATGAATGAATGAATGTAAGGAATATGCATTTCATTGAAAATGATGATAGTACAGAAGAAAGCAGCAGAATAGATTTTGAGTGAGGGATGGGCTTTTACTTATGCATATTCTTAAATTACTTATGTAACTACTTCATTTAATGTCAGAACAGAGTGTATATGATCTCTGATCGCAGGCAGTTATGTTTTTTTTCACCAGAATAGTGCGCTCATACTTGCAACATTATGGTTATGAGGATACACTCAGTGCATTTGATATGGCGTGCAAAAGCACTGTTCCTCCTATCTATATAGCTCAGGAAAATGGCTTTGATGAGCAAGATATCATGTATGATCTAAGCCAGAGAAAGACTCTAAGACAGGTATGAATTATTTCACCATCGACTTCCATGGATTTGGATTTGTGAATTTGCATTTGTTCTTTATGTGGGGAGCTGTTCCTCGATTTAATTGTTTTTTTTTTTAATTTATAAATTTGTGTACAATTGTCAGAATGTGTCTTTAACTCTGTTGTTTTCTTGCCCTGCTTTTTGAAGACTGTTGAATATTCTATTTGAAGCAAAAAAGAATGTTCTTTTATTGTTGAAAAAGAATAAGAATGATAAATTTTTTATTATAAGAAACCTGGTTTTGTATAAGAATGAAAAAGGAAGACAACCTAAGGGCAGAGGGAAGAGGAATCCCCTCCCAAAGAAGCTAAGGTAGCAAAAGAATCGAAAGGATCTTCCAACCACTTTTTCTCTTCACCTTCTTAATTAAATTCAATTAAAGAAGAATTGATGGAAGTTGATTATCAATACTAAGGTTTATCAAGATGTGAGGCTAATTCCCCAGTTCTGCAGTTTCTCTTCACCTCTAGAATCAAGTAACTTAACTGTGAGTTTGAGACAATGTTTGCACATTGCTAAGAATGTGAAGTGTTTACCAATAATTAGTTCAAAAGCTATCCGGATTGTGAATAAAGGAGTTGATGGTAGAGGTGAGCATCAGATGATTAAATAAAGATGCTAAGTGCTAGGGGCAGAAGAAAAACAAAATCTTTAGAAGGCTCGAGAGGTCTTTGAGTGATGTTTGGGTCCTTCTTAATTTTAATATCTCTTTGTGGGCTTTCGTGTTGTAACATTTTTGTATTACCTATTAAGTCTGAATGGTCTTTATTTACCTGAGTTGAGGCCCTTTCTTTAACTCACCTCCTTTTGTTGGCTTTACTTTTGTATCTCCTTGTATTCTTATATTTCTCTATTAAAGTTTGGTTATATACATATATATAGACCTGGATGCCCACTGTAAAAGCGGCGAACAGAAAGGAGAAAGTATCTCTTAAATATGGAAACTAAAATATTGTTCTTCAAAAAAAAAAAAAAAAAAAGGAAAAAAAAAAAATCTCTTTGCCTTCACCTGCAATGTGTGGTCTTGAGTCAGGTTCCTGTTTTCGCATAATGGATGCACTTGTAAATTTTATAATTGTTGTCTTTTTTATTTTTATTTTTATTTTTAACATATAGTTGTTGAAATCAATGCTTTTGTAATTTCCCCCTTTGTTGAATGCCAATTTGTCATCCCCTCTTATCTCTTTAGGCATAGGGTTTAGGTAGGTGCATTTCCTATCTTCGTTTCCCTTCTATTGAACTCTTTCTTTTCGAATTATTTTATACAAAGAAAAAACTAATGCTTAGACTCTTGTCTATTTATATGCTTTGGTGGTTCTATTTTCTATATAAAAAAGTAGAAGAAACTGAACAATCAGATTCAACGCCAGTATGGAACTTTGCTTTTGATCAGTTTTTATTTTTATATTTTTATATTTTTATTTTTTGTCGATGAAGCTGATCAGGAAGGGGGAGATTGATGTTGCACTTGGAAAGCTCAGTGAGTGGTATCCGCAGATTGTTCAGGTGAACCATTGTTTAATTCAAACTTTCACATTTGCTTTATCATATGAAAAACGTATAATATCCAACTATATATGATTTCAGACATATTAAGGCTAAGATTTAAGATCCATAACTTGTACGCCAAGAAGATGGCCCATTTTTTATTCATAAAATCTCTAGTGTTCTAGCATCGTTATGACGTGTATTTTGGCTACAAGTTTTGGGTTATTTTGCTTGGTAATGTTATCTTGTGTTGTAAACCCTTATCTACACCGGTCATAATCTATAACTTTTAAGCTTTTGAGTGATTGGTGATTTAAAAAGCTTTTTGTTAACTATCCTTTAGCTCTTATTTTACTTGATTGAAGCTTCTTTTTTTTTTTTTTTTTTTTTTTTTTCCTTTTCCTTTTTGGGGCTTTATTTATTTATTTATTTATTATCGGGGCTTTATTTTTGTATGTCCCTTGTATCGTTTCCTTTGTCCTTAATGAAGCTTCGTATCGTTTCCTAAAGAATTGCAAAAAAACTTAGCCTGACTAAAAGAAAGCACAAATGCTCTTTTTACTACATTTTGAAGTCTACTTTACAACAACATACATGACTTTTTATAGCCTAAAACAAAACCCTTCACCTTTCCGAAGATATTTCAACCTTCATATTTTTTTACCATAATTAGCCACTATGTAAATGTAACGATGTTGAAGCTGCATAAATTATTTGAATTATGCCTTCTATGCTCAACCACGATAAAAAGATAGAATGGCCGTGTGAAAGTAATTCCTGTATTGATCTAAAACAATCTATATGCTCCTATTTTTTATAAGATTCTGGCTAGAAGCATATAAGTACTGTAGTGTGCCTCTTTGTGGGTATTTGGTAGCCATGTACGTAAGGATATAATCGGTGATTTGATAGCAAAAACAATAAGAAATCCGAAATAGAATATTATTTCCAGTGCTATAGGAGTGCTATAGGATACAATCGATTGATTAGCTGATCTTTTGGATAATTTTGAAAACCTCCATTACTAATCGTATATTTTGGTGTTTCTGAGTGGCCTTATTATGATGATACATATTATTGAAGAAAAAACCTGATTTAAGGAATATTTGTGTAATTCAGTAGTTAATGTTATCTATATTGTTACCTAATAACTAGAGATCTATTTAGATTTATTTTATTTTGTTACCTATTATTTAAGGATTTATTTAGATTACCTAGTATTTAAGGAATTTAGATTATCTATTGATTTAGATTTAGTTAGCATTTCTCCTTATAAAAGGGACATGTAATTTTTTGAAAATAGATATGAAAAAACAGCAGTCTAATTTAGACTTGTAACACATCTATGGTAGTACAATCTGGTTGATCGATCTTTTGAGTCTTCAAAATAATTCTTTATTTGAATAAAAGAGAAGAAATTAGCCCCACAGTCAGTGCACCATTATGGATTGCTGTGAGTTTTAGGATACTGTATTTCCAATCTATTGATTTATCTCATCTTTTATGCATATATACTTGATTATCGTTGTTTCTTGTTTTTCTGAGTTCTTTGTTCTATTCTGTATTGCCAAATATATACCAAGATTTTTCTTTGTTGAACCGAGTGAGTTTAGTTTTTAATGTAAAATCTCTGAGAAACTTCTTACTGAATTTGCAATTAGTCAAAAAACTAATAAGCTTGTTTTTACAAGTAATTATAGACTAACAGCCTACAAAGCCTTAATCAACCGATGGATTTAATCAACTAACCAATTGAGGTAAATCTTAAAATTTAAACTTTAGGATTATACATCCATTTTGTAAATTTCAATCATCAATGAAATTGTCTCTTATATATATAAAAAAAAAATTAAACTTTTACCTTGGTTAAAAAAAACATTTAACCAAGGATGAAGAACTTGTTAATAACAGTCAATAAACGAATATGAAGGCCCAAGAAACCACACACGAAATACATGAAAGTGCTCAAGAAATACACTACATCAGTTCTTTATTTCCTTGCATCCTAGTTTAATCATCTCAAATACAATCTTCTTGCAAAGATCTATTATTTATTAAGTAGTGATAACAAGTTTGCTTTTTTGCAGGATGAAAAATCAGCTACGTGCTTTCTCCTTCATTGTCAAAAATTCATTGAGTTAGTCAGGGTACTTTTTTCGTTCTTGAAATATGGAAATGTCACATGTTTTCAAATCGTAATGTAATATCTGAATTGTTTTTTTAGTTTCCTGCTATTATTATGTGTAGGTTGGAGCACTAGAGGAGGCTGTTAAATATGGAAGGAATCAACTGGCAAAGTTTTATGGTCTGCCTGGGTTTCAGGATCTAGTTCAGGTACTGAGATTTTTCTTCTTAGGAGTGTGGAAGCATTTAGTACAAGTCGCAATTCCTTGTGTTCTAGAGTCATTTACATGTTTGTTCATTCAAAGATTTTTTAGGATAGAAGTGTTTATATGTTGACTGCAAAGGTGCTGTCAATAAGTAAACAAGATTGTTTTTTTCCTGGTTAGGAATACAAGATTTATATAATAAGTTAAGAATCATAACGATGTTGTTTGGAGTGTGGGGTTTAAACAAAAGTGTCAGAGTTTTGGACTTTTGATCGAGGAAAAAACTACATAAGTGTTCCAAGGAGAATCTAATTTAAATTGATTTAAAACTTATCTTCTTGTAACAAGAACAGTTGTATCCCAAGAAACATGTATAAGTCGATGAGTGGATTGGGTCCAAACCTAATGGAGGAAACTAGGTAGATTGTAAAAGCCTACTCTAGTTCACCATGAAACATTATTAGAATTGCAAAACTAATAGTAATGAAGCCAAAGGGTTGTTTCCTACTAATGCACACTAGATTTCCCAAAAAATGCCCAAGCTGTGCAAGGGTTTTATTTTTATTATGGTTATTATTTTTAAACAATGTTGTACAAGGGTTTTCGGGTGAGGCTTCATTGTAATTAGAAGAACGTAGGTGATCTTGTGAACCATATCTTCACCAAGGTGTTACTCAGAACAGTCTAATATATGCCAAAACTTCTCCGGAAGGCTAATAAACAAACATGTAATCAAAGGTCTTCACTCACTTTACTTGAAAAAACTGGCGTTAGGTTTGATTTTCCATTTTTTTTAATAGAAACAAACATTTCATTGATGAGAGGAAAGTTCCAAAAGAATGGAAGATCAGCTGTCCTCCCATCCCCATCAGCAACCAAAGGAAAATATAATGAACTTCTGCTAGTGGTCTTTATAGAAAAGGACGCATAATTACAAAATTGTATAGAAGTACACCTAGGAATGATAAAAATGTCACTTGGACCCAAAATTGGAAAATTTTTGTGAACATTCTCAAAAGTTCTATTTCTCCTCCAACCAAATCTTTGAAAGCAGTGGGTTAGCAGCTATATTTTCTTTTTTTCATTTGGATTTCTTATGCCACTTACGTATTCATAATGTTAAATCTTTTAAGTTAGTTGGAAATGTAGTACACTAGACTACAACCCATCTGTTGAAGAATGATGTTCTTCGTTTGCACCATAGATTTCTAGCGCATGATTCTCTCCGTATGGTTTAATAAGACCCTGTTGTAACTAATCAATTGAACTCCCTTTTCTCAGGACTCTGTTGCTTTGCTGGCATATGAACGACCACAAGAGTCCCCTGTTGGTTATCTTCTTGAGGATACACAGCGTGAAATTGTAGCTGACACAGTGAATGCCATGGTCTTATCAACTAATCCGAATGTGAAAGATTTGCAAGGTTGCTTGCATCCACATCTCGAACGGTTACTCAAGCAGCTTACTGCTTGCTGTTTGGTAAGGAGGTCTTTGAATGGGGATCAAGGTGAAGCTTTTCAACTCCACAGAGTGCTTAACAGCAGTAAAAAGGATAAGTGCTAGTGCCTAGGACACGACCTGTTCTATGCCTCATAGACCTTTTCCCCATTATATTCTGTGCCTGTAAACACTCTATTTAATAGGGGTCCAGCGGTGTTTCATTTCTGTAGGAAATTGGGGTTCTCTCTGTGCATGCTTGTAATCTTGTAAAGTCAGGACTCTTCTTTGTATGAAATTTGTATGAACTATAAGCTTGATCAGGTTTAATGAAATTCTTATAATGCATGCACATCTATTGCCCCTCGTTTTGCTAACCACAGGCAACAATTGGGAAGAGATCAGTGGGAAAGTTAAAACAATGATACTTTACTACTTTGCTGTCAAGACAGGGATCTGAAATGGGCATTGAGCTGTAAAAAGTCCTTAAATTGTAGGGTTTGCATTCCTTTACTATTTGTGTTATTCATAATGAATCAGACCGAATTTAGGTGTCATATGCACTGCCCACTGGCGTTTGCTTCCATATTCAAATACAGTGCTGTTCCAATCTGTTGCAATTTCCCAATAACATGAGGGGAAGGCTTTTTATTTGCTATGATTCAGATTGGAATTAAGTGGTAATTGTGGATGACTAGAGGTGCTTTGGTTCTCAAGTGAGATGTATAGTTGCTTTTGAATGCTTCTCAACAGGTGTTACTCAAAAGGCTGATGAACATTGGTTGGCATCTGCCTTCTGTCAAATAGGGAACTGGTTTCTCTTGTTTCCAGGTCCCAAATTGAGGTCGCATTCACCCTGTAAATTCTCAACTAAATATGCAATTAAATCTGTGAAAAAAAATATATTTTTGAAAACTCATAAAAAAAAATTGAATCAATTACATTTTATTGTCATTTTTTATATTTCAATGATTTTTTTACCGTATAAAAGAAGTATTAATTCACCATTAACGATGAATTCATTGAGATATGGAAATGTTAGATGGAAACTTAATACAGAGTTTAACTCTATTTAGACCATCATTAATTGATATGTTATTTTATTTTATGAATTCCATGTTATAGGAGATAATATATAGAAGTAACGAGACAAAAAAAAGAGGAAAAGAAGAAAGAAACGGTAGGAAACTTATAAATATGAAACAATGAACAAGTGAGCACGTGACCGTCTATACTAATCGTTGGAATGCAAGCGACAAGACGAGTTAGAAAAATCAAATAATCTAACTGTTACAACTATTATCGAGTCATAAGTCATCCCATATCGAAACTTTTGATGTTGAAATATTTGGTTTTAAGATTAGCTCGCAAAAAGAAAATTGTAGCTAAATCTTAATAAGACAACTAACAAAGATCATGCCACAATAATGGCAAATTAGATATACAATAATTTGCAATATTTTTGTAATCACATAGCAAGTCTAATCCAATTGAACTCTTGAGCTCACGGTCATCGAGTTCTAAGAGGAGGATGAAAGGAGGAATTTTTTTTAGTGGTTTAATATACATAATTCATGTATCAAACTTAATCGAGGCCAAACTTGCATTCTTTAAATTTATTAACATTTTGAAAGATTGTAGCAACAATTTCACTAAATAATTTTTTAAAATTTTAAAATTCACTAAATAATCTATATATATTTTAATAAAAATTTACAAAAATTAAGAGTAATAATATTAAAAATTCCTACAGGGTGTTCATCCCAGTGGTCGCGCGAATTTTACACCATTTCCCGCTCCCTCCTACTTCTTATGGGTTCTTGAGTGTGATATGAACTCGATCATTGCAGGAGGGGACATCTCTTCGGAGATTCGCAATTTGGGACGAACATTTAACGCACTGAAGAAGCAGGGTTAATCCTATTCTTACCATAATCAATTATGTTAAGAGGAAGAGAAAGCTTGGTCCGATTGGTAGGGAAACGGAGACGCTTCCTTCCTAATCGTCTTTCTCTCCTCTCCTCTCCAGTCGAGGTAGGAATTTATTGCTCCCTTGTGCTTCTGATCGCATTTTGAATTCTTTCTTCAGTCTTGTCTTATACCTTTTTTTTTTTTTTTTTTTTTTTTTTTTGAATTTTATAGAACACTTTAAATCTCTGCTCTGATGAAGATTGCAAGCCCCTTCCTGTTGTGAGAACTCCGGATGCTCATAAAGATGGGGACACGGAAACCAGTAGCTCTGGGAAATATGTTACTTGCCCAGTTTGCAGCAGCAGAGTAAATGGGGAAGACTCCATTATCAACTCCCATCTGGGTATTCTTCTTATCTTAACTCTTTTCCAGTAACATTTTTCATTATTCAATGATGTAATATAACCCTTGTAAACCCATGGCTGAGCGAATAAGGAAGGAAGGAGGCAATTGCGCCTCTCAGCTCATCTTAGATTTAAAAAAGTTTTATAGAATTGAATGATTATATATATAGAATTCCTAAGTTTTCAGAATTTAAATATTCTGTAGAATTGAAAGATTATAAAATTTAGAATTTAACGCTTTCTTCTTTCAAGTATAGAATTGAAAAATTCTATATATTATGTATATAGAATGTCTGCACGTTGAATTTACCCTCTCTATGAAAATTTATCGTTCTGATGTGCTCGATACATCTAATGAAGTATAGCTTTCTATTAGGTTCTATTCTTTTCTGGGGTACGTGTGTCATTAAATACTACATGAGGCAGTACTGCGTTGAAACTTTCAAATTTCTGCGAATCAGTAAGCTGAAAGAAACTAACTTTTGTCATAACGATCAGATTATAGTTTTCAAACATTTATTTCTAATAAAGAAGGTAATTTTCAATATTTGAGCAAAACCACTGTTGCAGTTATATAAAATTCAATCTTAAGTATCTTGTTGGTGCTGCAAGTAAAGTTTGCACCTTTTATTCGTGAGTTTTTATGAGTATCTGATAATTTAGTTTTTAAACCTTATAGTTAAATGGGACCGCTATACGAAGGGAAATGAGTGTTGAGGATTATTGAGAGAGGAGTCCCACGTCGGCTAATTAAGGGATTGATCATGGGTTTATAAGTAAGAAATACATCTCCATTGGTTGAGGCCTTTTGTGGGAACTAAAAGCAAAGCCATGAGAGCTTATGCTCAAAGTGGACAATATCCTACCATTGTGAAGGTTTGAGATTCCTAACATGGTATCAAAGCCATGCTCTTAACTTAGCTAACTCAATAGAATCCTCAAATGTTAAACAAAAAAGTTATGAGCCTCGAAGGTGTAGTCAAAAGTGACTCAAATGTCGAACAAAAGGTGCACTTTGTTTGAGGGCTCTAGAGAAGGAGTCGAGCCTCGATCATGAGGAGGCTGTTCGAGGGCTCCGTAGGCCTCAGAGGAGGTTCTATGGTGTACTTTGTTCGAGGGGAGAATTTTTTAGGACTATTGGGAGAGGAGTCCCACATCGGCTAATTAAGGGGTTGATCATGAGTTTATAAGTAAGGAATCATCTCCATTGGTATGAGGCCTTTTGGGGAAACCAACAGTAAAGCCATGAGAATTTATCCTCAAAGTGGACAATATCATACCATTGTGGAGGTATGTGATTCCTACCGTGAGTGGTCCAAGATATTATCAATTATGAACCAGAGGCATTATTGAGACTTGAAACCTTGTACCAACTGTTTCTGGAACCTTCGTTACATTCTACATGAGCGATTGAAGCTTAAGACATCTAAACAACAATTAACTGCTACTACTGCTATGTTTGTTTAATTATTTATCTTTTGCTTGTTATACTGACTAGAGTCTTTGGTTTCCAGATGCATGCTTATCTAGGGGAACGAAGCGGAAATTGACACAGAGCTCTCTTCTTCAATTAAACTTCTATTCCCGACCAAAAGTTCAACATCATTCTCATGTGCTGAAATTTGAGAAAAATGAGTCTTCTGTGAGTCCCGAAGATGGTCCTGTGGACATTGTCCATAGATTGCCTAAAGATGCATCTTATAATGAAAATGACAAAATTAAATGCGGTTCGTTAGAAGAATGTGCAATGCAGCCACAAAGGGACTGTTTACTGGATACCTTAAATAATAGTGAAAGAACTAATGGTGCTACAGAAATTTATTCTCCCATGAATAAAGGAGCTACATCTGGGATGGTTACTACCACCAAGGATGATTTATCTGGGATGATTCTTGAAACTTTTATTGTTGGTCGTAAGTTCAGTGATGAAAATGAGTTAAATCTTGGGGCAAGCATCTCTCTTGAAAGAGATCCCACCAATGTAAAGGATCCCAATGCCATCAAGGTTCATTTCTTCTGCCATTTCCCTTCTTAAATTGATGCTGCAAATATATAACCTCATTTACTTGCCTAATTGAAAATTTCTGGAGATTGGCTACTTAAATATAGGAGCGTTGCCTTTTCTTTTTTTTTTTTTTTTTCTTTACATGCAAGCTTATAATGGCATTGACTACTGTAAATGCATCCTAATATAACCAAAATGTTCTCGTACTATAACACACTTGGACAAGGAAACAATGAACTACCGAACATTGAGAACTCTTGGCAGGAAAATTTGGAAATTTACATCCGGAACATAAATTCAGCAGGGAAGCCAAAAAAAAAAAAAAAAAAAAAAAAAAAAAACAAAAAACGAAACTGAAACTCCAGATTTGGGAAATTACTGAGTTTCAATATCCCCCACCTTTGGTATGTAGATATCATCCATTCTAACTGTGAGAATGTAACCGTTGTCATAGTGAACTTTTGGTCATTATATTGGATAATCTTCCCCTGTTCGAACATAAGGTATTGCAACTGTAACCTCAACAAATATAGATTATGACATTATCATGAACAAACCGTGGGTATGAGAACATGTCAAGATGACATATGATTGACTGACAGCTTGCTAAGTTCAGAGTCGTACCAAGGAAGTGTTTATCCCACAAGTCAAATTATTCTTCCTTACTTTTTATGCACTTAAATTTTGGAAAATGTAATATAGGGTGGATGAGATTAACTCTTCGCTGTCATGGATCTGGGGCCTAAGCTTCTTGTAGTATGTAATGTGTCATGATGTGAGCAAGCGATATGGACAAGTCGTTTTCTGATGGCAGTTGGAACTATTTGGCAGTTAATAAGTGTATCAGTGTTGCAGTTTCTTCTACCTACCGGAGGGTTTGTACAGGGTGTAGCTCTGAGTGACTACGAGCTATGAAGCCCATGTAAAGTAGTATGGCTATCAAATATCTCAAATAACCTTTGTTTTTAATTTGAGTTGTTTCAATGCAGACTAATTTCGTGGTAGCTATTAGGTCCATCATTATGCTAGGTCAATATTTCTTCCTCCTATCCTCGTTAATATTTTCACATTTGCAAGGATTAGGAGCTCGGGACATTTCCTGCTTCTTGATTACTTATGCCCTGTCAATAGTCCTCTGATAAAAAACAAGGATACTGTCTTCTAAACCCTCTTAGGCTGGAGAATGTCCAAGTCCAACTAAAGTCTAAGTATAAGTATATTTCTTGATAGAGAGAATTTCCATAGGAGTCTTACAGATATACCCTTGGCTGATTTCTGGCTCCATGTACTTCACTGGCCACCCAGTCCCCCAATTAGCATGCAAATTTTAGCAGGCTTAATGTACATGAAGCCCGGCTCTGTTCACGAAAACTTCTCAGGTTAGGCCAACTACAAGAAGGTCGCTTCTCAGCTTATGAGTCATTCTTTAAATGGAGGATTCTCATTGCTACAGCTGGAGGGCCTGCAATACTAGCATACTCTGCTTCCTACAATTCCAACTGCTTTGGTTGAAAAAGAATGTAGAAGATTGACTACTTGAATATAGACTTATCCGTAATAATTAAAGCAAATAAACTGACTGTTAACAGGTCTAGGAGAACCATTGAACCTGTTCAACACTTGTAATGAAACCTTAAAACTAGAAATACTAAAACACACTTGGATAAGGAAAGACACAATAATCATGCAACTCCTACTGTCAAGAGGAAGTCATCTGTAAAGCTGTACCATGTGAATTAATCCGAAAGAAAAACTTAAAGCACCAGAAAACAAAGAAGATTTTTACTCCTAACAGCTACTAGGAACTCGGTTATTAACAACACACCTTCTACGTTTTCTTTATTCATTAAAATAATTGCTGTCCTTTTGATATAGGTTATTTCTGAAGATTCTGGATATTGCAAGATGCTTGGATTTCTCCCACGTGAGTTAGCTAAGTTTTTGTCTCCCCTAATTGGGAAGTATTGCCTAAGCTTTAAGGTACTTCTTGGCCTACTTGACACTTGACAATTCTCATGCATGCAAATTTGTGGCATATGTTTTCAAATCAGTTTCCAGTATAATACTCTAATATGCGGAGGACAAAATATTCAAATAAAGGAGAAAACAGGTAGCGAATACATTGAACATTTCTTTGTTGAAATACAAGTAGGAAGTATTAAATAAGTTACCTCATTATTCTTAAACCAATACTTTTTTCTTTCACGATCTGGTAATGAGGGAGAATGCAATTAATACCAGCCTTTGTTGGTAACTTTGAGAATTAAATTCTATTAGGAATATGATGTTTGCCCTGTTCCCTTGCCTTAGAGGTGTTGACATTAATTGCGAAGTTAAATAAAACAACTCATTAACAGAAATATTACTACTATAATTTTCTGTGTTTCTTTGTTCCCTATGTGGGTTTGGCCTTTGTTTTTCTGTGACATTTTCCTAGATTCTTATTTATCTGAGTGGAAGCTAGTTTTGTCATAAAAGTCATTCTGCTTTTTCAAAAAGTAACTGAGAACTTTATCATTCCAATGACAAAACAATTAATTATACCCCTCTGGCTAGCTTGGTAGGACGTCTTTTGGCTATCAAGATGCCAACAATTATATATTTTGACTCACTTTTCCCTCTCCCTAAATGGAGGTTTGGGAAGTGGTGATGTTTAATGCCTCTTTGTGTTTGTCTATCACTAAACTAAGCCTTTATGTAATTATGATCTTGATTTTGTCAAATTTCCATTTACGTTAGGGTTTGTCTTTTTTCGTATGTCTTTATATTCTTTCATTTCTCTCAATGAAATTTTGATTTCTTACCTAAAAAGACTTGCATCATAAGCTTCTGCCGGGAAGAGGGGAAAATGAGTTTTGACCTTGATTCTTTCAGGGATTTGTGACAACTGCTCCCAGAAGTTCTGTTGACGTTGTTCCCATAGAGGTCATGTGTGACAACATCAATTTACTTGATGAGAAAAATTGTGATGTTGAGTTCAAAAATTTATGGACAAGCATTCAGCAAGCAATTGATTCAATGAAGAATTTCACCTCTAATGCATTGAAATATCAGAAGAACTTTTCTCTTTTGATACAAGAAGTTTTACAGGGTTACTCCCATTTGTTGTCCGATGAAGAAAATCGTTTTCTAGGTATCTTTTCGAAGTTATTTATCATCAGTTATCCAGTTTCTTGCAAGTTTTTCGAGTCTTTTATGGATTCCGCCTTGGGCAGATGTATTCAATTCACTATCAGATGATAGTCAGAGGCTCTTTATCCGGCTTTATATGCGTAAAGGTTTGGCTTCCTTCTAGTTTTCTTTGTATTATACCATCATTTGCAATTTGCGTGTGATTCAGTGTAGTACACAAAGAGGACCATACTGGCTAAATTTTGAGAAGGCTATGATGCATAACAAGAATTTTTACAGGTAAATAGAGCGACTATGGGTTGGTCTTGTGGCCATTATAGTCGATGAAAATAATAAAAGGGTTTAGAGGAAATAGCTTCAAACTATGGTGGCCATCAACCTAAAATTTAATTACCCTACAAGTTTTTTTTACAATCAAATGTAGTATGGTCAAATGTTTTCTCCGTCATATTTATGGAAGTGTGCGGACGTTGCAACTCTAAATATTAAGTTGTTAACCTTGTGATTCAGGCATGATAAAGTTAACATGTCAGGGAGTAGCTAGGATTAAATTAGTCTTCTTCATAGATGAGGATTTTCGTTCTTCTAAGCTTTCGGGAACAACATTCCATCAGTAGCATAATGGCACAGATACAATTATAAAACAGGATTGCTGCTCTCTTTTTCTTTTGGTTATTGACTGTTAATTCACAAAAAAGATATGGATAAGCTATTGTTTTCTTGTTCTATTGGCATGGTTTTCTCTGTGCAAGGGCCTTCAATACACCATCATACTTGTGTTTCCATCTTAACTTTTACTTATCTATTCAGTTTGTCTTCATGTTGTTATTTTGTTTTATAGGACCATGGTTTCGGATGTCTTCTACATCATATAAAGAAGTATTGGATTCTAAACAGGCAGTCAAAGAGCTCTCAGGTAAATTTTTTCACCGATATACACAATCATTCTTGTAAGTCTTGAAGTTGAGTTTTGGATCTGTCGCCTTCCCCCACCACCTTCAGAAGCAGGTTATCTATGTTGCTTTGATACAAATGATGCTGATAACACTGACATGATCCAGATTTTGAATCTTTTCACTGTCTCTGAGCTCCGTGAAGTCATGTCCATGCTTAAGAAGGTTTGCTATGATTAGTGTCCTTTTCTCTATAACTCATTAGTGGGTACATACATCCTAGTCATTTGAAGAGTCGAATGGCACCGTAAGTTCTTATGTGCATGCTTAAGAAGGTTTGCTACTATTAGTGTTCCTTT
This sequence comes from Cucurbita pepo subsp. pepo, assembly GCF_057944985.1. Classification (NCBI taxonomy): domain Eukaryota; kingdom Viridiplantae; phylum Streptophyta; class Magnoliopsida; order Cucurbitales; family Cucurbitaceae; genus Cucurbita; species Cucurbita pepo. The sequence goes on along the minus strand of NC_141799.1, from coordinate 11,683,428 downwards.
TTCTATAACTCGTTTGTGGATACATCCAAATCATTTGAAGAGTTGAATGGCACCGTAAATTCAAAATGTTGTTTAGCTGTCTACGTAGGCCATTTGAACATGTCCACAAGGGGAAACTAAAACCAAAGGTGTAAGATCTTCAGACTTCATTACAGCAACAATATTGTTACTTTGTATATTATCAATTGCTTTTTCCATCATATGAATATATGTTTTTCTTTATATTATGAATTAAATGTGCGTATAAATTTATGTTAAAGTTGGCTTTCCAGTGATCCAAAAATCCACCTCATCGAAGTGATCATCTATAAAATTTGAGTTATCAGATCCTTATTTTTTCCAAGAAAAAAAGGAAACAAGAACATTGATTGGTCATTGAAAGGTTGCAAAAAAAGAATAATAAAATCTCCCTTCAAATAACAACAAAGCACCCCGACAAAGAGAAAAACCATTGAAGAATAACTTGAAAACATGCTAATCTTAGAACTATTTCCACACTAAAAATCGAACCTTTTCGACGAAAAACACTCAACCACTCAATACTACAAGTTCCTCCCAGCCAACACCACGATTACTTAAAAAGAATTGAAAAATCTCTCCTAAAAGCTCAAGTCCTCCAAACCCTTCAAGAAGAAGCCTGAAAATTTTGAAGGACTCTATAAAGGTTAGAGAATGGTCATGAGTATTTACAAGAAGAAGCTTGAATTCCGAAGCAGCAAACTCAAACATTCTTATACTACTCCAATAAGAAGCCTGTCTTCATCCAAAGCCCAAAAACTCTAAAAACAGTAACGGAGTCAACTTCGAGTTCCCCGGTAAACCAAGAAGATAATAAAATGAAATTTATTTCCACCAGTAAGAAGTTTCAAATCAAACCATTGAAGGTGATTGAACAAATAGCAAGTTGGATCACTTAAGTCTGAAATGGGTAACTGTTGAATTCAGGCATGCTCAGGCCTACCATCAATTCACTTTCTAGAATTTTGTACTTTTGCATGTTTGTCTGATGTTTCTCCCATACTTCTGTTGAGGCCTCAGAATTGCAGTAGCAGCATGAGAAAGGATGATCTTGTTGCCTCTCTTTTGCCCCCCTACAAAGATGGACTGTGGTACATGCCTTTTGTATGTGTGTGTGTGTGTGTATCAAAGGCATCAACTATGCTGTATTATTAGGATCTGAAATTTTCTTTCCCATCATTTCTGTAGTCTACCACTTCCAGATCTAATTTTGGGCTCAATTGGCATCTGCGTTAGGATATCCTCTAAAGCGGAATTGCTTATCTGGCGTGCTGAGGTAGCTGTTTTCAATTTTTCATCTTTGACATAACTTTCATCAGATTTTATTTGACCTGTTCGTTAACGCAGAATGTCAATGTTGTTGCTTGTGCAGAGGCTTTTCTTCCTCAATGGAGAGCAGGATTTGTCAGCCTTTCTGCTTGTTGATATGGGAATAGTCAAGTATCCAACTTACAGCTGCATAATTTCAGACCAGATTTTCTTGGATCAAAATGATTTGCTTGCTTATGAAGAGGTCTAATTTGTTCTTATGCTGATTTTTGTTTATCTTTGTGATATTTTTCTTTGTGTAATATTTACATGTTATAGGCCATTGAAGTTGCACAACTAATTGATGAAGCTCTTGACGAGAAGGACAACAAAATGGTTTTAAGATGTGTATCAGTTGCTAACTCGCGTGTGAAGCCAAATCAGTGTACTACCTCTGAATCAGTTCCATTCTTTTCATTCTTTACAGCATCATGGATCTATTCAAAAGTATTGTCTCTTGGAGTTTCCTTTCTTGAGCGTGAGAATAGGTAAATATAGATATTAATTTTCTGCTCCAACCCCATTCCATAAATACATGCACAGACATGCATATGCATGAATGTATGCATAAAACACATATATTCATGCTTTGGCCAACCATCTTGGTCTTTGTTGTGCTTGATATTTAACGTCTCCGACTACTACTACTACTACTAAAAAAAAAAAAAAAAAAAAAAAAAAAAGAAAGAAAAATGCAGAAAGGGCTGAATGAAATATCACCATTCATGACATGAATTGATTAGGTTTCCTAAATGCAGTGAGAAAGGATAGTATGAATGCTAATGGACTGTGATCGTTAACACACCTCAGAGGAGAAAAAGGAAATAGAGAAGACTTGATACATCCTTGCCTCAAAAATCCGAAATTTTGCATTTTGACATGACCCCAAAATGTAATTATAATATGAGTAAATCTGCACTTAACAAAAGATCCTTATCTGTCCTTCCTTTGTTTTGCAAGATTTTGAGATCCCCTTACCTTGGACATTCAGCAAAATTTTGGGCTTTCAAGATTTAGAAATAATCATATTGTATCTCTTACCTTTTCTTCTTTATTCTACTTGAACATTTGTATTTATATAAAATCAATATGTTTGTATGGTTTTTTTTTTCCTACTTGTATTTTTTAATACTATTTCTTATTACACTTATTAGTGGAAAGTAGAATTCTGCCCTTTCTCTCCAACCCTGAGCAAACTAAACCGTAATTGGCACTGCATTCTATTTTATTTGACTGCCTTACCCATCCTTGCGACCCCAGCTTTTATCCCTGGATTTTCCACTTTTTGCTCCTAACTGAAAACTGATCAGTAATAAGAGCAGTCAGTTTTTTTTTTTCTTTTCGAGTTGACAAGCATTTAGAATTAGCTTCACTTCTTGTAGTTTGATGGTCAGGACGCTATTCTATTTAGTAAATTAAATGTTTTGTATTTTCGAAGTAATTTGTGGTGTCCAGTAACCTTTTTTTAATTGCCAATTTGATAAAAGCATGTAGAAAAGGGTTTTTTGAATGATTGTCAAAAACTAGTCTAAGCATATTTTTCTTGCATAATTTTGAGAAAAATATGTTCGTTGGAAATTACTCTGTTAAATTAAAGCATGCATGTAACTTCTTCATCAAGACTAAAAAGGAACTTGTATTTCTGAGTAGGTACAATGATGCAGTGCTACTACTTAAGCGATTGCTAAGTTGTAACACTCCTGATGGAAGAAGAGGATATTGGACCTTGAGGTTGTCAATTGATTTGGAGCATTTGGGCTATCCCAACGAGAGCCTGTCAGTAGCTGAAAATGGATTGTTAGATCCATGGGTTCGAGCTGGTTCAAGAATGGCATTGCAAAGGCGCATCCTTCGCTTAGGAAAACCACCACGTCGGTGGAAAACCCCTAGTTTTGCTGAGTCTATAAAGCGGAAAATCACCGAGGTATCTAATTATACATGGCTGCTGTTATTCTGAGGTTTGACATGCATGTTGGATGCTTATATCAAAGTTATTGGTATTGGTAAATGTCAGTGAATAATTGTAGCCTTACATTGCAAACAAGTAGGTACACGTTCAAGGGCGACCATTGAACCGTGAAACAGGTATGAAGAGCAGGTTTTATGGAGAAAGTGGGGATCAATGTTCAGTTGAGCAGCTTGCACTCGAGTATTATAATGGGGAGGGAGGTGGATGGCTAGGTGTTCATTCAGAAAGTGGCATTTGGTTAACCATTTTTGGGCTTCTCATGTGGGATGTCATATTTTCCGATGTCCCAAATGTTTTTCGTACAAAATTTCAGGTATGTTTTAGTAAAGAAAGCCAATTTTTCATTCTCTGATCTATATTTTCTCTTGGGGTACATAGTTTGCAATGCACACCGTAGTGTGAGCTGGTCAGTTATATTTATTTAGTGGGCCGTATGTTCATGTGCTCTCATGGAAGTCAATTAAGCTCGTGTCAGAATCACATGTACTTTCAATGTGATTATAACGTGCCATGCTGAAACTATGTAGGATAAATGGTCTGGTTATGAAAATGGAGACATCACACATGGAAAAAAAAAAAAAAAGTGTATTCATCGTTATGTTCGTATGAGGACACGTATTTTACTGTTACTGTTGTTAACTTATAAGGTTTTATAAGTTTTAAGATTTGTCTTTTCAGTTTAGAGGATCTTTAACATTAGAAATCTGTCATTTGCAGACTGCTCCCCTGGATTTTGGAACAGATAGCTTTTATTTATTGAGACAGAACAGTATAGAGTCCCAACTACTGAAAATTCAAAATGGCATGGGCGAAGAGATCCTCATTACGTCGTGGGAATCACACAAGGGAACAGCCTGTAGCGGAGTTAACTGGGACCGACACTCACTAGCCGAGCTTCGGGCAGCTGTGACATGCATTGGTGGCCCTTGTATGGCTTCACTCTGTCGGCATCTTGCGCAAGATTATCGAAGTTGGTCGAGTGGAATGCCAGATTTGTTGCTATGGCGCTTTAACAGTGAATACAGTGGTGAAGCTAAACTTGTTGAAGTAAAGGGTCCCAGAGACAGACTGTCTGAACAGCAGAGGGCATGGCTTTTGCTTCTAATGGATTGTGGCTTCATTACAGAGATCTGCAAAATCACCCCCATGCCTAAATCAGCTTAAAAGCTCGATAGTAACTTAAGCAGAAAAATCAAACCTCTCTTCAAAGTTCTAACCAATACTACTTAAGAAACAAATTTGATTGGTGTATGAAAATTATGTCCCATATAGAGAGGGAAAAGTTCCAGTGTAGGAATAAATGGTTTGAGGTCTCATCTTGTTGCTTACATGAAGAACGCCAAAAAGGGAATGTGCCTTATAAATTGGAACTGCATGACATAAAACTAAACACTTTTGAAACCAGCTTCAAAACAAAACAAAAGTAGACTTGGATCTAGGTAGGATTTATAACTGGTCCACACCACTGTCTTGGTCACGCTACATCTCATTTATCTAAAAATAAAATCAAAATAACACTGATCAACAACAATTGATTTACTCGGTGAATATCTAACTTGTTATTAACAAGTTATATTAGTTATCTCTTCGGTATATTTAAGTTTTCTAATTAATAGTCCATCTAGATGTTATGGTCTAGATCGGGTTCTTAGTCCAACCATTCATTATTTCATAAGCTTCGATCACCAATCCTAGTATTGGCTTGAGTTCTCTACTCGAGCCACTGCTACCAGTGACAAACGTCCTTCCACAAGTGTAAGTTTTCTAGTACCCAACAGAACTTTGGGTTCTTCTAGTACCCAACAGAACTTTGGGTTCTTAGGTATTCGATGCAAGTTTCAGGGTGTTCTAATTATCATTTACCTATTTGTTCTATTTTACTTATTATAAATCTTGAACTTACAAATTATCATTTACTTATTTGTTCTATTTATACTTGTTATAAATCTTGAACTTGTGTGTAAGCTTCACTCTTGGTCAAATACAGCCTATCTACTAGACACTTTAGCGGCCTAAAGTTGTACTCGCACTCAATCAGTGAGTTAAGGGGTCCATTAAGTTCGATTAATGTAAAAATTAACAATCGAACAATTTTGCCAAAATTCACAAATTTTAACCCCAAAAAAAAAAAAAAAACACTTTCAATTGTCTACCGTTTGTTCATAAACACTTTATGTAATGAATCTTTAAAAGAAAACTGTTAAAGAAGGTGAAAATTGCTAACATTCTTTTTAGTTTAAGGTTAAGATTTCAACGAAAACAAAAATTTAAGGTAAAAATTGAGCAAAAATTTATACAAGTTGACAAGTTTAGAAGGAAAATCAATAAAATAATGAGAAATATACATATGAAGAGAACATAAGGACAGCATATGGATCAAGAGTAAACCCCAGAAGAAGAAGAAAACTATTTGACAAGCCCTTTCCAATGGCCGACAATCATCAGGAGACTGTAGAGTTACAGAAGAATTTAGAATGTAGAGACGCCCACCAAGAACTCTATTCTGTAAGAGAGATCATAAAATAATCAAAACCAAGAAACTGTATCGCCAGAAAATTCCAAGCATTAATAATAATACCATACCTTCAAAGAGCCAATCCTTTATCCTCCGAGGAAGATCAAAGAGCAATGGAGAAACAAGTGCAATATCTTCCACACCTCCCTCAAGCACAATCTACAACCAGATGAATTCTTTATCAAAGACCCTGGTCTGAGGCCCAAATTCCAGGATTGATTAAAGTGTCTCCCAACGCTCAGAGATGGAAGCACCTTTTTACTGATTATGGAACATCGTGCAGTTTGGCAAATTGAGTTTTTGTCAAGAAAACTATACCCAGAAAGCTATGTACAGAGAATCAGCTATTTTTTGTTTTCATACATTTCCAAATCCTTTTCTTTTTCTTCCATCTTAATACGGCCAATTTCTGTGATTTCCATTTTCGATATCTTTGTCTATTCTTCATCCACTGCATATAATTTTTCCCACGTTTGCACTCCACAAAGTCTGTTATATCATCATAAGATGAAGAGCCTTTGGGGTCTGCTAGCAAACACTTGAGAAATATCTCCCCGCTGCAAGTTTCTTCCGCTTCCTCTATGCCAATATCACACTCCTTTCCACAAGTATTATGGATGGGAGCAGTTTCCATGGATTGTCCCAAATCATCATGCATTCTTCGATGGCAGCTTTTGAGAGAATCCGTTCTGCAAGATGAAGGTTAAATAAATTTATCCGTTCAAAAAGTCTCCTAATGGTAAAATGTGGTCAAAGCACTCCATTCCAGCCAGATCTTAATGTCTTAGTAATGTCATAAAAATGACCAATTTCCCAACTGAACTACACATGCAGCAAACAGTGCTGCATAAAGAAGAGCTAATGATAAATAATACAACTCAAAGAATCAACAAAGCTAATGATATAGAAGAGAACAATTTAATCTAATCAGCTGAAGAATTTGGGTTTACAAAAATTTTTCTCATTGTCGTGCTTGAGCAATACCAAGAAGAGAAAAGCTTGAAATATTCTTTAGGCCGTACAAACTCTCTAAAGAAGAAAAACCAACTATGAAAAATAGCAATATAAGAGATGGGGAGACAAGAACAGGTATAAAAAGAGAGCTGCATAGACTATGCATTTAAAGGCAAACAGATAAACGCATAATCCAGAAGATGAGACAGTTTCGTTTTGTCCGTATGGAATAGTTCCAAAGATATTTCAAAGAGAGGCTCTCGTACCTCATTTGAAATGTCTGAATCTTTTGAAACTCCACTGCAACTGTTTCACTAGATTTTAGGTCTATCAAACCCTGTAAGATATGTCAATAGTTAAAAGAGGTAATTCAAAGTAGTAGTGAAAGAGAAGAAAAATTAAAAAGCACAGCAAACCAAAGTCATGAAAAACAAAATAAAGTGTACCTCTTTAGCGTTCTCAGAGCCACCTAATAATGATAATGCATCTAAATCTCCCTCTTCAAAAACAAACAAATTCAATGTTGTCATAATTGCAAGTACACAGTCTTTTACTAAGAAGTCGAACCCTCTAGAAAAGCTTAATGCCAGTAGCCCGGTAAAATGGAGGAACATCCACTTGGAATTCTTATGCCTCTCTGGATGAGATTTCATCACTTTAGATATGAGATTCTGATTTGGTAAGGAAACATCAAATTCCTCAAAACAGCTAATGATACTCGAGATAAAACCATACTCTGTACTTGATGAAACATCTCGTAAGGTTTTAAGGCCACCAGAGTTTCCATGGTGCCTTAGACACCAAACAGCAGGCAACAATGATGAACTCATCAACTTCAATATAGAAGCAAGAAGAAAAATATCATAGTGACTTGCGTTCCGAGTCTTGTAAATTTTAGTGTCAACATCAACCTGAGAAGCCCCCAGAACTATACAATGTAGGATTGATAAAAAATCATCTTTATGTTGTTCATCAAAAATATGTTGGTTCTCCTCCACATATGAACTCGCTAAGGCTAGGAGCTCTGATTTTTCCCTAAAAAATAAACAAGTGTTTTCATACTTGGAAATAAGATTGTCAACCTTTTCTCTCCGAACCTGTTGAATATAAGATTCAAAAGGTTGCTGACCACTACTCCAAGGCACACTTGAGTTGGAAAAACAGCCATTGGAATTCAACGGGGCATCTTTCAGATACGAATTAGACATATGTCTATTATACATCATGATTGCCCTTTCAAATGCTACAAGGTACCGATCCATAAGCCTATGATCTGGGTTTGGGGATTTCACGAAAACACCGATGCCAACGACTTCAGAAACCAGTGAAATAAAATGAGCCTGGAACAATTTTGGTGCAGAGAGAATGACAGGATTTAGAAGTAATGATAAGGCCGTGGTCAGGCTTAATTCAGGAACTCTTAAATCCTCATACTGTGCCCAATATAGTCTATTGAGGAAATTATGAAATGCCTGCTCATCAGAAACTGACAGGATGAAATGAGCAGAAATCACCTCCAGCACTGTCCCAATTCCACCATGTACTAAGTTGTGCATAAATACCATTTTAGTAGTAGAAGATGTAGAATCCACCAGCATAAAGTATTCTCTCAATGATTCATGCATTAGAAGCTCATCCACAAATACCTATGAATCATTACTCCAAATTAAGTTGCTATGATTTATTAACAAACCCTAAATGCAAAAACTGAGGCGAGAAAAGAACACAAGCACACGAGTAGTAGTAATAATACATACATAAATAAACAAAGGCAGTGTAGTATACCAAACAGAAAAAGCGTATTGCAACAAGGTGAACATTTTATGCAAGATATTCATGAGAATTGAGTGCTAGCTGTAACTCACTCCACGAGGAATCCAAACGATATAATGTGAACGTAGAAAGATTATCAAGCTGAATGGTCGGCAAAGGCAGGCAACATCAGAGATCAGAGAGCATAAGTGGTAATTCTATTCTTGATATATTAGAAATGTGAACCAAATGATAAACATTAACAAAACATAACAGTGCTGTCCTTCATGTGACTATGTCCAGTGAGCGCAATTGTGCAAGCGAGTTCCTTACAATATGCCTACAATATTCTCATCTAATTGGTCAAGATATAAAAAAATTTAAATCATTTGAATCATGGTAATCGATAGATAATACCTCATGCAAGTGGGAAAAGGTGAAAATGCAATAAAAAGCATAGAAATAATATCAAGTCCCAAAAACAGAAGGAAATTCTGTAAGAACCTCAAGGACTGCACATATGAATGGATGGCATGGATCAGAAGGTTCTAAAATACACAAGGAAGCAACAAAATCCTCAGAGACAAAGGTAGTACAATCAGGTTCAGTGATTCTGCATTCATGTAAAAAATACTTCTCCAAGCTGATAGACTCTTTCTCCTCCTTTCCACTTGTAATCAAATACAGCAATTTCCTGAGTACTGAAAGAAGAACACCGACCTTTTCCAGTACAACATTTTGTTCGAAAGCAACCAGAGTCAAGATAACCAAACAACTTCTCAAAAGCAACATAAACTCTTTAATGGAGTTCCACAAATCATTATCTTTACGAGCATGTTCAGGAGAAATGCTGAAAGAAATAGTTCTCAAGTCATAGAAAACTCGCTTAAATCTCCGATCAAGTTCTTTGAACAAAAAATCTGCCAGATCACATAAATCCCGGAAACTTTTACAGCTTCCAGACTGACCAATTTCTTTGTTCAACTCAACCAATGCGGCTTCATTTCTAGACAAACCCAACGGTTCAGTTAAAGACCACTGAAGCAGGAGGCAGTACAAACGTTTCATGCTGGTGGGAGTTATAAACCCTGACGACAACAAAATGTAAGAATAAGATGAGAGCAATCATTGGTTTCATAGATTAATTCTCCAATAAACTCAAAATTCACCAAACTGCAGCAGCCAGAAAACAGAGACAACCGAAAGTACTAAACAAAATGGAAATGCAAACATGAAAACTACCAGGATTTGGAATATACTTGTGAAATTGCGTACATAATAGGGGAGGAAACTGGTAGTTCGCACAAAGAAAAACCTAAAATGGGCAGCAGGGAGTTTCCAGTGTAAGAAAATGCGTAAAGATTCAAACCCAGGGCGTCGGTGTGTGGCGTTCGCAACCTTAAGTGGAGAGCACAACAGCGGGAAGACGAAGAACAATGAATCAGTTTTTTTTTTCTTTTATATATATATATATATATATTATTATTATTATTATTATTATTATTAATAATAATTTATTTATTATAAAATAGTTGAACTTGGGTCTAAGTTTCAATTAGGAGATTGAGTTGGATTTTAGGTTGGATTGGTTTTCCAATTGAATCCAATAAGATTCATAGCTCAACACAAACATTTTATTATTATTTTTTAATTATTTTTAAAAAAATCATATTTATCTGTCCTACATGTTATAATAATATTTAAAATTCATAAACCTCAAATATCAAATATCTAAAAATCTAAGTTCTTCCGATATAAAAATTTAAATAACAAGAAACATAAGGATGAAGAAAAAAATTGTAGACCCTTCTTCTTTGAACACATAAAAACCAATACTAACTTAAGGTCTAAGAATTTAAGTACAACTATTCTATGCATTTGTTATAGGCTTTAATTGCGATTTCGTTGTCAATCTGTACATAGGTGCCTAGTAGTCTACGATTTTAGTATTTTAAAAAATACAAAGTAAGTGATCCTACTATTGCGGTCATGGAATGCAAACACACATGCAACTCAAGATTACGGACCTATTGAGTCACATCATCATAACATCATAATATCACATCGAGTCATATCATCATAATATCATATTGAATCACATCATCATAACATCATAACATCATCTTAATATCATATAAACATAGATGACATGTGCAAGGGCCATTAGGCACGTGTCATCATACATAAAATAAGTATTCCGATCGAGTTGACAGCAAGGTCACTTACTTGGTTGGTCTTACCTAAAGTTCTATCTAGCTCCAAATTTACTTGCTTTTGTCCTTTGAATTCGTTCTCACTTATGCGTTCTCACTTATGTCGAAACTTCACATATTTTGAATATGTCAATATTATTTCATGTTGCTTGTATCATACCATCCAAATATTGTTTTGTAAGGATTCAAAAAAAAAAAAAAAAAAAAAAAAAAAAAAAAAAAACCAGTCGCCGGAAAAGACTCAAAAATTATGATGAGTCGCCGAAATTCTTGCATCCTCACCTTACATGTTTCCCTCGACGCCAAGAATACGTCAACGACCTTCAATTGCACCTCACAGAATCTACCTATAAAGAAAAATAACATGATACAGAAGGAAAATGAGGGAGAAGAAGAAAAGATTGTTGAGTTACCTCATGATGAACATGACTCCGATAACTACCCTGACGAGACTCATTGCACCATATAGTGTAGATAACGCTATGGAGGGGAGGATTGACAAGCTAGGGAACAACATGATTGCACACAAGTGATTACTACTGAACGATGTCGTAGCTTTGCTGGTCAAAAGGATGAATTGATTACTAGTGTAACTCTTTGTCGGTAGGTTTGAACCTTAGAAGGTATAGAGGGAGATGGAGGGGTTTCAAAGAGGAAAAGAATGAATGAGAGGCAGTTGGGAGGCCACATTTTAATTTTTTAACGTTATTAATTTTATTTAGTTTTTGTTGTGTCATTTAAAAGATGTTTTCGAACATGTAAATCTATGACAGTGTTTTAAGATGAAGTTTATGTTTTAAAGATGTTTTCGAACACGTAAGTCCATGACAGTGTTAAGATAAAGTTTATGTTTTAAAGATGCTTTCGAACACGGAAGTGCATGATAGTGTTTTAAGATGAAATTTAAGTTTTAAAAATGTTTTCGAATACGTAAGTCCATGACAGATGAAGCTTACGTTTTAAAGATGTTTTCGAACACGTATGTCCATGATAGTGTTTTAAGATGAAGTTTATGTTTTAAATATGTTTTCGAACACGCAAGTCCATGATAGTGTTTTAAGATGAATTTATGTTTTAAAGATGTTTTCGAACACGTAAGTCCATGATAGTGTTTTAAGATGAATTTATGTTTTAAATATGTTTTCGAACACGTAAGTCCATGATAGTATTTTAAGATGAATTTATGTTTTAAAGATGTTTTCGAACACATAATTCCATGACAGTGTTTTAAGATGAAGTTCATTTTTTAAAGATGTTTTCGAATACATAAGTCCATGACAGTGTTTTAAGATGAAGTTCATGTTTTAAAGATGTTTTCGAACACGTAAGTCAATGATAGTGTTTTAAGATGAATTTATGTTTTAAAGATGTTTTCGAACAAGTAAGTTCATGACAGTGTTTTAAGATTAAGTTTATGTTTTAAAGATGTTTTCGAACATATTAGTCCATGATAGTGTTTTAAGATGAAGTTTATGTTTTTGATAAAGTTTTAAATGTTGTTTATGTTTTTGATAAAGTTTTAAATGTTCTTTATTTTATTTAGTTTTTGTTGTGTCATTTAAAAGATGTTTTCGAACACATAAGTCCATGACAGTGTTTTAAGATGAAATTTATGTTTTAAAGATAGTTTTTTCATACAGTCCTTCCAACTGGCTATTCTCGGGAAAGCTTGAACGTGACGAATAGGCTGCACTGCTCCTTCTTGACTTGCCGGACTTACTGCGTGAAGTAGTCCCACAGCTTCTTCTTTCGATTCCGGGGGGTTCCCTTCCATTTATAGGGCCCGGGAGTAAGACAGTGTAAAGAGAGAAGGACTTTGCTTAATCCAGCGGGAGTACCCTCTTCTAGTTCTGTTACAGCAAATGCTCAAAAGTCCATGCAAGACTAAGTGGATTTAGAGGTAGAGGGAGTGTAACTAGTCAGTCATATTGGAATGATTTGAATAGCCCATTGATAGGCTAAAGATAGTTGGCATATGGCGCTATCTTTCTTACCTGGTCCATTTCTTTCTGTCTCTGCCATGGACAGGTTATTCAATATCTGGACCGTTAGAGACAGGAAATTCGAATACATAAGTACAGGATAGTATTTTAAGATAAAGTTAATAACGGTCCAGGAAATTCGAATACATAAGTACAGGATAGTATTTTAAGATAAAGTTAATATTTTATGATGAAGTAGTGATACATTCTGCCATTTGTAGAGGGGTTAGATGAGGAGAGATAGGAGAGATAGTTGAGAAACAGAGGTTAGTGGATAGAATTGAAGAGACCGAGGTTAGTGGAGAGAAATTGGGGGAAAGAGTTGTCTTAAAAAAGTAATTATTTATTTATTATTTTACTTCAACTATTACTGGCACACCAAGTGTGTCTACCCCTCCCGGACCCAGCGTTCTCGCTGGCACATTTACTGGCACACCGCCTCGTGTCTACCCTCCTTCGGGGCCCAGCGTCCTCACTGGCACATCGCTCGGTGTCTACCCTCTTTTGGGGCCCAGCGTCCTCACTGGCACATCGCTCGGTGTCTACCCTCCTTCGGGGCCCAGCGTCCTCACTGGCACATCGCTCGGTGTCTACCCTCCTTCGAGGAACAACCTCCTCACTAGCACATTGTCCGGTGTCTACCCCCCTTCGAGGAACAACCTCCTCACTAGAACATTGCCCGGTGTCTACCTCTCTTCGAGGAACAACCTCCTCACTAGAAAATTGCCCGGTGTCTGGCTTTAATACCATTTGTAACAGCCCAGGCCCACCACCGGCAGATATTGTTCTCTTTGGCTTTACCTTTCGCGCTTTTCCCTCAAAATTTTTAAAACATGTCTGCTAGGGAGAGATTTCCACACCCTTATAAAGAGTGTTCCGTTCTCCTTCCCAACCGATGTGGGATCTCACAAAAAGATGGACAAATGTTTAGATGCGGCGAATGAAAGATTGTAGGACTACCATTTGGATTAACAAAATAATGATTATATACCAGTAAATTTAAGAATAGTTTCATTAAGACATTATAACACATATTTTTATTTACCTAAATAATTTTTAAATATACTATGAAATTATAGTATCTAATAAATGGTGTGTTTAATAGACATCATATTCATCGACATAGTTATATTCCAAAAACATTTAATTTATATTGAAAATTCAAATTTGTTAATAAGTTTAAAATCTAAATGAATTATTTAGGCGAATTATAAATATGAATCTATAACTTTTTAGAATAATAAAAAATTAATGAAACTAAATATAGATAAATTAAAAAGAATTTGATCATAATTTTCAATTCTTTAACTTTAATTACAACCTCCAATAAAGTTCTTACTTTAAATATTTGATCAAAATTATACTAAAGAGTTTTAAATACAAAATAATAGATTTAATTGGGGAAAAGAAAAATACAGTAGATATGTCAAGGTATTTTTTTATCCTTAATAGTTGAACTTTAAGGCAATTGATTTTGACAATCATTTTGTTTTAACGGATATCATCAAGATGATAGATCAGAGGTTGAATTAGATTTTGAGGATGGGAGTTAGGCTACTACCAATAACAATTAGTACCTTCAGCTTAGGTCAACCATGTAAGTGGTTTTACCGTTGACTTGATTGGATGAATTGATTGAAGTATGAACGGTGTATGCCCTGTGGCTCTTGCACGTGTTGTACCTTGTAATTGTTTAATGTTTGTGTATTATGTTATGTGATGCTACGACGTATGCTATGTTATATTGTAAGTTATTCTATGAGATGTTTATGTTATGTTATGAATCTTGTTGTGACTTCCATGTTGTATGATGCATAATACTTCTATGTGATATGTCATAAACCCTATGTTAACCTGATTACTATGTTAACCTGATTAGTTCAGGATTATGAGATACTGTTATGACACGTATGTATTCATGAAAGTTATGTTTATGAAAGAATAAATGAACGACCTATATCGTAGGTGTGCGCATTGTAATAGCCCAAAAATAAATAAAGAAATAAACCAATAAAAAAAATTATAAAAACAAAAAATAGTTAAAATAATAATAATAATAAATAAATTAATTAATTAAAATTAAAAACGGTAAGATTCCCACAATTATCTTTCCTCAACCCATCCTTACGCCAACTACAAAAATAATAATAATAATAATAAAAATAAATAAATAAATAAATAAATAAATAAAATAAATAAATAAATAAAAGAAAACAACAATGGTTAGATTTGAGAAAGTAAAATGGGCTTTCAACATAAACAGATGGCAGATTTAGAGATTTTTTTCAGTTATTACGCTAAAATCCTATCTCAGATTTCCTTTTATGGTTATAAGAAATTAATTTAGGATAAATCTTCTTTCATATTTTAAAACCATATTAAATTTTTGTTAGCAAGTTATACTAAATAAGGTTATAAGGTTAGATTCAATAAAATTTTAGTGGGCAGATCTATAAACTAAAAGATCGTAGCCAAACAATCAACTTAAAATTGGCCAGTAATATTTGTTTATACCATTAAAAAACCTATTTCAAAATAATTAGAGAGAGAGGGGAGGGAGATTAAGGAAAGATTTGGAACAAGATCATTAGAAATTTGGAATGCATGAGAACAGAATTAAAAAGGAAACAAATAAAAAAAAATTAACTTGAAATAGCCCAGAAAACCACAAAAACTAAATACATGGGGAAAGGTAAGCACAGATGGTAAATAAGTAGAGGAGTAAAGCTCAGAATAACTTGAAATTGCTGTATCTACTTTCTTGTACAACAGTATGAAAAATAAGATTTTTAATAAAAATATAATTGTAGATATATAACATTTCAGACTTTTAACAATGGACCCATGTAAATTAGAGAAATAATGTTGTAGAGTTAAAACCTGAAACTAATGTCATGGGCTCATATAGGTTGACTCGGATTTCAAAGGACGAAATCGAACTTTAATTAAAGATATATTCGTGACAACGACTTAAGCTAGCCAGGTAAGTGACCTTACTATTGACATGGTTATATTTGATGTTGACACGTGCCCTGTGGTTCTGCACGTGTCATATATATTGATGTGTGAATTGTCTGTGGATCGATATACTTCCTATATGTTATGTTATATTATAATATGTGGTTTGTATGCTAATAATTATGGTACGATGTGCTCAAGGATATGTTTGAGATTAGGATACGAGAAGGATGCACAAAACGAAATGTAACGATAGGAGTAAGATACGTTCATGAAACGTTAGGGTTAGGTTATGTACCGGAGTGCTATGGATAGGAGAGATTGATGAAAGAATACGGTTAGGTTATGGGTAGAAAGGGATAGATTTGTGATAGATTGATAGAACGATAGCATTAGGGTACGTTCTTGTGACGATATGACTAAGGTACGTTACGTAATGATATGTCTGTGATAGGTATAAGAACGTTAAGGCTATGGTAAGTTAGAGGACGATATGACTATGAAGTGTTTACGTTATGACTTGTTTATGATATGATACATTGTATGCTAGATTATTGTGCTTAAGTACGTAGTTATGTGAACGTAAATGTATGCTATGTATGCTTTTAGTCTGATGTGATGTGTAATGCATGTAACGATATGAGGTCCTTGAATGATTATGACATGTTTGTATGGAATATGTGAATGTGAACAACATGAATTGTATGACATGAAACACGGTAAACTGTCTGGAACCATAACCCCGATAGAAATGTGTATGAAATGTGAAATGAAAATGAGAATGACATGAAGCCTGGAACGTGACAGGGGGGTTATGGTCATTAAAGATAAATGTAGAAATAGGGGGACCTCATGCATTATGTGTGTTCATGCATCTGGGGGATACCCCCATCCCATCACGAGGGTACGAACGCGTACATCCAATGACAGGACAACGATCGTTATGCATTGCATAGCGCTGCCGTGATGGTTCTAGTTTTAACGGGTCCCGGCATAAGGGGCTCCCAGAGCATGCCCATCGGCTAAGGACAGTGGCCCAGCAGTGTGCGAACTAGCTGGTGAGCCCATGCTCGTACGTATGGGCTGTGTGTAGAGTATATGATACACGTCCACGATTACCCGTTAGGATTACACCGTAGGAAAAACGAAACGAAACGAAACGAAAGATAGGTCCCATCATTTCATTGCATGTGATTGTTGCATTTAACCCCAATAGTGGGGTCATTTACTGAGTATTTCTTTAAATACTCAAGCCATGTGCTACTACATTTTTCAGGTTAAGGCAAGACATTCCTGTACAGCTAATGACGGCGTCGCAACTCGAGATCATGGCACATACATAGGATAGTGGTATTTATTTTATTAGACTTATGATAGAATAGGATGTTTTAAACTTAAACGCTTATTTATTTTATTTTGGGTCTTTTGTTGTGTTGTTTTAAAGATGGTTTCGAAACACGTAAGTCCATGACTGTGTTTTAAGTTAAAGGTTATGTTTTATGGAATTTAAATGAAGTCTTCTGCATTCAATGTTTATGGTACGTATACAGTAGTGACCTTAAATTAAGTAGAAAATTTTGGGTTATTACACGCCTGGTTTAAAGTTATGGGGGTCTCATGCATTTTAGTATGTCATATGCATCAGGATATTTCCTCGTTAGGATAAGTACGGATGCGTACAATTTGATATCTTTGTATGTCATGATAATATGAAGGTTCATTCCTTTCGTTGCTCTGGCAGCGTGAGCATGTACTAGCTGAAGAGCAGATTCATAGGTACATTTAATAAGAAATTAAGATTGTTACATAAGATATCATTTTTTTAATCAAGATACTTTTGTCCATGAAAGAGTGTTCTAAGACACTTCAAATCAAATGGTAAAATTAGATGATTGATTATCGAGACTTGAGTAGGAAACCATCAATTGAGACTTTAACGTTAAGTTAATAAGCATGTATCAGTTAAAAACAAAGGTTTGATTATTGAGTGCAATTTACAAAACTTCTCAAAGTATCTGTAATGAGATTATATATATATATATATACGATTTGATATTTACTGAGAATGTTTGCTGAATCCACCCACCTAAATGTGCGAAATTTATCTATTTATAATCAAATAAATTACAAGGATATGGAAGACTAATAAATGAAAATAACAATGGAAAGATACCTATGGTGGCTAGATATTTGCCTTTAATAAAATATCAAATATGATATATATGGAAAACTATAATTTAGTATTAAATATCCTTAACACCCCCGCAAGCTGAGCGTCGGATTTGAACGAACGTGAAGCTTGGATCTGAAAAATTCAAAGAGAGGTCGAGAAACATTTTCGTGAAGATTTCAACAACCTGGTTCGAAGGAGGCGTAGAGAAACACTTTCTTGCCCATCAAAAACTGCAGGGGATCGCTGCTCAGCGGCGATGCTGCCTTGGCTTCGGCGAGAATATGTCTAACCCATGAAGAGGGATCGTCGCTTAGCGACGATGCTGCCTTGGCTCCAGTGATAATATTTCTAACCCAAAAAGTAGAAGAGGGAAACCTAGAGCAAGGGACAAAGACAATGTTGAAGCCGAAAGAGTTGCCACATTGGGCGAAGGGGCCAATTTTGGCGAGAAGTGCAATCGGAAGAGTCGCCACATTAGGCGAAGGAGCCAATTTTGGCGAGAAGGGAGGCGGCGACTTGGTTGGTGAAGAGGCCAGTGCGGCGCCCAGATTTTGAAGGTAAATCTCTGTAGAAGGTTGATAGCCTTCTTGAGATTCTGTATATTTTCGATGAGAATGCTGATGATAATCTTGAGGTTAGGTTTCTGAATGAAGGGAAGATTGGGAAGAATGAGAAGAAAATGAAAGAGACTGGTTAAGGGAAAATCGATTGTGTTGGAGTAAGTGAGGTTGTATGTACAAAGTATGGCGAAGGGTGATTTGGAGGTAAAAAAGGTAGAGCCGAAGAGTAATCAATCGGCTCCGTTTGCGGTAGCCATGGAGATTCCCCCTGCGGCATCAAAGCCAGCAGAGGTGGCGGAGAAGAATAGTAGAGGATTCAAAAGTCATTGAAAAAAAAAATCGGGGTTGCTAAACCGAAAAGGCTATGATACCATGAGAATGTTTGCTGAATCCACTGCACCTAAATGATGTGAAAGTTATCTATTTATAATCAAATAAATTTAAAAAAAAATATGGAAAGAGTAATAAATGAAAAAAACAATAAATGGAAAGATACCTACTTTAATAAAGCAAATATCTAGATATTTGCTTTTAATAAAATATCAAATATGATATATATGGTAAATTATAATTTAGTATTAAATATACTTAACATTTACAAAATACAATAGTTCTTATAAAGATTCAAGGAACTCACGCTCGGGGGCTCACGCTTGCACGTGTGTTTATGTGGAAAGAAGTACTACACATCCAATTTTATCTGGATTAGAGGCCACCTTTACGATGATTTTAACTATAAGTCCCTAATCATGAGTTGCATGTGTTTGGGTCACTTACTAATTACTTCTAAAATACTCAAGCCGTGTGCTACTTTTATTTTAGGTAAAAGCATGACACTCTTGTACGGTTAACGACGACATCGCAAGTAAAGACCATGATACATGTATAGGATAATTGTATTTAAATTCTTAGACCATAGGTTAGTATAAGGCATTATTCAATTTAAATATTTATTTGTTTTATATAATATTTCGTATGTCTTTTTTAAAGACTTTGAACATGTAAGTCCATGTCAATGATTTATAATGATGTTTTTAATGTTTATTTCCGCATAAAAAAAAGCATGTTATAATGATGGTAGCAACTTTAGATTAGTAAAAATCTAGGATCATTACACTTGATGACCTACAAATCAAGGGAAAAGATCTACTGTAACAACGAATCAATCATCAACATTACTCATAATCCTACCCAACATGATAGGACTATGTATATTGAATCAACATTTTAATAGATAATATGCATGAGTTATGCGTTAATGGCTTAACTAGCGGACGTGCTAACTAAAGTACTTCCCTTACTATTTCATGAATTAGTATCCAAGCTCGAAATGAATGAGGAGTTTCTTGAAACAGAAGAACCTTAAGCAATATGCTTTTCAATTCTCCATATTACTGTGAATAAAACACATCTGAAAACTATTTATAAGGGAGAAAACACTAATAGATTTCCTGAACTTTCTCCACATTCGAGCAACTTCTAACCATTCTCCTAAACAAAACACTGACAATTTTCCTAAACTTGGTCGAGTTAATAACTACTAACAATTATCCTAAAAGTATTTCCCGTTTATGACTACTTTTGCTAAGTCATGCTTATTGACTCATATTCTCCTGTGTAAGCTTTACTTTGCTCAAGATTCTTCACTTCGAGCAACTATTTGGATGTCTGCAAATTTAACCCTTGTTAAGGTCTTGGTGAGAATATTCACATGTTGCTGTCTAGCTAATTTCAACTTTGTTTGGTCCCGGATCAACTTTGTTTCTTTAGAATAGATTTTAATTCTACAACATGCTATTTCTTCCACTCTTCTCTTTTCCATAGAAAACTTGTCATCGAGTTTACGTATAGAAATTTCTTGTAACATACTGTGTTTTTCAACCTTCTTTTTAGGCCTACCTCTAGGCTTCTTTGGTTGAGATGATAAATTAGATGTTCCATTTTTTCTTACGCCCGGATAGCTTTCCTCTAGGCCTTCTTGATTGAGATGATGAGTCTGATGAAACACACCGACGATAGATTGCTCTTCGCTGATTGAAGTAGCCTCTGTTTCCTCCTTAGCTATGTTCTTCGGTTACTTTTTCTCTCGATCCATTAGTTTCTTCTTCCCTTTTTTTCCACCAACACCAATGGATACTTTCCGAAGATGTTGATGGTTTTTCATTAATATCTTATACAGGTGGTTTCAAAAGTTCTTCCATATTCCACAAGATCTTTCTTGTTATCACTTGAACACAAGGTCATGGCTTGTAGGAACATTTGAAAAGAAAATATCGAAGGAATTGAAGAAGAATGAGTTTTAAGAGAATTCTCTATGGGAGAAAGTATGAAACATCATTAAAATTATGTGTAACGACCCTAAATTTTCAACTTAACCTAAAGTTGCCAATGTATACTTGTCATGAACTTTGGTCTGGCATGTTTCATCTAAGGACTCTAAACAAACTAATAGAAATTGAAATAAAAAGAAAAAATAATGTCATGTACTAACCTATATGCTACTATTAGAAATTCATTCTTGGCTCGAGAAGTGAAGGCATTATGCAATAGGAATATCGGCTTCGTCTAAGTACATTTGCGGAACCAATAAACGGAGGAAGCCACGTGGGAATGGGAGGATGAGATAAGGGAATACACCCCGAGTTAATGAAAGAATTCGAGACTTTCGATGATGAAAGTTATTTTTAGGGGTATATAATGTAACAACCATAGAATATAAAAAAACGCTTGGTCACCAAAGAACGTGTGAGAATTTCGGTGAGGCACTGGAATTCTCGTTTCAACATCTCAAACCACGCCTCCTAACGCCCACGCTGCTCTAAAATGACCCCATCCCTTAAGCCCCATGCTCCAAATGTCCTACAAGGAAGAAATGATACAATATCTAACACTGAAAAGTGTGAATAAATCTAAAATTATTATTACTCAAAGAAGACAATATAGAGAAAACTGAAATATGAAGTGTTGTACGTAGCTATATTTTACTAACGGTAAGACTTCTATTTAAATTGAAATAACTCTTATAAAGACTCAACTGATTTGCACAAAACTGCTTAAGGTGCGGCTAATTTATTTGCAGAAATAAAGCTAACAAACTCCTAATAAAAATGAACAACTTCACTAATTCAAACTAGCCATAAGTTGCACTAAACTATGACAGCCTCCTTTAGTGCAAACTTATTTCTCATAACTTCGAGAGCCTTACGAAAAACTTCAAACTTCACTTTGGCAAGTGCCTCACTAAATATGTCTTCAACTTGCTCATTAGTATGTATTTTCTGCAATTCAACATCCTGCGATAACACCTTCTCTCGAACAAAATGATAATGAGTTTCAATATGTTTTGAACAAGCATGAAACACCGTATTTCCAGCAAGTTTTATTGCACTTCACTATCACAATTAATTTGAATTGACTGATTGAGAGTAGTCACCATTTCTTGAATAAGCCTCCTTAGCCACAAATATTCTTGAGTAGTCATTGTAGCAACTACATATTCTGCCTCACAACTTGACAAAGCAATAATGCTTTGCTTTTTACTGCACCATGAAATTGCATTAAAGCTTGCTGTAAAACAAAAACCTTTTGTGGAGCGTCGATCGTTCACGAAAACCACTCAAGAAAAATGACTTTGATTTCTCATACATTAAGACATAATTTAGAGTGCCCTTGATGTAACAAAGAATCCTTTTGGCTCCAATTAAATGAGTCTCATGTGACTGATCTATAAATTGAGACTGAAAAAGCAATGTCTGGCCTTGTGATAGTTAAATAGTAAACTATCAACAAGTTGACGAAAGAATGTAGCATCTTCTAATGACTTCTCTTCATTTCTAGCTAATTTGAGACCTGGTTCCATAGGAGTAATTTTTTCTCTTGAATTCTCTATACGAAACCGTTGCAATAAACTTGATGCATATTCTTTCTTAGAAAGAAAATAACCATCACATTTCTTAATTTCCAAACCCAAAAAACAATCAACTTCACCTAATCTTTTCTTTCAAAACGAGCATACAAGCATCTTGGAGACTACTGATTTCAACAATATCATCACTAGTAATAATCATGTCATCAACATAAAGTAAGAGAAAGGTGCATATAGTTGCTCTTTTCTTAACAAATAAGCTTGGATTAGCCTATGAAGACTAAAAACGACAAAAAAATAAGATATTGAGCAATCTTACTAAACCAAGCTCGAGGAGCTTGCTTGAGTCTGTACAATGCCTTCTTAAGTCTGCACACATAATTAGGATATTCCATAGAGGTAAATTCTTGCGGCTGCTCCATAAAAATATCACGATCCAACTCTCCATAAAGGAAAGCATTTTTCAAATCAAGCTACCATAATTTTCGACTTTTACTAGTAGCTAAAGAGATGATTGTAACGACCCGGGAAAGAAAAAGGAAAAAAAAAAGAAAAAGAAAACGATAAAAAAAAAACTCAGTCGCCGAAAAACTCGAGTTTTCCGGCGACCGCCGAGTTTCGTAGACCCCACGCGAACACACCACGCCCAGCCTTCAACCCACAACTCCCACCACCTGCTAGAATACCTGCAAAGGGAGAAAAGAAAGAAAATACGAGAGAGAGAGAGATTTCGGATAAACGTCGGCAAGTTTCCAGTTTCTCCGACGAGCCCCCAAACCACCTGAAAACCGACACCAAACGATCAGTTACCACCACGAGAAGAATCCCTAACGAAAGCACAATAACTCAGTGTTTTGTGTTTTTTTTTTCGCAAGCGCCGTCGTCGGTAGCCGAGGTCAGAAAATTGGGTTTTCCTAATCGTTCTTAGATCTGTGGTTTTAGGAACTTTTAGGCCGCAAAACTACCAGAAAAGAAAGAAGAACGACAAATAAAGAGGAAAAGGAAGAAAGAGGATCGAAATCGGCAACGAAAACGCCGCGGGAAGGAGAGAGAAAACTCGCCGGAAGATCGACCGAAGTTGGGTAAGGAAGACAAGATCCACGGATCCGGGTCAACCCAAACCCAAAACCCAAGAGAGCCAACCCATTCTTTCCCTCGGCCTCTACCTTCGGCCCAGCCCAACTACAGCGGCCCAAACCTCAAGCCAGCCCAGAAGCTACGGTTCAGTTGAACCAACCCGAGACCAGACCCACAGTCCAATCGAGCCGGCCTGCAACCCAAACACTTGCGGCCTAGTCCAGTAAGTCGAGGCCCAACGATTAGTCTTGGCCCGGTAGCCTTCCGCAGCCCGCGACCCGAACCGGACTGTGACCTGCACTTCGACCCGACGCTACCGTACGATGTGGCTCACTCTGCTGCTGCCACGTGTCACATAGCGGCACAGGCGGTCCCTCAGCTCCGCTCGGCGCAAACGGCTCGGGCTCCCTCCGGTGACGCTCTGGCGGCTCCCAGTGGCTGTTCGGCTTGACTCACCTGTTTTCAGCTCGATTTCTACTGTTTCGACCCTCCCAAATCTATTTTCGGCCTCGAATAAGGTATCCAATGCCGTTTTAGAGCCGTATTTCACTTTATTTGAATTATAGGTAAATTAATTGTGAAATACTAACAGAAAGTGGTGAACGGTGTGATAGGAAACAAACCTCGACAACGTAGGAAGCAGCTCTCACGGAACGGGAGCTTACGTTTAGCTATTTAGGGAGTACTTCGGCCAAGGTCAACCAAGTAAGTGGCCTTACTATAGGATAGGCTAAAAGTTGTATGAGTTATGATGATGTATGAACTATGTCGTACGATGCGGTATATGAGTTATAATGATATATGAGTTATGATGATGTGTGGGTTACGATACTTGATAATGTGTGCAGTATATATATATTTTGATTAATGACGTACTTGATATGTTTGATGCACTTTGTGGCAATATGATGAGTATGATGATTGCATGACGTTTACCTTAATATGATGATGTTTTCCATATTGAGCATGCTATCTGATGATGATGAGTGTCATATTGCATCATGTCGTTAGATCGACATAGGACACAATCCTAAGAGCCTGAAAATGATATTAATATAAATATCCACGAGTATGTATTACCTAGAGTAACAAAGAGATGAGACTAGAGGGTTGTGTCAGAAGAGACATTATGATGGATTTAGAGGGACCTCATGCATATTGTATGTTCATAAGCTAGGGCTACTTCCCCTAGAGATGATGAGTGCGAACGCGCACCATATGATGAGCGCGAATGCGCACAGGTACGAATGCACACAAATGAGGGTGTTCATGAGGCGCATGACACTATGGGGTTCCGCTGACCTCCGGACGTCGCTACAGATTAGCTTGACCAGAGGGTCCAGGGGGTGTGCGAGCGCCCTAGGGATTCACACTCGCACGTGTGAGTCATGTGTAGGGAAGTACTACACATCCAATTTGTCCGAGACTTGAGGCCACCCCTAAGATTATTAGAGATAGGTCCCTAATTCATGATTGCATGTGTTTGCATTAGCATGGCCCCTATAGTGGGGTCACTTACTGAATACTCAGGTCGTGTGCCATATTGTTTTTCAGGTAAAGGTAAGGCTCCCATGTACGGTTGACGGTTGTATCGTGATCAGAGACTGTGGCACGTGCATAGGATTGTTGCATATTTAAAATTCCTAGTCTTGGTTAGGATAGGGCGTTTTCATTTCATTCATTTAAATTATTTAATTTGTAATTGTTTTTATCTTTTTGAACTCCAACATGATGTTTGAAACACGTAAGACCGACAGTGTTTTCTAATGTTTGAACGTATTTTGAAGCTTAAAATTTTTCCCTAATAAAGATGAGCAGTCTTAGATTTATATTCTTCATTAGAGATGAGCATGAGACGTTAGTGGCGACTCTAGATATGTGGAAGTTTAGGGTCGTTACAATGATTGTCCGTAATGTTACCATCCTTGCAATCGGACTAAAAGTCTCATCATAGTCTCGACCATATTGCGGAGAGAACCCGAGCTTTGTGTCTATCAATTGTACCATCATCTTTTTTCTTCAACTTGTAAACCGAGTTACAAGTAATTAAATCAGCATCATGAGGCTTTGGTACAAGCTCCCAGGTGTTATTTTTTTCAAGTGCTAAAATTTCTTCCATCATTGCATTTTCCCATTCTGAAATCCCTTTAGCTTCACGGTACAACTTCGGCTCATTTTCACTTGTATCTCCCATAAAAAACAAGAAAGAATAGAAAATTGATTAATGTCAACAACAAAATTAGACAAATGATCTAGTAACTTTTTCTGTCTTTGAGGAATTTTTCTTGTGGCAACTTCAATATTTGTAGTGACTTTTGTATTCTCCCTTGAATGGTTGTCGCAATTGAAAAATCTGTTCTCCCTAACGTAGAATGATCAGGAAAGAGTGCAACAGTAGTTGTACTTTTACTGCCATCTGCATCGTCTTTGTAACTTGAAATTTCATCAAACACCACATCACGAGACACAATAACCTTCTTTGTTTCCAAATCCATACGCCTCCAACCCTTTCTATGAGTATTATAGCAAAAAAAAAAAAAAAAAAATGCATTTCTTGGTCTTTGGGTCAAGTTTAGTTCGATTATGTTTCAGTCCATACATAACAAATAGACCCAAAAATATCAAAATAACTAACATTGGGTTTACGATGATAAATCAGCTCGAATGGTGATGATTCTATCCCTGGCCATGGAGGTAGCCGATTTACAACATGGCAAACTGATGTCCATAACTCTCTTGGAAGACTCCTCGCATGCAGCCAAGACAAGAAAACTGATGTAAGATTTGCTAACTTGCGCTCAGCCACCCCATTTTGTTGTAGGGTTTTTGGACTGCTGAATCCCATGCTCCTTACAGTATTCCATAAAATCATTTGAAAGCCACCCCATTTTGTTGCAGGGTTTCTGGACCGCTGAATCCCATGCTCCTTACAGTATACCGCTGAATCCCATGCTCCTTAAAGTATTCCATAAAATCATTTGAAAGAAATTATCCTCCATTTTCAGTGCGCAAGCACTTGATGTTCAATTCAAATTCTTTTTCTATCCTCCATTTTCAGTGCGCAAGCACTTGATGTTCAATTCAAATTCTTTTTCTATCCTCCATTTTCAGTGCGCAAGCACTTGATGTTCAATTCACATTCTTTTTCTAGAGCATGCGTGATAAGAATCACGGTGTTCCAAATGAACGTATTGCTAAGAAGATTCAAAAAATGTCATGAAGATTCAAAAGAAATATGTCAACAACA
Source organism: Cucurbita pepo subsp. pepo (assembly GCF_057944985.1). Lineage (NCBI taxonomy): Eukaryota > Viridiplantae > Streptophyta > Magnoliopsida > Cucurbitales > Cucurbitaceae > Cucurbita > Cucurbita pepo. The sequence continues at coordinate 11,656,837 of NC_141799.1, read as the reverse complement.
GAATTCAAACCTACGCGCAGAGAGCTCAATTAATTTCAAACCTATCGCATTAGCCACTCAAGCACATCAACATTTATTAGAAAGAACTATGTTTAATTTCATAAATTATGTAAAAGTCAAATGGTCAATTTGACTTATTCTTTGTGGAGACTAAAGGGGATCGGGAATAAATCCCGTCCACAAACGTCTCGAATAAATCTCGTCCACAAACGTCTTTTGTCGGAAGACTATAAATACCCACAATATGTTATGTAAAATGCAGATTCGTGGATGAATGTAATTCAGATCTCAAATTGTGACGTTTCACTTAGAAATCCGAGCATCATATTTGCCATTTCTAAATTTCAAGCAATTCTTGTGGTAGAATTGCACCCGAGCCATTCAATCAAGCCTTGATCAAGTTAGATTGTGGAGTGACTCAATTTAGAACAAGGTTTCCAAATCTTGCTTCTAGATCTTCGATCGTAAGAGGTAATCTAATTCTAGCCATATCTCTTGGTTGATCCAAATTTCGTATAAGGAGGTGTTAATTACTTTGATTCAAAGGTTCTTGCTTCAACAAAAGCTTGGATCGTTGGGCTGAGGATTAGGGTTGCCTTGTCAATTTGGTATCAGAGCCTAAGTTTACATGTTTGTGGCCTACTCTAGAATTGATTTTATCTTTCATTTCTGCTATTGTTTATCTTTTCTTTAAATCTGTCCATTTATTTTCTTGCGTTGTTTCCGCCATTATTCATCAACTTTTCACTTTGTTCTCATTTTCTTCCTAAAGATCACGTTGAGATCTTGAAAAAAACAAAAACAAAAAAAAAAAGATAAATAAAAAAATCTTATCATATTGTTCTTACGATTGTGATTAGAAACGATCTTTATCATTTTTTTTAGATCATTTGCATGTTTATTTAAAGATCAAATAAACTTCGATTCACATCATTTTCTTAATCCATCTAAATCTAGAACCGTTGTGTTTGATATTTTTTTTCCTCTCATAATCTACGCTTGAAGATAACTTCTAAATTTTCCGAATTTTGTAAAAAAAAGAGTTAGATCGATCTTAAAATCTTCACGTCCTTTCTTTTTTGAATTTTTTTATTTTATTTTTCAGTGTGCAATTCTATCCCAAAATATCTGTGTCTCTTATTTGTTTGTTCACTTCTTGTTTTATTTAGTTGTTATTTCATAATTAACTTATCTTGATTGCCTTGAATAGCTTGCTACTATCAGAATTGCTTTACCCATATATTAGCCTACCTTGATCATAATTTAGTCACTTTTCCAAACAGCCTACTTTTGTGTGTATAAACACGAGTGTCCCTGAGTGTAAAATCAGTGAATTGAGTGTTTGAGGTCCTAAACATATTTCACTACTGTTTGTACAATCATGAACCAAGACGAGGAAAATGGAGGGAAGATCAATGATCTAGTTGAAGAAGTCAAGAAGAATGAGGAGGAACTGGAAGATGGGATTCATTTGGCACTTATAACAAGAAGACTTGTTAAAACTCAAGTTACAGAGAATGATGTTGATGATCAAAGAGACAACCTGGTCCACACGCGGTGTTTCGTCAAGGGGACTGCTTGTAGTCTTGTCATTGATAGTGGAAGTTGCACCAATGTTGTAAGTACCATGTTGATCAAAAGGTTACAAATTCCAACCCAAGATCATCTTAAACCTTACAATCTCCAATGGCTCAATGATAGTGGAACAATGAAGGTAATTTCCCAAACTTTAATATCTTTTACTTTGGGAAAATATAAGGATGAAGTTCTTTGTGATGTGTTACCAATGCATGATGGAGACATATTTCTTGGCCGACCATGGCAATTTGATAGGAAGGTTATGTATGATGGCTATTTGAATAGGAATTTTTTTGTAAAAGATGGTAGAAAAATCACTCTTGTACCTTTGAATTCTGCAAATGTATTTGCTCATCAACTAAAGTTGGAGGAAAGAAAGAGTTTGAGGAAAAAGAGTTAAAAGAAAAACAAGAGTTAGTGAAAAAAGAGAGAAAAATCAAAGAGAAAAAAAAGAAGAATGAAGAAAGGGATGAAATTGAAGAAAAAAGGAAAAGAGAGAGTTATATGGCTACAGTTGGAGAGGTGAGAAGGTTTTCACAAAAATCGATCTTTGCACTTATGTACAAGGGAGGATTTTTGGTCTCTAACTATAACAACTTGGCTTTGCCTAGTGTTTTTCAATATCTTTTACAGGAATTTGAAGACATGTTTCAAGATGAAATACCTCCCATTAGAGGTACTGAAACATAAAATAGACTTCTTTCCAAGGACTGTCATTCCTTATAAGCCAGCTTATTGGGTCAATCCAACCGAGACAAAAGAAATTCAAAGGCAAGTGGAGGAGCTCATGGAGAAGGGCTATGTACGAGAAAGTTTGAGTCCATGTTCTATACGAGACTTATTGGTGCCAAAGAAAGATGAAACTTGGTGCATATGCATGGATAATAGAGTCATCAACAAAATCACGGTAAAGTATCGACATCCTATTCCTAGGTTAGACGATATGCTTGATTTATTGCATGATTCGTGTCTATTTATAAAAATTATTTTGAAATCTGGCTATCATCAAATTAGAATGCATGTGGGAGATGAATGGAAAACAACTTTCAATATTATGTTTGGATTGTATGAATGGCTTGTTATGCCTTTTAGGTTGACTAATGCTCCTAGTACACCTATGCGCTTAATATATAATGTTTTGAGAAAATATATGAGAAAACATGTTGTTGTTTATATGGATGATATTATAATTTATTTGAAGATTTTGCTTGAGCATGTGGAGCATGTTAAATTAGTTTTCATTACACATAGAAAAGAGAAATTTAATTTTAATAAAGGTAGTTTTTGCATGAAAAAATTCACTCTATTGGCTTCATAGTTGATAAAAGTAGAATAATATAGAGACAAAGTTAAATTCATTATGGATTTGCCAACACCAAAGAGTGCACGTAAAGTTCGGAGTTTTCATGAGTTAGCTAACCTCTATAAAAGATTTATAAATAATTTTATAACCATAACTGAACTATTGAATGACTTAGTGAAAAAGAAGGTTGTTTTTAAATGGGGAGGAATGCAAGAGAATGCATTCAATTTGCTTACGTACAAATTAAGCAATGCATCATTATTTGTTTTGCCTAGCTTTTATAAAACTTTTGAAATTAGATGTGATGCATGTGGTTTGGTCATAAGTGCTGTTTTAATTCAAGATGAAAAGCCGTTAGTGTATTTTAGTGAAAAACTAAATGGGGCAACAATGAAATACCCTACCTATGATAAAGAATTGTTGGTAGTTCATATATTGCATGTGCGGCAACACTACTTATGGCCTAGAGAATTTGTGATCCACTTTGATAATGAAAACTTGAAGTATGTGAAGGGTCAAAGCAAACTGAACCGTAGACATGCAAAGTGGCTGGAATTTATTGAAACATTTTCGTATGTCATCAAGTATAAATAAGGTAAGGATAATATAGTAGCTCATGTGTTATCTAAAAGGTATGATCTCTTTACTTCTCTTACTGCAAAAATTCTTGGAGTTGAGCATATTATTGAATTATATAGAGATGACAAAGACTTTAGAACTATTTATGCATCTTGTCTTACAAAAAAAAAAAAAGTGGTGGATGATTATTAATGTGTTTCATAAATTTTTAATTACTAAGAGTATGCTTTGTATTCTTAAATGCTCTATAAAAGATTTGTTTTCGAGAGAAGCATATGGTGGTGCCTTAATGGGACATCTTAAGATTAATAAAGTTTATAAGATATTGCATAAACACTTTTGTTGGCCGAAGATGAAGCATGTGGCAGATAGATTTATGGATGATGCAAAGCATGTTGCTGACTTATTCTTTAAAAAAGTAGTTTATGGATTTAATACACTTCATTTGCTTCCAATTCCTACTAATTTCCTTCTAAACATTTCAAGAGGATTTGATCAAAACATTTCAAGAGGAGGTGAAGGAAAGAAGATGATTTTTTCTGATTCGAGGACAATCGCACTTTTAATGGCAGCGGACTTGCGATTATGTGGCACTCACTTTCCAACGACAAGTGAGCTAAGCCAATTCGTTGTTGCGTCGCCTACGGCCAAGCGACGTATGCTCGAGCCTCTGGCCTCGGTTTTAAGAGAAGGTTTTAGAAAGCGAGGGCAGAGAGAGATTTTGAAAGGGACGTTATATAAGCAAGCAAGAGAGAAATAACAACGGCTTACAATATATAACCTTGGGTAGGGGGATACGACGAATCCTTCTGAAGAGGGGGAAGATGATAAGAATCACGGTGTTCCAAATGAAACTATTGCCAAGAAGATTAAAAAAGTGTCATGAAGATTCAAAAGAAAGAAATGAAGAAAGAAATTTATCAACACCAGAATTCAAACTTACGTGCGGAGAGCTCAATTAATTTCAAACCTATCACATTAACCACTCAAGCACATCAACATTTATTAAAAAGAACTATGTTTAATTTCATAAATTATGTAAAAGTCAAATGGTCAATTTGACTTATTCTTTGTGGAGATTAAAGGGGATCGGGAATAAATCCCGTCCACAAACGTCTCGAATAAATCTCATCCACAAACGTCTTTTGTCGGAAGACTATAAATACCCACAATATGTTATGTAAAATGCAGATTCGTGGATGAATGTAATTCAGATCTCAAATTGAGACGTTTCCCTTAGAAATCCGAGCATCATTTTTGCCATTTCTAAGTTTCAAGCAATTCTTGTGGTAGAATTGCACCCGAGCCATTCAATCAAGCCTTGATCAAGTTAGATTGTGGAGTGACTCAATTTAGAACAAGGTTCCAAATCTTGCTTCTAGATCTTCGATCGTAAGAGGTAATCTAATTCTAGCCTTATCTCTTGGTTGATCTCAATAATCTAATTCTAGCCTTATCTCTTGGTTGATCTCAATTTCGTATAAGGAGGTGTTAATTACTTTGATTCAAAGGTTCTTGCTTCAACAAAAGCTTGGATCGTTGGGTTGAGGATTAGGGTTGCCTTATCAAGGCGTAAATTGAATAAACTAAGAAAAAGCTTCACTTTTGTGTTCTAAGAAGTATACCCAACTGAAACGAGAGAAATCATCCACAAACACCATCACGTAATAAAGGCCGGTATAGCTTGATGTTCGTGTTGGTCCCAAAAGATCAGAATGAATGAAATCCAATATTGTTGAAGCTCTACTCTTTGAGCTTGGGAAAGGAAGAAAGGAAGACGATGAGACTTGCCATATTGGTAGCCTAGACAAATCTCATCATGTTGAATATCTTTAAAAACAGGGACACCATCAATAAGTTGTTTTGTTAATATTTTCTCCAACAACTGAAAACCCACATGACCCAAACGAGCATGCCAAAACTTTGAACTTGCATTATGACCAGCTTTCTTGATACATTCATCACTAGCTGATAAAACATACAAAGATTCTTTTCTTTTTCCACATAGCAGAATATCAACAACATGTTTCACATTAGAAAGAATTTGAACATCTTTAGGACCAAAAAGAACATCAATCTGCTATTTGTGACACAGAAGTAAGATTTTTCTTAAAACCAGGAATATGATAAACGTCCTTGAGTAGAACACTCCCATCATTCAAATCTCCTTCTTTCATCACAGGATGCATTGAATTATTAGCTGTCACAATGATCTTCTTTTGACAATGTCGACGAACATATGATAGAAGAGTTTTGTTTCTAGTTGCAGGATGAGAACAACCAGAATTGACAATCCATTCTTCATTGTAGTCTATAAAGGCATGAGCATCTGCAGAGACATCACGTTGATGTACAACTGAAGTCACATTTGTTGGTTGGTCAAGAACCTCAATAGTTAAGCAGTGTTCCAAAAATGGATATGAAGAACTTTTACTTTCATGTACAACATTTGCTTTTGATTCCTGCATTTTGACTCTGTAATTTGGCTTAATATGGCCTGACTTTCTGCAACGATCACACACCACTTTCACCTAACAATCTTGTTGAAGATGACCAGGTTTTCCACACTTGTAACAAGCTTTAAATGGCTTCTTTGACGATGCCTCACTCATGAATTGATTCCCATTGCTTGATGAAGACTTTGAATGAAAATTATGTCTTCTTTGATCTTTGACATACAACACATCTTCTGACTTTGGAGAAAGCTTGTTGTTGCTAGTCATTTGCTTAATTAAAGCTTCCTGATTAGAAAGCAAATTCTCCATGTCAATAATTGTAGGCGGATTTGCCCACACTTGTATTGAGGTAACAAAGAGCATAAAGTCTTTTCGTAATCCACGAATAAGATAATTCTGAAATTTTGTTAAAATAAAACTCATTAATTTGTGAAGTAATCTCTAAAACTCATTAATTTGTGAAGTAATCTCACATACACTAAAGATAGAACGCTCGAATACCGCTTTGTGAAAATACTATTTGCGTATTTGTGAAGGAGATGTCGAGACAAATAACCCTGATTGTATAAAAAACCTTTTTTGTTGCTCTGTATTTCTTTGGTCTGTATTTTTGCTCCAACTTCAAGGAAGGATTAGTCATTTATATATTTTCTATTACTAATAATAGGGTGAGAGAAACTAAACCCCTATCACCATTCCTCAAAACTTTGTTTTTTTTTTTTTTTCTTTACTTAGTTTTCCTAACATAACTAATTAAATAGAATTGACGTTAAGTTTATTTAAAACAAAAACTAAGCTTGAGCATTTAAGTTTATTCCAACAGATTTTTCACTCTCAAGAAATATTCTTAACACAAAAACTACCTTGAGTTACCACAGCAAGTTCATTCTTTAGAAATTGCAATCGAGCGGTATGTTTCGTAGTGAATAGCTTTTAAAGTGTTTCCTACACTTGCTTTGGTGACTTTAAATCACGAACATGATCAATATATTCCTTGCTAATCAAAGTTCGCAAGGTAAATAAAGCTTTTCCACATTTGATATTCCATTTTCGGCGTAATTCAGCATTTTGTGGAGTATCTGCTGGAATTTCTGTGTCATCACCTTCCATTAAATCTCAATCTTGCCCTTGTAGATAAACTTCCATATATAACTTCCAATAATTATAACTATTGCCAACAAACTTTTTCATAGCTATATCGATAGAAACACTCCCACCATTTATCTCGTTGAGTAATAATATCAAACCCGTGGTTACCAACTTGGCTTTGATACCAAGACATGATACATAACATTCAAAAGTGTGAATAAATTTGAAATTATTATTACTCAAACAAGACATTATAGAGAAAACTGAAATATGAAGTGTTGTAGTGTAGATATATTTTACTAATAATAAAACTTCTATTTAAACTGAAATAACTCTTATCAAGACTCAACTGATTGCACACAGACTCCTAATAAAAATGAACAACTTGACTAATTCAAACAAGCAATAAGTTGCACTAAATTATGACAAGAAACATAGAAAAAAACTAGAGAGAGAGAGAGAGAAAAAGAGAGAGAAATACGAAAATACTCAACGAGCCCAACTAGAGAAACTCGATGCCAAAACTGTTGAAAATAAAAGTTTGCTCTGATACTAATTTGTTAAAATAACACTCACAAAATTGTGGAGGAAATGTGGAGAGGGGAGAGACAAGGAAGCAAAGAATTCTAACAAGCCATTCTCTCTCTCTACACCTTCAACTTTCTTCACAAGTTCAGAGTCTCTTCCTTCTCCTGTTTGAGATAGGAGGAACTCTCACTCAGCTCACCAATTTCCTTCTCTAACCTTTCAACCTTCCTTTCTAACTCTTTCTTTTCTTCTTCCATTTTCTCTTCCATTCTCATCCTCAAGTTGCCTTTCCGGTCATTGAAGCTCTCTCTCTTCGAGCTCGGGCTCTCTGTTATTCGGTTGTTCATCTTTCTTCGATTTTTTCGTCTTCGCTATCAGGATTTCGACATCGTCTTTCACGCCGTCGTGTCCTTTTGTGTTCAGCTCTTCATTTTGGGCCATCAAGAGAATGCCTCCGTTTGTTGCGACATTCAAGGCTAGGTTGATCGTTTCTTTCACCTTTTCCTCGGCTCGACAATCTCTTGCATAATGACCCATTCTGCCACAATTGTAACATTTGTCGGAGTTACAATTATTTGCATAGTGGCCATATTTTTGACATTTGTAACACTAGATGTTGGAATTATATCCTTGACCGCGTCCTTGATTGCGTCCTCTTCCACGCCAATTTGTTTGGCTCGACTGTCTCTTCTCCTTATAGATGTCTTCATTTCTGCTGTCTTGACTGCCTCGACCATTTTCGCGACTTCCTCGACCTCTACCTTGAATATTTTGAGAGTATCCTTTTCATCCTTTATTGATGCCTTAGTCTGAAGCGCTTGATCGAGTGTCTCCTCCTTCTTTTTCTTACGTTGCTCGTGTGCCTCGAGAGAACCAGCGAGCTCATCGACCGTGAACTTCGCTAGGTCCTTTGACTCTTCTATAGCACATACAACATTCTCAAAGTTGTCGGTTAACAACCTCAAGATCTTCTCCACAACCCGTGTCTCGGGTAATATTTCTTCGTTTCGATTTAGTTGATTTGTAACAGTTTGTACGAGCGTAATGTAGTCAGATACATTTTCTAACTCATTCATCTTCATGCTCTCCAACTCGCCACGCAAAGTTTGGAGACGCACTTGCTTGACTCGGTCGGTTCCCTTGAACACCTTTTCTAAAGTGTCCTACGCTTCTTTTGAAGTAGTTGCCCTTGCAATCTTCTCAAAGCCCGACTCGTCAACAGCCCAAAACAACATGTATAATGTTGCCTTATCCCTTGATCGCAATTCTTTTAGTGCCTTGTTTTGCGCCCGTGGTATCCTTTGGTTCTTCGAAACCTTCTTCGATCACCTCCCATGCATCTTGAGAACCGAGAAGAGCTTTCATTTGGATGCTCCAATTCTCGTAGTTCGTCTTCGTTAATCGTGGTAGCGACATTTGTCCCATCATATTCGTCATCGTCTCTAATACCAATTTGTTGAAAATAAAAACTCGTTCTGATACTAATTGGTTAAAATAACACTCACGAAACTATGAATGAGATGTCCAGAGGGGAGAGACAAGAAGACAAAGAATTCTGAAAAGCCCTTGTACTTATGAGATGTCCAGAGGGGAGAGACAAGAAGACAAAGAAAAGCCCTTGTACTTAAATGACACAATTTCTCTTTCTGCTTTTTCTTCTAGCTCTCTTGCTCTACTTTTACCATGCAAAACAACTCATTTATAGGTTTTCTGGAGGCTAAACTATTACATATTCCATCATTTTTTACTAAACAATTCCCACTATTATTTTATTGGCCTTTCATTTTTTCCTTTTGGCCTTTTCTTTTCATGATTGAGTTTAAAAACCGACTAAAATTAACCAAAAAAAAAAAAAAAAAAAAATCAAATAAAACTACCCTTTTTATTTAAGTTTATTCCAACAAAAACAGTCATCCAACGCAACAAAAGAGTCCACTGACGTCTGCACATACACAAGAGGTCCATTGCTTAAAGCTAAGAAGTGGGGGTTGACCTTCACTATAAGAGGGAGGTCCATCATTTCATTTTAGCATCTCACTTGAACGGTTTGAACCAGTCGGAGAATACACTTTTTGACGGCTCAAGGGTAGCATTTTGGGTAATTCGGTTTGGTCTGATATGCTCGAACCCTTTTCTCCTAGTTTCAATTCTTCGAAAGAGTTTAAGGTTAATACGACTACCTTTTATTATCATGGATTTATGAAGTATTGTCGTTGCCTCCTCTGTCACCACGTCTGTGACCATGCCCACGACCTTTACTTTTCTTGTTGTGGCCAGAATCAGTCGCATCTTTTATTTTCGTTCGTGTGAGCCACTCCTCATGGGTGAGTAAGAGATGTCTCTCCTCCTCTCTATCATCGTAGCCATGAATTCTCTCTTGAGGACCTTAAAACAACCAACGATCTCCTCAACCGACATGTTCTTGAAGTTGCCAAACTGCTCGATGGAGGTAACAATCTGCATGAATCTTGGGGGACAGCTCGAAGGAACTTATTGATGTCGGAGATCACTCCACCTTGTCGCCTAACATACAGATTGCGGTGACGTTCGTCGTCAACTTCTTCGCAAAGTCATCTATTGACTCACTATCCTTCACGGATAGCCTCGAACACACTCTTCAAGGTTTGCACCTTTGCTTCCTTGACTCATTCTGCACCCACATGCATTGTTTGCAACAGTTCCCAAACTACTCGATGGAGGAAATAATTTGCATGACCCATTCCACACGCTTTGTGCCTACAAATTAACATGCATTTTTATCGACCATATTGCGTAGTTACTCTTCACGAGTAATGGGTACTGTTGCGTTACACTCCCCTCCTTTCCACTCCTTATCGTTGTCAGATCTCCTCTGATGACTTTGTGAGATGATGACGTTTGTTTCGGCATCCTTACTCTAATATAAGATGTTAGATATTACCTACAGTCGAAATATATCGAACGGAAGAACCTTAAGCACTATATTTTTCAATTCTCTTTGTCATTGTCAATAAAGCATACGTTTGAAAACTATGTATAGAGGAGAAAATATTAATCAATTTCTTAAACTTTTTCCACAAGGTAGTAACTACTAACAAAAAAAAAAAAACCAACAATTTTTCTAAACTTGTTCAAAGTTATTAACGACTGACAAGGATACTAAAATTGCACCAAGTTAATAATTTCTTCTCTAACTCAAGCTTATTAACTCAGGTAACTTAACTTTCAAGGCATCATTTCATGTATTTTGAAGATGAGAATCTAACGACCGTGTGCTACATCAAACATTTACTATAGTTTTGATTCATTATTTCACGAAGTAGTTCACTGATCGTGTCTTGCACGTTATACCGACATTTTCCCATTAATATTCGGTAACAAACTTGCATATAGATGACAAAACTTCACAAAACAACACACAAGACATGCTTCACCACAACGATCTAAAAGGGAATGGAAATGAAAAAGCCCAATGAATCGTTGCATATACAAAATAAAAAACTTAACATTTGGATGTCAAATGAGTTGAAGATATTATTGTTTTTACTTATCCACAATGTTTCTGTCGCTCATAGTAGCAGGTGCTCTATGTTCAACCATTTTGTTGTCTTAGCTGTCTCTTAGCTAAACCCACATGGTCAACAACCATTAAAGTATAACACATGATGATGAACCTGTTTTCTTTTCATTTTATTTATTTATTTATTTTTCTCTTATGAGTTTGACAAGGTGGAAAATAAATTAAATCACAGACCAATCAGAGTTCATCGCCTCATAAGCTTACAAGTGTTCACACAAGTCAAATTAATGATTATTCTTGCATTTAATATAAATGGTCACCCACGTATCCCCATAATCAACCCTTGAGAATTACTTAGAATATAGGGAAAAGATTGAACCTTTTAAAGTTGAAACTCTTAATGTTATTTATATTTCATTACATATTAATAGTTTAATGTTGTTGAAGTTTATATTGTATTATAAGAGCTCATGTGTGAGACAAGTGTTATAAAATTTTGAAAATCGATTAAATTTTGGGTTTTATTCGTAAATTAGAATCTTGACTTCATTTAATTTATTTTTGTATCCTATGAATTGGAGAACACCTGGATCGTATGATTAGAGTAGAAAGTCTGAATTCAAACTTCCTATAATGCTGGACCTTGTGCTAGATCTGAGCTAAGTAAGAAATTGTGAGCTAAACTCAAATAATGTCGTTTTTGTATCATTTCACATCAATAGCTTAGTGTTATAATTTTTCGACTAACATATTAAGAAAGATTAGATGCATTATAATCTATGAACTTAAACGTTTCAGTATGATAGTAATTTGGAACTTCGATAGGGTATAAACTTTAGGTAGGCTTCCGGTATTGGCCAAAACGAAGAACGTGTAGATCTAAAATGTGCACATTGGGAAACCCGAGTTGGGTTGAAAATGTATTTGGTGAGAGTTTTTTTTTTTTTTTTTTGTTTTTTTGAAGTAAGTTGGACAAAAATTGGAAAGAAAGATGAAGGGTAATTTGTTTGTTTGTATGTATTTGAAAGTTTGTGAGGCACATAACGAAGGGATGAGATGGAAAGGCATCCAAACATAGCTATCCAAAACCTAAAAGTTAGGGATTTTGCAAATTAGGGATTTTGCAATGAGGACAAAAATGACCGACCTTGCCAGTTGCACCTACCTATTTTGCAAACATACCCCTCTTATTTCACCAATTTTGGTTTCTTTCATCATTTTTTTTTCATTGCCCTTTTGTGTTCCTTCCCTTCTATCCATAGAGATGTCTACCGGGCGAGGTAGAGATGAGAGGGTAAATGCAAAACTATTAGCGCAGATGTCCCTGTTCTGCCACCAATTTCATTTTTCATTTATTTTTTAGGATCGAGGTGAGAATTCTAAACGACGAATTTGCGGGAATCCAGTTTCCGAGGAGTAAGTTTAAAATTTTCATTTTTCAATATAATGTTTATTTTTTAAAAAATCATAATAAATCAATATATTTAGTAAGTAAACATATATGTAAGGTTTGGGCTGTTATAAACGGTATCAAAGCAAGACACCGGGCGATGTGTCAACGAAGAGGCTGAACCCGAAAGGGGGGTGCACATTAGGCGGTGTGCCAGCGAGGACGCTAGACCTCAAAGGGGCTGGATTGGGGGTCCTATATTGATTGGAGAGGGGAACAAGTGCCAGCGAGGATGCTGCGCACCGAAGGGGGGTGGATTGTGAGATCCCACATCGGTTAGAGAAGAGAACAAAATATTTTTTTATAATTGTATAACGTGTTTTAAAAACCTTGAGGAGAAGCCTGCGAAGGAAAGCCCAAAGATGACAATATATATTGGCGGTGGGCTTGTGCTGTTATAAATGGTATCAGAGCCAGACACCAGGCGATGTGCCAGCGAGGAGGCTGAACCCCGAAGGGGGTGAACACTAGGCGGTGTGTTAGTGAGGACGCTAGGCCTCGAAGGGGAGTGGATTGAAGGGTCCCACATCAATTGGAGAGGGGAACGAGTGCCAGCGAGGACGCTGGGCTCCGAAGGGGGTGGATTGTGAGATCCCACATCGATTGGAGAGGGGAATGAAACATTCTTTATAATTGTGTCACGTGTTTTAAAAACCTTGAGGGGAAACCTAGAAGGGAAAAGCCAAAGAGAACAATATCTGCTAGTGGTAGGCTTGTGCTGTTATAAATGGTATTAGAGCCAGACACTAGGCAATGTGTCAGCAAGGAGGCTGAACCCTGAAGGGGGGTAGACATTAGGTCATGTGCCAGCGAGGACGCTAGGCCTCGAAAGGAGGTGGATTAGGCAGTCCCACATCGATTGGAGAGGGGAATGACTTCCAGCAAGGATGCTGGACCTCAAAAGGGGGTGAATTATGAGATCCCACATCAATTTGAGAGGAGAACAAAACATTTTTTATAATTGTGTGACGCGTTTTAAAAACATTAAGGGAAAACTCAGAAATGAAAGCCAAGAGAGGACAATATCTGCTCATTGTGAGCTTGTGCTCTTATAAATGGTATTAGAGCCTAACATTGAGCAATGTGCTAGCAGGAAGGTTGAGCTCCGAAGGGGGGTGGACACTAGGCGGTAGCCAACGAGGACGTCAGGCCCCCCACTAGGTTGTGCGCCAGCGAAGACGCTAGGCCCCGAAGGGGGGTGGATTGTGAGATCCCACATCAATTGAAGAGGGGAACATAGCATTTTTTAGAATTGTGTGATGCATTTCGGTACGAAAAAGCCTAAAGACAACAACATATAATTTAACATTGTTTAGAGACTAAACTTCGTGTACATTGATTCTCCAAAAATTTTGAAATTTTTTTATTAGATCCTTAAATTACTTAAAATAATATTGATTGAATGTTGCTTTTTGTTTTTTATTTCGGTGGAATTGGAAGTAGATATGAATCTTGAATGAACCTAGTGATTGATTGTGTCACTTTTGGGGCTTTGTTGATTGTTCTAGTATCTCTCCATTCTTAATTGTGAGTACCATTTACCTAAACATCATACTCATCCAAACCCTAAACCTTCAAACCATTTTCAATCACTTTCTTATTCACTTCAGAAAAAAAACAACCACTAAACACCAACACATTCCTCACCAAACACACTACTTTTTTTATCTCAACAAACTTTTTCTTCCTTTTCAAATTCAAATTCCCATTTCATGTCACTTTGCATCATTTTAGTAATTTCCTTTCCTTTAATCCAAACTTATTTCAAAAGTTGCCTTCTCGTCTTTTGGAAATGTGATTATTATTCAAAATTACATCGTCTTATAGAAACGTATCTCATACTGCATGTAGCCTACACTATTTCTTCTCATATGATACAAGAACTATCAATGGTGGTAAGAAACATGAACGAACAGCCACAAATGGTATCTATTTGAAAACAGGGTGAAATTGAAGAGTATTTGCTCTGTTATGGAACTAACAAAATTTTTATTCATAAATACCAATGTCCCAAGAAGAAAAATGCACGGGATCTCATATCATACAAGAACTAATTGTTAGTAAGAACTGTTACGCTTAGTTAAAGAAGAGGTATATGAATAAACCCTGATCACTTTTAAACAAGAGCGATCCTAAAGATGGTTTAAAAGGACTTCAAGACAAGTGAAGTGGAAAACACGATCATCTTATATGAGCAATACACGAAAATATAATGTTATTAGTTATCAAGTTTTGATTCCAAATCTTAGATCGGTTCATAAGCATAAGATGTTTTAAGAAACATAAACTATCGTACTCTCAAACAACTAAAGAATATGCTCTCGATACGATAAATTAAAACTATTTATGAAAAGAAGCGATCATTTATGAAAACCTATAATGTTTTTGAAGCAATATGACAAATTCATAAAAGACAAACTCTTTTGATTAACATTAATGTGAAATTACATAATATATGAATGAAATTGAATTGATTTGTGTGAGACAATTGAATCTAAGCTGTTCATTTCATTCAAAGAATTCAATTGGATTCATATGTTGGTTGGGCAGTCACTTTTATACACACACCTCCAATTCCTACAATAAGTTAAAAACATCCAAATTATTGTTGTAATTTCAAATCTATGAATCTCGACCTTTGATTTATTATAGATATAAAATTGACTTTTATGTTTTATTAAACTCGAAACTGATTAAGTTCGTGTTCGAGGATTATTAGACATTGTTGTAAAGTTCGAGACCAAATAGACACGAATATAAAAGTTTAAACATTAAACATATAATATAACCTTGAGCTGTACTCGTAATGACGCATGAAAACTACCAATTTGAGCATGACTCAGCTATTAAGTTAAGATATCTGTTTTTTAACGTTAAAAGTTTAAATTCCTATTCCGATGGCTTACGAATGAGAAACCTTAACACAATGGTTGAAAAATAAGAGCTCTTTCTTTGTCGAGTGATAACCCCGAAAAATCCAACCTAAAAGCTATGATCTTCAAGATTTTTACTTCAAAAACGACAAATTTTTTAATAATATAATAATTTCCATCTAACTTGGAAATCACCTAAGCTTGTGTGAATTTCCTTTTATTTTTTTTAAAAATTATTTATTTATTTTATTATTAATTTTTAATAGTATGTCTACAATTTAAGTCATATTTTAAAAAATAGATAGCTTTCTTAAATTTAGGATAATGTTATATTTTATTTTAAATATATGTTGTTTTAAATTAAATATTTGTTTTAATTCTTAATATTGGACTTCTTTTTTTTTTTTTTTTTTTTCTTTTTGCACTATAGTCCCTTACTTTTAACTATTTTAATTTATATTCAAAATTGAAGAATAATCTTATAACATGCTACTTGTGACCACAAAAGCTTAGAAAATATATTCCAAACTTATTAAATTAATAAAAATATTCGAGTATATTTCAATTATGTCCTCCGACTTTGAAATTTTTATTTTTTTTCCTTTAAACTTTGAAATTTATTTGATGTCAAAAGCTAAAAATATACTAATGGTGTAATAATTATTAGACATAAAATTAATTTTTTCCCTCTTATATTCAACTTCTTTATCCAATAATTTTGGTTGCTTTAATAATAACCCAAAATAAGTTATTTTCTTACCCAATCAATTTCAAATTAGTTTCAATTAAATTAAAAAAAAAAAAAAAAAAAAAAAAAAAGTCCAACACTTTATGAAAGAGGAGAGAGAAGAAGGTGGGGGGGAAAAAGGAGCATTATGGGGTGTGGGGTTGGATTTGACCAAGTTGGTAAGATTGGTAAGATAGAAAGAGAAGTGGTTATTGGTTACACATTTCCATTACTCCTTAAAAGCTCTTCTCTCCCCCAACCCCTTCTCCCCCTCTTCTAAGCCTTCTTCTTCTTCTTCTTCTCTTCTTCTTCAATGGGGCGATCCCCTTGCTGCGAGAAAGCCCACACCAACAAGGGCGCTTGGACCAAAGATGAAGACCAACGCCTTGTCGATTACATCCGCCTCCATGGCGAGGGCTGTTGGCGCACTCTCCCCAAAGCCGCTGGTATTCATTCTTATCATACCCATTTCTCCCCCTTTTTCATTCCTTCCCTTCTTTTCTCATCTGGGTTTTCCTTTGGGTTTTAGGATTGCTTCGATGTGGCAAGAGCTGCAGGCTTCGCTGGATCAACTACCTTCGCCCTGATCTCAAGCGTGGCAATTTCACCGACGAGGAAGATCAACTCATCGTTAAACTCCATAGCCTTCTCGGAAACAAGTCAGTCCCCGATTCAATTTCAAATTCCATTTCATTTTTGGTTTCTTTAATTTCATTCTCATCTGGGTTTTTTTTTTTTTTTTTTTTTTTTTTTTTTTTTTTTATTTTGGTTTAGATGGTCTGTGATTGCGGGTCGGTTGCCGGGAAGAACGGATAATGAAATAAAGAACTATTGGAATACCCACATCAAGAGAAAGCTAATCAGCCGTGGCATTGATCCACAAACTCACCGCCCTCTTAACGAATCCGCCGCCGTCTCCACCCGTTTCGGGTACCTAAATCATGAATATCCCAACACCAACAACAATTCTTCTTCTTCCTCCTCTGTTCCCGTGGCAGAGCTTCCGATTATGAAGCCAACGATCATCAACGCGCCGTCCTTGGACATCGACGAAGAAGGCAGCGGCACCACCACAGAGACAGAGCCAGCGGCGACCCATGTGAAGACAGAGGTGAATTTGGAGCTTTCAATTGGGCTACACCCATTTCAGGGAGAGACAGCGCCAAGGAGCTCTGCAGAGTCTAGATTGCGAGAAAGAAGCCCGTATCAGTTTGGCTCACTGTGTTTGTGTTGCCAATTGGGATCGGACAACGGCGGCGAGTGTCGCCGGAATTGCCAGAATTCCAAGGGGTGGTTGTTTGGGGTCCGGCCAAATGCTCTGGGTTCTTCATAGACACATTTTTACAAACAGCTTGTGGGGGAAGAAGAGAATAATATGAAATCTAAGTCTCCCACCACTTTGATTAGATAAAAAAATTAAATTATTGTAATGTAGATATAGATATGTAGATTAACAACATTTTTATTTACTCCAAAATTAATAAAAATTAATTAAAAAAAATTAATTTTGGCTAATTTTCCATTATAGTTAAAATCAATATGTAAATCCTCACTTGCATATCCTCTTGGTTACTAAAAGAGGATTGATTAATTTTTTTAGATATTAATATAATGAAATTCCCCTAATTTTTATTACCTTTTTAGATATTATTTAAGAAGAAATTAATAAATAAAAAGTCAAATAAAGCGTCGTGGAAATTATTGTAATTTATGATTGCGTTTTAGAATATTAGATAATAATACAATTATAAAAAAAAAAACATAAAATTTCTCCATTTTAATACATCTTCAATTTCTAAATATATTGTATTTTTAAATATTTGTGTGTAATAAAATCTTAAAACTACCCACTTTTATTTTATTAATATAGTTAATGGGTTTAAAACGTTATAATTGCAATTAAAAAAAAATTAACTTAGACAAAAGCTGGAAACATCTGTATTGACTATTTAACTTTAAATATTAAATAAACTAAAAAAACATGGTCTAATTAAGTTTAATATTAAATAATTTATGAAAATAATTATTGGTTAACCTAATTTATTACTAATTATTAACCTCTTTTATAAATTTAAATTTCTTACTTCTATTTTAAATAACTAGAATATATATATATATATATAGAGGTAAATAATAAAGGAGAGAAAAAGAGGCATTTTAGGTAGAGGTATTCGAATGACTCAAAAGACTCGATCAATCCAACCCAACACAATCTAACCTGTACGATTTAATAAGAGTCGTTTAAGTTGAAAAAATTTACAATCCGAACCATTAGGTTGGGTCTAAAAAAATATCCTAGCTCGACCAAACTTAAACCAACCCACGAACACTCACAGCTCGAAAGAATTTTATAAACCCATGTAATTATAAAACACATATTTTTGTTTGTTTTATTTAAATGGCATAATATTCTATTAATTAGGTATAATATGCCTCTCAATCTAAATTCCCTCTTCACCTACTCCAAATTATATCAATTTCCATTTCAATTTTACCATTTTTTTTTTTTTGGGAGAACGAAACACCCTTTATAAGGGTGTAGAAACTTCTCCATAGAAGACGCATTTTAAACCCTTGAGGGGAAGCCCGAAAAGAAAAATCCAAAGAGGACTATATCTACTAGTGGTGGGCTTGGACCATTACAAATGGTATCAGAGCCAGACACCGGGCGATGAGCCAACGAGAAGGTTGTTCCCTGAAAGGGGTAGACACGAGGCGGTGTGCCAACAAGGACGCTGGGCCCTGAAGTGGGGTGGATTTGGTAGATCTCCCACATTGATTGGAGAAAGAAATGAGTGTTAGCAAAGACGTTGGGCGATTTACCAGCGAGAAGGCTGTTCCTCGAAGAGGGTGCATTTTGTAGGGGTCCCACATCGATTACGAGTGTCAGCGATGACGCTAGGCCCTAAATAGATTGGAGCAAACAGTATCTACTAGCGGTGAACTAGGATTCGTTACATAAAATATCTTCTTCATCAGTCGAGAATTAACCATAAAATATCTAAATTATAAGTATACATCTTGATTTATAGGGTGAAGAAGTTAGGGTTTGAATGGGAGCAAGTTGAGAGAGTTGCACAAGTGGGTGGAGGTTGGGAATTTATTAGGCTATGACTTTTGGTCATCTTCATTCATTTAACCATGGATGGGTACTCAATTCACAACATAGATGCACCAAAAACACACATATTTTTTAAATTTCAAATATAAACAAACTAACATCAAAGACTAGACTATCAATTAATTTGAATATCAAAGATCAAAGCGTGAATGCTTGCAACAAAGAAATTAATTTTTGCACCTACTTACCAATTACTTTACACTCAACTTCAAAGCACTCTCATTCAATCATCACCTACTACGCTTCGAGCCACCTTTATGTTAAATGCCCAACTTCAAACTTCTCTCACATAGTACACGTATGTGCACATAAACTTACTAGGCGGGCTCGTATACATATCCCTTAACTAGGACTAACGTACACTTATATTGTCGAAAACCAATAAAAAGAAATGAGGGTGTATCATATCATAGAATACGTGTTCATACAAAAGCACACTGGAGAAATATTCCATGATCGTGACATACAACATGCATAAGGTCTCACATTTTTAGATCAGAGTACGTACTTCCATACTGACATAACCTAAGGCATGACATTAATTTAGTTTTATTATACACAACTCATCAAGTGTCTCATAGAACATTCATGGTATCATAACATACGTGGATTGACATACCGGAAGTACATGCATCACATATAGTTTATAAACATCACATCATTAAGTACTAACATGTAGATAAGTTGCATAGTACGTATTATTCATACAATATACAATTAATCCAACCTAGCCCCAGACATTCAAATAGTAAGCTCATTTGTAGGCCTAAGTCGGAATCACCAATTTCTTGTGTTGATGTTTGTTGGGTCCCGCTTTCGAGATCTAAGTATAACTATGATATTCCATGACATCATAATTAAAATATCTCTAAGAAATTAAATCACCTAACTCCCTTAATTAATCCAATTTGGTTCCAAATATTTTAAACTCCTAAATAGTAGTTATAATGACCTCAAACCTTCCAACTATGTCAAAAACCGCCAAATAGTCGAGCCAAGCCAATAAGGAGATGAGAAAATGGCTCGAATCTGCACAAAAAGGGAAGTAGTTGGACTTAGTTCTAAAGTGCTTAGTTTCTATTATAGTTTCAACTACTAATCACCTCTCACGGTCCTAGAGTGCTTAGTCTACTAAAAACACTCTGACCAAACTCAGATGGAATGGACCTAGCTCTAGTACCCTATTTTTAAAGGTTCCTAGACTAGTTTATATAACGTAGGTTAATAAAAGACTAAAAAGAGTATCAGAATAAGCCTTTAAGCCAGCTTTGACGGTGTTATATAATGAACTTGATATCAAACTATATGAGTATGAATCTTGGATGCAAAATATTTTTCTCTTACTCTCAGAATATTAGAACTGTGGCTTAGAGAATCCTTTTAACTTCGAACGTTTGAATTGTAACTCAATCGATTCATATGCTATAACTTGAAAATAAAAAACTTAGTTTCTAGAAGGGAGGAGCTCAAATTTTATTTTGTTTTATTTTGTAATTATGAGAATATTTAGTGGGAGTGGGCAAAACCTACCCTCCATTATCTAATTACCCTAAATTAATTCTTATTTTGTTTGATGGCATCTACTTACCATTCTAATCTACTTTTATTAATCTCTCTCCGATATTCGAGTATTATTTAAATCATTAAATATTACATTTTCGTTCATATATTTTAATCTCATATTCACTCATAGATAAAAGTAGAAGTAGTACATGACTTGAGTATTTTAACAAATAATCCGTAAGTGACGCCACTATTGGGGTTAGATACAAACACATATAATCATAAATGGGACCTATCCTTTCCGTCTATATTTCCTTAGATGACTATCCTAAACAAATAATTGGATGTGTATTTACTGTTCTACACACGGCTCACACATGTAAGTATGGACCCACCAGTCGGTTTGCACACCTCCTAGGCCTCTTTCTTGGTCGAGCTAGCATTCTTTGGAATAGCGACAGTCTCAACATTTTGATAAACATGATAATCATTTTACTGCCTCGTAACATATGCGTTCATACCATCATAATAAGGGGATATTCCTCGATGCATGAACACACAATGATGCATCAGGTCCCAACATTTTCATTCATTATCAGGTAAAACAACCCCCTTCGTTATCCTTCATATCATATCATTTTTCAGCATAGGCTTTAAGGCATGTACGGGGTTGAATCTCATATCATACATGGTCTTATGTCATATCATGCATATAACATATCCTTTGACATATCATATCATATCATAGCATGCACGTATCATATCATAAAGCAATCCACAACATGTTTTGTACAGTCAAACATATTACACCATAACATATATCATATCATCAACACGTCACATCATAACATATGTCATAACATTAACATAACATACCACCGACATTTCATAGTCATATAATTTCATAATATATCTTAGTCATATCATTTCATAAATGCATCATACATATCATAGCATATCAACCATATCAGAGTGATATCATATAATAAACATATTATAGTCATATCATTTCATGAACATATCATAGTCGTATCATTTCACAAACATATCATACTCATATTGTTTCACAAACATATCATACTCATATCGTTTCGTAAACATATCACACATATCAAGCATATGACACATGCAGAACTAAGGGGCACGTGTCATCATACAAAACATCAATTTCTAACCATACCGATAGTAAGACCACTTACTTGGTTGGCCTTAGCCAGAGTTTTATCTAGCTCCAAATTTGCTTGTTTTTCTTCTTCCAATTTGTTCTCATTTATGTTGAGGCTTCACCTATTTTGAATATTCACTCAATTGGCTGAGTGAAAGTTGAATTCCATGTTCTCATTATTTGTAATTGTGTTTGGTAATAAAACTTAATTTTAATATTATTTGTAGATCCTACATCAAATATTATTTTTTATAATATTATTTTCATACAAACAATGAAAAACAGTTTAATCATCTCTAAATCTTACCTTATCTTTATGTTCACAGCTATTATGACCATTTTTAATTGATTCTTTGTAAAAATTGATTCTTCCTTACAAAGCTTATTTGCATTTTTTTTTTATATTCTATTTATTTATTAGTTTACTTGGATTATTACATGGAATCACACAAGAACAGGAAGCATTGTTAGGTGTCATGACGGGAACTTCCAGTTGTGCCTAGTGAGGACCCAGCCTTGAATTTCTCTAGCATGGAATGGTGTAGGAATAGGGAGCATTGTCAAGTGTCATTGGTGGAACTTATAGCTAGCACTTAGTAATAGGCACATATGGAGCTATGGGTAGATTTAGAGATCACCTGCCCTAAGCAATGACACTTTCAAACCTGTTACATTACCATTGAGTTCAAGACATATGAGGGCACCCAACTTAAGGGTAGGAAGCACAATAACTTGATGAACCTTGAAAAGACAGAAACTAGTGGCTAAGTGCACACTGAAATCTGAATACACCTCAATCAATGACTTACCCTCTCAGAATATGAGTAAGTAGAGTACATGACCTTATAAGCCTGGGAGGGACAGAAACAAATCCGAGCCATGGAACTAGCCAACTCTAGGACTCTAACTAAGCACATAGCTTAAGGAAGAGTAAATAGCAGATATTGTCCTTTTTGAACTTTTTCTTTCGAGTTTCCCCTCAAGTGAAAGGTTTTCATTCTCCTCTCCAACCCACGTGGGATATGACAGACACAATAATAAAAACGTTTCAAAAGTTATGAATGAGCTTAACGCGTTAGCACCCACCACATGCATTTACGCATAACATTACTTTATTCCCTTCTATTTAAACATATCCAGCAAAGGATGAGAGAGAAAAAGAACATGTGATATGTTTGGAGTTTGGTAGCCGAATGAGTGATTGAAAAATAATTGAATGAAAAGAAAGTAGAAAAGAGTTGGTTAGTTTAAAAAGAATAAAAATATAAAGTAAAAGGTGATGTGGTGTTACAGATCATGGCATGGGATTCTCACATTAATGGGTATGGAATTTCAGAGTCTGCCCACCTAAACAAATCCCACCAAGTTTCTAAAATCACCCTTTTTCTATTCTCATTGTTATTCCCTTTCACCATAAACACAATTATATGTCTACATATCTTAAACTTTCTTTAGACCCCACATGTTCTTCCTTTAGAATCATCACCAACTTTCAACTTCTCTATACCTATTTCGATTCTCCTATGCACTTTCTCCTTTTGTCGTTTATAATATACTTTGAATTTGGTCAGTTCCTTGGTTAACATTTTTTTTTTTACTAACTCGAAGATAGGGTCACTACAACCTAAGTTCACTGCTAGTAGATATTAGATATGGTCTTTTCTGAGCTTTCCCTATAAATGGTATCAAAGCTAGACATCGGGTAATGTGCCAGCAAGGAGGTTGAGCTACGAAGCTGAGTGGACATGAGGCAGTGTGCTAGTAAGGATGTTGGGCCTCGAAATGGGTGAATTAAGGGGTCCCACATCGATTGGAGAAAGAAACAAGTGTTAGCTAGGACGCTGGACCCTGAAGGGGGGGGGGGTGGATTGTGAGATCTCACATTGGTTGTGGAGGAAAATGAAACATTTTTTATAAGGGTGTTGAAACCTCTCTCTAGCAGTCGCGTTTTAAAAACTTTGAGAGAAAATCCGTAAAGAAAAAAACCCAAAGAGAACAATATCCACTAAACGTTGGCTTGAGTTGTTACACCAACTCTACCCTCCTTTTAAGATTATTAAGAATATTTGACATTTATAACTAATACTAGCGATATGTTGTGACGTGTGAATGTTTGATATTGAGTTTTATGTGATTGTAGTCATGGATGTAATGTATATTGTAGATGAATAGAGTTATATATATATATACCCAACTCAACTAAAAAAACAAAGAGTTGGGTTATGAACTATATTCCAGTTGCTCGGGTCACCAACCAAACTAACCCAAAATTTCGAGTTGATCCAAAAAATTTCTCCAAACCAATCCAATTCGTATACACCCGTAATGAAAAGCCAAATTATACAAATTAATGAATTAGTTAATATTATTATTTTTGCAAAGGGTCTATACTATTTATTTATGTTTGAATATGTGTTGAGATAAAATAAATAATGATCCATGGTCGGCAATCTATATTAATTTAAAGGAAACAGAGCGTAAATAAAATAGGGTTTTTTCAAAAAAATTAAACACCTAATATTCAACCAACTTAGACCAAGAGAAAAATAATGTGTCACACCAATCTTATATTATTTTAAATTGATTCATTTAATTATTCCCATTCACAATCTTATCTATCCATATATTATAAACAAAGCCTATATTAATTCACATCATAGTCTAAGAAAATAATTATTTATCTCACTTATGTCAACAATATATGTATATAATTCGTTATGCGTTGAAGTTATGTTTCATCCACATGCCAGCTTTAAGCTTCAACCTTCATATAATATTGATCTTAGTTTAATTTGATATGTTAAGACCCTATAATGACATTAAAGATATTAATTACGTGATGAGATCTTAGGAGGGAAACACGAACACATAGTTTATTGTTTGACGGTCTAAATAAATTGTTGACAACTATCTAAATATAATACTCCACCTAACATGATGTATTTTTTTTAATTCTTTAATTCCTTATAAACATTTAATAAAAACAATTTATTGATAGTCCCAGCCCGTCACATGAGGTTACCCAATATAGAATTACTCTAGGCAAAAACATGTTTTATTATGGTGTCTCTATGATTGAGCCACTGAAAAGAAAAGTGCATATTATTGGTATAGGTAGTGACTTTCAACTCTTGTCAGTCTTTCTTAGTCATTCTATCTTCAAGATCGCTCTCTTTGAAATGTAGTCTTGATTCATTCATGTACCCCTCTTTTACTTGGGTGTCACATGCCCACGAACTGTGATGCTACTTATACCCACATCACACGTACAATTGATTAGTCGACAAACGTGCCTATACATGTGGAGAGAGAGTCCCGAACTTTATTTCCACATAAGCGAGCAGCACATGTTCATGGAGTAGGAAAATATGAAAAAGACTTGGAAAAAAGTGAAGAGAATGAATAAACTCAAACCAGATTTCATACATATGACTTTGTTCATGTTTTTTTAAGGTTTAATTTTGTTTTTTTTTTTAACCTAAAGTTATAATATGATATATAACTTAGTGTTACATTAATATTTTCGTTTAAGTAAACTAAAACTTCCTCCATAATAATTTTAAACTATATAACAAACATAAATGTAAATACAATTTTTTTATAGTTTGAAGAATATTATAATTTAAAATATTAAAATTAGTCTTTATAATATGCAAAATTGTGATAAATAGTTCGTACAATAAAGTCTATTTAAGATGGTTTTTATGGAAAATCATATATGAAATTTTATTAAAAAAAATAAAAAAAAATAAAATTAAAATAAAGGCAATTAACTCCAAAATTATTATTGTCATAAAATATTAATTTAAAAATCATATTTTTAGGTATGATGGTCCACAAATTTTTTTGGAGAGAGAAACCATATTGGTGGGTGAAGGTTGGTAGGGATATGATGTTAAGAGAATCAACTACCTATTCACTTTTTTCATTAAAATCTTGGTTTTTTTTTTTTTTTTTTTTTTTTTTTTTTTTTTTTTTTTTTTTGTATCACGAGCATCGTATGATAATAGATTCGATGTATCCCGATATTAATTAGGACTAAAACTAAGGTAAAATTAATTAATTTTCTTATTCCAAAAATATTTTAACTTTTATAATGATTCGAACTCTAAATAATGATAATTTATATTTTAATCTTAATTGTTGGATTTATTTGGTCGGATTTGTTGGACTTGAGCATGTGTACGCTTCTATTGATTATCAAGGCTAAGACATAGTTGATTAGGAGTTCATAATGCATGAATATGTTGTTGTTGAACTTCAATGGGCGGAGAGAATAGTTTGAGACCCTAATTAGATACGATGATACTAAAGCGTGTTGGATGATGAAAGTCCCACTTCAGCTAATTTAAGAAATGATCATGGGTTTATAATCAAGCAATATTCTCTCCATTAGTATGAGGCTTTTTGGGAAAGCCCAAACAAAGCCATCAGAGCTTATGCTCAAAGTGGACAATATCATACCATTGTGGAGAGTCGTGTTCGTCTAACAAAGTGAACCACAATGAAATCGTTAAGTCAATATAGAGTTGAATTAGACATAATCAGATGTCCCTTGAACCCCATGGCTCATTTAAGATGAAAACGTATGATTCGACTGTCTGTAAAAATGTGGACGATTAGATCTACATATATACCATTATGGTATCATTAGTTACCATGTACATTCAAGGTGTATTACAAACGTGTTAGACAATTTAGTCATGTAGGTTCCCAATCCTTGATTATGACACACAATTGGGATCATGGAACTTCTGATGATGTATGCGTTACATGGGGATGATTGAGGGAAAACCCTAGTTGTGAACTCCCTTCACTTGACGAGGATTCTCTTAGTATCGAGACACATGGAGTCACCCTCCTATCACCTATAGTACAATGTATGACAGTATTAGAGGAGCTTTAGTTAGCACGTAATAGCATTTTATCTAGATGAGCAAGGACCTACATTCGTATCATGATGACACAAGTTGGTAGATGATGAAGAGTCATAGTCTTGAGCTGACAAAACCTTAAGTACCATGAGATGAACATTAATACCTTGAGGGCACCATGTGTAAATTATTGAGGGAGTTCTAATTACGCTTAATGGCACACTTGCCGAACCTCATTTAGGGAGCACAAATAGCACCTAATACTGAAATTGATTAAGCATCATGGAGAAAGAACTAACTAGCGCTTGATAGTATCATCAAGGAGTCTATTTGAGAGACCGTGATTAGTTGCCAACAAGGGATTTGACACAGAAGACATGGTCCATATCCATTCAAGAAACCTTAAATTACGTACATTAAAATTTTATTATTTTTTTAGTAATGTTTTAATCGAAAATCAATAAATATTAAAATAAATCATATAAACGTATACTAATTGAATTGAAACTAAATCCAATTAATCCACGCCATTCCCACGTTATTTCTTACCTAATTTCCTTGGCTGTTTCCATCTCAAGATTGTGACAAGCTCTAACTCCATCTCCCTCTATTTAATTATACTTTATAGCATCAATAATTCAATTAATTAATTAATATAATATAATAAAACGGCATTATTTTAAGGTGCTGGGTCTCCAAGTCTCATGTCTAATAAATAATTGTTCGAACATTAAAATATAATAGCTAGGGAGAGTTCGAAATATTATTTTATTGTTTAAGAACAACACAATAAATATAAATAAATAAAATTTGTCCAGACAACAGAAGATTATAGTTTAGAAAAATAAAGGTATCGATCCCTTTCATAAAAATTAAAAAAGATAAAAGAGAGATGGATCGATTAGATAAGAACGGAAATAGAAGAGTTTTTGGATGAAAAAAATGCACGAATTAAGGAAGGCTTTGTGTGCAAACTTCACCTAATACTTATCTTAATTTAATAATCTATGGTTTGTCACATGGCATCACCATAGTTTGCTCATAGCATTAACCAAACTTTGTATTTTTATTACTTTCCCATACCAAACCTCTTTCTTTCCTTAAAAACATTTTTTTCAATGCTAACCATTCTTTTTTTCTTTCACATTTTATTTTAATATTATTATATTTATTCAATTAATTTATTGGTTCAAAATCGCTAATAACTTACTGTGTAACGACTCAGATCTACCACGGGCTATATTGTCCTATTTTGGCTTTCCCTTCTAGGCTTCCTTTCAAGACTTTAAAACAGTCTGGTGGAGAAGGTGTTCGCACCCTTATAAAAGGTATTTTGTTCTCCTCTCCAACCAATTGGGACACACAATCCACCCCCTTTGGGGCCAGCGTTCTCGCTGGCACTCGTTCCTTTCTCCAATCGATGTGGGATCCCCTCCCACATTGGTTGGGGAGGAGAACAAAACACTCTTTATAAGAATGTGGAAACCTTCCCCTCGCAAATGCGTTTTAAAGCCTTGAGGGGAAGCTCAAAAGGGAAAGCCCAAAGAGGACGATATCTGCTAGCGGTGGATCTGTGTCGTTACATATTATTTCTAGAGATGTCCATTTAATTCGATTGGAGTTCTGTAAGAATACCACCGAAATAAAATCTTTGTTTAAATAAGGAATGAGGAATTTTTTTCTCATTAGCTAAATGGGATTGGGGATCCTTCATCCCCGTCCCTGCCTCTGGCCCTAATCCTTCCCAATCCTCGTCCCACTCCGCGGTCCGTATATATCTCATATTTTTTTTATGAAAATTTTCAAAATTGAATTCTTTATTTGTTAAAAAAAAAAACATATTTCTAACTGGGCTGGAGAAGGCTAATTGGGCCTACATAATTTTTTTTTTTTATAAAAAAAAAAAACATATTTGTTTGGTTCTGTTAGTTAGTTTAGAGGAAAGAGGGCACGTTGGTTTATGGGTTTAGAGTTTAGGGTTTAGGTCGTATCGTTTGTACCATAACCCTTATGATCATATAGTCAACAATTATTTAGTCATCATAGATCTATGATGGTTCTTGTAATGCTAGTGAGAATTGATAATGAATTGATGGTCATTTAGATGGTGGTGGACATTGATAATAACTTCATGGTGTTAGCTCTTCAACGTAACTCATGTTGAGTGTACATTACTAAACGAACATAAACATTCTAGAAGAACACGTTCTAGTGGACGTTCAGAAAACTCATCGTTCCCGACTTTCTCAAATTGATCCTCATGGAATGTGCTTGTTAAATCAATAGTGCTTAGACTTTCATCTTTGTCGTGATCACTATAGCTAACGTAACATTCTTATCAGGTGTAGATAATGAGCTAATTTTTGTTAGAGTTTCACCTTAGCTAATTAAGGCAAATATTATGAATATGTTAGTAAGAGACACTATCTCCATTGGTACGTGTAACGACCCTAAATTTTCACATCTCTAGAGTCGCCATTAATGTCTCATGCTCATCTTTAATGCAGAATATAATTCTAAGAATGCCCATCTTTATTAGCGAAAAAATTTAAAACTTCAGAATACGTTAAAACATTAGAAAACACTGCCGAACTTACGTGTTTCAAACATCAGGAGTTCAAAATAAGATAAAACAATTATAAATTAAATAATTTAAATAAATGAAATGCAAACACCCTATCCTAACTAAGACCAGAAATTTTAAATATGCAACTATACTATGCATGCGCCACAGTCTCTGATCACGATGCTACCGTCAACCGTACATGGGCACCTTGCCTTTACCTGAAAAACAATATGACACGCGGTCTAAGTATTTTGAAGAAATACTCAGTAAGTGACCCCACTATAGGGGCCATGCTAATGCAAACACATGCAATCATGAATTAAGAACTATCTCTAATCATCTTAAGGGTGGCCTCCAGTCTCGGACAAATTTGATGTGTAGTACTTCCCTACACACGACTCACA
Source organism: Cucurbita pepo subsp. pepo (assembly GCF_057944985.1). Lineage (NCBI taxonomy): Eukaryota > Viridiplantae > Streptophyta > Magnoliopsida > Cucurbitales > Cucurbitaceae > Cucurbita > Cucurbita pepo. Next base: position 11,627,122 of record NC_141799.1, on the reverse strand, counting down.
CGTGCGAGTGTGAATCCCAAAGGCGCTCGCACACACCCTGGACCCTCTGGTCAAGCTAATTTGTAGCAACGTCCGGAGGTCAGCGGAACCCCATAGTGTTATGCGCCTAATGAACACCCTCATCTGTGTGCATTCGAGCTCATCATACGGTGCGCATCCGCACTCATCATCTCTAGGGGAAGTAGCCTTATGCTTATGAACATACAATATGCATGAGGTCCCTCTAAGTCCAATTATACATCTCTTCTGACACAACCCTCTAGTCTCATCTCTTGGTTACACTATGTAACACATGATCGTAGATATTTACATTAATATCATTTTCATACTCTTAGGGTTGTGTCCTATGTCGATCTAACAACATGATGCAATATGGCAAACAACATCATAAGGCATGTTCAATATGGAAAACATCATCATGTTAATAACATCGTCATGCATACATCATACTCATCGTAGAAGCCATTAAGTGCATCAAATATAACATGTACGTCATGCATCGAAGCATAAATAACCTTCTACTTTTTCAAATTTTTTTGTTTTCGTGGCTTTTTATCACCTTCTAACATCAAGAAATTTTTTCTATACGGGCACCGTTTTAAAATTAAATTTTACTCTATACGAAATGTGTAATTCCCGTCCAGTCCTCACCCCAGTAAAAAAAAAAAAAAAAAAAACTAACTAAAAAAAGGAAATCGTGAGCGGCAGGATTCGAACCTGCGCGGGCAAAGCCCACATGATTTCTAGTCATGCCCGATAACCACTCCGGCACGCCCACTTGATGAGCCCTAACATACACAAAGGTGTGGGAATTGGTTCGGCCAATTCGGTAAGCTGTACAGAAAGATATCACTCGGGGAAGAAGGATGATCACTCACCTATTGTGAACCTAGAATCCCACGCAGCGTCATTGAGTATAGAGAGGGATTGTTTTTTAATTTTCAGAAACCGACCAAAAACTTTCCCTAAAAGCTTGAACTAAAAAAATCTCTCCCTTTTCTAGAGCTTACTAGCCCTCGAGCTCTTCTTCACGCTTACTCCTTAGGTTCCTAGAAACTCAATGGACACGAGATTAAGGGAAAAATTTATCTATAGTGCTCGAATTATATTTTCAAAGTTTCTCCAAAACCACATTCAAGAACTCGATTGGGGAAATCTGTTCCGTGCATTTCCTGCGCTCGATCCCTTCTACAAAAGTGTGGGTAACTTTATGTTGAACGTGTAGGAATTGGTTTGAGGGAAATCGGTTGAGTGTAGCTCCCCAATTTTCTAAACAACAGTGAGTTAAAAACTCGAATCGTTCTTGCTTGTTTCTTGAGATTTCGGGACTCTTCTCTCGAATGGAAGGCCCATAATGATTGCCCTAACCTCTTCATAACCCGCCACTCCACTGCCTCTGATTTCTCCGGAAGCTGCACGCATCCTTACCTGAAACATCGAGGTGAAAGATACGATTTTTGCCCAGCTCAGCCGTCGGATGAGATCGTGGCAGTCTCGTATGGACCTAGGTTCAATTTTGGATGACATGGACGGTTGGATCCGCACCAATTTGGAATGAAGAATTCAAGGGGCAGATCTACGTGAAATCCTTGGACTTTAGTGCTACTGTTTCAAATTTTTTTTGTTTTCGTGGCTTTTTATCACCTTCAAACATCAAGAAATTTTTTCTATATGGGCACCGTTTTAAAATTAAATTTTACTCTATACGAAATGTGTAATTCCCGTCCAGTCCTCACCCCAGTAAAAAAAAAAAAAACTAACTAAAAAACAAAAATCGTGAGCAACAGGAATCGAACCTGCGCGGGCAAAGCCCACATGATTTCTAGTCATGCCCGATAACCACTCCGGCACGCCCACTTGATGAGCCCTGACATACACAAAGGTGTGGGAATTGGTTTCGGCCAATTCGGTAAGCTGTACAGAAAGATATCACTCGGGGAAGAAGGATGATCACTCACCTATTGTGAACCTTGAATCGGTTTCCTCTTTCCTTCTCCGATCAGGGGGTTAGAGAGCTTATCTCCCTTTGTCGTCTTTAGCAAAGTTCTTCATTTTCTTCCCACGAATCTATTGGTATAAAGGCTCGTGGACGAATCACACTACGGAGCTTCAATTTTGGGGTCAAAGCTTTCTGGTGTATGGGTTCCGAAAACTAGAAAAAATCATCCTCTTCGTCAGGCTAATCCAGACCTCCTCAGCTCTGGATTCCTTTATGAAAAATTCAATTAGTCTCTACGAACCTAAAGGAATCGGTCTCACGCAGCGTCATTGAGTATAGAGAGGGATTTTTTTTAATTTTCAGAAACCGACCAAAAACTTTCCCTAAAAGCTTGAACTAAAAAAATCTCTCCCTTTTCTAGAGCTTACTAGCCCTCGAGCTCTTCTTCACGCTTACTCCTTAGGTTCCTAGAAACTCAATGGACACGAGCTTAAGGGAAAAATTTATCTATAGTGCTCGAATTATATTTTCAAAGTTTCTCCAAAACCACATTCAAGTACTCGATTGGGGAAATCTGTTCCGTGCATTTCCTGCGCTCGATCCCTTCTACAAAAGTGTGGGTAACTTTATGTTGAACGTGTAGGAATTGGTTTGAGGGAAATCGGTTGAGTGTAGCTCCCCAATTTTCTAAACAACAGTGAGTTAAAATCTCGAATCGTTCTTGCTTGTTTCTTGAGATTTCGAGACTCTTCTCTCGAATGGAAGGCCCATAATGATTGCCCTAACCTCCTCATAACCCGCCACTCCACTGCCTCTGATTTCTCCGGAAGCTGCACGCATCCTTACCTGAAACATCGAGGTGAAAGATACGATTTTTGCCCAGCTCAGCCGTCGGATGAGATCATGGCAGTCTCGTATGGACCTAGGTTCAATTTTGGATTGCATGGACGGTTGGATCCGCACCAATTTGGAATGAAGAATTCAAGGGGCAGATCTACGTGAAATCCTTGGGCTTTAGTGCTACGTTTTCAAATTTTTTTGTTTTCGTGGCTTTTTATCACCTTCTAACATCAAGAAATTTTTTCTATACGGGCACCGTTTTAAAATTAAATTTTACTCTATACGAAATGTGTAATTCACGTCCAGTCCTCACCCCAGTAAAAAAAAAAAAAAAACTAACTAAAAAACGGAAAACGTGATCGGCAGGATTCAAACCTGCACGGGCAAAGCCCACATGATTTCTAGTCATGCCCAATAACCACTCCGGCACGCCCACTTGATGAGCCTTAACATACACAAAGGTGTGGGAATTGGTTTCGGCCAATTCGGTAAGCTGTACAGAAAGATATCACTCGGGGAAGAAGGATGATCACTCACCTATTGTGAACCTAGAATCCGTTTCCACTTTCCTTCTCCGATCAGGGGGTTAGAGAGCTTATCTCCCTTTGTCGTCTTCAGCAAAGTTCTTCATTTTCTTCCCACGAATCTATTGGTATAAAGGTTCGTGGACGAATCACACTACGGAGCTTCAATTTTGGGGTCAAAGCTTTCTGGTGTATGGGTTCCGTAAACTAGAAAAAATCATCCTCCTCGTCAGGCTAATCCAGACCTCCTCAGCTCTGGATTCCTTTATGAAAAATTCAATTAGTCTCTACGAACCTAAAGGAATCGGTCTCACGCAGCGTCATTGAGTATAGAGAGGGATTTTTTTTTTAATTTTCAGAAACCGACCAAAAACTTGCCCTAAAAGCTTGAACTAAAAAAATCTCTCCCTTTTCCAGAGCTTACTAGCCCTCGAGCTCTTCTTCACGCTTACTCCTTAGGTTCCAAGAAACTCAATGGACACGAGCTTAAGGGAAAAATTTATCTATAGTGCTCGAATTATATTTTCAAAGTTTCTCCAAAACCACATTCAAGAACTCGATTGGGGAAATCTGTTCCGTGCATTTCCTGCGCTCGATCCCTTCTACAAAAGTGTGGGTAACTTTATGTTGAACGTGTAGGAATTGGTTTGAGGGAAATCGGTTGAGTGTAGCTCCCCAATTTTCTAAACAACAGTGAGTTAAAAACTCGAATCGTTCTTGCTTGTTTCTTGAGATTTCGGGACTCTTCTCTCGAATGGAAGGCCCATAATGATTGCCCTAACCTCTTCATAACCCGCCACTCCACTGCCTCTGATTTCTCCGGAAGCTGCACGCATCCTTACCTGAAACATCGAGGTGAAAGATACGATTTTTGCCCAGCTCAGCCGTCGGATGAGATCGTGGCAGTCTCGTATGGACCTAGGTTCAATTTTGGATGACATGGACGGTTGGATCCGCACCAATTTGGAATGAAGAATTCAAGGGGCAGATCTACGTGAAATCCTTGGACTTTAGTGCTACTTTTTCAAATTTTTTTTGTTTTCGTGGCTTTTTATCACCTTCAAACATCAAGAAATTTTTTCTATACGGGCACCGTTTTAAAATTAAATTTTACTCTATACGAAATGTGTAATTCCCGTCCAGTCCTCACCCCAGTCAAAAAAAAAAAACTAACTAAAAAACGAAAATCGTGAGCAACAGGAATCGAACCTGCGCGGGCAAAGCCCACATGATTTCTAGTCATGCCCGATAACCACTCCGGCACGCCCACTTGATTAGCCCTGACATACACAAAGGTGTGGGAATTGGTTTCGGCCAATTCGGTAAGCTGTACAGAAAGATATCACTCGGGGAAGAAGGATGATCACTCACCTATTGTGAACCTTGAATCGGTTTCCTCTTTCCTTCTCCGATCAGGGGGTTAGAGAGCTTATCTCCCTTTGTCGTCTTTAGCAAAGTTCTTCATTTTCTTCCCACGAATCTATTGGTATAAAGGCTCGTGGACGAATCACACTATGGAGCTTCAATTTTGGGGTCAAAGCTTTCTGGTGTATGGGTTCCGAAAACTAGAAAAAATCATCCTCTTCGTCAGGCTAATCCAGACCTCCTCAGCTCTGGATTCCTTTATGAAAAATTCAATTAGTCTCTACGAACCTAAAGGAATCGGTCTCACGCAGCGTCATTGAGTATAGAGAGGGATTTTTTTTAATTTTCAGAAACCGACCAAAAACTTTCCCTAAAAGCTTGAACTAAAAAAATCTCTCCCTTTTCTAGAGCTTACTAGCCCTCGAGCTCTTCTTCACGCTTACTCCTTAGGTTCCAAGAAACTCAATGGACACGAGCTTAAGGGAAAAATTTATCTATAGTGCTCGAATTATATTTTCAAAGTTTCTCCAAAACCACATTCAAGTACTCGATTGGGGAAATCTGTTCCGTGCATTTCCTGCGCTCGATCCCTTCTACAAAAGTGTGGGTAACTTTATGTTGAACGTGTAGGAATTGGTTTGAGGGAAATCGGTTGAGTGTAGCTCCCCAATTTTCTAAACAACAGTGAGTTAAAATCTCGAATCGTTCTTGCTTGTTTCTTGAGATTTCGAGACTCTTCTCTCGAATGGAAGGCCCATAATGATTGCCCTAACCTCTTCATAACCCGCCACTCCACTGCCTCTGATTTCTCCGGAAGCTGCACGCATCCTTACCTGAAACATCGAGGTGAAAGATACGAATTTTGCCCAGCTCAGCCGTCGGATGAGATCGTGGCAGTCTCGTATGGACCTAGGTTCAATTTTGGATGGCATGGACGGTTGGATCCGCACCAATTTGGAATGAAGAATTCAAGGGGCAGATCTACGTGAAATCCTTGGACTTTAGTGCTACTTTTTCAAATTTTTTTGTTTTCGTGGCTTTTTATCACCTTCTAACATCAAGAAATTTTTTCTATACGGGCACCGTTTTAAAATTAAATTTTACTCTATACGAAATGTGTAATTCCCGTCCAGTCCTCACCCCAGTAAAAAAAAAAAAAAACTAACTAAAAAATGAAAATCGTGAGCGGCAGGATTCGAACCTGCGCGGGCAAAGCCCACATGATTTCTAGTCATGCCCGATAACCACTCCGGCACGCCCACTTGATGAGCCCTGACATACACATAGGTGTGGGAATTGGTTTCGGCCAATTCGGTAAGCTGTACAGAAAGATATCACTCGGGGAAGAAGGATGATCACTCACCTATTGTGAACCTAGAATCTCACGCAGCGTCATTGAGTATAGAGAGGGATTGTTTTTTAATTATCAGAAACCGACCAAAAACTTGCCCTAAAAGCTTGAACTAAAAAAATCTCTCCCTTTTCCAGAGCTTACTAGCCCTCGAGCTCTTCTTCATGCTTACTCCTTAGGTTCCTAGAAACTCAATGGACACGAGCTTAAGGGAAAAATTTATCTATAGTGCTCGAATTATATTTTCAAAGTTTCTCCAAAACCACATTCAAGAACTCGATTGGGGAAATCTGTTCCGTGCATTTCTTGCGCTCGATCCCTTCTACAAAAGTGTGGGTAACTTTATGTTGAACGTGTAGGAATTAGTTTGAGGGAAATCGGTTGAGTGTAGCTCCCCAATTTTCTAAACAACAGTGAGTTAAAAACTCGAATCGTTCTTGCTTGTTTCTTGAGATTTCGGGACTCTTCTCTCGAATGGAAGGCCCATAATGATTGCCCTAACCTCTTCATAACCCGCCACTCCACTGCCTCTGATTTCTCCGGAAGCTGCACACATCCTTACCTGAAACATCGAGGTGAAAGATACGATTTTTGCCCAGCTCAGCCGTCGGATGAGATCGTGGCAGTCTCGTATGGACCTAGGTTCAATTTTGGATGACATGGACGGTTGGATCCGCACCAATTTGGAATGAAGAATTCAAGGGGCAGATCTACGTGAAATCCTTGGGCTTTAGTGCTACTTTTTCAAATTTTTTTGTTTTCGTGGCTTTTTATCACCTTCTAACATCAAGAAATTTTTTCAATACGGGCACCGTTTTAAAATTAAATTTTACTCTATACGAAATGTGTAATTCCCGTCCAGTCCTCACCCCAGTAAAAAAAAAAAAAAAAAAAAAAAAAAAAAACTAACTAAAAAATGGAAACCGTGAGCGGCAGGATTCGAACCTGCGCGGGCAAAGCCCACATGATTTCTAGTCATGCCCGATAACCACTCCGGCACGCCCACTTGATGAGCCCTGACATACACAAAGGTGTGGGAATTGCTTTCGGCCAATTCGGTAAGCTGTACAGAAAGATATCACTCGGGGAAGAAGGATGATCACTCACCTATTGTGAACCTAGAATCTCACGCAGCGTCATTGAGTATAGAGAGGGATTTTTTTTTAATTTTCAGAAACCGACCAAAAACTTGCCCTAAAAGCTTGAACTAAAAAAATCTCTCCCTTTTCCAGAGCTTACTAGCCCTCGAGCTCTTCTTCACGCTTACTCCTTAGGTTCCTAGAAACTCAATGGACACGAGCTTAAGGGAAAAATTTATCTATAGTGCTCGAATTATATTTTCAAAGTTTCTCCAAAACCACATTCAAGTACTCGATTGGGGAAATCTGTTCCGTGCATTTCCTGCGCTCGATCCCTTCTACAAAAGTGTGGGTAACTTTATGTTGAACGTGTAGGAATTGGTTTGAGGGAAATCGGTTGAGTGTAGCTCCCCAATTTTCTAAACAACAGTGAGTTAAAATCTCGAATCGTTCTTGCTTGTTTCTTGAGATTTCGGGACTCTTCTCTCGAATGGAAGGCCCATAATGATTGCCCTAACCTCTTCATAACCCGCCACTCCACTGCCTCTGATTTCTCCGGAAGCTGCACGCATCCTTACCTGAAACATCGAGGTGAAAGATACGATTTTTGCTCAGCTCAGCCGTCGGATGAGATCGTGGCAGTCTCGTATGGACCTAGGTTCAATTTTGGATGACATGGACGGTTGGATCCGCACCAATTTGGAATGAAGAATTCAAGGGGCAGATCTACGTGAAATCCTTGGACTTTAGTGCTACTTTTTCAAATTTTTTTTGTTTTCGTGGCTTTTTATCACCTTCAAACATCAAGAAATTTTTTCTATACGGGCACCGTTTTAAAATTAAATTTTACTCTATACGAAATGTGTAATTCCCGTCCAGTCCTCACCCCAGTAAAAAAAAAAAAAAAACTAACTAAAAAACGAAAATCATGAGTAGCAGGAATCGAACCTGCACGGGCAAAGCCCATATGATTTCTAGTCATGCCCGATAACCACTCCAGCACGCCCACTTGATGAGCCCTGACATACACAAAGGTGTGGGAATTGGTTTCGGCCAATTCGGTAAGCTGTACAGAAAGATATCACTCGGGGAAGAAGGATGATCACTCACCTATTGTGAACCTTGAATCGGTTTCCTCTTTCCTTCTCCGATCAGGGGGTTAGAGAGCTTATCTCCCTTTGTCGTCTTCAGCAAAGTTCTTCATTTTCTTCCCACGAATCTATTGGTATAAAGGCTCGTGGACGAATCACACTACGGAGCTTCAATTTTGGGGTCAAAGCTTTCTGGTGTATGGGTTCCGTAAACTAGAAAAAATCATCCTCTTCGTCAGGCTAATCCAGACCTCCTCAGCTCTGGATTCCTTTATGAAAAATTCAATTAGTCTCTACGAACCTAAAGGAATCGGTCTCACGCAGCGTCATTGAGTATAGAGAGGGATTTTTTTTAATTTTCAGAAACCGACCAAAAACTTTCCCTAAAAGCTTGAACTAAAAAATTCTCTCCCTTTTCTAGAGCTTACTAGCCCTCGAGCTCTTCTTCACGCTTACTCCTTAGGTTCCTAGAAACTCAATGGACACGAGCTTAAGGGAAAAATTTATCTATAGTGCTCGAATTATATTTTCAAAGTTTCTCCAAAACCACATTCAAGTACTCGATTGGGGAAATCTGTTCCGTGCATTTCCTGCGCTCAATCCCTTCTACAAAAGTGTGGGTAACTTTATGTTGAACGTGTAGGAATTGGTTTGAGGGAAATCGGTTGAGTGTAGCTCCCCAATTTTCTAAACAACAGTGAGTTAAAATCTCGAATCGTTCTTGCTTGTTTCTTGAGATTTCGGGACTCTTCTCTCGAATGGAAGGCCCATAATGATTGCCCTAACCTCTTCATAACCCGCCACTCCACTGCCTCTGATTTCTCCGGAAGCTGCACGCATCCTTACCTGAAACATCGAGGTGAAAGATACGATTTTTGCCCAGCTCAGCCGTCGGATGAGATCGTGGCAGTCTCGTATGGACCTAGGTTCAATTTTGGATGACATGGACGGTTGGATCCACACCAATTTGGAATGAAGAATTCAAGGGGCAGATCTACGTGAAATCCTTGGACTTTAGTGCTACTTTTTCAATTTTTTTTGTTTTCGTGGCTTTTTATCACCTTCTAACATCAAGAAATTTTTTCTATACGGGCACCGTTTTAAAATTAAATTTTACTCTATACGAAATGTGTAATTCACGTCGAGTCCTCACCCAGTAAAAAAAAAAAAAAAAAAAACTAACTAACTAAAAAACGGAAATCGTGAGCGGCAGGATTCAAACCTGCGCGGGCAAATCCCACATGATTTCTAGTCATGCCCGATAACTACTCCGGCACGCCCACTTGATGAGCCCTAACATACACAAAGGTGTGGGAATTGGTTTCGGCCAATTCGGTAAGCTGTACAGAAAGATATCACTCGGGGAAGAAGGATGATCACTCACCTATTGTGAACCTAGAATCCGTTTCCTCTTTCCTTCTCCGATCAGGGGGTTAGAGAGCTTATCTCCCTTTGTCGTCTTCAGCAAAGTTCTTCATTTTCTTCCCACGAATCTATTGGTATAAAGGCTCGTGGTCGAATCACACTACGGAGCTTCAATTTTGGGGTCAAAGCTTTCTGGTGTATGGGTTCCGAAAACTAGAAAAAATCATCCTCTTTGTCAGGCTAATCCAGATCTCCTCAGCTCTGGATTCTTCTGTATTTTGTCTTTAAATGATAGACCGGGTTCCTCACCAACTGTATGAAACTCTTACTATGTTTTTAAAGAATCTTTTCGTGCTGCTTCTTGCCCAATTCTTCTAGATAGGCAGTCATCCATATCGTCTCCTTTGCAGCTTCAGCTATTGCCACGTGCTCAGCCTTAGTACAACGCATTTTTGAAGCCTCGACGTCCCATCATTCATGGCTTGCTCCCACTTGGTTGTATCCTCCAACTGTAGGGCCTCTCAGAGGGCTCTAGTGCCCTTTCATCAGCAACAGATAGTGTAATGAAGGTACATACATATCTTGTACTCTGATAGTGCTGGATGATCTTCTCAACACCGGTTTAGGTGTCACTTACTCTACTACTAGTTCCTCTGCAACAACCTCGGGAGTTTGTTGAGTATCTGCTACAAGATCACTAGGTGATTTTCTCCGCAACTTAACCTCAACTCCCACTTGCTTCGTGGTCTTGAAACCTTGCTCCGCATCTGGTTTCTCAGCAATATTTTCATGAGTATTTGCTACAACATCACTAGGTGAGTTTCCCTACAACTCAAGCTCAACTCCCACTTGGTTCATGGTCTTGGAACCTTGCTCCACATCTGGTACATTAGTAGAAGTCTCAGGAGTTTCATGAGTATCTGCTACAACATCACTAGGTAAGTTTCTCTGCAACTCAAGCTCAACTCCCACTTGCTTCGTGGTCTTGGAACCTTGCTCCACCTCTAGTTCCTCAGCAATAGTCTCAAGAGTTTCATGAGTATCTGCTACGACATCACTAGGTGAGTTTTCTTGCAACTCAAGCTCAACTCCCACTTGCTTCGTGGTCTTCGAACCTTGCTCCACATCTAGTTCCATTTCCAACCGCACTTTCTTCAATTCTCTTACAGTTCTTGTGAAGCTAACTCGTTTCTGCTTGCTCATAACACAGTTCTCACAACGACCCACATCAACAGATTTCAGACCTTCTAAAACTCCTTTCGCAACCAGCATCTTCATTCCTTTCACGCTCATATGTTCAAGTCTATTGTGCCATAGACTTGAATTTGAAGCACTCTCAGCAACAGCAGCTATGTTCATACACCCTGCAGTGGTGTATGAGGTTCCAGATTTTCAGCCACGTGCTACCACCATAGCACCCTTCATAATCTTCCACGAACTCTTCCCTAACTTTGTTGCATAACCTGTGCTGTCCAACTGACCAATAGAGATCAAATTCTTCTTGAGACAAGGAATATATCTGACATCTATCAAGCTTCTTAGGTCATTTTATTTCATCTGAAACTACTTACTCTTCAGTATACATTGGTACATTCATTCCCATCTCTATGGTCATAAGACTGTGTAGTTTATCTATGTTCGAGACGTCTAACTAAAATATATGATCTTGCTTAGCAAAATCATTTTCACGCATACACTAACATTTAGTAGCTTACTAGAACTATAGCTACTCATTCACACCAATAATCTCAGTAAATCTAAACATCATCAATACAACAATTTACATTCACATTCCCTGCAAGGTAAAACTTAACGTATTCTAAATTATAATAAATATAGAATTAAGCTAACATGAATGCAGTAAATTATAATACAATCAATAGAGTAAAGGTCCAATTATGAGTTATGTTTTATAATGACCAAGCAATAACAACATACACAATCAACGACATTTCAATTTCTTATCTTACGCAAGACATACCTAACGGTGATGGGGCATCGACGGTGGGACCATGGAACATGTCAAGCGTACATCGTAGGCTAGTCTACAAGAGCTATAATACCAACTGTAACGACCCAAAATTTTCTACTTAATTTAAGGTCGCTACTGTATACGTACCATAAACATTGAATGCGGAAGACTTCATTTAAATTCCATAAAACATAACCTTTATCTTAAAAGACAGCCATGGACTTACGTGTTTCGAAAACATCTTTAAAACGACACAACAAAAGACCCGAAATAAAATAAATAAGCGTTTTAACTCTAAAACATCATATTCTAGCCTAAGTTTAAGAAAACAAATACCAGTATCCTATGCATGTGCCATGGTCTCGAGTTGCGATGCAGTCGTCAGCCATACAGGAATGCCTTGCCTTAACCTGAAAATGTAGTAGCACATAGCTTGAGTATTTAAAGAAATACTCAGTAAGTGACCCCACTATTGGGGTTAAATGCAACAATCACATGCAATGAGATGATGGGACCTATCTTTCATTCCGTTTTTCCTACGGTGCTATCCTAACGGGTAATTTTGGACTTGTACCATATACTCTACACACAGCCCATACGTGCGAGTTATGGGCTCACCAGCTAGTTCGCACACCGCTGGGCCACCTTCCTTATTCGGTGGGCATACTCTGGGAGCCCCTTAGACTGGACACCTACTAGAACTAGTAACCGTCACGGCAGCACTATGCAAAGCATAACGATCGTTGTCCTGCCATTGGATGTACGCGTCTGTACCCTCGTGATGGGATAGGGGTATCCCCCCAAATGCATGAGCACACATAATGCATGAGGTCCCAAAACTTTTCCATTTTCATTATCCTTTAATACAACCCGCTAGCATTATGTACATATCATATCATTTTTCATATCGTTTCAGATATCGTTCATCATTCATGTCATATCGTTTCTCATTCAGTTCTCAAATCATACATAATTCTAGCGGGGTTATACTTCATGCAATTTATCGTAATTTCATGTCATTCATATCATGTTGTATACACACAATTTAAGAGACCTAACATAACGTTCTATGCTTTTAACATAACATTTCATCATATACACATCATACCATGACATATTGCATCACAATGTATCATATCATAAACGAGTTATAACGTAAACACTTCATAGTCATATCGTTCTCTAACTTATCATAGTCTTCACGTTCTTATACCTATCACAGACATATCATTACGTGAACATACCTTAGTCATCTCATCATAAGAACTTAACCTAACGCTATCGTTCTATCAATCCTAACGCTATCGTTATATCAATCTATCACAAACCTATCCCTTTCTACCCGTAGCCTAACCGTATTCTTCCATCAATCTCTCTTATCCATATCACTTCGGTATGTAACCTAACCTTAACGTTTCATGAACGTATTTTACTCTTATCGTTACATTTCGTTTTGTGTATTCTTCTTGTATCCTATCTCAAACATATCCTTGAACACATCGTACCATAATTATTATCATACAATTCACATATTATAACATATACATAACATATAGGAAGCATATCGATCCACAGACAATTCACACATATCAATATATATGACACGTGCAGAACCACAGGGCACGTGTCAACGTTAAATATAACCATGCCGATAGTAAGGTCATTTACCTGGCTAGCTTAAGTCGTTGTCACGAAAATATCTTTAATGAAAGTTCGATTCCGTCCTTTGAAATCCGAGTCAACCTATATGAGCCCATGAAATTAGTTTCAGGTTTGAACTCTACAACATTATTTCTCTAATTTACATTGGTCTTGTTAAGAGTCTTGAAATGTTATATATCTCTAATTATATTTTTATTGAAAATCTTATTTTTCATTGGTTAGTGTTGTATAAGAAAGTAGATAAGCTATTTTAAGTTATCCTCTAACTCTAACTCTCTATATTTAGTATGTGATTTTTAATTCCCTAATTTATTTATTTATTTATTTTTATTTTTTTTTATCCTTTTAAGTCTGTTGTCATGTATTCTAAATTTTTAGTGAATCTCTGTTTCCAAATCTTGTTATCTCAGTGTTTGCTGTTAAAAGTTTTCTTCCCCATTCTATCTCTAATCTATTCATTTGGCTACTCATAATTGATCATTCTATCTCTACTCTATTCATTTGGCTACTCATAAAAATTTAATCTAATATTACTAATCCGACGTGATTTACTCGATTTCGTATAAATGATTGACATTTATTTTCTAACTCAACTAGACCATTCTAATAATTTAATGAAGATCTACTTATAATTGACTGTGATTTCTAAAAAAAATAAATAAGATAAAAGAATTGGCTGTGATTTCTAAAAAAGAAATAGGATAAGAGAAAATGAAAATTTAATATACTTATTGATCAGATCTCTCTTCACTTAACTTGAATCTCAACTGGGTAAAGATCATTCTTTTTTTTTTTCTCGAGTAAATCTGACAATGTTGTTTGATAAAAGAAAATGAAGATTTAATATATACTTTATTTATCAGATCTATGTTCACGTAACTCTTCTGTGAATCTCAACTAGTAAGCCATTCTCTTTTTTTTTTTCTCAAGTAAAGTTGACAAAGTTGTTCACCTAACTCTTCTGTGAATCTCAACCTCGTAAAGACCATTCTCTTTTTTTTTTTTCCTCAAGTAAATCTTACAATGTTGTTTTTCTGTTTCTTTTTACAGTAACTGTTACTTGCAAGAGATAATTGTGGGGAGGGAGAAATTCTGATATGTATGGGTAAATCTGTCGTTGTTTTTACAGAAATGAATTCTGATTTGTTGCAAGATTTATTTTTAGGGAAGGAGTGGTAAAAGATAGAAGGGAGGAGGAGAGATCCGCTACCAAATGTTTTTTTATTTATATATTTTTATTAGTTATTTATTTATTTATTTATTATTATGATTATTATTATTAATATTATTATTATTTTTTATTATTATTATTATTATTATCATTATTATTATTATTATTATCATTATTACTATTATTACAATTACTATTATTACTATTATTACAATTACTATTATTACTATTATTATCATTATTATTATTATAATATTTTCCCCGGTTGTTACACTTTTGCTGAGAACTACATCTCGAATTTCATCAAACTTCAGTTTATTAGATCCTCGGGAACTACTGATTGCAGCAAACAACGGTATCCCACGACTCGGGTAAAGATGACATCAAAATCAATGCTTTAATTTTCGAAATTAAAACATTGATTTTGATGTCATCTTTACCCTTCCACCAAACTCAGTTGACTTACGATCATATTGAATTCATTTATATGATTAGCAACAGATCCACCTTTAGACATCTGTAGATTGAACAATCTCCGCATCAAATACACCTTGTTCATAGTCGACGATTTTTCATACATATTTTACAGCGCCTTCAACAGATATAACATTGTCTATGGAGCCTGTTAAACGCCACATTTCTGGATAGCATCAACCGCTTCAGCCCTAAGGCTTGTCGATCCTTGAGCTTCCACTGCTCTGTGGTCATGGTATCCGGCTTCACCCCCAACAGGGGTTCGTGAAGACCATTCTGATACAGATAATCTTCAATATGCATCTTCTAGAAATCGAAATCGGATCCATCGAACTTCTCAATTCCAATCTTTGAACTTTCCATCTTCAAAGATCGTGGTGACTTCCGCCTAGCTCTGATACCAGTTGTTAGGATCGCACAACAACACACACACTCGATCTAGATGAACACAAAGAATAGGATAAAGAAAATGCAAGAAGAATATTGGCTAAAAGTTTTGTATTGATGACTTCACGTATGTACAATACGAGAGAATACAGAGAATAACATTTTCAAACCTCTGTCTAATGGATATATATATATATATATATATATATATATTTTGTTTAGCTTACTATATATACCTTTATCAAATATAACCATCTACCCTATATAGCTTTTTATTAGATATAGCTTTTTTACTATACATATCTATTTATTATTTATGACAATTTACTTTACATGTCATTTATCAAATATAGTTTTCTATAAACGTTTGACTGACTAAGCTATAAAATAAATATGAGGCTCCATTCGGTAGATAACACGGAAGGGCCAAAACCCTGTGGGAGGGCTGACAGTGTCACAGCTCACATGGCCGCAATTTTAAACCCTTAGCCCCCTTTTCCTTTTCCTTCTCCTCCTACTGTTTCTCCATTTCCATCATCCCCGCAGCGCCAAACCCCTTTCTTCAACCTCTTTCCCGCTCTCTCTTTTTCTATCTCATTCTCTTTTCTCTTCAAACCTCTTCAAAACTGTTAATAGGGTTTTTGCTCACTGAAATGCCCACAACAACAAGCGATGCAGAAACTGTTGCGATTAAACCCTTCGTCTTCTTCCTCAGCCCCCATTCTCTGTACTGCTGTTAAACCCTTTTCTTCTCTACCTTCCAAGACCACCCTCTTCAGCCCTAAACCACCGCAGCAGCCTCTTCTTATGTCGGCTGCTACTTCATTTCATAGCGGCGTCACTGGCTCTGCCTTTTCCGCTTCCTCTCTTGTCAGAAAACCCTCTTCCGCCGTTGTGTCTTCTCGCTTCGTCGCCGCTAATTCGTCGAGAAATTGCTACTTGTGCCGGTGCGCAATCGAAACCCCTGCCGCATTGCGCGCGTGGTTTGTGTTTAAGGATAATCGAAATGGGTTACGACGGCCGGCGTGGGTGCACACGGATTCTGATGGGTTGTTTTCTTCTTCTGGTGTTGAGGAGCTGAAGAGCTCGAGAGTGGCTGTGGCTGGTGATAATGGTGGAGATGGAGATGAAATGGTGTGTGATAATGGTGGAGAAAGTGGGAAGGTTTTGGAGGAAAAAGGGTCTAAGTCGAATAGGAGGCAGAAGAGTTTGTCTGGTGGAAGCGTGTTGGTTGGTGATCCTGATTTGTTGACCATTCCTGGAGTTGGTCCAAGGAATTTGAAGAAGCTAGTGGAGAAGGGGATTGGAGGAGTGGCTGAGCTCAAGCAGTTGTATAAAGATAAGGTGAATAAGTTCGGCCACTTTTGTTTTGAAAATACTATATTATGAGTATTGTTTCTAAGTAGCTTTCTAATTTTTGATATTGGTTTCTGCTAGTTCCGTGTAATGCTAGAAGTATAGAAACATTGTGGTTTACTGTGTTTCGTTTTGAAGATGAACAAGGGGCAGGTTTAGTATCACTTTTGAAAGAGAAATAGTGTTTTAAAGTGTTGATCAAAAGTCATCTCAAACTCACTCTGTTGGAATCCTTATTTTAAATTCTAATGTGCATATTTTAGAAATTGTCTATGACAAAGTAAATCCAACTCCATCAATGTGCTTGGCTGATTAACATGTACTTAGAGAAAAAGTATTTGTAATAGCTAGGAGAACATGATTAAAGCTATCATGAAAAACACTCCCTGCCTTTTTTGCAGTTCTTTGGTGATTCTAGCCCGAAGATGGTTGAGTTCTTACAGAGTTCTGTTGGAATTATCCACAGAAATCATGCTGAAAGTATAACTGCTTATATAAAAGACAGTGTCGATGAGGAGTTGACAGAGGACAGTTCAAACAAAGATGCAAAGCCATCTCAGAAGAAACGGATTACATTCTGTGTCGAGGGAAATATTAGTGTTGGAAAGACGACATTTCTTCAAAGAATAGCTAATGAAACTCTTGAGCTACGTGACCTGGTTGAAGTGGTTCCAGAACCTATTGACAAGTGGCAGGATATAGGACCTGACCACTTCAATATACTAGATGCATTTTATGCCGAGCCTGAAAGATATGCTTATACTTTCCAGAATTATGTGTTTGTCACAAGAGTTATGCAGGAGAGGGAGTCTTCTGGTGGAATCAAGCCACTCAGGTTGATGGAAAGGAGCGTTTTCAGCGACCGAATGGTAAGAAGACATAATCTATAACTTCGTGTTTTAATCTTATAAAGTCAAACATGTCGTGTGTCAGGGCTCCATGTTTTTTCATTTGACTTTCTCTAGAGTCAGTTTTTGTTGTGACATTAATGATCAACATTGATGAACGAAATACCCTGTAGTTTCTTCCTTTTTCTTACTTGACTGATTATTTGAGAAGAAGAGACCCTTACTATAATATAAAGGCTGACACTTTTGTTTCATTGATACTATCAAAGGTGTTTGTGAGAGCTGTTCATGAAGCAAATTGGATGAATGAGATGGAGATCAGCATCTATGACTCGTGGTTTGATCCAGTTGTATCAACCTTGCCCGGGTTAATTCCTGATGGTTTCATCTATCTTAGAGCAAGCCCTGATACATGCCACAAAAGAATGAAGCTACGTAAGAGAACTGAGGAAGGTGGGGTCAGTTTAGAGTACCTCCGTGACCTGCACGAGAAGCACGAAAGCTGGCTGTTCCCTTTCCAAAGTGGTAACCATGGGGTTCTATCTGTCAGTAAGCTGCCATTTCATCTAGACAGTTCTTTACACCCTGATATTAGGGATCGTGTCTTTTTCTTGGAGGGTGACCATATGCATAGAAGCATTCAGAAGGTGATCTGAACCAAAATGCACACCATTTTGCTCTTTCAATACTTATATGCAGCGAAAAGGAGCTTATGATTTTCTTTTTCTACTTTTAACTTTTATTCTTTTTGTGGTGAGCAGGTGCCTGCATTGGTTCTTGATTGTGAACCAAACATTGATTTCAGCAAAGACATTGATGCTAAGAGACAGTAAGCCGAGTTTTGTATTGTTTATGTTGCATTTATCATTGGCGAGTGAGGGAATGTCAAATATTATCATCATTTAATGGCAACCGTGATATTCAACCCCGATAATTTACTTACAAAACAGTTTGTTCACACTAATGTTGATATTAATCTGCATATGTTTGTTACATTTGATTCTTATTTTCTGTGTATGTTGGCTCATGAAGGTATGCTCGTCAAGTTGCCGAATTCTTTGCATTTGTAAAGAAGAAGAACGAAGCGTCTTCATCAACTGCTGGGCAGGACGGTGGAAATGGTTCCCAACCACAAGTAATGCTGCCAAACAAAGGATTATGGGTACCGGGCGGGAATCATTTCCCAGAATCAGCTCTGAAATCATTGGATTTCAGGCGGGCAATGTCGATGATGTCTGGTTAGTGATCAGATCCTTCCTCCATGTTTTTTTTTTTCCCATTTTGGTTCCCAGATTCATCTCAACAGCCCACTTGTTTTTCTGTTGTGTTTCTGGTGAATGTGGACTAATGTGTAAAAATGGTTGCTGCTGCTGTTAGTGCTTAGGAATGTAGTTAGTTTGTACGATGTTAGTGTTGGAGATGGTTTTGTAGGTTGTAAAACTCTCTTCCAGTTTCAAAAAATTGTTGGAGATACGATGAACTGATGAACTATGCTTACTATAACTGTCTTTATGAGAAGTTTCTGACTTTTTCAACCTCTATAGTTTATTGATTCTGAATAATTATCATATCATATCATAATTAGTTTTGTTTAATCACAATTATTGTGTCATTACAATGTCATTAATTTGTTTAGTGATGGGTTTGGAAAGATCCAAAGGGGTAGGGGTGATGTTGACTGAGATTTTGGAAGCTATTAACAGCCACAATTTTTTGAAAAATCAAATGGCATTGGCTGCATTTAATTTAATGCCTTCCCTATACATATTTGTTATACATATTTGTTGTTGTTGTACTCCTGCAGATTGGACTGGTAAACACATTTTAAGATTTCAATGGTTATGGTCAATGCTCAATAACTATTTGTCTTCAAATTTTCTAATTATTTTATTTCCTTTTTTAATTTTTTTTTTTACCAATTTCATTTTTTTTTAATTTCGCTATTTGTTCGAGAAAACTTGTACCTAAAGTCGGGGCCTAGCCGCCGAAGAAGTGTCAATGGAGGCCCTGGTGGAATAATAGAATAATAGTAGTACTCCAATTACTAGGAAGTTGATAGACTCGTCATAAATTAGGTCGGGATCTTAGGATCGATGTCTTCAATGAGGTGCAAGTACTAGCCGCTACCCTAATTTTCTTGAGACTGACACGAAAAAAACTACTAGTAGTAGGAGCTAAAATTTAAAACACCGTGGTCAAGACGTAATAAAATAAAAGTTCGATTGTCTAAATTTTGACGTGGGCAAATTCGACCTCAAATCAATTAACAAAACTGTATGATCAAAACTACAAAAACAAAGATGAAAATTTTGTTGTTGTATATTGGTGATATGTCCACAGCAACCGCCAAAATCGATGAGAATTGATTGAAAAAGCTGCATGCTTTAAAAAGTAGACAAGAATCATTTATTGCCCTGAAACGGCTTTGATTTAATTTAACCAAAGTTAAACAAACAAACAAACAAACACACTCTACCCCATTACCATCATTTTTAATTCTCCTTCAAGTTTTCAACTGTAAAGTTGCTGTTTTGTTTCAATTTCTTCAATCTCTTCTCAATTATCATCATATTCCCAAATCAATTCTTGATGTCTGCCGTTATTATTCATGCCACCGAGTAATAAAACGTTGAGGCGATTTGTAAACATGGGTGTTATTATTCATGCCACCGAGTAATAAAACGTTGAGGCGATTTGTAAACATGGGTTGTTAATTTCAGCGTTAAAAAGTCTTCCAAATTTTGAAACCCCAGCTCGGCCCAACCCCCTTTTTGTTTTTGTTTCCTCTCAATCTTCAACAACTCTCTTCTTTTCACCCGCTCCCGCTAACTAAACTCTCTACAAAATCATGGCGAAACAAAACCCCAGGAAAGGGGTGGACAGAGCGACCCATTTCTCGCCTTAGAATTCGTTTTCTTGAGATTTCTTTCGATTTCTTTCGATTTCTTGTGGGTTTGTCGAAAAAAAATTGTGGGTTTTGTGGGGATTTAGGTACTGAATAATGGGTAATAGCCTAATGTGCAAGTCAAAGAAGGACGTGAAAGAGAATGGATCTAGAAGTAAGAGAATAGGTCGGTCTCAGAGGAAGTTGCAGAGTGAAGAAGAGTATTTGCAGAAGCAAGCTCTTTCGTTGGCTCTTCATCAGCTCCAATTATCTCAGAGGTTCGATGGATCCACTTCGAAGAGAATTGGGTCGACTAGCTCTCGTAGACGCAATCTCTCCGATCCATTCTCTAATGGAAAGCAGGTGGGACGGACTTCATTTTTTGTCAACACTTTTGATTACTTATTTTGTGGGTGATTGAATCATTCAAGAAAAAGTGGGTTATCATCATTATGCTCTGTTAATTTCATAGCCGATTGCCTTTTTGGAATCTCATATTTTATAATCATTCTTAGTCTACTTTTCAGTTTTAAATAGTTTTTTTCCCCTGCTTTTTATGGATTGACCTTTTCAGGCTATCATTACTATGTTCTTTATATCATTATGGGGAGGATGAATGATCTTTACTGCTTAATATAGATATCAGAAAACAACTTTTAGGCAATTAATCTGCCATGTGATGCAAATTATGAGAAATCTACTAGCCTTGAATGGAAAGTAGAAGGACTATTGAAATGTAATCAGTATAATCTTAATGAGTTTTTCCCCCTCAGAGTCAGAGCAAGAGAGATTCAAAGTTGTGTGGAGCAGCAGATGTGAGTTCAAGTGAAGCAAATCTGCAGGTGAGGCTTGGAATGTTTACTTTTTCTCATTTTCATTCTTTGATTTGTTGTTCATGAGTGAGTTTTTCATTGATGGATCTATCATATAATTTGACACAGGCAGCAGATTTTCTGGAAAATGTGAAGGAAAAGAAATTTGTTTTAGTTCATGGTGAAGGGTTTGGAGCTTGGTGCTGGTACAAAACCATTTCTCTACTAGAGGAATCTGGATTGTCGCCCGTAGCCATTGATCTCAAAGGTTCCGGTATCGATCTAACCGATACAAACGGGGTGAATACTCTAGCAGAGTATTCAAAGCCATTGACTGATTATCTTCAAGATCTTCCTAATGATGAAAAGGTTGGATAACAAATAGTTCAGGATTGTTTGTTTGTGAGTTTAGTTTAAAGATTTATCTTCAAAAAAATTGTTCTGAGGGTTCAACTGCTTGTTCTCCAAATTAGACTGCATAACTAAGATGGATAGTACGATACTTGTTAGCGTGTCCGTGTCTTGTATCTGTATCTATACTTCATAGTTACTTAACGATTCTTGTATTTTGAAGGTTGTTCTAGTTGGGCACAGTAGTGGAGGTGCTTGTCTTTCGTATGCATCGGAACATTTCTCGAATAAAATAGCGAAAGCAGTTTACGTGTGTGCAACGATGGTGGCTGATGGACAGAGACCTTTTGATGTATTCATGGAAGAGGTAAGTGATTAGCATTTATAGCTATGGAAAGTTGCTTTTCTGGGCATTTTAAGAACATTTCCTCTCAGTTGTTCGTGTTGATGATATAAACTTATGATCGTTTTGCAGATTGGATCAAAAGAGATTTTTATGAAAGACTCTAAGAATTTGATGTATGGGAAGGGAAAAGACAAACCTCCTACAGGATTCATGTTTGAGAAAGAACAAATGAAGGGGTTGTACTTTAATCAATCTCCTACAAAGGTAGTTTAGTTTAGATCATTACTTAGTGTGTGTGATTCATTATTAATGTGTGGTATCACTGCAGGATGTTGCTTTGGCTATGGTTTCCATGAGACCTTTCCCACTGGGTCCAGTCATGGAGAAGCTCTCACTGTCGCCCCAAAACTATGGAAGCGGGCGTCGATTCTTCGTTCAAACGCTCGACGATCGTGCACTCTCACCTGATGTTCAAGAAAGGCTGGTGAGGGAAAACCCACCTGAAAGAGTTTTCAAGATCAAAGGCAGTGATCATTGTCCTTTTTTCTCTAAGCCACAGTCACTGCACAAGATCCTCCTGGAAATCGCTCAAATACCATAAAAACTAGGCCTCTCTTACTCAAATCTGTCTAACAGAAAGAACAAAAATATTTTTTTTTTTTCTCTTTTTCCTTTTGAAGTTACTTATTTATAGCAGAACCAAACAAATTGTGGATGGGAATCAGTCATGTTCTGGTGTTAGAAGTTCTAGTGATATATAAAGAACCATAATTTTTCTTGTAAAGATACGAAGTGTTGGATTAGAGTTTCATTCATGTCGATTTTGAAGCAATAAGAAGGCATCTGGTTCATGAATTTAACATCATAATCTGCAAATCTAATTGAATGAGTTGAATATGAGCAGAAAGAATAAATAAAAGTGTTATATATTAGTCGACAGAAACACATATCATAATCATCCATCACAATGCCCATCTACGACATGAAAGAGTATAAGTTTGATGTTTCTGATTCACTGCCCCACGCATGGAATCGAAGAACAAATGTGTACCAAACCAAACACCCTTGTGAGATTATGGTAAGTACAGTACTACTAGGTACTTTCTACATTCAGCTTCTTCTAAGGGAAAGAAAACTTGGCATATGACCAAAACATGAAGCAACGGGAAAGTTGGAAGGAACCTCCCTCTTGGCTTTGATATCCTGTCACTCAAACCACGTATGTGTATATACCGACACCGACACGTTCGTCCAGGTGAAGCAATCACACTTGGTATGTTGGGCAAAAAATCAGATCATACCAAACCAAAATCCACAACCATATTTGGTCTTCAACCAACCAATGAAACTTTGATTTCGTAAAATCAAAAATTCTAAGAACGCATGCATATTCGATCTTCAACCAGAGAACTTTGTGTTTGTTTTGTTACCACCTGTATACGACAAAACAATTGCAAATCTTGCAATCCAGTTCACGAAACCTATTACTGTTACCAACTGCTTCCAGGGCATATCTCCATTTTACATGGTGAATGCCTTCTGAGGATGTGCATTTTTTAATCCTCAGAAATGGAGACAATCCCCCTGGAAGTTTGAGGAACCATAGTCCTGTCTGGATGCCATTATCTGTTCGACAGATTACACACATCGTCATCGTCCAATGGAGAACCATGTCATAATCTTGGTTTTAGTCTTAAAGGAGATCAAATGTTTTGCTAATAATTAAAAGAACTCACATGTTTTAAATATGTTAAGAACCTGAAGATGACTTCTGAACCCATACTTGTTTCTGCATATATGCATCAAAGCAAATGAGTTTCTGAAAAAGAAGTGATTGTGTAGCATGAGAGTTAGTCATTTAGCTTAGATGCAGAACCAAACCTCATGGCCACCTGCAACACCTCTTTTGGATGGTTTTCCTTCATTTGGGTTCAAAGATCCATCATCCTTCATAATCTGGACAGCCCCACGACGCCCAACATGTCTAACCGAACCTAGAGAAGCACAGAAGGTGAGTACCTTTGGATATCTCCTAAAATAAGTGATGGACAATATTAAGAAGGTTTGTGAGAAAGTATAACCATTCTCCACTGAACTGCTACGTCCACTCACAGTGGTTGTAACATCCCCAGTCCTGCTTCCATGAACATCATCTTTCATTTCCCCACGGTATGCTGTAAAGGCATTAAAGATAATTAGAGTTATAATTTCATATCTGGAACACAACGTAATACTTCGATCATCGTCCGGTATAATACACAAGCAAGTAGTCTCGTCATCCCCAATGGGTTATAATAGTAGTAGTACCTTCAACCGAGTCAGAAAGCAAATGAGTAGATTGTGAAACAGAGGATTCATCAAGTTGTGAGACTGAGGCATCTGAACGACCACGTGGTGCCCAAACCCCACGATCAGGTCTATCTTTGTTTCTAATTCGTTTTTCTTGCTTCTCACTAGCATTACCCAGGCCATGATGTTCCTTTTTGTTAAACTTATTTTCCATAGCCCTTTTTCCATCCCCTTCTGAACCAGATGGATTTGGATCATTACTGGACATATCATTAGACCCAGATCGAGAATTAATGGAACGAGGTGGTCGCTTCCCATTGTCTGAGTTCAGGATCTGAATTTTTTGGTGAGACTGGGCTACTGATGAACTCTGTCCATGACGTGCATCATTATTTAAAAGAATGCTTCTGATCATGCTTCCACCAGCCTCACGCCTCTGATTCTGTTTTGTAGCATTAGCAGGAGAATTCCCAGAAGATGTCGCGCTCTGAAACTGTAACATGCCATCAGCAATCTGTAAAGGTATCATTATGCATGAACTAGATAAGGCAAGTGTCAAAATATGAGGCAAAAGAACAGAATTGGTACCCACCAAGTTAGCCTAGAGTGAGAATCGAGATCATTCACAGAAGTTAATATCTAAAGAAAAAGAGAGTAACAAAAGATGTAATAACATAATTGGTAAAGAGAACTTAAGAAACATACATGAGATACGTCTCGGCCTTTCCCTTTGAGAAGCAGAATTTTTTTCTTTCCAGAGTCGGCTGTTACATAGACATATGAAACAGAGCCTTCAAATCTAGACGACGAATTCGTTATAAATATGTAGAGCATATTGATATGCAGGAGAATGCATTATCTAATGGAGGACATTGTTTTCTCCCTCTTTTCCTGATGGACATAATATAATACAACAATGGATATGTGCTCCATAGCTAATAATGTATATGTTAACATGCAAGTTTGTGATCTGCACATCACAATATGACAAAATCCAAGAAATAAACAAGATAATTACTAATCAAGGGGGGAAAAAAAGACATTTTCAAGAACATTACTTCTGGGCTCAGGGTAATTAGTAATGCGAAAAACGTAAAATAGTTATGAGAGCTCGCCCCATCGTAGGCAGTGGAATAACAAGTGTTCAGATCTTAAACCATATAGGCTAATGTTCCCCAAGCATAGAATCGGTGAGATAATATAAATCAGACTCATTTTCAACAGTCTAACAATCAATGGACCAGTAACTGAGAAGGATAAGAAAAATGGCAACTTAAATAATGTTGCTGATCACAAAGAAATCTAACCTGTACCAACGTCAGAAATTCCGATTCCACTTGAAGTGGCTGACTGATCCTCTCGCCTCGGCACCAAAATGAAATTTGACTTGTCTCTGCGGTTCGTGTTCTTCCCACTGTCCTTTAAAATATACTGCATATATAAAAGAAAATATAACTAAAATCTTCAGACCAAAAAGATATGACTATAAATTATTCACAAGAAAGGATCACCACAGTAAAAGCATGAAATTTAAGGGGCTAACCTAAAGACTCAATTTTAGCGCTCACTGTTCATAACCTCGAGGTGGTGTGGCATGAGACAGTTTCAATCCCAGTTAGACAAAACTTAAATCATATAAATACTAACCCCACCAATAACGTTAGAAACTTTAGGTTGAGTTCAGTAGAGTCGAAACTTTAGGCTCTGATTAATTATTTTCTGCTTCACCTCATTGTAGAAGGTAAGAATTTCGTAGAAGATCAAGTTTTGAGAGTGGCAGAACTTGCATTAGGGAGTTAACACCATAGACTAAATACAGAGGCCATGTCCTTTGTGTTGAGGCCATACCACCAATGCATTTTTAGGGCATGTTTGGAAGTAATTCTAAAATGGTTAAAATCACGAGTGTTCGAGGATCCAGATCATATCCTTTTGATACCTTGATTTACAACTTTTTTTGAGGCCTTAGGAGTTTTCTTGGTTTGTCATAAAGATTGTGGTTTTCAGTGATCGAGGTCATAAAATATTTCACTAGTTTCTTGCCGCTTAACAGAATATGGCTAGAGAGTAACAAGAGAATCTTAAAAGGTTTCGAGAGTTCTTGGGACTCGTTGGATCCTTCACTAGGTCTAATGCCTCTCTTTAAGGATTTTTATAATCATCCTTTAGGTCTTATTCTTCGTTCGTTTCTGAGATCTACGACAAGACAAGACAGCATACTTCCCCTAAGAAACTAACATTTACGAACTCTAAAAACCTTAGGAAAAAAAAACATTGGAAAAGTAGGACATGCCTTCTTCTTCTCCATCCCTCGCTTCATGGAATTCGACTCATGTTTTCTAGAGGATGCTGCAACACCTCTTTTAACCTTCCGAGGCACTGAAGATCCCTATTGAATGAAAAAACTTACATGAGATAGTGAGAAATTGATGTATTATAAATTGGAAGAGGAAAATAAAAGTCTTCAAGACCACATAGACAACCATCCTAAGAGCATCGGAATTAATAGCATGCATGTCGTTAACTCGTAAGAAAGGAAAAGAAGCTGAAATCGTTACACAAGCAGCAGACAAATTCAAACGAAGAAATGTCAACTTAATGGTAAGTGAATGTATAAATATTAATATAGGTGGTCAGACAGAACCAATACCTTGTGACCTTCATTTTTGTAAACAAGTAGTTTCATTTTCTCTGAAATTTTAAGATATAGCACACAGGTCGACGTGTTAAGAATATCACCTGAGTTCCACTTTCAACTGCTCGTTTCTGGCGAACAAACTCCATGAGAGGGGTAACAATTGGAGTATCTTTTGCAACACCTGCAAAACAAAAGTAGCCATATAAAACTTCTAGACTATCCGAATTTGAACCGAGTAGTATCTCTGCAGCCGTTCATAGCGAAGTTACAGAATGACTACTCAGCGACTTTTTGGCACCCTATTTTACATTATATAACTTATTTGGCCTCGTTCCACATAAGATTTAACAAACGCAATAAACGTCAACAAGTCGTCCATGAACATAATAACAAACCAGATTGCTCTGCTTCTTTTCTTTCCAACTGTATTTCTGCACTTGGAAGATGCTCAGCAGGCTTGGCAATGAGTTTTAAAAACTCCAAATAATCTGGATCTGCTTTCATCAAGAAAAGATAGTTCACATAACCACAATATGCAATATAAAACAAGAACAACCACTTATTCCATCTTCTCACTAACTGATGCTTGCCTTTGTATATAGTCCCCTCACGACCATCCTTCTTAGAAGACGACCTCGGAACACGCTGCGAAGGTGCGTATTCAACTACAGCCTTATACTGAGCACCTGTAACCATTTAACTGAAATAAGCTAAACTGGTATGCAGTCAATTAAAAAGTAAGCTTCAAAAGGGGTAATGTAATCTCTACATATATCATCAATCAGCATTAAGCATAAAGTTGTTATCACCCACTTATCAGAAAAGAATTGAGCTTCAAAAAAAGGTGTCATCTTTACCCTTCTCATTGACGAAAACATGGCCATCAAAAAACTCCGCAAACTCAAAAACATCTTCAGGAATGGTAAAATCTATGTAGGCTCGAGCGTACCTCTGCTCCTTCTGACTGCAAAATTATTTCAGAAGAAACCTCTGAATGAGTAAAAAAGTTTCAGTATTGTGAGGCTTAGTCCAGAGAATCCAAGACAAAAGAGAAGAAAAAGCAGGAAGTATAGTAAGTAAGGGGCATTGGTAATGAGAAAACCCAAATTGGAGGAAGGAGAAAGAAGTGGTGAACATGATTGTAATCAGAGAAACCCCCCAACCCCAGAAAGGAGGAAGGGGGAAAAAGGAGAAAGAAAAATACCCAGTACGCGGTTAGGCTAAGTGAAGGTCCAGATTTGTGGAAACTGAAAACCCAGTTGGTAATACTAATTTATGTGCGGGAAAGATGAAATTAGAAGGAAATTAGAAGGAAATTAGAGGAGGAGGAGGAGAAAAGTGGAACCTGGTCTTTCCGGGACGATAGTAACAGGAATTGTAGCGACCGGCGAAGCGATCATGAATATGGTGGAAGAGATCTGAGTGAGGGAGAGAAGGGGGCAAGTGCCTAATCACTACTTTGGTCCTCTCCAACGGGTCCTTCATCTGAAAAACCCCCACAATGGGAAGAAGAAGAAGAGCAATTCACAAATTCCTTTCTGCCTTTTACCCTTTGGTTTTTGTTTCTAAATTTCTCAACAATTTTTAGCAAAAGACGGAGAAATATATTTCTTTTTTCTTTTTTCTTTTTTTTTTTTTTTTTTTTTTTTTTTCTTTTCTGGGGAATGTTGGCAATTTGGGCTTTCTAAACGACCACACACTGTTTTTGGGCTTCGCGGAACCCGAACTCTGTTTCGGCCCATTGGACTTTTTCTGGCCCATAATAGCTCGCCTTCGGCCCAACTAAAAGGCCCTCTTTTCAGTGGAATATTTTAATTTTTTTTAAATGTAATAGGTATAAATTATTATTAAAAACTAAATAATTTGAAAAAATGAGATTTGGCTATTGTAAGTTCTAACACCACCGATCAAGATGTCGTCGAGCTAGAAAGCTCTTCTATTCATGCTCCTCAAAGTTGGAAACGTAAGAGAATCATGGTTCCTGCTTCTTCTATACCAGCCACACTTGGTTCACTTGCTAGAAATACGTGTACGCTGCAAGATTTCACTGGTCGGAGAAGGAGAAGAAGCCAAAGGGGGGAAAACGTGCATTAGGGCTTTAATTTCCTTTTTCCAAATTTACCCTTCATCTAAAACTTAAATTTTCATTCCAACCCTAAATTTCTTAGGTTAAGAAAGTAAACTCGATTCAATATTAATTAATATCGTTAGCGATAATTGATAATATCTAAACTAGTCGGAACATAGTAAAATAACCTTCTTGAATACATTTAGCTTATTAACTCAATTTCTCGGTCATAATCATTCAATCCACTACTTTCATGAAACATAAAATTCTTTCAAAATTGATTAATTTAAAAAAGAAAATCAAGCTCTAACTAATTCATGCACGAGCTACGATCCTTAAAACAAAAAGCTAATCGAATTCAAGCACGATAGATAAAGGTTCAATATGCGAAATCAATAGAATAAATATCGAGAAAGACAACCCTAGATAGCCGTTCTTTAATATCCATTGAGCAAAGAAGATAATATATAGAATATTAATGATACGTGTAATATTAATATAATTCGAAACACATAAGCAGCAAAGCACATCACAAACATGATCATCATGATCATTAATAATCGCTAAAATTAATTAAAATAAAATCATCACAAAATGATGGGCATATTTTATTATAATCCTTTTTTGTAACCTCAATATTTTCTAAACCTTAATTAATACAAACATCTGTCCCATCATTACAGTCTCCAAAACATCGGGAAATCATCATATCATCATCATCTCTGCATCAAACAATATGATGGAATTAATAAGTTAAGTTCAGAGATTAAATCATGACCCAGAAAAAACTATTAATTTCTACCTGAGATGAAGCAAGTAGCTCTAGTCTTGGTGAGAGAAAGTGACAGCTCCACCTTCCATGATATTAGGAGAGAAGAAATTGCGAGAAGCCAATGCCTGAATTGCATTCAGTTCTTGTCCAGACTCCATGTTTGCTTGATGAAGCCTCTCCACCTCTGCTATCTACAACAAACAAAACCCAAAATTTTCCTATCACTTTATAACAATCTAAACTTACGTTAACGAGTAAAAGTGTTCAAACTACCTGAGTATTCGATCAACTTGAACTACTCGACCCAACTAAGGTTGGATTAGATTTTTTTCAATCTGGGTTGGGTTGAATTTTTGAAAATCCGAAAAAATTCGAGTCAGTTCCCGAGTTGACATTCAATCCAACCTAACCCAATCCCGGGTTGTGAATATTTGAAATTCGAAATTTTTATGAGATTTTAGTTATTAATGTAACATGGAACGTGAATAAGTAATTTTTTTTAAAATAAAAAGAACCCAACAATCTGACCCAATCTGACCCAACTCGAGAATATATGGTTATATTGGGTTGTGAACTCTATTCGAGTTACTCGGGTCACTAATTCAACCAACTCAAAATTTCAAAAGATTTTCTGAATCCAATTCAATCCATGTACAACCTTATCAACGTATAACGACGTACGTACCTTGGTTCTAATACACACATTTTCGTTCTCGAGTTCGATCTCCTATAGAATGAAGTTGATAGAGTTCAAAAAAATGTTAAGAATATGAGGAAAAAGAAAGGTAAAATGGGGCAAACAATGGAGAGTACCCGTTTCTGCAGGTACTCAATTTCAGCTAGCAACATTTCATGCTGTTCATCAAACAAACAAACACATAATTAATGATTTCAAAACAAAAAAAGAAAAAAAAAAAAAAGTTTTAGATCGAAAAAAGAAAGTTGACCTTCTTTGATCTGATCCTAGTGATGCCTCTTTCGAGCCTATTCTCCAGCTGCTTCAGTTCTTTCACTGTAAGAGCACTCAAGGAGTCCCCCATCAAGTGCCTAACAAGATTGCTTCAACCAATGAGAGTAGCACATTCAAGCCAGCTTAGATATCATCCTTTTGGCTAAATATATATCATTCTCTTTTCAATATTCTCTCATTTTTTTCCAATTTTCTCCCCAATTAGGGACCAAATTGAAACAATGAAACAAATATTAAACAGAAAAATCATATATTTAGCCCAATAATGAATCAAATCAATGTGTATATAATATGAATATGATACTCAGAAGAATCACATATAATAATAACCTGTTGGAATTCTGAAGCATTTGGATTTGTTGGCGCAGCTTTGCTGATTCTTGCTGATAATACTTCATTTTTTTTTTTTTTTTTTTTTTTTGTTCAAACCATATCATATCATATAATATGTTAGCCTTAATGAATATGAACATTTTAATGAATAACTTTAAACGGGTTGATTAAGAGCAAACTCGTCGTAGAGATTGAATTGAAACTTTTAAGACACGAATGGAATTAATAAGGTATTTGAAAGGGAAAAGAAATGGAGCTGACTTGAGTATTTAGTTCAGTGACAGAGCTGGTGGCTGAGCTATCAGAACAAGCCTTCTTGTACCTATCAATAGTAGTTTTGATACTGCATGCAAACAGTTCATACAAATTAGTAATCAATTAGTTTGTTCTTGTAATAAACTTGTGTTCATGGTAAACTCAGCTGCAAAATCACTTCCAGTTATTGCCAAAACATATGTTACTGAGCTTTTGTCATGAAAATGATGAAATTACAGAACTGATAGTACCATTATTTATTATTCTGCATGCAAAACAGTTCATACCTAATAACACACTTTTTTAATCCAACATTCAATAAATATTCACCATAATTCTGTGTGGAGTTTTGTTTTTTTTTTTTTTTTGTCAAAATTCACGACCCATAAAAGTAACAGGGATGTTCATACAACTCGATAATTTTGACCAATCCAAACTATTTAACGCAAAGCAAATCATTGATTTGGTTCGGTTAGATTTTTTTTTTTTTTTTTTACTCTTTGGGTTGGGTTGAATTTTTGGAAAATAAAATATTCGGGTCGGTTTGTAGGTTCAACTCGACTAACCCGAAACAGTATTTCAACCCAATTCTACTTTTAAAAAGAATAAGAATATTTAACATTTATAAGAGAGGTTACTCATTAGTTGTGAACAGTAAATGTTTAATATTTGAATTTGATGAGATTTTAGTTATTATTGCGTGGATAAATAGGATTCTTATAAATAATTTTTAATAAAAATATAATAACCGGACAACTTAACCCAACCCAACGTGAAAATAAAGAGTTACGTTGAATTGAGCTGTGAACTCTATTTAGGTTGCTCTGATCACCAACCCAAATAACCCGAAATTTCAGGTTGGTCCAAGATTTTTCTAACCCAACCCAATACAACTCATGTATACCTTTACCTAAAAGAGAAAAGAACGACGGATAACGTAACAAATCTCTTCATATTTCTACCATGGTTTGATATGAAGAAAGATGGAAGTGGTAGTATAATGGGTAGTGTTTTGGTAGGGTTCATTATTGTGATAGCAAACCCTACAAATCTCCATGGCAGAAGCTTAAGCTTTTTGACATGAAAATGGGAAGAGGAAAGGGCATGGGAGTAAGAGACAGAGATTGTTTGTAGAAGGAAAAAAACAGAGCTTTGAATCATAAAATTCAATGCTGCATGGGAAAGCATAAACATGTTTTGTCAGTTTTCTCAACATCCACAAACCCTAAACCCTTCCAATTCAATTTTTTTTTTGAAATTATTAAGGTTTGTTAACATAGATATGTGGTTCTGACAGACAAATCTGAATCTTAAACATAAAAAACAAACAGACACAAACCTAGGAAATTACAAATCCAATCACTCAACTGGATGATATTATATTAAATAAATATAAATTATGTTATTAAAAATATTTTTAGCCCTAGAACTGCAAGGGAACATAGAGTTTGAAATTGAATGAAGGGTTTTGTTTTTTTTTTTTTTGTTTTTTTTGTTTTTTTTTTTTTTTTCCATTTTAATGAAATTAAACAGTCTCATGCCTCTTAAACCTAACTCTATATCTCTATTCCAACAATCAAACATGGGGTTTTGGTAGGGATATGGTCTCCAACAATGGACCCAATTCTATCGTTCTAATTCCCCGTTCTTTCTTGTACTCCAAAATATGTCTTAATCAGTTGAGCTATGTTTCGATTCCTGTTACTAGTGTTAAAAAACTCGATCAACCCAACCCAACTTGGTTTTGAATCTAACTGAGTTGGGTCGAGTTCGAATAAATGATCTAAACAACCGGAAGCAACCCAACTCAAAAATTAGAAATTGAAGGAACGGAAGAAGACCCATTTGATGTAATTATTTAAAAAAGGGGAGAAAAGAAGGGAACCTGTTGTTGGAGTACTCATAGAGACGGCCACGGCTGGAGAAGACAATGAGGGCAACTTCAGCATCACAAAGAACAGAGAGTTCATAAGCTTTCTTCAAGAGACCATTTCTTCTCTTGCAGAAGGTGACCTGACGATTTGTTGTGTTTTCGATTCTCTTTATCTCAATCTTTCCTCTACCCATATCTTATTCAGAACCCAACAACAACAATATTTGGTTGTTGTATGATGAAAACAGATCTAAATGATAGATATGAAGAGAACAGACCTTAGAAATATGCAAAATCTTATTCAAATCTGTATTAAGATTTAGAAAGAAAGAAAGAAAGAAAGAGAGAAAAGGAAAGAAAATGGGTGAGTGGGAGTTTGCCTCAAACTGATACAAGACATTGGAGTTTATGCCTCTTTTAAAACTTCTCCCCCACCTGCAAATTCCCACCAAAACCAGCAATTTTTCTTCCTCTTTCCCTTTTTCTTTCTTTTTTTTTTTTCAATTACCCTTTTGCCCCTTCCTTCCCGATCTATTCTTTTACGAGCGTTTATGTTTAAAGTCGACAATATCGTATCATTCACAAACGAAGGTTCGGATGCTTCTATCATCCTCCTCTTTCCCAACCTTACCCACAACTATTCTATAGTTGCATGTAATCTCTGTAAGGGTCCACTCGAAATTTCAAGTTCGTTAGGTGGTTGACTCGAGCCGCTTGAATAAAGTTCACAACTCAACCCAACTCTTTATTTTCACGTTTGGTTGTTGGGTTATTGTTATTTTTTTTAATTATTTAAGAAAATTTTATTTATCCGTGCTATATGTGTTATGTTATGTTCTTGGTAGGATAGAGTTGGATTGTAACTCTATTTTCGAGTTGACTAGGTTGACTTAATCAAAACATGTTGAGTTACGAGTAGGTCTAAATTTTCAATTTTTCGAATTGGTTAGATTCTCGAATTATTTGAACACTGTTCATAAACAAATACATATAGCTAGTCAAATGTCTAAGACACGAACAAACTAGCAGTAATAAACACATACTTATTTAGGTCGGTGATTCAAATTTCTATACCGAATATTTATTAAAAAAGAAAAAAAGAAAAAAAAAAAAAGGAGAAGATATGTTATTTTAGATACTCTTAGGGTTCAATAATTGAGCTGTATGGGTCAGTTGCTAAGTCAACGTACCTAAGATTTTTCAACTTACATCTATAATTTTAATTGAACGATATCATTTTTTAATTTTGGTTTAAACCCAGAAAAAGAGTACCTTAATATCACTATTTATCTTGGTATCGAGAGGATTCTGGTTCAAGTAATAATCTAAAAGATCTATGGTATATAGATGAGATTGGATGGTTTATCTTCGTATCATTATGCATACGACCCATTTTAAAATTGTTACAAATGATTTGATTCAAATCATTCATGCGGAGACATGTGAGTGCGAGTATCATATATAACAAATTTATATAAGAATGGACTACGCAATATTCTCTTTTTATAAATACTTTAATTGAGAATATTAATATTTCACATGACAATCATATGCACCCGTTTTTAATTCTGAGTGAGTTATGGACTCCTAATTATGAAAGTTTGTCCTTTGATTTGCATGGGTGAGAATGACTTTTGTAGCTAATTCAATATGCTTACCATTACGAGGACTTAATCAAATAGAGAGTTATAAGCATAATTTCATGAGAAGAAATTCACTCTTTCCCATATAAGATTAGTACATGAATAGTTCCCAAGTTTTGATTTGGAGACTGGAATAATAGGGCCCACCCTCTCATTAGGTTGGAGGAATTTGGTTTATTAAACAAACTCTTGACTCTAATAGTACTTATGAACAACCTGTGAAAGATCGACTTGCTTGTAATGATTATATAAATGAACACAACTTGTTCTACCGTGCATAAGAATGCAACTCTAAGTCTATTGGATAGGTTAAATGAAAATATATATTTGAAATTTACCCAAGATTCAAATTAGTTAAAAATCAATTCATGCTCGTCATGTTGCGGTCTTGCTCTTATCGAAAAATCATTTTAAAACATGGTAGTATTAAAAATACTCAGTAAGGCACTCCTCTATTTGGGTTAGATATATAAACCATGTATAGTTCAGCATTCAAAATCGAAGAACCCTAGTAGTAGATTACCCAAAACACACCACGTACAATCTACTCATCTAAAACAGTTTTAAGCAATCAATCTGCAGTAACTATAGGTGATTAGTTACTTGAAACACAGAGAGTGTAACCCTTACCACATTTATTACATTCAAAATCATAACATGCACATATGCCGTCTCAAAACATATACTTTCTTGATCAAATAAGCATGACATCTGTGGAACAACATACACATCCAACTGTATTTTAGAAAAAGTTGGGTTGGTGACTAGAATGACTTCATAGCCAACCCCACGATTTCCTATTTTATTTCATTTTATATGATAGGATACAATACTATTATATTATATTTTTTTTAGGATTTTACCTTTCGAGTTCATTCAATTTCTTTTTTATTAGTTTCGACTACATCAGTGCATACATACCTATAGTCTGACCTGAGATGAATTGATACTCACTTAATATCTATGTACAAGTATATGAACCGTGTGTAGTGAACTAAATGCACATATAATTTTACTCGTAAAAGAATGCAGAGTTCAAGAGCAATTAGGTTTTAAGTTCAAATAGCCACGATCGTAAAAAAACATGTTGCATGTTGATATGAAGTTTTTAGAAATTTGATCTACCAACCTTAACGAAGAATAAAACATTTAGATCTAGAATATCTAACAGCTCCAAAACCATAAACAATTAACCCAAGAGAAATTTTGGAACGGATTATGATCAAGATCAAAAGTAAAGAAAATTTGTTTCTAAACTTGTGATTCGAATCACTGCACAAGATAACTTGATCTAGACCACTTGAATGAGTTTAACATGTATATCTAAACACAAAAAATGCAAAGGAACACGCTCATATAAACATAATATGTAATTTCATTTTAATATCCAAAATCTTTATACTAATATGACCTTAAAAATAAACCTAGGAAAAATTGGAAGATTATAACTCTCACGCCCATCATTACTTTACCAACCAGTAGTAATTAAAACGTTAAAAATAATATTTTAAAATTGAAAAAATGCAACGAAACCTCTCAAAATCCAACCATATCCAGAAGATACCTTATCTTATATCACACATGTTTGCATTTCCTAACCCTAACATTGAGGTTACTTGCCGAGCACTATATTTAAATACTCAACGTTTTCCAACTTTTATATAGTTGACCGTGTCTACTACAAATGCCATGAGATAATTCGTATTAGATAGCTTTCACACTTTAGTCATTTTTTCGGAATATTTCTATTTTCTATTTTAACTCCGTTTAGTTTCTAATTCCAAGTTTTGTTTAAACTTAAACCATTACAAGTTTTGAGGTATTTTTAAACAGGAACTTGGGTGAGTATCTTTGAATTCTAAGTCTTTCTGAGTCATCTTATTCTTAAGATCAGTCGTTCATAGTTTGATGGGTAAGAAAGTAGATTATGGGTGAGGTGGAAAAAGGGAAGGAGGAGAGAGAATGGACCACTTGGTTGCCTTATTTTGGCTAACAAACTAAAAATCTTAAAATTGAATACTTTAACCAAATT
This sequence comes from Cucurbita pepo subsp. pepo, assembly GCF_057944985.1. NCBI lineage: Eukaryota > Viridiplantae > Streptophyta > Magnoliopsida > Cucurbitales > Cucurbitaceae > Cucurbita > Cucurbita pepo. Next base: position 11,590,432 of record NC_141799.1, on the reverse strand, counting down.
AGGGTTTGGTGTGGGGGCTTTGATTCCTCACCCAAAATGCTCATTTCTTCGCCTTTTGTTAACCCAATTTCATCTCCTTTTTTGGGAAACCCCATTTTTGGTGGTCCATAAACAATCAATGCTTTGCTTATTATAATCTCATTTATTACCTTACAATTTTTTTTTTTTTTTTTTTTAAAATAAAAAATTTGATAAAAAAAAGAAAAAATCAGGTAGAATTTTGAATTAAATTATAAGAAAAATGGTGGAAGTCAACTTTGTAGGGGTAAAACGGTCTTTTCCGTCCGCAGTAACTATTTAAGGTGTTTATATTTTTACCATAATGCAGTGTAATGGAAGATGAGTTAATAATTGATTAAATTAGATATTAATATTAAAAATAGGCCAACATGAACCAATAATACACATTAAATGATTCAATAACTTGTACTAATCTTGTAGTACTAATGTGTAACGGTATTATTATTATTATTATTATTATTATTATTATTATTATTATTATTATTATTATTATTATTTGAATTGAAAAGGGAAATTTAGCGGTATGATTTTATGTACAAATCTCACTTTCTTCGCCCTTAAATAGAAACCTCTTTTTCCAATATTGTTTGGGTTACTTTGGGCATTCATAATTACCCAACAACTTACAACACCATTGCCCTTCTTAAACCTCAACTATTACCCTACATCTACCTATTTACCCGAGCAAGATCGTTAAATTGCATGGGGTACCCGCGTTCGTTGTATCTTCTCGAGATTTCTACTTCAATTCTACTTTTTTTTAAAAAGTGCGTAGAAGGAATTAGATACCCAGTTGTACGTAGATCTAGAATACTAAGTGAACCGTGTTTGAAAGTAAGGGGTAGTTGAATTTATGTTTCATTGAATCGTTTGAGATTTTGGAGTGAGTTAGATTATAAGTTGTATCGAGATATGCACAAAGTTGTTGTGGTTCGATAGCACTTGCTTCACAACACGAGTCTTTTTTTATGATGTACATTTGTTGAATTGGGTCTTGAGACCGCCGCCGGCAGTACACAATGTCATCTTAAGCTGCTACAATAGCTGCCAGTTAGTGAAACCTCTATTTTTGGTGTGTTTTCTTTTGTCTATAGCAATGGTTGATTTGAATTTAACATACGTGTTTTGGTGATGCTAGATTTAGGATACTCATACTCATTATCTTGTTGGAAATGTAATTGAGTAGGTGACTTTTTTATTGACTTAATTTTTTTTCTCCTAAAATTGTTCGATATGTATACACGTGTATGAGTCTAGGGTTTATATGGTGTGATAATTACATGATGTGTGCTTGAGTAATTAGTCACCAAGGTTATCGAGAGGAGTAATCAAGGTCACTGTACTCGATAAGCCTAAGTTTTTATTGATTGGTTCCATAAGAATCGGAGTGTTGTTCTTAGACATTATCGATGGTCCACGACTTTTAGAAACTTCTCACTGGTGTACGTGCTTGGTGAATAGTGTTTCTTTGTATTGATTATAATTGAGCTAGATGATTCTGATTCATGTCAAGTTCGAAACGAGTGATCCGATTTTGAAAAGAAAATTGGTTCCTTGATTTTTCTTGTTATCGAGATATGTAGGTAGATATATCTAGCCCTGTTAGGCAGTGTCTTGTTGTTTTAATATGTCGGGATTTATATCCTAAAGACTTGTAATTAATTTTGGTTATTTTATTTACAATTTAATATTATCTATTGTATGAAAAATCTACTTTTATTAGTGTAACCTTCAACAAAAAAATACGTGGTTGACGTACAAAAGGATTATGTTCAAGTAATGATCTAAATAGTCTATAATATATGGATAAGGTTTAGTGCTTGATCCTGGTAACAGATTGATATGATCCACTATGTAATTCTTACCCATCATTTGATCCAAATCGTTCATGTGGAGACATGTGAGCATGAGTATCTTATACCATGAGTTTATACAATGAGCATGAGCATGAGTATCTTATACTGCGTTGAGAGAAACTTAGTTTATTGTTGGATCATAAACTTTTGACCAAACTGTAATTATGAACCAGTCGTAAAAGATAACTTACTTGTAATGTTTATATTAATAGATACAATTTGTACTACTGTGCATAAGAGTTCAATTATTAGTTTATATTAGAGTGACCTATAGTTAATGATTGAAAACCGATTAATTATAAGTTATATTATGATGTGATTATGTTATGTTATAGAGCTATGTTGTGATATCGATATTGAATGATGCATGAACCTTCATATGTCATGCCATGCCGTGTAAACTAATGTTAGCATGTTCGCACTACGCCTATGAGATATGAAAAAGTCATGTACGTTAATCGTGACAGACATGACAAGTATTATGTATGTATGTCTTATAAAGATGTTATGTCATGAAAATAACAGAGGCATGACTTCCATCATAAGTATATGTCATGATTTAGAGGTGTCATATTCATCGGAATACTTGCCTCTTATGATTAGTACTAACACGTATATTACGATATCTATTTATGTCGTGATATTATACCTCAAACAATCAAACTGGATCTAAAAAATGACCTAACCCGACCCAATCCAACTCACAAATATCCTTTCTAAATTGTTACATAATTTTTAACCTAAAGAAATTCAGAAGAATTTAATATTTGGAGTAAGTGGACAGGTGAAAGATTGAAAACCATCTTCAATGTCTTTCTCTTGCCCCAATGAGACTATTAGACTAACTCAGAGCAGTTTGTTTGGGCCAAAACTATTGAACTAAGTCTTAAAGCTATGAGTACCTGCTGGTGCTGGCTGCTCCACAAACCACCAAAATTCTTAGCTCAAAACAGCCTCTGCAAAAGTGCTTTACTACATGTTCAGACAAATCAGAACACAAATCAACTGGGTCAAACCAAATCCGTTTATCATAAACCTTCAACTTTTCAATAAAAACACAATACAACTGGGTGATGTTCATTGTGAGGTCCACATCAATTGTGGAGTGTAAACATATTACTAACATACACGTATTAAAAGACTTGAGGGAAATTCCGGAAAAATCCAAAAAGGACAATATTTGCTAGTGGTGGGCTTAGGCCGTTACATTCATCCTCTCACTTTCATGTTCCAATTCAACCGAGCTGGTATAAGTTTGACAAAACATGAAAGTCTAACTTGGCAGCCCTGATTAGCTTATTTATGAGAGTTTCAGAATAGCTCTGCATCAAAAGGTAACTAATGGCAGCCCTGATTAGCTTATTTATAAGAGATTCTGAAGTTCTGAGCTCTACATCAAAAGGTACCTAATGTCATCTAACAATCTACGTCTCTAAAGTTTTCGATTCATGGTCACGGTAGTAACTATTGGTTATTATCAATGATTCTCAAATGGTACAATAACAAAGGTTTCTTCAGAATCAAATGTCATGCTCAGTATTCAATCTCCATGCATTTTCTAATATGAACAATTGTCTAAACAATGATTTATATTTGAAACATGCCTCAGAGATCATACACATGTATAGATGAATGATTGAAGGAGCAATAACATTATTCAAAACTAATTGACAACAAAGAATTTGCTATGATTTTACGAACAAAAAACAAAATCAGGATAAGATCAAAAAGCTTGTACATATCATTAAACAAAAGGCAATGGAATCCGCAATGTGCACCTCCTCTTAATTGGTTGGATATGGAGGATGAGGATCAGAGAGCTCAATCCCGAAGGCCAAGTTCGACTTCGAGTTCATCGTCATCTTCAAACAGCTTGAGAAGACGGGCATGTTGTTCTTCTCTCTTCTTCTTTTGCCATAATTTGAATAGAATCACAGAAAACGCAATGAAAGTCACCACACCTAGACATATGATTAGCATCTTGATCCCTGTTGATGGACTCTTCGGAGCATCGGGCTTTTTAGTTTTACCATCTTTAGCACTTGAATGATCACCTGCTAACACTGGAATGACAAGAAAAACAAAACCAAAACCAAAACCAAACAATCATTTGTCAATCCAACATCAACTCGAGGTCTACAAGTTATAAGACACATTCAAATTCAAATTCATTTTCATTCATCTTGTTTTTCCTTTTCACAAAAGTCAAAAACGTACAAAATTAAATCATCACTATTTGAAATGCCTCCTCAAGAAACACAAATATACAGCAAGCGGCAAAAAGGGAGGAAAAAGGCAAACAGGGTATTCGTGAAATTGTAGTAATTTTCCAAGAAATTGCAATCAAAATATCGAGTGATCTCTCCCACCATTCATTTTGCTTATTACAATTCAAATGCCATGAATCCTAAGAACGGTAATTCCCCAAACCATTACGGAACAGAACAACGTTACCCTAAAATCTACAATAAAAAAACAATGCGACAATATTTTCAGCAGAAAAGCAACAAGAAATCATCATAGCTACAATTATTTAAGAAATTCAACTCGGTCTAGCTACCAGAGTTACAAAGAACATAAAACCGAATTTAGAATTTGAAAAGCGAAAAGGTGGATTTGTACCTGAAAGAGAATGGAGAGAGAGGGAGAGAAGGAAAGAGAGGAATTGCAGAGATATGGAGCTTCGAGATCGAGACATCCCTTCGCCGATCTCTGCAGCTTTCTCTAGGAGGAGGATTTGGTCGGAATTTCTTGAGAAGGAAATTGGGAAGGGTCGAAAATGGCGGAATTTTAGCTGGTTTTTTATTTTTTATTTTCTCTAATGGAGATTTGAGGGACTTTAATGCAGCGGCAACGGCTGCTAACTTGATTTAACACCCAAAACTATATTTATAATGGCGTTTAATATTTTAGAATTATGGAAAAGATTAATAATTAAAATATAGCCTTTTAAATCGAAAAACTAAAATAAAATATTTAAATTTGACGAGTCATATCATCCTTTAGAAACCATAATATAATCTTAATAATCAACCTAAAATAGTTTAAGAGGTATTGAACATAAAATAGATTTGATCCCGAGGGCTATCGTTTCAAACAAGCCATCATATAGAGTCAATTCAACTGAAACTAAAGAAATTTAAATGCAACTGGAGGAGCTCATGGAGAAGGAGAAAGTTTAAGTCCATGTTCTATACCAGTCTTATTGGTGCCAAAGAAAGATGAAACTTGGTGCATGTGCGTGGATTGTAGAGCTATCAACAAAATCAAAGTATCGACATCCTATTCCTAGGCTAGACAAAACTCTCAAAAAAATCCCATAGATCTACGAGAATACTGAGACAAAAAATCTATAAAACTTCTCGATTTTGAAGGAAAAGGATGATTCAATACCCCGTAACCATCCTTCTCAGTCTAAGAAGTGATTCTTGTATAAAAATCTTGACCGAGATTCAAAGCTTTCAAAATCAAGTTGTGACAACATTCGTTTTAGAATAGATATTGAATGGACACCAAAGCATGCTTATTTGGCTACAAAGAAGAAACTTCACTCCGAGTAGATATTGTCATTAAAAGTTTTCTCTCAAAGTTTTAAAACACATCTACGTAAACACCCTTGTAAGAAATATTTTGTTCCCTCTTCAACTGATCTGAAATCTCATGATCTTTTTATACTAAAATGGAAAGTTGTCCTATAAATCACAATTTGAACCAAGTAAAAGTCCAATAAAGCATTTGCATATAAAGCATTTGCATATATTTCTATTGTCTTAGCATCTAATGCAACATGATCACATTACTAAATCTACTTACTTACCTCTCATGATTATCCGTGAGCGATGAAAACGACTTTTCATATTCTAGCACGCATACATAGGTTTTGTTGGCATGTCATGTCCTTGTATGGGGATAATTATCTTGTCATTGTTGCTGGTGAGATTCTACATCGATTGAGTAGTGTTGAACACAACTCACTGTGGGAAACACTCGCACTCTTTATTAAGACCGATCGAGAAGAGAATACAAGACACTCTGTAGAATACTACTGCTTTTTTTTTTTTTTTTTTTTTTTTTTTTTTTATTATTGTTTTTGGATTTCTTGGATGAATAACCTAGGTAGGGTGGAGGGGTATTTATACGGTAGCCTACGCAATCTAGACCTAACAAATCTAAATCTAGACCTAACAAATCTGAATCTTTTTTCTTAAAATATCTAGATCTCTTTCTCCTCAAATCTCTACTAAAATAAATATACTGGGCTCCTACAATAATTGGGCTTGACTCTATTGGACTAGTGATGATATTTCAACACTCCCCCAGCACTAGTCCTCATTCGCTGCACCATGTTGAGCTGACAGCGAAAACTCTCATGTTTGCTAGTATTCAGCCCTTTTGTAAACAAGTCTGCCACTTGGTCATCTGTCTTGATCTGCTGCATCTCGATTTCTTCCTTTAGGACCTTCTCTCTAATGAAATGGTAGTGCACCTCCACATGCTTTGTTCTAGCATGAAACACCGAATTTTCTGCTTGGCGAATTGCAGATTGATTGTTGCAATGAAGTGGTATTGGATACTTAATTTTCTGGTGCCAATCTTCCATCAAAAGTTTTAACCATGTATTTTCCTGAGCTGCTCCAGCTGCTGCTCTGTACTCTACTTCTTTAGTTGACAATGATATTGTTGGTTGTCTTTTGTTACACCAAAAAATTGTTCTTGAACCGAGCTTGAACACATACCCGGTGATTGATCTTCGGGTATCGTGGTCTCCTTTGACAAATCTCAAGGTCTGTCGAGCTACATCCAAATAAGGCTTCTTCGAATTTTGCATATATTGATCAATGACTCCAACTTCATTTTCGAATTTTTTCGGTTGGTCAATGTAGAACTTTCTGTTTAACTCTCCCTGCAAGAAAGCATTATTCATATCCATCTGCCATAATTTCCAATCTTTATTTACCGTAAGTAATGGAGGAACTTGTACGATAATGATCTTTGCCACTAGACTAATCGTTTCATCATAGTCTAGTCCATATTCTTGAGAGAACCCTGAATCTATAGTCTGAGCTTCGTATCTCACAATTGATCCATTCGGGTACACATTATTTCGTAAGCCCACTTGCAATAGATGAGTTTGGTATCTCTTGGTCTTGACACTAATTCCCAAGTCTGATTTTGTTCTAGGGCTATAGTTTCTTCCTCCATCGCTTTCTGCCAAGTTGAGTTTTGTGATGCTTCTTCATATGTCTCCGGCTCATTAACTTCGTCTTCTACTGCATTGGCATACTCTGGATTTGCCTTTAGGATTATTTCTGAATGTCTGAGTTGTTGAGGTGTCATTTCATTTTCACTAGGCTCGCTTGGTTGAGTCACTTCTTGCTCACCAACACTAGTGTCACTTGAATCTTCAGGCACATCAGCACTTAAGCAAATGTGTACAATTTGCTCCCCCGTCTTTTGTGGAAGAATCTCTTCAGTTTGCTCCTCTGTGTTCTGTAAAAGAATTTCTTCAGTTTGCTCCCCCGTGTTCTGTAGAAGAATTTCTTCAATTTGCTCAAGGCCTGGTAATACTTCCTTCTCTGAGGGCCACCCCTCTTCTATCGCACCGCTTTGATCGTCAATCATGTGGTTTAAGCATCGTGAATCAATGATCCAGTCATCCTCATAATCGATATGCTCTTCCATTATTGCCATGAGTGCTAGCTCGTCTTCTACTATTGGACGTAGTACCTCTGCATCCCATTCATCCTCTATCTTCTTTTTGGATATTACCACATTGCTTTCAATAGACTTTTTCCTGGACCAACAATCTCTAGACATGTGGCCCTTTTTCCCACAATTATAGCAAATACCTCCAAATCCCTTTTCTTGGAAACTCTTGTTGTCGTTCTTCTGAGCTCTCTCAGGTTGTGCAGTTCCTTGGTGGCTTCTTCTTTTGTCACCATTGTATCCACGTTTGGTAGAAGGCCTATTATTGCTCCGACTTTCACTTGTGTAGAGTGCTTCTTCTTCACCCTTCAATGTGATGCCTCCCATTTGTTTAGCCATGGCTTCTTGGCTGGCTAACAAATTTTCGAACTCTACAAGTGATAGTTGAGTGGGCCATCCTTGTACAGCAGTAATGAAGCTTCGATATTCCGGTCGCAATCCGTGGATTATAATCCTCTTCATTCGAGATTCTACAATGGCGGACTTTGGGTCTAGTTCAGTAATCTCCCGACAGATCGATTTTACCTTGTGGAAGTACTAAGCAATCGTCATATCACGTTGTGAAATTGACAACAACTCATTCTCCAGAAGTTGTAGCCTCGTATCATTCTTCTTTGAGAACAACATCACGAACATGTCTCATGCTTCTTTCGGTGTCTTGTCATCCCAAATATGTTCTAACATCTCTTCTCCGATGGTGGTCTTCAAGGCAAACATTGCTTTGCCTGCTTTGATTCTCCATTTGCGCAAAGCGCCGTTAGAACGATCCTCTAGCGGCGTAGTTTCGCACCCGCCAACGATCTCCCAAAGATTACGTCCTTGTAAATAGGACATCATGCATGTTGCCCACGTGTTGTAGTTGTTGTTGCTGAGTTTCTTGATTCCTCCAACGATTTAGAAATCACCCATCGTGTTGGCCATACCTCAGTAATACCAAACAAGCTCTTTCGACACAAGACTTGCAGAGTCACAGACTTCTCACGACACAAAAGAAACTCACTCACCACTAATCTCAAGAAATCGTTTCTGATGTGGAAGATCAGATAGAGCTACAACCATATAGCATACTAAAGATTCCAAGAGATCAGATAACCTACACTAACCTCGCTCTGATACCAAATGTTGAACACAACTCACTGTGGGAAACACTCGCACTCTTTATTAACACCGATCGAGAAGAGAATACAAGACACTATGTAGAATACTACTTGCTTTTTTTTATTGTTTTTGGATTTCTTAGATGAATAACCTAGGTCAGATAGAGCTACAACCATATAGCATACTAAAGATTCCAAGAGATCAGATAACCTACACTAACCTCGCTCTGATACCAAATGTTGAACACAACTCACTGTGGGAAACACTCGCACTCTTTATTAACACCGATCGAGAAGAGAATACAAGACACTATGTAGAATACTACTTGCTTTTTTTTATTGTTTTTGGATTTCTTAGATGAATAACCTAGGTCGGGTGGAGGGGTATTTATACTGTAGCCTACGCAATCTAGACCTAACAAATCTAAATCTAGACCTAACAAATCTGAATATTTTTTCCTAAAATATTACATCTCTTTCTCCTCAAATCTCTACTAAAATAAATATACTGGCTCGTACAATAATTGTGCTTGACTCTATTGGGCGAGTGATGATATTTACGAATCATTTTTTACAAGGGTGTAGAATTTAAAACATCCATGAAAAATTCAAAAGAAAAAGTCCAAAAAGGACAAAATCTAGGAGCGTTTTAGACTAGATGTAATCAACCTTATCCTCAATACATCTGATGCAGAGCATCACTGGTTTTAAACATTCCCACAGAGCGGCTACCAAAATTGCAAACAAATCGAGCAATCACAAGAACAATCACAAACACAACGACAAGAACTGCAAAACACTTGAAAACAACAGACATGAACTTCTTCATCTTCATTCTCCAGCAGCTCCCATACCATTTATTGATCTCTTCAACCATACTCCCCAATCCCATTTCATAGTTCATCTTGATATCTTGAATGAACCCACTTCCAATCTCACAATCCAGACCACTTTTGAGATGGATCTTCAAAACCTCCTCTTTCTTCAAGCTGCTGGTTGAATTCTCAACCCCATTAAACACCTCCACAGCCTGTTCTTCACTGCTCAAATGGTTGTGAACAATCTCTGCTTTCTCCAAGATCTTCAAGTCTTTGGAGTTTCTCAATAACCCTTTCATTAACGCAATGTAATTCACCAAACACTGCGGATTCACCTCTGCCATTGCTTCAAATGCCACTAGGTTTTTAAGCAGAACTTCAGAGAACCCATCAAGATGAATGGAAGGCAATGTTAAAGTGAGCGTTTTCTCATCAAAACGACACTTTAAAACGCCATTTTTGGTGGATTTGAATGTGATTCCAGCAGTTTTCAAGTCTGATGCAGAAGGGATTATCATAGGGAGCTTTTTCTCACACAAATTTGGCTTTGTTATAGATCCTAAAAGTCTAAACAAACGTTGAATTAAACCAAAGGTCTCTTTCACTTGTTGAATGAAGGCTATGTTAATAACAGACCCCAAAATGTTCAAACTCTCACCTAAAAACTGAACAGAAGAAGAAGAAGAATCCATTCCAATTGGCATAGAATAAGCACAGATATTTGCCACAGCCATCTCATCAGGAATAAGCAAGATTAGAAAATACACAAAATGTAGCAAATGGTGGGAAGAATCGAAGATTTCAGGCAAATTGGAGGCAAATCCAAAACATAACAACTCAAATGGGGAAACAGATGCAGAAAATTGGTAAAATAGAGGAGCCAAATAGTTAAAGGGTTCATCGGGGCAAATTTCTTTAAGAACAAGTAATGGAATCTGATTCTCAAGCTTCATCATATCACTAACAATCTCAAATTCAGACCATAATTTCCCATAAAAGATCTCTAAGGGGAGCTTAAGGGGACGATTACTGAACTCATTTTGAAGTAAATCAATAAAAAACAAACCATCAATGAGCACAACCCATGATAAGGTTTCGCCATCAATTTCAAGGGATCCACAGAAACAGCCTCGGATTTCGAGCTCCAATGGCTTAAGCTGATCTGCAAGTTCATGAAGTTGAGGTCTCCATTTCAGATTCTTGGCTTTCCCAAGTTTGAACAAGTCCATTTTGTAAAGCTCTGGCCGGAAATGATGGTACGGCCCCAACGCGATGAACTGGGGTAGGTAAGCCGCCGGGTCGCCGTCGCGAACGGATTCCGGCAGCTGGAAGACGGAAATGGGGGTGTGAGAAGCGGCAAGGAGGGCATTTTGGTGAATGAGATCGTTGATTTGAAGAACCCACTGAGATTTTTGGAGGGTTCCGTTGAGAATGGACATGTTGGAGTGAGTGTTGTTGGAGGTGTGCTCTGTGCCGGGGAATCTGAAGCAGCGAGCAGATGATTTGGTTTAGAAATTAACGAATAAACAGGATAAGAGATTTGCCTTTTTCAAAATATTTTTAAAATATTAAAATAATAATAATGATGACTGTAATTGTCACTTATTGAGGAGAAAAGTCATCTCTGCCACATCACTCCTTCATACACAGTCAGCAAAGACACGTCACCAAGGCTCTCATAATTGAATTCTTAAATATACTTTTTAATGAATGAAATTAAATAAAAAATTAATTGACGAAATTTATTTTTTGGTACAATTATAAATGTCCATCGATATTAATATATCCATAAAATTAAAATAATGATATTAATCTCATATTAAGATATGTGTAATTATTTAATATAGGGTAATGCAACAACAAGGTTGAGATGGCCGAGTTGGTCTAAGGCGCCAGATTAAGGTTCTGGTCCGAAAGGGCGTGGGTTCAAATCCCACTCTCAACATTTATTTTTCGTATTTTTCTTGCTTAGCCGAATATGGCGGGAAGCGCTGACCGGTCAAAAGGTCTTTTCTCAACTATCCAAATGATGGATTTGTGCTTGTTTTTTTAATTCCATCTTTTTTATTATTTATTTCTCTACTTCTTTATTTTTCTTTTAACTCTTTTATTTATTTATTAATTCTTCTTTTTTTCTTGTTTTGTTTTTTTTTATTATTTTTTTATTTTTTTATAAATATGATTCTCTCTTTTTTCTTTTTATCTCTCAATAAATTAAAATAGAGGTATTTTTATGTTTGAATAAGTGAAATAAATTAATTAGATTTAATTTTTGAAATATAACATGTATAATTAATTCTTTAATTTAATTACTGTATTCAGTATCTACCATTAAAAGTTGGTAAAATTTTAATAAAATCATTTATATGAGAATAATAATAATTATTATTATTTCGTATCAAACCTCTACTCTCACTAGATCTATTCAAATTCTTCACCTAACACGATGTGTCTTAGGAAAGAAAGTCACCTCCTAAAGTTAGAGCTCCTACTTCAAAACTCACCATATAATCAATATGTTGTGAGCACGGATAGAACTCTCCTTAACTGTATCTCATGCTCTGCATTTATTTTGGAGTACACTAGTGAAATTTCTTCTCTTCGAACCGCGTAAATTTTTGTTCTCTTTGTTAAATGTCTGTTTATGGGTGTGTGAATGCGATCGATTTTACTTCCGGTTCCGTTACAACACACCGCTATTAGAAGAGAGTCATGGGTCACAGTCGTTCATGCTCATAACATGGTTGAGAATATTGCGTTAAACATATATAAAAATCACAATCTTATTATACTTCCAAATTGAAAAGGCAAAAAGGAAGGATTCCATTGATGCCCAACACGGAGAAGACAAGACACGAGAAACTTGAGATGAAGGACATATTACAAAGTAAGGCAACAACAAGGAAGAGACAATCCGACAAATAGTTCGTAGCTTCACTGACAAACCCAGCTCCTACAACGCTGCCAATTGTTGAATGTTAATGGGATATGCATAGGCTCTTGAAGGGGAGCTGAATGCCATCTTGGCCAACACAATATTGGCGTCCTGAGTGGGATGGAATGCGTCCCAAAACAAGTAGCCTCGTCGATCTTGACATGGTTGCTGCAGTGGCAGACATGTAATTTGTCCATTGTTTTTGCCTACTCCACAACATCCCTTGTCTACCACTGTGAACCCTGTTCATTCGTACGCCACCAAATCAAGCATCCATGTCAAATATTTAGACTTTCCATTTGTATGTCAAATAGTTTAGATTCGTTACCGTATGTGGAGGCATTGTCAATCAAGTCGATGTTGCTTTTGTAGGTATCAAGGTACACAAACTTGGCACCGGGAAGAACACGGCCGCTGTTGAAACGGTCGACGAGTTTGCGAAGGCCGGTGTTGAAAAGACTGATGGCGCTGTTGATCTCTTCGTTGCAGCGGCTACTATTGCCTTGATATCTAGCAAGCTCGTAAGGAATGCAGCCGATCATCCCTACCCCTGTCACCACCACTTTTCGAGCTCCGAATTGGTACAATTGCTGCAACAAAAGCAATCAAAATAGCATGGCATGTCATGAAATGGCCTTGAAATTAGGGAAGAAACTAATCACTTTAGAATTACGTTTTAGAGATTAAACTTCAAAGTGATTCTTAAATTACGATTTTATAATGTTTATGTTAGACCCCACATTGGTTGGAGAGGAGAACATAACATTCTTTATAAGGGTGTGGAGACATTTTCTTAGAAAACGTGTTTCAAAAACATTGAGGGAAAACCCAAAGAAGACAATATCTACCCGCAATGGGCTTGAGCGGTTACTAATGGTATCAGAACCAGACACCGGGCGATGTGCCGTCAAGGAGAATTAGCCCTCAAGGGGGTGGACACGAGGTGGTGTGTCGGAAGGACGTTGGACCCTGAAGGGGGGTGGATTGTGAGGTCCCACATCGATTGGGGAGGCAGCGAGGAGGCTTAGCCCCAAAGGGGGTGGACATGAGGTGGTGTGCCAAGAAGGATGATGGGCTCGAAGGGAGTGGATTGTGAGGTCCCACATTGATTGGGGAGGAGAACAAAACATTCTTTAAAGACGCGTTTTAAAAACCTTGAGGAGAATCTCGAAGGGGAAAGCCCAAAGATTACAATATCATGGTATCAGAAGCAGACATCCGGCTATGTGCCATCGAGGAGGTTTAGCCCCAAAGGGGGTGGACACGAGGTGGGACCAGCGTAGGGTGGACTGGGGAGTCCCACATTGATTGGAGAAGGGAACGAGTATCAATGAGGGCGTTCAGCCACGAATGGGGTGGAATGTGAGATCGGACATCAATTATAGAGTGACGCATTTTAAAAATCAGTTAAAAAGTTAATTGAAACACACATACTCTAAGTTGGCGAGAGTAGTCCTCAAGAAGGGCAGAGGCATAGGCTTGAGGAGTGTATTGAGATTTGGTGTTGTAAAAATCAGTCATGAAGTAATTGTTAAGATAGTCATTGCTTCCCATGCCCGAGTAGAAAATGCATTTGCTTAGATAGCAACCGAGTGCCTCAGTATCTCCTCTGAAAAACCTACTCATTTCTTCCACCGTTCTTCCAAAGTTCTCCACTTGGTTGTTCATAGATACATGACCACCCTTTCAAATCAAAACAACCCAAGAATCAGCCTCCAATTCAAAACAAATAGCATGTTCTAAACTTATGTAGTACATACCAAATTGTTTCCAGTCTCATCACGAATCCCTGCAGCGCCCGATGCATAATTTGCTCCTCTTAGAAGGGCTCTACCTCGAGTTCTAGTGTATGGAGGAATGAATGTCCGAAACCCCAGTAGCTGAGCTGCATGCATTTGTTGTTAGCTGAGTAATCAAACCAAAACCATTAAATATTTGAAAATATTTGAAGGGAATAAGGATTCACCTAAGACATCAACGAATGTCCGGCCATTGGTGAAGCGCCCAGTAGTGCCCTGTGGGAAATCAACTCCATAAGGCCTATAATTGGCTCTTGCAAGGGTAAGTAAACCATTGTTGTTGCCATTATCCACCAAGGAATCACCAAAAATGAAGAATCCAGGAACACCGCCGCCCTGATCCGCCTGTGAGCAAGCCTTAGGAGTACTCAAACACAAACAAATTGTCAAAATCATTGCAATCATAGCCAATGGCTCCAATCTCTCCATTGTTATGTGTTAAATTTTTGAACCCACAAAAAGCCTCTTTCCGAAGGCGCTCTATTTATGGGCCTTAAGTTGTTTTGCATTAATGGAGGTCTCATGTTTATGCAACAATGGTGGAAGTTGAGATTACTTTTAGTTGTGGTTATCGTGTTTTCTTTAGAGAAAAGTGTCTTTGGGGTTCGTGAAAATAGCGGTGGTAGGGTGGTGAGTATTGTAGTTTCTCGTGATGGCTACTATTTAGGCAACTTGGAGATGGAGCTGCTTTGCTTCATATTAATGAAGTTTATAGAGAGAAATAATAAAAAAAATTTAGGTTGAATTTAGCCTCCGGTCAAACTAATTGAATTGTATCGACCCAATTTGTTTATTGAAAATAAGGTTATCGTTGCATGCATGGCGTAATTAATGTATGTGGAATACATCAATTTACAATATTTCATAAAATGTACCATTAACTTAATATTAAAAAACAAATACCTTGAAAGAATGTAGTCATAAATAGGAAAACCGAAGGTAAATATCATGATTTAAACAAAATAATCAAAGCTCTAAACTAACCTATGGACTATGTAAACATACATAAATACGACTATCCTAATTTTGAAGTACGTGAACTTATTGTTAGTACACATTATAGCTTGAATAGATGAATGGTACCTTGTATCATCAATGATGATTAGACTTTTAAGTTATAAAGACAACTTGACATTTGGATTATGTGATGGATGATACAGATGTTAGTAGCGTGAGTTATGAGTATTATGTTATGTACCTCTTACATGTTACACGTTGTTTGACTATTCCAATCATGAGTTACTTTTCCAATCACGATTTACTAATGCACATACTGTTCATCACTTACATTTTGTATTCCTTTCTTCCTCTACTGTGTTTGACTGCGTGAGTGTATGAATGCCCATTGTTAAACTTAGAAAATGATGCCCATTAGGATAATCATAGTCATATTTCATATGCTTGGATTCTTGGATCAGACCCCTACTAAATATTCTTTAAGTATACTCAACTTTTCTAAACCTTTTTTCTTCAAGTAAAGGCAAGGACATTTGGGTGACTAACAATGCAGGTTATGGAGGCCATGATACGATCAACCATGGTCTAATTTCGGCATTTATTTTCATATTTTGAGATTTTAGATCTGTGACAAGATAAAATATGAACTTTTGGGTTTTGAAATGTTTTTATGACAAGCATGTAGGTAACTATTGGATGATGTTTGAACTTGGATGTCCAAATCAACCATTACATACCGAACATATTGACTATTTTTTTTTTGTAATAAGAAGGGTAATAAGAAGAGTCATCAAACATGGTACAAACTGATTTATCATAACCTTGACCTATATGGTTCTTATTCTTATTGGTCATTACAAGCAGTCCCTTCATTGTTCATAGAAGAAACATGTTCAAAAACGATAGGTCAAAGCAGCAGAAGCAAAGGGTAACCGATAAAAGGGGGCGAGAATTCTGACGACTCACCAGAATTCTCGCACCCTAACCCTACACGTTTCCCTGATGCCAAGAACACGCCAACGACTTTCAGATGCACCTCACAGAATCCACATGTAAAGAAAAATGGTAGGATACAAAGGAAAAACGAGGGAGAAGAAGAAAAGACTGTTGAGTTACCTTGCGACGAGTATGACACTGGCAACCACCCCGTCGAGACTCATGGCACCGTATAGTGTAGATAACGCCATGGAAGAGAGGACTAACGAGCCAGAGAACACCTTGATGCACACGAGTGATTACCACCAAACAGTGTCATAGCTTTGTTGGCCAAGAGGATGAATTGTTTGCTAATACTACTCTTTGTGCACCGGTTTAAACTTTAGAAGGTATGGAAGGAGATGGAAGGGTATCTCGAAAGACGAAAGTAAGCAAATTTGGAAGTAGATAGAACTTTGGCTAAGACCAACCAAATAAGTTGCCTCACTATTAGCTCAGTCGGAAGACTTGTCTATGATGATTATGATGCTATGATAAGCTAAGATGATGATTCAATTTCTAGTTTTAAAAAAAAGATGAACAAACTAAATCTATATTTCTATTTATTTTAACATAATCCAACTCAAATAGGCTAATAACTCAACCAAATCATATAAGTTGAGTTAGATGGATCGAATTTTTCGAATTATCAAAATTTTTGAACACCTCTACTTCAAATCTGTATTCAAATGTTTTACATCCTAAATTTGACCTAATATATCAATTTATATCATAATTTTTGAATTTTATCGATATAAACGTAGAATTAAATAAATTTAGTTCAATTTTGATTCAATTCATCACCAGTGTAAACATGTTTATGAACTCATGAATGTTAACAAAAATGAAGTCTAGCATAAAATTGAGTTGTAAAAGATGAACATGGAACAAATCTCCCAAATACTTTTATTTCCTTTCCTATTTCATTCATAACAATCCACTTCCCTCCCTCCAATTTATACCTCATTTCTTCTTCAATACCCTTTTTTTTTTTTTTTTTTTTTTTTTTTTTTTTTTTTTTTTTCTCTGACTTTTTTGGTACGTAACAATTTAATCTCATACTTAGAAAAAAACTCGAACTCTCGAGGCAAGGGTTGGAGGCAACCGTGACAACATCGATACGATAACGGAGAATGATCAACTAAACAAAAGACATTAAGAACGAAAATAAAATACAAGACTCTAAAAAGTGTTCAAAGTTCATAAATCCAACCCCATTTTATTTAAAACTGATTGGTATTACAAGCACTCGAAATGTAAGAACAGCATTGGAGATTTTAGTGACAGACAACATTGCAACGGCAAATGCGAGAGTTGGCACCATGGGGAATGCATTTGCAGCCCTTTGGTGGGATATTTCCATTCCTTGCCATTGATTCAGTGTAGCATTCTGAGATTCCAATCCACCCTCCACATGTTCCTGTTGAACGAAATTCTTGTGGGCAAGTCTTTGATTGATCTGCAATGCAATGATTTGCAAGAACTTAAGCGATTGAAACAACATATTTGGGTGTTAGAAGGAGTATCAAAGGCTTTACCAATAGAGTGAGAATTGGATACAAGGCTGAGGAGAAGAAACGATAGGAGAGCAACGCAAATCAACTTCTTGCCCATCCTTGCTATCATCTTTTGTTTGTGGTTCAGATTATCACATTCATGTTCCTATTTATATTAGGTAAATTGAAAAAGAATATGAGGAATTACAACAATTTTTTCATTTTCATTTGGGAAATAGAGCAAATATTTATATTATTTCATAATTTAGCCATATACTATGGATTTCTTACCTTTTTTCTTCTCCTTGTAATGGAAAGTAAAATTGGATCATACTTTTTTTTTTTTTTTTGGTTAATAATTTTTAAATCGATCTTTTTTAGTTCAACAATGAATATTTGAATTTTTGGGCATGGTCAAGGACAATAATTTTTAAATGGAATCAATAGAAATTAGTCGGGAGTTCAGAAAGTTGTGACGGTATGTTTTATGGGTTTTAGAGTAATGTTTTTGTCAAGATCCTTGTTCTTAGGTCATTGTTTTCCTTTAAAAATTGTTTATATTAATTTAGGAGAACATTTTCAGCAAAATTTCTTAAGGAAAACGAGAGAGAAAATGCTTAGAGGATCGGTTTCTATTGGAGTTCAAATACGGTAAGCTTCAAGAGAACGTCCTAACTTTGAGCACGATTTTCTTTTTTTATAGAATTGATGAAATTAAACGGAATTAATTTTATTGAATTACTGGATTGAAACTCGTTTTAGGAACTGAGAATGTTTGCTTAATCCACCGCATCTAAATAGCATGAAAGTTATCTATTAAATTAAAAGGATATGAAGAGAGTAATAAATAGAAAGATACCTAATATCTTCTTATAATAAAATATCAAATATGATATATATGGTAAACTACAATTTAGTACTAATATCTTCGATGGGAACCATGTTGAATTAAGATACGTAGAAAAACAATATGGAAATAGGAAAAACTTACAAAAAAAAAACTTTGAATTTTTGGTTTTTGAAAGATTGATTGAAAATATGTTTGCAGGGGCGTCAAGGAAGCTTGAACATCGACAATTGGAAGGGAAATTTAAACAAAAATACGAATGTTGCATCTGCACATGCTCGATAGGACACGTATCAAACAACGACAGATGAAAGAAAATCAAGCACCGCCTACGATTGTTGGGACTCAAAGTGCTAATGGGTGCAAGGGAAAATAAAAGGAAAAATAGAATCGATCGGCTTTTACCAAGCTCAAATCAAGGCTTGAGGGCGACTATGCTAGGTGTCACGAACATACATTTTCAACGGTAAGACGTCATGATCTTGACATACTCATGACAAACCTAAAGAGGAATTTAAGCCTCATTCAATTTTTTCCCTTGACTTTGTGGTTTTGTCAGACCTTAGGCGTGGTTTGCCTTCATCAACTAAACACAACTCGTTCAGAATCCAAGCTTGTTCGGTCGCACACATTGCGTATACATGCACTAGGCCAAGTCATCGATTTGCACATCAGAATCCAATCGTCTGTAATTCTAGCTACTTGCCTCTACACTAGGCCAAGTCATCGATTTGACCTTGGCTCTACTTAGGGCCACTATCTCTCATGTGCAACATCACATCTCATCTTTGTTGTGCGCCGAAAGCGGAACAAATATACTCCCAACACCAATGAACGGAATTACACAAAGAGACATCAAGATATTTACGTGGTTCGGAGAGAAGAAGTTCCCCTACATCCACGGTACCAACCAATCACTAATAAAACAAAGTGTTACAAGTGAATACCTCACTATCACACTATATAGACTCTCACCAATATGTCACTCAAGAAATACAAGGTGACACACAAAACATTCCCGATATCAAATTTCTATGACTAAATCTGGTATGACCAAATCTAATCCAAATAACAAAATCAAATCTAATCCAAATAACCAAACCAAATCAAACTTGACAATTTACAACAATCTCCATAAGATCTCCAAGTTGATAACTGAGTTGAATCAAAACTTGACAATTTACAACAATCTCCACCTTGTCATAAGATCTCCAAGTTGATAACTGAGTTGGTTGCTACCACGTCAACACACTACTCCTTTCTTCCGACGTTGATGAAATCCAAACAATGCCAGAACTTTTCACGAGCGATCACCTTTGTCAACATATCAGCAGGGTTATCAGCAGTTCCAATTTTTTAATAAACGAATGTCCCCTTCACTAATAATTTCTCGAATAAAGTGAAAACGAACATCAATATATTTAGTACGAGCATGATGGACTTGATTTTTTGACAAACAAATAGTACTCTGGATATCACAAAACACATCTATATGTTCCTGCAAAATACCCATGTCATTGATCAAACCATGCATCCAAATAGCTTCTTTAAAAGCTTCCATTATTGTCATATACTCTTCTCCGGTGATAGACAGTGCAACAGTAGACTGCAATGTTGAATGCCAACAAACGGGTCCACCAGCCATAGTAAACAAATAACCCATTTACAACCAATTTCCTTCCTACCTTTTGGAAGTTTACCAAATCCTAAGTTTAATTTATCTCCAATGATGCTATCTCCTGATTCATAGCCTCTTGCGAGCGCAATCTATCCGGGATTTGGATAGCATCTTTGTAGTTGTTGGGAACTCCATCAATCAAAGGGAAAGCATATGTTATCATATCATCAAACCTTGCACGTTTTTGAATTTTCCTTCGTGATCTATTCCTGGCGATGGACTTAGGTTCCTCCACTCTTTCATTTACAAGACTTTACTCCTCCTGTTCTAAGACATAAGAGTTATTATCTACATAATCAATAGGTTCTTCAGCACAGTAGGAGAAACCATATCAAGAGAGAACACCACCTTCTCCACCTGCTTCAATGCCTCGTCAATATTTTCAATTTTCTGCAAAAACATTCCAGACTCATCGAATGTCACATCTCAACTATTAACAATCTTACTTGTTTCTGGACACCATTTTGTAGGGAGTGGCACAGATTTAGTTGACCACCCTCCAGCCATTTTTAGGATAATTTATATTTAAATAGGAAATCTGTTTAGAATAAAAAACAACTTCTTGTTGAAGATTTCCTCTCACCGAGAAGAAGGGATTTCCCTGGCTGATTATCGAAAACCAACACATGTGGAGGTCACAAATTATTTTCTTCATATCATAAACTAGTTATCATCTTCGAAGACTTACTCAGAGGCACAATTGCATCGTAAATTGTGACACTCTTTCCGACTTCATCTCGGCTTCGTCTTGGTGACAATCCGAACATCAGGCTAGTTGCTAACTTGATCCATTGAACTTTATCGTGCTCCAAAATAAATAAAAACTTCACACTACTTATGGGCTATCTCACTAATGGACCTTCTCTCGGTAGTAAAATGGTCGTAAGATGGGCTTGTGTATCATGACATTTCCTCATGATGACCGCAACCCTTTTTCTGAAGTAAGGTTTGGAATCTTGTAACACACATCCGTGTTGGAACTACACTTCAACAAACTTCTTAACTAGTCACTTTTATGAGGTAAATGTTGCACTAACACTTCTCTGATCTTGTTACTTATGGTTTTAATATAACACATGTGGAAACAATTTGGATCTTAGGCACTTTTAGAACATCAATTATAGTAAATAACTAGCATGTTCATAAGTATTAAAACTTAATGAGTTTGAATACTAACCTTTTGTAGTTCAAACTTCTTTTTCCTCACGAACCGGTTTCGAACTACCACTAGTGTCTTCTCCACTATCCTCCGGCCTTAGAACGGGATTGTGGAATCTGGTGAGTGACTAACTTGAGAGGGATTTTGTATATATGAAGAGAGTGTTTGTGAGAGGTTTTTCTCAAGGTTTTTCACTAAGAAGAAGACCTTCCATATACCATGATCACTCTATTTAAAGAGTCATGTTTGCATGTTCATGCAAATTTGAGTTCACCAAATTTTGACACTCAAAATTCCACTCAAATGTTTGGGATTATGTGGCAAGCATGCATGTTTGAGTTAACCAAATTTTGACACATAAAATTCCACTCAAACTTGTGGGGTTTATTTGGCAAGCAGGGGTTTATTTGGCAAGCATGCAAGTTTGGTTAAACCAAATTTTGACATCTCAAAATTCCACTAACATGTATTTTTCCATTAATGAAGTCAACATTTTGACTTTCTTCATTTTAATTCAACAATTAATTTGAATAATTAATTTCAAATCAAAGTAATATTAAATGATTAATTAAACTATTTAATTAATATTTAATATTAATTCAAATGCCAATCTCAATCAATTCCGACACATAATTGATTAAGATATTTAAATCTTATTTAAATATCTCAGATTCTCTCTTTTTGTTTAATTTGTAAATAAAACAAAAATGCGGTTAAATATATCGTATATATGTAGCGCATATTCCCTAATTTGAATTCGAACACTTCGAACTCACTCGTCACACTGTTCTATGGTTTAGTCCGATATGAGCTAGCAGAGGGACCTAATGGACCTATAGATTATGGGCTCCAACGATCCAAGATTAACCGGTTAAACTCATTAACCTAGTTAACCAACATTCGTTAACTACTAGGACACTCCACTATAGCCTAGTAGTTGCAGTCCCCTCACTATAGATATATTTCTGTCCATTTGATATAACCATGATTAGTAAGTCGATCCTTCACAGGTTGTTCGTAACTAGAGCTAGGTCAATTTACCGTTTTACCCCTGAAGTTACTTCTTGTTCCTTATGTCTCATTGATTCTCTTATGAACAATTGGTTTGTGGTCCAACCAGTAAACCGAATCCCTCTCAGGCCAATGAGAGGGTGGGGCCCCTTGTTCAAGACCGGGAGTCAATGCTTAAGGGAACTACCTCTCTTCTATCCCTAAAAGTGGGTAGGAGTGAATTCCATCCTGCACCCCACGTCCCCAGCCATTCACCCAGTCTTACCCCTGAAATGGGAGGCCTATTGAGTCGGCGAACTAGAGTAACTCTCACCCATGCAAATCTAAGGATAATTCCGAATAAACAGGAGTTCATGGTTAGCTCAGGATTAAAACCGAGTTACCTAGGTTATCGAATGAAAAGAAAATCAGTCTCAACAGTAAACGACATTATAAAGTGAGAGTGGTTTTCTTCATGGTTCGATCTTATGCAATACTCATTGCATAGGACGCCCCCACTCACATGTCTCCACATGTACAATTTAGTGATCACATTGTTTATATCATATACAAAAGTGGGCCGCATCCATAGTGTCCCCAGAATAAGGTACTCAACCTTATCCTTATACTATAGATCGTTTTGACTATATACTTGAACTTGATCCACTCTTATGTCTCTACATATAGTTCAAGTAATCATACTATAGCCATAGTATTCTTAGTTTATTGGATTTAGATTAATGATCGTAAAGTTCACTTTATTCAATAACAATATTTACTAAATAAATAACAATAATAACTTTATTGAAAATAGAATATGTTTTTGTTTACAAACTATGAGTTTTAGGACATAAAACCCAACAGTTACAACTTCATTCTCTATGTTGCTCACGTCTAGCCTGATGCTCTGTTCTCGAGCGGATTTTGGTTTTGACACTCTTATGAAGCCACCCTAGACACTTGGCGATAGCTCAAGGAATACACATGTGCTTACTTCTTGGAGCACTTTTATAGGGTAAGCAACTCATTTTCTCGGGCTCTACCCCACTCAATTCGACTGCTCTCTCGAAGGGATGGACTTGTATTGTGCAAAATTTAGCACTTGGGGCATGTCGCATCTAACCTCCAGCTTCTTTGCTTTCAAGCATTAGCATTATTCTTCTTAAGCGAATGTCTCTTTCGAAGGTTCCCAAACTGGTATACCTTATGAATATATGTTGCCCATTTGGAACTCCTAAGCAGTTGGCAAACTAATCTTGATTTTTACTTCAATTGTCCTGCCCACTCTTGCACTCTAAACACACTTGTAAAGTCTTCATTTAACCCTCCGGTTAGTTTTCTGATTGTCATGTCTAATTTAGATAGACAAAGTTTGGCTCTATTAGAACTATCAGGGTCGTACATTTTCAACCGTACGATGTCTTGATCTTGATACGCTCATGACAAGCCTTAAAGAACACTCAAGCCTCATTAACATTTGTCACCCCACTTTGTGGCTTCAGCAAATCTTAGGCGAGGTTTGCCTTTGCCAACCGAACACAACTCGTATGGAATTTAAGCATGTTCGGCCACACACGCCGCTCGTGCGTGCTTGCTCAATAATCTGCAACTATAGCTGACTTGCCTTTACACTAGGCCACGTCATTCGACTCGACCTTGCCTCTACTTGGGATCCAGGTCTCTCATGTACAACGTGACATCTATCTTGCCATCTTGGTTACCAATTAACATGGTTCACATATCTTAATGTCATTCCAAGTCTCGGGATGTCATCACCCGTCGAAGTTTACTTGAACATGTTCATCGAAAACGACCCATGTGACGTTCATATCATCGGAACATCCTAAACATTCATCCATCAGGGTTCTCTCAAGGCATTGGACCCTCTCGTGCCCATACCATTAGATAACGGGTGCATATACCAACCTTCGATACATGGGTGAGGGCCCAATGTTAGCACACTCGTATCGATCGACACTATCCTTGAAAGTCCTATTTCAAAGGAAGTCGGTTGAGATACTCGTTTCGCAACGCTCTTCTTCATTGTGACACACGTATGCACCATAAGGTAGCTCACTTAGACCACATGACCCAATGGGAGCGGCGAGTTGACACCATGCTTCCCCTTATAGTACATTTGAGGCATTTCTAATCTTTCTTAAGTAGACGTGATTTTGGTGAGCGGCTATGTGGCCTCATGCAATGTTCACCAGGTGTGCGATGGACACATAATTTTGTGAGCTTTAATCTTTTATAGACAGACTTAACTCTAGAGCCACATGCCGAAAATCATATCGAAACCCTAACTTCGGAATTAATAGCTGGGGCCCTACCTCATCTTCTCCGAGCTTGCCTTCGACACTCTTGTCGCCTCGTTCTCTCTAACCTTACTTTTGCTTTAGCTTGAATTTAATGCACACTCTTTTTGGTTGTTAGATGATTTAGCATCCTCTCGATTGCATTCTAACACTTGTTTGTCTTGGTTGTCACATGGTCTGATGGGTGTCATTGAGAGTCGCTACATTGTTAGTCTGCATGCGGGGTCATAACATACTATTTTCATCGCATAGCTGTGACACTAGACACTGGCGCATGCAGCAACCCCATGGTTACCTATGAAGAACCCTCCTTGACCTCGAGTGGTAATAATTTGTTTTTTCACAATTCGACTAATTTTGAATCCAAAGCTCAGATAAGCCACACACTATCATAAAAGTAGCCATTTAGAATTCGTTCGAATAGTACTTGTAGGATTGTTAGGATACGCTAGCATGCAAGCATGAACGACCTTATATAACTTGAAAAAGCACGATTAAGGCGCTTGAGTGGAATGAAGAAAATGATATGGATGTTGTCTACAAATTCCCTTGAAAGTGAGTATAGTACCTTATGCTATATAAAATGATTTTTGCTATGCTAGGAACATTGATTTCAACTTAAGAACTATACTCCAAGAGATAGAATAGTTCATATCATTGTATGGACATGCTATAACTAGTATGATTTTATAATGATGAAGATTAGAATGTTCCCAGTAAACTAAACACCCAAGAATCCTACTAAATCCTAAATAGCCCTAAAAATGAGAGTTTAAAATATAAACCGTCAAGATGCCCTAACAATCTAGTTAACCTCGAGGACACAAAGAAATATAAGAAAGCTTACTACCGGAGCTAGACCACCTCCTATACCTCCTATATATATAATTAGTTGAGCCCAATTTTGTTTGATAGAAACTCAGGAACCAGCTAAATCTATAAAAATTTTATCTATTTTAACACAATTCAACCCAAATTAGTTAATAACTCATCTCAAATCATGAGTTTTTTTTAACACCTCTATTTAAAATCTCTATTTAAATTTTGACATCCCAAATTTGCCCTAACATATCAATTTACCTCATAAGTTTTCAATTTTATTGATGTAAGCCTAGAATTAAACGAATGTCGTTCAATTTTCATTCAATTCATCCATTAGTGTAAAAATGTTTATGAACACATGAATGTTAACAAAAATGAAATCTATCATAAAATTGAGTTGTAAAAGATGAACATGGAACAAATCTCCCAAAAGCCAGGAATTTCTCGGATTCTATATCCCTTTGTTTCCTTTTCTATTTCATTCATAACAATCCAATTCCCTCCATCCAATTTGTACCATCATTCAATATCCATTTTTTTTTTCCGTATGTAACCATTTAATCTCATACTTAAAAAAAAAAAAAAAATTCAAACTCTGCTAGGTGAAGATAGCAAGGGGAGTTGGAGGCAACAGCGATAACATCGATACGATAAGATGCAACTAAACGAAGAACATTAAGAACGAAAAAAAATGTTTAGAATAAATTACGAGTTTAGTTCCTCAACCTTTAATAATATGTTAGTGTTTAAAGTTTCTAACTAAACAATAGGAAGATGAAAAATGAAGCATAAATCCAAACCCTTTTTATTTAAAACTGTGTGGTATTACAAGCCCTCAAAATGTAAGAACAATATTTGGGGTGGTAGCATTGGAGATTTAGCGACAGACAGTATTGCAACGGCAAATGCGAGAGTTGGCACCATGGGGAATGCATTCGCAACCCTTGGGTGGGATATTTCCATTCCTTGCCATTGATTCACTGTAGCATTCTGAGATTCCAGTCCAATGTCCACATGTTCCCTTGGAATGAAATTCTTGTGGGCAAGTCTTTGATTGATCTGCAATGCAATGATTTCCAGCAACTTAAGCAATTGAAACAACATATTTGGGTGTTATAAGGAGTATCAAAGGCTTACCGATAGAGTGAGAATTGGATACAAGGCTGAGGAGAAGAAACGATAAGAGACCAAAACTCATCAACTTCTTCTCCATAATTACACACCCTTTTTGTGTTCTTTGCTAGATCTTTTATTTGTGGTGGAGATTATGAAGTTGATGTTCGTATTTATATTGTAACTGATCTCATCCCTCCACCAATCTCCCCGCAACTCCTTCCTCAAATATCTCTCTTCAACACCGCTCTACCAAAGATAGATCGTGGAAAAAGAAAGCATAGAATTGTGCGACCCAGAATAACTAAGTAATAGCCCAAAAAAATAATTATAAAAAAATAGTTAAATAATAATAATAAATAAATATTAAAATAAAATAAAATAAAAAAACAACATTTCCCCACCTCTCATCCCTTCCCACAATTATTTCTTCTCAATCCATCCTTAGCCAGAAAGTAACCCTTACTACAGAAAAACAACCATATTTACTTAGAAAAAAAAAAGGGCCTTTACCCAATTGAGATTCACTAAAGATTTACGTGGAGATAGATCTGATCAATGTATATTAAATCTTCTTTCCTTTTATCCTATTTCTTTTTTATAAATCACAGCCAATTCTTTTATCCTATTTCTTTTTTAGAAATCACAACCAATTATGGGTAGATCTTCATTAAATTATTACCATGGTTTAGCTTTGAGTTAGAAACTAAGGTCAATCATTTATGGGAATTCGAGTAAATCAGGTCAGATTAGTAATATTAGGTTAAATTTATATTAGTAGACAAATGAATAAATTCAAAATATAATGACCAAGAAATTTGTGAATAAGAAACACTGAGATAAAGGAAAGATTTGGATGAATAAATTCAAAATAGAAAAATAGAATGACCAAGAAATTTGTGAATAAGAAACACTGAGATAAAAGAAAAATTTGGAAACAATGATCCACTAGAAATTTAGAATACATGAAACAAAATTAAGAAGCAATAGAGTAAATACAAAAAAAAAAAAAAAAAAAAATGGAATACATGAAACAAAATTAAGAAGCAATAGAGTAAATACAAAAGAAAAAAAAAGGAAGATTCAGGAGTTAAAAACCACGTACTAAATATAGAGAGAAAGGTAAATATAGAGAGCAATTAAGGGCAGAATAACTTAGAAATAACTCTATCTACTTTTTTTATACCTTAGAAATAACTCTATCTACTTTTTTTATACCACTGTAACCATGAAAAATAAGTTTTTTAATAAAAATAACTTTTAACAAGGGAACAATGTAAATTAGAGAAATAATTTTATAGACTTCAAACTGATGTTATGAGCTCACATAGGTTGACTTGGATTTCAAAGGACGGAATCGAACTTCAATTAAGGATATATTCGTGACAACGACTTAAGCTAACTAGGTAAGTGGCCTTACTATCGGTATGGTTATATTCATCTTGACATGTGCCTGTGGTTCTGCACGTGTCATATATACTGATATGTGTGAATTATCTGTGAATCGGTATGCTTATGTTATGTTATGTTATAATATGTGGATTGTATGATAATAATTATGGTACGATGTGTTCAAGGATATGTTTGAGATAGGATACGAGAAGGATGCACAAACCGAAATGTAACGATAGGAGTAAGATACGTTCATGAAACGTTAAGGTTAGGTTACCTACCGGAGTGCTATGGACAAGAGAGATTGATGAAAGAATATGGTTAGGATATGGGTAGAAAGGGATAGGTTTGTGATAGATTGATAGAACGATAGCGTTAGGATACGTTCCTGTGATGATATGACTAAGGTATGTTGACATAACGATATGACTGTGATAGGTATAAGAACGTTAAGGCTATGATAAGTTAGGGAACGATATGACCACGAAGTGTTTACGGTATGACATATTATGATACGATATATTGTGATGTGATGTGTTATGTTTAGATTGTTTTGTGTGACCATTGAGGTAATTGTTGTGTGAATTGCACATTATGAAATGACATATTAAAAGCATGGAGCGTTATGTTATGTTTTCTAAATTGTATGTATACAACATGTTATGAATGACATGATATCACGATAAATGAAATGAAATGTAACCCCGTTAGGATTATGTATAATACGTAGACTAAAAAAATGAGAAATGACATGTTAAGCACGAAAGATGATAGTGGGGTATGCATTATGTGTGCTCATGCATTTGGGGGATACCCCTATTCCATCACGAGGGTACGAATGCACACATCCAATGGCAGGACTGTTTTGCATAGCGCTGCCGTGACGGTTACTAGTTCTAACGGGTGTCCGGCCTAAGGAGCTCCCAGAGTATGCTCGCCCGACAAGGAATGTGGCCCAGCCGTGTGCGAACTGATTGGTGAGCCCATACTCACATGTATGGGCTGTGTGTAGAGTATATGGTACATGTCCAAATTACCCGTTAGGACAATACTGTAGGAAATAGGATTGAAAGGATAGGTCCCGTCATTGCATTTGCATGTTCTTGCATTTAACCCCAATAGTGGGGTCACTTACTGAGTATTTCTTTAAATACTCAAGTCGTGCTACTACATTTTTCAAGTTAAGGCAAGGCATTCCTGTATGGCTGACGGCGGTACGGCAATTCAAGACCATGACACATGCATAGGATAGTGGCATTTATTTTCTTAGACTTAGGCTAGAATAGGATGTTTTTAACTTAAACTCTTATTTATTTTATTTAGTCTTTTGTTGTGTCGTTTTAAAAAATGTTTTCGTAACACATAAGTCCATGACTGTGTTTTAAGAAAAAAGTTATGTTTTATGAAATTTTAATGAAGTTTTTCGCATTCAATGTTTATGGTACGTATACAGTAGTAACCTTAAATTAAGTAGAAAATTTCGGAGCGTTACAAATTCCATCAAATTCGTTCATACAACAATAATTATATTTTCTCATAACTTTAGAAAATGAGATCTTTAATATATATATATATATATATATATATATATATATATATATATATATATAATACTTCTGCAAAGTTTTTGAGGCTGACATGAATTCTAACCCATGGACTATTGTAAAACATAAAGAATTAAATTTGAAATTGATGTTATAGGTTCTTATAGGTTGGCTTCGATACAAATGGCAAAATCAAACTGTCATAAAAAATAAATTGGTGACATCAACCCAAGTTAATCAGGTAAGTGGCCTTACCATCGGCTTGGTCGAAAGACTTGTTTTATGTATGATGACACGTACCAATGACCCTTGCATGTGTCATTTATGATTTATATTATATGATGATGTGATGACGTCATATGATGATGTAATGATGTTATATGATGATGTGATGATGTTATATGATGACGTGATGATGTTAAATGATGACGTTAAATGATGATGATGTAATGATGTTATATGATGATGTGATGAAGTTATATAATGACGTGGTTACGTTAAATGATGATGTGATGGTGTTATATTATGATGTGATGACGTTAAATGATGATGATGTAATGATGTTATATGATGATGTGATGAAGTTATATAATGACGTGGTTACGTTAAATGATGATGTGATGGTGTTATATTATGATGTGATGACGTTAAATGATGATATAATGATGTTATATGATGATGTGATAATGTACATGATATTGACATGATGATAATGATGCATGATAACAAGATGATGCGAGACGTATGATGATAATGATGCATGATAACAAGATGATGTGAGACGTATGATGATGAAATGACTTAATATGATGATGTTTCATATTAAGATGATGTGCATGTATTAAATGTCACGATGCACTACGACGACGTGTTTTCAAAAAGACAACTCTAGTTAATGTTAATTATGATGAATGTATGAAGGTTATTGCGTGCATGTAAAGTAATGTGTGAACGATGTATATAGTTGTGCCATAAAGATGATTTACTATAGGGACCTCACTCATTTTGTGTGTTTCATATAGATCAGGATACTTCCCCATTTATGATGATGAGTACGGACGCATACACTATGATGATGATCATCATCATGTCTCGCATGACACTCGGGGTCTGCTGACCACCAGACGTCACTACAAACAGCTAGGTCGACTATGATGGGTCTAGGGGGGTGCGAACTGCCTCGGGATCTACACTCGCACATGTGGGTCGTGTGTAGAAAAGTACTACATGTCCAATTTTGTCAGGATTGGAGGTCACCCCTTATGATGGTTTTTAAATGATAGGTCCCTAGATCATGAGTTGCGTGTGTTTGCATTCCCTAACCCCAATAGTGAGGTTACTTATTTGAAATACTCAAAGCTGTGTGCTACTTCTTTTTCAGGTAAAGGCAAGACATCTCTGTACGATTCGACACCATGACACATGCATAGGGTAGCTATACTTATTTTCTTTGACTTAGGTTAGAATAGTCTTTTTAATTTTAATGTTATTTATTTTATATAGATTTTCATTGTGTAATTCAAAAGATGTTTTATCAAACACGTAAGTCCATGACAGTGTTTTAAGATAAAGTTTTAAATGTTTAATTTTGCATATGAGTATAGATGATAATGACGGTAGCGACTCTAGATAAGTTTTAAATGTTTACTCATGTATCTTTCATCTCATATTGCCGACATCTTGAACATTCATCCATCAAGATTCTATTGAGGCATTGACCCTCCCATGTCCACGCCATGTCATTTACAACCTCCATACTTGATAGCGGGTGCATATACCAAATTCTGACACATGTGCATGAGCGCAATGTCGGGTCATCAATGTCGTCCGACATTGTCTTGAAAAGATAATTGCATGAGACATTCGTCTCTCAATACTAGCCCACACTATAACATACGTATGTGTCAAAAGGTAGCTCACTTAGGCAACAGGAGGTGGCGAAGAGTGGACAAAATGCCTCCTCCTAGAGTACATTTTGTGGCATTTCTAATCTTTGAAGAGTAAACGTGATTTTGGCGAAAGGTCAATGGCCTCGTGGAGCATCTATTGTATGTTCGATTGACACCAAATCTTGAGACATTTCATCTTTCATATATTGAAACTTCGACTTCTTAATTATGGTCTAAGACCTTACTCGACCATTTTCAAGCTTGTCTTCAACACTTGTGTTACCTCGTTGTCTCCAAACTTTCTTATGCCTCAACTTGCTTTAATATACACTCTTTTTGGTGTGTTGGATGACACACCATTCTTCTCGGTTGCATCCTAGGACTTGTTTGTCTCGGCTCTCACATGACCAGATGGGTGCCACTTAAGATTCGTCACCTTGTCTGCATGTGGAGGTCACAAATTATTTTCTTCATAGCATGATTGTGACACTCTCCCCTACTTAAACTAGTTATCGTCCTCGAAGACTTACTCGGAGGCACAATTGCATCGTAGATTGTGACACTCTTTCCAACTTCATCTCAGCTTCGTCTCGATGACAATCCGAACATCAGACTAGCTGCTAACTTGATCCATTAAACCTTATCGTGCTCCAAAATAAATAAAAACTTCACACTACTTATAGGCTATCTCACTGACGGACCTTCTCTCGATAGTAAGATGGGCTTGTGTATCATGACATTTCCTCTAGATGACCACAACCCTTTTTATGAAGTAAGGTTTGGAAGGTTTGGAAGCTTGTAACACACACCGGAACTAAACTTCAACAAACTTCTAACTAGTCACTTTTATGAGGTAAATGTTGCAGTCACTTTTATGAGGTAACTAGTCACTTTTATGAGGTAAATGTTGCAGTCACTTTTATGAGGTAAATGTTGCACTAACACTTTTCTAGTCTCGTTGCAACTCCATTCTTTATGTTCACCATTTGGAATTCTTTCGAATTGTACTTGTAAGATCGTTAGGATACGATAGCATGCAAGCATGAACGGTCTTATATAGCATGAAAAAACATGATTAAGACATTTGAGTGGGATGAAGAAAATGATAGGGATGTTGTCTACAAATTCCGTTGAAAGTGAGTATAGAACCTTATGCGATATAAAATGTTTTTTTGCTATACTAAAAACATTGAGTTCAACTTAAGAACTATACAAGTGATAGAATAGTTTATATCATTATATGGACATGCGTAGACTAATTGAGATAAGATTAGAGTGCTATAATTAGTACGATTTTATAATAATCAAGGTCAGGATGTTCCCAGTAAACTAAACATCCAAGAATAGTCATAAAAATGAGAGTTTAAGATATAAATCGTTAAGATACCCTAAGAATCTAATTAACCTCCACAAAAGTAAGAAAGCTTACCATGCCTACTAGTTATGAAACGTATCACCACAGAGCTAGACCACCTCCTAGTTATGAACAATATCACCAAAGAGCTAGACCACCTCCTATATATATCATTAACAATAAATTTGGATGGGTTCGGTTTAGCCTAATTTCTTTTGATAGAAACTCAAGAACCAATTAAATCCATAAATTTTTTATTTATTTTAACACAATTCAACCCAAATAAGTTAGTAATTCATCCTGGATTGATCTAATTTTTCAAATTTTTGAGTTTTTTTTTTTAACACCTCTATTTAAAAAAAAAAAAAGAATTGTTTAATGATTCCTAATAAATGAATTCCTGTTTTACACTTGTAGATAACTTTTATGAATTGATACCAAAATCAAATAATATTTTTTCTACTTATTCCTTCCTTTCTCTATCACGCGGGGAATTTGTAATAGATACTAAAAAAAAATTCGGTGTTTCTAAAGTTTAGTTCCTCAACTTTGTAACGCACCTAATAGGCTCCGGTTGAAAGTTTGTAAATAAAACAATATGAAAAATGAAACATAAATCCAATCCCTTTTTATTTAAAACTGACTTGTATTACAAGCAGTAATCGAAATGTAAGAAGAATAAATGGGGTGGCAGCATTGGAGATTTAGGGACACACAGCACTGGAGATTTAGGGACACACATCATTGGAGATTTAGGGACACACAGCATTGGAGATTTAGGGACACACAGCATTGCAACGGCAAATGCGAGAGTCCGCACCTTTGGGAATGCACTCGCAACCCTTGGGTGGGATATTTCCATGCCTTGCCATTGATTCACTGTAGCATTCTGAGACTCCAGTCCAATCTCCACATGTTCCCGTTGAATGGAATTCTTCTGGGCAAGTCTTTGATTGATCTGCAATGCAATCATTTCCAACAACTTAGGGGATTGAAACAACATATTAGCGTGTTACAAGGAGTATCAAAGGCTTACCCATAGAGTGAGAATTGGATACAAGGCTGAGTACAAGAAACGATAAGAGACCAAAACTCATCAACTTCTTCTCCATAATTACACACCCTTTTGTGTTCTTTGCTATGATCTCTTTTTTTTTTTTTTTTTTTTTTTTGTTGTGGTTGAGATTATCACATTCAAGTTCCTATTTATATTACTTAGAAGAGTTGTTTATGTAACATAAATAAATAAATAATAATAACAAAATTGTAACTGATCTCAATCTCTCCACTAATTTCACGTAACTTCTTCCTCAAATATCTCTCCTCAACATCTCTAACCACAGAATGGATGCCATGTTTGCTTAAAAAAAAAAAAAAAAAAAAAAAAAATTGGTAAATTTTCTTAAGATAGAAGTTGGATTCTTAGAAATATATATATAATATTCACTCTACCTATGCAAAGTTTATGAGGCTCGCATAAGTCTATAAAATACAGAGAATTTGAACTTGAAATTGATGTCATAGGTTTATATAGGTTGACTTCAATAGAAAAGACAAAATCAAACTTTTATGCAGGATAAATTGGTGACATCGGCCCAATTTAATAAGTTAAATGATCTTACTATCGGCTCGGTCAAAAAACTTGTCTTATGTACGACAGCACGTGCCCAATGGCCCTTGCACGTGTCATTTATGTTTTATATTATATGATGATGTGATGATGTTATATGATGATGTGATGATGTTATATAATGATGCGATGATGTTATATAATGACGTGATAATGTTAAATAATGATGATGTAATGACGTTATATGATGATGTGATGAGGTTATATAATGACATGATTACGTTAAATGATGATGGGATGGTGTTATATTATGATGTGATGATGTTAGATGATGATGTAATGATGTCATATGATGATGTGATGATGCACATGATGTTGACATGATGATAATGATGCATGATAACAAGATGATGTGAGACGTATGATGATGAAATGACTTAATATGATGATGTTTCATATTAAGATAATGTGCATGTACTAAATGTCACGATGCACTATGATGACGTGTTTTCAAAGACACAACTCTAGTTAATGTTAATGATGATGAATGTATGAAGGTTAATGCATGCATGTAGAGTAATGTGTGAACGATGTATACGGTCGTGTCATAAAGATGATTTAAAGATTAAAAACTATAGGGACCTCATGCATTTTGTGTGTTCATATACATTGGGATACTTTCCCATTTATGATGATGAGTACGAACGCATACATTATGATAATGATGATCATGTCTCGCATGACACTCGAGGTCTAGTGATCTCCGGATGTCACTACGGACAGCTAGCTCGACTATGATGGGTCCAGGGGGTGAGAACTGTCTGGGGATCCACACTCGCACATGTGGATGGTATGTAGGGAAGTATTACACATCCAATTTTGTTCGGATTGGAAACCACCCCTATGATGGTTTTTAAATGATAGGTCCCTAGATTATAAGTTGCATGTATTTGCATTCTCTGACTCCAATAGTGATGTCACTTACTGAGTATTTCTTAAAATACTCTAGCGGTGTGCTACTTCTTTTTTAGGTAAAGACAAGGCATCTCTATACGACTGACGACGACGTCATCGTAATTCGAGACCATGACACATGCATACAGTAGCTATACTTATTTTCTTAGACTTAGATTAGTCTGTTTAATTTTAATGTTATTTATTTTATATAGATTTTTGTTGTGTAATTTAAAAGATGTTTTTGGAACACATAAGTCCATGATATTGTTTTAAGATGAAGTTTATGTTTTATGATGAAGTTTTAAATGTTTAATTCTGCATGAGTATAGACAAAGACGATGGTAACGACTCTAAATAAGTGAAAATTTAGGGCGTTACCGTTTAAATGAAAAGGAACGTGAGAAATTACAAGAATTTTGTCATTTTCTTATGGGAAATAGAGCAAATATTTATATTATTTCATAATTTAACCCTATATAGGGATTTCTTACCTTTTCATTGTAATGTAAACGTAAAATTGGATTATACTTTTTATTTAAAATTAAAAGGAATAAATTGATATTTTCTAGTTTAACAATGAATATTTGAATTTTTGGGCAGGGTCAAGGACAATAATTTTAAACGGAATCACATAAATTAGTCGAGGATCGAGGAAGTTTATGTTTTATGGGTTTTAGAAATGATTTGCTTTTACCAAGCTCAAACCGAGGCTTGAGGGTAATAATGCTATGTGTCACGATCATACTTTTTGAACCTTAAGTCATCATGATCTTAATATGCTCATGACAAGCCTAAAGGAGAACTCAACCAAACACAACTCATTCAGACTTTGTGGTTTCGTCAAATCTTAGGCAAAGTTTGCCTTCGTCAACCAAACACAACTTATTCAAAATTCAAGCTTGTTCGACCACACACGCTGCGTGTGCATGCATGTTCAATCGTCTGCAATTCTAGCCAATTTGTCTCTACACTAGGCCAAGTCATTTGGCTTGACCTTAGCTCTACTT
The DNA here is from genome assembly GCF_057944985.1 of Cucurbita pepo subsp. pepo. Lineage (NCBI taxonomy): Eukaryota > Viridiplantae > Streptophyta > Magnoliopsida > Cucurbitales > Cucurbitaceae > Cucurbita > Cucurbita pepo. Next base: position 11,554,132 of record NC_141799.1, on the reverse strand, counting down.
GGGGCCAAGGTCTCTCATATGCAACGTATACTCTCATCTTATCATCTTGGTTCCCAATTAACATGGTCCACATATCTTGATGCATTCCAAGTCTCAGAATGTCATCAACCATTAAAGCTTACTTGGACATGTTCATCAAGAACAAACTCGTGTATTGTTAATCTCATCTGAACATCTCGAACATCCATCTAGTAGGGTTTTATTGAGCCATTCGCCCTCCTGTGCCCACTCCATGTCATTTACAAACTCCATACTTGATAGCGGAGCATATACCAAACTCCAACACATGGGCGGGAACGCAATGTTGGGTCATCCCCATCATCTGACATTATCTTTGAAAGAAAATTGCCTGAGACATTCGTCTCACAATACTAGCTCTCACTATAACATACGTATGCGTCAAAAGGTAGCTCACTTAGGTAAAAGGGCCCAAGAATGGTGGAGGGCAGACACAATTCTTCCTGCTAGAGTATATTTTGTGAGAGTAAATGTGATTTTGGCGAGAGGTCATATGCCCTTGTAGAGTATCTATTATTGTCTGATTTACACCAAAGTTGGTGATCTTTCATCTTTGATATAGACAACTTAACTCAAAAGTTGCATTAAGAAATTTATATTAAAACTCCAACTTCTAAAGTTAAGGTCTAAGACCTTTTCCGACCCTTTTCGAGCTTGTCGAGTGTTGCCTCGTTCTCTCCAACCTTGACTTTTATTTTGCACCTAAGTTACCTCGACTTGTAGTTTGCACCTCATATGTTCATATACTCTAAAAAGTGTTCAAAGTTCATAAATCCAACCCCATTTTATTTAAAACTGATTGGTATTACAAGCACTCGAAATGTAAGAACAGCATTGGAGATTTTAGTGACAGACAACATTGCAACGGCAAATGCGAGAGTTGGCACCATGGGGAATGCATTTGCAGCCCTTTGGTGGGATATTTCCATTCCTTGCCATTGATTCAGTGTAGCATTCTGAGATTCCAATCCACCCTCCACATGTTCCTGTTGAACGAAATTCTTGTGGGCAAGTCTTTGATTGATCTGCAATGCAATGATTTGCAAGAACTTAAGCGATTGAAACAACATATTTGGGTGTTAGAAGGAGTATCAAAGGCTTTACCAATAGAGTGAGAATTGGATACAAGGCTGAGGAGAAGAAACGATAGGAGAGCAACGCAAATCAACTTCTTGCCCATCCTTGCTATCATCTTTTGTTTGTGGTTCAGATTATCACATTTATGTTCCTATTTATATTAGTTTCTTAAGCTGCTTAAACGATCTAAATACTCAACAACATTTGGTTAATTAAACTTAGTGGATTAATTTAAGTTTAGCATCAATAAAACGGCTGGAAAATGCTAGAAAACAGAATTTTTTTCTCAAAAGGAAAGGAGACGTGCTAGAGTTGTATGGTTTTTAATTTGTTTCCTTTCCCTTTTTGATCACCGACCAATGATGAAGATTCAGCCTTAACTTTTAACTAATTTGGAAATGACAACTAATTTTTTCTCGACCTTTTTATTCAAGAAATATCAACCGACATACGGAGAGAAAAAAGGTGAATGTCGAACGTGTAGGATAGATATGAAATTCAAATCCCTAATTTGAACGTGTATGTGATAAGTCCAAATGTAGAGTATTGATATCAAATTTGGCGCTTACTATAGTTTTGTGACATGACATATGTGGTTCAAAAATGTGTATTAACTTGTTGCCAACCCCCCAGGGTTCCCCCACGGTTAACGTTACAAGTCAAAGTCAAACTCCCTCCTACTTTCCCTTTTGTCATTTTACCTAATGAAATAGAGACGTCACTATAAATAACTTGAAGTAACCAAAGCGCCCTAATCTAACTTAAAGGATGAAATTTAAACGTAAATGCAACTCTCCTACCTTCGGTCCATGGCCTTCACTACGATGACGTCATCCACATAGAAGTGTCTTACCTTTATTTGAAAAATAAAAGTAGCACGTAACTTAAGCATTTTAAGAAATATTAAGTAACTCCATTATTCGGGTCAAAAAATGCAAACACAAGCATCAATTGTGAGACCTATCTTTTAAAAAATATTTTATGGTTTGAACTCTACTTTCCAGTGAAGTACAAATTGGATGTGTAGTACTTCTCTACATACGACTTATGCACGCACACACGCACGGATCCAGCTGGCGAGTGTATCTGTAATAACTCATACCGGTGGCATTAAATGAGGAAAAAGCCAGCTCTAACCAACATTTTGGGTAAAGAGAAATGACAGACAAAATAAAAAAAAATAATAAAATAAATAAATAAAAGTTGACAGAAAGAGGGTAGATTTGCCACCTACCCCAAAAGTTCTCTTTTAACTTCTGTGGATAAAAGACCAATAAACTTGAGGGAGGGGTTTAAACCAAGATGTTAAACGAGAAGGAAAACGGCAAGTGCTTTGTTGGAGTCCAAGCAACCCCACGGGAGAAATTACCGACGAGATCATAAACTTGCAAGGAACTACCGTTGCTGGTAAACAAAGTCGGACGATCTTCGAAGAAGAGGGAAAAAGGAACGTTGACAGGTGTTGAAAAAGTTGAAGAAGTGAAAGAAAGTCGCGAGGAGGAAGGAGCCGATCGTTGGGTTTAACCGACCGTTGAACCAAATCAACCCGCTGTACCAAAATGCCCTGCCAAAACCGCACCGACCCGTCAATCGACCCTACACGCCTAGTGACCCGAAAGTCAACACCGACCTGACCCGACCCATTTAGCTGACTCCGACCCACTACCCAAACTAGACCTGAAGGTAAACATGACCCAAGGTTCAAAAACTCAATTCTCACAAATTTGCATTGTTTTGACTAGAATTCTACCAAACTTCTATAGTTTTGATATATTTTCTTAATGTAGGACCTAATTGAAGATCTTTGAAGGAATTGAAAATTTGTTGAAGACCTGAAACAACCTCGAGTAGCCTACAACTAGTAAGTAACCGCATGGAGCAAGTTTCTAAGAAATGCTTGTAGGAGTCTGTTTGGAGTATGGGCAAACGATCTAGTATTATACTTACGAGTTTGGTTAACATTAGTTTCATGTGTTGTATTTCAATATCATGAACGATTATACGTTGATTATAGTTAGGGTTATATAGTTTCTGCATGCATAAATGTGAAATTCTCTAATAGGTGTTTGAGTTTATGTGTTTCCTAGATTGTCGAGGTAGATTGTTAGTTCTTGATTTGAAGATGAGTATGATGTAAGCCATGGTACTTTGTTCTGCTTTGATTTAGGGTTTGGATAGCCCTTTATTGCCCATTTGTGAATTGAACCATTTGCTATGTGCTAAATAGCGTGAATTATGAATTTCATAGATTATGAGTTACCGTCTCTTAGTTGTCACCTATAGTGGATATGGATGGCCATAGTGAGTATACTACTGTTGTAACGGTACACCTTCTGAGGAGAGAGGAGAGAGAGAGAACAAAAAAAAAAAAAAAAAGAAAAAAAAAGGGGGCCCCGCCGAAAATCACGAGATTTCGGCGGGATCCACTCAGGCTCCCATAAACCCTAGGAGTGGCCACCTCCTTTAGGGAGAAGGGAGCGCTAGTGGGGTTTGAAGCAGGAGGAAGCCGACGCGCCACCGGAGAACGGACGAGCGACGACGCATCCACCGACGACAATAGCCAAGCCCTGCGAGTTGGACCGTCGGGACTTTTGGACGAGGAAGACGCAGCGCAGGCGCGGGTCGACCCCCGGCATTCGGCGAGACCTCTCAGCCCGCGTTCGGACACCACCCCAGGGCCTCGTCCCCTTTGTGGCCCAAACCGGAGGCGTTCCAGAAACCCTGCGCCGGCGGTGTTCGTCGCAGCCATCGGTTTCTGCTCCACCGGCGGCTTCGCGAACCTCCGGCTCGGCTAAGTGCGGCTTGGCGGCTCGACATCCGAATAGTATACCGATTCCTAGGTTTTCGACCCTTCCGAAGCCATTTCCGCCCTCGTTTCAACCATTTGAGGTCAGTATAACTCCATGTGTGACAAATAGCTTGCGATAGGGACGTACTTGGTAGCTAGACACGAGGGATAGTTGTGAAGGCGCTCTAAGTGTATCATGTTGTCTTATAGGAGGTAGTTAGGCACTAGAGTTAGCGTTGTGGGCGACTTCGGTCAAGGCCAAGGAGGTAAGTAACCTTACTGTTGGCGTTAGTTTTGTATGTATGTTGGTGCGTGCCCTGTGGCCCTTGCATGCACCATATGTTGTTGCTGTATGCTAGGTTAGATGTTTCTTGCCGTGAAATGCTATGCATGCTTTGTTTATGTATGTGATTCTTGCAGTGAATTGCTATGTATGCCATGTTTATGAATATGATGTTGTGACGCGTTTTGTCGCCCTGTATGTATGATGAGCTTGATTGACATGTTATGATTGTAATGAGAACCCAACATGCCATGAATAAGATGACTAGTTGCTAGGACATGCTTGCTCAATGTGGACCCGGTTATGCTATGTTATGCTTGCCTAATGTGGACCCGGTTATGCTACGTAATGCGGCGAGGGGATGGAGCGTCGTATGTGTAATGCCATGGAGGTAAACCTTAAGAACCTCATGCACACTATGGTTGGGGCACTCCCCCGTTATGCTACTGATGGTATGGATGCGTATATTCGATATTGTGTTCGCCACGATATCATGCAGGCCCTCCTTTGTCCGTGGCGTCCGGTATTGTATGTCATACATACCCGACCAAGCCAGGCCCAGGGAGTTCGCTTGCGAGCTCGCCTGGTGGGCCCACAGTCACACACGTGGGCCATGTGTGGGAAATACCATGCATCCACCCCTGCCCGGACAAGGCAAGGGCCTAAGGCCATGGGAAGGAATGGAAGACAAACATCTCTCTCAGTTCCGTTCTTCTAGCAGTGTGCGACATGTATGGTAACGATGTGCGACATGTATGGGTATTCTGTGTGACATGTATGTGTGTTGTGTGCGTCATGTATGTGTATCGTGTGCGACATGTAGATGTACTGTGTGCGACTGCTTGTATCCGAATGTATGAATATATGTTTAACCCCAACAGTGGGGCGACTTACTGGGTATTTTATATAATACTCAAGCCACGTGCTACCAATATTTTTCAGGAAAGGGCAAGGCTCCCATGTACGGGTGACGGTGGATGAGGCGAAGGGCCATGGAAAACTTGAGGAGGGTTTGTTGTGTCGTAGCGCCTGTTGAATTCTCTTGGGTTCTTAGTCTTGCAAATTGTTTTCTTTAGTCTCTGTTGATTACTTCTAGGCTAGGTTGTCGCAATTGCTTTTCCTAGGTATGAACTGCTTAAATTGATGAATGCATTTTCGTTATCGAGACTGTTTCCGTGTGAACTCTTGTCCTGTTGATTTGATGAGTATAAAGTAACGTCGCTAATTAGGGTGGAGAAAATTAGGGGCGTTACAACTGTACTACTACATTAGAGGGGTGGCTAGTGGAGAAAGTCATGACCTTTTACTGATCTAAACCCGATAGGGGTGTAAGACAGGTAGTTTACTAACGCAGCCCGATGGGGCGTAATGGCAGGTAGTTACTAATTCTCAGGATCAAGTAGTTGATGTCAGGCACCACTAGGCGAAATCCACTTATTTGAGCTTAGTAGATAGTTAGGTATGGAATAAAATCCATATCAATGAGAATCCATAGGGTCTTCTTTTGAGACCATAGTAGACTTTGTTAGAGATAGATTCGAGTAGATAGTCAAAGATTCTGTGAATAGGATTAAGTTCGATAAGTGTCACGACCCGATTTTCGAGGCTTCGAAGCTCGGACTGTGACCAAAAAGACGAAAGCGAAAACAAACCAAAAAGAAAAGAAAATAAAAAGATGAAAAACTGGTAAAATTAAAATAGAAGAAAGCGGAGTGTAATTTTCAAATATTTCAAAAGAGGATTTAAATTTACAAAAAGAAAATACAATACAAATATAAAAGGAATTTGCAAAAGACTCCAAAAGACCGAAAAGGGACTGACGCTCTGGAACAACCCCCTCTGTGACCGCACCGCTCTCGAACGCTCCTCCACCTCGACCGGCACCTAACAAAAAAAGTAGAAAGGAATGAGTATAAAAATTATACTCAGTAAGCCACCTACTTGTAGGCTCTTTTCGCATTCTAACTTAACAGGTTCCCACGGTTTCCTAATTCGATTCTAGGACATCTGTTTCTAGTCTTAGTCCCTTGGAACTTGCCCCTTAGGTTTCACCGGTTCATCGTTCTTTCATTAGACGCCTAGAGGTTCCTTATGCCAAGCTAATATGGTCGGTATCTCTCTATGAGGTGCTACCTTTACATGGCTATCTGGGACTACATGGTGTCTAGCCTAGAGGTGTGTGTTGAATACCCCTAAGCCCATATAGTCCCCCTATGGGGGGCGCGACCCAACCCGTTCCCATGCAAATGGGTTGTACGACGTGGGGACACATTTCCCATGCGAAATGGCTAAGAGCAGTAAGGACTGATCAGGGACCCTTGGTCCTCCCACGAAGCTATAGATACCGTTCTAACACTAGCAATCTATGAACACTCCTGATGTACCTTGTTGTCGTGGTAATCCGCTAAGTTCCTAGGGGAAAGTTAAGTCTAGCTAGAGCGACATATCGCTCCTAACAGTAATCCCCTAAGCTTATCATAGAAATGGGTCCTAGCAATTAACAGAGTGTGCATGCAACCGTCTTCTAATATCATATTATATAATTCATGCAAACTAGCATGCCGGCTCAACGGGCGATGATCTCCATCAAGCACCCAGAACACGAAATTCACGCTCAATGGGGCGAATTCATCCATCAAGCACCCGGAACGCGGAATACACAATTCCAACATAAATTAAACGCATGCGTACGTACGGCGGAAGCTTAAAGCATACAAGCAACACTCAGATAATTCACCTAACACAATCATAACAATCAATCCGACTAATATTTTACATGGAGAGCTAATCTGGAGCAAAATTACTAGCATGCATGCAATCCAAGCGAATCCTACAAGTATTTCTTCCTAAATACTGGGTGGTGACTTACATAGTTGATGCGTGCCTTTTTGCTAGCGTTTCTTTGCCTGTGAGGTGTCCAAAAATACTGATTCTTTAAATTAGGTCCCTATTCACGTAAAAACAATATTAGAACTAGAATCGGGACAATATCGAGCAAACAGAGAGCAACCGGGCCAAAATGGCCGTTCCACGCTCGCTCATGCGCCAGCAGTGCGCTGGGAGTGCGAGTGCCACGCACGCGGGAATGTGCCAGTCGCAGGCTGCACGCTCGGCTTGGCTTTGCAGGCGACACGTGTCGTCGCCTCGCTGGAGCTGCGTTGCTCCAGCCGACGATCGACGCATGTCCGGTGCCTGTCGCCGCCCTCCGCCGCTCGCCAGTCGACCTCTTTTTTTTTTTTTTTTTTCTTCTTCTCTATCCTCTGAAATCCGTAACACAGTCATTTTTTCTGATTTTCATATCTTTCGATCTGTAGATCGGATCGACGTGATTTCTTCGGAAAAGTTCTAGATCATGTTACGGGCTATGTCCTAGTATTTTTTTGTAATTTTTTACTTGATTACCGGATGAGTTAAGAGAGTCGGAATTTTGCTCACCGTTCTCGGACGATTCTCGAATCTCTACCTTCGGGTTGAGATCTCGGCCAAACTTCTTCACAGATCGTGCGTAGAGTTGTTCCTAGGTGAATATATCAAGATTTCAGATCTTGATTCACAAAGGAAAATTGTAGATCTGAGAAAACGTTCAAGATCTTACCTCGCGGGTTTTTCCGATTTCTTGATGGAAAATGGGAATCCGGCCACCCACATTCTCTTCTCCCTTCCAAAAAAGGCTCCTTGCATCATGGTCTTGACCGAAATGGACTCCGACGGTAGTTTTCGATGAGTCTTCCGGCCGTTCATTCTTCCTCCTCTCTCTAGGTTCTCTCTAACCCGTTTCTCTTTTGCAGGACTGTGGATGGGGTTTCATTTGGACCCCTTAGGTGGTTGGAGGGGCAAATTTACCTATTTGCCCCTCTCTCAACTTTTCCTATTTTTTTTTTTTTTTTTTTTTTCTATTTCTCTTTCTCCTGTATTACAATAAGAGCCTACAAGTAGGTTGCTTATGGAGTATTTTTATACTCATCCCATGTTATTGATATTTTTTTCAGGTGTTAAGTAGACCAATGTTGGTGGCGGAAACGTGCGGAGCCGTGCGGCTGCAGTGGAGACCCTTAGATGGAGTCCTCTTGTCCATGTCGTTTTAATGTCATTTTGATGTTTATTTTGGGAAAACTTATGCTATTTTGTAATTGATTTCTTTTGATTGACTCCGCGATCTCGTTATGTTTTGAAACTATTTTGGATTTGAAATGCTTATCAGGTAACATTAATTTTCTTGTGTCTCCCATTTTATAAAATGGAAATGTTGTAAGGCTTTTACCCCCAGAGTTCACGTATCGATTTGTGATTCGATGCGTCGGAGAGCGGTCGTTGTAAGGCTTTTACCCTAGAGTCCACCTAGGCTTGCCCTTCAAGTAGTGCATGCTCACACTGCCAGAACGGTGGAGAGCCGGAGCCCGCATAATATTATGGAAAAACATAGATATCGTAATGTATGCGTTCGTACTCATTATAGCAACGAAGTATCAAATGCATGTGACATATAAGATGCATAAAGTCTCATAGTCTCAATTTATGTCTTATACATATGATGCAAATCATACCTCAATTCTTTTCATAACATAACGTCCTATGAGATCTACATACATAATACTTGTCTGATCTTCCATAATCAACATACATGGCTTTCTAATGTCTCATAAAGAATGAGTAGTATGTATTACATATTTTACCTGACATAGAATATGGAGGTTCATACATTGTACAACGTTAATAACATAACATAATTTCATAACATGAATAATCGTTACATGACATCTATATAACATAGCATAATTTGTATCCCATCATGTCTAACATCATATCATAGCATAAACATAACTTCCCATATATCAAGCAATTAAAATATCAGGACACGTGCAGGGGACCACAGAGTAGACATTGCTCGTACAGCAATCAAGTCATTCAACTCACCAACGATAAAGTCACTTGCTTAGTTGGCCTAAGCTGAAATCACTACGATCCCTTGCACTAGCTTAAAAATACTCATTGAAGTCTCATTCTTCGTGAGGAGTCCACAATCGTAACTTAGAATTCTTTTATGCAAATTGATTTACCTAATTAGCATAAACTAATTTATATTTAGCTCCAAATAGTTTAAATTAGTTAAAAAGTAGTCATAGTATCCTTAAATGTCTTCCAAACTGTCAAAAAAAAAAAAAAAAAAAAAGCCCGTGAAGAGTATAAAAATTGTAGAAAATGATCCAAACGTATCAAACCCAAGCTGGACAAGCTGAGAAGCGAGCTTGAGCTGTCAGAAAATGTATTCTCTGACTAGCTCCGAACGACCTAAGTGAGACAAAAAGGAGCAATCATATTTTGGACATCTAATGTCACAATCCACATCCATACCACCGTGAATAACTTTGATAATCATTGTGACAACTTTAAATCACCTTGTAACTTTCTTACCTATAGGTGTCCTCGAACTCGGCTTTAAATCTGGCAATTAGTGCTGAGATAAGGAGATTTCTACCTTTCTTCCCTTACAAATTAGTTCAAGTATAAGGTGTTTGAACTTTCATGGTAGCTTATAAATGTTTTTTTTTTGGTAAGCTCAAATCACTCTTTTACATGTTCACACGGACGCTATGATTTCTTAGTTACGTACTTCATAGTAACAAAATTTTCCTTTGACACTACCATTTTTTATGTCCATAGTAGTCGATAGAAATTTATTATCTACCAAGCCTACTTAGTCATTTTTGTTTGAAGCAATTTATTAGTATACATGGGTACATTCTTTTTCACATTTCCGATCACGGCACTACATCGTTTTTCTTTGTTTCGAGATATCTGATTGAAACATCTAATTTTCCTCAACAAACCCATTTTCATACATATACTAGTATTCAGTAGCCTACCACCTTCCATGAAACATCACAATCTCAATACAAATCTAGCTAAATCTAAACATGCTTTGAATTATCAATACATCATGTATTATTCAAATTTCAAACTTAGTAAATCATAACATAACAAAACAACATCATTTATTATCTTTCGTAGAGCATAACTAATTTTGACGAAGCATAACCGATAAGCTAGTCTATAGAATCTATAAGCCTAGAACATGCATAGACTAATTGAGATAAGAATAGGGTGCTAGAGTTAGTACGATTTTACAATGATTAAGGTTAGGACATTTCCGGTAAGCTAAACAGATGATCAGAGAACTAAATCCGCTCCCAAATTCGTGTTATCCCCTAGAGTCACTCTAACAAGGCCTAAAAACGAGAGTTTAAGAGATAAATCGTCAAGATGCCCTAAGAATCTAGTTAACCTTCTCGACACTAAGAAAATAGTAAGAAAGCTTACCTGGCCTACTAGCCGTTATGAACATCATCACCCGAGCCAGACCACCTCAATTTCCTCTAGCATATCATTAGCACTATTTAGTGGTCTAGATTGGACCTAATAGCATCTCTGCCAAGTGATGATATTCAAATACATGTATCATTGAGCTTGACCTATATTGATCAGATAGGATAGTGCGTAGATGCAACTTTAGGTGCCATTATTGTGTTTAAAAATGGTCAAGGGCCTTTTGAACAGAGTCGTTGCTTCGTTAACCCGTCCAGGTTGGGGCCAAAGGATCACATAGTATGCCTAAAAGTTGGTTGGCATATGGGATCACTCCCCAATTTTAGTATGACTTTATGATTTCAGCTAACTAACTATGCATAAAAGATGCTTAGGAGAGATGATGCCATATTATCCCTTATGTGATGTTTATGATAAGTGTAACACCTTAAATTCCACATATTTAGAGTCGCCACTAACGTCTCATGCTCATCTCTAATGCAGAATATAACTCTAAGAAGCTCATCATTATTAGCGGGAAAATTTAAAAACTTCATAATATGTTAAAACATTAGAAAACACTATCGAACTTACGTGTTTCAAACTTCATGCTGGAGTTCAAAATAAGATAAAACAATTACAAATTAAATAATTTAAATAAATGAAATGCAAACACTCTATCCTAACCCAGGCTAGGAATTTTAAATATGCAACTATCCTATGCACGCGCCACAGTCTCTGATCATGATGTCGCCGTCAACCGTATATGGGCATCTTGCCTTTACCTAAAAAACAATATGGCACACGCCCTGAGTATTTCGTTCAGTAAGTGATCCCACTATAGAGGTCATGCTAATACAAACACATGCAATCATGAATTAGGAACCTATCTCTAATCATCTTAAGGGTGACCTCCAGTCTCGGACAAATTGGATGTATAGTACTTCCCTACACACGACTCACACGTGCGAGTGTGAATCTCCAGGGCGCTGGCACACCCCCTGGACCCTCTGGTCAAGCAAATCTGTAGCGACGTCCAAAGGTCAGCTGAACCCCATAGTGTCATGCGCCTCATGAACACCCTCATCTGTGTGCATTCGCGCTCATCATACGGTGCGCGTCCGCACTCATCATCTCTAGGGGAAGTAGCCCTCTGCTTATGAACATACAATATGCATGAGGTCCCTCTAAATTCAATTATACATCTCTTCTGACGCAACCCTCTAGTTTCATCTCTTGGTTACACTATGTAACACGTGCTTGTGGATATTTATGTTAATATCATTTTCATACTCTTAGGGTTGTATCCTATGTCGATCTAATGACATGATTCAATATGGCAAACAACATCATAAGGCATGTTCAACATGGAAAACATCATCATGTTAATAACATCGTCATGCATACATCATACTCATCATAGAAGCCATTAAGTGCATTAAATATAACATGTACGTCATGCATCGAAACATAAATAACATATATTTAACATACATCACAACCCAACGTCATACTCATACATCATCATGATTCAAACAATCTTTAGTCTATCGTACAGTAAGACCACTTACTTGATTAGCTAATTAGCTTTAGACTGGTATCACCAATTTATCAAGTTTGGTTTTGTTCTTTGTATCCAAGACAACCTATATGAACCATGACATCAATTTCAATTCTCGAAATTTTACTCTATATATATATATATTTTTCCTTTACCTCTCCTCTTAATTCTTTACCATCTATCCGTTTAATTCTTTTTCCCTCGGTTATGATTATTTCTTTTCCTCTCTTGAATTCTTTTCAGACCTTTCTATTTAATTCTTTTCTTCTCCGTTTAATTTTGTTAGCAGTGTAGTAAATGAGGAGGGATCAGATTCTAAATAATTTTATAAAGGAAAAGATCAAATCTCTATTATGATTATTTCTTTTCTTTTTCCTCTCTCTTAAATTCTTTTCAAACCTTTTCATTTAATTCTTTTCTTCTCTGTTTAATTCTGTTAGCAGTTTAGTAAATGGAGAGGGGATCCATTCTAAATGATTGTATAAAGGAAAAGATAGATGACTTCATTCAAAGATCTGACATGATTTCTAAGGGCTAACTAAAATCTAACTAACTAGGTAATGGAAGAGGAGATCTGATTCTAAGTAATTGGATAAATGATTTTGATTTTTCTTTTCTTTCCTAAAACGGGGAAGAAATTTTTTTTTTTTTTAATTATGTACCAACCAATATCTAAAATCTAAATAATTGAAGAAGAGATAGATCTAACTTACCAATAACTTTTCTATCTTTTCATTTTCTGGTTAAATCTGCTTGAAATGAAGTCATTTCCAATTTTTCTCTCTCAAAATCTGTTATTTTTCTTTTGTTTCTTCTCCAATTTTCCCCTTCCCAAAATCTACTATTTTTTTTTTTGTCTTTTTTTTTTTCTTCTGATCATTTTGCTGTTGTAGGAGGTGCTGGTGAGATATTTGGGGAAGGTGGAGAGAGATGATCATTTACCCTTCTTTTTTTTTTTTTTTTTTTTTTTAAAATTATTATTATTATTATTTTCTCTTTTTTTTCTTTTTCTTTTTTGGGACCTTACAATAAAGTAGAGCCTTCGAGATTGAGGATATCAATGATGCACTTCTAAGGCAAGGTAAGCTATCTAAGTCTAAGAACAAAAAGTTGGTTCACCCAAAAACTCTTATAAGTCGTCTAGAAGACCCACGACACTAGAATTGGTGAACAACTCCCATACCCCGATTGAGTTTGATGTAAGTAAGATAATGACTTCCAAACCTTGGTTGGGTTTGTGGTGAGCATGAAAACCGCTTGGAACTTCGAGGCCTCCTAGAAGCTCAGATAACTATAGAACCTAGGCCCAAACTTCCTAAAGCCCAAATAAAAGCCCATTTTAACTTATTAGATCAATGATGTTAGTAGAGACGACAAGCAAATTACTATGTTTATACTCACCAAATATTACCTTACTTTTTAAAGTGACATATAATTACTGATCGAAGTGGAAGAGCGTTCTAGAGTTGAGAGTTATCCTGTAGTGTGAGTCCTTATGTATTAGAGTTTATTGTCTATTATTTAGTATCACGTTCCTGGATCCCCATTTTAAAATAATCTCACAAACAACACTTGATTGAAATTTTCTGCTACCGAAACAAAAGTACTCACTACTAACAAGAACAGCAAGATGACATGATTCCAAAACAAAAAGCAGATAGAAGGCAGCGTTGGGGCAGCATTGCATTGAAGATTTAGGTACAGAAAAGATCACAGCGGCAAATGCGAGACTGGTCACCCGTTGGAATGCACTCGCAACTCCTGGGTGGGATATCCCCATGCCTTGCCATTGATTCACTGTAGCATTCTGACAGTCCAATCCATCCCATACATACTCCCGATGAATGAAAACTATCTCGGCAAGTCTTTGATGGAACTGCACAAATTAACAAAACCTTCAACCATCACATTAAAACAAACATATTTTCAATCAAACGGCTTACCAGCTGACTCAGAAATGGATACAACGCAGATGAGAAGAACACCAAAAAACATCAACTTCTTCCCCATAATTACACACCTTTCTCCCTTCTTTTGTTTGTTGTTCAAATTATCACATTCATGTTCCTATTTATACTCGACTCGACTCTTAATACTTCAACAATATTTGGTTAATTAAGCTTAGTGGAGTAATTGAAGTTTAGCATCAATAAAACGGCTGAAAAACTCTAAAAAGACAATTTTTTTTTTCTCAAAAGGAAAGGAGACGTGCTAGAGTGTATGGTCTTTTGTTTCCTTTCCCCTTTTGGTCACCGACCAAGGATGAAAATTGAGCCTTAATTTTGATGCAATCTTAGTAGGTAATAATTTGGAAATGACAACTCATTTTTGCTCGATCTTTTTATTCAAGAAATATCAACCGACATAAGGAGAGAAAGAGGGTGAATGTTGAATGTGTAGGATAGATATGAAATTCAAATCCCTAATTTGAACGTGTATGTGATAAGATCGAGGGTTGAGTATTGATATCAAATTTGGTGCTTACTATAGTTTTGTGACGGATGTGGTTCAAAAATGTGTATTAACTTGTTGGTGTAAGCCATGGAAAAAAAAGTTAAAAGTTAAAAGTTAAAGTCAAATTACCAAAAAAAAAAAAATAATTTTCAAACTTTTTTTTTTTTTTTTTTTTTTGTCTTTTTTTGTCTTCCTTTTTCCTTTTTTGTCTGGTAGTGTAACAACCTTATTTTTCTTATTAATGGAACAGAGACATCACTACATATATCACGCCATTATTATGTGCGAATAAATTCATTTGAAACGATGTCATGGACTTAAATATTTGTAAACTTCATTTAAAAAAAAAAGGTAAACATCAAGGAAATAGAGCAAAAAAAAAAAAAAAAAAAAAAAAAAAAAAAAAAAAAAAACTCGAAGGAACGAAAATGCACTAATCGAATTTAAAGGATAAAATTTAAACGTAAATGCAACTCTCCTACCTTCGATCAATGGCCTCCACTACGAGGCCGTCATCGATATAGTTCATTTAAAATATTTAAAAAATGATATCTCGACTTAAATGTTCTTAATCAAAGTTTTAAAACAAAATAGTGGGAAATAAATAACTTGAAATTTAAATAAAAAAAAAAAAGAAAAAAAAAATCAAAGAATGCATTAATCTAACATGAGGGCTATAAAATAGACAAAATGCAAATAACCTAACCTAGTTCCATAGTCTTCATCAAGATGTTGTCGTCCATACATGGGTGTCTTATTTTTATTCGAAAGGTAAGAGTAGTACATAGATGTTGTATTTTAAGAAATACTCAATAACTTCACTATTGGTTGGAAAATGCAAACACGTGCAGCATGTTGAGACCTTTCCTTATAAAACATCAGAGCATGACCTTAGGCAACTTTCTAGTTCAAGCCAGGTTGGATGTGTAGTACTTCTCTACACATGGCTTAGGCATGCGAGCATGGGCCCACTAAGCGGGTTTGCACACCCCTTGGGTCGGCTCGTCGGGCTAGCACTCGCTAACGGGTTATTGTCGAACACCACGGAGGAGAAGGACCTGCAAACATCATGGCGAACATAAATGTCATAATTATAAGTCATATGGTATGCATTCGTACTCATCATATTAGGAAAGTATCCTGATGCACATAAGACACAAATATATATGAGGTCCCCATATCTTATAATCATAGCATAATGTGTAATGCAAGACAAACCTCCATTTATCTATAATATAATAAGCCTATGAATTATGGTTACATAATTCTGGTACATTATGTGATACATAGCATAACTTTCATAGCATGGCCTACGAAGGTTTATGATTATCGATTTCATAACAACTTTATACAACACGGCATGATCACAATGTAACATAACTTTTATACATGACATAGCTTATCATAGTATAACATAGCATAACATAGCATGACATGACATAACGTAACATAGCATATTATAATATAGCATCAAGCAACATAGCATAGCTTAACATATCATTTATATATATGACACATGCAGGGGCCACGAGACATGCATCATCATACATAATACAATTCATTCAATCAAGCCAATAGTAGAGCTACTTACATGGTTGCTCTAGACTGAAGTCACTATGCTCATTTGACGTTAACTTAACGCTACTTCTTCAAATGTAATTCTATTTAAGAAGTCCCACAATCATAACTTAGAATTATACTACGAAAATTGGTTCACTTAATTTTGCATAAAATGATTTAACTTTAAATAATTTAAATTAGCTAAAATATAGTCATACAAACCTTAAACATGTTCGAAGAGTTGAAACTAGTAAGAAAGACTGAGCTTATCAAACCCAAGTGGGATCATAGTTGACCTAGAACCATCAGGAAATGTATTCTCCACTAGGTCTGAACCGCCCAAATAGGATGAAAGGAAGCAAGTGCACTTCATAACGAAGCTAATATCACCAAATCGAGTTGATTAAGTTATCGAATCAAATAAGCTATACGCTCGCTCGACGAGGGTCTGGAGGGTAGCTTGGGCCTATTGCTTTGTGGGTCACGTGCTTAGCTGAACATCTCATTTGGTGCATGGGGTGGACCTCGTTTCCATGGGCCTAGGCCACTAAGGGCAGTCGATGAAACCGCGGGACCTTACTGGGTTGAACGCTCTGTGGATGGGTCACAAGTTGTAGGTCGAAGCACAGGTTGGATGGTGGGCCGAAGAGGGTAATCAGTAGGCCTCAGTCGGGGATGGGTTTGTTGTAGAAATTTCCTAAAGTTGTAGGCAACCAAGAGGGTAATCAGGCAATAGGCAATAGGCAATAGGCAATAGGCAATAGGCAATAGGCAATAGGCAATAGGCATGGCGAAATTTGAAGGGTTCGTGTGATGGAAGTGAAGGTCGGGCAGAGAAATGGAGTAGACCGTTCTCCTCTTCTCCCACAACCAATTCTCCCTTCTCTTCTAACTCCTCACAGGTATTTCGCCATTCCCTTATCTCACAACCCATCACCGACACCCTTTTCTTTCTTTTTCTGAGAAATCTTACACAACTTGCTTCGCTTTTCTCCTTTTCCCTCCAATAGAAATTGGGCCAACGCCAAAACATCCTTGAAGAATCACTTCAGAGCCATTGCGCTGGTATGTTTCTCTCCATTCAAGTGCTTTTGCTTCTAATTACTCCATCCCCATGTTTGAATTGTTTCTATAGCCTAAATTGTACTGCAAACTAGTTACTGAATGTTCAGATCCTCAAAAATTTCAAACCCCATATGAATTTCATCTCAGTTTCCATGAGTTGGATTCATAATTTCTAAATTCGAATTGACAAACTCACTAACTTTTTGTTGATTCATTGCGTTCGTGAGCTACATGTAAGAGGAATTTTTGTATGCATGTAAGGTTCGAGTTCTAATTTCCATTTAGTTTTGAAGAAGATATCACATCAATGAAGCATTGAGTAATTAATCATGTTTATCCTGATTAGCTTAGTGACAGTTCTATCAGTTCCAGAATGAATTACCATATAATCTATGCTTGTTCTTGCCTTCTTTCTTATGTTTTACATAATCACTGCAGTTTAGAGATAGATATCAATTGCAAGAAAAGCTTCAGAGTTCTTTGAATGGACTTCGTAAATATCAAATGCATTTCACGCTTGCCTGCCCCCGACTACCTCCTGTAAGTTTCTTTTTCTCACCAGATGCAGAGCTATATCTAATCTACACATATTTATACAAACTTATCTGTTCTCTGCTTTTTTCTTTGTCAGGCTAGAACCACTAGTTTGGTAGTTTTGGTTCCCCTGATAGTATTTTGTGCCAAATGCATAATTGGTGCCTCTTATGCTAGAGTTTTCGGAACGTCGAGGCTTAAACCTGTTAAGGAACCAGAGGGAGAACGTCACAACTTCAGAAGCGGCCATTGGAGATCTGCTCTTCGAGAGATAAGGGAATTGGATGGTTTGGATTCTGAGTCCTCCATATATTCTACTGTAAGTAATATAACTTTTTGCTCCTACTCTTACTGTAAGGAATGGTTTTACTTGCAATGTGAAACGGGAGGAGAATTGAGAACTGGTAGAGTTGTTGAATTGTTGCTTTCATTTCTTTGAGTACCCAACTCCCCAAGGCTTTTCCAGCTGATCATTCATTTTTGTCTATTCCTAATGGAGTTCACTGGCCACCCACTTCGCTTTCTTCTTGTTTGCCCATCTTTTTTGTTCCAATCAGTGTATAATGCTGCCAAAATGGCAAACTATCTTCAGATAACAACACTGGATCTGCACATGGGTGGGGTGAACAAGAAAAGGAACAATGCAGAAATATGTTACTAAGAGTGTTTAAATGAACTTCATAAATTATAAAAATACATCATATGTCGAAATCATTATAGAAAATATGCTTGATGATTTCAAAACAATACCCTTAAAAATCATCCTATACTCATTGTAGTTCTTCTTTTGCAGAGCCCTTCAGAAGAACAACAGATCTCAGTTGAAGATTTGTCACATGCTTACAGAAAACTGGATCAGGATTACGACAAATTTCTATCAGAATGTGGACTGAGTAAATGGGGCTACTGGCGAGGAGGTGCGCAGAGACCTGGACAGGAATAGGCAATCTTTGCAGCACTTTTCTGTGCTCCCTTGCCATCCAAAAGGGGCTAGGCTAGGGAGTTCTTTGTAGCAACCATTTTTCTGGTGTTGTATTGTAGTGGAGTAAAAATTTCAACCCAGTAATGTAATTAAACTTTAAATTGGACAAAATTTATGCATTCTGCATCCAATTTGCTACAACTCTTAACAAATTGAAGAGCTAACCCCAACAGGTTTTTAATAATTCTATCTAAATTTATTTAGTCCACGTAGAGACCATCTGTCATGTAAGTTTTAGAAGAAAAAATGCATACTAAGTAAAAAGAACAGAGATTCAAACATGGGAAGAGCTAATGAAAAGAAAGAAAGTAGGAAAAGATGTGTAAAATTAGGTATTAATTGAATGATGTTATGATATGAAGCCCTTTCCCTCACTCACTCTTTACAACAAACAAATTCCCCACCCTAAGTATTGTGGCAACAACTACACAATCAATCCTCTTTCTATGTATCCCCCCTCCCTCCCCTGTGACCCTTATCAACAATTACCTCTTCTCTTCTCTTCTCTTCTCTTCTCTTCTCTTCTACTTTTGGGGTATATTTAATTTTCAAACCTTATTGTAGCTTCTTATATTATATACAACGCTACTATTAATATTTCATGGTTCATTCTTCTTTACACACAAAAGTGCAGCACTCACAGTTTGAGAGACCACAGCCTTCTTCTACCTTTGATGATGCTCTACCAAACTTGCTTGGATTCTTTTAAAGCTCATCATAACTCTTATTCGTCTTCGCCTTTCTAAAAGCCTGCTGGATTTGTCTCTCATGCTCTTTCAGCATGTCTTCAATAATGCTTCCTCCTGCAGGCACTAACGGTCCCGAGTAATGTATTCTGTTCTTTTGCACATATCCCTACATGTCACATGTTCAAAGTAGGATTCAGGGACTAAAATACAGTTTTATGGTTCTAATAGAATGAGAAAGAGACTTGTGTTCATACCATTCCAGAATCTTTAGTACACACTCCGTCCTCCTTCGTAAGCGAAGAGGTTGCCGAATCGCCCACTGTCTGATGCATCTGAGATTTCTGTGTCCTCAAATCTGCACAATTTCTTGATGCCCCGGTGGGCTTACACCATGAACTTGCAATAGTCGGGTGCACCATAGATGTTGAGTGGGTGTACCGACTCTGAGCAACTCGAGGAGGCTCACCGTCCTCTTGAGGGTTGTATTTCATACTCATCTTTTTAGCAATCGGGTGTACCTGCAGTTTTTGTCCATCAGAAAGGTATGTTCTTGAGTGAATACTGCTTTTTTCAAAACTATTTTTTATACAAACACAATGTGTTTGGTTTCATGAGAAGCTATAAAAGTATTTTTTTTTCACAATTTTATTAAAAAGTACACTCCCAAATGTCATCATAAACTCAAGGACAAGTAGTTTCCAATTTGTGACATATACCTTAATCGTATAGTCTCCTTGAGTGTTGAACTCGGGAGTCGGAGCAGCCTTGTTGTCTCTCAAGCCCCTTCTTACTGATTCGGGATGATGTCCCTTCACAGCTTCTGCTTTTCTCCTGAAATTAAGTAAAGTTGTATCTATAATGATAGCCCCAAAAGGTAACTAGTAGCCTTAAGTATGTTTGGCAAAATATAACGAAAAAGAAAACTAAACAAAAACTCAAATGAAGACCAATAGAGAAACGATTATCCATACTTTCTTTCTTCTTCATTCCGGAGCTTTGCATCGAATTCCTTGCTTGGAGGATATTTTGGTAAGCTTGAAGGGTCACAAGGGAGAGGTTCTGTTCTGAAAAACTGCAAAATTCACAAGAAAGAACACATAAAAAAGAAGCACTTTTTATTTCAACTCTAGCCAGGAGAAGACAATAGTGAAGCGGGTTAATGCACAAGGTCCTAACTCTTAAACATACAAAAGGAAACTGAAAATACCTCACTTCTGAGAACTTCGGTAGCGGATCCTCTGTGCTCTGGTTCAATAGCAAGTAGTTTATTAACAAGAGCCAGAGCTGGAGGAGGGAAACTTTTGAATGTTTCAGAAATGCAGCTTTTATAACGGTGTTGAGGTTTGAAGCTGGTTGAAAGTGGCAACTTTGTTCTCCGCCAGAACTCCTCAGACGGTGAACCACAGAGCTTAAAAATTTTGTGCATTTGTTCCACCTGATAAGAAATCCACAATTTAACTTCCAAATGATTCTTGTAGTGATCTATTGTTTTCTCTTATTTTCCTAAAGATTACACGAAAAAGAGTTTCGTTGATAAAAACCTCTGTTCTTCCCGGCATAATAGGCTTTCCAGCAAATAGTTCAGCAACGATACAGCCACAGCTCCAGAGATCTATGGCGGGTCCATATTCAGTAGCACCAAGCAAAAGCTCAGGTGCCCTGTACCACAATGTCACCACCCGACTGGTCAATGGCTGCTTTTGATCAGGTTGAAAACAGGTAGCTAGACCAAAGTCTCCAATCTTGAGCACACCATTATCGTCAATGAGAAGATTTGAACCTTTGATATCTCGGTGCAGAATTCCTCGACTATGACAGTGTTCGAGTCCTTGCATCAATTGTTGCACATAACATTTAATCTGCAGCATATAACAACACATATCAATATCAATGGTTTCAGTTATCAGTTCCTTCAGATATCAAACATCATGGTCAGTTCGATGGCTCAATAGCTCAGTTTGAATAAGCATTCATTTTCATAATGGTTCGAGTTGAAATGCTATAGAGAAGCTTAGGAAATACCTGAGCCTCAGAAAACTTATGTCCAGGAGCTGCAGCAAGGCCTGCAAGGTCATGGTCCATGTACTCGAAAACAAGGTGCAAGCTACCCGACATTTTGGAAGTAACTAAACCCTCAAGCTTCATAACATTTGGATGATCAAGTTTACGCAAAATATAGATTTCCCTGGCCATAAAACGGACACTTTCTCGATCCATATTTACAAATCTCACTTTTTTCAATGCCACAGTTTTTCCAGTTTCAAGGTCTCGGGCTTTATATACACTGCTGTAAGTTCCCTGTCCAATCTGCATATAAGAAAGAACACAATGAGATGATTGACACATTTCGATATGAAAGACACATGCTGTTCAATAGATACAAATAAGAAGCATTAGAGTCATATGATTCTAAAGAATTTAAGTCAAAAAGAGAACAAAATGAGTGGAACGAACTTTTTCTAACTTCTCAAAGGAGTCAATCCGGCGGGGAACCCACCCTTTAATGGCTTCTCCAGCAACAGAAGCTAACCATGAAGGCCATCCAGCCATCACATATTCAGCTTCTGCAACTTTAGACAAGCTAGCTAACCTAAAAATGTCGGGCTTTCTTCCAGCTGCCGAAGTATTATCTGCTTTTGCTTTTGCAGGCTTAATGGATTCATCGTCCTCCCTTGCTCGATGGACAGACCCTCCATTGGCCTTTGTTTTATGAACAGAACCTCCATTGGCCTTTGCTTTATGAACAGAACCTCCATTTGCTTTAGATGCCTGCCTTGACAACTTAATCTCTGACAACAAATCCTCTCCTTTAGAGGGAGAAGGAGCAACCAATTGAACTGATGATTTGTTCACATCTTTTCCCGTTCTAGACTCTTTCTGACTGCTATCTTCTGGTCCTGAGGAATCTCTTGAGCAAATGCAGCCCATACTTCCCCAAATTTTCCCAACGTTTATTCACAAACGTTTTCTACCATTGATAAGCCTTCATTTCCTGGGAAACCCCAAAGTTTCCCCTCTCTGTCAAAACACTCAAACCCGTTTCATCAATCTCCTAATTCTTCAACACTCAAAATAATCCTCAATCCCTTCGCATAATTTCCAACAAATTGCAGATTGAACCAACCATAAATCCCAGAATTCTCAACCTAATTTCCGAGAAATTCAAATGACAAATATACGGGAAGGAAAAATCAGGCACTCAATCCGCAAGAAACAAACAAAGAGCCCACCGATTCTAGAGATAACACAAGAACATTAAAACCTCAGATGAAAAGAACCCAGAGAAAGAGAAAAGGAGAGATTAATATTGCAATCGTTGAGGAGAAAATAGAAGAGAAGGAAAATAGAAAGAGAAACAAAAAAAAAAAAAAAAAAAAAAAGGAAAAGGAAAAGGAAAAGGGAAAGTGGAATGTAGAATGTTGAAGCTGAATGTGATTAGGAAAAGGGAGGGAGAGTTGAGTGGGTAGTGATGAGATCCTAGAAACGCGAAGGAGCAGGCATGTTTGGGGATTGACAGAGCGGGTAGGTTACCACCAGAGCTCTGTGTTTCCTTTATTTCTCCTTGTGTTTTATGAAAGATGAAAACAGAAATTGAATCGGAAGGGATGATAAGTAGATATTGGAAACAAAACAATAGAAAAGGATTGTTCAAACCTTCCATAGACAGTGAGGAAGAAGAACCGAAGATTGGTTTTCCTTCTCTGGGTGCGCGACTGCCGCAAGACGTGCATTGCAGTACTGTCGTGCTCAAATCGTTAGTCCTTGCAAAAATGGCGAATTCTTTTAACTGATTCTAATGGCTGCCTCTCTATTCTTAGAACATTCATATTCTATTTCTACCCTTTCCTTTTCATCATCTAACTGAATTTTACATTTTTTTTTTTTTTTTAAATCATTTCAATTACAAATTTCTCTTTTACCTTTAAAACTTCTAAATTTTCAATTTTTTTATTTAATGCTTTGAATTATTTTATATTTTTTTTTAAAAATATTCATATTTTGTGTGTTTAATTTTTTTTTTTTTTTTTAAATAGATTTACTATTTAAAAACTTTAAAAATTAGAAGAAAAACAAGACATTTCAATGAATTAGTTGCTTTTAAACTTCTACATTTATGAACCTCTCAATAGGATTCGAACCCATATGAAGTTAAATTCATATGAAGTTAAATTCTTCAATTTCTTCTGGAAGCGGCTTCTGGACATTGAGGGATATCCAGAAAATCATTTAGGGAATTGGTCATTTAGGGAATTGTTTGAAGAAAGGAAGGATCCCAAAGAATCAATCTTTCTTTTAGTTGTTGAATCTCTCTTTGATTGATCAATGTGTGATATTCCGAATCCTCAAATATTTATCCGACAAAAAAACTTGAAAATCAAGTTGGTTTTAGAGTTTTCAAGTTCGGTAGAAGCTTTAAAACAATTCATTTATAGATTTTCTACTCATGATTTTTGTGAAAATTTGGGAGCTACACTACACTCCACCAATTGAGCCCAAAACGATTCCTCCACCTTCATAAAAACGTTTCTAATAAGTTTTCTCCAGACCTCGAGGGTTCAAAATGGCTAGATCACATCCCCCAATTCGAGTTTATGAAGTTCATATTCGGAGGAAGAGTTGAAATTCGATTCCGGCCTTGCACACATAATATGGAGGCCAAAGATTATTTGTGTGGAAGTGCTCAAAACCAAAAGAGTTACGAATAATAAAAATTTGAGAAGAAAAGAAAATGGCCAATAACTCATTAAGAGGAAATTATATGTCGCTATTGACTCACGAACTGACTCACGAACTAGAACCTGTGACCTTTAAAATTGGAGAGCAGTAAGAGTTATCGAGTGACTCTAGATTAGTCAGGTTATCGAGTCATATTAGATTTAGGTTAAAAATGTGAAGGAGTCGGTGTCCAAATTTATAGGAATCAAAACAGACATATTATTAATTCATGGCATTCTAAGTACAGAGGTTTGTAGGATAAAATGAAGAAAGGTTGAAGAAAAATGAATTAGGCACGCCCAAGAAGAAGATTGGCTATAACCAAGATGATACTACAAATATCTTCCACAGTCTTCCCGTTGCCAGACAGCGCTGATGGGTCCTTCGGCGGCTGCGTGAAGCTGTCCAGACAGTCGCCGGCCTCCGTCATGGCTGCAGACGCCTTAATGTTGACGCCATTGTAGTCACCTTCCCCCAAGTCGTTCTTCCCATCCTCGATGTCGCCGGCGGCATCGTCGTACTGTTCAGCACAGGTGACATATCGCTCTTTAAGCTTGGGATCGGTTGCCTTGGACGCCAGGGACTGGGCGAGGGCACGGGTTTGAGCAACCTTGTCGTGGGCGAGGTTGAGGGTGAAAGTGGCCAGCCCTTTTAGGTCTGTAGTGCCAGTAGATTTCAACACGTTAAAGCAAAAAGAAGGGTTTCTAGTTTTCTTGCAGATGGTGGAAACGATGTTGTCTTGGGAAGCCCCTTGCATGGGCACCATCCCATTGAAGATCAATACTAAAAGGACAATCCTAAAGACGGCAAGAAAACTAGAAGATGCCATTTTTTATTTTGATTTTTCTGTCTGTTTTGCTCAATTAATCCGTAGGGAGGGTTCACATATTTATACACTCACAAATATTCCTTTTAATAGCTTTCACGTTAGAATTTTAAGTAAAACGCTATTAAAAGAAAACGAACAAAAATAGACAGAATAGGTTAAGCTTTTTTCTCTCTAAACCCAATCACAAACTTGGCTTAGTTATCATGCACTTTTTTAGACAATACACGGTCTTGCTCCATGTGCCACTCTCGTGTTAACCTCGACTGACTATACATGAGAGTCATAACTTTACTCTCTTTGTTAGTAAGATTATAACCGTTCTTCTCTGCTTAAACTAATAATATTTATTTTACAAAAAAAAAAAAAAAATCAAGGTTATTAATGTAATATTCAACAATATGTTGTTGACATAAAAGAAGATCCTATTCAATAAATAACCTAAAGAATATATAGTATATGAATAATGCTAATACGTGGACAAATATTTGTTTTGCCAATGTTTTTTTGTTGGCATCACGAAAAGTAGTCCTTACCATCATTACGTGTTTTGACGTGAGAAATGTGAGTCAATAAACTCGAATTGGTTAAAATAAAGGATGTGGGAATCATGTATTGAGAAGTTAGTAAGTCAATAAGCTCGACTCCGTTAAAATCATTGGATTTGAGAAGTTAGTAATCATGTAACATTTTGGGGGAATCACTAGATAACGGAGACCAACCTCAACCCACAATTTCCTGCAAGTTTGTTAGAGGCAATCATGAGCTAAGGGAGACCAACCTCAGTCACAGACTTAGAAATTTTTTGGAATTAGCAAATTACTCCATAAGGTTTTTTTTTTAGGACTTGTCTTTCTTTATGACACATAAATAGCTTTTTTCAAGAGCTTAAGGTGTTTTTGGTGTATGGGCTAGTACTAGCACTATTTTATGGTTCAAGCATGGTGTACAACGATGCCTCGAGAAAAGGATTGGGGTTGCGTGTTGACGTTGATGGAAAAATGATTGTATACGGCTCCTAATAGCTTAAGAAATATGCGCGTAACTACCTAACCCTTAATTTGTTGTTAGCAAATATGGTGTTCACGTTAAAAATATGGCGACGTTACAAGGTACACGTATTTACTAACCATAAGAGCCTCAAGTATCTTATTCAGGTAGAAAGAGTTGAACATGGGACAAAGGAGATAGTTGGAGTTTGCGAAGGATTATGATACCAAGAATCCTTTATCACCCATATAAAGCTAACATTAGTGGCCGATGTGTTGAGTAGAAAGACAACTCACTCTTCTAGCATGTCATTTTCGGTGCTCCAAATCTCTAAAAGTTCTACTAGACAGTCATAATTCTAGTCATTTTGGGCTTAGTATGGAGTAGAATAGTCAAAAGATCACCTTCCATGCACCCTCACGTGCCCCATGCGTGATTGGAAAGGCTTCTATGCGCAATTCCACTCGCAACGGGTTCACATGCAAATACCTCGGCCAGTCATTGCTTACCCTTAATTAAGCATAAGTTAACATAAACTCCCAAAAAAATTCACTACTTGACACGCATCCCACTCACGACACAAGTGTTCTTAGCTTTGAGTCCAGGTGAACGTAAGGCATTAGTATTTTCTTATTTTTTCTTGGCGTGGCATGTGTACTCCGAAAGCACACCTTCAAGTCTCGCAAAATATTGCCTCATTTATTTTCCTTCAATTAACGTAGGGTCCGCACATGTCCTTCCACCTCCATGAGCGCTTAGTTTTAATCCACCCCAATGCACGTGCACCCAAAATTTTCAATTTTTCCTAATTTCTTTCAATTTCTATATATTTTTCTACAAAACTCGATTGGCTTCTTAAAAAAAGTTCGAAGTTTTTAAATCCAACAAAGTTAATTTCATTCAATTTCATTTAGGGTAAAAAAAAAGATAAACACATTTAAAGTAGGGGCAATTTCTTAAAACTTATGGTTCTTTGACCTTGAATGGAACTCCAATTGTTAAGTACCTTCTCTCTAAAAAATAGTAGCTAAAAACTCATAACTCTTACACGGTGGCAAGTGTAGGTGGTAGTGCCAATCTGTACGTCACTAGTCCTATTTTTTTTTTAGGATCTCAAAGAGACTTACAAATCTTGTGTAACTTTGGGAAAGACATGATCACCCATAACAAACTCAAGTTCCTTTCTACGAGTGTTTTCGTAGTGCTTTTGCACGCTCTGTGCCTTCAGTATTCTTTAATTGATTTTTTGCACTGCTGCGTTAATAATTCAAACCAACTCCGGCCCTTGAAGTTGTTGCTCACCTACCTCTTCCTAGAATATAGAAGTTTGACACTTACACTCGTATAGAGTCTCTAAGGGTGCCATCTACATAGTCACATGTAGCTATTATTATAAGCATACTCCATTATGTACAAGTGTTCATCCCA
The DNA here is from genome assembly GCF_057944985.1 of Cucurbita pepo subsp. pepo. Classification (NCBI taxonomy): domain Eukaryota; kingdom Viridiplantae; phylum Streptophyta; class Magnoliopsida; order Cucurbitales; family Cucurbitaceae; genus Cucurbita; species Cucurbita pepo. Next base: position 11,526,858 of record NC_141799.1, on the reverse strand, counting down.
ACAACCAGCAAAGTCTATAACACAGTCCTCAACATGTCCTCTAGAATCTAGTTCAGCCTCTCAATTTATCCATCCGTATGTGGATGAAAAGTCATACTTAACCTAAGTTACATGCCCAACACCTTATGTAGACCCTTTTAGAAGTGCAAGGTGAACCTTGTTTCCTAATCTCACTTTCTGAAAATTGGAATACCAGGTAGATGGACTATCCCTTTAACATACAACTGAGTCTACCTGTCCACTTGGTATGTGATTTTTCTACGAATGAAGTGAGTTGTCTTGGTCCACCTATCTTCAAATGACCCAAATGATTGTGAAATTATACTTGGTGTTTGAAAAATCCAAGATATAGTCAATAGTCGATTTATTTACGTATTGAAAAGTCAGACATTGACCTACCCACTCAATTATTCTTCCTTCCTTGTAGATATATTTACCTATTGAAAAGTAAGACCGTGACCTACACGCTCAATTATTCTTCATTTCTTGCCATTGGTAACTAGTCTTTAAGCCTTCATTCATCTTCATACTTTTAGGGTAGAACGTATAAGTATTATACGGGCTTCAGTTATAATATCTTTCCAAATTTTCTCATCCTATGGTATGCATAGGCGGGCTTGCCGCAACAAATTGTCTATCTTACGAGACGTAAACCCTTTTGGCCTATCAGTCTCTTACTATTCCCAGATCTTTTAGAGGTACGTATCAGTCTTCTCAAATTTTGAAGCGAACTAAATGCATAAATTACAATTAAATTGAACCAAACTCGATCACAATAATAATAATAATAATATATTTATAATTCCTATTTCTTCTTCAATTGAAGGGCTTCCATATCTTTATTGACCAGCAAATGAATAGCATCCACAAATTAAATATCAGACCAATGGGTAAACAACAGCCACAATGTCCTTAAACAATATCTATAATTAATGTTTCTTATTCTAGTACCAAACTCTATAACTTGGTCGTATTTACACCACAAAGATCAATCAGCTCAGCCATGGCAAGTAGGCTTGAGGAAGAAGCTCCCAACCAAATTGGAAATGGTAGAGAAGATCAGAACAAGGAGGAGACTTGGCAGAAGAGAGATAGAGAGTATCTGTTGGTAGTAGTAACATTCATGGCAACCGTTGCTTTCCAAGCCGGGGTGAGCCCTCCCGGTGGTGTCTGGCAACAAGATGATAAGAACTCGAGGTATGTAACAATAGAGGGAAGAGTTAGAAAAAAAAAAAAAATCTTATAAATACTCATTAGATGTATGCTCTATTAATAACTATGAATAAAATTGAAAAATACCGTGATTAATGTTAATTTTTTTTGTGACTAAATTGGGTGCCCACAAGTATTGTAGCAGGGACATCGATAATGGCCACAAAATTCCCAGTTGAGTTCACCACATTCATCGTTGGCGTAACAGTGTGCATGATAGTTTCAATGTTGCAATTCACACTGCTGTTGAATGAGTTGCCAAGCGACACACCCTCACTTTCGAGGAAATATCTGTACTACACTTTGTTCTTCGCATTAGGCAGCATGCTCTCGTCTTATGTGTCGTCGGTAAAAGCTTATACGCCGGAGCCGATGATACCCCGGGCCGTCACTGTTCTTGCGTTTTCTATTGGCACTGGTATTGTTTTAGTGGGGATTTCATTGTTCAAACAGAAGATACAACAGAAGATACAGGAGAGACGTATGCATTAACTGTTCACTGAAATTTATGTAGTACTCTAAATATATGTTTTAATCTCCATTATTATTCAACTCCTATAGTTTATAAAGTTTTTATTGAGTTATAATTTAAAACAGATCTTCACAATGGTATGATATTGTCCACTTTGACCATAAGCTCTCATGGCTTTACTGTGTGCTCCAAGAGACCTCATACCAATTGAGATATTATTCTTCGATTATAAACCATGATCATTCTCTAAATGAGACGATGCCCATGTGGGACTTTTATTTTCCTCAGATAGGTGGAACCCAAAAAATAGTTACTTAAAATACTTTTGTGACACTGCATATTTTTAGCTAGAGGTATTTTTTTATTTTCTTTTTACTGTGAGTTAAAATAAATACTAAAGGCACAAAATTTATGACCCTTAAAGTTTAATTGGATTATGAGGTCGTAATTAACTTTGGCTAAAATGAATCGCACTCTTTTTGACAACAGAACGACGATTGTGCGACACTTATTTTAATCCAGTGCCTCCATTGTTTGTCTCTTACATGAAGCTTTCCTCAAGTTAGCTTCTGCTATTTCAAGAGTTTATTAAGCTTCTTGTGGATTAATATCAGTAGCCTTCTGGGCATCATTTACTAAAAAAGTGACCTTATTATTGCCTATTCTAGCAAAACCACCTATCACAACCATCGTTAACCATCCGTCATTAGCTGTAAGACTAAGACGTATTCTCAAAATATTAATATCTACACATGTGGCAATAGGTGTGTGATTTGGTAATACAAGTCCATTGCGTAAAAATCGTATTTTGAGGACAATCTGAACATACAGTCGGGCCTCGGGCCACAGTTTGAGGAAAAAAGTTTTAGAAAACGTGGACGAGAAAAATCATTGAAAGTGAGTTTGAAAGAAAGAATTGTGAAAGTCAAGAGCACTTACAATACTTGGTTGAGGGAGGTTTGATGACTACTTGGTTCCCAGTATAGTACATTTTGATGCGGTTCGGGTCTGACAGGAGTAAACATGATTTTGTCAAATGATCATAAAACAGAAAATGTAATAAGAAAGTAATACGACATGAAAGTAAGTAGAAAGGTTTTGGCATGTCAAGAGCATGCGGCCATGAGCAATATGTCCTAGACAAGAATGACAGTGAGATCCTCCCCCACCTCATTGGTTGATGCCCTTGTCAACCAACTAAGTTCAAAATTTGCAATGTGGGTCACGGCGGAGTCTAGATTTTCGGCGCTCAATTTGTTTTCTATATAGGGAGGTTTTTCCATCTAACAAAAAATTCTTGAACACTTTGGATAGACCTTCTAACTTTCTCAACTCTGTCAGCTAGGATCACTTCGACTTCTTTGTTGTCTTTCTATTTAAGGTCTAATCTAGGTTTTACAATGATATTGAGGCTGTCATAGTTTAGATTGGGGAGGTAAGGCTTTAGATTGCTCACATGGATTACTGTTTAAATTTTCATCCATGTGAGCAATGCCACCCCGTCAAATTTAACTTCTTTTTTTTTGAGAACTTATACTTTAGACAAGCCTCTCGTCCTTTGTGCTGCAGAGATTGATCTGTTCTAGAATCAACTTGATGATAAATGAGATGGGACGATTCTTCCTGTTTGCCATTTTTTCGTGTGGTTGAAATTTCTTTCTAAGTAAGCCTAAGTTATATTTTTCGTCGGCTTCCATTTGTGAAGTTTTGGGCTTGAGGAGTCTTCCCGAGGTGGTTAATGATATGGCATAGGGATGACTCACATTTTCAAAGGGGTTCCTCCTAATTGATAAACTAGTTTGGCAAATAAAGCAGAATTAGACCACATCTAGTGTTGCATCCAATTTTTTTTTTTTGAAATGCCTCAACGAAGTGTCGATGACCTAACTTCATGTTTGCCAACCTTTGGGATGTGTGTAAGGAAGGCTAGTGACACACTTTTCCAAGGTCTTGTCACCACTAGCAAGGGTTCGAGGAGTCCTGAGATCTTGGCGTTTTCAACTTTGCGCTGTTGGCAAATGAAGCATTTCTTGGTGTACTATATTATTTCATATCTCACATATTTTGTCAAAAGTACCCCTTCTTCGCTTAGGCATATGTTCACTACCATCCTGGGTAACGGATCCATAAGGTATTATGACATTTTTGGATAAATTTCTTCCTTAGCTCGTCCCCTCTTGGTAAATTTTAATTAAATGTTTGAAAATAAATAAGTAGGTGTTTTATGAATTAACATTTTATTCTTATTAAAACAAAAATTTGAATAAATGATCCGAACCAACCCAAGCTAAAAAATTTATGGTTGGGTTCATTGTTTAATAAAAGTTGTTTTAACCAAAAATAGGTAAAACATGAGCAATTAGGTTTAGTCTAATAAAATGTCCCAAGCTAACCCATTTAACCAACAAACACTCTCGACTATTCCCGTGAAAGTACTAACAAATTTTCTAAACCTTCTTCTCAAGGGCTCCACCTTACATTGATTTTGACTCTCTTGGCTCTCAACATTAGTTTTGCACGATGCTCCACCTTACAATTCAATCCATTCGTTGGACGTTTACGATTTGGACAAATTATTCAATCAATTCGAGAATCAACCGTAAATTAGACTTCCACAACATCTAAAAATAACAAATGTAACTTTATAGGTTGTTAGCAATATGTACAGTGTAAATGGAGTCTCCGCTACCGTTTCCACTCTAGTACCCATACCGTCGAGTTTCCAATCTGATTCCGTACTTGTTAAAGTATTGTAATTAGGTGTCTCGACTTTGTGAAAACGGTCAAAGGTCTCTTGAACAATATCACTGAGGTGTAAACCCATTCTTGAGATGGGTGCATGGGATCAAGTAGGTTAATCCAATAGTTGGCCAGCACACAAGGGTCGCTTCCCCCAAACGTTGGTGACTTTATGGCTTTGTGGGAGGGTCCGCCAACTAACCTCCCATAAATGATGTTAGATTAGAAGACATATTACTGTCCAATCAAAACTTTAAAAGTTTTTTTTACCCTAAAGATGAAATTTATCACCCCTAAACTCACAACACTAGAATTAGGAGACCACTTCCTCGAACCCAGAATAAGTCCATGAGCAACTAGATAACCACATAGAACTTTGAAGCACTTCAGATGCTCAAATAGTAGTAGAGACCGGGCTTAAACTTATTAGAGCCTGGAGAAAAGTCCATGGATACCTATGAGGATGAGGATGCGAGCCTATGAGTAGATTGGTTGCTGAGTTTTTTTTTTACTTATCCCTTTTCTTCTTTTTTTTTAGATATTTGTAGGTTGACAATCCGGGTAGGGAGCATTTGAGAGATGCTTGGTCATAAAGGGTTCATTCTAAAGTGTTACTCATATTCCTATTTTGAATCTTCTGTATTTAGTTTTGTAATTGTATCCCAAATTAGTTTCTCCGTAATAAATTATGACGGTGATTCATTTAACTCTCAAATCTCATTAAATTGTTAACTATTTAGTAGTTTCACTTGGAACCAACATATTAAGCGTAACGACCCAGGCCCACTGCCAGTAGATACTGTTCTCTTTGTGCTTTTCTTTTGAGCTTCCCTTCTAAGTATTTAAAACGTATTTGTTAGGGAGATGTTTCCACACCCTTGTAGCAGGTGTTTCGTTCTCCTCCCGAACCAATGTGGGATCTCACAACTCCTCCTTCAGGCTCGATCATGGGTGTAATGGACGACGAAGACTACTCCAATTATCGGCACTAAAGTGGAAAAATAGTTAGATTGGTTGAGCTTAACTCTTCACATACATGACGAACAAAGAAATCAAAGGTTTTAATCATTTTACCTACGAAGCTATTGACAGATTCCAAGAAGAAAGAATCCCAATTAATGATGTAGCCGAAGCCAAGTTCATTTTACAAAAAAATAAATAAATAGATTTCCCTAAAAGGAGGGCTTGAACCCTAACCGTCACACACTCTAACCAATCGAGATATTCCAGCTCGTTGCATCTTTTATTTTAATTAATTAATTTAATATTTAATTTTATTCGGGGTCAAAGGCAGCATTGGTAAGCTTCAATGGGACACTGAGATTTGAAGTGAAAGATGATGATGCTAGGATGACAATTGCAACACATGGTCGGATAAGAACAAAAATTAGCAGAGGCAAGTTCATGGTACAAGGAGGCCTTGCATTCCAAAAGAAGGAAGAACAACGGCTCCTGGAGATGCTGGTTGATTTTCGTAATTCGGGTCCATGTAAGTAGAGACCGGATTTGAGGGGCTTGCAAAGTTGATCGTGTCAGAGGCATGTCGAGGCAATTTACGACGTATTCGTGCTACACAGGATGTTCTCACCTTCAATATAATAAAATAAGGCATAAGTATTCAAAACTGTTAGCGCCTAATGTTAACTAATTAAAGGAAAAACCATGAGTATGTATTTCAAAAATACTATTTTTAAAATAATAATAAAATAAAGAAGAAAGTGGACGAGCAGATACTCAAAATGAATAATATCATATCATTGTAGAGGTAGATTGTTCCTATCGAAAAGTTCAAGAACGGAAGAAGTATGATTAAAAAAAAAAGTTTAATTGTTCGAGGTTGAGTTGGAAAAATATTACTATAAGATTCTCTAATTTCCTCGTCGACATTGACATCAGTTGCGCCTTCAGCCGTGGTTCTTAGAGCTTAATGCTATGTGGCATAGGATTATTATGTGTATGCATACTATTTATCTAGTAATCCCAAGTATATGGCAGAATAAATCTAGTCATATTATACATTGAATAACTTTAGTATCCATAGTGAAGCAACTAGTCATATAGGTGCAAAGCAAAGGACAACCACCCCAACACATAGGCTACACATGGCCCAAAGCCTATGTGTGTGTCAAACCTGATTCTTGCACAAATTCTTCAAAAAGGGATTAAAGCTCTTGTATCATCCATCATATGTATGAGAATTTGGCACCTACGCATATGTATTCAAACACATTGAAGGCACTTTAAGAAATCATATGTTTGGATCTAAGTGGGTTTCAAATTGTAAAACCCAATACGAATCAAGTTCTTTATGAAAGCAAAAAATTTCAATGGGAGGTTCCAAATGTTGTATAAATGCCACGACCAAAATGATGTTGGAGTTTTTGAAAGGTTAATATGTATGTATTATTGAAATTCTTAACGGCTTATAGATATTTTTATTAATTTAGTTTTTTTATATATATATTAATTTTGTCGATTTTGTTTATATGGTATATGATTCTTATACAAGCCTGACCTTAGCTTAGTTGGTAGAGTGGAAGACTGTAGTGGTTGAAGAATCCCAAAGCCATCCTTAAGTCGCTGATTCAAATCCGATAAGTCGGTGTTTTTAAAAGTTTAATATGTATGTAATATCATTTTAGGTATTTTGTTGAATGATTTTTGAATTGATTCATTGCATATCATTTGCATGTTGACTGGTGATAATATTGGTGATAATATTCCTGCAGTAGAGGGTTGGTTGGGTAGGTAGTAAAACATGACTGGTGATAATATTGGTGATAATATTCCTGCAGTAGAGGGTTGGTTGGGTAGGTAGTAAATATTTTAGGTGATAGCATCACAACTTCTAGTGCAAAGAGTTTTGAATTTATTGCACAACTAAAAGTTTATATGTGATAACAATTTAAAGTTGTAGGTCATAATATCCATGCAATTATTCACAACTATATATATATTTTTTTCTTTTTAACAAATGGAACAACCTGAATCCAATAAAGGGTTAGGTTCCGAATCCAATAAAGGGTTAGGTTCTAAATCCAATAAAGGGTTAGGTTCTAAATCCAATAAAGGTTAGGTTGTGAAAATTTTCGGGTTAGGTTGGGTTACCAATCCAACCAACCCGAACTTTTGGGTTGTTCCAAAAAATTCTCTCAACCCAACCCAACTCAACCCAACCCGACCCATGTACACCCGTAACTTATCTGATCGATTGGGTTTATGCCATAAAATCTCGTAGTTAATTATTTTATTTTTAATAATAATTTTGATTATTTTGTATGCAATTTAACACAATTTTTATATGATAAATCTAAGGTTATTAATGTAATTTTGAACCATATGTAGTTGACAAATGGGTGGATCACGTTCAAGAAATAATCTAATGGGTTTATGGTATATGGATAAAGTTTGGTGTACAATGGTGAGATTCTACATCGGTTGGAGAGTAGAACGAAACATTCCTTATAAAGGTGTGGAAACCTCTCCGTCACAGACGCGTTTTAAAACCATGAGATTGACGGTGATACGTAACGAGTTAAAGAGGACAATATCTACTAGTTGTGGGTTTGGGCTGTTAGAAATGGTATCAGAGTCACGCACCAGGCGGTGTGCCAGCGAGGATGCTGGGCCCCTGAGGGGGTGGATTGTGAGATGGCACATCAGTTGGAAAGGGGAACCATACATTCCTTATAAAGGTGTGGAAACTCCTCTATGTCAACGAGAACGCTGGGTCACAAGGGGGGTGGAGTTTGAGATCCTACATCGATTGAAGAGGAGAACCAAACATTCCTTATAAAGGTGTAGAAATCTCTCTGCGCCATCAAGGTGAATTGTGAGATCCCACATTGGTTGGAGACGGGAACCAAGCATGTCTTGTGGAAACCTCTTTGTACCAATGAGGTAGATTGTGAGATCTCACATCGGTTAGAGAGGGGAACCAAACATTGATTATAAGGGTACGAAAACCTCTTCGTGCCAACGAGGACGCTAGACCCCAAAGGGGGTAGATTGTGATTCAATAAGTCTACCCTTATATTAGTTTTAAGAATGATTGAGATTGTAAACCATTTGTAAAAATGCCACAACAAAATTCTTTGGTATCAATTGTTCTGACGGAAGCGGAGGCAAGATTGATCGTACTCACACACCCACAAATATAAATTAAACAAAGAGACACAAAGATTTACATAGTTCGGAAGTAAGAAATTTCCCTACATCCACGGGTGATAGCCAATCACTAACCAAAGTGTTTACAAGTGTATCTCACACTCTCACACTACAAATTCTCTGTTACAAAGTTCTTCCCAATTGCCTCTCGTCAATACAAAATGACAATGACTCCACGTCTTAAAACAATGTTAGACAAACTTTTATATAAACATAGCAATACTAATTTCATGCATGAATCAAAGCAACACTAGCCTACATAAATCAAGATCATTCAAGTACCAATATGAGATAATGTACCAATATGGGAGATAAACCAAATGAATCCAATAGATTCATGAATCAAAGTGGGAAATGTACCAAAAGTATTAATGAACAGAGTCTTCAACAATCTCCACCTTGTCAGAAGATCTCCAAGAATAGAACTTATTTGGCTGCCACCAAGTCAACTAACTACTTCTTCCCTCCAATGTTGATCAGATCCAAGTAATGCTCGAACTTTTCACGAGTAACTACCTTTGTCAACGTATCCGCAAGATTATTAGCAGTTCCAATTTTCAATAAACAAATGTCCCCTTCATCAACAATTCTCGAACAAAATGAAATCGGATATCAATATGTTTGATACGAGCATGATGGACTTGGTACATTCGACAAACAAATAGCACTCTGGCTATCACAAAACACTTCTATTTATTCCTTAGAAATAACTAAGTCACCAAACCATGCATCTAGGTTCTTTAAAAGCTATAGTGACTGTCATATGCTCTGCTTCAGTGGTAGACAATGCAATAGCAGACAATAATGTTGAATGCCAACAAATAGGTCCACAAGCTATAGTGGACAGATAACCACTAATTGATTGTTACTTATCAATCTCCACTTGTCTCTCGGAAGCAATTGACATATCATCAACATACAAGATCAAATAGATAAACAAACCACACAATTGTCAAATTGACTATGAGTGTACTTATGCTCCACCATGAAGTGATCAAAATTCATATACCATTGACGAGGTGGTTGTTTCAACCTATACAAAGATTTCTTCAATCTACACTACTCGAAAACCAACTCACTGTGTCATATATATTTCTTCTTTCAAATCTCCAGGCAAGAAAACAATTTTTATATCAAGTTAGCAAGCTCAAGATTAAATTGAGGGACGAAAACCAACCAAATTTGAATGGATGGAGATATTCACAATTCTTGAAAGCATGATTTCCAAAAACAAATTCTCAAAACAAATAAGCAAGCTTACAATGAGAAACTTATCTTTGACAATTGATGCTGAGTTTGAGCATGTCCGGTGGTCGATGAGGTTAAGTCTTTCACTGTCATATTTCTTCTTCCAAATCTCCATGCAGGAAATTTTTTTTTATATCAAGTTAAGCAAGTTCAAGATTAAATTGAGTTACCCAATAAATTTTGAATGGATGGAGATAATCACAATTCTTGAAAGTATGATTTCCAAAAACAAATTCTGAAAACAAATAAGCAAGTTTGCAATGAGAAACTTATCTTCGGCCATTGATGCTAAGTTTGAGCACTTTTAGTGGTTGATGAGATTAAATCTTTCACAATACCCCAAATGTTGAAACCTGGCTCTGTTGATACTAATTGTGGTACCCTAATGCCACAACCAAAATGCTCTAATACAAATTGTTATAGCGGAAGTGGGAACAAGATCAATCATACTCACACATCCACAAATATAAATTAAACAAAGAGCGAAGAAATTCAACTACATTCGGGTGGTAGCCAATCACTATAACCAAAGTGTTTATAAGTGTATTTATCTCACACTACAAAACTACAGAGTCTAGGCAAATATAAAATGGTACTAAAAATTAACAAAGAAATTTCACTATATTCGGGTGGTAGCCAATCATTATAACCAAGAGCCTGTCTTACAAAGTTCCTCCGCAAATATAAAAAATATAAAATGGTACTAAAAACCAACAAATAACAAACCATGTTATTCAAATGGTCGCAAAATCGCTAGAAGGAGGGCTTGAACCGCTGACCTTGTGGTTAACCGCCACACGCCAATTGAGCATTTCTAGCCAATTGGCAACTTGGCCAAAGATTTAATTAGAAGAGTTCTTTAGGATTCGATACTGTATTTTTTTTTAATTTAATATTGAGTGAAAAATTTTACTGAGAAAATCTGTTATTTGAGTTGTGTTTATTGTTTGATTTAATGGGTTGCAAAAGCAATATGTTAAGCTTCAACGAGACATTGAGAGTTGAAGTGAAAGATGATACTGGAATAACACAACAGAGGCGAGTTCATGGTAGAAGAAGGCCTTGAATTTCAAAAGAAGGAAGAACAAGAGGTAATACAACAACTCAGGTGGAGATGCTAGTTGATTTTTGTTATTCGGGTGTATGTAAGCCGAGATCGAGTTGAGCGTTTTGCAAAGTTCATCGTGTGACACACTAGCTCTTAAAGCATCTAGTTTACCACCATGGCAATAAGAAGAATCCTATTAGTAGTCGTGAATGATATCACCAAAGTCATGACCATTTCCAATTTCTTGTAGTACAACTCACTAATGTCAAACTTGTCTCAATTTCGTTAGTGCCTTATCGGATGTTGAAATAGTTAGGGATCTCTAAACGAGACCTTAGTTCCATAAACTCGTCACAAGTGCTATGGACCATATAGGTAAACTCGGTAGTTAGTCAACACAGGAGGTTGCTCCCCCACTTCAGTGTGATGTTATGGTCTTGTGGAGGGTTGCTAGCTAAGCTTGCACAAATGATATTCAAGTCTCATGACGCCATATCGTCTTTCATGTCAACAGGTTTGTTGAGGTTGCTCCTCTTCAACTTAGGATACCAATGATTCACTTCCTAATCAATATAAGCTGCTAAATAAGAAGATCATACAAGTTTGTTTACCGTAAAACTGAGTTAGGTCGTTCAGGTAATTGTGCAACACTAGGTTAGGTGAACAACCTCCAAACCTTTATTGGGTTTGTAATACACACGAAAACTGACTTAGGAACTTCTAGACCATCTAAAAGCTTAGATAGTTATCGGACCATTAGGTGTATGAGCTTATGCATGAACTTCTTAGAGTTCATATTAGGTGTAGAAGCTTATGCATGAATTTCCTAGAGTCCAAATTAAAGCTCATGGTAACTAACTAGATCATGGATGTTTAAAAGCCTACGCATAGGCTACTTACCAACTATTTTTATGCTCACCAGATATTACTTTTTTTTCTCAAGTGAACAGCTAATTGGTTGATGTGGGAAGCATTCGGGAGTTATGCGACCATAGAGGAAGGTCATTCCAGAGAGTCAGTTCTTTTGGTATTTTGGCTATAGTTTGTTTGGTATCTCCTACCTTAGTCCCCGATTTTATATTAATACTCAAACAATCCTTCCAAAATAATAAATATATTTGATTTTATCTTTTAATGTTGTGTTATTTTTAAATTTTCAAAATTGTTTTATCGTACCTTTCTTAACACATTCTTGTGATTCAAAAGTCTAGATCATTAGACCAAAACGTTATGAACAATTTTCATGAAGAAAGCTTGGTAAAAAATGACTCCAATTCATCGAATCTAGTGGTGGAATATTGTTTTCTTTAACTTTCTTTCCAAAACCCTAACCTCTTCTTTTCTCTTTCTTTTTTCTTCTTTGTTTTCTTTATCCTCTCTTTTTTAAATGGCTTCATCATCCGAATGGTTCCATCATAAGACCATAACCAAGACAATCAGCTTGTTATGCACCAGCTTCAAGACAATCATCCGGATGGTTCACATCAGCTTGTTTTTCTCGCCAAGTCGAATTGGGATTCTATTGACATTGTCCACTTTTAGCATAAACTCTCATGACTTTGCTTTTTGTTTCCGTAGCAAGTCTCATACCAATGAAGATGGTGTTTCTTACCTCTAAACCCATGATCATCTCTGTGGGACTACTGCTCCCAATAATCCTTAACATCCTCGTTCTGCTTTATATGTAAGAGGGACCTATCGAGTGTCTGAATGCTCACAAAGAGCAACTCTTTATGCCTTCCACATTAAATTTGATGAATTCATTAGCTGAATATGAGATGACTTTAGTTGAAACATCGTCAATTGAAAGCATTGAGAACCCTTACATGGAAGCCCCCTTACTTCAAAACATAGTGGGAGAGATGGAAGAGTCAGTGGAACAAGGTCTTATGTACGAGACATGAATTAACCATGTATCAGTTAAGAGAACTATGACCATCATACACAATTTCATGACAGAGACTGAAGCAATATACTATAACATCAAGATATTCAAAAGATAAAAGTCATCAATTTAGCAACCCTACCTATAATACAAATACTATCCAATTGAAAAAAAAAAATATACATATGCAAGATAGTGAAAAATGTTGTACATGTTAGAAAAAAGAAATATATTTTTCCATCTCATAAATTTACGTGTACTTCATATTAGAACGTTCTCACAAAAAAAATTGTCTCACTTCACGAAAAATTAAATAACTCTCTATATTTAATTTCTTAAATAAATATCAAAACCCATTTACAAAAAAAAAAAAAAAAAAAAAAAAAAAAAAACAAAAACAAAACAAAACAAAAAAGAAGAAGAATAAGAATGATTTTTTTTTTTTTTTATCACTAACACTTAATATAAACATAAGATCTCAACCACCTTAATTAAAACAGGAGCCACATGTAAAAATTCATATCAAAATCTCGAGGAGCCACATGTAACAATTCATATCAAAATCTCAAGTTTTGAAGTTATTGTCCCTAACGCCACATGTAACAATTCATATCAAAATCTCAAGTTTTGAAGTTATTGTCTGGAGCCCTACTCGACCCTCTTCGAGCTTGTCTTTGACACTCGTGTCGTCTCTCTCTCGAACTTAGCATATGCCTTAGCTTCAATGCACATTCTTGGTGCATTGGATGATGCACCGTCCTCATCTCGCATCATGACACTTCTCAATCTTGGAACTCATGTGGTCGGATAGATGTCACTTGAGGGTCCCCTTGTCTGTCTTGTGTGGAGGTCACAATCTATAATCTTGGGACTCATGTGGTCTGTCACTTGAGGGTCACCCCTTGTCTGTCTTGTGTGGAGGTCACAATCTACTTCATGTTGGTGATGTTGTGACATGCTCCTTCCGACAATAAACGAGGGTTTTCTTCCTTTCATTTGGCTTGAAAAGCCTATGATTAGATGGAGGCTCGTTGGGGGGTTTTCTTCCTTTCGTTGGGCTTGAAAAGCCTATGATTAGAGGGAGGCTCATTGGGACAAGAAACGTTCGACCTTCCACTAGCCTTTTCGTTCTTTTTTTCTTTTTTTAATGAAATTGGGTCGGTTCATGACCTAGTTTTTGTGCGTATAAACTTGAAACGAGCCCAAACGAATTCAAATCCAAAAAGATAAAAACAAACCAACCTAACCAAAAAAGTTATGAATAATGAAAATTTGAGAAAAAAAGAAAATGAAATCTAGTAAGCTTTTGAAAAATTTGGGCAACTCTCCCTCCACACTCATTTTGATTCAAACTAGTTTCTATAGCTTCATCGTGGGCTGAGGAGGCCTATAACTCATTAACATGAAATTATGTGCCGCTATTGACTCACGAACTAGAACCTGTGACCTTTAAAATTGGAGAGCACTAAGAGACCTTTAAAATTGGAGAGCACTAAGAGACCTTTAAAATTGGAGAGCACTAAGAGTTATAGAGTGACCCTAGATTAGTCAGATTATTAAAATGTAAAGGAGTCGATGTCCAAATTTATAGGATTCAAAACAGACATATTATTGATTCATGGCATTCCAAGTACAGAAGTTTGTAGGATAAAATGAAGAAAGGTTGAAGAAAAATGAATTAGGCACGCCCAAGAAGAAGATTGGCTATAACCAAGATGATACTACAAATATCTTCCACAGTCTTCCCGTTGCCAGACAGCGCCGATGGGTCCTTCGGCGGCTGCGTGAAGCTGTCCAGACAATCGCCGGCCTCCGTCATGGCTGCAGACGCCTTAATGTTGATGCCATTGTAGTCACCTTTCCCCAAGTTGTTCTTCCCATCCTCGATGTCGCCGGCGGCATCGTCATACTGTTCAGCACAGGTGGCATATCGCTCTTTAAGCTTGGGATCGACTGCCTTGGACGCCAGCGACTGGGCGAGGGCACGGGTTTGAGCAACCTTGTCGTGGGCGAGGTTGAGGGTGAAAGTGGCCAGCCCTTTTAGGTCTGTAGTGCCAGCAGATTTCAACACGTTAAAGCAAAAAGAAGGGTTTCTAGTTTTCTTGCAGATGGTGGAAACGATGTCGTCTTGGGAAGCCGCTTGCATGGGCAACATCCCATTGAAGAACAGTACTAAAAGGACAATCCTAAAGACGGCAAGAAAACTAGAAGATGCCATTTTTTATTTTGATTTTTCTGTCTGTTTTGCTCAATTAATCAGTAGGGAGGGTTCACATATTTATACACTCACAAATATTCCTTTTAATAGCTTTCACTTTAGAATTTTAAGTAAAACGCTATTAAAAGAAAAACGAACAAAAATAGATAGAATAGGTTAAGCTTTTTTCTCTCTAAACCCAATCACAAACTTGGCTTAGTTATCATGCACTTTTTTAGACAATACACGGTCTTGCTCCATGTGCCACTCTCGTGTTAACCTTGACTACACATGAGATTCATAACTTTACTCTCTTCTTAGTAAGATTTAACTGTTCTCCCCTACTTAAACTAATAATATTTATTTTACAAAAAAAAAAAAATCAATGTTATTAATGTAATCTTGAACCATAGTTTTCATGTATGTGAGAGGATAATATTGAATAAATAACCTGAAGAATATATAGTACATGAATAGTGCTAATACGTCGACAAATATTTGTTTTGCCAATATTTTTTGTTGTCCTCACGAAAAGTAGTCCTTGCAATCGTTGTGTGTTTTGACGTAAGGAATGTGAGTCAATAAACTCGACATGGTTAAAATCATGGATGTGGGAATCGTGCATTGAGAAGTTAGTAAGTCAACAAGCTCGACTTCGTTAAAATCATGGGATGTTGAAAAGTTAGTAATCATGGAACATTTCGGGGGAAATCATGAGATAACGGAGACCAACCTCAGCCCATAATTTTCTCCAAGTTTGTTAGAGGCAATCATGAGATAACTCAGCCGGAGATTTTCTGGGTCGGATAGAGGCAATCATGAGATAACCCAGACCATCCTCAGTCCGAGAACTTAGAAGTTTTTTGGAGTTAGCGAACTACTACGGAAGGTTTCTTTCTAGGACTTATTCAAACCTTGACATAAGGAGTTTTTGGTGTATGGGCTAATGCTAGCACTATTTTATGGTTCAAGCATGGTGTACAACGATGCCTCGAGAAAAGGATTGGGGTTGCGTGTTGGTGTTAATGAAGAAGTGATTGTATATGGCTCCTAATAGCTTAAAAAATATGAGCGTAACTACCTAACCATCGATTTGGAGTTAGCAATTGTGGTGTTCACGTTAAAAATATGGTGACGTTACTTGTATGGTGGAAAGGTACAGGTAGTAAAACCATAAGAGCCTCAAGTATCTTATTCAGGTAGAAAGGGACAGAGGAGATAGTTGGAGTTTGCGAAGGATTATAATACAAAGATCCTTTATCACCCATGTAAAGCTAACATAGTGGCCGAAATGTTGAGTAGAAAGACAGCTCACTCTTCTGGTATGTCATTTTCGGTTCTCTAAATCTTAAAAAATTTCACTAGATGGTCATAATTCAAGTCTTTTAAGGATTAGTATGGGTGTAAAATAGTCAAAAGATCACCTTCCACACACCTTCACGCGCCCCATGCGTGGCTGGAAAGGCTTCTAAGCATGATTTCACTCGCAACGGGCTCACGTGCAAATACCACGGCCAGTCGCTATTGGCCCTCAATTTAAGCATAATTTAACTTAAACTCCCATAAACAATTTCACTACTTGACACGCACCCCACTCACGACACAAGTGTTCTTG
Organism: Cucurbita pepo subsp. pepo; assembly: GCF_057944985.1. Lineage (NCBI taxonomy): Eukaryota > Viridiplantae > Streptophyta > Magnoliopsida > Cucurbitales > Cucurbitaceae > Cucurbita > Cucurbita pepo. Next base: position 11,510,275 of record NC_141799.1, on the reverse strand, counting down.
GCTTCGAGTCCAGGCGACGTAAGGCATTAGTATTTTCTTATTTTTTCTTGGTGTGGCATGTGTCCTCCAAAAGCACACCTTGAAGTCTCGCAAAATGTTGCCTCATTGATTTTCCTTCAATTAACGTAGGGTCGGTGCATGTCCTTCCACCTCCATGAGCGTGCTTAGATTTAATCCACCTCTCCACAATGGTATCAGAGCCATGCCCTAAACTTAGTCGTGCTTAGTCAATTGTCGAACAAAAGACTCCAAAAGAAAAGGAGCCGAGCCTCCTTGAAGGCATAGTAAAAAATGACTAAGACTCAAGGCATAGTTTATTCAGTTCGTATGCTTAGTCAATTTATGCATGAACCAAGAAAACCACATTGTGAGGCAGCTCTTCAGGTTCTGAGATACATCAAAGGTACTCTTGGTCAAGGACTCCTACTACCATCTGAAAACAATTTAAGATTACAAGCATATTGCGATTCTGACTGGGGTGGTTGTCGAACTTCAAGACAGTCTATTTCTGGGTTCTGCATTTTCCTCGGAAATTTAATTATTTCTTGGAAGTCTAAACTAATGTGTCCAGATCATCAGCAGAAGCCTAGTATCGAGCTATGACATAACTCGAGCAGTTAGTCCTAAACATCTTGAAAACGAAAGACAAGATTTAAATTGTCTAGATGCCCTTAAGAACCCAGTAGGCTTCCACAATATCTAAGAATAACAAAGGTAACTTTTTCAAGTTGTTCGCAATATGTATGGTGTTAATAGGGTCTCCGCTACCGTTTCCACTCCAGTACCCATACCATCGAGTTTTTAACCCGATACTGTACTATCGAGCCAGGTATAGGTCAGCTAGAGTATGCAATTAGGTGTCCCAACTTTGTGAAAATTGTCAAATGTTTCTTGAACAAGACCACTTAGATGTAAAACTATTCTTGAGATGGGTGCATGGGATCATGTAGGTTAATCCAATAGTTGGCCGGCACACAAGGGTCGCTTCCCCCAAACTCTGGTGACTCTATGATCCCGTGGGAGGGTCCGCCAACTAACCTCCCATAAATGAGGTTTAGACTAGAAGACACCTTACTGCCCAATCAAAACTTTATGAAGTAGCACCTCAATCCAAGGCGTTGGACATTCACCGCAAGAGAATAGCAAACTATATAAATATAAGACCTACCAGGATGAGGATGCCATAAGAGCCTATGAGTAGATTGCTTATTGAGTTTTATTTTTATACTTGCCCTTTTCTTTGTTTTCCCCCTTTTCCTTCTTTTTTTTCCTTTTTTTTTTTTTTAGGTGTTCGTAGGTTGGAATTGAGGTGGGGAGCATTTGAGAGTTGTTTGGTCACAAGGGGTCATTCTCAAGTGTTAGCTCATCTTCCTATTTTGTGTCTTTTGTATTTCCTTCTATAATTGTATTCCAATGGCAACTAGTGAGAAAGCTTAGTCACAATCTATTTTCTCTCATTAAGTTTCATGAATTAGAAAATAATAAACCTTCCAATTTATTGTCTAATATATCTAATATAGCAACTTGTTGTTCAATTAAGCTCACTATGATGAGGCCTATCCAATTCATGACTATCATTACCATTCATTTAACTCGCAAATTAAATGGTTAGCTATTTATTGGTTTCACCTTGGTTTCACCTTGAACCAACTTATTAACGGTAACAGCCTAGATTCGTCCCTAGCATATATTGCCCTCTTCGGACTTTCTCTCTCAGACTTCCCCTCAAGATTTTTAAAACGCGTCTGCTAGGGAGAGGTTATCACATGATAAAGGGTGTTTCGTTCTCCTCCCCAATCAATATGGGATCTTTCAACTCTTCATTCAGTCTCAATCGTGGGTGTAATGGACGATCAATCAAACTTAACTCATTCACATACATGACGAAACAAAAAAAAATTAGAGGTTTTAATCATCTTACCTACAAAGCTACGAAGCCATTGACAGAGTCGATGAAGAAAGAATCCCAACTAATGACGTAACGGAAGCCGAGTTCAATTCTCCTCTTTCAGATTGCGTGTAACTAAGATCTATGAAGTCGATGAAGAAAGAATCCCAACTAATGACGTAACGGAAGCCGAGTTCAATTCTCCTCTTTCAGATTGCGTGTAACTGAGATCTATGAAAAGAGCCTGTATTGCTAGTAGCTTATGCATTCAAACATGAAAAAGAAGATAAGAGAGAAAAAAATAATTAGAGTTTAAAAACATAAACGAATGCATTTTTTATTTTACAAAAAAGTAAAACAATATCGCTAAGGAGGGCTTGAACCTCCGACCTGGTGGTTAACAGCCACACGCTCTAACCAAACTCAACTATACCAGCTAATCGTTCATTCTATTTTGAATTTATTTATTTAAAATATATTTTTCGTTTAGGATTATTAATTCAGGGTCAAAAGCAGGATTGGTAAGCTTCAATGAGACACCGAGATTTGAAGTGAAAGATGATGCTAAGATGACAATTGCAAAACATGGTTCGATAAGAAGAAAAATGAGTAGAGGCACGTTCATGGTACAAGAAGTGGAAGGAAGAACAACACCTCAGGTGGTGATGGTGGTTGATTTTCGTAATTCGGGTCCACGTAAGTAGAGACCGGGTTGAGGGGCTTGCAAAGTTGATCATTTCTAAGGCATGTCGAGGCAATTTACGACGTATTCGTGCTATATAGGATGTTCTCACCTTCAACATAATATAATAAGGCAGGAGTGTTGAAAATTGTTAGCGTCTAACATTAGCTAATTTAAAGGAAAGATCATGAGTATATTTGAGAAACACTATTTAAAAAAACAAAGAAAAAAAAAAGACCAAAAGAAAGTCTGAACAGCTGATACTCAAAATGAATAAATATCGTATCGAGAAGTTCAAGAACCAAAGAGAAGTATGGTTAAAAAATTGTTTAATTGTTTGAGGTTGAGTTGGAAAAATATGACTATAAGGTTCTCTAATTTCCTAGTCGACATTGACATGGGTTGCTCCTTCGGCAGTGGTTCTTAGAGCTTAATGCTATGTGGCATAGGATTATTATGTGTATGCATACTATACATCTAGTAATCTCCAAGTATATAGCAGAACAAATCCAGTCATATTATACATTGAATAATTCTAGCAGTCATATTATACATTGAATAATTCTAGCATCCATAGTGAAGCAACGAGTTGTATAGGTGCAAAGTGTTGGATGAAAGTCCCACGTCGCCTAATTTAGGGAGTGATCATGAGTTTATTATCAAGGAATACTATCTCCATTGGTTTGAGGCCTTTTGGGGAAGTCCAAAGTAAAACCCGAGAGCTTATGCTCAAAGTGGACAATATCATACCATTGTGGAGAGTCGTGTTCATCCTAATATAGTATCAGAGTCATGCCTTAAACTTAGATATGTCAATAGAATCCTCAAATGTCGAACAAAAGACTCCAAAAGAAAAAGGAGTCGAGGTTCGATTAAGGGGAGGCGTACTTTGTTCGAGTGGAGGGGTTGGATAAAAGTCTCACATCCGCTAATTTAGGGACTGATCATGGGTTTATAATTCAGGAATACTATCTCCATTGGTTTGAGGCCTTTTGGGGAAGCCCAAAGAAAAACCATGAGAGCTTATGCTCAAAGTTGACAATATCATACCATTGTGGAGAGTTGTGTTCTTCCAACACAAAGCAGGTCTCGAAGGACAAGCACCCCGACACATGGCCCAAAGCCTATGTGTGTGTCAAACCAGGTTCTTGAACAAATTCTTAGGGCGAGCTACAACCTATCTAACTTCACCTTCTTACCTTGGTTCTTGCACAAATTCTTCAAGAATGGATTAAAGCTCTTGTATTATCATATGTATGAGAATTTGGCACCTACGCATATGTATTCAAATCCATTGAAGGCACTTTAAGAAATCATATGTTTGGATCTAAATGGGTTTCAAATTGTAAAACCCAATACAAATCAAGTTATTTATGAAAGCAAAAAATTTCAATGGAAGGTTCCAAATGTTGTATAAATGCCACGACCAAAATGATGTTGGAGTTTTTGAAAGTTTAATATATATGTATTACTTAAATTGTTAACGGCTTACAATATTTTTATTATTTTACTTTTTTTTATATATATTAATTTTGTCGATTTTGTTTATATTATGGTATATGATTCTTATACTAGTCCGACCTTAGCTCAGTTGGTAGAGCGGAGGACTGTAGTGGTTGAAGAATCCCAAAGCCATCCTTAGGTCGCTGGTTCAAATCCGGCAGGTCGGAGTTTTAAAAGTTTAATACCTATGTACTATTGATATTAGTTTAAATTTTTAGGTATTTTGTTGAATGATTATATATTGTGAATATAGATAATTAACTATATGTCGGTAACCTTTGAAATGATTCGTTGCTTATCATTTGCATGTTTACCAAGGGTTGGGTAGGTAGTAATTATTTTAGGTGATAGCATCATAACTTCGGGTGCAAAGGAGTTTTGAATTTATTGCACAACTAAAAGTCAATTTAAACTTGTAGGTCATAATATCCATGCAAGTATTCCCAACTATTTTTTTTTTTTTTTTTTTTTTAACAAATCGAACAACCTGAATCCAATAAACGGTTAGGTTGTGAAAATTTTCGGGTTAGGTTGGGTTACCAATCCAACCAACCCGAACTATTGGGTTGTTCCAAAAAATTCTCTCAACCCAACCCAACCCGACCCGACCCATGTACACCCGTAACTTGTCTGATTGGCTTTATGCCATAAAATCTCGTAGTTAAATATTTTATTTTTAATAATAATTTTGATTATTTTATATGCCATTTAACACTATTTATTATATGATAAATCTAAGGTTATTAATGTAATTTTGAACAATATGTAATTGACAAATGGGTGGATCATGTTCAAGAAATAATCTAATGGGTTTATGGTATATGGATAAAGTTTGGTGTTTAACTGTGAGATTCTACCTCGGTTGGAAAGGAGAGTAGAACGAAACATTCCTTATAAAGGTGTGGAAACCTCTCCTTAACAGACGCGTTTTAAAACCATGAGGCTGACGGTGATACGTAACAGGTTAAAGCGGACAATATCTGCTAGTTGTGGGTTTGGGCTATTACGAATGGTATCGGAGTCACACACCGGGCAGTGTGCTAGCAAGGATGTTGGGCCCCTGAGGGGGTGGATTGTGAGATCCCACATCAGTTGGGAAGGGGAACCATACATTCCTTATAAGGGTGTGGAAACTCCTCTATGTCAGCGAGAACGCTGGGTCCCGAGGGGGGTGGAGTGTGAGATCCTACATTTGTTGGAGAGGAGAACCAAACATTCCTGATAAGGGTGTAGAAATCTCTCTGCGCCATCAAGGTGGATTGTAAGATCCCACATCGGTTGGAGATGGGAACCAAGCATTTCTTGTGGAAACCTCTCTGTACCAATGAAGTGGATTGTGAGATCTCACATCGGTTGGAGACGGGAACCAAACATTCCTTGTAAGGGTACGAAAACCTCTCCGTGCCAACGAGGACGCTTGCTCCAAAAGGGGGTGGATTGTGATAAAATAAGTCTACCCTTATATTATTTTTAAGAATTATCAAGATTGTAAACCATTCGTAAAATGTCACAACCAAAATTCTTTGGTATCAATTGTTGTGACGGAAGCGGAGGCAAGATCGATCGTACTCACACACCCACAAATATAAATTAAACAAAGAGACGCAAAGATTTACATGGTTCGGAAGTAAGAAATTTCCCTACATCCACGGGTGATAGCTAATCCCTAACCAAAGTGTTTACAAGTGTATCTCACACTCTCACACGGCAAATTCTCTGTTACAAAGTTCTTCCCATTGCCTCGGGTCAAATACAAAATGACAATGACTCCACATCTTAAACAATGTTAGACAAACTTTTATATAAACATAGCAATACTAATTCTCATACATGAATCAAAGCAACACTAGCATACATAAATCAAGATGATTCAAGTACCAATATGAGATAATGTACCAATATGGGAGATAAACCAAATGAATCCAATAGATTCATGAATCAAAGCGGGGAATGTACCAAAAGTCTTGAATAATCTCCACCTTGGCAGAAGATCTCCAAGAATATAACTTATTTGGCTGCCACCAAGTCAACCAACTACTTTTCAGGAGTAACTACCTTTGTCAACATATCCGCGAGATTATTAGCAGTTCCAATTTTCAATAAACAAATGTCCCCTTCATCAACAATTCTCGAACAAAATGAAATCGGACATCAATATGTTTGATACGAGCATGATAGACTTGGTTCTTCGACAAACAAATAGCACTCTGGCTATCACAAAACACTTCTATTTGTTCCTGAGAAATAACTAAGTCACCAAACCATGAATCTAGGTTCTTTAAAAGCTATAGTGACTGTCATATGCTCTGCTTCGGTGGTAGACAATGCAACAGTAGACAATAATTTTGAACGCCAACAAATAGGTCCACTAGCCATAGTGGACAGATAACCACTAATTGATCGTTACTTATCAATCTCCACTTGTCTCTTGGAAGCAATTGACATATCATCAACATACAAGATCAAATAGATAAACATACCACATAATTGTCAAATTGACTATGAGTGTACTTATGCTCCACCATGAAGTGATCAAAATTCAGATACCATTGACGAGGAGATTGTTTCAGCCTATACAAAGATTTCTTCAATCTACACTACTCGAAAACCAACTCACTGTGTCGTATATATTTCTTCTTCCAAATCTCCATGCAAGAAAACAATTTTTATATCAAGTTAAGCAAGCTGAAGATTAAATTAAGCGACCAAAACCAACAAAATTTGAATGGATGGAGATATTCACAATTCTTGAAAGTATGATTTCCAAAAACAAATTCCGAAAACAAATAAGCAAGCTTGCAATGAGAAACTTATCTTCGACAATTGATGCTGAGTTTGAGCACGCCTGGTGGTCGATGGGGTTAAGTCTTTCACAATACCACAAATGTCGAAACCTGGCTCTATTGATACTAATTGTGGTACCCTAATGCCACAACCAAAATGCTCTAATACAAATTGTTGTAGCGGAAGTGGGAGCAAGATCAATCATACTCACACACCCACAAATTGTTGTAGCTTACCATGTCTATTAGTAGTCGTGAAGATATCACAAAAGTCGAGACCACTTCCAATTTCTTGTAGTACAACTCAGTGATGTCAAGCTTGTCTCAGTTTCGTTAGTGCCTTATCGGGTGTAGAAATAGTTAGGGATCTCTGAACAAGGTCTTTGTTCATAAACTCGTCACAAGTGCTATTAGACCACACAGGTAAACTCGGTAGTTAGTCAACACACGAGGTTGCTCCCCCACTTCATTGTGATGTTATGGTCATGTGGAGGGGTTGCTAGCTAAGCTTTCACAAATGATATTCAGGTCTCATGACGCCATATCGTCTTTAATGTCAGCATGTTTGTTGAGGTTGCTCCTCTTCAACTTAGGATACCAGTGATTCACTTCCTAATCAATATAAGCCGCTAAATAAAAAGATCAAACAAGTTGGTTCACCGCAAAGCTCAGTTAGGTCGTTCAGGTGATTGTGCGACACTAGGTTAGGTGAACAACCTCCAAACCTTTATTGGGTTTGTAATACACACGAAAACTGACTTAGGAACTTCTAGACCATCCAGAAGCTTAGATAGGTGTAGGAGCATTAGGTGTAGGAGCTTCTGCATGAACTTCCTAGAGTCTAGATTAGGTGTAGAAGCTTATGCATGAATTTTCTAGAGTCCAAATTCAAGCTCATGGTAACTTACTAGGTCATGGATGTTTAAAAGCCTACGGTAGGCTACTTACCAACTATTTTTATGCTCACCAGATATTACTTTTTTTTTTCTCAAGTGATCAGCTGATTGGTTGACGTGGGAAGCATTCGGGAGTTATGCGACTACAGAGAAAGGTCATTCTAGAGAGTGAGTTCTTTTGGTATTTTGGCTATAGTTTGTTTGGTATCTCCTACCTTGGTCCCCGATTTTATATTAATACTCAAACAATCCTTCCAAAATAATAGATATATTTGATTTTATCTTTTAATGTTGTGTTATTTTTAAATTTTCAAAATTGTTTTATCGTACCTTTCTTAACACATTCTTGTGATTCAAAAGTCTAGATCATTAGACCAAAACGTTATGAGCAATTTTCATGAAGAAAGCTTGGAAAAAAATGACTCCAAGTCATCGAATGGTGGAATATTGTTTTCTTTAACTTTCTTTCCAAAACCCTAACCTCTTCTTTTCTCTTTCTTTTTTCTTCTTTGTTTTCTTTATCCTCTCTTTTTTAACTGGCTTCATCATTCCCACGGTTCCATCATAAGACCATGACCAAGACAATTTGCTCGTTATGCACCAGCTTCACATCTCTAACTAGTATCTTCATCGACTTCTCCCATATGAAGAATTCTCTCTAAAGAAAAGTGACTCATGTTCGATAACATATGAAGAGTCTGGGGTATACTTCTACGGTATAAACATATGGAACACGTTATGCACGGTGACAAGTGTAAATGGTAGTGCTAATTTGTATGGCCACTAGTCCTATATTCTCTAGGATCTCAAAGAGACCTACAAATCTTGTCTTCAACTTGCCCTTCTCCCAAATTTCAACACCTGTATCATAGGTGCAACTTTGAAAAAGACATGATCACCAGTAACAAACTCAAGTTCCTTCCTACGAGTGTCTTCGTAGTGCTTTTGCCCGCTTTGTGCCTTCAGTATTCTTTATCTGATTTTTTGCACTACTGCATTAATAATCTAAACCAACTCCGACCCTAGAAGTTGTTGCTCACCTACCTCTTCCTAGAAGATAGAAGTTTGACACCTACACTCGTATAGAGTCTCTAAGGGGGCAATCTACATAGTCACATGTAGCTATTATTATAAGCAAACTCCATTAAGTACAAGTGTTCATCCCAACAACCAGCAAAGTCTATAACACAATGTCCTCAACATGTCCTCTAGAATCAAGTTCGACCTCTCAGTTTATCCATGCATATGTGGATGAAAAGTCGTACTTAACCTCAGTTACATACCCAACATCTTATGTAGACTCTTCTAGAAGTGCGAGGTGAACCTTGTTTCCTGATCTCACGTGATGAAAATTGCAATACTGTGATGATGGGCTATCTCTTTAACATACAACTGAGTGTACCTGTCCACTTGGTATGTGATTTTTCTAGGAATGAAGTGAGTTGTCTTGGTCCACATATCTATGAATGACCCAAATGATTGTGTAATTCTGCTTGGTGTTTGGCAAATCCAAGATAAAGTCAATAATCACGTCTTCCCACTTCCATAGATCAGCATTAGCAGTTGCCACAACCCCGAAGGTCGCTATCTCGGTTTATTTACCTATTGAAAGGTCAGACATTGACCTACGCACTCAATTATTCTTCATTCCATGCCACTAGTAAGTAGTTTTTAAGCCCTCATACATCTTCATACTTTTAGGGTAGAACATATAAGACATATAGTGGGCTTTAGTGATAATATCCTTCCCAATTTCCTCATCCCATGGTATGCATAGGCGGGCTTGCCACAACAAGTTGTCATTTTACGAGACGTAAACCCCTTTGGCCTATCAGTCTCTTACTATTCCTAGATCTTTTTGAGGTACCACCTAGGCTTGACTATGGCCAAGCGTATCTTAAGCTACTAAAACCCAACGAAAGAGAAAGATACGTGAATAATAATGTAGGTGTATGTGTCTATATATTGCATAAGTGGAGAAGTAATATATGATCATAGTTCAGTGAGATGATGCATATAATACTTGCATGCATAACTTGACTTCAATTCTTTATGAGTCGAAGATATATACTCATAGTATTTTGATCATATTGATAGTACATTTTATATCATGATATTTCATAAGGCATAACTGTGGTCATAACGTCATATTAGCCATACTCAACATACATGGAAGTATATACATCACATCAACCTACATTAACATAAAAGTTCAATAACATGTACATAAATATCACGTATTGTTATTCATACAACAGACCCAACCACGCTCAAGGCAATCCAATAGTAAATTTACTTACGATTTTAGGCTTAAGTAGGTGCTCCTAAGCTCACCTTATCTAATCATTCAAAGGTTTAGCTTTGATGTGATCCAATTTCACTTTCTTCTTACTTAACCTAAGTCAAACCTAAACAATGAGAAATAATCTTAATTGGCTAAAATAGTAGTTCACTGACATTTTCGAACTTTAAATAGGTTCAAAATGCTTATGATCTAAAATAGGTAAATCGAGCCACAATTGGCCATGTCGAGCAAAGGAGAGTCGGTTGGAGCCACCAAGTCAAGCGCAAGGGGAAATGGCTATTGGAAGTTGTACACAAATTATAGCCTAGAGCTGCATGCTTATTGCATATGATACAGGCAGCTAGGAGCATATAGAGGGATGGGTTGCAGCCATTTAGTTCTGAGCACGCATCTGCGATTTGGTGGGCTTGCTTCGTGGATTAAGGTTCGGTTGAGCGCACTCAAATTGGACCGTCTAAAGAATTCGTGGACATGGGCGAGGCTGTTAGGTTGAGCATCTGTCTGCATTATGGGTTAATTGAGAGTTAGATGTCACACTGATGCTTGACAAGGGTGTTGCCTCATGTCCATTCTAAACCCTTTTACCTTACTTCAATGTAAGTTAGTTATTTATTATTTTATCATTTTAATTTATGTGTATGTCTACACTTCTCAAAGTTGATTGTTATCAAAATACTATAGGGAGATACAAAGGTTGTCAATCCTTTCTGCCCATAATATATGCTATGAATGTTGTTATTGTTCCTTATTGCTTGCAAGCTTATAACGTTACTTTCTCAAATTGATTTTAAGATGTTTTATTTAACTTTCTCTCACCTCGCTTTTTTAAGATGTTTTATTTAACTTTCTCTCACCTCGCTTTTTTAAATTTGTTTTTTAAGAGTGGGGTTAGAGACTTGATGGTTGGTTGAGATTGAAGAACTGACGTTCTATTTACGAGAAGTCTTTGACGATCTTTGACTTTGGAATCTTGTATGAGTGAGAATATCACAAAAGTTGATAAGATTGATAGTTAGCTGGCTACCTAGATGAGATACCCATCCAAGAATTGATGCCCACGATTGAGACCGTGGGTCAAATAAAGTCATATGAACCGGTGGCATGAGCGTGAGGGTAGCTCGACGAACTCTATTGCCCACATGGAGGAATACACCATAAAGCCTCCTCTGAGGTCCCCTTCACCCTTTGCTCGACACTTAAACCACTTTGACCATTTTGACTACACTTTCAAATGGCTCACAACTTCTTTATTCAACACTTGGATTCTATTGACATTGTCCACTTTTAGCATAAACTCTCATGACTTTGCTTTTTGTCTCCGTAGCAAGTCTCACACCAATGAAGATGGTGTTTCTTACCTCTAAACCCATGATCATCTTTGTGGGACTACTGCTCCCAATAATCTTTAACATCCTCGTTCTGCTTTATATGTAAGAGGGACCTATCGAGTGTCTGAATGCTCACAAAGAGCGACTCTTTATGCCTTCCACATTAAATTTGGTGAATTCATTAGCTAAATATGAGATGACTTTAGTTGAAACATCGTCAATTGAAAGCATTGAGAACCCTTACATGGAAGCCCCCTTACTTCAAAACATAGTGGGAGAGATGGAAGAGTCAGTGGAACAAGGTCTTATGTACGAGACATGAATTAACCATGTATCAGTTAAGAGAACTATGACCATCATACACAATTTCATGACAGAGACTGAAGCAATATACTATAGCATCAAGATATTCAAAAGATAAAAGTCATCAATTTAGCAACCCTACCTATAATACAAATACTATCCAATTGAAAAAAAAAAATATACATATGCAAGATAGTGAAAAATGTTGTACATGTTAGAAAAAGAAATATATTTTTCCATCTCATAAATTTACGTGTACTTCATATTAGAACGTTCTCACAAAAAAAATTGTCTCACTTCACGAAAAATTAAATAACTCTCTATATTTAATTTCTTAAATAAATATCAAAACCCATTTACAAAAAAAAAAAAAAAAAAAAAAAAAAAAAAAAAAAAAAAAAAAACAAAACAAAAAAGAAGAAGAATAAGAATGATTTTTTTTTTTTTTTTTTTTTTTTTTTTTTTTTGTTTTTGTATCACTAACACTTAATATAAACATGAGATCTCAACCACCTTAATTAAAACAGGAGCCACATGTAAAAATTCATATCAAAATCTTGAGGAGGCACATGTAACAATTCATATTGTCCCTACTCGACGCCACATGTAATAATTCATATCAAAATCTCAAGTTTTGAAGTTATTGTCTAGAGCCCTACTCGACCCTTGTCTTTGACACTCGTGTCGTCTCTCTCTCGAACTTAGCATATGCCTTAGCTTCAATGCACATTCTTGGTGCATTGGATGATGCACCGTCCTCATCTCGCATCATGACACTTCTCAATCTTGGAACTCATGTGGTCGGATAGATGTCACTTGAGGGTCCCCTTGTCTGTCTTGTGTGGAGGTCACAATCTATAATCTTGGGACTCATGTGGTCTGTCACTTGAGGGTCACCCCTTGTCTGTCTTGTGTGGAGGTCACAATCTACTTCATGTTAGTGATGTTGTGACATGCTCCTTCCGGCAATAAACGAGGGTTTTCTTCCTTTTGTTGGGCTTGAAAAGCCTATGATTAGAGGGAGGCTCGTTGGGGGGTTTTCTTCCTTTCGTTGGGCTTGAAAAGCCTATGATTAGAGGGAGGCTCGTGGGGACAGGAAACGTTCGACCTTCCACTAGCCTTTTCGTTCTTTTTTTCTTTTTTTAATGAAATTGGGTCGGTTCATGACCTAGTTTTTGTGCGTATAAACTTGAAACGAGCCCAAACGAACTCAAATCCAAAAAGATAAAAACAAACCAACCTAACCAAAAAAGTTATGAATAATGAAAATTTGAGAAAAAAAGAAAATGAAATCTAGTAAGCTTTTGAAAAATTTGGGCAACTCTCCCTCCACACTCATTTTGATTCAAACTAGTTTCTATAGCTTCATCGTGGGCTGAGGAGGCCTATAACTCATTAACATGAAATTATGTGCCGCTATTGACTCACGAACTAGAACCTGTGACCTTTAAAATTGGAGAGCACTAAGAGACCTTTAAAATTGGAGAGCACTAAGAGACCTTTAAAATTGGAGAGCACTAAGAGTTATAGAGTGACCCTAGATTAGTCAGATTATTAAAATGTAAAGGAGTCGATGTCCAAATTTATAGGATTCAAAACAGACATATTATTGATTCATGGCATTCCAAGTACAGAAGTTTGTAGGATAAAATGAAGAAAGGTTGAAGAAAAATGAATTAGGCACGCCCAAGAAGAAGATTGGCTATAACCAAGATGATACTACAAATATCTTCCACAGTCTTCCCGTTGCCAGACAGCGCCGATGGGTCCTTCGGCGGCTGCGTGAAGCTGTCCAGACAATCGCCGGCCTCCGTCATGGCTGCAGACGCCTTAATGTTGACGCCATTGTAGTCACCTTTCCCCAAGTTGTTCTTCCCATCCTCGATGTCGCCGGCGGCATCGTCATACTGTTCAGCACAGGTGGCATATCGCTCTTTAAGCTTGGGATCGACTGCCTTGGACGCCAGCGACTGGGCGAGGGCACGGGTTTGAGCAACCTTGTCGTGGGCGAGGTTGAGGGTGAAAGTGGCCAGCCCTTTTAGGTCTGTAGTGCCAGCAGATTTCAACACGTTAAAGCAAAAAGAAGGGTTTCTAGTTTTCTTGCAGATGGTGGAAACGATGTCGTCTTGGGAAGCCGCTTGCATGGGCAACATCCCATTGAAGAACAGTACTAAAAGGACAATCCTAAAGACGGCAAGAAAACTAGAAGATGCCATTTTTTATTTTGATTTTTCTGTCTGTTTTGCTCAATTAATCCGTAGGGAGGGTTCACATATTTATACACTCACAAATATTCCTTTTAATAGCTTTCACTTTAGAATTTTAAGTAAAACGCTATTAAAAGAAAAACGAACAAAAATAGACCGAATAGGTTAAGCTTTTTTCTCTCTAAACCCAATCACAAACTTGGCTTAGTTATCATGCACTTTTTTAGACAATACACCGTCTTGCTCCATGTGCCACTCTCGTGTTAACCTTGACTACACATGAGATTCATAACTTTACTCTCTTCTTAGTAAGATTTAACTGTTCTCCCCTACTTAAACTAATAATATTTATTTTACAAAAAAAAAAAAAAAAAAATCAATGTTATTAATGTAATCTTGAACCATAGTTTTCATGTATGTGAGAGGATAATATTGAATAAATAACCTGAAGAATATATAGTACATGAATAGTGCTAATACGTCGACAAATATTTGTTTTGCCAATATTTTTTGTTGTCCTCACGAAAAGTAGTCCTTGCCATCGTTGTGTGTTTTGACGTAAGGAATGTGAGTCAATAAACTCGACATGGTTAAAATCATGGATGTGGGAATCGTGCATTGAGAAGTTAGTAAGTCAACAAGCTCGACTTGGTTAAAATCATGGGATGTTGAAAAGTTAGTAATCATGGAACATTTCGGGGGAAATCATGAGACAACGGAGACCAACCTCAGCCCATAATTTTCTCCAAGTTTGTTAGAGGCAATCATGAGATAACTCAGCCGGAGATTTTCTGGGTCGGATAGAGGCAATCATGAGATAACCCAGACCATCCTCAGTCCGAGAACTTAGAAGTTTTTTGGAGTTAGCGAACTACTACGGAAGGTTTCTTTCTAGGACTTATTCAAACCTTGACATAAGGAGTTTTTGGTGTATGGGCTAATGCTAGCACTATTTTATGGTTCAAGCATGGTGTACAACGATGCCTCGAGAAAAGGATTGGGGTTGCGTGTTGGTGTTAATGAAGAAGTGATTGTATATGGCTCCTAATAGCTTAAAAAATATGAGCGTAACTACCTAACCATCGATTTGGAGTTAGCAATTGTGGTGTTCACGTTAAAAATATGGTGACGTTACTTGTATGGTGGAAAGGTACAGGTAGTAAAACCATAAGAGCCTCAAGCATCTTATTCAGGTAGAAAGAGTTGAACATGGGACAGAGGAGATAGTTGGAGTTTGCGAAGGATTATGATACAAAGATCCTTTATCACCCATGTAAAGCTAACATAGTGGCCGAAATGTTGAGTAGAAAGACAGCTCACTCTTCTGGTATGTCATTTTCGGTTCTCTAAATCTTAAAAAATTTCACTAGATGGTCATAATTCAAGTCTTTTAAGGATTAGTATGGGTGTAAAATAGTCAAAAGATCACCTTCCACACACCTTCACGCGCCCCATGCGTGGCTGGAAAGGCTTCTAAGCGTGATTTCACTCGCAACGGGCTCACGTGCAAATACCACGGCCAGTCGCTATTGGCCCTCAATTTAAGCATAATTTAACTTAAACTCCCAAAAACAATTTCACTACTTGACACGCACCCCACTCACGACACAAGTGTTCTTGGCTTCGAGTCCAGGCGACGTAAGGCATTAGTATTTTCTTATTTTTTCTTGGTGTGGCATGTGTCCTCCAAAAGCACACCTTGAAGTCTCGCAAAATGTTGCCTCATTGATTTTCCTTCAATTAACGTAGGGTCGGTGCATGTCCTTCCACCTCCATGAGCGTGCTTAGATTTAATCCACCTCTCCACAATGGTATCAGAGCCATGCCCTAAACTTAGTCGTGCTTAGTCAATTGTCGAACAAAAGACTCCAAAAGAAAAGGAGCCGAGCCTCCTTGAAGGCATAGTAAAAAATGACTAAGACTCAAGGCATAGTTTATTCAGTTCGTATGCTTAGTCAATTTATGCATGAACCAAGAAAACCACATTGTGAGGCAGCTCTTCAGGTTCTGAGATACATCAAAGGTACTCTTGGTCAAGGACTCCTACTACCATCTGAAAACAATTTAAGATTACAAGCATATTGCGATTCTGACTGGGGTGGTTGTCGAACTTCAAGACAGTCTATTTCTGGGTTCTGCATTTTCCTCGGAAATTTAATTATTTCTTGGAAGTCTAAACTAATGTGTCCAGATCATCAGCAGAAGCCTAGTATCGAGCTATGACATAACTCGAGCAGTTAGTCCTAAACATCTTGAAAACGAAAGACAAGATTTAAATTGTCTAGATGCCCTTAAGAACCCAGTAGGCTTCCACAATATCTAAGAATAACAAAGGTAACTTTTTCAAGTTGTTCGCAATATGTATGGTGTTAATAGGGTCTCCGCTACCGTTTCCACTCCAGTACCCATACCATCGAGTTTTTAACCCGATACTGTACTATCGAGCCAGGTATAGGTCAGCTAGAGTATGCAATTAGGTGTCCCAACTTTGTGAAAATTGTCAAATGTTTCTTGAACAAGACCACTTAGATGTAAAACTATTCTTGAGATGGGTGCATGGGATCATGTAGGTTAATCCAATAGTTGGCCGGCACACAAGGGTCGCTTCCCCCAAATTCTGGTGACTCTATGATCCTGTGGGAGGGTCCGCCAACTAACCTCCCATAAATGAGGTTTAGACTAGAAGACACCTTACTGCCCAATCAAAACTTTATGAAGTAGCACCTCAATCCAAGGCGTTGGACATTCACCGCAAGAGAATAGCAAACTATATAAATATAAGACCTACCAGGATGAGGATGCCATAAGAGCCTATGAGTAGATTGCTTATTGAGTTTTATTTTTATACTTGCCCTTTTCTTTGTTTTCCCCCTTTTCCTTCTTTTTTTTCCTTTTTTTTTTTTTTAGGTGTTCGTAGGTTGGAATTGAGGTGGGGAGCATTTGAGAGTTGTTTGGTCACAAGGGGTCATTCTCAAGTGTTAGCTCATCTTCCTATTTTGTGTCTTTTGTATTTCCTTCTATAATTGTATTCCAATGGCAACTAGTGAGAAAGCTTAGTCACAATCTATTTTCTCTCATTAAGTTTCATGAATTAGAAAATAATAAACCTTCCAATTTATTGTCTAATATATCTAATATAGCAACTTGTTGTTCAATTAAGCTCACTATGATGAGGCCTATCCAATTCATGACTATCATTACCATTCATTTAACTCGCAAATTAAATGGTTAGCTATTTATTGGTTTCACCTTGGTTTCACCTTGAACCAACTTATTAACGGTAACAGCCTAGATTCGTCCCTAGCATATATTGCCCTCTTCGGACTTTCTCTCTCAGACTTCCCCTCAAGATTTTTAAAACGCGTCTGCTAGGGAGAGGTTATCACATGATAAAGGGTGTTTCGTTCTCCTCCCCAATCAATATGGGATCTTGCAACTCTTCATTCAGTCTCAATCGTGGGTGTAATGGACGATCAATCAAACTTAACTCATTCACATACATGACGAAACAAAAAAAAATTAGAGGTTTTAATCATCTTACCTACAAAGCTACGAAGCCATTGACAGAGTCGATGAAGAAAGAATCCCAACTAATGACGTAACGGAAGCCGAGTTCAATTCTCCTCTTTCAGATTGCGTGTAACTGAGATCTATGAAAAGAGCCTGTATTGCTAGTAGCTTATGCATTCAAACATGAAAAAGAAGATAAGAGAGAAAAAAATAATTAGAGTTTAAAAACATAAACGAATGCATTTTTTATTTTACAAAAAAGTAAAACAATATCGCTAAGAAGGAGGGCTTGAACCTCCGACCTGGTGGTTAACAGCCACACGCTCTAACCAAACTCAACTATACCAGCTAATCGTTCATTCTATTTTGAATTTATTTATTTAAAATATATTTTTCGTTTAGGATTATTAATTCAGGGTCAAAAGCAGGATTGGTAAGCTTCAATGAGACACCGAGATTTGAAGTGAAAGATGATGCTGGGATGACAATTGCAAAACATGGTTCGATAAGAAGAAAAATGAGTAGAGGCAAGTTCATGGTACAAGAAGTGGAAGGAAGAACAACACCTCAGGTGGTGATGGTGGTTGATTTTCGTAATTCGGGTCCACGTAAGTAGAGACCGGGTTGAGGGGCTTGCAAAGTTGATCATTTCTAAGGCATGTCGAGGCAATTTACGACGTATTCGTGCTATATAGGATGTTCTCACCTTCAACATAATATAATAAGGCAGGAGTGTTGAAAATTGTTAGCGTCTAACATTAGCTAATTTAAAGGAAAGATCATGAGTATATTTGAGAAACACTATTTAAAAAAACAAAGAAAAAAAAAAGACCAAAAGAAAGTCTGAATAGCTGATACTCAAAATGAATAAATATCGTATCGAGAAGTTCCAGAACCAAAGAGAAGTTTGGTTAAAAAATTGTTTAATTG
This sequence comes from Cucurbita pepo subsp. pepo, assembly GCF_057944985.1. Lineage (NCBI taxonomy): Eukaryota > Viridiplantae > Streptophyta > Magnoliopsida > Cucurbitales > Cucurbitaceae > Cucurbita > Cucurbita pepo. Next base: position 11,491,940 of record NC_141799.1, on the reverse strand, counting down.
TTTGAGGTTGAGTTGGAAAAATATGACTATAAGGTTCTCTAATTTCCTAGTCGACATTGACATGGGTTTCTCCTTCGGCAGTGGTTCTTAGAGCTTAATGCTATGTGGCATAGGATTATTATGTGTATGCATACTATACATCTAGTAATCTCCAAGTATATAGCAGAACAAATCAAGTCATATTATACATTGAATAATTCTAGCATCCATAGTGAAGCAACGAGTTGTATAGGTGCAAAGTGTTGGATGAAAGTCCCACGTCGCCTAATTTAGGGAGTGATCATGAGTTTATTATCAAGGAATACTATCTCCATTGGTTTGAGGCCTTTTGGGGAAGTCCAAAGTAAAACCCGAGAGCTTATGCTCAAAGTGGACAATATCATACCATTGTGGAGAGTCGTGTTCATCCTAATATAGTATCAGAGTCATGCCTTAAACTTAGATATGTCAATAGAATCCTCAAATGTCGAACAAAAGACTCCAAAAGAAAAAGGAGTTGAGGTTCGATTAAGGGGAGGCGTACTTTGTTCGAGTGGAGGGGTTGGATAAAAGTCTCACATCCGCTAATTTAGGGACTGATCATGGGTTTATAATTCAGGAATACTATCTCCATTGGTTTGAGGCCTTTTGGGGAAGCCCAAAGAAAAACCATGAGAGCTTATGCTCAAAGTTGACAATATCATACCATTGTGGAGAGTTGTGTTCTTCCAACACAAAGCAGGTCTCGAAGGACAAGCACCCCGACACATGGCCCAAAGCCTATGTGTGTGTCAAACCAGGTTCTTGAACAAATTCTTAGGGCGAGCTACAACCTATCTAACTTCACCTTCTTACCTTGGTTCTTGCACAAATTCTTCAAGAATGGATTAAAGCTCTTGTATTATCATATGTATGAGAATTTGGCACCTACGCATATGTATTCAAATCCATTGAAGGCACTTTAAGAAATCATATGTTTGGATCTAAATGGGTTTCAAATTGTAAAACCCAATACAAATCAAGTTCTTTATGAAAGCAAAAAATTTCAATGGAAGGTTCCAAATGTTGTATAAATGCCACGACCAAAATGATGTTGGAGTTTTTGAAAGTTTAATATATATGTATTACTTAAATTGTTAACGGCTTACAATATTTTTATTATTTTACTTTTTTTTATATATATTAATTTTGTCGATTTTGTTTATATTATGGTATATGATTCTTATACTAGTCCGACCTTAGCTCAGTTGGTAGAGCGGAGGACTGTAGTGGTTGAAGAATCCCAAAGCCATCCTTAGGTCGCTGGTTCAAATCCGGCAGGTCGGAGTTTTAAAAGTTTAATACCTATGTACTATTGATATTAGTTTAAATTTTTAGGTATTTTGTTGAATGATTATATATTGTGAATATAGATAATTAACTATATGTCGGTAACCTTTGAAATGATTCGTTGCTTATCATTTGCATGTTTACCAAGGGTTGGGTAGGTAGTAATTATTTTAGGTGATAGCCTCATAACTTCGGGTGCAAAGGAGTTTTGAATTTATTGCACAACTAAAAGTCAATTTAAACTTGTAGGTCATAATATCCATGCAAGTATTCCCAACTATTTTTTTTTTTTTTTTTTTTTTAACAAATCGAACAACCTGAATCCAATAAACGGTTAGGTTGTGAAAATTTTCGGGTTAGGTTGGGTTACCAATCCAACCAACCCGAACTATTGGGTTGTTCCAAAAAATTCTCTCAACCCAACCCAACCCGACCCGACCCATGTACACCCGTAACTTGTCTGATTGGCTTTATGCCATAAAATCTCGTAGTTAAATATTTTATTTTTAATAATAATTTTGATTATTTTATATGCCATTTAACACTATTTATTATATGATAAATCTAAGGTTATTAATGTAATTTTGAACAATATGTAATTGACAAATGGGTGGATCATGTTCAAGAAATAATCTAATGGGTTTATGGTATATGGATAAAGTTTGGTGTTTAACTGTGAGATTCTACCTCGGTTGGAAAGGAGAGTAGAACGAAACATTCCTTATAAAGGTGTGGAAACCTCTCCTTAACAGACGCGTTTTAAAACCATGAGGCTGACGGTGATACGTAACAGGTTAAAGCGGACAATATCTGCTAGTTGTGGGATTGGGCTATTACGAATGGTATCGGAGTCACACACCGGGCAGTGTGCCAGCAAGGATGTTGGGCCCCTGAGGGGGTGGATTGTGAGATCCCACATCAGTTGGGAAGGGGAACCATACATTCCTTATAAGGGTGTGGAAACTCCTCTATGTCAGCGAGAACGCTGGGTCCCGAGGGGGGTGGAGTGTGAGATCCTACATTTGTTGGAGAGGAGAACCAAACATTCCTGATAAGGGTGTAGAAATCTCTCTGCGCCATCAAGGTGGATTGTGAGATCCCACATCGGTTGGAGATGGGAACCAAGCATTTCTTGTGGAAACCTCTCTGTACCAATGAAGTGGATTGTGAGATCTCACATCGGTTGGAGACGGGAACCAAACATTCCTTGTAAGGGTACGAAAACCTCTCCGTGCCAACGAGGACGCTTGCTCCAAAAGGGGGTGGATTGTGATAAAATAAGTCTACCCTTATATTATTTTTAAGAATTATCAAGATTGTAAACCATTCGTAAAATGTCACAACCAAAATTCTTTGGTATCAATTGTTGTGACGGAAGCGGAGGCAAGATCGATCGTACTCACACACCCACAAATATAAATTAAACAAAGAGACGCAAAGATTTACATGGTTCGGAAGTAAGAAATTTCCCTACATCCACGGGTGATAGCTAATCCCTAACCAAAGTGTTTACAAGTGTATCTCACACTCTCACACGGCAAATTCTCTGTTACAAAGTTCTTCCCATTGCCTCGGGTCAAATACAAAATGACAATGACTCCACATCTTAAACAATGTTAGACAAACTTTTATATAAACATAGCAATACTAATTCTCATACATGAATCAAAGCAACACTAGCATACATAAATCAAGATGATTCAAGTACCAATATGAGATAATGTACCAATATGGGAGATAAACCAAATGAATCCAATAGATTCATGAATCAAAGCGGGGAATGTACCAAAAGTCTTGAATAATCTCCACCTTGGCAGAAGATCTCCAAGAATATAACTTATTTGGCTGCCACCAAGTCAACCAACTACTTTTCAGGAGTAACTACCTTTGTCAACATATCCGCGAGATTATTAGCAGTTCCAATTTTCAATAAACAAATGTCCCCTTCATCAACAATTCTCGAACAAAATGAAATCGGACATCAATATGTTTGATACGAGCATGATAGACTTGGTTCTTCGACAAACAAATAGCACTCTGGCTATCACAAAACACTTCTATTTGTTCCTGAGAAATAACTAAGTCACCAAACCATGAATCTAGGTTCTTTAAAAGCTATAGTGACTGTCATATGCTCTGCTTCGGTGGTAGACAATGCAACAGTAGACAATAATTTTGAACGCCAACAAATAGGTCCACTAGCCATAGTGGACAGATAACCACTAATTGATCGTTACTTATCAATCTCCACTTGTCTCTTGGAAGCAATTGACATATCATCAACATACAAGATCAAATAGATAAACATACCACATAATTGTCAAATTGACTATGAGTGTACTTATGCTCCACCATGAAGTGATCAAAATTCAGATACCATTGACGAGGAGATTGTTTCAGCCTATACAAAGATTTCTTCAATCTACACTACTCGAAAACCAACTCACTGTGTCGTATATATTTCTTCTTCCAAATCTCCATGCAAGAAAACAATTTTTATATCAAGTTAAGCAAGCTGAAGATTAAATTAAGCGACCAAAACCAACAAAATTTGAATGGATGGAGATATTCACAATTCTTGAAAGTATGATTTCCAAAAACAAATTCCGAAAACAAATAAGCAAGCTTGCAATGAGAAACTTATCTTCGACAATTGATGCTGAGTTTGAGCACGCCTGGTGGTCGATGGGGTTAAGTCTTTCACAATACCACAAATGTCGAAACCTGGCTCTATTGATACTAATTGTGGTACCCTAATGCCACAACCAAAATGCTCTAATACAAATTGTTGTAGCGGAAGTGGGAGCAAGATCAATCATACTCACACACCCACAAATTGTTGTAGCTTACCATGTCTATTAGTAGTCGTGAAGATATCACAAAAGTCGAGACCACTTCCAATTTCTTGTAGTACAACTCAGTGATGTCAAGCTTGTCTCAGTTTCGTTAGTGCCTTATCGGGTGTAGAAATAGTTAGGGATCTCTGAACAAGGTCTTTGTTCATAAACTCGTCACAAGTGCTATTAGACCACACAGGTAAACTCGGTAGTTAGTCAACACACGAGGTTGCTCCCCCACTTCATTGTGATGTTATGGTCATGTGGAGGGGTTGCTAGCTAAGCTTTCACAAATGATATTCAGGTCTCATGACGCCATATCGTCTTTAATGTCAGCATGTTTGTTGAGGTTGCTCCTCTTCAACTTAGGATACCAGTGATTCACTTCCTAATCAATATAAGCCGCTAAATAAGAAGATCAAACAAGTTGGTTCACCGCAAAGCTCAGTTAGGTCGTTCAGGTGATTGTGCGACACTAGGTTAGGTGAACAACCTCCAAACCTTTATTGGGTTTGTAATACACACGAAAACTGACTTAGGAACTTCTAGACCATCCAGAAGCTTAGATAGGTGTAGGAGCATTAGGTGTAGGAGCTTCTGCATGAACTTCCTAGAGTCTAGATTAGGTGTAGAAGCTTATGCATGAATTTCCTAGAGTCCAAATTCAAGCTCATGGTAACTTACTAGGTCATGGATGTTTAAAAGCCTACGGTAGGCTACTTACCAACTATTTTTATGCTCACCAGATATTACTTTTTTTTTTCTCAAGTGATCAGCTGATTGGTTGACGTGGGAAGGAGTTATGCGACCACAGAGAAAGGTCATTCTAGAGAGTCAGTTCTTTTGGTATTTTGGCTATAGTTTGTTTGGTATCTCCTACCTTGGTCCCCGATTTTATATTAATACTCAAACAATCCTTCCAAAATAATAGATATATTTGATTTTATCTTTTAATGTTGTGTTATTTTTAAATTTTCAAAATTGTTTTATCGTACCTTTCTTAACACATTCTTGTGATTCAAAAGTCTAGATCATTAGACCAAAGCGTTATGAGCAATTTTCATGAAGAAAGCTTGGAAAAAAATGACTCCAAGTCATCGAATCTAGTGGTGGAATATTGTTTTCTTTAACTTTCTTTCCAAAACCCTAACCTCTTCTTTTCTCTTTCTTTTTTCTTCTTTGTTTTCTCTATCCTCTCTTTTTTAATTGGCTTCATCATTCCCATGGTTCCATCATAAGACCATGACCAAGACAATTTGCTCGTTATGCACCAGCTTCACGTCTCTAACTAGTATCTTCATCGACTTCTCCCATATGAAGAATCCTCTCTAAAGAAAAGTGACTCATGTTCGATAACATATGAAGAGTCTGGGGTATACTTCTACGGTATAAACATATGGAACACGTTATGCACGGTGACAAGTGTAAATGGTAGTGCTAATTTGTATGGCCACTAGTCCTATATTCTCTAGGATCTCAAAGAGACCTACAAATCTTGTCTTCAACTTGCCCTTCTCCCAAATTTCAACACCTGTATCATAGGTGCAACTTTGAAAAAGACATGATCACTAGTAACAAACTCAAGTTCCTTCAACTTGCCCTTCTCCCAAATTTCAACACCTGTATCATAGGTGCAACTTTGAAAAAGACATGATCACCAGTAACAAACTCAAGTTCCTTCCTACGAGTGTCTTCGTAGTGCTTTTGCCCGCTTTGTGCCTTCAGTATTCTTTATCTGATTTTTTGCACTACTGCATTAATAATCTAAACCAACTCCGACCCTAGAAGTTGTTGCTCACCTACCTCTTCCTAGAAGATAGAAGTTTGACACCTACACTCGTATAGAGTCTCTAAGGGGGCAATCTACATAGTCACATGTAGCTATTATTATAAGCAAACTCCATTAAGTACAAGTGTTCATCCCAACAACCAGCAAAGTCTATAACACAATGTCCTCAACATGTCCTCTAGAATCAAGTTCGACCTCTCAGTTTATCCATGCATATGTGGATGAAAAGTCGTACTTAACCTCAGTTACATACCCAACATCTTATGTAGACTCTTCTAGAAGTGCGAGGTGAACCTTGTTTCCTGATCTCACGTGATGAAAATTGCAATACTGTGATGATGGGCTATCTCTTTAACATACAACTGAGTGTACCTGTCCACTTGGTATGTGATTTTTCTAGGAATGAAGTGAGTTGTCTTGGTCCACATATCTATGAATGACCCAAATGATTGTGTAATTCTGCTTGGTGTTTGGCAAATCCAAGATAAAGTCAATAATCACGTCTTCCCACTTCCATAGATCAGCATTAGCAGTTGCCACAACCCCGAAGGTCGCTATCTCGGTTTATTTACCTATTGAAAGGTCAGACATTGACCTACGCACTCAATTATTCTTCATTCCATGCCACTAGTAAGTAGTTTTTAAGCCCTCATACATCTTCATACTTTTAGGGTAGAACATATAAGACATATAGTGGGCTTTAGTGATAATATCCTTCCCAATTTCCTCATCCCATGGTATGCATAGGCGGGCTTGCCACAACAAGTTGTCATTTTACGAGACGTAAACCCCTTTGGCCTATCAGTCTCTTACTATTCCTAGATCTTTTTGAGGTACCACCTAGGCTTGACTATGGCCAAGCGTATCTTAAGCTACTAAAACCCAACGAAAGAGAAAGATACGTGAATAATAATGTAGGTGTATGTGTCTATATATTGCATAAGTGGAGAAGTAATATATGATCATAGTTCAGTGAGATGATGCATATAATACTTGCATGCATAACTTGACTTCAATTCTTTATGAGTCGAAGATATATACTCATAGTATTTTGATCATATTGATAGTACATTTTATATCATGATATTTCATAAGGCATAACTGTGGTCATAACGTCATATTAGCCATACTCAACATACATGGAAGTATATACATCACATCAACCTACATTAACATAAAAGTTCAATAACATGTACATAAATATCACGTATTGTTATTCATACAACAGACCCAACCACGCTCAAGGCAATCCAATAGTAAATTTACTTACGATTTTAGGCTTAAGTAGGTGCTCCTAAGCTCACCTTATCTAATCATTCAAAGGTTTAGCTTTGATGTGATCCAATTTCACTTTCTTCTTACTTAACCTAAGTCAAACCTAAACAATGAGAAATAATCTTAATTGGCTAAAATAGTAGTTCACTGACATTTTCGAACTTTAAATAGGTTCAAAATGCTTATGATCTAAAATAGGTAAATCGAGCCACAATTGGCCATGTCGAGCAAAGGAGAGTCGGTTGGAGCCACCAAGTCAAGCGCAAGGGGAAATGGCTATTGGAAGTTGTACACAAATTATAGCCTAGAGCTGCATGCTTATTGCATATGATACAGGCAGCTAGGAGCATATAGAGGGATGGGTTGCAGCCATTTAGTTCTGAGCACGCATCTGCGATTTGGTGGGCTTGCTTCGTGGATTAAGGTTCGGTTGAGCGCACTCAAATTGGACCGTCTAAAGAATTCGTGGACATGGGCGAGGCTGTTAGGTTGAGCATCTGTCTGCATTATGGGTTAATTGAGAGTTAGATGTCACACTGATGCTTGACAAGGGTGTTGCCTCATGTCCATTCTAAACCCTTTTACCTTACTTCAATGTAAGTTAGTTATTTATTATTTTATCATTTTAATTTATGTGTATGTCTACACTTCTCAAAGTTGATTGTTATCAAAATACTATAGGGAGATACAAAGGTTGTCAATCCTTTCTGCCCATAATATATGCTATGAATGTTGTTATTGTTCCTTATTGCTTGCAAGCTTATAACGTTACTTTCTCAAATTGATTTTAAGATGTTTTATTTAACTTTCTCTCACCTCGCTTTTTTAAGATGTTTTATTTAACTTTCTCTCACCTCGCTTTTTTAAATTTGTTTTTTAAGAGTGGGGTTAGAGACTTGATGGTTGGTTGAGATTGAAGAACTGACGTTCTATTTACGAGAAGTCTTTGACGATCTTTGACTTTGGAATCTTGTATGAGTGAGAATATCACAAAAGTTGATAAGATTGATAGTTAGCTGGCTACCTAGATGAGATACCCATCCAAGAATTGATGCCCACGATTGAGACCGTGGGTCAAATAAAGTCATATGAACCGGTGGCATGAGCGTGAGGGTAGCTCGACGGACTCTATTGCCCACATGGAGGAATACACCATAAAGCCTCCTCTGAGGTCCCCTTCACCCTTTGCTCGACACTTAAACCACTTTGACCATTTTGACTACACTTTCAAATGGCTCACAACTTCTTTATTCAACACTTGGATTCTATTGACATTGTCCACTTTTAGCATAAACTCTCATGACTTTGCTTTTTGTCTCCGTAGCAAGTCTCACACCAATGAAGATGGTGTTTCTTACCTCTAAACCCATGATCATCTTTGTGGGACTACTGCTCCCAATAATCTTTAACATCCTCGTTCTGCTTTATATGTAAGAGGGACCTATCGAGTGTCTGAATGCTCACAAAGAGCGACTCTTTATGCCTTCCACATTAAATTTGGTGAATTCATTAGCTAAATATGAGATGACTTTAGTTGAAACATCGTCAATTGAAAGCATTGAGAACCCTTACATGGAAGCCCCCTTACTTCAAAACATAGTGGGAGAGATGGAAGAGTCAGTGGAACAAGGTCTTATGTACGAGACATGAATTAACCATGTATCAGTTAAGAGAACTATGACCATCATACACAATTTCATGACAGAGACTGAAGCAATATACTATAGCATCAAGATATTCAAAAGATAAAAGTCATCAATTTAGCAACCCTACCTATAATACAAATACTATCCAATTGAAAAAAAAAAATATACATATGCAAGATAGTGAAAAATGTTGTACATGTTAGAAAAAGAAATATATTTTTCCATCTCATAAATTTACGTGTACTTCATATTAGAACGTTCTCACAAAAAAAATTGTCTCACTTCACGAAAAATTAAATAACTCTCTATATTTAATTTCTTAAATAAATATCAAAACCCATTTACAAAAAAAAAAAAAAAAAAAAAAAAAAAAAAAAAAAAAAAAAAAAACAAAAAAGAAGAAGAATAAGAATGATTTTTTTTTTTTTTTTTTTTTTTTTTTTTTTTTTTGTTTTTGTATCACTAACACTTAATATAAACATGAGATCTCAACCACCTTAATTAAAACAGGAGCCACATGTAAAAATTCATATCAAAATCTTGAGGAGGCACATGTAACAATTCATATTGTCCCTACTCGACGCCACATGTAATAATTCATATCAAAATCTCAAGTTTTGAAGTTATTGTCTAGAGCCCTACTCGACCCTTGTCTTTGACACTCGTGTCGTCTCTCTCTCGAACTTAGCATATGCCTTAGCTTCAATGCACATTCTTGGTGCATTGGATGATGCACCGTCCTCATCTCGCATCATGACACTTCTCAATCTTGGAACTCATGTGGTCGGATAGATGTCACTTGAGGGTCCCCTTGTCTGTCTTGTGTGGAGGTCACAATCTATAATCTTGGGACTCATGTGGTCTGTCACTTGAGGGTCACCCCTTGTCTGTCTTGTGTGGAGGTCACAATCTACTTCATGTTAGTGATGTTGTGACATGCTCCTTCCGGCAATAAACGAGGGTTTTCTTCCTTTTGTTGGGCTTGAAAAGCCTATGATTAGAGGGAGGCTCGTTGGGGGGTTTTCTTCCTTTCGTTGGGCTTGAAAAGCCTATGATTAGAGGGAGGCTCGTGGGGACAGGAAACGTTCGACCTTCCACTAGCCTTTTCGTTCTTTTTTTCTTTTTTTAATGAAATTGGGTCGGTTCATGACCTAGTTTTTGTGCGTATAAACTTGAAACGAGCCCAAACGAACTCAAATCCAAAAAGATAAAAACAAACCAACCTAACCAAAAAAGTTATGAATAATGAAAATTTGAGAAAAAAAGAAAATGAAATCTAGTAAGCTTTTGAAAAATTTGGGCAACTCTCCCTCCACACTCATTTTGATTCAAACTAGTTTCTATAGCTTCATCGTGGGCTGAGGAGGCCTATAACTCATTAACATGAAATTATGTGCCGCTATTGACTCACGAACTAGAACCTGTGACCTTTAAAATTGGAGAGCACTAAGAGACCTTTAAAATTGGAGAGCACTAAGAGACCTTTAAAATTGGAGAGCACTAAGAGTTATAGAGTGACCCTAGATTAGTCAGATTATTAAAATGTAAAGGAGTCGATGTCCAAATTTATAGGATTCAAAACAGACATATTATTGATTCATGGCATTCCAAGTACAGAAGTTTGTAGGATAAAATGAAGAAAGGTTGAAGAAAAATGAATTAGGCACGCCCAAGAAGAAGATTGGCTATAACCAAGATGATACTACAAATATCTTCCACAGTCTTCCCGTTGCCAGACAGCGCCGATGGGTCCTTCGGCGGCTGCGTGAAGCTGTCCAGACAATCGCCGGCCTCCGTCATGGCTGCAGACGCCTTAATGTTGACGCCATTGTAGTCACCTTTCCCCAAGTTGTTCTTCCCATCCTCGATGTCGCCGGCGGCATCGTCATACTGTTCAGCACAGGTGGCATATCGCTCTTTAAGCTTGGGATCGACTGCCTTGGACGCCAGCGACTGGGCGAGGGCACGGGTTTGAGCAACCTTGTCGTGGGCGAGGTTGAGGGTGAAAGTGGCCAGCCCTTTTAGGTCTGTAGTGCCAGCAGATTTCAACACGTTAAAGCAAAAAGAAGGGTTTCTAGTTTTCTTGCAGATGGTGGAAACGATGTCGTCTTGGGAAGCCGCTTGCATGGGCAACATCCCATTGAAGAACAGTACTAAAAGGACAATCCTAAAGACGGCAAGAAAACTAGAAGATGCCATTTTTTATTTTGATTTTTCTGTCTGTTTTGCTCAATTAATCCGTAGGGAGGGTTCACATATTTATACACTCACAAATATTCCTTTTAATAGCTTTCACTTTAGAATTTTAAGTAAAACGCTATTAAAAGAAAAACGAACAAAAATAGACCGAATAGGTTAAGCTTTTTTCTCTCTAAACCCAATCACAAACTTGGCTTAGTTATCATGCACTTTTTTAGACAATACACCGTCTTGCTCCATGTGCCACTCTCGTGTTAACCTTGACTACACATGAGATTCATAACTTTACTCTCTTCTTAGTAAGATTTAACTGTTCTCCCCTACTTAAACTAATAATATTTATTTTACAAAAAAAAAAAAAAAAAAATCAATGTTATTAATGTAATCTTGAACCATAGTTTTCATGTATGTGAGAGGATAATATTGAATAAATAACCTGAAGAATATATAGTACATGAATAGTGCTAATACGTCGACAAATATTTGTTTTGCCAATATTTTTTGTTGTCCTCACGAAAAGTAGTCCTTGCCATCGTTGTGTGTTTTGACGTAAGGAATGTGAGTCAATAAACTCGACATGGTTAAAATCATGGATGTGGGAATCGTGCATTGAGAAGTTAGTAAGTCAACAAGCTCGACTTGGTTAAAATCATGGGATGTTGAAAAGTTAGTAATCATGGAACATTTCGGGGGAAATCATGAGACAACGGAGACCAACCTCAGCCCATAATTTTCTCCAAGTTTGTTAGAGGCAATCATGAGATAACTCAGCCGGAGATTTTCTGGGTCGGATAGAGGCAATCATGAGATAACCCAGACCATCCTCAGTCCGAGAACTTAGAAGTTTTTTGGAGTTAGCGAACTACTACGGAAGGTTTCTTTCTAGGACTTATTCAAACCTTGACATAAGGAGTTTTTGGTGTATGGGCTAATGCTAGCACTATTTTATGGTTCAAGCATGGTGTACAACGATGCCTCGAGAAAAGGATTGGGGTTGCGTGTTGGTGTTAATGAAGAAGTGATTGTATATGGCTCCTAATAGCTTAAAAAATATGAGCGTAACTACCTAACCATCGATTTGGAGTTAGCAATTGTGGTGTTCACGTTAAAAATATGGTGACGTTACTTGTATGGTGGAAAGGTACAGGTAGTAAAACCATAAGAGCCTCAAGCATCTTATTCAGGTAGAAAGAGTTGAACATGGGACAGAGGAGATAGTTGGAGTTTGCGAAGGATTATGATACAAAGATCCTTTATCACCCATGTAAAGCTAACATAGTGGCCGAAATGTTGAGTAGAAAGACAGCTCACTCTTCTGGTATGTCATTTTCGGTTCTCTAAATCTTAAAAAATTTCACTAGATGGTCATAATTCAAGTCTTTTAAGGATTAGTATGGGTGTAAAATAGTCAAAAGATCACCTTCCACACACCTTCACGCGCCCCATGCGTGGCTGGAAAGGCTTCTAAGCGTGATTTCACTCGCAACGGGCTCACGTGCAAATACCACGGCCAGTCGCTATTGGCCCTCAATTTAAGCATAATTTAACTTAAACTCCCAAAAACAATTTCACTACTTGACACGCACCCCACTCACGACACAAGTGTTCTTGGCTTCGAGTCCAGGCGACGTAAGGCATTAGTATTTTCTTATTTTTTCTTGGTGTGGCATGTGTCCTCCAAAAGCACACCTTGAAGTCTCGCAAAATGTTGCCTCATTGATTTTCCTTCAATTAACGTAGGGTCGGTGCATGTCCTTCCACCTCCATGAGCGTGCTTAGATTTAATCCACCTCTCCACAATGGTATCAGAGCCATGCCCTAAACTTAGTCGTGCTTAGTCAATTGTCGAACAAAAGACTCCAAAAGAAAAGGAGCCGAGCCTCCTTGAAGGCATAGTAAAAAATGACTAAGACTCAAGGCATAGTTTATTCAGTTCGTATGCTTAGTCAATTTATGCATGAACCAAGAAAACCACATTGTGAGGCAGCTCTTCAGGTTCTGAGATACATCAAAGGTACTCTTGGTCAAGGACTCCTACTACCATCTGAAAACAATTTAAGATTACAAGCATATTGCGATTCTGACTGGGGTGGTTGTCGAACTTCAAGACAGTCTATTTCTGGGTTCTGCATTTTCCTCGGAAATTTAATTATTTCTTGGAAGTCTAAACTAATGTGTCCAGATCATCAGCAGAAGCCTAGTATCGAGCTATGACATAACTCGAGCAGTTAGTCCTAAACATCTTGAAAACGAAAGACAAGATTTAAATTGTCTAGATGCCCTTAAGAACCCAGTAGGCTTCCACAATATCTAAGAATAACAAAGGTAACTTTTTCAAGTTGTTCGCAATATGTATGGTGTTAATAGGGTCTCCGCTACCGTTTCCACTCCAGTACCCATACCATCGAGTTTTTAACCCGATACTGTACTATCGAGCCAGGTATAGGTCAGCTAGAGTATGCAATTAGGTGTCCCAACTTTGTGAAAATTGTCAAATGTTTCTTGAACAAGACCACTTAGATGTAAAACTATTCTTGAGATGGGTGCATGGGATCATGTAGGTTAATCCAATAGTTGGCCGGCACACAAGGGTCGCTTCCCCCAAATTCTGGTGACTCTATGATCCTGTGGGAGGGTCCGCCAACTAACCTCCCATAAATGAGGTTTAGACTAGAAGACACCTTACTGCCCAATCAAAACTTTATGAAGTAGCACCTCAATCCAAGGCGTTGGACATTCACCGCAAGAGAATAGCAAACTATATAAATATAAGACCTACCAGGATGAGGATGCCATAAGAGCCTATGAGTAGATTGCTTATTGAGTTTTATTTTTATACTTGCCCTTTTCTTTGTTTTCCCCCTTTTCCTTCTTTTTTTTCCTTTTTTTTTTTTTTAGGTGTTCGTAGGTTGGAATTGAGGTGGGGAGCATTTGAGAGTTGTTTGGTCACAAGGGGTCATTCTCAAGTGTTAGCTCATCTTCCTATTTTGTGTCTTTTGTATTTCCTTCTATAATTGTATTCCAATGGCAACTAGTGAGAAAGCTTAGTCACAATCTATTTTCTCTCATTAAGTTTCATGAATTAGAAAATAATAAACCTTCCAATTTATTGTCTAATATATCTAATATAGCAACTTGTTGTTCAATTAAGCTCACTATGATGAGGCCTATCCAATTCATGACTATCATTACCATTCATTTAACTCGCAAATTAAATGGTTAGCTATTTATTGGTTTCACCTTGGTTTCACCTTGAACCAACTTATTAACGGTAACAGCCTAGATTCGTCCCTAGCATATATTGCCCTCTTCGGACTTTCTCTCTCAGACTTCCCCTCAAGATTTTTAAAACGCGTCTGCTAGGGAGAGGTTATCACATGATAAAGGGTGTTTCGTTCTCCTCCCCAATCAATATGGGATCTTGCAACTCTTCATTCAGTCTCAATCGTGGGTGTAATGGACGATCAATCAAACTTAACTCATTCACATACATGACGAAACAAAAAAAAATTAGAGGTTTTAATCATCTTACCTACAAAGCTACGAAGCCATTGACAGAGTCGATGAAGAAAGAATCCCAACTAATGACGTAACGGAAGCCGAGTTCAATTCTCCTCTTTCAGATTGCGTGTAACTGAGATCTATGAAAAGAGCCTGTATTGCTAGTAGCTTATGCATTCAAACATGAAAAAGAAGATAAGAGAGAAAAAAATAATTAGAGTTTAAAAACATAAACGAATGCATTTTTTATTTTACAAAAAAGTAAAACAATATCGCTAAGAAGGAGGGCTTGAACCTCCGACCTGGTGGTTAACAGCCACACGCTCTAACCAAACTCAACTATACCAGCTAATCGTTCATTCTATTTTGAATTTATTTATTTAAAATATATTTTTCGTTTAGGATTATTAATTCAGGGTCAAAAGCAGGATTGGTAAGCTTCAATGAGACACCGAGATTTGAAGTGAAAGATGATGCTGGGATGACAATTGCAAAACATGGTTCGATAAGAAGAAAAATGAGTAGAGGCAAGTTCATGGTACAAGAAGTGGAAGGAAGAACAACACCTCAGGTGGTGATGGTGGTTGATTTTCGTAATTCGGGTCCACGTAAGTAGAGACCGGGTTGAGGGGCTTGCAAAGTTGATCATTTCTAAGGCATGTCGAGGCAATTTACGACGTATTCGTGCTATATAGGATGTTCTCACCTTCAACATAATATAATAAGGCAGGAGTGTTGAAAATTGTTAGCGTCTAACATTAGCTAATTTAAAGGAAAGATCATGAGTATATTTGAGAAACACTATTTAAAAAAACAAAGAAAAAAAAAAGACCAAAAGAAAGTCTGAATAGCTGATACTCAAAATGAATAAATATCGTATCGAGAAGTTCCAGAACCAAAGAGAAGTTTGGTTAAAAAATTGTTTAATTGTTTGAGGTTGAGTTGGAAAAATATGACTATAAGGTTCTCTAATTTCCTAGTCGACATTGACATGGGTTTCTCCTTCGGCAGTGGTTCTTAGAGCTTAATGCTATGTGGCATAGGATTATTATGTGTATGCATACTATACATCTAGTAATCTCCAAGTATATAGCAGAACAAATCAAGTCATATTATACATTGAATAATTCTAGCATCCATAGTGAAGCAACGAGTTGTATAGGTGCAAAGTGTTGGATGAAAGTCCCACGTCGCCTAATTTAGGGAGTGATCATGAGTTTATTATCAAGGAATACTATCTCCATTGGTTTGAGGCCTTTTGGGGAAGTCCAAAGTAAAACCCGAGAGCTTATGCTCAAAGTGGACAATATCATACCATTGTGGAGAGTCGTGTTCATCCTAATATAGTATCAGAGTCATGCCTTAAACTTAGATATGTCAATAGAATCCTCAAATGTCGAACAAAAGACTCCAAAAGAAAAAGGAGTTGAGGTTCGATTAAGGGGAGGCGTACTTTGTTCGAGTGGAGGGGTTGGATAAAAGTCTCACATCCGCTAATTTAGGGACTGATCATGGGTTTATAATTCAGGAATACTATCTCCATTGGTTTGAGGCCTTTTGGGGAAGCCCAAAGAAAAACCATGAGAGCTTATGCTCAAAGTTGACAATATCATACCATTGTGGAGAGTTGTGTTCTTCCAACACAAAGCAGGTCTCGAAGGACAAGCACCCCGACACATGGCCCAAAGCCTATGTGTGTGTCAAACCAGGTTCTTGAACAAATTCTTAGGGCGAGCTACAACCTATCTAACTTCACCTTCTTACCTTGGTTCTTGCACAAATTCTTCAAGAATGGATTAAAGCTCTTGTATTATCATATGTATGAGAATTTGGCACCTACGCATATGTATTCAAATCCATTGAAGGCACTTTAAGAAATCATATGTTTGGATCTAAATGGGTTTCAAATTGTAAAACCCAATACAAATCAAGTTCTTTATGAAAGCAAAAAATTTCAATGGAAGGTTCCAAATGTTGTATAAATGCCACGACCAAAATGATGTTGGAGTTTTTGAAAGTTTAATATATATGTATTACTTAAATTGTTAACGGCTTACAATATTTTTATTATTTTACTTTTTTTTATATATATTAATTTTGTCGATTTTGTTTATATTATGGTATATGATTCTTATACTAGTCCGACCTTAGCTCAGTTGGTAGAGCGGAGGACTGTAGTGGTTGAAGAATCCCAAAGCCATCCTTAGGTCGCTGGTTCAAATCCGGCAGGTCGGAGTTTTAAAAGTTTAATACCTATGTACTATTGATATTAGTTTAAATTTTTAGGTATTTTGTTGAATGATTATATATTGTGAATATAGATAATTAACTATATGTCGGTAACCTTTGAAATGATTCGTTGCTTATCATTTGCATGTTTACCAAGGGTTGGGTAGGTAGTAATTATTTTAGGTGATAGCCTCATAACTTCGGGTGCAAAGGAGTTTTGAATTTATTGCACAACTAAAAGTCAATTTAAACTTGTAGGTCATAATATCCATGCAAGTATTCCCAACTATTTTTTTTTTTTTTTTTTTTTTAACAAATCGAACAACCTGAATCCAATAAACGGTTAGGTTGTGAAAATTTTCGGGTTAGGTTGGGTTACCAATCCAACCAACCCGAACTATTGGGTTGTTCCAAAAAATTCTCTCAACCCAACCCAACCCGACCCGACCCATGTACACCCGTAACTTGTCTGATTGGCTTTATGCCATAAAATCTCGTAGTTAAATATTTTATTTTTAATAATAATTTTGATTATTTTATATGCCATTTAACACTATTTATTATATGATAAATCTAAGGTTATTAATGTAATTTTGAACAATATGTAATTGACAAATGGGTGGATCATGTTCAAGAAATAATCTAATGGGTTTATGGTATATGGATAAAGTTTGGTGTTTAACTGTGAGATTCTACCTCGGTTGGAAAGGAGAGTAGAACGAAACATTCCTTATAAAGGTGTGGAAACCTCTCCTTAACAGACGCGTTTTAAAACCATGAGGCTGACGGTGATACGTAACAGGTTAAAGCGGACAATATCTGCTAGTTGTGGGATTGGGCTATTACGAATGGTATCGGAGTCACACACCGGGCAGTGTGCCAGCAAGGATGTTGGGCCCCTGAGGGGGTGGATTGTGAGATCCCACATCAGTTGGGAAGGGGAACCATACATTCCTTATAAGGGTGTGGAAACTCCTCTATGTCAGCGAGAACGCTGGGTCCCGAGGGGGGTGGAGTGTGAGATCCTACATTTGTTGGAGAGGAGAACCAAACATTCCTGATAAGGGTGTAGAAATCTCTCTGCGCCATCAAGGTGGATTGTGAGATCCCACATCGGTTGGAGATGGGAACCAAGCATTTCTTGTGGAAACCTCTCTGTACCAATGAAGTGGATTGTGAGATCTCACATCGGTTGGAGACGGGAACCAAACATTCCTTGTAAGGGTACGAAAACCTCTCCGTGCCAACGAGGACGCTTGCTCCAAAAGGGGGTGGATTGTGATAAAATAAGTCTACCCTTATATTATTTTTAAGAATTATCAAGATTGTAAACCATTCGTAAAATGTCACAACCAAAATTCTTTGGTATCAATTGTTGTGACGGAAGCGGAGGCAAGATCGATCGTACTCACACACCCACAAATATAAATTAAACAAAGAGACGCAAAGATTTACATGGTTCGGAAGTAAGAAATTTCCCTACATCCACGGGTGATAGCTAATCCCTAACCAAAGTGTTTACAAGTGTATCTCACACTCTCACACGGCAAATTCTCTGTTACAAAGTTCTTCCCATTGCCTCGGGTCAAATACAAAATGACAATGACTCCACATCTTAAACAATGTTAGACAAACTTTTATATAAACATAGCAATACTAATTCTCATACATGAATCAAAGCAACACTAGCATACATAAATCAAGATGATTCAAGTACCAATATGAGATAATGTACCAATATGGGAGATAAACCAAATGAATCCAATAGATTCATGAATCAAAGCGGGGAATGTACCAAAAGTCTTGAATAATCTCCACCTTGGCAGAAGATCTCCAAGAATATAACTTATTTGGCTGCCACCAAGTCAACCAACTACTTTTCAGGAGTAACTACCTTTGTCAACATATCCGCGAGATTATTAGCAGTTCCAATTTTCAATAAACAAATGTCCCCTTCATCAACAATTCTCGAACAAAATGAAATCGGACATCAATATGTTTGATACGAGCATGATAGACTTGGTTCTTCGACAAACAAATAGCACTCTGGCTATCACAAAACACTTCTATTTGTTCCTGAGAAATAACTAAGTCACCAAACCATGAATCTAGGTTCTTTAAAAGCTATAGTGACTGTCATATGCTCTGCTTCGGTGGTAGACAATGCAACAGTAGACAATAATTTTGAACGCCAACAAATAGGTCCACTAGCCATAGTGGACAGATAACCACTAATTGATCGTTACTTATCAATCTCCACTTGTCTCTTGGAAGCAATTGACATATCATCAACATACAAGATCAAATAGATAAACATACCACATAATTGTCAAATTGACTATGAGTGTACTTATGCTCCACCATGAAGTGATCAAAATTCAGATACCATTGACGAGGAGATTGTTTCAGCCTATACAAAGATTTCTTCAATCTACACTACTCGAAAACCAACTCACTGTGTCGTATATATTTCTTCTTCCAAATCTCCATGCAAGAAAACAATTTTTATATCAAGTTAAGCAAGCTGAAGATTAAATTAAGCGACCAAAACCAACAAAATTTGAATGGATGGAGATATTCACAATTCTTGAAAGTATGATTTCCAAAAACAAATTCCGAAAACAAATAAGCAAGCTTGCAATGAGAAACTTATCTTCGACAATTGATGCTGAGTTTGAGCACGCCTGGTGGTCGATGGGGTTAAGTCTTTCACAATACCACAAATGTCGAAACCTGGCTCTATTGATACTAATTGTGGTACCCTAATGCCACAACCAAAATGCTCTAATACAAATTGTTGTAGCGGAAGTGGGAGCAAGATCAATCATACTCACACACCCACAAATTGTTGTAGCTTACCATGTCTATTAGTAGTCGTGAAGATATCACAAAAGTCGAGACCACTTCCAATTTCTTGTAGTACAACTCAGTGATGTCAAGCTTGTCTCAGTTTCGTTAGTGCCTTATCGGGTGTAGAAATAGTTAGGGATCTCTGAACAAGGTCTTTGTTCATAAACTCGTCACAAGTGCTATTAGACCACACAGGTAAACTCGGTAGTTAGTCAACACACGAGGTTGCTCCCCCACTTCATTGTGATGTTATGGTCATGTGGAGGGGTTGCTAGCTAAGCTTTCACAAATGATATTCAGGTCTCATGACGCCATATCGTCTTTAATGTCAGCATGTTTGTTGAGGTTGCTCCTCTTCAACTTAGGATACCAGTGATTCACTTCCTAATCAATATAAGCCGCTAAATAAGAAGATCAAACAAGTTGGTTCACCGCAAAGCTCAGTTAGGTCGTTCAGGTGATTGTGCGACACTAGGTTAGGTGAACAACCTCCAAACCTTTATTGGGTTTGTAATACACACGAAAACTGACTTAGGAACTTCTAGACCATCCAGAAGCTTAGATAGGTGTAGGAGCATTAGGTGTAGGAGCTTCTGCATGAACTTCCTAGAGTCTAGATTAGGTGTAGAAGCTTATGCATGAATTTCCTAGAGTCCAAATTCAAGCTCATGGTAACTTACTAGGTCATGGATGTTTAAAAGCCTACGGTAGGCTACTTACCAACTATTTTTATGCTCACCAGATATTACTTTTTTTTTTCTCAAGTGATCAGCTGATTGGTTGACGTGGGAAGGAGTTATGCGACCACAGAGAAAGGTCATTCTAGAGAGTCAGTTCTTTTGGTATTTTGGCTATAGTTTGTTTGGTATCTCCTACCTTGGTCCCCGATTTTATATTAATACTCAAACAATCCTTCCAAAATAATAGATATATTTGATTTTATCTTTTAATGTTGTGTTATTTTTAAATTTTCAAAATTGTTTTATCGTACCTTTCTTAACACATTCTTGTGATTCAAAAGTCTAGATCATTAGACCAAAGCGTTATGAGCAATTTTCATGAAGAAAGCTTGGAAAAAAATGACTCCAAGTCATCGAATCTAGTGGTGGAATATTGTTTTCTTTAACTTTCTTTCCAAAACCCTAACCTCTTCTTTTCTCTTTCTTTTTTCTTCTTTGTTTTCTCTATCCTCTCTTTTTTAATTGGCTTCATCATTCCCATGGTTCCATCATAAGACCATGACCAAGACAATTTGCTCGTTATGCACCAGCTTCACGTCTCTAACTAGTATCTTCATCGACTTCTCCCATATGAAGAATCCTCTCTAAAGAAAAGTGACTCATGTTCGATAACATATGAAGAGTCTGGGGTATACTTCTACGGTATAAACATATGGAACACGTTATGCACGGTGACAAGTGTAAATGGTAGTGCTAATTTGTATGGCCACTAGTCCTATATTCTCTAGGATCTCAAAGAGACCTACAAATCTTGTCTTCAACTTGCCCTTCTCCCAAATTTCAACACCTGTATCATAGGTGCAACTTTGAAAAAGACATGATCACTAGTAACAAACTCAAGTTCCTTCAACTTGCCCTTCTCCCAAATTTCAACACCTGTATCATAGGTGCAACTTTGAAAAAGACATGATCACCAGTAACAAACTCAAGTTCCTTCCTACGAGTGTCTTCGTAGTGCTTTTGCCCGCTTTGTGCCTTCAGTATTCTTTATCTGATTTTTTGCACTACTGCATTAATAATCTAAACCAACTCCGACCCTAGAAGTTGTTGCTCACCTACCTCTTCCTAGAAGATAGAAGTTTGACACCTACACTCGTATAGAGTCTCTAAGGGGGCAATCTACATAGTCACATGTAGCTATTATTATAAGCAAACTCCATTAAGTACAAGTGTTCATCCCAACAACCAGCAAAGTCTATAACACAATGTCCTCAACATGTCCTCTAGAATCAAGTTCGACCTCTCAGTTTATCCATGCATATGTGGATGAAAAGTCGTACTTAACCTCAGTTACATACCCAACATCTTATGTAGACTCTTCTAGAAGTGCGAGGTGAACCTTGTTTCCTGATCTCACGTGATGAAAATTGCAATACTGTGATGATGGGCTATCTCTTTAACATACAACTGAGTGTACCTGTCCACTTGGTATGTGATTTTTCTAGGAATGAAGTGAGTTGTCTTGGTCCACATATCTATGAATGACCCAAATGATTGTGTAATTCTGCTTGGTGTTTGGCAAATCCAAGATAAAGTCAATAATCACGTCTTCCCACTTCCATAGATCAGCATTAGCAGTTGCCACAACCCCGAAGGTCGCTATCTCGGTTTATTTACCTATTGAAAGGTCAGACATTGACCTACGCACTCAATTATTCTTCATTCCATGCCACTAGTAAGTAGTTTTTAAGCCCTCATACATCTTCATACTTTTAGGGTAGAACATATAAGACATATAGTGGGCTTTAGTGATAATATCCTTCCCAATTTCCTCATCCCATGGTATGCATAGGCGGGCTTGCCACAACAAGTTGTCATTTTACGAGACGTAAACCCCTTTGGCCTATCAGTCTCTTACTATTCCTAGATCTTTTTGAGGTACCACCTAGGCTTGACTATGGCCAAGCGTATCTTAAGCTACTAAAACCCAACGAAAGAGAAAGATACGTGAATAATAATGTAGGTGTATGTGTCTATATATTGCATAAGTGGAGAAGTAATATATGATCATAGTTCAGTGAGATGATGCATATAATACTTGCATGCATAACTTGACTTCAATTCTTTATGAGTCGAAGATATATACTCATAGTATTTTGATCATATTGATAGTACATTTTATATCATGATATTTCATAAGGCATAACTGTGGTCATAACGTCATATTAGCCATACTCAACATACATGGAAGTATATACATCACATCAACCTACATTAACATAAAAGTTCAATAACATGTACATAAATATCACGTATTGTTATTCATACAACAGACCCAACCACGCTCAAGGCAATCCAATAGTAAATTTACTTACGATTTTAGGCTTAAGTAGGTGCTCCTAAGCTCACCTTATCTAATCATTCAAAGGTTTAGCTTTGATGTGATCCAATTTCACTTTCTTCCACGATGTTACTTAACCTAAGTCAAACCTAAACAATGAGAAATAATCTTAATTGGCTAAAATAGTAGTTCACTGACATTTTCGAACTTTAAATAGGTTCAAAATGCTTATGATCTAAAATAGGTAAATCGAGCCACAATTGGCCATGTCGAGCAAAGGAGAGTCGGTTGGAGCCACCAAGTCAAGCGCAAGGGGAAATGGCTATTGGAAGTTGTACACAAATTATAGCCTAGAGCTGCATGCTTATTGCATATGATACAGGCAGCTAGGAGCATATAGAGGGATGGGTTGCAGCCATTTAGTTCTGAGCACGCATCTGCGATTTGTTGGGCTTGCTTCGTGGATTAAGGTTCGGTTGAGCGCACTCAAATTGGACCGTCTAAAGAATTCGTGGACATGGGGCGAGGCTGTTAGGTTGAGCATCTGTCTGCATTATGGGTTAATTGAGAGTTGGATGTCACACTGATGCTTGACAAGGGTGTTGCCTCATGTCCATTCTAAACCCTTTTACCTTACTTCAATGTAAGTTAGTTATTTATTATTTTATCATTTTAATTTATGTGTATGTCTACACTTCTCAAAGTTGATTGTTATCAAAATACTATAGGGAGATACAAAGGTTGTCAATCCTTTCTGCCCATAATATATGCTATGAATGTTGTTATTGTTCCTTATTGCTTGCAAGCTTATAACGTTACTTTCTCAAATTGATTTTAAGATGTTTTATTTAACTTTCTCTCACCTCCCTTTTTTAAGATGTTTTATTTAACTTTCTCTCACCTCGCTTTTTTAAATTTGTTTTTTAAGAGTGGGGGTCAGAGACTTGATGGTTGGTTGAGATTGAAGAACTGACGTTCTATTTACGAGAAGTCTTTGACGATCTTTGACTTTGGAATCTTGTATGAGTGAGAATATCACAAAAGTTGATAAGATTGATAGTTAGCTGGCTACCTAGATGAGATACCCATCCAAGAATTGATGCCCACGATTGAGACCGTGGGTCAAATAAAGTCATATGAACCGGTGGCATGAGCGTGAGGGTAGCTCGACGAACTCTATTGCCCACATGGAGGAATACACCATAAAGCCTCCTCTGAGGTCCCCTTCACCCTTTGCTCGACACTTAAACCACTTTGACCATTTTGACTACACTTTCAAATGGCTCACAACTTCTTTATTCAACACTTGGATTCTATTGACATTGTCCACTTTTAGCATAAACTCTCATGACTTTGCTTTTTGTTTCCGTAGCAAGTCTCACACCAATGAAGATGGTGTTTCTTACCTCTAAACCCATGATCATCTCTGTGGGACTACTGCTCCCAATAATCTTTAACATCCTCGTTCTGCTTTATATGTAAGAGGGACCTATCGAGTGTCTGAATGCTCACAAAGAGCGACTCTTTATGCCTTCCACATTAAATTTGGTGAATTCATTAGCTAAATATGAGATGACTTTAGTTGAAACATCGTCAATTGAAAGCATTGAGAACCCTTACATGGAAGCCCCCTTACTTCAAAACATAGTGGGAGAGATGCAAGAGTCAGTGGAACAAGGTCTTATGTACGAGACATGAATTAACCATGTATCAGTTAAGAGAACTATGACCATCATACACAATTTCATGACAGAGACTGAAGCAATATACTATAGCATCAAGATATTCAAAAGATAAAAGTCATCAATTTAGCAACCCTACCTATAATACAAATACTATCCAATTGATAAAAAAAAAATATACATATGCAAGATAGTGAAAAATGTTGTACATGTTAGAAAAAGAAATATATTTTTCCATCTCATAAATTTACGTGTACTTCATATTAGAACGTTCTCACAAAGAAAATTGTCTCACTTCACGAAAAATTAAATAACTCTCTATATTTAATTTCTTAAATAAATATCAAAACCCATTGACAAAAAAAAAAAAAAAAAAAAAAAAAAAAAAAAAAAAAACAAAACAAAAAAGAAGAAGAATAAGAATGATTTTTTTTTTTTTTTTTTTTTTTTTGTATCACTAACGCTTAATATAAACATGAGATCTCAACCACCTTAATTAAAACAGGAGCCACATGTAAAAATTCACAACCACCTTAATTAAAACAGGAGCCACATGTAAAAATTCATATCAAAATCTCGAGGAGGCACATGTAACAATTCATATTGTCCCTACTCAACGCCACATGTAACAATTCATATCAAAATCTCAAGTTTTGAAGTTATCTCGACCCTCTTCGAGCTTGTCTTTGACACTCGTGTCGTCTCTCTCTCGAACTTAGCATATGCCTTAGCTTCAATGCACATTCTTGGTGCATTGGATGATGCACCGTCCTCATCTCGCATCATGACACTTCTCAATCTTGGAACTCATGTGGTCGGATAGATGTCACTTGAGGGTCCCCTTGTCTGTCTTGTGTGGAGGTCACAATCTATAATCTTGGGACTCATGTGGTCTGTCACTTGAGGGTCACCCCTTGTCTGTCTTGTGTGGAGGTCACAATCTACTTCATGTTAGTGATGTTGTGACATGCTCCTTCCGGCAATAAACGAGGGTTTTCTTCCTTTCATTGGGCTTGAAAAGCCTATGATTGGAGGGAGGCTCGTTGGGAGGTTTTCTTCCTTTCGTTGGGCTTGAAAAGCCTATGATTAGAGGGAGGCTCGTTGGGACAGGAAACGTTCGACCTTCCACTAGCCTTTTCGTTCTTTTTTTCTTTTTTTAATGAAATTGGGTCGGTTCATGACCTAGTTTTTGTGCGTATAAACTTGAAACGAGCCCAAACGAACTCAAATCCAAAAAGATAAAAACAAACCAACCTAACCAAAAAAGTTATGAATAATGAAAATTTGAGAAAAAAAGAAAATGAAATCTAGTAAGCTTTTGAAAAATTTGGGCAACTCTCCCTCCACACTCATTTTGATTCAAACTAGTTTCTATAGCTTCATCGTGGGCTAAGGAGGCCTATAACTCATTAACATGAAATTATGTGCCGCTATTGACTCACGAACTAGAACCTGTGACCTTTAAAATTGGAGAGCACTAAGAGACCTTTAAAATTGGAGAGCACTAAGAGACCTTTAAAATTGGAGAGCACTAAGAGACCTTTAAAATTGGAGAGCACTAAGAGACCTTTAAAATTGGAGAGCACTAAGAGACCTTTAAAATTGGAGAGCACTAAGAGTTTTTAGGATAACCCTAGATTAGTCAGATTATTAAAATGTAAAGGAGTCGATGTCCAAATTTATAGGATTCAAAACAGACATATTATTGATTCATGGCATTCCAAGTACAGAAGTTTGTAGGATAAAATGAAGAAAGGTTGAAGAAAAATGAATTAGGCACGCCCAAGAAGAAGATTGGCTATAACCAAGATGATACTACAAATATCTTCCACAATCTTCCCATTGCCTGACAGCGCCGATGGGTCCTTCGGCGGCTGCGTGAAGCTGTCCAGACAATCGCCGGCCTCCGTCATGGCTGCAGACGCCTTAATGTTGACGCCATTGTAGTCACCTTTCCCCAAGTTGTTCTTCCCATCCTCGATGTCGCCGGCGGCATCGTCATACTATTCAGCACAGGTGGCATATCGCTCTTTAAGCTTGGGATCGACTGCCTTGGACGCCAGGGACTGGGCGAGGGCACGGGTTTGAGCAACCTTGTCGTGGGCGAGGTTGAGGGTGAAAGTGGCCAGCCCTTTTAGGTCTGTAGTGCCAGCAGATTTCAACACGTTAAAGCAAAAAGAAGGGTTTCTAGTTTTCTTGCAGATGGTGGAAACGATGTCGTCTTGGAAAGCCGCTTGCATGGGCAACATCCCATTGAAGAACAGTACTAAAACGACAATCCTAAAGACCGCAAGAAAACTAGAAGATGCCATTTTTTATTTTGATTTTTATGTCTTTTTTGCTCAATTAACCCGTAGGGAGGGTTCACATATTTATACACTCACAAATATTCCTTTTAATAGCTTTCACGTTAGAATTTTAAGTAAAACGCTATTAAAAGAAAAACGAACAAAAATAGACCGAATAGGTTAAGCTTTTTTCTCTCTAAACCCAATCACAAACTTGGCTTAGTTATCATGCACTTTTTTAGACAATACACCGTCTTGCTCCATGTGCCACTCTCGTGTTAACCTTGACTACACATGAGATTCATAACTTTACTCTCTTCTTAGTAAGATTTAACTGTTCTCCCCTACTTAAACTAATAATATTTATTTTACAAAAAAAAAAAAAATCAATGTTATTAATGTAATCTTGAACCATAGTTTTCATGTATGTGAGAGGATAATATTGAATAAATAACCTGAAGAATATATAGTACATGAATAGTGCTAATACGTCGACAAATATTTGTTTTGCCAATATTTTTTGTTGTCCTCACGAAAAGTAGTCCTTGCCATCATTGTGTGTTTTGACGTAAGGAATGTGAGTCAATAAACTCGACATGGTTAAAATCATGGATGTGGGAATCGTGCATTGAGAAGTTAGTAAGTCAACAAGCTCGACTTCGTTAAAATCATGGGATGTTGAAAAGTTAGTAATCATGGAACATTTCGGGAGAAATCATGAGATAACGGAGACCAATCTCAGCCCATAATTTTCTCCAAGTTTGTTAGAGGCAATCATGAGATAACTCAGCCGGAGATTTTCTGGGTCGGATAGAGGCAATCATGAGATAACCCAGACCATCCTCAGTCCGGGAACTTAGAAGTTTTTTGGAGTTAGCGAACTACTACGGAAGGTTTCTTTCTAGGACTTATTCAAACCTTGACATAAGGAGTTTTTGGTGTATGGGCTAATGCTAGCACTATTTTATGGTTCAAGCATGGTGTACAACGATGCCTCGAGAAAAGGATTGGGGTTGCGTGTTGGTGTTAATGAAGAAGTGATTGTATATGGCTCCTAATAGCTTAAAAAATATGAGCGTAACTACCTAACCATCGATTTGGAGTTAGCAATTGTGGTGTTCACGTTAAAAATATGGTGACGTTACTTGTATGGTGGAAAGGTACAGGTAGTAAAACCATAAGAGCCTCAAGCATCTTATTCAGGTAGAAAGAGTTGAACATGGGACAGAGGAGATAGTTGGAGTTTGCGAAGGATTATGATACAAAGATCCTTTATCACCCATGTAAAGCTAACATAGTGGCCGAAATGTTGAGTAGAAAGACAGCTCACTCTTCTGGTATGTCATTTTCGGTTCTCTAAATCTTAAAAAATTTCACTAGATGGTCATAATTCAAGTCTTTTAAGGATTAGTATGGGTGTAAAATAGTCAAAAGATCACCTTCCACACACCTTCACGCGCCCCATGCGTGGCTGGAAAGGCTTCTAAGCGTGATTTCACTCGCAACGGGCTCACGTGCAAATACCACGGCCAGTCGCTATTGGCCCTCAATTTAAGCATAATTTAACTTAAACTCCCAAAAACAATTTCACTACTTGACACGCACCCCACTCACGACACAAGTGTTCTTGGCTTCGAGTCCAGGCGACGTAAGGCATTAGTATTTTCTTATTTTTTCTTGGTGTGGCATGTGTCCTCCAAAAGCACACCTTGAAGTCTCGCAAAATGTTGCCTCATTGATTTTCCTTCAATTAACGTAGGGTCGGTGCATGTCCTTCCACCTCCATGAGCGTGCTTAGATTTAATCCACCTCTCCACAATGGTATCAGAGCCATGCCCTAAACTTAGTCGTGCTTAGTCAATTGTCGAACAAAAGACTCCAAAAGAAAAGGAGCCGAGCCTCCTTGAAGGCATAGTAAAAAATGACTAAGACTCAAGGCATAGTTTATTCAGTTCGTATGCTTAGTCAATTTATGCATGAACCAAGAAAACCACATTGTGAGGCAGCTCTTCAGGTTCTGAGATACATCAAAGGTACTCTTGGTCAAGGACTCCTACTACCATCTGAAAACAATTTAAGATTACAAGCATATTGCGATTCTGACTGGGGTGGTTGTCGAACTTCAAGACAGTCTATTTCTGGGTTCTGCATTTTCCTCGGAAATTTAATTATTTCTTGGAAGTCTAAACTAATGTGTCCAGATCATCAGCAGAAGCCTAGTATCGAGCTATGACATAACTCGAGCAGTTAGTCCTAAACATCTTGAAAACGAAAGACAAGATTTAAATTGTCTAGATGCCCTTAAGAACCCAGTAGGCTTCCACAATATCTAAGAATAACAAAGGTAACTTTTTCAAGTTGTTCGCAATATGTATGGTGTTAATAGGGTCTCCGCTACTGTTTCCACTCCAGTACCCATACCATCGAGTTTTTAACCCGATACTGTACTATCGAGCCAGGTATAGGTCAGCTAGAGTATGCAATTAGGTGTCCCAACTTTGTGAAAATTGTCAAATGTTTCTTGAACAAGACCACTTAGATGTAAAACTATTCTTGAGATGGGTGCATGGGATCATGTAGGTTAATCCAATAGTTGGCCGGCACACAAGGGTCGCTTCCCCCAAATTCTGGTGACTCTATGATCCTGTGGGAGGGTCCGCCAACTAACCTCCCATAAATGAGGTTTAGACTAGAAGACACCTTACTGCCCAATCAAAACTTTATGAAGTAGCACCTCAATCCAAGGCGTTGGACATTCACCGCAAGAGAATAGCAAACTATATAAATATAAGACCTACCAGGATGAGGATGCCATAAGAGCCTATGAGTAGATTGCTTATTGAGTTTTATTTTTATACTTGCCCTTTTCTTTGTTTTCCCCCTTTTCCTTCTTTTTTTTCCTTTTTTTTTTTTTTAGGTGTTCGTAGGTTGGAATTGAGGTGGGGAGCATTTGAGAGTTGTTTGGTCACAAGGGGTCATTCTCAAGTGTTAGCTCATCTTCCTATTTTGTGTCTTTTGTATTTCCTTCTATAATTGTATTCCAATGGCAACTAGTGAGAAAGCTTAGTCACAATCTATTTTCTCTCATTAAGTTTCATGAATTAGAAAATAATAAACCTTCCAATTTATTGTCTAATATATCTAATATAGCAACTTGTTGTTCAATTAAGCTCACTATGATGAGGCCTATCCAATTCATGACTATCATTACCATTCATTTAACTCGCAAATTAAATGGTTAGCTATTTATTGGTTTCACCTTGGTTTCACCTTGAACCAACTTATTAACGGTAACAGCCTAGATTCGTCCCTAGCATATATTGCCCTCTTCGGACTTTCTCTCTCAGACTTCCCCTCAAGATTTTTAAAACGCGTCTGCTAGGGAGAGGTTATCACATGATAAAGGGTGTTTCGTTCTCCTCCCCAATCAATATGGGATCTTGCAACTCTTCATTCAGTCTCAATCGTGGGTGTAATGGACGATCAATCAAACTTAACTCATTCACATACATGACGAAACAAAAAAAAAAATTAGAGGTTTTAATCATCTTACCTACAAAGCTACGAAGCCATTGACAGAGTCGATGAAGAAAGAATCCCAACTAATGACGTAACGGAAGCCGAGTTCAATTCTCCTCTTTTAGATTGCGTGTAACTAAGATCTATGAGGTCGATGAAGAAAGAATCCCAACTAATGACGTAACGGAAGCCGAGTTCAATTCTCCTCTTTCAGATTGCGTGTAACTGAGATCTATGAAAAGAGCCTGTATTGCTAGCAGCTTATGCATTCAAACATGAAAAAGAAGATAAGAGAGAAAAAAATAATTAGAGTTTAAAAACATAAACGAATGCATTTTTTATTTTACAAAAAAGTAAAACAATATCGCTAAGAAGGAGGGCTTGAACCTCCAACCTGGTGGTTAACAGCCACATGCTCTAACCAAACTCAACTATACCAGCTAATCATTCATTCTATTTTGAATTTATTTATTTAAAATATATTTTTCGTTTAGGATTATTAATTCAGGGTCAAAAGCAGGATTGGTAAGCTTCAATGAGACACCGAGATTTGAAGTGAAAGATGATGCTGGGATGACAATTGCAAAACATGGTTCGATAAGAAGAAAAATGAGTAGAGGCAAGTTCATGGTACAAGAAGTGGAAGGAAGAACAACAGCTCAGGTGGAGATGGTGGTTGATTTTCGTAATTCGGGTCCACGTAAGTAGAGACCAGGTTGAGGGGCTTGCAAAGTTGATCATTTCTAAGGCATGTCGAGGCAATTTACGACGTATTCGTGCTATATAGGATGTTCTCACCTTCAACATAATATAATAAGGCAGGAGTGTTGAAAATTGTTAGCGTCTAACATTAGCTAATTTAAAGGAAAGATCATGAGTATATTTTAGAAACACTATTTAAAAAAACAAAGAAAAAAAAAAGACCAAAAGAAAGTCTGAATAGCTGATACTCAAAATGAATAAATATCGTATCGAGAAGTTCAAGAACCAAAGAGAAGTATGGTTAAAAAATTGTTTAATTATTTGAGGTTGAGTTGGAAAAATATGACTATAAGGTTCTCTAATTTCCTAGTCGACATTGACATGGGTTGCTCCTTCGGCAGTGGTTCTTAGAGCTTAATGCTATGTGGCATAGGATTATTATGTGTATGCATACTATACATCTAGTAATCTCCAAGTATATAGCAGAACAAATCCAGTCATATTATACATTGAATAATTCTAGCATCCATAGTGAAGCAACGAGTTGTATAGGTGCAAAGTGTTGGATGAAAGTCCCACGTCGCCTAATTTAGGGAGTGATCATGAGTTTATTATCAAGGAATACTATCTCCATTGGTTTGAGGCCTTTTGGGGAAGTCCAAAGTAAAACCCGAGAGCTTATGCTCAAAGTGGACAATATCATACCATTGTGGAGAGTCGTGTTCATCCTAATATAGTATCAGAGTCATGCCTTAAACTTAGATATGTCAATAGAATCCTCAAATGTCGAACAAAAGACTCCAAAAGAAAAAGGAGTCGAGGTTCGATTAAGGGGAGGCGTACTTTGTTCGAGTGGAGGGGTTGGATAAAAGTCTCACATCCGCTAATTTAGGGACTGATCATGGGTTTATAATTCAGGAATACTATCTCCATTGGTTTGAGGCCTTTTGGGGAAGCCCAAAGAAAAACCATGAGAGCTTATGCTCAAAGTTGACAATATCATACCATTGTGGAGAGTTGTGTTCTTCCAACACAAAGCAGGTCTCGAAGGACAAGCACCCCGACACATGGCCCAAAGCCTATGTGTGTGTCAAACCAGGTTCTTGAACAAATTCTTAGGGCGAGCTACAACCTATCTAACTTCACCTTCTTACCTTGGTTCTTGCACAAATTCTTCAAGAATTGATTAAAGCTCTTGTATTATCATATGTATGAGAATTTGGCACCTACGCATATGTATTCAAATCCATTGAAGGCACTTTAAGAAATCATATGTTTGGATCTAAATGGGTTTCAAATTGTAAAACCCAATACAAATCAAGTTCTTTATGAAAGCAAAAAAATTTCAATGGAAGGTTCCAAATGTTGTATAAATGCCACGACCAAAATGATGTTGGAGTTTTTGAAAGTTTAATATATATGTATTACTTAAATTGTTAACGGCTTACAATATTTTTATTATTTTACTTTTTTTTTATATATATTAATTTTGTCGATTTTGTTTATATTATGGTATATGATTCTTATACTAGTCCGACCTTAGCTCAGTTGGTAGAGCGGAGGACTGTAGTGGTTGAAGAATCCCAAAGCCATCCTTAGGTCGCTGGTTTAAATCCGGCAGGTCGGAGTTTTTAAAAGTTTAATACCTATGTACTATCGATATTAGTTTAAATTTTTAGGTATTTTGTTGAATGATTATATATTGTGAATATAGATAATTAACTATATGTCGGTAACCTTTGAAATGATTCGTTGCATATCATTTGCATGTTTACCAAGGGTTGGGTAGGTAGTAATTATTTTAGGTGATAGCATCATAACTTTGGGTGCAAAGGAGTTTTGAATTTATTGCACAACTAAAAGTCAATTTAAACTTGTAGGTCATAATATCCATGCAAGTATTCCCAACTATTTTTTTTTTTTTTTTTTTTAACAAATCGAACAACCTGAATCCAATAAGCGGTTAGGTTGTGAAAATTTTCGGGTTAGGTTGGGTTACCAATCCAACCAACCCGAACTATTGGGTTGTTCCAAAAAATTCTCTCAACCCAACCCAACCCGACCCGACCCATGTACACCCGTAACTTGTCTGATTGGCTTTATGCCATAAAATCTCGTAGTTAAATATTTTATTTTTAATAATAATTTTGATTATTTTATATGCAATTTAACACTATTTATTATATGATAAATCTAAGGTTATTAATGTAATTTTGAACAATATGTAGTTGACAAATGGGTGGATCATGTTCAAGAAATAATCTAATGGGTTTATGGTATATGGATAAAGTTTGGTGTTTAACTGTGAGATTCTACCTCGGTTGGAAAGGAGAGTAGAACGAAACATTCCTTATAAAGGTGTGGAAACCTCTCCTTAACAGACGCGTTTTAAAACCATGAGGCTGACGGTGATACGTAACAGGTTAAAGCGGACAATATCTGCTAGTTGTGGGTTTGGGCTATTACGAATGGTATCGGAGTCACACACCGGGCAGTGTGCCAGCAAGGATGTTGGGCCCCTGAGGGGGTAGATTGTGAGATCCCACATCAGTTGGGAAGGGGAACCATACATTCCTTATAAGGGTGTGGAAACTCCTCTATGTCAGCGAGAACGCTGGGTCCCGAGGGGGGTGGAGTGTGAGATCCTACATTTGTTGGAGAGGAGAACCAAACATTCCTGATAAGGGTGTAGAAATCTCTCTGCGCCATCAAGGTGGATTGTGAGATCCCACATCGGTTGGAGATGGGAACCAAGCATTTCTTGTGGAAACCTCTCTGTACCAATGAAGTGGATTGTGAGATCTCACATCGGTTGGAGACGGGAACCAAACATTCCTTGTAAGGGTACGGAAACCTCTCCGTGCCAACGAGGACGCTTGCTCCAAAAGGGGGTGGATTGTGATAAAATAAGTCTACCCTTATATTATTTTTAAGAATTATCAAGATTGTAAACCATTCGTAAAATGTCACAACCAAAATTCTTTGGTATCAATTGTTGTGACGGAAGCGGAGGCAAGATCGATCGTACTCACACACCCACAAATATAAATTAAACAAAGAGACGCAAAGATTTACATGGTTCGGAAGTAAGAAATTTCCCTACATCCACGGGTGATAGCTAATCCCTAACCAAAGTGTTTACAAGTGTATCTCACACTCTCACACGGCAAATTCTCTGTTACAAAGTTCTTCCCATTGCCTCGGGTCAAATACAAAATGACAATGACTCCACATCTTAAACAATGTTAGACAAACTTTTATATAAACATAGCAATACTAATTCTCATACATGAATCAAAGCAACACTAGCATACATAAATCAAGATGATTCAAGTACCAATATGAGATAATGTACCAATATGGGAGATAAACCAAATGAATCCAATAGATTCATGAATCAAAGCGGGGAATGTACCAAAAGTCTTGAATAATCTCCACCTTGGCAGAAGATCTCCAAGAATATAACTTATTTGGCTGCCACCAAGTCAACCAACTACTTTTCAGGAGTAACTACCTTTGTCAACATATCCGCGAGATTATTAGCAGTTCCAATTTTCAATAAACAAATGTCCCCTTCATCAACAATTCTCGAACAAAATGAAATCGGACATCAATATGTTTGATACGAGCATGATAGACTTGGTTCTTCGACAAACAAATAGCACTCTGGCTATCACAAAACACTTCTATTTGTTCCTGAGAAATAACTAAGTCACCAAACCATGAATCTAGGTTCTTTAAAAGCTATAGTGACTGTCATATGCTCTGCTTCGGTGGTAGACAATGCAACAGTAGACAATAATTTTGAACGCCAACAAATAGGTCCACTAGCCATAGTGGACAGATAACCACTAATTGATCGTTACTTATCAATCTCCACTTGTCTCTTGGAAGCAATTGACATATCATCAACATACAAGATCAAATAGATAAACATACCACATAATTGTCAAATTGACTATGAGTGTACTTATGCTCCACCATGAAGTGATCAAAATTCAGATACCATTGACGAGGAGATTGTTTCAGCCTATACAAAGATTTCTTCAATCTACACTACTCGAAAACCAACTCACTGTGTCGTATATATTTCTTCTTCCAAATCTCCATGCAAGAAAACAATTTTTATATCAAGTTAAGCAAGCTGAAGATTAAATTAAGCGACCAAAACCAACAAAATTTGAATGGATGGAGATATTCACAATTCTTGAAAGTATGATTTCCAAAAACAAATTCCGAAAACAAATAAGCAAGCTTGCAATGAGAAACTTATCTTCGACAATTGATGCTGAGTTTGAGCACGCCTGGTGGTCGATGGGGTTAAGTCTTTCACAATACCACAAATGTCGAAACCTGGCTCTATTGATACTAATTGTGGTACCCTAATGCCACAACCAAAATGCTCTAATACAAATTGTTGTAGCGGAAGTGGGAGCAAGATCAATCATACTCACACACCCACAAATTGTTGTAGCTTACCATGTCTATTAGTAGTCGTGAAGATATCACAAAAGTCGAGACCACTTCCAATTTCTTGTAGTACAACTCAGTGATGTCAAGCTTGTCTCAGTTTCGTTAGTGCCTTATCGGGTGTAGAAATAGTTAGGGATCTCTGAACAAGGTCTTTGTTCATAAACTCGTCACAAGTGCTATTAGACCACACAGGTAAACTCGGTAGTTAGTCAACACACGAGGTTGCTCCCCCACTTCATTGTGATGTTATGGTCATGTGGAGGGGTTGCTAGCTAAGCTTTCACAAATGATATTCAGGTCTCATGACGCCATATCGTCTTTAATGTCAGCATGTTTGTTGAGGTTGCTCCTCTTCAACTTAGGATACCAGTGATTCACTTCCTAATCAATATAAGCCGCTAAATAAGAAGATCAAACAAGTTGGTTCACCGCAAAGCTCAGTTAGGTCGTTCAGGTGATTGTGCGACACTAGGTTAGGTGAACAACCTCCAAACCTTTATTGGGTTTGTAATACACACGAAAACTGACTTAGGAACTTCTAGACCATCCAGAAGCTTAGATAGGTGTAGGAGCATTAGGTGTAGGAGCTTCTGCATGAACTTCCTAGAGTCTAGATTAGGTGTAGAAGCTTATGCATGAATTTCCTAGAGTCCAAATTCAAGCTCATGGTAACTTACTAGGTCATGGATGTTTAAAAGCCTACGGTAGGCTACTTACCAACTATTTTTATGCTCACCAGATATTACTTTTTTTTTTCTCAAGTGATCAGCTGATTGGTTGACGTGGGAAGGAGTTATGCGACCACAGAGAAAGGTCATTCTAGAGAGTCAGTTCTTTTGGTATTTTGGCTATAGTTTGTTTGGTATCTCCTACCTTGGTCCCCGATTTTATATTAATACTCAAACAATCCTTCCAAAATAATAGATATATTTGATTTTATCTTTTAATGTTGTGTTATTTTTAAATTTTCAAAATTGTTTTATCGTACCTTTCTTAACACATTCTTGTGATTCAAAAGTCTAGATCATTAGACCAAAGCGTTATGAGCAATTTTCATGAAGAAAGCTTGGAAAAAAATGACTCCAAGTCATCGAATCTAGTGGTGGAATATTGTTTTCTTTAACTTTCTTTCCAAAACCCTAACCTCTTCTTTTCTCTTTCTTTTTTCTTCTTTGTTTTCTCTATCCTCTCTTTTTTAACTGGCTTCATCATTCCCATGGTTCCATCATAAGACCATGACCAAGACAATTTGCTCGTTATGCACCAGCTTCACGTCTCTAACTAGTATCTTCATCGACTTCTCCCATATGAAGAATCCTCTCTAAAGAAAAGTGACTCATGTTCGATAACATATGAAGAGTCTGGGGTATACTTCTACGGTATAAACATATGGAACACGTTATGCACGGTGACAAGTGTAAATGGTAGTGCTAATTTGTATGGCCACTAGTCCTATATTCTCTAGGATCTCAAAGAGACCTACAAATCTTGTCTTCAACTTGCCCTTCTCCCAAATTTCAACACCTGTATCATAGGTGCAACTTTGAAAAAGACATGATCACTAGTAACAAACTCAAGTTCCTTCAACTTGCCCTTCTCCCAAATTTCAACACCTGTATCATAGGTGCAACTTTGAAAAAGACATGATCACCAGTAACAAACTCAAGTTCCTTCCTACGAGTGTCTTCGTAGTGCTTTTGCCCGCTTTGTGCCTTCAGTATTCTTTATCTGATTTTTTGCACTACTGCATTAATAATCTAAACCAACTCCGACCCTAGAAGTTGTTGCTCACCTACCTCTTCCTAGAAGATAGAAGTTTGACACCTACACTCGTATAGAGTCTCTAAGGGGGCAATCTACATAGTCACATGTAGCTATTATTATAAGCAAACTCCATTAAGTACAAGTGTTCATCCCAACAACCAGCAAAGTCTATAACACAATGTCCTCAACATGTCCTCTAGAATCAAGTTCGACCTCTCAGTTTATCCATGCATATGTGGATGAAAAGTCGTACTTAACCTCAGTTACATACCCAACATCTTATGTAGACTCTTCTAGAAGTGCGAGGTGAACCTTGTTTCCTGATCTCACGTGATGAAAATTGCAATACTGTGATGATGGGCTATCTCTTTAACATACAACTGAGTGTACCTGTCCACTTGGTATGTGATTTTTCTAGGAATGAAGTGAGTTGTCTTGGTCCACATATCTATGAATGACCCAAATGATTGTGTAATTCTGCTTGGTGTTTGGCAAATCCAAGATAAAGTCAATAATCACGTCTTCCCACTTCCATAGATCAGCATTAGCAGTTGCCACAACCCCGAAGGTCGCTATCTCGGTTTATTTACCTATTGAAAGGTCAGACATTGACCTACGCACTCAATTATTCTTCATTCCATGCCACTAGTAAGTAGTTTTTAAGCCCTCATACATCTTCATACTTTTAGGGTAGAACATATAAGACATATAGTGGGCTTTAGTGATAATATCCTTCCCAATTTCCTCATCCCATGGTATGCATAGGCGGGCTTGCCACAACAAGTTGTCATTTTACGAGACGTAAACCCCTTTGGCCTATCAGTCTCTTACTATTCCTAGATCTTTTTGAGGTACCACCTAGGCTTGACTATGGCCAAGCGTATCTTAAGCTACTAAAACCCAACGAAAGAGAAAGATACGTGAATAATAATGTAGGTGTATGTGTCTATATATTGCATAAGTGGAGAAGTAATATATGATCATAGTTCAGTGAGATGATGCATATAATACTTGCATGCATAACTTGACTTCAATTCTTTATGAGTCGAAGATATATACTCATAGTATTTTGATCATATTGATAGTACATTTTATATCATGATATTTCATAAGGCATAACTGTGGTCATAACGTCATATTAGCCATACTCAACATACATGGAAGTATATACATCACATCAACCTACATTAACATAAAAGTTCAATAACATGTACATAAATATCACGTATTGTTATTCATACAACAGACCCAACCACGCTCAAGGCAATCCAATAGTAAATTTACTTACGATTTTAGGCTTAAGTAGGTGCTCCTAAGCTCACCTTATCTAATCATTCAAAGGTTTAGCTTTGATGTGATCCAATTTCACTTTCTTCCACGATGTTACTTAACCTAAGTCAAACCTAAACAATGAGAAATAATCTTAATTGGCTAAAATAGTAGTTCACTGACATTTTCGAACTTTAAATAGGTTCAAAATGCTTATGATCTAAAATAGGTAAATCGAGCCACAATTGGCCATGTCGAGCAAAGGAGAGTCGGTTGGAGCCACCAAGTCAAGCGCAAGGGGAAATGGCTATTGGAAGTTGTACACAAATTATAGCCTAGAGCTGCATGCTTATTGCATATGATACAGGCAGCTAGGAGCATATAGAGGGATGGGTTGCAGCCATTTAGTTCTGAGCACGCATCTGCGATTTGTTGGGCTTGCTTCGTGGATTAAGGTTCGGTTGAGCGCACTCAAATTGGACCGTCTAAAGAATTCGTGGACATGGGGCGAGGCTGTTAGGTTGAGCATCTGTCTGCATTATGGGTTAATTGAGAGTTGGATGTCACACTGATGCTTGACAAGGGTGTTGCCTCATGTCCATTCTAAACCCTTTTACCTTACTTCAATGTAAGTTAGTTATTTATTATTTTATCATTTTAATTTATGTGTATGTCTACACTTCTCAAAGTTGATTGTTATCAAAATACTATAGGGAGATACAAAGGTTGTCAATCCTTTCTGCCCATAATATATGCTATGAATGTTGTTATTGTTCCTTATTGCTTGCAAGCTTATAACGTTACTTTCTCAAATTGATTTTAAGATGTTTTATTTAACTTTCTCTCACCTCCCTTTTTTAAGATGTTTTATTTAACTTTCTCTCACCTCGCTTTTTTAAATTTGTTTTTTAAGAGTGGGGGTCAGAGACTTGATGGTTGGTTGAGATTGAAGAACTGACGTTCTATTTACGAGAAGTCTTTGACGATCTTTGACTTTGGAATCTTGTATGAGTGAGAATATCACAAAAGTTGATAAGATTGATAGTTAGCTGGCTACCTAGATGAGATACCCATCCAAGAATTGATGCCCACGATTGAGACCGTGGGTCAAATAAAGTCATATGAACCGGTGGCATGAGCGTGAGGGTAGCTCGACGAACTCTATTGCCCACATGGAGGAATACACCATAAAGCCTCCTCTGAGGTCCCCTTCACCCTTTGCTCGACACTTAAACCACTTTGACCATTTTGACTACACTTTCAAATGGCTCACAACTTCTTTATTCAACACTTGGATTCTATTGACATTGTCCACTTTTAGCATAAACTCTCATGACTTTGCTTTTTGTTTCCGTAGCAAGTCTCACACCAATGAAGATGGTGTTTCTTACCTCTAAACCCATGATCATCTCTGTGGGACTACTGCTCCCAATAATCTTTAACATCCTCGTTCTGCTTTATATGTAAGAGGGACCTATCGAGTGTCTGAATGCTCACAAAGAGCGACTCTTTATGCCTTCCACATTAAATTTGGTGAATTCATTAGCTAAATATGAGATGACTTTAGTTGAAACATCGTCAATTGAAAGCATTGAGAACCCTTACATGGAAGCCCCCTTACTTCAAAACATAGTGGGAGAGATGCAAGAGTCAGTGGAACAAGGTCTTATGTACGAGACATGAATTAACCATGTATCAGTTAAGAGAACTATGACCATCATACACAATTTCATGACAGAGACTGAAGCAATATACTATAGCATCAAGATATTCAAAAGATAAAAGTCATCAATTTAGCAACCCTACCTATAATACAAATACTATCCAATTGATAAAAAAAAAATATACATATGCAAGATAGTGAAAAATGTTGTACATGTTAGAAAAAGAAATATATTTTTCCATCTCATAAATTTACGTGTACTTCATATTAGAACGTTCTCACAAAAAAAATTGTCTCACTTCACGAAAAATTAAATAACTCTCTATATTTAATTTCTTAAATAAATATCAAAACCCATTTACAAAAAAAAAAAAAACAAAACAAAAAAGAAGAAGAATAAGAATGATTTTTTTTTTTTTTTTTTTTTTTTGTATCACTAACACTTAATATAAACATGAGATCTCAACCACCTTAATTAAAACAGGAGCCACATGTAAAAATTCATATCAAAATCTCGAGGAGGCACATGTAACAATTCATATTGTCCCTACTAGACGCCACATGTAAAATTTCATATCAAAATCTCAAGTTTGTAACAATTCATATTGTCCCTACTCGACACATGTAACAATTCATATCAAAATCTCAAGTTTGTAACAATTCATATTGTCCCTACTCGACGCCACATGTAACAATTCATATCAAAATCTCAAGTTTTGAAGTTATTGTCTAGAGCCCTACTCGACCCTCTTCGAGCTTGTCTTTGACACTCGTGTCGTCTCTCTCTCGAACTTAGCATATGCCTTAGCTTCAATGCACATTCTTGGTGCATTGGATGATGCACCGTCCTCATCTCGCATCATGACACTTCTCAATCTTGGAACTCATGTGGTCGGATAGATGTCACTTGAGGGTCCCCTTGTCTGTCTTGTGTGGAGGTCACAATCTATAATCTTGGGACTCATGTGGTCTGTCACTTGAGGGTCACCCCTTGTCTGTCTTGTGTGGAGGTCATAATCTACTTCATGTTAGTGATGTTGTGACATGCTCCTTCCGGCAATAAACGAGGGTTTTCTTCCTTTCGTTGGGCTTGAAAAGCCTATGATTAGAGGGAGGCTCGTTGGGGGGTTTTCTTCCTTTCGTTGGGCTTGAAAAGCCTATGATTAGAAAGAGGCTCGTTGGGACAGGAAACGTTCGACCTTCCACTAGCCTTTTCGTTCTTTTTTTCTTTTTTTAATGAAATTGGGTCGGTTCATGACCTAGTTTTTGTGCGTATAAACTTGAAATGAGCCCAAACGAATTCAAATCCAAAAAGATAAAAACAAACCAACCTAACCAAAAAAATTATGAATAATGAAAATTTGAGAAAAAAAGAAAATGAAATCTAGTAAGCTTTTGAAAAATTTGGGCAACTCTCCCTCCACACTCATTTTGATTCAAACTAGTTTCTATAGCTTCATCGTGGGCCGAGGAGGCCTATAACTCATTAACATGAAATTATGTGCCGCTATTGACTCACGAACTAGAACCTGTGACCTTTAAAATTGGAGAGCACTAAGAGACCTTTAAAATTGGAGAGCACTAAGAGTTATAGAGTGACCCTAGATTAGTCAGATTATTAAAATGTAAAGGAGTCGATGTCCAAATTTATAGGATTCAAAACAGACATATTATTGATTCATGGCATTCCAAGTACAGAAGTTTGTAGGATAAAATGAAGAAAGGTTGAAGAAAAATGAATTAGGCACGCCCAAGAAGAAGATTGGCTATAACCAAGATGATACTACAAATATCTTCCACAGTCTTCCCGTTGCCAGACAGCGCCGATGGGTCCTTCGGCGGCTGCGTGAAGCTGTCCAGACAATCGCCGGCCTCCGTCATGGCTGCAGACGCCTTAATGTTGACGCCATTGTAGTCACCTTTCCCCAAGTTGTTCTTCCCATCCTCGATGTCGCCGGCGGCATCGTCATACTGTTCAGCACAGGTGGCATATCGCTCTTTAAGCTTGGGATCGACTGCCTTGGACGCCAGGGACTGGGCGAGGGCACGGGTTTGAGCAACCTTGTCGTGGGCGAGGTTGAGGGTGAAAGTGGCCAGCCCTTTTAGGTCTGTAGTGCCAGCAGATTTCAACACGTTAAAGCAAAAAGAAGGGTTTCTAGTTTTCTTGCAGATGGTGGAAACGATGTCGTCTTGGGAAGCCGCTTGCATGGGCAACATCCCATTGAAGAACAGTACTAAAAGGACAATCCTAAAGACCGCAAGAAAACTAGAAGATGCCATTTTTTATTTTGATTTTTCTGTCTGTTTTGCTCAATTAATCCGTAGGGAGGGTTCACATATTTATACACTCACAAATATTCCTTTTAATAGCTTTCACGTTAGAATTTTAAGTAAAATGCTATTAAAAGAAAAACAAACAAAAATAGACAGAATAGGTTAAGCTTTTTTCTCTCTAAACCCAATCACAAACTTGGCTTAGTTATCATGCACTTTTTTAGACAATACACCGTCTTGCTCCATGTGCCACTCTCGTGTTAACCTTGACTACACATGAGATTCATAACTTTACTCTCTTCTTAGTAAGATTTAACTGTTCTCCCCTACTTAAACTAATAATATTTATTTTACAAAAAAAAAAAAAAAATCAATGTTATTAATGTAATCTTGAACCATAGTTTTCATGTATGTGAGAGGATAATATTGAATAAATAACCTGAAGAATATATAGTACATGAATAGTGCTAATACGTCGACAAATATTTGTTTTGCCAATATTTTTTGTTGTCCTCACGAAAAGTAGTCCTTGCCATCGTTGTGTGTTTTGACGTAAGAAATGTGAGTCAATAAACTCGACATGGTTAAAATCATGGATGTGGGAATCGTGCATTTTGAAGTTAGTAAGTCAACAAGCTCGACTTGGTTAAAATCATGGGATGTTGAAAAGTTAGTAATCATGGAACATTTCGGGGGAAATCATGAGATAACGGAGACAAACCTCAGCCCATAATTTTCTCCAAGTTTGTTAGAGGCAATCATGAGATAACTCAGCCGGAGATTTTCTGGGTCGGATAGAGGCAATCATGAGATAACCCAGACCATCCTCAGTCCGAGAACTTAGAAGTTTTTTGGAGTTAGCGAACTACTACGGAAGGTTTCTTTCTAGGACTTATTCAAACCTTGACATAAGGAGTTTTTGGTGTATGCGCTAATGCTAGCACTATTTTATGGTTCAAGCATGGTGTACAATGATGCCTCGAGAAAAGGATTGGGGTTGCGTGTTGGTGTTAATGAAGAAGTGATTGTATATGGCTCCTAATAGCTTAAAAAATATGAGCGTAACTACCTAACCATCGATTTGGAGTTAGCAATTGTGGTGTTCACGTTAAAAATATGGTGACGTTACTTGTATGGTGGAAAGGTACAGGTAGTAAAACCATAAGAGCCTCAAGTATCTTATTCAGGTAGAAAGAGTTGAACATGGGACAGAGGAGATAGTTGGAGTTTGCGAAGGATTATGATACAAAGATCCTTTATCACCCATGTAAAGCTAACATAGTGGCCGAAATGTTGAGTAGAAAGACAGCTCACTCTTCTGGTATGTCATTTTCGGTTCTCTAAATCTTAAAAAATTTCACTAGATGGTCATAATTCAAGTCTTTTAAGGATTAGTATGGGTGTAAAATAGTCAAAAGATCACCTTCCACACACCTTCACGCGCCCCATGCGTGGCTGGAAAGGCTTCTAAGCGTGATTTCACTCGCAACGGGCTCACGTGCAAATACCACGGCCAGTCGCTATTGGCCCTCAATTTAAGCATAATTTAACTTAAACTCCCAAAAACAATTTCACTACTTGACACGCACCCCACTCACGACACAAGTGTTCTTGGCTTCGAGTCCAGGCGACGTAAGGCATTAGTATTTTCTTATTTTTTCTTGGTGTGGCATGTGTCCTCCAAAAGCACACCTTGAAGTCTCGCAAAATGTTGCCTCATTGATTTTCCTTCAATTAACGTAGGGTCGGTGCATGTCCTTCCACCTCCATGAGCGTGCTTAGATTTAATCCACCTCTCCACAATGGTATCAGAGCCATGCCCTAAACTTAGTCGTGCTTAGTCAATTGTCGAACAAAAGACTCCAAAAGAAAAGGAGCCGAGCCTCCTTGAAGGCATAGTAAAAAATGACTAAGACTCAAGGCATAGTTTATTCAGTTCGTATGCTTAGTCAATTTATGCATGAACCAAGAAAACCACATTGTGAGGCAGCTCTTCAGGTTCTGAGATACATCAAAGGT
This sequence comes from Cucurbita pepo subsp. pepo, assembly GCF_057944985.1. NCBI lineage: Eukaryota > Viridiplantae > Streptophyta > Magnoliopsida > Cucurbitales > Cucurbitaceae > Cucurbita > Cucurbita pepo. The sequence goes on along the minus strand of NC_141799.1, from coordinate 11,447,632 downwards.
ACTCTTGGTCAAGGACTCCTACTACCATCTGAAAACAATTTAAGATTACAAGCATATTGCAATTCTGACTGGGGTGGTTGTCGAACTTCAAGACAGTCTATTTCTGGGTTCTGCATTTTCCTCGGAAATTTAATTATTTCTTGGAAGTCTAAACTAATGTGTCCAAATCATCAGCAGAAGCCTAGTATCGAGCTATGACATAACTCGAGCAGTTAGTCCTAAACATCTTGAAAACGAAAGACAAGATTTAAATTGTCTAGATGCCCTTAAGAACCCAGTAGGCTTCCACAATATCTAAGAATAACAAAGGTAACTTTTTCAAGTTGTTCGCAATATGTATGGTGTTAATAGGGTCTCCGCTACCGTTTCCACTCCAGTACCCATACCATCGAGTTTTTAACCCGATACTGTACTATCGAGCCAGGTATAGGTCAGCTAGAGTATGCAATTAGGTGTCCCAACTTTGTGAAAATTGTCAAATGTTTCTTGAACAAGACCACTTAGATGTAAAACTATTCTTGAGATGGGTGCATGGGATCATGTAGGTTAATCCAATAGTTGGCCGGCACACAAGGGTCGCTTCCCCCAAATTCTGGTGACTCTATGATCCTGTGGGAGGGTCCGCCAACTAACCTCCCATAAATGAGGTTTAGACTAGAAGACACCTTACTGCCCAATCAAAACTTTATGAAGTAGCACCTCAATCCAAGGCGTTGGACATTCACCGCAAGAGAATAGCAAACTATATAAATATAAGACCTACCAGGATGAGGATGCCATAAGAGCCTATGAGTAGATTGCTTATTGAGTTTTATTTTTATACTTGCCCTTTTCTTTGTTTTCCCCCTTTTCCTTCTTTTTTTTCCTTTTTTTTTTTTTTAGGTGTTCGTAGGTTGGAATTGAGGTGGGGAGCATTTGAGAGTTGTTTGGTCACAAGGGGTCATTCTCAAGTGTTAGCTCATCTTCCTATTTTGTGTCTTTTGTATTTCCTTCTATAATTGTATTCCAATGGCAACTAGTGAGAAAGCTTAGTCACAATCTATTTTCTCTCATTAAGTTTCATGAATTAGAAAATAATAAACCTTCCAATTTATTGTCTAATATATCTAATATAGCAACTTGTTGTTCAATTAAGCTCACTATGATGAGGCCTATCCAATTCATGACTATCATTACCATTCATTTAACTCGCAAATTAAATGGTTAGCTATTTATTGGTTTCACCTTGGTTTCACCTTGAACCAACTTATTAACGGTAACAGCCTAGATTCGTCCCTAGCATATATTGCCCTCTTCGGACTTTCTCTCTCAGACTTCCCCTCAAGATTTTTAAAACGCGTCTGCTAGGGAGAGGTTATCACATGATAAAGGGTGTTTCGTTCTCCTCCCCAATCAATATGGGATCTTGCAACTCTTCATTCAGTCTCAATCGTGGGTGTAATGGACGATCAATCAAACTTAACTCATTCACATACATGACGAAACAAAAAAAAATTAGAGGTTTTAATCATCTTACCTACAAAGCTACGAAGCCATTGACAGAGTCGATGAAGAAAGAATCCCAACTAATGACGTAACGGAAGCCGAGTTCAATTCTCCTCTTTCAGATTGCGTGTAACTAAGATCTATGAAGTCGATGAAAAAAAAAAAATTCTTTATAATGGTTTTTTTTTTCATATTATTTTTTTTCTATGATTTTTTTTGATTAATTTCATACAATAATGTCATTTTAAAATTAAAAAAAAAAAAAAAAAAAAAAAAAAAAAAAAAAAAAAAATTCTTATTCAATCAAATATATTTTTATTAAAAAAACTAAAACAATTGTTAATTATAAACAATGGCAAGGGCAGGGTGTTCTTCTTTCTAAATGGGTTACAACCGTGGACCAAAACAAAGGTACACGAGAAAAAGATCCAAGACCTAGCTACCGCAATTGCCAGCGCCGAGAGACTCCTAGACTATGGGAACGAAGCGGGTTACCAAAGAAAAACAACACAGGCCCCAAACACTGGGGGCAAAACATATAAACCGCTAGGTCATCGAAATGGAAGCCCCAATAGGCCAAATGGAAGTAACAACAGACCAAGCGGGTGGACAGATAGACCTCTTCATAACAACCAAGCGGGGACATCTCGAGGACCTTACCCTCAAAGGAACCACCCGACGACACCTTTACAATGCCTGTTGTGTAGAGGCCCCCACAAAGTGTCCTACTGTCCTCATCGGGCCTCTCTCAGTGCACTCCAAGTGTCCATTCAAGAGAGCAACGACACAAGAGTTGAGACTATGCTAGACAAGAAGAAAGATCAAGACAACCCCGAATGGGCGCGCTCAAATTCTTCCAGCCCTCCAACGGAAGGTCGACCCGAAGGAGATAATAGAGAAAGGGCTCATGTTTGTGGATGCGACAATAAACTCTCGACCAAGCAAGAGCACCTTGATAGACTCAAGAGCGACCCACAACTTCATCACCGATCAAGAAGCACGAAGATTGGGACTCACCATAGAAAAGGACCCTGAAAAAATGAAAGCTGTCAACTCCGAGACCTTGTGTATTGTGGGAGTTTCCAAAAGAGTCCCCTTCAAATTAGAGGCTTGGACAGGAGAGTTAGACCTTGTCGTGGTTCGCATGGACGACTTTGACGTGGTACTTGGGATGGAGTTCCTCTTAGAACACAAAGTTATCTCAATGACACTGGCGAAATACTTGGTGATCACCGACCGCAATCCCACAGTAATACCTGCAAGCATCAAGCAACCAGGTAATCTTAGAATGATCTCGACCATACAATTGAAAACAGGACTCGCACGAGAGGAAGCTACATTTATGGCTATTCCACTGATGGAAGAAGTGACCACTGAGGAAACTATTCCAAACGAAATCAAGGAGGTACTAAACAGTTATGCTGACATAATGCCATAGAGCTTACCACAAAAATTACCACCCCATCGAGGCATTGATCACGAAATTGAACTCCTCCCTGGGGTTAAACCCCCAGCGAAGAACGCCTACCGGATGGCTCCCCCTAAGCTAGCCAAATTGCGGAAACAATTAGATGAGTTGTTGACGGCAGGATTCATTCGCCCGACAAAAGCACCTTACGGAGCCCCCGTACTATTCCAGAAAAAGAAGGATGGGACGTTGCGTCTGTGCATAGATTATAGAGCCTTAAACAAGGTGACAGTACGCAACAAATACACACTACCGATAATATTCAACTTGTTTGACCAACTTCACGGGGCCAAGTACTTCACGAAGTTGAACTTACGATCAGGGTAGTACCAAGTACGTATTGCCGAAGGGGACGAGTCCAAGACGACGTGCATAACAAGATATGGGGCCTTTGAGTTCCTGGTAATGCCCTTTGGCTTGACAAACGTCCCAGCTACGTTTTGCACGTTAATGAACCGGATTTTCTACGAATACTTGGATCAGTTCGTCATAGTATACTTCGACGACATAGTTGTATACAGCACAACCCTAGAGGAACACAAGGTGCACTTGAAGCTGGTGTTTGACAAGCTGCCGTAGAATCAGTTGTACGTCAAGAAAGAAAAATGTGTCTTCGCACAAACATGCATCAACTTCCTTGGACATGTCATCAGTTGTAGACAAATCGGCATGGATAGCGACAAGATAAAAGCTATCCAAGAGTGGAAAATTCCTACTTCCGTATCCGATGTGCGATCCTTCCTAGGATTAGCAAACTACTATAGGCGATTCGTCGAAGGGTTTTCACGGCGAGCCGCCCGATTAACAGAGCTCCTGAAGAAAGACCACCCTTGGTCGTGGTCAAATAAATGTCAAATGGCCCATTAACAGAGCTCCTGAAGAAAGACCACCCTTGGTCGTAGTCAAATAAATGTCAAATGGCCTTTGAAGATCTGAAGGCAACCATGACGAGGGGTCCTGTCCTCGGGTTAGTAGAATATTTGAAATTTATAAAATATTTTTTTAAGTTAAGTATTTCTAAAATAAAATATCTAAAGGTATTCTATTTTCAAATATTGAATATGTTTGATATTAAATGATATTTTTATTAGTTTGTGAATAAAAGAAGAGAAAAAAAGGAATATTTTTATGGTTGGTATTAAAATAAACGAATTCATTGTTGGCTTGTTACCTGCATTGCAGTATATATATTTATCAAATGTTGTGACATCCAGAGCCATTTCCATCTATTTTCTCTTATTTTTCTCGCTCTGTTTATCGATTTTGCTCATAGAAGCCGTTCATCTTCCTTAGAAAATTCACCTCATTCTTCCGCCGCTGCTGTCAAGGATCGGAGCCCTAAGTTCCAGGACCTGTCGGAGCCGAACATCCATATTGTTACCTCAAGTAGACTTTCCAGCGTATTCTACCATTCTGGTACTCCATTGGATTTCTGTCTTCTTTTTTTATTTTCCTTTAAATCTCGTCTTAACTTACATTTCAAGAAGTTTCGCCTTAAATGTCGATTTTTCTCCATGCTCGTAATGTTGCCACGTCTCCAAGGCAAACATTGTTGCTGCTAATTCAAGGTCATGGGTAAGGTAATTTCGTCCGTACTCGTTGAGTTGCCTAAAAGCGTAAGCTATTGTCTTACGCTTCTGCATAAGCACGCATTCTAAGCCCTTACCCAAGGCGTCTCTATACAAGGTTGTCTGGCCCATCCCGCATCTAATGCTTTTTTTTTTTTAATAACCAAATTGCAAGATATTTTTGCTATATATAATATGCCCTATTTTATCTTAATAAAATTATAAGTCCTTTCTTCTTAGTATTTATTGTACATTCCATTTCATTTAGGTTAAATAAAAGTTTGGTTAGTTTGGAACAAGAAATTCATACATACACTTTAATTAGGAGTGTATACGAGTTGTCACTATTTTTGGGCTGTCGAGTTGTCAATGAGGGCGAGGGTGAAGAGATGCGTCTATGTCTAAAGGCAATGGTCGAATGCAAGGAGTGTGGATAATAACGTGGGCACGTGCGAGGACTCGAGGACTGGCGGCAAGGAGATGCATAAGCAATGCCCAGGGCAAAGATTGTGGCGAGGGACATAGGTGAAGGCGATGCTAGGACGAGGAGGTGCATCTGCAAGGAGTGCTTGCATCTAGATTTTGGAAGGACATAGGTGAAGGCGATGCTAGGACGAGGAGGTGCATCTGCAAGGAGTGCTTGCATCTGGATTTTGAAAATGGGTGATTGAGTTTAGTGTGTTCGAGTAATTTTTCTAGAAGAAAATACAAATGCAAAGTTAGGAAGGTTTAATAAGAGGTTAGGAAGGTTATTGATAGAAGAAAATACAAATGCAAAGTTACATACATACATTAGGAAGGTTTAATAAGAGGTTAGGAAAGTTATTGATAGAAGAAAATACAAATGCAAAGCTACATATATACATACATTTTCGATATTGTACTCACTAATAGCCTTCTGCGCTAATTCTCGAAGATATGGTGTAGATAGTAATTGCTCCATTACAGGTACAATGAGACCAACTTCAGAACTATCCCATAAGGTGGGTACATCAAAACCCTGTGGCATATGATAATATTACAAAATAATATTGTGAGAATAAAAGTAGGAAACTAGTAAGGAGAATTGAAAAGAATAGTACGTCGTCGGACGCAAGTGCGGCTTCATTGTATCGCCTCAATTCTTCCGGAGTCAATTCGTCGTCATCTGAGTCATAATCTAAGTCATAGGGATTATTTGGTTGGTTTGCTTGGACAGTAGGTGTCATTTGAAGATTAACGTATCATTTGGTTGGTTTGCTTGGACAGTAGGTGTCATTTGAAGATTAACGTATCGAATCGAGTTCAAAATCTAATAAAAAAAAACAATGAAATAATGAATTGTAATGAAACAACTCACTAATCAAAATCAATCTAAGAATCAAAGAAAATCGGAGAAGAGAAGAGAAATAGGAGAAGATTACCTCAGCCAGCACAAGTAGGGATCGCACAAGTAGGGATCGGCCAAGACGATTGGAGCTGCAATGAAACACAAACTAAACCCTAATCCTAATATTTATTTCTTATATGCTTATCTAAATTAATTAGTAATTTTATTATATTTTATTGAAATATTCAATTATTTAATTAGGATTATTATTGGTCAATAATTTCCCTTGCTTATCTAAAATTAACTCCTAATCTATATCAATAATTTCCTTATATGCTTATCTAAATTAATTAGTAATTTTATTATATTTTATTAAAATATTCAATTATTTAATTAGGATTATTATTGGTCAATAATTTCCTTTGCTTATCTAAAATTGACTCGTAATCTATATCAATAATTTCCTTATATGCTTATCCAAATTAATTAGTAATTTTATTATATTTTATTAAAATATTCAATTATTTAGAAAAAGAAATTAAATACGATAAAACGTAAATTACATACCTTAATAACATTAAATATTAATGTATATATTTAGTGTTATTTACCTTTTTTTTGGAGGGAAAGGATTCACAATTTTTAAATTTAATATTGTTTAATTTATTTTAGAGATATTTTTATTTTAATGAATCAAAAATCATTTATGAAAATAGAATGTTCGGTCATTTTACCAAGTTTCTTTTTTTCTTCTCTCGGTTCTCTTAACTCTCTCACTCTCTTTTTTTTTTCTCCTATTATTTGCTAGAGTTTTACTTAGACCCTATTGGATTGGAGGGGCAAACTTACCTATTTGCCCTCTTTGACTTTGACTTTTTTTTTCCTTCATGGCGCTCATGTTCATGACAATACAGACGCGTACACTAACTACTAGGTAGAGGAACGATCATTATGTTTGACATAGTGCTGTCGTGACGGTCGCTACTCCTAATGGGTGTCTGACATCAACAACTCCTACCCGACCAAAACAAGTGAGATATAAAATTTTAAAGGTATGTTAATACTGGATAGATACCTTAAGTTCTAAGGTGGCACCTGATTCGAATGCAGATAAAATAAAATAAATAAATAAAAATTGACAATACACATAGATTTGAAAGAAAGAAAGAAAAAAAAAAAAAAAACCGGATATGAACTTACTTCTTCAAGAAAGTATGAGGTAGGATAATCTCTCTATCCGATGCTTCGAACCTTCTTGTATCGACAATGTTTTAACAGCTTCTGCACGTGAGTTTTTTATTATCTAATATTTTTATCAGTTGTTCTCTTTTCCAAATCCAACAACTAACAATGTGAAGGAGCACTGACCGTTTATTTACATGACGCTTTATTTACATCATCTTAAAGGGTGGTAATATATTTTATACAACATTTATAACTTAAAAAGTTAGTTAAAAAGTTAGTTAAGATTACAAATTCGTATTTTTATAGCCTATTGTGGATGGTTTTGAATCACTCAATTAAGTCAGCTAATTGATTTTCATTTTCGGCCTGACCTACCATCATAAATTAGATGTTATTTTATAAAATAAATTAAAAAATACACCTAAACTAAAATATTTTAAAAATATTTTATCTTGGTTATTTTCTGGTTCTCCCTCCGCATGATAATAAGCTCCACCTACCATCCTCCCATCATTGCTCCACCTACCATCCTCCCATCATTTACAATTGAATGCTTTGTTGCTATAACATTCTTGATTTTGGACATTTTGGTCCAGTTTAACCCAACAACTAGTTGTTGGGTGAACCCTGAAATAAATCTCATCCTCATTTCTAAATCGTATAAAAGTTCAATAGCTCATAAAAAAAGAAATGAACTCTTTATACTTACAACCTCTTTGATGTCGAAGTACTTCCTAGATTAGGATTTCGAAGTACTCCCTAGATTAGGATTATAATATTACACGAGAATGGTAGTATGAGAAGGGATCCGGAAGATTACCTAATAGAAGTCATGCGTTTACAAGAATGACAGTAGTAGAAGGAGGGATTCGGAAGATTACCTAATAATCAAGTTTTGCGTTAACCAGCAAGAATGACAAGAATAGCGGTAGAAGAAGGGATCGGGAAGATTACTTGATAAGTTCTACGTTAACAAGCAAGAATGGTCGACTTTAGGACTGGCCCTAAACACATTTAAACAAGGATTAAACATTTTTAAGATTACAAAAACAATTAAATTAATTAATTTAACTATTATTTGGAATTTTTAGTTTAAAATTATAAAATAGAATATTTTTGTAATATGTGAGAGTTACCTAAGACTTATCCTATTAGAAGAATCTAACTCAAAGTATCTAGGTTTCAATAAATTAAATGACATTTTACAAAATATAATAAATTAATAAATAACAACAAAAAAAAATCACACAAAAAAAAATTAAAATATTTTGCATTCTTTCCCGCCCATGTATGAGTAATCAGCTTCTCCTACTATCTCTTCTCGGGTCGTCATTTGATTGCATTTTCTCTTTCTAATGGGTTTTTCTTCCTTTTGCTCATTTAAAAGTTTGGTTGATATGACAAAGGTAACATCCTCGAGAATCTTATTCACTTAAACTTAAGGAATCAATTAATTGTTGTTGTGACGACTAAAACACATTTTCATTTTGATTTCTAAATTTTATGTTATATACGATTCAACTGATACTGCAACCACAACAATCTAATTGAACAAAAAAAAAATTATAATATTATAATATAAAACAATGTACCAAATTATTTGAAATTTTCGTTTAAAGTTATAAAATGGAATATTTGTCGTAATATGTGATACTCACCCAGACTTATAGTATTAGAAGTATTAAATTCAAAGTATCTATATTTTATCCTTCTAAAATTTATTTTCATAGGGTGTACCCCTCCCCTCATAAATTGGAGGTTATTTTACAAAATATAATAAATTAATAAATAGCCCAGCAGCAGAAAAAAATAGTTAGGATTATAATATTATAATAATAAAAAAAAAATTAACTGTTTCCCTATCTTACTGCAAACGGTATTCAGAAATGTCCAACCTAAAAATATTAGAAAATAAAAATATATATATAAAAAAAATAAAATAAGGACAATCCAACCGAGGTACACCCCTACCACTTGTGAGTCTCCTCTCTATCTTGCCAATAATAAGCTATAACTTCGGACCCAATTTTTTTAATTTAAAATTGGGTAAATAAAATTTGTTTAAAAATAATCCAACCTCAAAATAGAGAGTTGAGTTGTGAAATTTTTTGGGTTGGTCTAAAAAAAAAATTTTCATCAACCCAACCTGACCGAGGTACACCCCTACCACTTGTAAATTTGCATGTGAGTGACGTAAACCATGCTGGAAGGACTCATGTTGGTTTGTGGCAATAAATTTTTACTCTTAAAAGGTGAGGAGTAATGTGACCATGTAAGGGATGCTAGGAAACGTCGGGGACACCAGATGCCAAATTCAGTTTTTGAATCCTAGACATGGGTCATTACAAATTGTATCCTAGCAATACCCTGTCTCTGTAAGATGTGGTTTGGGGAAGAACCAAGACGAAAGCGGTATGTGACACTTTATTAGTGAAAGTGTATTAGTGAAACTTTTATAAATTTAAGAATTTTTTTTATTTGTACACAATTCACATTTTATTAGTTTAGGCCTAAAATATATAAAAATGAGAAGAAAAAAATGAAACAAACCAAATTAAATAAATAAAAACTTATATCTAACTCTTCATCAAATGAGAGTGATACGTGTTTCTCCAAATCTACAAGTTTTTAGTTTTTTATTCATTAATAAACAATGGAAATGAAGTAACATAAACTTTCCAACCACACTCTTAATTTATTTTATATATATTAAATAAATAAAAAATGGCTTTGAAATAAATAAATTTAAAGATCAACTTCTCAAAATTTATATAAATAATAAAATATTATTTTTTTAGGTCACTTTATAATTATTGAGAGTGTTCATATGTTAGTGGTATAAAGTTATACAATTTTACTACAGATTCCAAACCCAAATTTTCTCTTTGTTTGTTACCCATCAAACAACATCGACACATATGAAAGAAAAAAAAAACAAAACAAAAACAAAAAAAAAAAAAGTAAACATTAAACATGGTTAATATGAATTTAAGCAAACATTAAAGAGTGAAAAAAGAGTGTCTATTAGATGTAAAAACATTACTAAAATAAGTGTAACATGCTCAACTAAAGTGTTTTGTTCAGCATAAATATACCTCTATAATATAACCAATCCCAAGGTTATGTAAAAATATTATTAAAACAAGTGTAACATGCTCAACTAAAGTGTTTTGTTCGGCATAAATATACCTCTATAATATAACAAATCCCAATTAAAACTTTAGCTTCAAAAGTTGTTGGAAACTTGTTACAATTTGTTTGGCATCAAAATTGACGTAATACAAGATACCCGTGATAGCTTCATGGTTAGCCTTTAATTTTTACCAACTCAAAGTTTATACTCTAGTCATAATAGGGAGAGGTTTAACAAGCTGTTAGGATAGGAAGGTTTAATAAGAGGTTAGAAAGCTTAGTAAGGTAGAGTAAAAATATACATACATTTTCTATCACGTGTACCATCATTTTAAATGATAGAACACAATAATAATGATCTAGTAGGAGAAACATAAAAAGAAAAGGAATCCGGTGAGAGGAAGATCCATTGAGGAAAATTATCTCCGTGTAATTTCTTTAAATCATATTTACTGAAAAATTATGGGAAAAAAGACTTCTAATTTTGCAAGTTTGAAGTCCCTTCGTTAACACTTACCACAAAATAACTAGTAAAAAATGGAAGTCATCGTATCAAGTGGACATCATTGGTGTTCGCAAGAAAAAGATTGTAACACTGTAATAGAAAAATTGAAAAAAACACCGGGTTGGGTAGTTAATACTTTATAGATATCTATTTGTGACACTTGATTGGAATGCAGATAAATTACTGCCGTTAAGTGTCAACCATTTGCAAAGTTTCCAAGAAAAAAAAAAATTGACAATCACACATAGATTTGGAAAGAAAAAATAATCACTCATACGAACTTACTCCTTAAAAGTATGAGGTAAGATAATCTCTCTATCCGATGCTTTGAACCTATCGACAATGTTTTGACTGATTTTTGCAAAACCATTGTCATTGTCAGCCTTCTCTTTTTTATTATCCAATATTTTTATCGGTTGTCCTCTTTCCAAATCCAACTACTAACACTGCATGTGACAGCCATAATTTATTTACATGTCCACTAATACATCTTTCCATCACATTTAATCAACCTAGAGTTAGTTAAGATTACACGGAATAAATTAGTTTTACTATAAAAAATATTCCTAATTTCAAATTTTCATCTCTAATAATTTTCAAATTTATAAATTCATTTTGGGATGGTTTGGAATCACTCAATTCAAGTTATTAGTGGTCTATCATATCATTTGTAAAGAATTAATTTTTATTTTCGGTCTGTCCTATTATCATAAATTAAATGTCATTTTTTCAAAATAAAATAAAAAATATAACAAAAAGAAATGTTCCTATAACATAACCTAAAATATTTTACTTATTTCTTTTGTTCTCACTCCTGCCATGGATAATGAGCTTCACTCACTATTCTCCCATTATTTATTGTAACGACCCTAAATTTCCACATATCTAGAGTCGCCACTAACGTCTCATGCTCATCTCTAATGCAGAATAAAATCTAAGCATGCTCATCTTTATTAGCGGAAAAATTTAAAACTTCAGAATACATTAAAACATTGGAAAACACTGCCGGACTTGCGTGTTTCAAACATCGTGCTGGAGTTCAAAAAGATAAAATAAAACGATTACAAATTAATTAATATAAATGAATGAAATGCAAACGCCCTATCCTAACCAAGACTAGGAATTAAATATGCAACTATCCTATGCCGCGCCACAGTCTCTGATCACGATGCCACCGTCAACCGTACATGGGAGCCTTGCCTTTACCTGAAAAACAATATGGCACACGGTAGAAATACTCAGTAAGTGACCCCACTATAGGGGCCATGCTAATGCAAACACATGCAATCATGAATAGGGACTTATCTCTAATCATCTTAGGGGTGGCCTCCAGTCTCGGACAAATTGGATGTGTAGTACTTCCCTACACACGACTCACACGTGCGAGTGTGAGTCCCCAGGACGCTCGCACACCCCCTGGACCCTCTGGTCAAGCTAATCTGTAGCGACATCCGGAGGTCAGAGGAACCCCATAGTGTCATGCGCCTCATGAACACCCTCATCTGTGTGCTTTCGCACTTGTGCGCATTCGCGCTCATCATAAGGTGCGCGTCCGCACTCATCATCTCTAGGGGAAGTAGCCCTATGCTTATGAACATACAAAATGCATGAGGTCCCTCTAAATCCATCGTAATGTCTCTTCTGACACAACCCTCTAGTCTCATCTCTTTGTTACTCTAGGTAACGCATACTCGTGGATATTTATATTAATATCATTTTCATGCTCTTAGGGTTGTGTCCTACGTCGATCTAACGACATGATGCAATATGGCACTCATCATCATCTAGCATGCTCAATATGGAAAACATCATCATATTAAGGTAAAAATCATGCAATCATCATGCTCATCATAATGTCACAACGTACGTCAAACATATCAAGCGTCACTCAACAAAATATGTATATACTGGCACATATCATCAAGCATCATACAATTTATTTAGCCTATCCTATAGTAAGGCCACTTACTTGGTTGGCCTTGGCCGAAGTACTCCCTAAATAGCTAAACGTAAGCTCATGTTCAGTGAGAGCTGCTTCCTACGTCGCTGGGGTTTGTTTCCTATCACACCGTTCACCACTTTACGTTAGTATTTCACAATTAATTTACCTATAATTTAATAAATGTGAAATACGGCTCTAAAACAGCCTCGGATACCTTAATCGGGGCCAAAAACAGATCCGGGAGGGTCGAAATAGTGGAAACCGGGCTGAAAACAGGTTAGCAGAGCCGAACAGCCGCTGGAGCCGCCGGAGGGAGCCCGAGCTGTTTGCGCCGAGCCGAGCCGAGGGACTGCCTGTGCCGCTGTGTGACACGTGGCGGCAGCAGAGAGAGCCACGTCGAGCGGTAGTGATGGGTCGAAGCGCGGGTCGAAGTCCGGTTCGGGTCGTGGTTCGGTTCGCGGGCTATGGAAGGCTATTGGGCCAAGGCTAATCGTTGGGCCTCGGCTTACTGGGCTGGGCCGCAAGTGTTTGGTTTGCAGGCCGGCTCAATTGGACCGTGGGTCTAGTTTGGGTTGGTTCAACTGAACCGTAGCTTCTGGGCTGGTTTGAGGTTTGGGCCGCTGTAGTTGGGCTGGGCCGAAGGTAGAGGCCAAGGGAGGAACGGGCTGGCTCTCCCGGGTTCTGGGTTCGGGTTGACCCGGATCCGTGGATCTCGTCTTCCTTACCCGACTTCAGTCGATTTTCCGGCGAGCTTTCTCTCTCCTTCCCGCGGCGTTTCCGTTGCCGATTTCGGTCCTCTTCCTTCCCTTTTCCTCTTTGTTCGTCGTCCTTCTTTCCTTTTTGGGAGTTTTGCGGCCTAAAAGCTCCTAAAAGCCACAGATCTAAGAATCGATTAAGAAACCTAATTTTTCGACCTCGGTTACCGACGACGACGCTTACGAAATAACACAAAACGCACCCTGAGTTATTGTGCTTTCGTTAGGGATCCCTCTTATGGTGGTAACAGGTCGTTTATGATATGCATGCTTGACGAGACTTATGTTATTAGAAGTATTAAATTCAAAGTATCTAATAACCTTCTCCAATTAGTTTTTATCTTGTGCACCACCATTTTACAAAATATAATAAATTAATAAATATCACGTAAAACAAATATCACACACAAACAAATTAAAATATTTTTTTGCATTCTCACCCGCCCATGTATGGATAATGAGCAGCAAAGTTAACATCCTCCAAAGTCGTGTTCACTTGTAAACTTAACCCAATCAATTAATTGTTGTTGTGATGACGGAAACAAATCTTTATTTTGATTTCTAAATTTCATGTTATATAACGATTGAACTGTATCAGCGATCGACCATCAACCATCTAATTGCAAAAGAAAGAGTTAGGATTATAATATTATAATACAAAAAAATTATTTCACTCGTACTCTATTTTAGGAGTCATTGACTCGAAACAATAATAGGTAAGATTATGAGTAATGATCACGATTAGAATAGGGTCCCAAATAAGGTAAAAAACTGTTCTTAATTAAAGTGAGAGTGAGGATATAGGGATTGTAAACATAGTATCTATTTAAATATACTCGTATGACTCCTTCTCATAATTAGAATATGTATAACCTAATCTATTCTCATCTGGCTCAATGAACTTATCAGGATAGAATTAATAAAAAATAGATAAAAAAAAAAATATTAGTTACTTACAAAAAAAAATAATAAAAAAATAATAAAAAAATAATAAAAAATAAAAAATAAAAAATGATAGACAGGGAGCAGCAGAAAATAACCGGTGAGAAATAGAAAATAATATAAAGAAATATTAATTAATAAGAATTTAGGAATAAATAGTGAAAATTCAAATATCTTAATTATATTAGATTAATAAAAATGATATATAAAAGATTTTATATTTTTCTAATACAAATTATATATAAAACTGATATTTTAAGAATTTTTGTGCTTTAAATAATTAGGATTTAAATCGGTTGTGTTTCTCTCCCCATCAAAATTGTCCGATGAATAGCTTGATTTCTTTTAACGTTTAGTTTTTGTAGAGTCAGAAAGTTTGGTTTCCTTTTAACGTTGAGTTTTTGTAGAGACAAATAGCAATATCATATGAATTTGTTTTGTTTGCAGATTAATAACATAATTTTCAAATTTTGGACGTGCTCTCTTTAGCTTAATTTTAAAAAGCTGGGTCACACAACCTATTATGCATAGAGATCGATTAGAATTTGGGTCGAGACAAGCGAGTAACGACCCATAACACTCTTAGACACTCCAAAGGCTATAGAATGTTTGATCCAACTACAAATAAAATTATAATAAGTCGTAATGTAGCTTTTGAAAAAGATCATGAATGAGATTGGAAATTTTTTGAAGGTGAAACAAAATTGTACTAGTGAAAAATATTGAAATTGATAAGAACACAGTCAAAAGAGGAGAAATCATAGAGGAAACGACTTAACTGGTTGCTGAAACAGTTGCTGCTGAAAACAATTTTCCAGTAACGACTGAACCTGTTGCTGAAACAATTGAACCAGTTGAAGAAAATAATTTTTCAGTAATTGTTGCACCAGATTTGACAATAAGGGAGGGGAGAAATCGATATCCACCTGTATGGTTAGCAGGTTCTGGTGAAGGCTTATCTGAAGTGGATGAAGAAAATATGACATTCTTGATGATTTCAGATCTTTGAATTTTGAGGAAGCTGTCAAAAGCCCAAAATGGAGATTGGCTATTGATGAAGAAATCAAATCCATTGAAAAAAAATCAAATATGGAATTTGGTGGCAGCTAGAGCAAAGAAAATAGGGGTGAAATGGATATATAAAACCAAGCTAAATGAGTCTGGAGTTGATAAAGCAAGATTGGTTGTAAAAGACTACACACAAAAGCATGAAATTGATTATATGGAAGTGTACGCACCTGTGACCAAAATGGATACTGTGAGAATGATCATTATTGCTTTTGCCACCTAAAAAAGTTGGAAACTCTATTAGTTAGATGTCAAATCAACTTTTTTATATGGGAGTTAAAAGAAGATATTTTTGTTGAACAACCAATAGGCGGTGAGTAAAAGGGAAGTGAGGAGATGGTGTACAAACTCCAGAAGGCTATCTACGGATTAAAACAAGCACCTAGAACTTGGTTTAGTCGAATATAATCCTACTTCCTCAAATAATGATTCAAAAGTAGTTCTAGTGAGCAGACACTCTTCATCAAAAGGAAGGGCAGTAAAATTTTTATTGTAAGCATTTATGTTGATGATCTTTTATTACTAGAGACGATGAAGAATTATTGGAGGAGTGTAAACGTTCCATGAAAAAAGAGTTTGATATGATTGACTTAGGTCAAATGAGATTTTTTCTTGAAATAGAGGTAATACAAAGCTTAGATGATATTTTTATATGTCAAAGAAAGTATGTTGTTGAAGTTTTAAATTGATTTGACATAGAAAATTACAATTCGTTATGTAATCGGATTGTTCTAGGACAGAAAATGGTGGAAAAATAGTGGTAACTTTGTATAAACAAACAGTGAGAAGTCTGATATATCTCATGGCTACTCGTCCTGATCTCATATTTGTTGTAAGTTTGATTAGTGTTTTATGACATGTAGAATACAACAACATTTTGCCGCTGCCAAAAGGGTTTTAAGGTACTTGAAAAATATGGTAGATTATGGTATATTTTATAAAGGGAGGAGTTGGTGATTTAATTGGATTTACTAATAGTGACTATGCCGGAGACATAGAAGATAGCAAGAGTACTCCAGGCTGGGTTTATGATGAGTGGAGGAGCAGTAGTTTGGTCTTCTTGTAAGCCGCCTATAGTCACTTTATTAACCACCGAAGTTGAGTTTGTTACTGCAAGTGCCTGTGCATGTCAATTTGTTTGGATGAGGAGGATACTCAAAGAGATTGGTCACTCTCAAATAAAATAACAAAGTTAATATGTGATAATACTTCAACTATTAAGCTATCCAAAAATCCAGTTCTATATGGACGTTCCAAACACATAAGAGTAAGATTTCACTTTCTTAGAGATCTTACAAAAGAGGAATGATTAATTTATTATTTTGTAGTACACGAAATCAACTTACTAATTTGTTGACAAAGCCTCTAAAATTATAAGCATTTTTAGTCCGTAAAAAATTCCTCTCGTCTAGTTAGTAACGCTCAATTGTGCACTCCTCATGTGAGATTAGGGTTTTATTGCCGCTTGTGTGTGCACTGCTAAAAGATTTAATATAGAGTAAAAGATTGGGTTAAAAAATTGAGAGTTGGTGGAAATCTCATCAAGTTTCTTCACGAATTGATCAATGGTTTCTGGATCATTCAATTATGTCAAAAATGGATAGATTCGGAACATTTTTCAGTTTGATTGGAGTTTCTTTTGGGTTCTATTTCGAAATTGTAGCATGCCTTTGAAATGGGTTTTATATTGATTAGAAGATAGAGATTCTATTTTTCTATTCGCGTTGAACATTCCATCGACCATGATTGATTCTTTGTTTTCCTTAAAGACGTGAGTCTGATCTGGTCTCTTCATCAATTAATACATTAAAGAATAAATTGAATTTTAGCGTGCAAAACCATTATTATTGGTTAGGTTATGATTTCACTGCAAGTGAAACCACATATTTGGGATGAAAATTTGGATCGTTACATTGTATGTGTAAGCATATGTACCATTGTAAAAGAAGGGAGGTATCCCTCAATGCATGAACACACAAGATACATGAGATCCCATCATTTGTATAGGACTTCCTCTAACATTCCCTTCGTCTCATATTATTTTATCATAACTTTTCATGTGTATATGTGTATATGGGAGTTGTGCATTATACAAATTTATCAATCATATTTTGAACAACCTTCTTTCTTTTATGATATGGGTTTGATATAAGTTATTAGAAATAATTTATTTACCTTCTTTTATATTTTTATTCCTTTTCTAATATTGGAAATTACAAACTCCTTTTATCAGGTATTAACTCCATTCTCAAACCTAATTATACCTAATTATTTAAAGTACAAAAATGTCTGAATAATAAGTACAAAAGTTCTCAATAATATAATTTTTTATATATCATTTGAGAAAAAATATTAAATCTTAAATTTTTATATATTATTTTTTGTTAATCTAATATGCATTTTCACGGTTGGTTCATTCTCTAGTATATTAATGAGTATTTCTCACACCTTCTTAATATAATTTGGTAAGTAATTAATATTTCCCATTTTTGTTTCTTTTTTCTTGAAAAATGGAATGATAACAAATTTATAATTTATAATGGAATGAACCAGTAGATTCCATGATTACAATCGACCAAACCAAAATAGAATTAGTATACATCTTAGTTATGAGAAGTCAGATAGTATTTAAATAGATACTACGATTACTTAAATCCGTACGTCTTTACATCCTATTTATATTTCTTTTTTATTTATTGATTTATTGATTTTTTAATTATCTTTTGTATAGTGTAGGTTGAACCTTTCGATTGACGAAATGATTTGCAGTAAATATGATAAAAAATCTTTTGTATTATAATATTATAATATAACTTTTTTTGCTGGTCATAGCATCGAAAGATTACCTCGCCGTACAAAGAATGGCCGCACAAGATCAGCATTCCCAGACAAAATCATCCAAAAAAAAAAAAAAACTATTGATAGCCGTTACCAATTTTTTTTTTTTAAAAAAAAACAAACCCTAATCCTTCCATTTATTTATACATCTACCCTTATTTACTTTTATTCATTTTATTATATTTTCTTTTTTTTTTCCCTTGTTTTTCATTTATAGGCGTCGTAAGTAGTATGTTTTTATTCTTATGTTCTTTGAAAGAACTATAGGAATATTAGTTTTCGGCCACAATTTTAGTAAGTTCCTTTAGGGACGAATCTGTGGAGCTCTCTCCCTAGATAAACATGTCTAAATATTGGATCTCAATTCTTAAGATAAAGATTCAGATAGGACAAAAATGTTCAATCACGGATTTTCAGTTTTCTTGACAGAAAGTGGAGCTCCAGTCACCCAAACCCTCCTCTCCCTTTCAAGGAGAAGTCCTTGCTCCTAAATCGTGGCTAGGGACAACTTATGTGGTGGTCTGGTGAGTTTTACAGTTCTTTCTTCCTTCTCTCTCTAGTTCTCTTATCTCTCTCGCTCTCCCTTTATTTATCAGATTATTTGCTAGGGTTCCACTTAGACCCCTATTCTGCATGGGAGTTGCAAACTTACCTATTTGCTCCTCTATTGGCTTCTTTTTTTTTCTAGTGCTGCACCCCTATTCCTTCGCAATAGTAAAGACGCCTATATTAACTACTAGATAGGGGAACGATCATTATGTTTGACATAGTACTGCCGTGACGATCCTACCCCTAACGGGTGTCCGACATCAACAACTCCCATAGTATGCTCGCCCGACCAGAAAGGGGCTCAGGAAGTGTGCAAACCGACTGGTGGGTCCATACTCGCACGTATGGGCCGTGTGTAGGACAAACGGACTGTTATGATAGGTCTCATACATGCATGTTTTATGTCCTTGCATTATAACTCCTACAGGGGTCACCTACTAAGTATTTTTGAAATACTCAAGCCACGTGATTAGGATAGGTTCACATTTAATTTTGGTAGACTAAAATTAGAGTATAGGTTGCTTGCATTTCCATTTAGTAGCATGTAGGTAGGTTAGTACAAGGCATTTCATTTTGTATTGTTTTTAATCTTATTTCTTTGCATTAGTTTTATTCAAAAACATTAAATAAAGTAGGCAAGTTTAAGATTAATGTTATTATAAAGAATAAATAGAGTTGATTCCGCATTAAATGTTTTATAATATGTATGACTTTAGGTAATAGAAAATTTAAGATCATTATACTTGTGATCTTGGGTAAGACGCTAGGGATGATGTTGGTGGTCTTGGACATGAGTAAGTTCGACATAATCTTGTTAAATATCATAAACTTTGAAACGATGCTACTTAATTTATTATATATAATATAACTAAGAATAAATAAAAATTATAAATTTAAAAATCAATCTCTCAAAATTTATATAAATAATAAAATATCCTTCCTTTTTAGGTATAATTCTCTTTAGAAGGCATTACTGTTACGTTGCAAAATAGTATTTTAACATTCTTTTTCAAAATATAATAAAAATATTTTGACAGATGATAAGTAATTATAATTATTTAGAAGGTTTGTATGTTGCGTGATATAAAGTTTATAAAGTTACTCCAAACCTAAATTTTCAAGAAAAATATTGAACAAAAAATGATTAGGATAATAGCTATATATATTAATAATATTCATAACCATAGTTCCATCTAGAATTACACAAACAACTCAAACATTAAAGAGTAAAAAGTGTATATTTAATAATAATCATACCCATAGTCCATATAGAATTACACCAACAACAAAAACATTAAAGAGCAAAAAAGATGTAGAAAGATGCTCCATTAGAGCGTTTTCGTCTACATAAATCTACTTCTTTACTATCATCAATCTTATCATACACCTTAGCTTCCAAAGTTGTAGTTGAAAATTCTATTCCAATTTGTTTGACATTAAAAGTGAGATCGGGGAATAGGGAAAATATATTCAAATAAAAGAATAAAAAAAAGATTTGTGAATAGTAAAGCCAAAGAAAATATGGGAATAGAATTAAACTTCTGAACAGAATTAAACGAGGTGAGAATTAAACGATTTAGATATGGGAGGAGATACATGAGAGAGAGGGAGATTAAATTTGGAAATAGTAAAGCCAAAAAAAATATGGGAATACAATTAAACTAGTGGACAGAATTAAACGATTTAGAGATAGGAGTAAAATTAAACCCCTTGGAATAAAGGGCTAGAATTAAACTGGTTCGAGAAACTGATTAAAAGAATTAGATTTAAATTGATTAGAATGGAAGTAGAATTGAACTCAAAAGAATTAGAGTTAAACGAAAAAAACAAAAGAGAGAAGATTTTAGGAAAGAAAAGAAAATTCGAACCGCTTGAAAATGACAAGTACTATTCATATGGCAAGTACTGTAAATAGAATTAAAATATAGCGTACAAGAGAAATAAGTGAGGGAAGGAAAATGGAAGATATGAGAAATTATTATATTTGTATCTATAGGATATAATAACAAAAGGTGACTAACGATGCGATAGGAAGCAAACCTTGACAACATTTGGTGTAGTTCTGGAGGAACGGGAGCTTACGTTAAATAAATTAGGGAATACTTCGGCTAAGGCCAACCAGGTAAGTGGTCTTACTATAGGATAGGCTAAAAAATTGTATGAGCTATGATGATGTATGAACTATGTCGTACGATGCGGTATATGAGTTATGATGATGTGTGGGTTACGATACTTGATGATGTGTGCAGTATATATATATTTTGATGAATGATGTAGTGTGGGTTACGATACTTGATGATGTGTGCAGTATATATATATTTTGATGAATGATGTACTTGATATGTTTGATGCACTTTGTGGCAATATGATGAGTATGATGATTGCGTGACGTTTACCTTAATATGATGATGTTTTCCATATTGAGCATGCTATATGATGATGAGTGTCATATTGCATCATGTCGTTAGATCGACATAGGACACAACTCTAAGAGCGTGAAAATGATATTAATATAAATATCCACGAGTATGTGTTACCTAGAGTAACAAAGAGATGAGACTAGAGGGTTGTGTCAGAAGAGACATTATGATTGATTTAGAGGGACCTCATGCATATTGTATGTTCATAAGCATAGGGCTACTTCCCCTAGAGATGATGAGTGCGGACGCGCACCATATGATGAGCGCGAATGCGCAGAGGTGCGAATGCACACAGATGAGGGTGTTCATGAGGCGCATGACAATATGGGGTTCCGCTAACCTCCGGACGTCGCTACAGATTAGCTTGACCAGAGGGTCTAGGGGGTGTGCGAGCGCCCTGGGATTCACACTCGCACGTGTGAGTCATGTGTAGGGAAGTACTACACATCCAATTTGTCCGAGACTGGAGGCCACCCCTAAGATGATTAGAGATAGGTCCCTAAATCATGATTGCATGTGTTTGCATTTGCATGGCCCCTATAATGGGGCCACTTACTGAGTATTCTTTGAAATACTCAGGCCGTGTGCCACATCATTTTTCAGGTAAAGGCAAGGCGCACTTGTACGGAGGACGGTGGCATCGCGAGCAGAGACTGTGGCACGTGCATAGGGTAGATTCATATTTAAATTTATAGTCTTAAGTTAGAATAGGTTGTTTTGCATTTCATCGTTTTAAATTACTTTGTATTTGTTTTTGTTTTCTCTAAATTTCAGTATTTCATATTTAAACACGTAAGACCATGACTGTGTTTTTCAGAGAAGAAGTTGTTTTAAACGTTTTTTTGAAGTTTACGTTATAAATTATGTTCATGTAAGAGTTATATTTTCGCATTATAGATGAGCATAAGACGTTAGTAGCGACTCTAAGTATGTGAAAATTTAGAGTCGTGACAAAACCTCTCCTTAACAGACGCGTTTTAAAACCATGAGGCTGACGGTGATACGTAACAGGTTAAAGCGGACAATATCTGCTAGTTGTGGGTTTGGGCTATTACGAATGGTATCGGAGTCAGACACCGGGCAGTGTGCCAGCGAGGATGTTGGGCCTCTGAGGGGGTGGATTGTGAGATCCCACATCAGTTGGGAAGGGGAACCATACATTCCTTATAAGGGTGTGGAAACTCCTCTATGTCAGCGAGAACGCTGGGTCCCGAGGGGGGTGGAGTGTGAGATCCTACATTTGTTGGAGAGGAGAACCAAACATTCCTTATAAGGGTGTAGAAATCTCTCTGCTCCATCAAGGTGGATTGTGAGATCCCACATCGGTTGGATATGGGAACAAAGCATTTCTTGTGGAAACCTCTCCGTACCAATGGAGTGGATTGTGAGATCTCACATCGGTTGGAGAGGGGAACCAAACATTCCTTGTAAGGGTACGAAAACCTCTCCGTGCCAACGAGGACGCTTGCTCCAAAAGGGGGTGGATTGTGATAAAATAAGTCTACCCTTATATTATTTTTAAGAATTATCAAGATTGTAAACCACTTGTAAAATGTCACAACCAAAATTCTTTGGTATCAATTGTTGTGACGGAAGCGGAGGCAAGATCGATCGTACTCACACACCCACAAATATAAATTAAACAAAGAGACACAAAGATTTACATGGTTTGGAAGTAAGAAATTTCCCTACATCCACGGGTGATAGCTAATCCCTAACCAAAGTGTTTACAAGTGTATCTCACACTCTCACACTGCAAATTCTCTGTTACAAAGTTCTTCCCATTGCCTCGGGTCAAATACAAAATGACAATGACTCCACATCTTAAACAAACTTTTATATAAACATAGCAATACTAATTCTCATACATGAATCAAAGCAACACTAGCATACATAAATCAAGATGATTCAAGTACCAATATGAGATAATGTACCAATATGGGAGATAAACCAAATGAATCCAATAGATTCATGAATCAAAGCGGGGAATGTACCAAAAGTATTAATGAACCAAGTCTTGAATAATCTCCCCCTTGTTTGAAGATCTCCAAGAATATAACTTATTTGGCTGCCACCAAGTCAACCAACTACTTTTCAGGAGTAACTACCTTTGTCAACATATGGGTGAGATTATTAGCAGTTCCAATTTTCAATAAACAAATGTCCCCTTCATCAACAATTCTCGAACAAAATGAAATCGGACATCAATATGTTTGATACGAACATGATAGACTTGGTTCTTCGACAAACAAATAGCACTCTGGCTATCACAAAACATTTCTATTTGTTCCTGAGAAATAACTAAGTCAGCAAACCATGAATCTAGGTTCTTTAAAAGCTATAGTGACTGTCATATGCTCTGCTTCGGTGGTAGACAATGCAACAGTAGACAATAATTTTGAACGCCAACAAATAGGTCCACTAGCCATAGTGGACAGATAACCACTAATTGATCGTTACTTATCAATCTCCACTTGTCTCTCGGAAGCAATTGACATATCATCAACATACAAGATCAAATAGATAAACAAACCACACAATTGTCAAATTGACTATGAGTGTACTTATGCTCCACCATAAAGTGATCAAAATTCAGATACCATTGACGAGGAGATTGTTTCAGCCTGTACAAAGATTTCTTCAATCTACACTACACGAAAACCAACTCACTGTGTCGTATATATTTCTTCTTCCAAATCTCCATGCAAGAAAATAATTTTTATATCAAGTTAAGCAAGCTGAAGATTAAATTAAGCGACCAAAACCAACAAAATTTGAATGGATGGAGATATTCACAATTCTTGAAAGTATGATTTCCAAAAACAAATTCTGAAAACAAATAAGCAAGCTTGCAATGAAAAACTTATCTTCGACAATTGATGCTGAGTTTGAGTACGCCTGGTGGTCGATGAGGTTAAGTCTTTCACAATACCACAAATGTCGAAACCTGGCTCTATTGATACTAATTGTGGTACCCTAATGCCACAACCAAAATGCTCTAATACAAATTGTTGTAGCGGAAGTGGGAGCAAGATCAATCATACTCACACACCCACAAATTGTTGTAGCTTACCATGTCTATTAGTAGTCGTGAAGATATCACAAAAGTCGAGACCACTTCCAATTTCTTGTAGTACAACTCAGTGATGTCAAGCTTGTCTCAGTTTCGTTAATGCCTTATCGGGTGTAGAAATAGTTAGGGATCTCTGAACAAGGTCTTTGTTCATAAACTCGTCACAAGTGCTATAGACCACACAGGTAAACTCGGTAGTTAGTCAACACACGAGGTTGCTCCCCCACTTCATTGTGATGTTATGGTCTTGTGGAGGGGTTGCTAGCTAAGCTTTCACAAATGATATTCAGGTCTCATGACGCCATATCGTCTTTCATGTCAGCATGTTTGTGGAGGTTGCTCCTCTTCAACTTAGGATACCAGTGATTCACTTCCTAATCAATATAAGCCGCTAAATAAGAAGATCAAACAAGTTGGTTCACCGCAAAGCTCAGTTAGGTCGTTCAGGTGATTATGCGACACTAGGTTAGGTGAACAACCTCCAAACCTTTATTGGGTTTGTAATACACAAGAAAACTGACTTAGGAACTTCTAGACAATCTAGAAGCTTAGATAGGTGTAGGAGCATTAGGTGTAGGAGCTTCTGCATGAACTTCCTAGAGTCTAGATTAGGTGTAAAAGCTTATGCATGAATTTCCTAGAGTCCAAATTAAAGCTCATGGTAACTTACTAGGTCATGGATGTTTAAAAGCCTACGGTAGGCTACTTACCAACTATTTTTATGCTCACCAGATATTACTTTTTTTTTCTCAAGTGATCAGCTGATTGGTTGACGTGGGAAGCATTCGGGAGTTATGCGACCACAGAGGAAGGTCATTCTAGAGAGTCAGTTCTTTTGGTATTTTGGCTATAGTTTGTTTGGTATCTCCTACCTTGGTCCCCGATTTTATATTAATACTCAAACAATCCTTCCAAAATAATAAATATATTTGATTTTATCTTTTAATGTTGTGTTATTTTTAAATTTTCAAAATTGTTTTATCGTACCTTTCTTAACACATTCTTGTGATTCAAAAGTCTAGATCATTAGACCAAAACGTTATAAGAATTTTCATGAAGAAAGCTTGGTAAAAAATGACTCCAAGTCATCGAATCTAGTGGTGGAATATTGTTTTCTTTAACTTTCTTTTCAAAACCCTAACCTCTTCTTTTCTCTTTCTTTTTTCTTCTTTGTTTTCTTTATCCTCTATTTTTTAACTGGCTTCATCATTCCCATGGTTCCATCATAAGACCATGACCAAGACAATTTGCTTGTTATGCACCAGCTTCACATCTCTAACTAGTATCTTCATCGACTTCTCCCATATGAAGAATCCTCTCTAAAGAAAAGTGACTCATGTTCGATAACATATGAAGAGTCTGGGGTATACTTCTACGGTATAAACATATGGAACACGTTATGCACGGTGACAAGTGTAAGTGGTAGTGCTAATTTGTATGCCACTAGTCCTATATTCTCTAGGATCTCAAAGAGACCTACAAATCTTGTCTTCAACTTGCCCTTCTCCCAAATTTCAACACCCGTATCATAGGTGCAACTTTGAAAAAGACATGATCACCAGTAACAAACTCAAGTTCCTTCCTACGAGTGTCTTCGTAGTGCTTTTGCCGCTTTGTGCCTTCAGTATTCTTTATCTGATTTTTTGCACTACTGCATTAATAATCTAAACCAACTCCGACCCTAGAAGTTGTTGCTCACCTACCTCTTCCTAGAAGATAGAAGTTTGACACCTACACTTGTATAGAGTCTCTAAGGGGGCAATCTACATAGTCACATGTAGCTATTATTATAAGCAAACTCCATTAAGTACAAGTGTTCATCCCAACAACCAGCAAAGTCTATAACACAATGTCCTCAACATGTCCTCTAGAATCAAGTTCGACCTCTCAGTTTATCCATGCATATGTGGATGAAAAGTCGTACTTAACCTCAGTTACATACCCAACATCTTATGTAGACTCTTCTAGAAGTGCGAGGTGAACCTTGTTTCCTGATCTCACGTGATGAAAATTGCAATACTGTGATGATGGGCTATCTCTTTAACATACAACTGAGTGTACCTGTCCACTTGGTATGTGATTTTTCTAGGAATGAAGTGAGTTGTCTTGGTCCACATATCTTTGAATGACCCAAATGATTGTGTAATTCTGCTTGGTGTTTGGCAAATCCAAGATAAAGTCAATAATCACGTATTCCCACTTCCATAGATCAGCATTAGCAGTTGCCACAACCCCGAAGGTCGCTATCTCGGTTTATTTACCTATTGAAAGGTCAGACATTGACCTACGCACTCAATTATTCTTCATTCCGTGCCACTAGTAAGTAATTTTTAAGCCCTCATACATCTTCATACTTTTAGGGTAGAACGTATAAGACATATAGTGGGCTTTAGTGATAATATCCTTCCAAATTTCCTCATCCCATGGTATGCATAGGCGGGCTTGCCACAACAAGTTGTCATTTTACGAGACGTAAACCCCTTTGGCCTATCAGTCTCTTACTATTCCTAGATCTTTTTGAGGTACCACCTAGGCTTGACTATGGCCAAGCGTATCTTAAGCTACTAAAACCCAACGAAAGAGAAAGATACGTGAATAATAATGTAGGTGTATGTGTCTATATATTGCATAAGTGGAGAAGTAATATATGATCATAGTTCAGTGAGATGATGCATATAATACTTGCATGCATAACTTGACTTCAATTCTTTATGAGTCGAAGATATATACTCATAGTATTTTGATCATATTGATAGTACATTTTATATCATGATATTTCATAAGGCATAACTGTGGTCATAAAGAAATATTAGCCATACTCAACATACATGGAAGTATATACATCACATCAACCTACATTAACATAAAAGTTCAATAACATGTACATAAATATCACCTATTGTTATTCATACAACAGACCCAACCATGCTCAAGGCAATCCAATAGTAAATTTACTTACGATTTTAGGCTTAAGTAGGTGCTCCTAAGCTCTCCTTATCTAATCATTCAAAGGTTTAGCTTTGATGTGATCCAATTTTACTTTCTTCCACGATGTTACTTAACCTAAGTCAAACCTAAACAATGAGAAATAATCTTAATTGGCTAAAATAGTAGTTCACTGACATTTTTGAACTTTAAATAGGTTCAAAATGCTTATGATCTAAAATAGGTAAATCGAGCCACAATTAGCCATGTCAAGCAAAGGAGAGTCGGTTGGAGCCACCAAGTCAAGCGCAAGGGGAAATGGCTATTGGAAGTTGTACACAAATTATAGCCTAGAGCTGCATGCTTATTGCATATGATAGAGGCAGCTAGGAGCATATAGAGGGATGGGTTGCAGCCATTTAGTTCTGAGCACACATCTGCGATTTGTTGGGCTTGCTTCGTGGATTAAGGTTCGGTTGAGCGCACTCAGATTGGACCGTCTAAAGAATTCGTGGACATGGGGTGAGGCTGTTAGGTTGAGCATCTGTCTGCATTATGGGTTAATTGAGAGTTGGATGTCACATTGATGCTTGACAAGGGTGTTGCCTCATGTCCATTCTAAACCCTTTTACCTTACTTCAATGTAAGTTAGTTATTTATTATTTTATCATTTTAATTTATGTGTATGTCTACACTTCTCAAAGTTGATTGTTATCAAAATACTATAGGTAGATACAAAGGTTGTCAATCCTTCCTGCCCATAATATATGCTATGAATGAGATTGAAGAACTGACGTTCTATTTGCGAGAAGTCTTTGACGATCTTTGACTTTTGGAATCTTGTATGAGTGAGAATGTCACAAAAGTTGATAAGATTGATAGTTAGCTGGCTACCTAGATGAGATACCCATCCAAGAATTGATGCCCACGATTGAGACCGTGGGTCAAATAAAGTCATATGAACCGGTGGCATGAGCGTGAGGGTAGCTCGACGGACTCTATTGCCCACATGGAGGAATACACCATTGAGCCTCCTCTGAGGTCCCCTTCACCCTTTGCTCGACACTTAAACCACTTTGACCACTTTGACTACACTTTCAAATGGCTCACAACTTCTTTATTCAACACTTGGATTCTATTGACATTGTCCACTTTTAGCATAAACTCTCATGACTTTGCTTTTTGTTTCCGTAGCAAGTCTCACACCAATGAAGATGGTGTTTCTTACCTCTAAACCCATGATCATCTCTGTGGGACTACTGCTCCCAATAATCCTTAACATCCTCATTCTGCTTTATATGTAAGAGGGACCTATCGAGTGTCTGAATGCTCACAAAGAGCGACTCTTTATGCCTTCCACATTAAATTTGGTGAATTCATTAGCTGAATATGAGATGACTTTAGTTGAAACATCGCCAATTGAAAGCATTGAGAACCCTTACATGGAAGCCCCCTTACTTCAAAACATAGTGGGAGAGATGGAAGAGTCAGTGGAACAAGGTCTTATGTACGAGACATGAATTAACCATGTATCAGTTAAGAGAACTATGACCATCATACACAATTTCATGACAGAGACTGAAGCAATATACTATAACATCAACATATTCAAAAGATAAAAGTCATCAATTTAGCAACCCTACCTATAATACAAATACTACCCAATTGATAAAAGAAATATACATATGCAAGATAGTGAAAAATGTTAGTACATGTTAGAAAAAGAAATATATTTTTCCATCTCATAAATTTAGGTGTACTTCATATTAGAACGTTCTCACAAAAAAATTTGTCTCACTTCACGAAAAATTAAATAACTCTCTATATTTAATTTCTTAAATAAATATCAAAACCCATTTATAAAAAAAATTACAAAAAAAAAAAAAAAAAAAAAAACAAAACAAAACAAAACAAAAAAGAAGAAGAATAAGAATGATTTTGTTTTTTTTTTTTTTTTTTTTGGTACCACTAACACGTTAATATAAACATGAGATCTCAACCACCTTAATTAAAACAGGAGCCACATGTAAAAATTTATATCAAAATCTCGAGGAGAGTTTTGAAGTTATTGTCTAGAGTTTTGAAGTTATTGTCTGGAGCCCTACACGACCCTCTTCGAGCTTGTCTTTGACACTCGTGTCGTCTCTCTCTCGAACTTAGTCTTTGACACTCGTGTCGTCTCTCTCTCGAACTTAGTCTTTGACACTCGTGTCGTCTCTATCAGGAGCCACATGTAAAAATTCATATCAAAATCTCGAGGAGAGTTTTGAAGTTATTGTCTAGAGTTTTGAAGTTATTGTCTGGAGCCCTACACGACCCTCTTCGAGCTTGTCTTTGACACTCGTGTCGTCTCTCTCTCGAACTTAGTCTTTGACACTCGTGTCGTCTCTCTCTCGAACTTAGTCTTTGACACTCGTGTCGTCTCTCTCTCGAACTTAGCGTATGCCTTAGCTTCAATGCACATTCTTGGTGCATTGGATGATGCACTGTCCTCCTCCATCATGACACTTCTCAATCTTGGAACTCATGTGGTCGGATAGATGTCACTTGAGGTCCCCTTGTCTGTCTTGTGTGGAGGTCACAATCTATAATCTTGGGACTCATGTGGTCAGATAGATGTCACTTGAGGGTCACCCCTTGTCTGTCTTGTGTGGAGGTCACAATCTACTTCATGTCAGTGATGTTGTGACATGCTCCTTCCGGCAATAAACGAGAGTTTTCTTCCTTTCATTGGGCTTGAAAAGCCTATGATTAGAGGGAGGCTCGTTGGGACAGGAAACGTTCGGCCTTCCACTAGCCTTTTCTTTCTTTTTTTATTTTTTTCTTTTTTTAATGAAATTGGGTCGGTTCATGACCTAGTTTTTGTGCCTATAAACTTGAAACGAACCCAAACGAACTCGAATACAAAAAGATAAAAACAAACCAACCTAACCAAAAAAGTTATGAATAATGAAAATTTGAGAAAAAAAGAAAATGAAATTTAGTAAGCTTTTGAAAAATTTGGGCAACTCTCCCTCCACACTCATTTTGATTCAAACTAGTTTCTATACCTTCATCGTGGGCTGAGAAGGCCTATAACTCATTAACATGAAATTATGTGCCGCTATTGACTCACGAACTAGAACCTGTGACCTTTAAAATTGGAGAGCACTAAGAGTCCTTTAAAATTGGAGAGCACTAAGAGTTATAGAGTGACCCTAGATTAGTCAGATTATTAAAATGTAAAGGAGACGATGTCCAAATTTATAGGATTCAAAACAGACATATTATCGATTCATGGCATTCCAAGTACAGAAGTTTGTAGGATAAAATGAAGAAAGGCTGAAGAAAAATGAATTAGGCACGCCCAAGAAGAAGATTGGCTATAACCAAGATGATACTACAAATATCTTCCACAGTCTTCCCGTTGCTAGACAGCGCCGATGGGTCCTTCGGCGGCTGCGTGAAGCGGTCCAGACAGTCGCCGGCCTCCGTCATGGCTGCAGACGCCTTAATGTTGACGCCATTGTAGTCACCTTTCCCCAAGTCGTTCTTCCCATCCTCGATGTCGCCGGCGGCATCGTCGTACTGTTCAGCACAAGTGGCATATCGCTCTTTAAGCTTGGGATCGGCTGCCTTGGACGCAAGGGACTGGGCGAGGGCACGGGTTTGAGCAACCTTGTCGTGGGCGAGGTTGAGGGTGAAAGTGGCCAGCCCTTTTAGGTCTGTAGTGCCAGCAGATTTCAACACGTTAAAGCAAAAAGAAGGGTTTCTAGTTTTCTTGCAGATGGTGGAAACGATGTCGTCTTGGGAAGCCGCTTGCATGGGCACCATCCCATTGAAGAACAGTACTAAGAGGACAATCCTAAAGACTGCAAGAAAACTAGAAGATGCCATTTTTTATTTTGATTTTTCTGTCTGTTTTGCTCAATTAATCCTTTGGGAGGGTTCACATATTTATACACTCACAAATATTCCTTTTAATAGCTTTGACGTTAGAATTTTAAGTAAAACGCTATTAAAAGAAAAACCAACAAAATAGACAGAATAGGTTAAGCTTTTTTCTCTCTAAACCCAATCACAAACTTGGCTTAGTTATCATGCACTTTTTTAGACAATACACCGTCTTGCTCCATGTGCCACTCTCGTGTTAACCTTGACTGACTACACATGAGAGTCATAACTTTACTCTCTTCTTAGTAAGATTATAACCGTTCTCCTCTACTTAAACTAATAATATTTATTATACAAACAAAAAATCAAGGTTATTAATGTAATCTTGAACCATAGTTTTCATGTATGTGAGAGGATAATATTGAATAAATAACCTGAAGAATATATAGTACATGAATAGTGCTAATACGTCGACAAATATTTGTTTTGCCAATATTTTTTGTTGTCCTCACGAAAAGTAGTCATTGCCATCGTTGTGTGTTTTGACGTAAGGAATGTGAGTCAATAAACTCGACATGGTTAAAATCATGGATGTGGGAATCGTGCATTGAGAAGTTAGTAAGTCAACAAGCTCGACTTGGTTAAAATCATGGGATGTTGAAAAGTTAGTAATCATAGAACATTTCGGGGCAATCATGAGATAACGGAGACCAACCTCAGCCCATAATTTTCTGCAAGTTTGTTAGAGGCAATCATGAGCTAACTCAGCCGGGGATTTTCTGGGTCGGATAGAGGCAATCATGAGATAACCCAGACCATCCTCAGTCCGAGAACTTAGAAGTTTTTTGGAGTTAGCGAACTACGACGTAAGGTTTCTTTCTAGGACTTATTCAAACCTTGACAAAGTTAACTAAGAAGGTAAGTCTTTCTTTGGACTATGACACATGAATAGATTTTTCAAGAGATTAAGGAGTTTTTGGTGTATGCGCTGATGCTAGCACTATTTTATGGTTCAAGTATGGTGTACAACGATGCCTCGAGAAAAGGATTGGGGTTGCGTGTTGGTGTTAATGAAGAAGTGATTGTATATGGCTCCTAATAGCTAAAGAAATATGAGCGTAACTACCTAACCCTCGATTTGGAGTTAGCAACTGTGGTGTTCACGTTAAAAATATGGTGACGTTACTTGTATGGTGAAAAGGTACAGGTGGTAAAACCATAAGAGCCTCAAGTATCTTATTCAGGTAGAAAGAGTTGAACATGGGACAAAGGAGATAGTTGGAGTTTGCGAAGGATTATGATACAAAGATCCTTTATCACCCATGTAAAGCTAACATAGTGGCCGATATGTTGAGTAGAAAGACAGCTCACTCTTCTGGTATGTCATTTTCGGTTCTCTAAATCTTCAAAAATTTCACTAGATGGTCATAATTCAAGTCATTTAAGGATTAGTATGGGTGTAAAATAGTCAAAAGATCACTTTCAACACACCTTCACGCGCCCCATGCGTGGCTGGAAAGGCTTCTAAGCGTGATTTCACTCGCAACGGGCTCACGTGCAAATACCACGGCCAGTCGCTATTGGCCCACAATTTAATCATAATTTAACTTAAACTCCCAAAAACAATTTCACTACTTGACACGCACCCCACTCACGACACAAGTGTTCTTGGCTTCGAGTCCAGGCGACGTAAGGCATTAGTATTTTCTTATTTTTTCTTGGTGTGGCATTTGTCCTCCAAAAGCACACCTTCAAGTCTCGCAAAATGTTGCCTCATTGATTTTCCTTCAATTAACGTAGGGTCGGCGCATGTCCTTCCACCTCCATGAGCGTGCTTAGATTTAATCCACCTCTCCACAATGGTATCAGAGCCATGCCCTAAACTTAGTCGTGCTTAGTCAATTGTCGAACAAAAGACTCTAGAAGAAAAGAAGCCGAGCCTCCTTGAAGGCATAGTAAAAAATGACTAAGACTCAAGGCATATTTATTCAGTTCGTATGCTTAGTCAATTTATGCATGAACCAAGAAAACCACATTGTGAGGCAGCTCTTCAGGTTCTGAGATACATCAAAGGTACTCTTGGTCAAGGACTCCTACTACCATCGGAAAACAATTTAAGATTACAAGCATATTGCGATTCTGACTGGGGTGGTTGTCGAACTTCAAGACAGTCTATTTCTGGGTTCGGCATTTTCCTCGGAAATTTAATTATTTCTTGGAAGTCTAAACTAATGTGTCCAGATCATCAGCAGAAGCCTAGTATTGAGCTATGACATAACTCGAGCAGTTAGTCCTAAACATCTGAAAACAAGAGACAAGATTTAAATTGTCTAGATGCCCTTAAGAACCCAGTAGGCTTCCACAATATCTAAGAATAACAAAGGTAACTTTTTCAAGTTGTTAGCAATATGTATGGTGCTAATAGGGTCTCCGCTATCGTTTCCACTCCAGTACCCATACCGTCGAGTTTTTAACCCGATACTGTACTATCGAGCCAGGTATAGGTCAGCTAGAGTATGCAATTAGGTGTCCCAACTTTGTGAAAATTGTCAAATGCTTCTTGAACAAGACCACTTAGATGTAAAACTATTCTTGAGATGGGTGCATGGGATCATGTAGGTTAATCCAATAGTTGGCCGGCACACAAGGGTCGCTTCCCCCAAACTCTGGTGACTCTATGATCCTGTGGGAGGGTCCGCCAACTAACCTCCCATAAATGAGGTTTAGACTAGAAGACACCTTACTGCCCAATCAAAACTTTATGAAGTAGCACCTCAATCCAAGGCGTTGGACATTCACTGCAAGAGCATAGAAAACTATATAAATATAAGACCTACCAGGATGAGGATGCCATAAGAGCCTATGAGTAGATTGCTTATTGAGTTTTTTTTTATACTTACCCTTTTCTTTGTTTTCCCCCTTTTCCTTCTTTTTTTTTTTTTTTTAGGTGTTTGTAGGTTGGAATTGAGGTGGGGAGCATTTGAGAGTTGTTTGGTCACAAGGGGTCATTCTGAAGTGTTAGCTCATCTTCCTATTTTGTGTCTTTTGTATTTCCTTCTATAATTGTATTCCAATGGCAACAAGTGAGAAAGCTTAGTCACAATCTATTTTCTCTCATTAAGTTCCATGAATTAGAAAATAATAAACCTTCCAATTTATTGTCTAATATATCTAATATAACAACTTGTTGTTCTATTAAGCTCACTATGATGAGGCTTATCCAATTCATGTCTATCATTACCATTCATTTAACTCTCAAATTAAATGGTTGGCTATTTATTGGTTTCACCTTGAACCAACTTATTAACGGTAACAGCCTAGATCCGTCCCTAGCATATATTGCCCTCTTCGGACTTTCTCTCTCAGACTTCCCCTCAAGATTTTTAAAACGCGTCTGCTAGGGAGAGGTTTTCACATGATAAAGGGTGTTTCGTTCTCCTCCCCAGTCAATATGGGATCTTGCAACTCTTCCTTCAATCTCAATCGTGGGTGTAATGGACGATCAATCAAACTTAACTCATTCACATACATGACGAAACAAAAAAAATTAGAGGTTTTAATCATCTTACCTACAAAGCTACGAAGCTATTGATAGAGTCGATGAAGAAAGAATCCCATAATGACGTAACGGAAGCCGAGTTCAATTCTCCTCTTTCAGATTGCGTGTAACTGAGATCTATGAAAAAGCCTGTATTGCTAGCAGCTTATGCATTCAAACAAGAAAAAGAAGATAAGAGAGAAAAAAAATAATTGGAGTTTAAAAACATAAACGAATGCATTTTTTATTTTACAAAAAAGTAAAACAATATCGCTAAGAAGGATTAGAGTTTAAAAACATAAACGAATGCATTTTTTATTTTACAAAAAAGTAAAACAATATAGCTAAGAGAGGGGGGGGGGGGGGGGGCTTGACCCTCCGATCTTGTGGTTAATAGCCACACGCTCTAACCAAACTCAACTCTATACCTGCTAATCATTCATTGTATTTTGAATTTATTTATTTAAAATATATTTTTATTCGTTTAGGATTATTAATTTAGGGTCAAAAGCAGGATTGGTAAGCTTCAATGAGACACCGAGATTTGAAGTGAAAGATGATGCTGGGATGACAATTGCAAAACATGGTTCGATAAGAAGAAAAATGAGTAGAGGCAAGTTCATGGTACAAGAAGTGGAAGGAAGAACAACAACTCAGGTGGAGATGGTGGTGAATTTTCGTAATTCGGGTCCACGTAAGTAGAGACCGGGTTGAGGGGCTTGCAAAGTTGATCATTTCTAAGGCATGTCGAGGCAATTTACGATGTATTCGTGCTACATAGGATGTTCTCACCTTCAACATAATATAATAAGGCAGGAGTGTTGAAAATTGTTAGCGTCTAACATTAGCTAATTTAAAGAAAAGATCATGTTTGAGAAACACTATTTAAAAAAAGAAAGAAAAAAAAAAACCAAAAGAAAGTCGGAAGAGCTGATACTCAAAATGAATAAATACCCTATCGAGAAGTTCAAGAACCAAAGAGAAGTATGGTTAAAAAATGGTTTAATTGTTTGAGGTTGAGTTGGAAAAATATGACTATAAGATTCTTTAATTTCCTCGTCGACATTGACATCGGTTGCTCCTTCGGCAGTGGTTCTTAGAGCTTAATGCTATGTGTCATAGGATTATTATGTGTATGCATACTATACATCTAGTAATCTCCAAGTATATGGCAGAACAAATCCAGTCATATTATACATTGAATAATTTTAGCATCCATAGTGAAGCAACGAGTTGTATAGGTGCAAAGTGTTGGATGAAAGTCCCACGTCACCTAATTTAGGGAGTGATCATGAGTTTATTATCGAGGAATACTATCTCCATTGGTTTGAGGCCTTTTGGGGAAGTCCAAAGTAAAACCCGAGAGCTTATGCTCAAAGTGGACAATATCATACCATTGTGGAGAGTCGTGTTCATTCTAACATAGTATCAGAGTCATGCCTTAAACTTAGATATGTCTATAGAATCCTCAAATGTCGAACAAAGGTGTGATGTCCCACATTGGTTGGGGAGGAGAACAAATCACCCTTTATAAGGGTGTGGAAACCTTCCCCTAGCAGACGCGTTTTAAAGCCTTGAGGGGAAGCCCGAAAGGGAAAGCCCAAAGAGGACAATATCTGCTAGCGGTGGATTTGGGTCGTTACAAATGGTATCAGAGCCAGTCACAGGACGATGTGCCGACCTTCTCGCTGTTCCCCGAAGGGGGGTAGACACGAGGCGGTGTGCCAGTAAAGACGCTGGGCCCCAAAGGGGGGTGGATTTGGGGGCAGTCCCACATTGATTGGATAAAGGAACGAGTGCCAGCGAGGACGCTGGGCCTCGAAGGGGGGTGGATTGTGATGTCCCACATTTGTTGGGGACGCGTTTTAAAGCCTTGAGGGGAAGCCCGAAAGGGAAAGCCCAAAGAGGACAATATCTGCTAGCGGTGGATTTGGGTTCTTACAAAAGGACTCCAAAAGAAAAAAGAGTCGAGGTAGGGGGGTGGATTGTGATGTCCCACATTTGTTGGGGACGCGTTTTAAAGCCTTGAGGGGAAGCCCGAAAGGGAAAGCCCAAAGAGGACAATATCTGCTAGCGGTGGATTTGGGTTCTTACAAAAGGACTCCAAAAGAAAAAAGAGTCGAGGTTCGATTAAGGGGAGGCATACTTTGTTCGAGGGGAGGTGTTGGATAAAAGTCTCACATCCGCTAATTTAGGGAATGATCATGGATTTATAATCCAGGAATACTATCTCCATTGGTTTGAGGCCTTTCGGGGAAGCCCAAAGAAAAACCATGAAAGCTTATGCTCAAAGTTGACAATATCATACCATTGTGGAGAGTTGTGTTCATCCAACACAAAGCAGGTCTCGAAGGACAAGCACCCCGACACATGGCCCAAAGCCTATGTGTGTGTCAAACCAGGTTCTTGAACAAATTCTTAGGGCGAGCTACAACCTATCTAACTTCACCTTGGTTCTTGCACAAATTCTTCAAGAATGGATTAAAGCTCTTGTATTATCATATGTAAGAGAATTTGGCACCTACACATATGTATTCAAACCCATTGAAGGCACTTTAAGAAATCATATGTTTGGATCTAAATGGGTTTTAAATTGTAAAACCCAATACAAATCAAGTTCTTTATGAAAGCAAAAAATTTCAATGGGAGGTTCCAAATGTTGTATAAATACCACGACCAAAATGATGTTGGAGTTTACTGAAATTGTTAACGGCTTACAGATATTTTTATTATTTTAGTTTTTTTTTATATATATTAATTTTGTCGATTTTGTTTATATTATGGTATATGATTCTTATACAAGTCCGACCTTAGCTCAGTTGGTAGAGCGGAGGACTGTAGTGGTTGAAGAATCCCAAAGCCATCCTTAGGTTGCTGGTTCAAATCCAACAGGTCGGAGTTTTAATATCCATGCAAGTATTCCCAACTATTTTTTTTTTTTAACAAATCAAACAACTTGAATCCAACAAAGGGTTAGGTTGTGAAAATTTTCGGGTTAGGTTG
This sequence comes from Cucurbita pepo subsp. pepo, assembly GCF_057944985.1. Taxonomy (NCBI): domain Eukaryota; kingdom Viridiplantae; phylum Streptophyta; class Magnoliopsida; order Cucurbitales; family Cucurbitaceae; genus Cucurbita; species Cucurbita pepo. The sequence goes on along the minus strand of NC_141799.1, from coordinate 11,410,054 downwards.
GGTTTCCAATCCAACCAACCCGAACTTTTGGGTTGTTCCAAAAAATTCTCTCAACCCCATGTACACCCGTAACTTGTCTGATCGGTTGGGCTTTATGCCATAAAATCTCGTGGTTAAATATTTTATTTTTAATAATAATTTTGATTATTTTATATGCAATTTAACACTATTTATTATATGATAAATCTAAGTTTATTAATGTAATTTTGAACAATATGTAGTTGACAAATGGGTGGATCATGTTCAAGAAATAATCTAATGGGTTTAGGTATATGGATAAAGTTTGGTGTTTAACTGTGAGATTCTACCTCGGTTGGAAAGGAGAGTAGAACGAAACATTCCTTATAAAGGTGTGGAAACCTCTCCTTAACAGACGCGTTTTAAAACCATGAGGCTGACGGTGATACGTAACAGGTTAAAGCGGACAATACCTGCTAGCTGTGGGTTTGGGCTATTACGAATGGTATCGAAGTCACACACCGGGCAGTGTGCCAGCGAGGATGTTGGGCCTCTGAGGGGGTGGATTGTGAGATCCCACATCAGTTGGGAAGGGGAACCATACATTCCTTATAAGGGTGTGGAAACTCCTCTATGTCAGCGAGAACGCTGGGTCCCGAGGGAGGTGGAGTGTGTGATCCTACATTTGTTGGAGAGGAGAACCAAACATTCCTTATAAGGGTGTAGAAATCTCTCTGCGCCATCAAGGTGGATTGTGAGATCCCACATCGGTTGGAGATGGGAACCAAGCATTTCTTGTGGAAACCTCTCCGTAGCAATGAAGTGGATTGTGAGATCTCACATCGGTTGGAGAGGGGAACCAAACATTCCTTGTAAGGGTACGAAAACCTCTCCGTGCCAACGAGGACGCTTGCTCCAAAAGGGGGTGGATTGTGATAAAATAAGTCTACCCTTATATTATTTTTAAGAATTATCAAGATTGTAAACCACTCGTAAAATGTCACAACCAAAATTCTTTGGTATCAATTGTTGTGACGGAAGCGGAGGCAAGATCGATCGTACTCACACACCCACAAATATAAATTAAACAAAGAGACACAAAGATTTACATGGTTCGGAAGTAAGAAATTTCCCTACATCCACGGGTGATAGCTAATCCCTAACCAAAGTGTTTACAAGTGTATCTCACACTCTCACACTGCAAATTCTCTGTTACAAAGTTCTTCCCATTGCCTCGAGTCAAATACAAAATGACAATGACTCCAAGTCTTAAACAATGTTAGACAAACTTTTATATAAACATAGCAATACTAATTCTCATATATGAATCAAAGCATCACTAGAGATGATTCAAGTACTAATATGAGATAATGTACCAATATGGGAGATAAACCAAATGAATCCAATAGATCCATGAATCAAAGCGGGGAATGTACCAAAAGTATTAATGAACCAAGTCTTGAATAATCTCCACCTTGGTAGAAGATCTCCAAGAATATAACTTATTTGGCTGCCACCAAGTCAACCAACTACTTTTCAGGAGTAACTACCTTTGTCAACATATCCGCGACATTATTAGCGGTTCCAATTTTCAATAAACAAATGTCCCCTTCATCAACAATTCTCGAACAAAATGAAATCAGACATCAATATGTTTTATACGAGCATGATAGACTTGGTTCTTCGACAAACAAATAGCACTCTGGCTATCACAAAACGCTTCTATTTGTTCCCGAGAAATAACTAAGTCACCAAACCATGAATCTAGGTTCTTTAAAAGCTATAGTGACTGTCATATGCTCTGCTTCGGTGGTAGACAATGCAACAGTAGACAATAATTTTGAACGCCAACAAATAGGTCCACTAGCCATAGTGGACAGATAACCACTAATTGATCGTTACTTATCAATCTCCACTTGTCTCTCGGAAGCAATTGACATATCATCAACATACAAGATCAAATAGATAAACAAGCCACACAATTGTCAAATTGACTATGAGTGTACTTATGCTCCCCCATGAAGTGATCAAAATTCATATACCATTGACGAGGAGATTGTTTCAGCCTATACATAGATTTCTTTAATCTACACTACTCGAAAACCAACTCACTGTGTCGTATATATTTCTTCTTCCAAATCTCCATGCAAGAAAACAATTTTTATATCAAGTTAAGCAAGCTGAAGATTAAATTAAGCGACCAAAACCAACAAAATTTGAATGGATGGAGATATTCACAATTCTTGGAAGTATGATTTCCAAAAAACAAATTCTGAAAACAAATAAGCAAGCTTGCAATGAGAAACTTATCTTCGACAATTGATGCTGAGTTTGAGAACGCCTGGTGGCCGATGAGGTTAAGTCTTTCACAATACCACAAATGTCGAAACCTGACTCTATTGATACTAATTGTGGTACCTTAATGTCACAACCAAAATGCTCTAATACAAATTGTTGTAGCGGAAGTGGGAGAAAGATCAATCATACTCACACACCCACAAATTGTTGTAGCTTACCATGTCTATTAGTAGTCGTGAAGATATCACAAAAGTCGAGACCACTTCCAATTTCTTGTAGTACAACTCAGTGATGTCAAGCTTGTCTCAGTTTCATTAGTGCCTTATCGGGTGTAGAAATAGTTAGGGATCTCTGAACAAGGTCTTTGTTCATAAACTCGTCACAAGTGCTATAGACCACACAGGTAAACTCGGTAGTTAGTCAACACACGAGGTTGCTCCCCCACTTCATTGTGATGTTATGGTCTTGTGGAGGGGTTGCTAGCTATGCTTTCACAAATGATATTCAAGTCTCATGACGCCATATCGTCTTTCATGTCGGCATGTTTGTGGAGGTTGCTCCTCTTCAATTTAGGATACCAGTGCTTCACTTCCTAATCAATATAAGCCGCTAAATAAGAAGATCAAACAAGTTGGTTCACCGCAAAGCTCAGTTAGGTCGTTCAGGTGATTGTGCGACACTAGGTTAGGTGAACAACCTCCAAACCTTTATTGGGTTTGTAATACACACGAAAACTGACTTAGGAACTTCTAGACAATCCAGAAGCTTAGATAGGTGTAGGAGCATTAGGTGTAGGAGCTTGTACATGAACTTCCTAGAGTCTAGATTAGGTGTAGAAGCTTATGCATGAATTTCCTAGAGTCCAAATTAAAGCTCATGGTAACTTACTAGGTCATGGATGTTTAAAAGCCTACGGTAGGCTACTTACCAACTATTTTTATGCTCACCAGATATTACTTTTTTTTTCTCAAGTGATCAGCTGATTGGTTGACGTGGGAAGCATTCGGGAGTTATGCGACCACAGAGGAAGGTCATTCTAGAGAGTCAGTTCTTTTGGTATTTTGGCTATAGTTTGTTTGGTATCTCCTACCTTGGTCCCCGATTTTATATTAATACTCAAACAATCCTTCCAAAATAATAAATATATTTGATTTTATCTTTTAATGTTGTGTTATTTTTAAATTTTCAAAATTGTTTTATCGTACCTTTCTTAACACATTCTTGTGATTCAAAAGTCTAGATCATTAGACCAAAACGTTATGAGCAATTTTCATGAAGAAAGCTCGGTAAAAAATGACTCCAAGTCATCGAATCTAGTGGTGGAATATTGTTTTCTTTAACTTTCTTTCCAAAACCCTAACCTCTTCTTTTCTCTTTCTTTTTTATTCTTTGTTTTCTTTATCCTCTCTTTTTTAACTGGCTTCATCATTCCCATGGTTCCATCATAAGACCATGACCAAGACAATTTGCTTGTTATGCACCAGCTTCACATCTCTAACTAGTATCTTCATCGACTTCTCCCATATGAAGAATCCTCTCTAAAGAAAAGTGACTCATGTTCGATAACATATGAAGAGTCTGGGGTATACTTCTACGGTATAAACATATGGAACACGTTATGCACGGTGACAAGTGTAAGTGGTAGTGCTAATTTGTATGCCACTAGTCCTATATTCTCTAGGATCTCAAAGAGACCTACAAATCTTGTCTTCAACTTGCCCTTCTCCCAAATTTCAACACCCGTATCATAGGTGCAACTTTGAAAAAGACATGATCACCAGTAACAAACTCAAGTTCCTTCCTACGAGTGTCTTCGTAGTGCTTTTGCCCGCTTTGTGCCTTCAGTATTCTTTATCTGATTTTTTGCACTACTGCATTAATAATCTAAACCAACTCCGACCCTAGAAGTTGTTGCTCACCTACCTCTTCCTAGAAGATAGAAGTTTGACACCTACACTTGTATAGAGTCTCTAAGGGGGCAATCTACATAGTCACATGTAGCTATTATTATAAGCAAACTCCATTAAGTACAAGTGTTCATCCCAACAACCAGCAAAGTCTATAGCACAATGTCCTCAACATGTCCTCTAGAATCAAGTTCGACCTCTCAGTTTATCCATGCATATGTGGATGAAAAGTCGTACTTAACCTCAGTTACATACCCAACATCTTATGTAGACTCTTCTAGAAGTGCGAGGTGAACCTTGTTTCCTAATCTCACGTGATGAAAATTGCAATACTGTGATGATGGGCTATCTCTTTAACATACAACTGAGTGTACCTGTCCACTTGGTATGTGATTTTTCTAGGAATGAAGTGAGTTGTCTTGGTCCACATATCTTTGAATGACCCAAATGATTGTGTAATTCTGCTTGGTGTTTGGCAAATCCAAGATAAAGTCAATAATCACGTCTTCCCACTTCCATAGATCAGCATTAGCAGTTGCCACAACCCCGAAGGTCTCTATCTCGGTTTATTTACCTATTGATAGGTCAGACATTGACCTACGCACTCAATTATTCTTCATTCCGTGCCACTAGTAAGTAATTTTTAAGCCCTCATACATCTTCATACTTTTAGGGTAGAACGTATAAGACATATAGTGGGCTTTAGTGATAATATCCTTCCAAATTTCCTCATCCCATGGTATGCATAGGCGGGCTTGCCACAACAAGTTGTCATTTTACGAGACGTAAACCCCTTTGGCCTATCAGTCTCTTACTATTCCTAGATCTTTTTGAGGTACCACCTAGGCTTGACTATGGCCAAGCGTATCTTAAGCTACTAAAACCCAACGAAAGAGAAAGATACGTGAATAATAATGTAGGTGTATGTGTCTATATATTGCATAAGTGGAGAAGTAATATATGATCATAGTTCAGTGAGATGATGCATATAATACTTGCATGCATAACTTGACTTCAATTCTTTATGAGTCGAAGATATATACTCATAGTATTTTGATCATATTGATAGTACATTTTATATCATGATATTTCATAAGGCATAACTGTGGTCATAAAGTCATATTAGCCATACTCAACATACATGGAAGTATATACATCACATCAACCTACATTAACATAAAAGTTCAATAACATGTACATAAATATCACGTATTGTTATTCATACAACAGACCCAACCATGCTCAAGGCAATCAAATAGTAAATTTACTTACGATTTTAGGCTTAAGTAGGTGCTCCTAAGCTCTCCTTATCTAATCATTCAAAGGTTTAGCTTTGATGTGATCCAATTTCACTTTCTTCCACGATGTTACTTAACCTAAGTCAAACCTAAACAATGAGAAATAATCTTAATTGGCTAAAATAGTAGTTCACTGACATTTTCGAACTTTAAATAGGTTCAAAATGCTTATGATCTAAAATAGGTAAATCGAGCCACAATTAGCCATGTTGAGCAAAGGAGAGTCGGTTGGAGCCACCAAGTCAAGCGCAAGGGGAAATGGCTATTGGAAGTTGTACACAAATTATAGCCTAGAGCTGCATGCTTATTGCATATGATAGAGGCAGCTAGGAGCATATAGAGGGATGGGTTGCAGCCATTTAGTTCTGAGCACGCATCTGCAATTTGTTGGGCTTGCTTCGTGGATTAAGGTTCGGTTGAGCGCACTCAGATTGGACCGTCTAAAGAATTCGTGGACATGGGGCGAGGCTGTTAGGTTGAGCATCTGTCTGCATTATGGGTTAATTGAGAGTTGGATGTCACACTGATGCTTGACAAGGGTGTTGCCTCATGTCCATTCTAAACCCTTTTACCTTACTTCAATGTAAGTTAGTTATTTATTATTTTATCATTTTAATTTATGTGTATGTCTACACTTCTCAAAGTTGATTGTTATCAAAATACTATAGGGAGATACGAAGGTTGTCAATCCTTCCTGCCCATAATATATGCTATGAATGTTGTTATTGTTCCTTATTGCTTGCAAGCTTATAACGTTACTTTCTCAAATTGATTTTAAGATGTTTTATTTAACTTTCTCTGACCTCGCTTTTTTAAATTTTGTTTTTTAAGAGTGGGGTTATAGACTTGATGGTTGGTTGAGATTGAAGAACTGACGTTCTATTTACGAGAAGTCTTTGACGATCTTTGACTTTTGGAATCTTGTATGAGTGAGAATGTCACAAAAGTTGATAAGATTGATAGTTAGCTGGCTACCTAGATGAGATACCCATCCAAGAATTGATGCCCACGATTGAGACCGTGGGTCAAATAAAGTCATATGAACCGGTGGCATGAGCGTGAGGGTAGCTCGACGGACTCTATTGCCCACATGGAGGAATACACCATAGAGCCTCCTTTGAGTCCCCTTCACCCTTTGCTCGACACTTAAACCACTTTGACTACACTTTCAAATGGCTCACAACTTCTTTATTCAACACTTGGGATTCTATTGACATTGTCCACTTTTAGCATAAACTCTCATGACTTTGCTTTTTGTTTCCGTAGCAAGTCTCACACCAATGAAGATGGTGTTTCTTACCTCTAAACCCATGATCATCTCTGTGGGACTACTGCTCCCAATAATCCTTAACATCCTCGTTCTGCTTTATATGTAAGAGGGACCTATCGAGTGTCTGAATGCTCACAAAGAGCGACTCTTTATGCCTTCCACATTAAATTTGGTGAATTCATTAGCTGAATATGAGATGACTTTAGTTGAAACATCGCCAATTGAAAGCATTGAAAACCCTTACATGGAAGCCCCCTTACTTCAAAACATAGTGGGAGGGATGGAAGAGTCAGTGGAACAAGGTCTTATGTACGAGACATGAATTAACCATGTATCAGTTTAAGAGAACTATGACCATCATACACAATTTCATGACAGAGACTGAAGCAATATACTATAACATCAAGATATTCAAAAGATAAAAGTCATCAATTTAGCAACCCTACCTATAATACAAATACTACCCAATTGAAAAAAAAAATATACATATGCAAGATAGTGAAAAATGTTAGTACATGTTAGAAAAAGAAATATATTTTTCCATCTCATAAAATTTAAGTGTACTTCATATTAGAACGTTCTCACAAAAAAATTTGTCTCACTTCACGAAAAATTAAATAACTCTCTATATTTAATTTCTTAAATAAATATCAAAACCCATTTATTAAAAAAAACTTACAAAAAAAAAAAAAATGATTTTTTTTTTTTTGGTATCACTAACACGTTAATATAAACATGAGATCTCAACCACCTTAATTAAAACAGGAGCCACATGTAAAAATTCATATCAAAATCTCGAGGAGAGTTTTGAAGTTATTGTCTGGATCCCTACTCAACCCTCTTCGAGCTTGTCTTTGACACTCGTGTCGTCTCTCTCTCGAACTTAGTCTTTGACACTCGTGTCATCTCTCTCTCGAACTTAGCATATGTCTTAGCTTAAATGCACATTCTTGGTGCATTGGATGATGCACTGTCCTCCTCTCGTATCATGACACTTCTCAATCTTGGAACTCATGTGGTCGGATAGATGTCACTTGAGGGTCCCCTTGTCTGTCTTGCGTGGAGGTCACAATCTATAATCTTGGGACTCATGTGGTCAGATAGATGTCACTTGAGGGTCACCCCTTGTCTGTCTTGTGTGGAGGTCACAATCTACTTCATGTCAGTGATGTTGTGACATGCTCCTTCCGGCAATAAACGAGGGTTTTCTTCCTTTCGTTGGGCTTGAAAAGCCTATGATTAGAGGGAGGCTCGTTGGGACAGGAAACATTCGGCCTTCCACTAGCCTTTTCTTTCTTTTTTTCTTTTTTTAATGAAATTGGGTCGGTTCATGACCTAGTTTTTGTGCCTATAAACTTGAAACGAACCCAAAGGAACTCGAATCCAAAAAGATAAAAACAAACCAACCTAACCAAAAAAGTTATGAATAATCAAAATTTGAGAAAAAAAGAAAATGAAATCTAGGAAGCTTTTGAAAAATTTGGGCAACTCTCCCTCCACACTCATTTTGATTCAAACTAGTTTCTATACCTTCATCGTGGGCTGAGGAGGCCTATAACTCATTAACATGAAATTATGTACCGCTATTGACTCACGAACTAGAACCTGGGACCTTTAAAATTGGAGAGCACTGAGAGACCTTTAAAATTGGAGAGCACTGAGAGACCTTTAAAATTGGAGAGCACCGAGAGACCTTTAAAATTGGAGAGCTCCGAGAGACCTTTAAAATTGGAGAGCACCGAGAGACCCTAGCATATATTGCCCTCTTCAGACTTTCTCTCTCATACTTTGCCTCAAGATTTTTAAAACGCGTCTGCTAGGGAGAGGTTTTCACATGATAAAGGGTGTTTCGTTCTCCTCCCCAATCAATATGGGATCTTGCAACTCTTCCTTCAGTCTCAATCGTGGGTGTAATGGACGATCAATCAAACTTAACTCATTCACATACATGACAAAACAAAAAAAATTAGAGGTTTTAATCATCTTACCTACAAAACTACGAAGCCATTGATAGAGTCGATGAAGAAAGAATCCCAACTAATGACGTAACGAAAGTCGAGTTCAATTCTCCTCTTTCAGATTGCGTGTAACTGAGATCTATAAAAAGAGCCTGTATTGCTAGCAGCTTATGCATTCAAACAAGAAAAAGAAGATAAGAGAGAAAAAAAATAATTAGAGTTTAAAAACATAAACGAATGCATTTTTTATTTTACAAAAAAGTAAAACAATATCGCTAAGAAGGGGGGGGGGGGGGGCTTGACCCTCCACCTTGTGGTTAACCGCCACACGCTCTAACCAAACTCAGCTCTATACCTGCTAATCGTTCATTGTATTTTGAATTTATTTATTTAAAATATATTTTTATTCGTTTAGGATTATTAATTCAGGGTCAAAAGGAGGATTGGTAAGCTTCAATGAGACACCGAGATTTGAAGTGAAAGATGATGCTGGGATGACAATTGCAAAACATGGTTCGATAAGAAGAAAAATGAGTAGAGGCAAGTTCATGGTACAAGAAGTGGAAGGAAGAACAACAACTCAGGTGGAGATGGTGGTGAATTTTCGTAATTCGGGTCCACGTAAGTAGAGACCGGGTTGAGGGGCTTGCAAAGTTGATCATTTCTAAGGCATGTCGAGGCAATTTACGACGTATTCGTGCTACATAGGATGTTCTCACCTTCAACATAATATAATAAGGCAGGAGTGTTGAAAATTGTTAGCGTCTAACATTAGCTAATTTAAAGAAAAGATCATGAGTATATTTGAGAAACACTATTTAAAAAAAGAAAGAAAAACAAAACCAAAAGAAAGTCGGAAGAGCTGATACTCAAAATGAATAAATACCCTATCGAGAAGTTTAAGAACCAAAGAGAAGTATGGTTAAAAAATGGTTTAATTGTTTGAGGTTGAGTTGGAAAAATATGACTATAAGATTCTCTAATTTCCTCGTCGACATTGACATCGGTTGCTCCTTGGGCAGTGGTTCTTAGAGCTTAATGCTATGTGTCATAGGATTATTATGTGTATGCATACTATACATCTAGTAATCTCCAAGTATATGGCAGAACAAATCCAGTCATATTATACATTGAATAATTTTAGCATCCATAGTGAAGCAACGAGTTGTATAGGTGCAAAGTGTTGGATGAAAGTCCCACGTTACCTAATTTAGGGAGTGATCATGAGTTTATTATCGAGGAATACTATCTCCATTGGTTTGAGGCCTTTTGAGGAAGTCCAAAGTAAAACCCGAGAGCTTATGCTCAAAGTGGACAATATCATACCATTGTGGAGAGTCGTGTTCATTCTAACATAGTATCAGAGTCATGCCTTAAACTTAGATATGTCAATAGAATCCTCAAATGTCGAACAAAGGACTCGAAAAGAAAAAGGAGTCGAGGTTCGATTAAGGGGAGGCGTACTTTGTTCGAGCGGAGGTGTTGGATAAAAGTCTCACATCCGCTAATTTAGGGAATGATCATGGGTTTATAATCCAGGAATACTATCTCCATTGGTTTGAGGCCTTTTGGGGAAGCCCAAAGAAAAACCACGAGAGCTTATGCTCAAAGTTGACAATATCATACCATTGTGGAGAGTTGTGTTCATCCAACACAAAGCAGGTCTCGAAGGACAAGCACCCCGACACATGGCCCAAAGCCTATGTGTGTGTCAAACCAGGTTCTTGAACAAATTCTTAGGGCGAGCTACAACCTATCTAACTTCACCTTCTTACCTTGTTCTTGCACAAATTCTTCAAGAATGGATTAAAGCTCTTGTATTATCATATGTATGAGAATTTGGCACCTACACATATGTAATCAAACCCATTGAAATCACTTTAAGAAATCATATGTTTGGATCTAAATGGGTTTCAAATTGTAAAACCCAATACAAATCAAGTTCTTTATGAAAGCAAAAAATTTCAATGGGAGGTTCCAAATGTTGTATAAATACCACGACCAAAATGATGTTGGAGTTTACTGAAATTGTTAACGGCTTACAGATATTTTTATTATTTTAGTTTTTTTTTATATATATTAATTTTGTCGATTTTGTTTATATTATGGTATATGATTCTTATACAAGTCCGACCTTAGCTCAGTTGGTAGAGCGGAGGACTGTAGTGGTTGAAGAATCCCAAAGCCATCCTTAGGTCGCTGGTTCAAATCCGGCAGGTCGGAGTTTTTAAAAGTTTAATACCTATGTACTATTGATATTAGTTTAAATTTTTAGGTATTTTGTTGAATGATTATATATTGTGAATATAGATAATTAACTATATGTTGGTAACCTTTGAATTGATTCGTTGCATATCATTTGCATGTTTACCAAGGGTTGGGTAGGTAGTAATTATTTTAGGTGATAGCATCACAACTTCCGGTGCAAAGGAGTTTTGAATTTATTGCACAACTAAAAGTTTATATGTGATAACAATTTAAACTTGTAGGTCATAATATCCATGCAAGTATTCCCAACTATTTTTTTTTTTTTTTTTTTTTTTAACAAATCAAACAACCTGAATCCAATAAAGGGTTAGGTTGTGAAAATTTTCGGGTTAGGTTGGGTTACCAATCCAACCAACCCGAACTTTTGGGTTGTTCCAAAAAATTCTCTCAACCCGACCCGACCCATGTACACCCGTAACTTGTCTGATCGGTTGGGCTTTATGCCATAAAATCTCGTAGTTAAATATTTTATTTTTAATAATAATTTTGATTACTTTATATGCAATTTAACACTATTTATAATATGATAAATCTAAGGTTATTAATGTAATTTTGAACAATATGTAGTTGACAAATGGGTGGATCATGTTCAAGAAATAATCTAATGGGTTTAGGTATATGGATAAAGTTTGGTGTTTAACTGTGAGATTCTACCTCGGTTGGAAAGGAGAGTAGAACGAAACATTCCTTATAAAGGTGTGGAAACCTCTCCTTAACAGACGCGTTTTAAAACCATGAGGCTGACGGTGATACGTAACAGGTTAAAGCGGACAATATCTGCTAGCTGTGGGTTTGGGCTATTACGAATGGTATCGGAGTCACACACCGGGCAGTGTACCAGCGAGGATGTTGGGCCTCTGAGGGGGTGGATTGTGAGATCCCACATCAGTTGGGAAGGGGAACCATACATTCCTTATAAGGGTGTGGAAACTCCTCTATGTCAGCGAGAACGCTGGGTCCCGAGGGAGGTGGAGTGTGAGATCCTACATTTGTTGGAGAGGAGAACCAAACATTCCTTATAAGGGTGTAGAAATCTCTCTGCGCCATCAAGGTGGATTGTGAGATCCCACATCGGTTGGAGATGGGAACCAAGCATTTCTTGTGGAAACCTCTCCGTAGCAATGAAGTGGATTGTGAGATCTCACATCGGTTGGAGAGGGGAACCAAACATTCCTTGTAAGGGTACGAAAACCTCTCCGTGCCAACGAGGACGCTTGCTCCAAAAGGGGGTGGATTGTGATAAAATAAGTCTACCCTTATATTATTTTTAAGAATTATCAAGATTGTAAACCACTCGTAAAATGTCACAACCAAAATTCTTTGGTATCAATTGTTGTGACGGAAGCGGAGGCAAGATCGATCGTACTCACACACCCACAAATATAAATTAAACAAAGAGACACAAAGATTTACATGGTTCGGAAGTAAGAAATTTCCCTACATCCACGGGTGATAGCTAATCCCTAACCAAAGTGTTTACAAGTGTATCTCACACTCTCACACTGCAAATTCTCTGTTACAAAGTTCTTCCCATTGCCTCGGGTCAAATACAAAATGACAATGACTCCACATCTTAAATAATGTTAGACAAACTTTTATATAAACATAGCAATACTAATTCTCATATATGAATCAAAGCATCACTAGAGATGATTCAAGTACCAATATGAGATAATGTACCAATATGGGAGATAAACCAAATGAATCCAATAGATTCATGAATCAAAGCGGGGAATGTACCAAAAGTATTAATGAACCAAGTCTTGAATAATCTCCACCTTGGTAGAAGATCTCCAAGAATATAACTTATCTGGCTGCCACCAAGTCAACCAACTACTTTTCAGGAGTAACTACCTTTGTCAACATATCCGCGACATTATTAGCAGTTCGAATTTTCAATAAACAAATGTCCCCTTCATCAACAATTCTCGAACAAAATGAAATCAGACGTCAATATGTTTGATACGAGCATGATAGACTTGGTTCTTCGACAAACAAATAGCATTCTGGCTATCACAAAACACTTCTATTTGTTCCGGAGAAATAACTAAGTCACCAAACCATGAATCTAGGTTCTTTAAAAGCTATAGTGACTGTCATATGCTCTGCTTCGGTGGTAGACAATGCAACAGTAGACAATAATTTTGAACGCCAACAAATAGGTCCACTAGCCATAGTGGACAGATAACCACTAATTGATCGTTACTTATCAATCTCCACTTGTCTCTCGGAAGCAATTGACATATCATCAACATACAAGATCAAATAGATAAACAAACCACACAATTGTCAAATTGACTATGAGTGTACTTATGCTCCCCCATGAAGTGATCAAAATTCAGATACCATTGACGAGGAGATTGTTTCAGCCTATACAAAGATTTCTTCAATCTACACTACTCGAAAACCAACTCACTGTGTCGTATATATTTCTTCTTCCAAATCTCCATGCAAGAAAACAATTTTTATATCAAGTTAAGCAAGCTGAAGATTAAATTAAGGACCAAAACCAACAAAATTTGAATGGATGGAGATATTCACAATTCTTGAAAGTATGATTTCCAAAAAACAAATTCTGAAAACAAATAAGCAAGCTTGCAATGAGAAACTTATCTTCGACAATTGATGCTGAGTTTGAGTACGCCTGGTGGCCGATGAGGTTAAGTCTTTCACAATACCACAAATGTCGAAACCTGGCTCTATTGATACTAATTGTGGTACCCTAATGCCACAACCAAAATGCTCTAATACAAATTGTTGTAGCGAAAGTGGGAGAAAGATCAATCATACTCACACACCCACAAATTGTTGTAGCTTACCATGTCTATTAGTAGTCGTGAAGATATCACAAAAGTCGAGACCACTTCCAATTTCTTGTAGTACAACTCAGTGATGTCAAGCTTGTCTCAGTTTCATTAGTGCCTTATCGGGTGTAGAAATAGTTAGGGATCTCTGAACAAGGTCTTTGTTCATAAACTCGTCACAAGTGCTATAGACCACACAGGTAAACTCGGTAGTTAGTCAACACACGAGGTTGCTCCCCCACTTCATTGTGATGTTATGGTCTTGTGGAGGGGTTGCTAGCTAAGCTTTCACAAATGATATTCAAGTCTCATGACGCCATATCGTCTTTCATGTCGGCATGTTTGTGGAGGTTGCTCCTCTTCAACTTAGGATACCAGTGCTTCACTTCCTAATCAATATAAGCCGCTAAATAAGAAGATCAAACAAGTTGGTTCACCGCAAAGCTCAGTTAGGTCGTTCAGGTGATTGTGCGACACTAGGTTAGGTGAACAACCTCCAAACCTTTATTGGGTTTGTAATACACACGAAAACTGACTTAGGAACTTCTAGACAATCCAGAAGCTTAGATAGGTGTAGGAGCATTAGGTGTAGGAGCTTCTACATGAACTTCCTAGAGTCTAGATTAGGTGTAGAAGCTTATGCATGAATTTCCTAGAGTCCAAATTAAAGCTCATGGTAACTTACTAGGTCATGGATGTTTAAAAGCCTACGGTAGGCTACTTACCAACTATTTTTATGCTCACCAGATATTACTTTTTTTTTCTCAAGTGATCAGCTGATTGGTTGACGTGGGAAGCATTCGGGAGTTATGCGACCACAGAGGAAGGTCATTCTAGAGAGTCAGTTCTTTTGGTATTTTGGCTATAGTTTGTTTGGTATCTCCTACCTTGGTCCCCGATTTTATATTAATACTCAAACAATCCTTCCAAAATAATAAATATATTTGATTTTATCTTTTAATGTTGTGTTATTTTTAAATTTTCAAAATTGTTTGATCGTACCTTTCTTAACACATTCTTGTGATTCAAAAGTCTAGATCATTAGACCAAAACGTTATGAGCAATTTTCATGAAGAAAGCTCGGTAAAAAATGACTCCAAGTCATCGAATCTAGTGGTGGAATATTGTTTTCTTTAACTTTCTTTCCAAAACCCTAACCTCTTCTTTTCTCTTTCTTTTTTCTTCTTTGTTTTCTTTATCCTCTCTTTTTTAACGGGCTTCATCATTCCCATGGTTCCATCATAAGACCATGACCAAGACAATTTGCTTGTTATGCACCAGCTTCACATCTCTAACTAGTATCTTCATCGACTTCTCCCATATGAAGAATCCTCTCTAAAGAAAAGTGACTCATGTTCGATAACATATGAAGAGTCTGGGGTATACTTCTACGGTATAAACATATGGAACACGTTATGCACGGTGACAAGTGTAAGTGGTAGTGCTAATTTGTATGCCACTAGTCCTATATTCTCTAGGATCTCAAAGAGACCTACAAATCTTGTCTTCAACTTGCCCTTCTCCCAAATTTCAACACCCCTATCATAGGTGCAACTTTGAAAAAGACATGATCACCAGTAACAAACTCAAGTTCCTTCCTACGAGTGTCTTCGTAGTGCTTTTGCCCGCTTTGTGCCTTCAGTATTCTTTATCTGATTTTTTGCACTACTGCATTAATAATCTAAACCAACTCCGACCCTAGAAGTTGTTGCTCACCTACCTCTTCCTAGAAGATAGAAGTTTGACACCTACACTCGTATAGAGTCTCTAAGGGGGCAATCTACATAGTCACATGTAGCTATTATTATAAGCAAACTCCATTAAGTACAAGTGTTCATCCCAACAACTAGCAAAGTCTATAACACAATGTCCTCAACATGTCCTCTAGAATCAAGTTCGACCTCTCAGTTTATCCATGCATATGTGGATGAAAAGTCGTACTTAACCTCAGTTACATACCCAACATCTTATGTAGACTCTTCTAGAAGTGCGAGGTGAACCTTGTTACCTGATCTCACGTGATGAAAATTGCAATACTGTGATGATGGGCTATCTCTTTAACATACAACTGAGTGTACCTGTCCACTTGGTATGTGATTTTTCTAGGAATGAAGTGAGTTGTCTTGGTCCACATATCTATGAATGACCCAAATGATTGTGTAATTCTGCTTGGTGTTTGGCAAATCCAAGATAAAGTCAATAATCACGTCTTCCCACTTCCATAGATCAGCATTAGCAGTTGCCACAACCCCGAAGGTCGCTATCTCAGTTTATTTACCTATTGAAAGGTCAGACATTGACCTACGCACTCAATTATTCTTCATTCCGTGCCACTAGTAAGTAGTTTTTAAGCCCTCATACATCTTCATACTTTTGGGGTAGAACGTATAAGACATATAGTGGGCTTTAGTGATAATATCCTTCCAAATTTCCTCATCCCATGGTATGCATAGGCGGGCTTGCCACAACAAGTTGTCATTTTACGAGACGTAAACCCCTTTGGCCTATCAGTCTCTTACTATTCCTAGATCTTTTTGAGGTACCACCTAGGCTTGACTATGGCCAAACGTATCTTAAGCTACTAAAACCCAACGAAAGAGAAAGATACGTGAATAATAATGTAGGTGTATGTGTCTATATATTGCATAAGTGGAGAAGTAATATATGATCATAGTTCAGTGAGATGATGCATATAATACTTGCATGCATAACTTGACTTCAATTCTTTATGAGTCGAAGATATATACTCATAGTATTTTGATCATATTGATAGTACATTTTATATCATGATATTTCATAAGGCATAACTGTGGTCATAAAGTCATATTAGCCATACTCAACATACATGGAAGTATATACATCACATCAACCTACATTAACATAAAAGTTCAATAACATGTACATAAATATCACGTATTGTTATTCATACAACAGACCCAACCATGCTCAAGGCAATCCAATAGTAAATTTACTTACGATTTTAGGCTTAAGTAGGTGCTCCAAAGCTCTCCTTATCTAATCATTCAAAGGTTTAGCTTTGATGTGATCCAATTTCACTTTCTTCCACGATGTTACTTAACCTAAGTCAAACCTAAACAATGAGAAATAATCTTAATTGGCTAAAATAGTAGTTCACTGACATTTTCGAACTTTAAATAGGTTCAAAATGCTTATGATCTAAAATAGGTAAATCGAGCCACAATTAGCCATGTCGAGCAAAGGAGAGTCGGTTGGAGCCACCACGTCAAGCGCAAGGGGAAATGGCTATTGGAAGTTGTACACAAATTATAGCCTAGAGCTGCATGCTTATTGCATATGATAGAGGCAGCTAGGAGCATATAGAGGGATGGGTTGCAGCCATTTAGTTCTGAGCACGCATCTGCGATTTGTTGGGCTTGCTTCGTGGATTAAGGTTCGGTTGAGCGCACTCAGATTGGACCGTCTAAAGAATTCGTGGACATGGGGCGAGGCTGTTACGTTGAGCATCTGTCTGCATTATGGGTTAATTGAGAGTTGGATGTCACACTGATGCTTGACAAGGGTGTTGCCTCATGTCCATTCTAAACCCTTTTACCTTACTTCAATGTAAGTTAGTTATTTATTATTTTATCATTTTAATTTATGTGTATGTCTACACTTCTCAAAGTTGATTGTTATCAAAATACTATAGGGAGATACCAAGGTTGTCAATCCTTCCTGCCCATAATATATGCTATGAATGTTGTTATTGTTCCTTATTGCTTGCAAGCTTATAACGTTACTTTCTCAAATTGATTTTAAGATGTTTTATTTAACTTTCTCTGACCTCGCTTTTTTAAATTTTGTTTTTTAAGAGTGGGGTTATAGACTTGATGGTTGGTTGAGATTGAAGAACTGACGTTCTATTTACGAGAAGTCTTTGGCGATCTTTGACTTTTGGAATCTTGTATGAGTGAGAATGTCACAAAAGTTGATAAGATTGATAGTTAGCTAGCTACCTAGATGAGATACCCATCCAAGAATTGATGCCCACGATTGAGACCGTGGGTCAAATAAAGTCATATGAACCGGTGGCATGAGCGTGAGGGTAGCTCGACGGACTCTATTGCCCACATGGAGGAATACACCATAGAGCCTCCTCTGAGGTCCCCTTCACCCTTTGCTCGACACTTAAACCACTTTGACTACACTTTCAAATGGCTCACAACTTCTTTATTCAACACTTGGGATTCTATTGACATTGTCCACTTTTATCATAAACTCTCATGACTTTGCTTTTTGTTTCCGTAGCAAGTCTCACACCAATGAAGATGGTGTTTCTTACCTCTAAACCCATGATCATCCCTTTAATTAGCCAATGTGGGACTACTCCTCCCAATAATCCTTAACATCCTCGTTCTGCTTTATATGTAAGAGGGACCTATCGAGTGTCTGAATGCTCACAAAGAGCGACTCTTTATGCCTTCCACATTAAATTTGGTGAATTCATTAGCTGAATATGAGATGATTTTAGTTGAAACATCGCCAATTGAAAGCATTGAGAACCCTTACATGGAAGCCCCCTTACTTCAAAACATAGTGGGAGAGATGGAAGAGTCAGTGGAACAAGGTCTTATGTACGAGACATGAATTAACCATGTATCAGTTAAGAGAACTATGACCATCATACACAATTTCGTGACAGAGACTGAAGCAATATACTATAACATCAAGATATTCAAAAGATAAAAGGCATCAATTTAGCAACTCTACCTATAATACAAATACTACCCAATTGAAAAAAAAAAAAATATATACATATGCAAGATAGTGAAAAATGTTAGTACATGTTAGAAAAAGAAATATATTTTTTCATCTCATAAATTTACGTGTACTTCATATTAGAACGTTCTCACAAAAAAATTTGTCTCACTTCACGAAAAATTAAATAACTCTCTATATTTAATTTCTTAAATAAATATCAAAACCCATTTATAAAAAAAACTTACAAAAAAAAAAAAAAAAACAAAAAAGAAGAAGAATAAGAATGATTTTTTTTTTTTTTTTTTTTTTTTGGTATCACTAACACGTTAATATAAACATGAGATCTCAACCACCTTAATTAAAACAGGAGCCACATGTAAAAATTCATATCAAAATCTCGAGGAGAGTTTTGAAGTTATTGTCTGGAGCCCTACTCGACCCTCTTCGAGCTTGTCTTTGACACTCGTGTCGTCTCTCTCTCGAACTTAGTCTTTGACACTCGTGTCGTCTCTCTCTCGAACTTAGCGTATGCCTTAGCTTCAATGCACATTCTTGGTGCATTGGATGATGCACTGTCCTCCTCTCGTATCATGACACTTCTCAATCTTGGAACTCATGTGGTCAGATAGGTGTCACTTGAGGGTCACCCCTTGAGGGTCACCCCTTGTCTGTCTTGTGTGGAGGTCACAATCTACTTCATGTCAGTGATGTTGTGACATGCTCCTTCCGGCAATAAACGAGGGTTTTCTTCCTTTCGTTGGGCTTGAAAAGCCTATGATTAGAGGGAGGCTCGTTGGGACAGGAAACATTCGGCCTTCCACTAGCCTTTTCTTTCTTTTTTTCTTTTTTTAATGAAATTGGGTCGGTTCATGACCTAGTTTTTGTGCCTATAAACTTGAAACGAACCCAAAGGAACTCGAATCCAAAAAGATAAAAACAAACCAACCTAACCAAAAAAGTTATGAATAATGAACATTTGAGAAAAAAAGAAAATGAAATCTAGGACGCTTTTGAAAAATTTGGGCAACTCTCCCTCCACACTCATTTTGATTCAAACTAGTTTCTATACCTTCATCGTGGGCTGAGGAGGCCTATAACTCATTAACATGAAATTATGTGCCGCTATTGACTCACGAACTAGAACCTGGGACCTTTAAAATTGGAGAGCACTAAGAGACCTTTAAAATTGGAGAGCACTAAGAGACCTTTAAAATTGGAGAGCACTAAGAGACCTTTAAAATTGGAGAGCACTAAGAGACCTTTAAAATTGGAGAGCACTAAGAGACCTTTAAAATTGGAGAGCACTAAGAGACCTTTAAAATTGGAGAGCACTTAGAGTTATAGAGTGACCCTAGATTAGTCAGATTATTAAAATGTAAAGGAGTCGATGTCCAAATTTATAGGATTCAAAACAGACATATTATTGATTCATGGCATTCCAAGTACAGAAGTTTGTAGGATAAAATGAAGAAAGGCTGAAGAAAAATGAATTAGGCACGCCCAAGAAGAAGATTGGCTATAACCAAGATGATACTACAAATATCTTCCACAGTCTTCCCGTTGCTAGACAGCGCCGATGGGTCCTTCGGCGGCTGCGTGAAGCTGTCCAGACAGTCGCCGGCCTCCGTCATAGCTGCAGACGCCTTAATGTTGACGCCATTGTAGTCACCTTTCCCCAAGTCGTTCTTCCCATCCTCGATGTCGCCGGCGGCATCGTCGTACTGTTCAGCACAGGTGGCATATCGCTCTTTAAGCTTGGGATCAGCTGCCTTGGACGCCAGGGACTGGGCGAGGGCACGGGTTTGAGCAACCTTGTCGTGGGCGAGGTTGAGGGTGAAAGTGGCCAGCCCTTTTAGGTCTGTAGTGCCAGCAGATTTCAACACGTTAAAGCAAAAAGAAGGGTTTCTAGTTTTCTTGCAGATGGTGGAAACGATGTCGTCTTGGGAAGCCGCTTGCATGGGCACCATCCCATTGAAGAACAGTACTAAGAGGACAATCCTAAAGACCGCAAGAAAACTAGAAGATGCCATTTTTTATTTTGATTTTTCTGTCTGTTTTGCTCCATTAATCCGTAGGGAGGGTTCACATATTTATACACTCACAAATATTCCTTTGAATAGCTTTCACGTTAGAATTTTAAGTAAAACGCTATTAAAAGAAAAACGAACAAAAATAGACCGAATAGGTTAAGCTTTTTTCTCTCTAAACCCAATCACAAACTTGGCTTAGTTATCATGCACTTTTTTAGACAATACACCGTCTTGCTCCATGTGCCACTCTCGTGTTAACCTTGACTGACTACACATGAGAGTCATAACTTTACTCTCTTCTTGGTAAGATTATAACCGTTCTCCTCTACTTAAACTAATAATATTTATTATACAAAAAAAAATCAAGGTTATTAATGTAATCTTGAACCATAGTTTTCATGTATGTGAGAGGATAATATTGAATAAACAACCTGAAGAATATATATAGTACATGAATAGTGCTAATACGTCGACAAATATTTGTTTTGCCAATATTTTTTGTTGTCCTCACGAAAAGTAGTCCTTGCAATCGTTGTGTGTTTTGACGTAAGGAATGTGAGTCAATAAACTCGACATGGTTAAAATCATGGATGTGGGAATCGTGCATTGAGAAGTTAGTAAGTCAACAAGCTCGACTTGGTTAAAAAGATGGGATGTTGAAAAGTTAGTAATCATGGAACATTTCGGGGCAATCATGAGATAACGGAGACCAACCTCAGCCCATAATTTTCTGCAAGTTTGTTAGAGGCAATCATGAGATAACTCAGCCGGGGATTTAATGGGTCGGATAGAGGCAATCATGAGATAACCCAAACCATCCTCAGTCCGAGAACTTAGAAGTTTTTTGGAGTTAGCGAACTACGACGGAAGGTTTCTTTCTAGGACTTATTCAAACCTTGACAAAGTTAACTAAGAAGGTAAGTCTTTCTTTGGACTATGACACATGAATAGATTTTTCAAGAGATTAAGGAGTTTTTGGTGTATGCGCTGATGCTAGCACTATTTTATGGTTCAAGCATGGTGTACAACGATGCCTCGAGAAAAGGATTGGGGTTGCGTGTTGGTGTTAATGAAGAAGTGGTTGTATATGGCTCCTAATAGCTTAAGAAATATGAGCGTAACTACCTAACCCTCGATTTGGAGTTAGCAACTGTGGCGTTCACGTTAAAAATATGATGACGTTACTTGTATGGTGAAAAGGTACAGGTGGTAAAACCATAAGAGCCTCAAGTATCTTATTCAGGTAGAAAGAGTTGAACATGGGACAAAGGAGATAGTTGGAGTTTGCGTAGGATTATGATACAAAGATCCTTTATCACCCATGTAAAGCTAACATAGTGGCCGATATGTTGAGTAGAAAGACAGCTCACTCTTCTGGTATGTCATTTTCGGTTCTCTAAATCTTCAAAAATTTCACTAGATGGTCATAATTCAAGTCATTTAAGGATTAGTATGGGTGTAAAATAGTCAAAAGATCACTTTCAACACACCTTCACGCGCCCCATGCGTGGCTGGAAAGGCTTCTAAGCGTGATTTCACTCGCAATGGGCTCACGTGCAAATACCACGGCCAGTCGCTATTGGCCCTCAATTTAAGCATAATTTAACTTAAACTCCCACAAACAATTTCACTACTTGACACGCACCCCACTCACGACACAAGTGTTCTTGGCTTCGAGTCCAGGCGACGTAAGGCATTAGTATTTTCTTATTTTTTCTTGGTGTGGCATGTGTCCTCCAAAAGCACACCTTCAAGTCTCGCAAAATGTTGCCTCATTGATTTTCCTTCAATTAACGTAGGGTCGGCGCATGTCCTTCCACCTCCATGAGCGTGCTTAGATTTAATCCACCTCTCCACAATGGTATCAGAGCCATGCCCTAAACTTAGTCGTGCTTAGTCAATTGTCGAACAAAAGACTCCAAAAGAAAAGGAGCCGAGCCTCCTTGAAGGCATAGTAAAAAATGACTAAGACTCAAGGCATAGTTTATTCAGTTCGTATGCTTAGTCAATTTATGCATGAACCAAGAAAACCACATTGTGAGGCAGCTCTTCAGGTTCTGAGATACATCAAAGGTACTCTTGGTCAAGGACTCCTACTACCATCTGAAAACAATTTAAGATTACAAGCATATTGCGATTCTGACTGGGGTGGTTGTCGAACTTCAAGACAGTCTATTTCTGGGTTCTGCATTTTCCTCGAAAATTTAATTATTTCTTGGAAGTCTAAACTAATGTGTCCAGATCATCAGCAGAAGCCTAGTATTGAGCTATGACATAACTCGAGCAGTTAGTCCTAAACATCTTGAAAACAAGAGACAAGATTTAAATTGTCTAGATGCCCAGGACCCAGTAGGCTTCCACAATATCTAAGAATAAAAAAGGTAACTTTTTCAAGTTGTTAGCAATATGTATGGTG
Organism: Cucurbita pepo subsp. pepo; assembly: GCF_057944985.1. Classification (NCBI taxonomy): domain Eukaryota; kingdom Viridiplantae; phylum Streptophyta; class Magnoliopsida; order Cucurbitales; family Cucurbitaceae; genus Cucurbita; species Cucurbita pepo. The sequence goes on along the minus strand of NC_141799.1, from coordinate 11,387,125 downwards.
CTAATAGGGTCTCCGCTACCGTTTCCACTCCAGTACCCATACCGTCGAGTTTTTAACCCGATACTGTACTATCGAGCCAGGTATAGGTCAGCTAGAGTATGCAATTAGGTGTCCCAACTTTGTGAAAATTGTCAAATGCTTCTTGAACAAGACCACTTAGATGTAAAACTATTCTTGAGATGGGTGCATGGGATCATGTAGGTTAATCCAATAGTTGGCCGGCACACAAGGGTCGCTTCCCCCGAACTCTGGTGACTCTATGATCCTGTGGGAGGGTCCGCCAACTAACCTCCCATAAATGAGGTTTAGACTAGAAGACACCTTACTGCCCAATCAAAACTTTATGAAGTAGCACCTCAATCCAAGGCGTTGGACATTCACTGCAAGAGCATAGAAAACTATATAAATATAAGACCTACCAGGATGAGGATGCCATAAGAGCCTATGAGTAGATTGCTTATTGAGTTTTGTTTTTTATACTTACCCTTTTCTTTGTTTTCCCCCTTTTCCTTCTTTTTTTTTTTTTTTTTAGGTGTTTGTAGGTTGGAATTGAGGTGGGGAGCATTTGAGAGTTGTTTGGTCACAAGGGGTCATTCTGAAGTGTTAGCTCATCTTCCTATTTTGTGTCTTTTGTATTTCCTTCTATAATTGTATTCCAATGGCAACAAGTGAGAAAGCTTAGTCACAATCTATTTTCTCTCATTAAGTTCCATGAATTAGAAAATAATAAACCTTCCAATTTATTGTCTAATATATCTAATATAACAACTTGTTGTTCTATTAAGCTCACTATGATGAGGCTTATCCAATTCATGTCTATCATTACCATTCATTTAACTCTCAAATTAAATGGTTGGCTATTTATTGGTTTCACCTTGAACCAACTTATTAACGGTAACAGCCTAGATCCGTCCCTAGCATATATTGCCCTCTTCGGACTTTCTCTCTCAGACTTCCCCTCAAGATTTTTAAAACGCGTCTGCTAGGGAGAGGTTTTCACATGATAAAGGGTGTTTCGTTCTCCTCCCCAGTCAATATGGGATCTTGCAACTCTTCCTTCAATCTCAATCGTGGGTGTAATGGACGATCAATCAAACTTAACTCATTCACATACATGACGAAACAAAAAAAATTAGAGGTTTTAATCATCTTACCTACAAAGCTACGAAGCTATTGATAGAGTCGATGAAGAAAGAATCCCATAATGACGTAACGGAAGCCGAGTTCAATTCTCCTCTTTCAGATTGCGTGTAACTGAGATCTATGAAAAAGCCTGTATTGCTAGCAGCTTATGCATTCAAACAAGAAAAAGAAGATAAGAGAGAAAAAAAATAATTGGAGTTTAAAAACATAAACGAATGCATTTTTTATTTTACAAAAAAGTAAAACAATATCGCTAAGAAGGATTAGAGTTTAAAAACATAAACGAATGCATTTTTTATTTTACAAAAAAGTAAAACAATATAGCTAAGAGAGGGGGGGGGGGGGGGGGGGGGCTTGACCCTCCGACCTTGTGGTTAATAGCCACACGCTCTAACCAAACTCAACTCTATACCTGCTAATCATTCATTGTATTTTGAATTTATTTATTTAAAATATATTTTTATTCGTTTAGGATTATTAATTTTTGGGTCAAAAGCAGGATTGGTAAGCTTCAATGAGACACCGAGATTTGAAGTGAAAGATGATGCTGGGATGACAATTGCAAAACATGGTTCGATAAGAAGAAAAATGAGTAGAGGCAAGTTCATGGTACAAGAAGTGGAAGGAAGAACAACAACTCAGGTGGAGATGGTGGTGAATTTTCGTAATTCGGGTCCACGTAAGTAGAGACCGGGTTGAGGGGCTTGCAAAGTTGATCATTTCTAAGGCATGTCGAGGCAATTTACGATGTATTCGTGCTACATAGGATGTTCTCACCTTCAACATAATATAATAAGGCAGGAGTGTTGAAAATTGTTAGCGTCTAACATTAGCTAATTTAAAGAAAAGATCATGTTTGAGAAACACTATTTAAAAAAAGAAAGAAAAAAAAAACCAAAAGAAAGTCGGAAGAGCTGATACTCAAAATGAATAAATACCCTATCGAGAAGTTCAAGAACCAAAGAGAAGTATGGTTAAAAAATGGTTTAATTGTTTGAGGTTGAGTTGGAAAAATATGACTATAAGATTCTTTAATTTCCTCGTCGACATTGACATCGGTTGCTCCTTCGGCAGTGGTTCTTAGAGCTTAATGCTATGTGTCATAGGATTATTATGTGTATGCATACTATACATCTAGTAATCTCCAAGTATATGGCAGAACAAATCCAGTCATATTATACATTGAATAATTTTAGCATCCATAGTGAAGCAACGAGTTGTATAGGTGCAAAGTGTTGGATGAAAGTCCCACGTCACCTAATTTAGGGAGTGATCATGAGTTTATTATCGAGGAATACTATCTCCATTGGTTTGAGGCCTTTTGGGGAAGTCCAAAGTAAAACCCGAGAGCTTATGCTCAAAGTGGACAATATCATACCATTGTGGAGAGTCGTGTTCATTCTAACATAGTATCAGAGTCATGCCTTAAACTTAGATATGTCTATAGAATCCTCAAATGTCGAACAAAGGTGTGATGTCCCACATTGGTTGGGGAGGAGAACAAATCACCCTTTATAAGGGTGTGGAAACCTTCCCCTAGCAGACGCGTTTTAAAGCCTTGAGGGGAAGCCCGAAAGGGAAAGCCCAAAGAGGACAATATCTGCTAGCGGTGGATTTGGGTCGTTACAAATGGTATCAGAGCCAGTCACAGGACGATGTGCCGACCTTCTCGCTGTTCCCCGAAGGGGGGTAGACACGAGGCGGTGTGCCAGTAAAGACGCTGGGCCCCAAAGGGGGGTGGATTTGGGGGCAGTCCCACATTAATTGGATAAAGGAACGAGTGCCAGCGAGGACGCTGGGCCTCGAAGGGGGGTGGATTGTGATGTCCCACATTTGTTGGGGACGCGTTTTAAAGCCTTGAGGGGAAGCCCGAAAGGGAAAGCCCAAAGAGGACAATATCTGCTAGCGGTGGATTTGGGTTCTTACAAAAGGACTCCAAAAGAAAAAAGAGTCGAGGTAGGGGGGTGGATTGTGATGTCCCACATTTGTTGGGGACGCGTTTTAAAGCCTTGAGGGGAAGCCCGAAAGGGAAAGCCCAAAGAGGACAATATCTGCTAGCGGTGGATTTGGGTTCTTACAAAAGGACTCCAAAAGAAAAAAGAGTCGAGGTTCGATTAAGGGGAGGCATACTTTGTTCGAGGGGAGGTGTTGGATAAAAGTCTCACATCCGCTAATTTAGGGAATGATCATGGATTTATAATCCAGGAATACTATCTCCATTGGTTTGAGGCCTTTCGGGGAAGCCCAAAGAAAAACCATGAAAGCTTATGCTCAAAGTTGACAATATCATACCATTGTGGAGAGTTGTGTTCATCCAACACAAAGCAGGTCTCGAAGGACAAGCACCCCGACACATGGCCCAAAGCCTATGTGTGTGTCAAACCAGGTTCTTGAACAAATTCTTAGGGCGAGCTACAACCTATCTAACTTCACCTTGGTTCTTGCACAAATTCTTCAAGAATGGATTAAAGCTCTTGTATTATCATATGTAAGAGAATTTGGCACCTACACATATGTATTCAAACCCATTGAAGGCACTTTAAGAAATCATATGTTTGGATCTAAATGGGTTTTAAATTGTAAAACCCAATACAAATCAAGTTCTTTATGAAAGCAAAAAATTTCAATGGGAGGTTCCAAATGTTGTATAAATACCACGACCAAAATGATGTTGGAGTTTACTGAAATTGTTAACGGCTTACAGATATTTTTATTATTTTAGTTTTTTTTTATATATATTAATTTTGTCGATTTTGTTTATATTATGGTATATGATTCTTATACAAGTCCGACCTTAGCTCAGTTGGTAGAGCGGAGGACTGTAGTGGTTGAAGAATCCCAAAGCCATCCTTAGGTTGCTGGTTCAAATCCGACAAGTCGGAGTTTTAATATCCATGCAAGTATTCCCAACTATTTTTTTTTTTTAACAAATCAAACAACTTGAATCCAACAAAGGGTTAGGTTGTGAAAATTTTCGGGTTAGGTTGGGTTTCCAATCCAACCAACCCGAACTTTTGGGTTGTTCCAAAAAATTCTCTCAACCCCATGTACACCCGTAACTTGTCTGATCGGTTGGGCTTTATGCCATAAAATCTCGTGGTTAAATATTTTATTTTTAATAATAATTTTGATTATTTTATATGCAATTTAACACTATTTATTATATGATAAATCTAAGGTTATTAATGTAATTTTGAACAATATGTAGTTGACAAATGGGTGGATCATGTTCAAGAAATAATCTAATGGGTTTAGGTATATGGATAAAGTTTGGTGTTTAACTGTGAGATTCTACCTCGGTTGGAAAGGAGAGTAGAACGAAACATTCCTTATAAAGGTGTGGAAACCTCTCCTTAACAGACGCGTTTTAAAACCATGAGGCTGACGGTGATACGTAACAGGTTAAAGCGGACAATACCTGCTAGCTGTGGGTTTGGGCTATTACGAATGGTATCGAAGTCACACACCGGGCAGTGTGCCAGCGAGGATGTTGGGCCTCTGAGGGGGTGGATTGTGAGATCCCACATCAGTTGGGAAGGGGAACCATACATTCCTTATAAGGGTGTGGAAACTCCTCTATGTCAGCGAGAACGCTGGGTCCCGAGGGAGGTGGAGTGTGTGATCCTACATTTGTTGGAGAGGAGAACCAAACATTCCTTATAAGGGTGTAGAAATCTCTCTGCGCCATCAAGGTGGATTGTGAGATCCCACATCGGTTGGAGATGGGAACCAAGCATTTCTTGTGGAAACCTCTCCGTAGCAATGAAGTGGATTGTGAGATCTCACATCGGTTGGAGAGGGGAACCAAACATTCCTTGTAAGGGTACGAAAACCTCTCCGTGCCAACGAGGACGCTTGCTCCAAAAGGGGGTGGATTGTGATAAAATAAGTCTACCCTTATATTATTTTTAAGAATTATCAAGATTGTAAACCACTCGTAAAATGTCACAACCAAAATTCTTTGGTATCAATTGTTGTGACGGAAGCGGAGGCAAGATCGATCGTACTCACACACCCACAAATATAAATTAAACAAAGAGACACAAAGATTTACATGGTTCGGAAGTAAGAAATTTCCCTACATCCACGGGTGATAGCTAATCCCTAACCAAAGTGTTTACAAGTGTATCTCACACTCTCACACTGCAAATTCTCTGTTACAAAGTTCTTCCCATTGCCTCGAGTCAAATACAAAATGACAATGACTCCAAGTCTTAAACAATGTTAGACAAACTTTTATATAAACATAGCAATACTAATTCTCATATATGAATCAAAGCATCACTAGAGATGATTCAAGTACTAATATGAGATAATGTACCAATATGGGAGATAAACCAAATGAATCCAATAGATCCATGAATCAAAGCGGGGAATGTACCAAAAGTATTAATGAACCAAGTCTTGAATAATCTCCACCTTGGTAGAAGATCTCCAAGAATATAACTTATTTGGCTGCCACCAAGTCAACCAACTACTTTTCAGGAGTAACTACCTTTGTCAACATATCCGCGACATTATTAGCGGTTCCAATTTTCAATAAACAAATGTCCCCTTCATCAACAATTCTCGAACAAAATGAAATCAGACATCAATATGTTTTATACGAGCATGATAGACTTGGTTCTTCGACAAACAAATAGCACTCTGGCTATCACAAAACGCTTCTATTTGTTCCCGAGAAATAACTAAGTCACCAAACCATGAATCTAGGTTCTTTAAAAGCTATAGTGACTGTCATATGCTCTGCTTCGGTGGTAGACAATGCAACAGTAGACAATAATTTTGAACGCCAACAAATAGGTCCACTAGCCATAGTGGACAGATAACCACTAATTGATCGTTACTTATCAATCTCCACTTGTCTCTCGGAAGCAATTGACATATCATCAACATACAAGATCAAATAGATAAACAAGCCACACAATTGTCAAATTGACTATGAGTGTACTTATGCTCCCCCATGAAGTGATCAAAATTCATATACCATTGACGAGGAGATTGTTTCAGCCTATACATAGATTTCTTTAATCTACACTACTCGAAAACCAACTCACTGTGTCGTATATATTTCTTCTTCCAAATCTCCATGCAAGAAAACAATTTTTATGTCAAGTTAAGCAAGCTGAAGATTAAATTAAGCGACCAAAACCAACAAAATTTGAATGGATGGAGATATTCACAATTCTTGGAAGTATGATTTCCAAAAAACAAATTCTGAAAACAAATAAGCAAGCTTGCAATGAGAAACTTATCTTCGACAATTGATGCTGAGTTTGAGAACGCCTGGTGGCCGATGAGGTTAAGTCTTTCACAATACCACAAATGTCGAAACCTGACTCTATTGATACTAATTGTGGTACCTTAATGTCACAACCAAAATGCTCTAATACAAATTGTTGTAGCGGAAGTGGGAGAAAGATCAATCATACTCACACACCCACAAATTGTTGTAGCTTACCATGTCTATTAGTAGTCGTGAAGATATCACAAAAGTCGAGACCACTTCCAATTTCTTGTAGTACAACTCAGTGATGTCAAGCTTGTCTCAGTTTCATTAGTGCCTTATCGGGTGTAGAAATAGTTAGGGATCTCTGAACAAGGTCTTTGTTCATAAACTCGTCACAAGTGCTATAGACCACACAGGTAAACTCGGTAGTTAGTCAACACACGAGGTTGCTCCCCCACTTCATTGTGATGTTATGGTCTTGTGGAGGGGTTGCTAGCTATGCTTTCACAAATGATATTCAAGTCTCATGACGCCATATCGTCTTTCATGTCGGCATGTTTGTGGAGGTTGCTCCTCTTCAATTTAGGATACCAGTGCTTCACTTCCTAATCAATATAAGCCGCTAAATAAGAAGATCAAACAAGTTGGTTCACCGCAAAGCTCAGTTAGGTCGTTCAGGTGATTGTGCGACACTAGGTTAGGTGAACAACCTCCAAACCTTTATTGGGTTTGTAATACACACGAAAACTGACTTAGGAACTTCTAGACAATCCAGAAGCTTAGATAGGTGTAGGAGCATTAGGTGTAGGAGCTTGTACATGAACTTCCTAGAGTCTAGATTAGGTGTAGAAGCTTATGCATGAATTTCCTAGAGTCCAAATTAAAGCTCATGGTAACTTACTAGGTCATGGATGTTTAAAAGCCTACGGTAGGCTACTTACCAACTATTTTTATGCTCACCAGATATTACTTTTTTTTTCTCAAGTGATCAGCTGATTGGTTGACGTGGGAAGCATTCGGGAGTTATGCGACCACAGAGGAAGGTCATTCTAGAGAGTCAGTTCTTTTGGTATTTTGGCTATAGTTTGTTTGGTATCTCCTACCTTGGTCCCCGATTTTATATTAATACTCAAACAATCCTTCCAAAATAATAAATATATTTGATTTTATCTTTTAATGTTGTGTTATTTTTAAATTTTCAAAATTGTTTTATCGTACCTTTCTTAACACATTCTTGTGATTCAAAAGTCTAGATCATTAGACCAAAACGTTATGAGCAATTTTCATGAAGAAAGCTCGGTAAAAAATGACTCCAAGTCATCGAATCTAGTGGTGGAATATTGTTTTCTTTAACTTTCTTTCCAAAACCCTAACCTCTTCTTTTCTCTTTCTTTTTTATTCTTTGTTTTCTTTATCCTCTCTTTTTTAACTGGCTTCATCATTCCCATGGTTCCATCATAAGACCATGACCAAGACAATTTGCTTGTTATGCACCAGCTTCACATCTCTAACTAGTATCTTCATCGACTTCTCCCATATGAAGAATCCTCTCTAAAGAAAAGTGACTCATGTTCGATAACATATGAAGAGTCTGGGGTATACTTCTACGGTATAAACATATGGAACACGTTATGCACGGTGACAAGTGTAAGTGGTAGTGCTAATTTGTATGCCACTAGTCCTATATTCTCTAGGATCTCAAAGAGACCTACAAATCTTGTCTTCAACTTGCCCTTCTCCCAAATTTCAACACCCGTATCATAGGTGCAACTTTGAAAAAGACATGATCACCAGTAACAAACTCAAGTTCCTTCCTACGAGTGTCTTCGTAGTGCTTTTGCCCGCTTTGTGCCTTCAGTATTCTTTATCTGATTTTTTGCACTACTGCATTAATAATCTAAACCAACTCCGACCCTAGAAGTTGTTGCTCACCTACCTCTTCCTAGAAGATAGAAGTTTGACACCTACACTTGTATAGAGTCTCTAAGGGGGCAATCTACATAGTCACATGTAGCTATTATTATAAGCAAACTCCATTAAGTACAAGTGTTCATCCCAACAACCAGCAAAGTCTATAGCACAATGTCCTCAACATGTCCTCTAGAATCAAGTTCGACCTCTCAGTTTATCCATGCATATGTGGATGAAAAGTCGTACTTAACCTCAGTTACATACCCAACATCTTATGTAGACTCTTCTAGAAGTGCGAGGTGAACCTTGTTTCCTAATCTCACGTGATGAAAATTGCAATACTGTGATGATGGGCTATCTCTTTAACATACAACTGAGTGTACCTGTCCACTTGGTATGTGATTTTTCTAGGAATGAAGTGAGTTGTCTTGGTCCACATATCTTTGAATGACCCAAATGATTGTGTAATTCTGCTTGGTGTTTGGCAAATCCAAGATAAAGTCAATAATCACGTCTTCCCACTTCCATAGATCAGCATTAGCAGTTGCCACAACCCCGAAGGTCTCTATCTCGGTTTATTTACCTATTGATAGGTCAGACATTGACCTACGCACTCAATTATTCTTCATTCCGTGCCACTAGTAAGTAATTTTTAAGCCCTCATACATCTTCATACTTTTAGGGTAGAACGTATAAGACATATAGTGGGCTTTAGTGATAATATCCTTCCAAATTTCCTCATCCCATGGTATGCATAGGCGGGCTTGCCACAACAAGTTGTCATTTTACGAGACGTAAACCCCTTTGGCCTATCAGTCTCTTACTATTCCTAGATCTTTTTGAGGTACCACCTAGGCTTGACTATGGCCAAGCGTATCTTAAGCTACTAAAACCCAACGAAAGAGAAAGATACGTGAATAATAATGTAGGTGTATGTGTCTATATATTGCATAAGTGGAGAAGTAATATATGATCATAGTTCAGTGAGATGATGCATATAATACTTGCATGCATAACTTGACTTCAATTCTTTATGAGTCGAAGATATATACTCATAGTATTTTGATCATATTGATAGTACATTTTATATCATGATATTTCATAAGGCATAACTGTGGTCATAAAGTCATATTAGCCATACTCAACATACATGGAAGTATATACATCACATCAACCTACATTAACATAAAAGTTCAATAACATGTACATAAATATCACGTATTGTTATTCATACAACAGACCCAACCATGCTCAAGGCAATCAAATAGTAAATTTACTTACGATTTTAGGCTTAAGTAGGTGCTCCTAAGCTCTCCTTATCTAATCATTCAAAGGTTTAGCTTTGATGTGATCCAATTTCACTTTCTTCCACGATGTTACTTAACCTAAGTCAAACCTAAACAATGAGAAATAATCTTAATTGGCTAAAATAGTAGTTCACTGACATTTTCGAACTTTAAATAGGTTCAAAATGCTTATGATCTAAAATAGGTAAATCGAGCCACAATTAGCCATGTTGAGCAAAGGAGAGTCGGTTGGAGCCACCAAGTCAAGCGCAAGGGGAAATGGCTATTGGAAGTTGTACACAAATTATAGCCTAGAGCTGCATGCTTATTGCATATGATAGAGGCAGCTAGGAGCATATAGAGGGATGGGTTGCAGCCATTTAGTTCTGAGCACGCATCTGCAATTTGTTGGGCTTGCTTCGTGGATTAAGGTTCGGTTGAGCGCACTCAGATTGGACCGTCTAAAGAATTCGTGGACATGGGGCGAGGCTGTTAGGTTGAGCATCTGTCTGCATTATGGGTTAATTGAGAGTTGGATGTCACACTGATGCTTGACAAGGGTGTTGCCTCATGTCCATTCTAAACCCTTTTACCTTACTTCAATGTAAGTTAGTTATTTATTATTTTATCATTTTAATTTATGTGTATGTCTACACTTCTCAAAGTTGATTGTTATCAAAATACTATAGGGAGATACGAAGGTTGTCAATCCTTCCTGCCCATAATATATGCTATGAATGTTGTTATTGTTCCTTATTGCTTGCAAGCTTATAACGTTACTTTCTCAAATTGATTTTAAGATGTTTTATTTAACTTTCTCTGACCTCGCTTTTTTAAATTTTGTTTTTTAAGAGTGGGGTTATAGACTTGATGGTTGGTTGAGATTGAAGAACTGACGTTCTATTTACGAGAAGTCTTTGACGATCTTTGACTTTTGGAATCTTGTATGAGTGAGAATGTCACAAAAGTTGATAAGATTGATAGTTAGCTGGCTACCTAGATGAGATACCCATCCAAGAATTGATGCCCACGATTGAGACCGTGGGTCAAATAAAGTCATATGAACCGGTGGCATGAGCGTGAGGGTAGCTCGACGGACTCTATTGCCCACATGGAGGAATACACCATAGAGCCTCCTTTGAGTCCCCTTCACCCTTTGCTCGACACTTAAACCACTTTGACTACACTTTCAAATGGCTCACAACTTCTTTATTCAACACTTGGGATTCTATTGACATTGTCCACTTTTAGCATAAACTCTCATGACTTTGCTTTTTGTTTCCGTAGCAAGTCTCACACCAATGAAGATGGTGTTTCTTACCTCTAAACCCATGATCATCTCTGTGGGACTACTGCTCCCAATAATCCTTAACATCCTCGTTCTGCTTTATATGTAAGAGGGACCTATCGAGTGTCTGAATGCTCACAAAGAGCGACTCTTTATGCCTTCCACATTAAATTTGGTGAATTCATTAGCTGAATATGAGATGACTTTAGTTGAAACATCGCCAATTGAAAGCATTGAAAACCCTTACATGGAAGCCCCCTTACTTCAAAACATAGTGGGAGGGATGGAAGAGTCAGTGGAACAAGGTCTTATGTACGAGACATGAATTAACCATGTATCAGTTTAAGAGAACTATGACCATCATACACAATTTCATGACAGAGACTGAAGCAATATACTATAACATCAAGATATTCAAAAGATAAAAGTCATCAATTTAGCAACCCTACCTATAATACAAATACTACCCAATTGAAAAAAAAAATATACATATGCAAGATAGTGAAAAATGTTAGTACATGTTAGAAAAAGAAATATATTTTTCGATCTCATAAAATTTAAGTGTACTTCATATTAGAACGTTCTCACAAAAAAATTTGTCTCACTTCACGAAAAATTAAATAACTCTCTATATTTAATTTCTTAAATAAATATCAAAACCCATTTATTAAAAAAAACTTACAAAAAAAAAAAAAAATGATTTTTTTTTTTTGGTATCACTAACACGTTAATATAAACATGAGATCTCAACCACCTTAATTAAAACAGGAGCCACATGTAAAAATTCATATCAAAATCTCGAGGAGAGTTTTGAAGTTATTGTCTGGATCCCTACTCAACCCTCTTCGAGCTTGTCTTTGACACTCGTGTCGTCTCTCTCTCGAACTTAGTCTTTGACACTCGTGTCATCTCTCTCTCGAACTTAGCATATGTCTTAGCTTAAATGCACATTCTTGGTGCATTGGATGATGCACTGTCCTCCTCTCGTATCATGACACTTCTCAATCTTGGAACTCATGTGGTCGGATAGATGTCACTTGAGGGTCCCCTTGTCTGTCTTGCGTGGAGGTCACAATCTATAATCTTGGGACTCATGTGGTCAGATAGATGTCACTTGAGGGTCACCCCTTGTCTGTCTTGTGTGGAGGTCACAATCTACTTCATGTCAGTGATGTTGTGACATGCTCCTTCCGGCAATAAACGAGGGTTTTCTTCCTTTCGTTGGGCTTGAAAAGCCTATGATTAGAGGGAGGCTCGTTGGGACAGGAAACATTCGGCCTTCCACTAGCCTTTTCTTTCTTTTTTTCTTTTTTTAATGAAATTGGGTCGGTTCATGACCTAGTTTTTGTGCCTATAAACTTGAAACGAACCCAAAGGAACTCGAATCCAAAAAGATAAAAACAAACCAACCTAACCAAAAAAGTTATGAATAATCAAAATTTGAGAAAAAAAGAAAATGAAATCTAGGAAGCTTTTGAAAAATTTGGGCAACTCTCCCTCCACACTCATTTTGATTCAAACTAGTTTCTATACCTTCATCGTGGGCTGAGGAGGCCTATAACTCATTAACATGAAATTATGTACCGCTATTGACTCACGAACTAGAACCTGGGACCTTTAAAATTGGAGAGCACTGAGAGACCTTTAAAATTGGAGAGCACTGAGAGACCTTTAAAATTGGAGAGCACCGAGAGACCTTTAAAATTGGAGAGCTCCGAGAGACCTTTAAAATTGGAGAGCACCGAGAGACCCTAGCATATATTGCCCTCTTCAGACTTTCTCTCTCATACTTTGCCTCAAGATTTTTAAAACGCGTCTGCTAGGGAGAGGTTTTCACATGATAAAGGGTGTTTCGTTCTCCTCCCCAATCAATATGGGATCTTGCAACTCTTCCTTCAGTCTCAATCGTGGGTGTAATGGACGATCAATCAAACTTAACTCATTCACATACATGACAAAACAAAAAAAATTAGAGGTTTTAATCATCTTACCTACAAAACTACGAAGCCATTGATAGAGTCGATGAAGAAAGAATCCCAACTAATGACGTAACGAAAGTCGAGTTCAATTCTCCTCTTTCAGATTGCGTGTAACTGAGATCTATAAAAAGAGCGTGTATTGCTAGCAGCTTATGCATTCACACAAGAAAAAGAAGATAAGAGAGAAAAAAAATAATTAGAGTTTAAAAACATAAACGAATGCATTTTTTATTTTACAAAAAAGTAAAACAATATCGCTAAGAAGGGGGGGGGGGGGGGGGGGGCTTGACCCTCCACCTTGTGGTTAACCGCCACACGCTCTAACCAAACTCAGCTCTATACCTGCTAATAGTTCATTGTATTTTGAATTTATTTATTTAAAATATATTTTTATTCGTTTAGGATTATTAATTCAGGGTCAAAAGGAGGATTGGTAAGCTTCAATGAGACACCGAGATTTGAAGTGAAAGATGATGCTGGGATGACAATTGCAAAACATGGTTCGATAAGAAGAAAAATGAGTAGAGGCAAGTTCATGGTACAAGAAGTGGAAGGAAGAACAACAACTCAGGTGGAGATGGTGGTGAATTTTCGTAATTCGGGTCCACGTAAGTAGAGACCGGGTTGAGGGGCTTGCAAAGTTGATCATTTCTAAGGCATGTCGAGGCAATTTACGACGTATTCGTGCTACATAGGATGTTCTCACCTTCAACATAATATAATAAGGCAGGAGTGTTGAAAATTGTTAGCGTCTAACATTAGCTAATTTAAAGAAAAGATCATGAGTATATTTGAGAAACACTATTTAAAAAAAGAAAGAAAAACAAAACCAAAAGAAAGTCGGAAGAGCTGATACTCAAAATGAATAAATACCCTATCGAGAAGTTTAAGAACCAAAGAGAAGTATGGTTAAAAAATGGTTTAATTGTTTGAGGTTGAGTTGGAAAAATATGACTATAAGATTCTCTAATTTCCTCGTCGACATTGACATCGGTTGCTCCTTGGGCAGTGGTTCTTAGAGCTTAATGCTATGTGTCATAGGATTATTATGTGTATGCATACTATACATCTAGTAATCTCCAAGTATATGGCAGAACAAATCCAGTCATATTATACATTGAATAATTTTAGCATCCATAGTGAAGCAACGAGTTGTATAGGTGCAAAGTGTTGGATGAAAGTCCCACGTTACCTAATTTAGGGAGTGATCATGAGTTTATTATCGAGGAATACTATCTCCATTGGTTTGAGGCCTTTTGAGGAAGTCCAAAGTAAAACCCGAGAGCTTATGCTCAAAGTGGACAATATCATACCATTGTGGAGAGTCGTGTTCATTCTAACATAATATCAGAGTCATGCCTTAAACTTAGATATGTCAATAGAATCCTCAAATGTCGAACAAAGGACTCGAAAAGAAAAAGGAGTCGAGGTTCGATTAAGGGGAGGCGTACTTTGTTCGAGCGGAGGTGTTGGATAAAAGTCTCACATCCGCTAATTTAGGGAATGATCATGGGTTTATAATCCAGGAATACTATCTCCATTGGTTTGAGGCCTTTTGGGGAAGCCCAAAGAAAAACCACGAGAGCTTATGCTCAAAGTTGACAATATCATACCATTGTGGAGAGTTGTGTTCATCCAACACAAAGCAGGTCTCGAAGGACAAGCACCCCGACACATGGCCCAAAGCCTATGTGTGTGTCAAACCAGGTTCTTGAACAAATTCTTAGGGCGAGCTACAACCTATCTAACTTCACCTTCTTACCTTGTTCTTGCACAAATTCTTCAAGAATGGATTAAAGCTCTTGTATTATCATATGTATGAGAATTTGGCACCTACACATATGTAATCAAACCCATTGAAATCACTTTAAGAAATCATATGTTTGGATCTAAATGGGTTTCAAATTGTAAAACCCAATACAAATCAAGTTCTTTATGAAAGCAAAAAATTTCAATGGGAGGTTCCAAATGTTGTATAAATACCACGACCAAAATGATGTTGGAGTTTACTGAAATTGTTAACGGCTTACAGATATTTTTATTATTTTAGTTTTTTTTTATATATATTAATTTTGTCGATTTTGTTTATATTATGGTATATGATTCTTATACAAGTCCGACCTTAGCTCAGTTGGTAGAGCGGAGGACTGTAGTGGTTGAAGAATCCCAAAGCCATCCTTAGGTCGCTGGTTCAAATCCGGCATGTCGGAGTTTTTAAAAGTTTAATACCTATGTACTATTGATATTAGTTTAAATTTTTAGGTATTTTGTTGAATGATTATATATTGTGAATATAGATAATTAACTATATGTTGGTAACCTTTGAATTGATTCGTTGCATATCATTTGCATGTTTACCAAGGGTTGGGTAGGTAGTAATTATTTTAGGTGATAGCATCACAACTTCCGGTGCAAAGGAGTTTTGAATTTATTGCACAACTAAAAGTTTATATGTGATAACAATTTAAACTTGTAGGTCATAATATCCATGCAAGTATTCCCAACTATTTTTTTTTTTTTTTTTTTTTTAACAAATCAAACAACCTGAATCCAATAAAGGGTTAGGTTGTGAAAATTTTCGGGTTAGGTTGGGTTACCAATCCAACCAACCCGAACTTTTGGGTTGTTCCAAAAAATTCTCTCAACCCGACCCGACCCATGTACACCCGTAACTTGTCTGATCGGTTGGGCTTTATGCCATAAAATCTCGTAGTTAAATATTTTATTTTTAATAATAATTTTGATTACTTTATATGCAATTTAACACTATTTATAATATGATAAATCTAAGGTTATTAATGTAATTTTGAACAATATGTAGTTGACAAATGGGTGGATCATGTTCAAGAAATAATCTAATGGGTTTAGGTATATGGATAAAGTTTGGTGTTTAACTGTGAGATTCTACCTCGGTTGGAAAGGAGAGTAGAACGAAACATTCCTTATAAAGGTGTGGAAACCTCTCCTTAACAGACGCGTTTTAAAACCATGAGGCTGACGGTGATACGTAACAGGTTAAAGCGGACAATATCTGCTAGCTGTGGGTTTGGGCTATTACGAATGGTATCGGAGTCACACACCGGGCAGTGTACCAGCGAGGATGTTGGGCCTCTGAGGGGGTGGATTGTGAGATCCCACATCAGTTGGGAGGGGGAACCATACATTCCTTATAAGGGTGTGGAAACTCCTCTATGTCAGCGAGAACGCTGGGTCCCGAGGGAGGTGGAGTGTGAGATCCTACATTTGTTGGAGAGGAGAACCAAACATTCCTTATAAGGGTGTAGAAATCTCTCTGCGCCATCAAGGTGGATTGTGAGATCCCACATCGGTTGGAGATGGGAACCAAGCATTTCTTGTGGAAACCTCTCCGTAGCAATGAAGTGGATTGTGAGATCTCACATCGGTTGGAGAGGGGAACCAAACATTCCTTGTAAGGGTACGAAAACCTCTCCGTGCCAACGAGGACGCTTGCTCCAAAAGGGGGTGGATTGTGATAAAATAAGTCTACCCTTATATTATTTTTAAGAATTATCAAGATTGTAAACCACTCGTAAAATGTCACAACCAAAATTCTTTGGTATCAATTGTTGTGACGGAAGCGGAGGCAAGATCGATCGTACTCACACACCCACAAATATAAATTAAACAAAGAGACACAAAGATTTACATGGTTCGGAAGTAAGAAATTTCCCTACATCCACGGGTGATAGCTAATCCCTAACCAAAGTGTTTACAAGTGTATCTCACACTCTCACACTGCAAATTCTCTGTTACAAAGTTCTTCCCATTGCCTCGGGTCAAATACAAAATGACAATGACTCCACATCTTAAATAATGTTAGACAAACTTTTATATAAACATAGCAATACTAATTCTCATATATGAATCAAAGCATCACTAGAGATGATTCAAGTACCAATATGAGATAATGTACCAATATGGGAGATAAACCAAATGAATCCAATAGATTCATGAATCAAAGCGGGGAATGTACCAAAAGTATTAATGAACCAAGTCTTGAATAATCTCCACCTTGGTAGAAGATCTCCAAGAATATAACTTATCTGGCTGCCACCAAGTCAACCAACTACTTTTCAGGAGTAACTACCTTTGTCAACATATCCGCGACATTATTAGCAGTTCGAATTTTCAATAAACAAATGTCCCCTTCATCAACAATTCTCGAACAAAATGAAATCAGACGTCAATATGTTTGATACGAGCATGATAGACTTGGTTCTTCGACAAACAAATAGCATTCTGGCTATCACAAAACACTTCTATTTGTTCCGGAGAAATAACTAAGTCACCAAACCATGAATCTAGGTTCTTTAAAAGCTATAGTGACTGTCATATGCTCTGCTTCGGTGGTAGACAATGCAACAGTAGACAATAATTTTGAACGCCAACAAATAGGTCCACTAGCCATAGTGGACAGATAACCACTAATTGATCGTTACTTATCAATCTCCACTTGTCTCTCGGAAGCAATTGACATATCATCAACATACAAGATCAAATAGATAAACAAACCACACAATTGTCAAATTGACTATGAGTGTACTTATGCTCCCCCATGAAGTGATCAAAATTCAGATACCATTGACGAGGAGATTGTTTCAGCCTATACAAAGATTTCTTCAATCTACACTACTCGAAAACCAACTCACTGTGTCGTATATATTTCTTCTTCCAAATCTCCATGCAAGAAAACAATTTTTATATCAAGTTAAGCAAGCTGAAGATTAAATTAAGGACCAAAACCAACAAAATTTGAATGGATGGAGATATTCACAATTCTTGAAAGTATGATTTCCAAAAAACAAATTCTGAAAACAAATAAGCAAGCTTGCAATGAGAAACTTATCTTCGACAATTGATGCTGAGTTTGAGTACGCCTGGTGGCCGATGAGGTTAAGTCTTTCACAATACCACAAATGTCGAAACCTGGCTCTATTGATACTAATTGTGGTACCCTAATGCCACAACCAAAATGCTCTAATACAAATTGTTGTAGCGAAAGTGGGAGAAAGATCAATCATACTCACACACCCACAAATTGTTGTAGCTTACCATGTCTATTAGTAGTCGTGAAGATATCACAAAAGTCGAGACCACTTCCAATTTCTTGTAGTACAACTCAGTGATGTCAAGCTTGTCTCAGTTTCATTAGTACCTTATCGGGTGTAGAAATAGTTAGGGATCTCTGAACAAGGTCTTTGTTCATAAACTCGTCACAAGTGCTATAGACCACACAGGTAAACTCGGTAGTTAGTCAACACACGAGGTTGCTCGCCCACTTCATTGTGATGTTATGGTCTTGTGGAGGGGTTGCTAGCTAAGCTTTCACAAATGATATTCAAGTCTCATGACGCCATATCGTCTTTCATGTCGGCATGTTTGTGGAGGTTGCTCCTCTTCAACTTAGGATACCAGTGCTTCACTTCCTAATCAATATAAGCCGCTAAATAAGAAGATCAAACAAGTTGGTTCACCGCAAAGCTCAGTTAGGTCGTTCAGGTGATTGTGCGACACTAGGTTAGGTGAACAACCTCCAAACCTTTATTGGGTTTGTAATACACACGAAAACTGACTTAGGAACTTCTAGACAATCCAGAAGCTTAGATAGGTGTAGGAGCATTAGGTGTAGGAGCTTCTACATGAACTTCCTAGAGTCTAGATTAGGTGTAGAAGCTTATGCATGAATTTCCTAGAGTCCAAATTAAAGCTCATGGTAACTTACTAGGTCATGGATGTTTAAAAGCCTACGGTAGGCTACTTACCAACTATTTTTATGCTCACCAGATATTACTTTTGTTTTCTCAAGTGATCAGCTGATTGGTTGACGTGGGAAGCATTCGGGAGTTATGCGACCACAGAGGAAGGTCATTCTAGAGAGTCAGTTCTTTTGGTATTTTGGCTATAGTTTGTTTGGTATCTCCTACCTTGGTCCCCGATTTTATATTAATACTCAAACAATCCTTCCAAAATAATAAATATATTTGATTTTATCTTTTAATGTTGTGTTATTTTTAAATTTTCAAAATTGTTTTATCGTACCTTTCTTAACACATTCTTGTGATTCAAAAGTCCAGATCATTAGACCAAAACGTTATGAGCAATTTTCATGAAGAAAGCTCGGTAAAAAATGACTCCAAGTCATCGAATCTAGTGGTGGAATATTGTTTTCTTTAACTTTCTTTCCAAAACCCTAACCTCTTCTTTTCTCTTTTTTTTTCTTCTTTGTTTTCTTTATCCTCTCTTTTTTAACTGGCTTCATCATTCCCATGGTTCCATCATAAGACCATGACCAAGACAATTTGCTTGTTATGCACCAGCTTCACATCTCTAACTAGTATCTTCATCGACTTCTCCCATATGAAGAATCCTCTCTAAAGAAAAGTGACTCATGTTCGATAACATATGAAGAGTCTGGGGTATACTTCTACGGTATAAACATATGGAACACGTTATGCACGGTGACAAGTGTAAGTGGTAGTGCTAATTTGTATGCCACTAGTCCTATATTCTCTAGGATCTCAAAGAGACCTACAAATCTTGTCTTCAACTTGCCCTTCTCCCAAATTTCAACACCCGTATCATAGGTGCAACTTTGAAAAAGACATGATCACCAGTAACAAACTCAAGTTCCTTCCTACGAGTGTCTTCGTAGTGCTTTTGCCCGCTTTGTGCCTTCAGTATTCTTTATCTGATTTTTTGCACTACTGCATTAATAATCTAAACCAACTCCGACCCTAGAAGTTGTTGCTCACCTACCTCTTCCTAGAAGATAGAAGTTTGACACCTACACTCGTATAGAGTCTCTAAGGGGGCAATCTACATAGTCACATGTAGCTATTATTATAAGCAAACTCCATTAAGTACAAGTGTTCATCCCAACAACCAGCAAAGTCTATAACACAATGTCCTCAACATGTCCTCTAGAATCAAGTTCGACCTCTCAGTTTATCCATGCATATGTGGATGAAAAGTCGTACTTAACCTCAGTTACATACCCAACATCTTATGTAGACTCTTCTAGAAGTGCGAGGTGAACCTTGTTTCCTGATCTCACGTGATGAAAATTGCAATACTGTGATGATGGGCTATCTCTTTAACATTCAACTGAGTGTACCTGTCCACTTGGTATGTGATTTTTCTAGGAATGAAGTGAGTTGTCTTGGTCCACATATCTTTGAATGACCCAAATGATTGTGTAATTCTGCTTGGTGTTTGGCAAATCCAAGATAAAGTCAATAATCACGTCTTCCCACTTCCATAGATCAGCATTAGCAGTTGCCACAACCCCGAAGGTCGCTATCTTGGTTTATTTACCTATTGAAAGGTCAGACATTGACCTACGCACTCAATTATTCTTCATTCCGTGCCACTAGTAAGTAGTTTTTAAGCCCTCATACATCTTCATACTTTTGGGGTAGAACGTATAAGACATATAGTGGGCTTTAGTGATAATATCCTTCCAAATTTCCTCATCCCATGGTATGCATAGGCGGGCTTGCCACAACAAGTTGTCATTTTACGAGACGTAAACCCCTTTGGCCTATCAGTCTCTTACTATTCCTAGATCTTTTTGAGGTACCACCTAGGCTTGACTATGGCCAAGCGTATCTTAAGCTACTAAAACCCAACGAAAGAGAAAGATACGTGAATAATAATGTAGGTGTATGTGTCTATATATTGCATAAGTGGAGAAGTAATATATGATCATAGTTCAGTGAGATGATGCATATAATACTTGCATGCATAACTTGACTTCAATTCTTTATGAGTCGAAGATATATACTCATAGTATTTTGATCATATTGATAGTACATTTTATATCATGATATTTCATAAGGCATAACTGTGGTCATAAAGTCATATTAGCCATACTCAACATACATGGAAGTATATACATCACATCAACCTACATTAACATAAAAGTTCAATAACATGTACATAAATATCACGTATTGTTATTCATACAACAGACCCAACCATGCTCAAGGCAATCCAATAGTAAATTTACTTACGATTTTAGGCTTAAGTAGGTGCTCCAAAGCTCTCCTTATCTAATCATTCAAAGGTTTAGCTTTGATGTGATCCAATTTCACTTTCTTCCACGATGTTACTTAACCTAAGTCAAACCTAAACAATGAGAAATAATCTTAATTGGCTAAAATAGTAGTTCACTGACATTTTCGAACTTTAAATAGGTTCAAAATGCTTATGATCTAAAATAGGTAAATCGAGCCACAATTAGCCATGTCGAGCAAAGGAGAGTCGGTTGGAGCCACCACGTCAAGCGCAAGGGGAAATGGCTATTGGAAGTTGTACACAAAGTATAGCCTAGAGCTGCATGCTTATTGCATATGATAGAGGCAGCTAGGAGCATATAGAGGGATGGGTTGCAGCCATTTAGTTCTGAGCACGCATCTGCGATTTGTTGGGCTTGCTTCGTGGATTAAGGTTCGGTTGAGCGCACTCAGATTGGACATGGGGCGAGGCTGTTAGGTTGAGCATCTGTCTGCATTATGGGTTAATTGAGGAGAGTTTTGAAGTTATTGTCTGGAGCCCTACTCGACCCTCTTCGAGCTTGTCTTTGACACTCGTGTCGTCTCTCTCTCGAACTTGGCGTATGCCTTAGCTTCAATGCACATTCTTGGTGCATTGGATGATGCACTGTCCTCCTCTCGTATCATGACACTTCTCAATCTTGGAACTCATGTGGTCAGATAGATGTCACTTGAGGGTCACCCCTTGTCTGTCTTGTGTGGAGGTCACAATCTACTTCATGTCAGTGATGTTGTGACATGCTCCTTCCGGCAATAAACGAGGGTTTTCTTCCTTTCGTTGGGCTTGAAAAGCCTATGATTAGAGGGAGGCTCGTTGGGACAGGAAACATTCGGCCTTCCCTAGCCTTTTCTTTCTTTTTTTCTTTTTTTAATGAAATTGGGTCGGTTCATGACCTAGTTTTTGTGCCTATAAACTTGAAACGAACCCAAAGGAACTCGAATCCAAAAAGATAAAAACAAACCAACCTAACCAAAAAAGTTATGAATAATGAACATTTGAGAAAAAAAGAAAATGAAATCTAGGACGCTTTTGAAAAATTTGGGCAACTCTCCCTCCACACTCATTTTGATTCAAACTAGTTTCTATACCTTCATCGTGGGCTGAGGAGGCCTATAACTCATTAACATGAAATTATGTGCCGCTATTGACTCACGAACTAGAACCTGGGACCTTTAAAATTGGAGAGCACTAAGAGACCTTTAAAATTGGAGAGAACTAAGAGACCTTTAAAATTGGAGAGAACTAAGAGACCTTTAAAATTGGAGAGCACTAAGAGACCTGGAGAGAACTAAGAGACCTTTAAAATTGGAGAGCACTAAGAGACCTTTAAAATTGGAGAGCACTTAGAGTTATAGAGTGACCCTAGATTAGTCAGATTATTAAAATGTAAAGGAGTCGATGTCCAAATTTATAGGATTCAAAACAGACATATTATTGATTCATGGCATTCCAAGTACAGAAGTTTGTAGGATAAAATGAAGAAAGGCTGAAGAAAAATGAATTAGGCACGCCCAAGAAGAAGATTGGCTATAACCAAGATGATACTACAAATATCTTCCACAGTCTTCCCGTTGCTAGACAGCGTCGATGGGTCCTTCGGCGGCTGCGTGAAGCTGTCCAGACAGTCGTCGGCCTCCGTCATAGCTGCAGACGCCTTAATGTTGACACCATTGTAGTCACCTTTCCCCAAGTCGTTCTTCCCATCCTCGATGTCGCCGGCGGCATCGTCGTACTGTTCAGCACAGGTGGCATATCGCTCTTTAAGCTTGGGATCAGCTGCCTTGGACGCCAGGGACTGGGCGAGGGCACGGGTTTGAGCAACCTTGTCGTGGGCGAGGTTGAGGGTGAAAGTGGCCAGCCCTTTTAGGTCTGTAGTGCCAGCAGATTTCAACACGTTAAAGCAAAAAGAAGGGTTTCCAGTTTTCTTGCAGATGGTGGAAACGATGTCGTCTTGGGAAGCCGCTTGCATGGGCACCATCCCATTGAAGAACAGTACTAAGAGGACAATCCTAAAGACGGCAAGAAAACTAGAAGATGCCATTTTTTATTTTGATTTTTCTGTCTGTTTTGCTCAATTAATCCGTAGGGAGGGTTCACATATTTATACACTCACAAATATTCCTTTGAATAGCTTTCACGTTAGAATTTTAAGTAAAACGCTATTAAAAGAAAAACGAACAAAAATAGACAGAATAGGTTAAGCTTTTTTCTCTCTAAACCCAATCACAAACTTGGCTTAGTTATCATGCACTTTTTTAGACAATACACCGTCTTGCTCCATGTGCCACTCTCGTGTTAACCTTGACTGACTACACATGAGAGTCATAACTTTACTCTCTTCTTGGTAAGATTATAACGGTTCTCCTCTAGTTAAACTAATAATATTTATTATACAAAAAAAAAAATCAAGGTTATTAATGTAATCTTGAACCATAGTTTTCATGTATGTGAGAGGATAATATTGAATAAATAACCTGAAGAATATATAGTACATGAATAGTGCTAATACGTCGACAAATATTTGTTTTGCCAATATTTTTTGTTGTCCTCACGAAAAGTAGTCCTTGCAATCGTTGTGTGTTTTGACGTAAGGAATGTGAGTCAATAAACTCGACATGGTTAAAATCATGGATGTGGGAATCGTGCATTGAGAAGTTAGTAAGTCAACAAGCTCGACTTGGTTAAAAAGATGGGATGTTGAAAAGTTAGTAATCATGGAACATTTCGGGGCAATCATGAGATAACGGAGACCAACCTCAGCCCATAATTTTCTGCAAGTTTGTTAGAGGCAATCATGAGATAACTCAGCCGGGGATTTAATGGGTCGGATAGAGGCAATCATGAGATAACCCAAACCATCCTCAGTCCGAGAACTTAGAAGTTTTTTGGAGTTAGCGAACTACGACGGAAGGTTTCTTTCTAGGACTTATTCAAACCTTGACAAAGTTAACTAAGAAGGTAAGTCTTTCTTTGGACTATGACACATGAATAGATTTTTCAAGAGATTAAGGAGTTTTTGGTGTATGCGCTGATGCTAGCACTATTTTATGGTTCAAGCATGGTGTACAACGATGCCTCGAGAAAAGGATTGGGGTTGCGTGTTGGTTTTAATGAAGAAGTGGTTGTATATGGCTCCTAATAGCTTAAGAAATATGAGCGTAACTACCTAACCCTCGATTTGGAGTTAGCAACTGTGGCGTTCACGTTAAAAATATGATGACGTTACTTGTATGGTGAAAAGGTACAGGTGGTAAAACCATAAGAGCCTCAAGTATCTTATTCAGGTAGAAAGAGTTGAACATGGGACAAAGGAGATAGTTGGAGTTTGCGTAGGATTATGATACAAAGATCCTTTATCACCCATGTAAAGCTAACATAGTGGCCGATATGTTGAGTAGAAAGACAGCTCACTCTTCTGGTATGTCATTTTCAGTTCTCTAAATCTTCAAAAATTTCACTAGATGGTCATAATTCAAGTCATTTAAGGATTAGTATGGGTGTAAAATAGTCAAAAGAACACTTTCAACACACCTTCACGCGCCCCATGCGTGGCTGGAAAGGCTTCTAAGCGTGATTTCACTCGCAATGGGCTCACGTGCAAATACCACGGCCAGTCGCTATTGACCCTCAATTTAAGCATAATTTAACTTAAACTCCCAAAAACAATTTCACTACTTGACACGCACCCCACTCACGACACAAGTGTTCTTGGCTTCGAGTCCAGGCGACGTAAGGCATTAGTATTTTCTTATTCTTTCTTGGTGTGGCATGTTTCCTCCAAAAGCACACCTTCAAGTCTTGCAAAATGTTGCCTCATTTATTTTGCTTCAATTAACGTAGGGTCGGCGCATGTCCTTCCACCTCCATGAGCGTGCTTAGATTTAATCCACCTCTCCACAATGGTATCAGAGCCATGCCCTAAACTTAGTCGTGCTTAGTCAATTGTCGAACAAAAGACTCCAAAATAAAAGGAGCCGAGCCTCCTTGAAGGCATAGTAAAAAATGACTAAGACTCAAGGCATAGTTTATTCAGTTCGTATGCTTAGTCAATTTATGCATGAACCAAGAAAACCACATTGTGAGGCAGCTCTTCAGGTTCTGAGATACATCAAAGGTACTCTTGGTCAAGGACTCCTACTACCATCTGAAAACAATTTAAGATTACAAGCATATTGCGATTCTGACTGGGGTGGTTGTCGAACTTCAAGACAGTCTATTTCTGGGTTCTGCATTTTTCTCGGAAGTTTAATTATTTCTTGGAAGTCTAAACTAATGTGTCCAGATCATCAGTAGAAGGCTGGTATTGAGCTATGACATAACTCGAGCAGTTAGTCCTAAACATCTTGAAAACAAGAGACAAGATTTAAATTGTCTAGATGCCCAGGACCCAGTAGGCTTCCACAATATCTAAGAATAAAAAAGGTAACTTTTTCAAGTTGTTAGCAATATGTATGGTGCTAATAGGGTCTCCGCTACCGTTTCCACTCCAGTACCCATACCGTCGAGTTTTTAACCCGATACTGTACTATCGAGCCAGGTATAGGTCAGCTAGCGTATGCAATTAGGTGTCCCAACTTTGTGAAAATTGTCAAATGCTTCTTGAACAAGACCACTTAGATGTAAAACTATTCTTGAGATGGGTGCATGGGATCATGTAGGTTAATCCAATAGTTGGCCGGCACACAAGGGTCGCTTCCCCCGAACTCTGGTGACTCTATGATCCTGTGGGAGGGTCCGCCAACTAACCTCCCATAAATGAGGTTTAGACTAGAAGATACCTTACTGCCCAATCAAAACTTTATGAAGTAGCACCTCAATCCAAGGCGTTGGACATTCACTGCAAGAGCATAGCAAACTATATAAATATAAGACCTACCAGGATGAGGATGCCATAAGAGCCTATGAGTAGATTGCTTATTGAGTTTTGTTTTTTATACTTACCCTTTTCTTTGTTTTCCCCCTTTTCCTTCTTTTTTTTTTTTTTAGGTGTTTGTAGGTTGGAATTGAGGTGGGGAGCATTTGAGAGTTGTTTGGTCACAAGGGGTCATTCTGAAGTGTTAGCTCATCTTCCTATTTTGTGTCTTTTGTATTTCGTTCTATAATTGTATTCCAATGGCAGCGAGTGAGAAAGCTTAGTCACAATCTATTTTCTCTCATTAAGTTTCATGAATTAGAAAACAATAAACCTTCCAATTTATTGTCTAATATATCTAATATAGCAACTTGTTGTTCGATTAAGCTCACTATGATGAGGCTTATCCAATTCATGACTATCATTACCATTCATTTAACTCTCAAATTAAATGGTTGGCTATATATTGGTTTCACCTTGAACCAACTTATTAACGGTAACAGCCTAGATCCGTCCCTAGCATATATTGCCCTCTTCAGACTTTCTCTCTCATACTTCCCCTCAAGATTTTTAAAACGCGTTTGCTAGGGAGAGGTTTTCACATGATAAAGGGTGTTTCGTTCTCCTCCCCAATCAATATGGGATCTTGCAACTCTTCCTTCAGTCTCAATCGTGGGTGTAATGGACGATCAATCAAACTTAACTCATTCACATACATGACAAAACAAAAAAAATTAGAGGTTTTAATCATCTTACCTACAAAACTACGAAGCCATTGATAGAGTCGATGAAGAAAGAATCCCAACTAATGACGTAATGAAAGCCGAGTTCAATTCTCCTCTTTCAGATTGCGTGTAACTGAGATCTATAAAAAGAGCCTGTATTGCTAGCAGCTTATGCATTCAAACAAGAAAAAGAAGATAAGAGAGAAAAAAAATAATTAGAGTTTAAAAACATAAAAGAATGCATTTTTTATTTTACAAAAAAGTAAAACAATATCGCTAAGAGGGGGGGGGGGGGGGGGCTTGACCCTCCACCTTGTGGTTAACCGCCACACGCTCTAACCAAACTCAGCTCTATACCTGCTAATCGTTCATTGTATTTTGAATTTATTTATTTAAAATATATTTTTATTCGTTTAGGATTATTAATTCAGGGTCAAAAGGAGGATTGGTAAGCTTCAATGAGACACCGAGATTTGAAGTGAAAGATGATGCTGGGATGACAATTGCAAAACATGGTTCGATAAGAAGAAAAATGAGTAGAGGCAAGTTCATGGTACAAGAATTGGAAGGAAGAACAACAGCTCAGGTGGAGATGGTGGTGAATTTTCGTAATTCGGGTCCACGTAAGTAGAGACCGGGTTGAGGGGCTTGCAAAGTTGATCATTTCTAAGGCATGTCGAGGCAATTTACGACGTATTCGTGCTACATAGGATGTTCTCACCTTCAACATAATATAATAAGGCAGGAGTGTTGAAAATTGTTAGCGTCTAACATTAGCTAATTTAAAGAAAAGATCATGAGTATATTTGAGAAACACTATTTAAAAAAAGAAAGAAAAAAAAAACCAAAAGAAAGTCGGAAGAGCTGATACTCAAAATGAATAAATACCATATCGAGAAGTTTAAGAACCAAAGAGAAGTATGGTTAAAAAATGGTTTAATTGTTTGAGGTTGAGTTGGAAAAATATGACTATAAGATTCTCTAATTTCCTCGCCGACATTGACATCGGTTGCTCCTTCGGCAGTGGTTCTTAGAGCTTAATGCTATGTGTCATAGGATTATTATGTGTATGCATACTATACATCTAGTAATCTCCAAGTATATGGCAGAACAAATCCAGTCATATTATACATTGAATAATTTTAGCATCCATAGTGAAGCAACGAGTTGTATTGGTGCAAAGTGTTGGATGAAAGTCCCACGTCACCTAATTTAGGGAGTGATCATGAGTTTATTATCGAGGAATACTATCTCCATTGGTTTGAGGCCTTTTGGGGAAGTCCAAAGTAAAACCCGAGAGCTTATGCTCAAAGTGGACAATATCATACCATTGTGGAGAGTCGTGTTCATTCTAACATAGTATCAGAGTCATGCCTTAAACTTAGATATGTCAATAGAATCCTCAAATGTCGAACAAAGGACTCCAAAAGAAAAAGGAGTCGAGGTTCGATTAAGGGGAGGCGTACTTTGTTCGAGGGGAGGTGTTGGATAAAAGTCTCACATCCGCTAATTTAGGGAATGATCATGGGTTTATAATCCAGGAATACTATCTCCATTGGTTTGAGGCCTTTTGGGGAAGCCCAAAGAAAAACCACGAGAGCTTATGCTCAAAGTTGACAATATCATACCATTGTGGAGAGTTGTGTTCATCCAACACAAAGCAGGTCTCGAAGGACAAGCACCCCGACACATGGCCCAAAGCCTATGTGTGTGTCAAACCAGGTTCTTGAACAAATTCTTAGGGCGAGCTACAACCTATCTAACTTCACCTTCTTACCTTGTTCTTGCACAAATTCTTCAAGAATGGATTAAAGCTCTTGTATTATCATATGTATGAGAATTTGGCACCTACACATATGTAATCAAACCCAATGAAAGCACTTTAAGAAATCATATGTTTGGATCTAAATGGGTTTCAAATTGTAAAACCCAATACAAATCAAGTTCTTTATGAAAGCAAAAAATTTCAATGGGAGGTTCCAAATGTTGTATAAATACCACGACCAAAATGATGTTGGAGTTTACTGAAATTGTTAACGGCTTACAGATATTTTTATTATTTTAGTTTTTTTTATATATATTAATTTTGTCGATTTTGTTTATATTATGGTATATGATTCTTATACAAGTCCGACCTAAGTTCAGTTGGTAGAGCGGAGGACTGTAGTGGTTGAAGAATCCCAAAGCCATCCTTAGGTCGTTGGTTCAAATCCGGCAGGTCGGAGTTTTTAAAAGTTTAATACCTATGTACTATTGATATTAGTTTAAATTTTTAGGTATTTTGTTGAATGATTATATATTGTGAATATAGATAATTAACTATATGTTGGTAACCTTTGAATTGATTCGTTGCATATCATTTGCATGTTTACCAAGGGTTGGGTAGGTAGTAATTATTTTAGGTGATAGCATCACAACTTCCGGTGCAAAGGAGTTTTGAATTTATTGCACAACTAAAAGTTTATATGTGATAACAATTTAAACTTGTAGGTCATAATATCCATGCAAGTATTCCCAACTATTTTTTTTTTTTTTTTTTTTTAACAAATCAAACAACCTGAATCCAATAAAGGGTTAGGTTGTGAAAATTTTCGGGTTAGGTTGGGTTACCAATCCAACCAACCCGAACTTTTGGGTTGTTCCAAAAAATTCTCTCAACCCGACCCGACCCATGTACACCCGTAACTTGTCTGATCGGTTGGGCTTTATGCCATAAAATCTCGTAGTTAAATATTTTATTTTTAATAATAATTTTGATTACTTTATATGCAATTTAACACTATTTATAATATGATAAATCTAAGGTTATTAATGTAATTTTGAACAATATGTAGTTGACAAATGGGTGGATCATGTTCAAGAAATAATCTAATGGGTTTAGGTATATGGATAAAGTTTGGTGTTTAACTGTGAGATTCTACCTCGGTTGGAAAGGAGAGTAGAACGAAACATTCCTTATAAAGGTGTGGAAACCTCTCCTTAACAGACGCGTTTTAAAACCATGAGGCTGACGGTGATACGTAACAGGTTAAAGCGGACAATATCTGCTAGCTGTGGGTTTGGGCTATTACGAATGGTATCGGAGTCACACACCGGGCAGTGTACCAGCGAGGATGTTGGGCCTCTGAGGGGGTGGATTGTGAGATCCCACATCAGTTGGGAAGGGGAACCATACATTCCTTATAAGGGTGTGGAAACTCCTCTATGTCAGCGAGAACGCTGGGTCCCGAGGGAGGTGGAGTGTGAGATCCTACATTTGTTGGAGAGGAGAACCAAACATTCCTTATAAGGGTGTAGAAATCTCTCTGCGCCATCAAGGTGGATTGTGTGATCCCACATCGGTTGGAGATGGGAACCAAGCATTTCTTGTGGAAACCTCTCCGTACCAATGAAGTGGATTGTGAGATCTCACATCAGTTGGAGAGGGGAACCAAACATTCCTTGTAAGGGTACAAAAACCTCTCCGTGCCAACGAGGACGCTTGCTCCAAAAGGGGGTGGATTGTGATAAAATAAGTCTACCCTTATATTATTTTTAAGAATTATCAAGATTGTAAACCACTCGTAAAATGTCACAACCAAAATTCTTTGGTATCAATTGTTGTGACGGAAGCGGAGGCAAGATCGATCGTACTCACACACCCACAAATATAAATTAAACAAAGAGACACAAAGATTTACATGGTTCGGAAGTAAGAAATTTCCCTACATCCACGGGTGATAGCTAATCCCTAACCAAAGTGTTTACAAGTGTATCTCACACTCTCACACTGCAAATTCTCTGTTACAAAGTTCTTCCCATTGCCTCGGGTCAAATACAAAATGACAATGACTCCACATCTTAAATAATGTTAGACAAACTTTTATATAAACATAGCAATACTAATTCTCATATATGAATCAAAGCATCACTAGAGATGATTCAAGTACCAATATGAGATAATGTACCAATATGGGAGATAAACCAAATGAATCCAATAGATCCATGAATCAAAGCGGGGAATGTACCAAAAGTATTAATGAACCAAGTCTTGAATAATCTCCACCTTGGTAGAAGATCTCCAAGAATATAACTTATTTGGCTGCCACCAAGTCAACCAACTACTTTTCAGGAGTAACTACCTTTGTCAACATATCCGCGACATTATTAGCGGTTCCAATTTTCAATAAACAAATGTCCCCTTCATCAACAATTCTCGAACAAAATGAAATCAGACATCAATATGTTTTATACGAGCATGATAGACTTGGTTCTTCGACAAACAAATAGCACTCTGGCTATCACAAAACGCTTCTATTTGTTCCCGAGAAATAACTAAGTCACCAAACCATGAATCTAGGTTCTTTAAAAGCTATAGTGACTGTCATATGCTCTGCTTCGGTGGTAGACAATGCAACAGTAGACAATAATTTTGAACGCCAACAAATAGGTCCACTAGCCATAGTGGACAGATAACCACTAATTGATCGTTACTTATCAATCTCCACTTGTCTCTCGGAAGCAATTGACATATCATCAACATACAAGATCAAATAGATAAACAAGCCACACAATTGTCAAATTGACTATGAGTGTACTTATGCTCCCCCATGAAGTGATCAAAATTCATATACCATTGACGAGGAGATTGTTTCAGCCTATACATAGATTTCTTTAATCTACACTACTCGAAAACCAACTCACTGTGTCGTATATATTTCTTCTTCCAAATCTCCATGCAAGAAAACAATTTTTATGTCAAGTTAAGCAAGCTGAAGATTAAATTAAGCGACCAAAACCAACAAAATTTGAATGGATGGAGATATTCACAATTCTTGGAAGTATGATTTCCAAAAAACAAATTCTGAAAACAAATAAGCAAGCTTGCAATGAGAAACTTATCTTCGACAATTGATGCTGAGTTTGAGAACGCCTGGTGGCCGATGAGGTTAAGTCTTTCACAATACCACAAATGTCGAAACCTGACTCTATTGATACTAATTGTGGTACCTTAATGTCACAACCAAAATGCTCTAATACAAATTGTTGTAGCGGAAGTGGGAGAAAGATCAATCATACTCACACACCCACAAATTGTTGTAGCTTACCATGTCTATTAGTAGTCGTGAAGATATCACAAAAGTCGAGACCACTTCCAATTTCTTGTAGTACAACTCAGTGATGTCAAGCTTGTCTCAGTTTCATTAGTGCCTTATCGGGTGTAGAAATAGTTAGGGATCTCTGAACAAGGTCTTTGTTCATAAACTCGTCACAAGTGCTATAGACCACACAGGTAAACTCGGTAGTTAGTCAACACACGAGGTTGCTCCCCCACTTCATTGTGATGTTATGGTCTTGTGGAGGGGTTGCTAGCTAAGCTTTCACAAATGATATTCAAGTCTCATGACGCCATATCGTCTTTCATGTCGGCATGTTTGTGGAGGTTGCTCCTCTTCAACTTAGGATACCAGTGCTTCACTTCCTAATCAATATAAGCCGCTAAATAAGAAGATCAAACAAGTTGGTTCACCGCAAAGCTCAGTTAGGTCGTTCAGGTGATTGTGCGACACTAGGTTAGGTGAACAACCTCCAAACCTTTATTGGGTTTGTAATACACACGAAAACTAACTTAGGAACTTCTAGACAATCCAGAAGCTTAGATAGGTGTAGGAGCATTAGGTGTAGGAGCTTCTACATGAACTTCCTAGAGTCTAGATTAGGTGTAGAAGCTTATGCATGAATTTTCTAGAGTCCAAATTAAAGCTCATGGTAACTTACTAGGTCATGGATGTTTAAAAGCCTACGGTAGGCTACTTACCAACTATTTTTATGCTCACCAGATATTACTTTTTTTTTCTCAAGTGATCAGCTGATTGGTTGACGTGGGAAGCATTCGGGAGTTATGCGAGCACAGAGGAAGGTCATTCTAGAGAGTCAGTTCTTTTGGTATTTTGGCTATAGTTTGTTTGGTATCTCCTACCTTGGTCCCCGATTTTATATTAATACTCAAACAATCCTTCCAAAATAATAAATATATTTGATTTTATCTTTTAATGTTGTGTTATTTTTAAATTTTCAAAATTGTTTGATCGTACCTTTCTTAACACATTCTTGTGATTCAAAAGTCTAGATCATTAGACCAAAACGTTATGAGCAATTTTCATGAAGAAAGCTCGGTAAAAAATGACTCCAAGTCATCGAATCTAGTGGTGGAATATTGTTTTCTTTAACTTTCTTTCCAAAACCCTAACCTCTTCTTTTCTCTTTCTTTTTTCTTCTTTGTTTTCTTTATCCTCTCTTTTTTAACGGGCTTCATCATTACCATGGTTCCATCATAAGACCATGACCAAGACAATTTGCTTGTTATGCACCAGCTTCACATCTCTAACTAGTATCTTCATCGACTTCTCCCATATGAAGAATCCTCTCTAAAGAAAAGTGACTCATGTTCGATAACATATGAAGAGTCTGGGGTATACTTCTACGGTATAAACATATGGAACACGTTATGCACGGTGACAAGTGTAAGTGGTAGTGCTAATTTGTATGCCACTAGTCCTATATTCTCTAGGATCTCAAAGAGACCTACAAATCTTGTCTTCAACTTGCCCTTCTCCCAAATTTCAACACCCCTATCATAGGTGCAACTTTGAAAAAGACATGATCACCAGTAACAAACTCAAGTTCCTTCCTACGAGTGTCTTCGTAGTGCTTTTGCCCGCTTTGTGCCTTCAGTATTCTTTATCTGATTTTTTGCACTACTGCATTAATAATCTAAACCAACTCCGACCCTAGAAGTTGTTGCTCACCTACCTCTTCCTAGAAGATAGAAGTTTGACACCTACACTCGTATAGAGTCTCTAAGGGGGCAATCTACATAGTCACATGTAGCTATTATTATAAGCAAACTCCATTAAGTACAAGTGTTCATCCCAACAACTAGCAAAGTCTATAACACAATGTCCTCAACATGTCCTCTAGAATCAAGTTCGACCTCTCAGTTTATCCATGCATATGTGGATGAAAAGTCGTACTTAACCTCAGTTACATACCCAACATCTTATGTAGACTCTTCTAGAAGTGCGAGGTGAACCTTGTTTCCTGATCTCACGTGATGAAAATTGCAATACTGTGATGATGGGCTATCTCTTTAACATACAACTGAGTGTACCTGTCCACTTGGTATGTGATTTTTCTAGGAATGAAGTGAGTTGTCTTGGTCCACATATCTATGAATGACCCAAATGATTGTGTAATTCTGCTTGGTGTTTGGCAAATCCAAGATAAAGTCAATAATCACGTCTTCCCACTTCCATAGATCAGCATTAGCAGTTGCCACAACCCCGAAGGTCGCTATCTCAGTTTATTTACCTATTGAAAGGTCAGACATTGACCTACGCACTCAATTATTCTTCATTCCGTGCCACTAGTAAGTAGTTTTTAAGCCCTCATACATCTTCATACTTTTGGGGTAGAACGTATAAGACATATAGTGGGCTTTAGTGATAATATCCTTCCAAATTTCCTCATCCCATGGTATGCATAGGCGGGCTTGCCACAACAAGTTGTCATTTTACGAGACGTAAACCCCTTTGGCCTATCAGTCTCTTACTATTCCTAGATCTTTTTGAGGTACCACCTAGGCTTGACTATGGCCAAGCGTATCTTAAGCTACTAAAACCCAACGAAAGAGAAAGATACGTGAATAATAATGTAGGTGTATGTGTCTATATATTGCATAAGTGGAGAAGTAATATATGATCATAGTTCAGTGAGATGATGCATATAATACTTGCATGCATAACTTGACTTCAATTCTTTATGAGTCGAAGATATATACTCATAGTATTTTGATCATATTGATAGTACATTTTATATCATGATATTTCATAAGGCATAACTGTGGTCATAAAGTCATATTAGCCATACTCAACATACATGGAAGTATATACATCACATCAACCTACATTAACATAAAAGTTCAATAACATGTACATAAATATCACGTATTGTTATTCATACAACAGACCCAACCATGCTCAAGGCAATCCAATAGTAAATTTACTTACGATTTTAGGCTTAAGTAGGTGCTCCAAAGCTCTCCTTATCTAATCATTCAAAGGTTTAGCTTTGATGTGATCCAATTTCACTTTCTTCCACGATGTTACTTAACCTAAGTCAAACCTAAACAATGAGAAATAATCTTAATTGGCTAAAATAGTAGTTCACTGACATTTTCGAACTTTAAATAGGTTCAAAATGCTTATGATCTAAAATAGGTAAATCGAGCCACAATTAGCCATGTCGAGCAAAGGAGAGTCGGTTGGAGCCACCACGTCAAGCGCAAGGGGAAATGGCTATTGGAAGTTGTACACAAATTATAGCCTAGAGCTGCATGCTTATTGCATATGATAGAGGCAGCTAGGAGCATATAGAGGGATGGGTTGCAGCCATTTAGTTCTGAGCACGCATCTGCGATTTGTTGGGCTTGCTTCGTGGATTAAGGTTCGGTTGAGCGCACTCAGATTGGACCGTCTAAAGAATTCGTGGACATGGGGCGAGGCTGTTACGTTGAGCATCTGTCTGCATTATGGGTTAATTGAGAGTTGGATGTCACACTGATGCTTGACAAGGGTGTTGCCTCATGTCCATTCTAAACCCTTTTACCTTACTTCAATGTAAGTTAGTTATTTATTATTTTATCATTTTAATTTATGTGTATGTCTACACTTCTCAAAGTTGATTGTTATCAAAATACTATAGGGAGATACCAAGGTTGTCAATCCTTCCTGCCCATAATATATGCTATGAATGTTGTTATTGTTCCTTATTGCTTGCAAGCTTATAACGTTACTTTCTCAAATTGATTTTAAGATGTTTTATTTAACTTTCTCTGACCTCGCTTTTTTAAATTTTGTTTTTTAAGAGTGGGGTTATAGACTTGATGGTTGGTTGAGATTGAAGAACTGACGTTCTATTTACGAGAAGTCTTTGGCGATCTTTGACTTTTGGAATCTTGTATGAGTGAGAATGTCACAAAAGTTGATAAGATTGATAGTTAGCTAGCTACCTAGATGAGATACCCATCCAAGAATTGATGCCCACGATTGAGACCGTGGGTCAAATAAAGTCATATGAACCGGTGGCATGAGCGTGAGGGTAGCTCGACGAACTCTATTGCCCACATGGAGGAATACACCATAGAGCCTCCTCTGAGGTCCCCTTCACCCTTTGCTCGACACTTAAACCACTTTGACTACACTTTCAAATGGCTCACAACTTCTTTATTCAACACTTGGGATTCTATTGACATTGTCCACTTTTATCATAAACTCTCATGACTTTGCTTTTTGTTTCCGTAGCAAGTCTCACACCAATGAAGATGGTGTTTCTTACCTCTAAACCCATGATCATCCCTTTAATTAGCCAATGTGGGACTACTCCTCCCAATAATCCTTAACATCCTCGTTCTGCTTTATATGTAAGAGGGACCTATCGAGTGTCTGAATGCTCACAAAGAGCGACTCTTTATGCCTTCCACATTAAATTTGGTGAATTCATTAGCTGAATATGAGATGATTTTAGTTGAAACATCGCCAATTGAAAGCATTGAGAACCCTTACATGGAAGCCCCCTTACTTCAAAACATAGTGGGAGAGATGGAAGAGTCAGTGGAACAAGGTCTTATGTACGAGACATGAATTAACCATGTATCAGTTAAGAGAACTATGACCATCATACACAATTTCGTGACAGAGACTGAAGCAATATACTATAACATCAAGATATTCAAAAGATAAAAGGCATCAATTTAGCAACTCTACCTATAATACAAATACTACCCAATTGAAAAAAAAAAAAATATATACATATGCAAGATAGTGAAAAATGTTAGTACATGTTAGAAAAACAAATATATTTTTTCATCTCATAAATTTACGTGTACTTCATATTAGAACGTTCTCACAAAAAAATTTGTCTCACTTCACGAAAAATTAAATAACTCTCTATATTTAATTTCTTAAATAAATATCAAAACCCATTTATAAAAAAAACTTACAAAAAAAAAAAAAAAAACAAAAAAGAAGAAGAATAAGAATGATTTTTTTTTTTTTTTTTTTTTTTTTGGTATCACTAACACGTTAATATAAACATGAGATCTCAACCACCTTAATTAAAACAGGAGCCACATGTAAAAATTCATATCAAAATCTCGAGGAGAGTTTTGAAGTTATTGTCTGGAGCCCTACTCGACCCTCTTCGAGCTTGTCTTTGACACTCGTGTCGTCTCTCTCTCGAACTTAGTCTTTGACACTCGTGTCGTCTCTCTCTCGAACTTAGCGTATGCCTTAGCTTCAATGCACATTCTTGGTGCATTGGATGATGCACTGTCCTCCTCTCGTATCATGACACTTCTCAATCTTGGAACTCATGTGGTCAGATAGATGTCACTTGAGGGTCACCTCTTGAGGGTCACCCCTTGTCTGTCTTGTGTGGAGGTCACAATCTACTTCATGTCAGTGATGTTGTGACATGCTCCTTCCGGCAATAAACGAGGGTTTTCTTCCTTTCGTTGGGCTTGAAAAGCCTATGATTAGAGGGAGGCTCGTTGGGACAGGAAACATTCGGCCTTCCACTAGCCTTTTCTTTCTTTTTTTCTTTTTTTAATGAAATTGGGTCGGTTCATGACCTAGTTTTTGTGCCTATAAACTTGAAACGAACCCAAAGGAACTCGAATCCAAAAAGATAAAAACAAACCAACCTAACCAAAAAAGTTATGAATAATGAACATTTGAGAAAAAAAGAAAATGAAATCTAGGACGCTTTTGAAAAATTTGGGCAACTCTCCCTCCACACTCATTTTGATTCAAACTAGTTTCTATACCTTCATCGTGGGCTGAGGAGGCCTATAACTCATTAACATGAAATTATGTGCCGCTATTGACTCACGAACTAGAACCTGGGACCTTTAAAATTGGAGAGCACTAAGAGACCTTTAAAATTGGAGAGCACTAAGAGACCTTTAAAATTGGAGAGCACTAAGAGACCTTTAAAATTGGAGAGCACTAAGAGACCTTTAAAATTGGAGAGCACTTAGAGTTATAGAGTGACCCTAGATTAGTCAGATTATTAAAATGTAAAGGAGTCGATGTCCAAATTTATAGGATTCAAAACAGACATATTATTGATTCATGGCATTCCAAGTACAGAAGTTTGTAGGATAAAATGAAGAAAGGCTGAAGAAAAATGAATTAGGCACGCCCAAGAAGAAGATTGGCTATAACCAAGATGATACTACAAATATCTTCCACAGTCTTCCCGTTGCTAGACAGCGCCGATGGGTCCTTCGGCGGCTGCGTGAAGCTGTCCAGACAGTCGCCGGCCTCCGTCATAGCTGCAGACGCCTTAATGTTGACGCCATTGTAGTCACCTTTCCCCAAGTCGTTCTTCCCATCCTCGATGTCGCCGGCGGCATCGTCGTACTGTTCAGCACAGGTGGCATATCGCTCTTTAAGCTTGGGATCAGCTGCCTTGGACGCCAGGGACTGGGCGAGGGCACGGGTTTGAGCAACCTTGTCGTGGGCGAGGTTGAGGGTGAAAGTGGCCAGCCCTTTTAGGTCTGTAGTGCCAGCAGATTTCAACACGTTAAAGCAAAAAGAAGGGTTTCTAGTTTTCTTGCAGATGGTGGAAACGATGTCGTCTTGGGAAGCCGCTTGCATGGGCACCATCCCATTGAAGAACAGTACTAAGAGGACAATCCTAAAGACTGCAAGAAAACTAGAAGATGCCATTTTTTATTTTGATTTTTCTGTCTGTTTTGCTCCATTAATCCGTAGGGAGGGTTCACATATTTATACACTCACAAATATTCCTTTGAATAGCTTTCACGTTAGAATTTTAAGTAAAACGCTATTAAAAGAAAAACGAACAAAAATAGACCGAATAGGTTAAGCTTTTTTCTCTCTAAACCCAATCACAAACTTGGCTTAGTTATCATGCACTTTTTTAGACAATACACCGTCTTGCTCCATGTGCCACTCTCGTGTTAACCTTGACTGACTACACATGAGAGTCATAACTTTACTCTCTTCTTGGTAAGATTATAACCGTTCTCCTCTACTTAAACTAATAATATTTATTATACAAAAAAAAATCAAGGTTATTAATGTAATCTTGAACCATAGTTTTCATGTATGTGAGAGGATAATATTGAATAAACAACCTGAAGAATATATATAGTACATGAATAGTGCTAATACGTCGACAAATATTTGTTTTGCCAATATTTTTTGTTGTCCTCACGAAAAGTAGTCCTTGCAATCGTTGTGTGTTTTGACGTAAGGAATGTGAGTCAATAAACTCGACATGGTTAAAATCATGGATGT
The DNA here is from genome assembly GCF_057944985.1 of Cucurbita pepo subsp. pepo. Taxonomy (NCBI): domain Eukaryota; kingdom Viridiplantae; phylum Streptophyta; class Magnoliopsida; order Cucurbitales; family Cucurbitaceae; genus Cucurbita; species Cucurbita pepo. The sequence continues at coordinate 11,348,270 of NC_141799.1, read as the reverse complement.
GGGAATCGTGCATTGAGAAGTTAGTAAGTCAACAAGCTCGACTTGGTTAAAAAGATGGGATGTTGAAAAGTTAGTAATCATGGAACATTTCGGGGCAATCATGAGATAACGGAGACCAACCTCAGCCCATAATTTTCTGCAAGTTTGTTAGAGGCAATCATGAGATAACTCAGCCGGGGATTTAATGGGTCGGATAGAGGCAATCATGAGATAACCCAAACCATCCTCAGTCCGAGAACTTAGAAGTTTTTTGGAGTTAGCGAACTACGACGGAAGGTTTCTTTCTAGGACTTATTCAAACCTTGACAAAGTTAACTAAGAAGGTAAGTCTTTCTTTGGACTATGACACATGAATAGATTTTTCAAGAGATTAAGGAGTTTTTGGTGTATGCGCTGATGCTAGCACTATTTTATGGTTCAAGCATGGTGTACAACGATGCCTCGAGAAAAGGATTGGGGTTGCGTGTTGGTGTTAATGAAGAAGTGGTTGTATATGGCTCCTAATAGCTTAAGAAATATGAGCGTAACTACCTAACCCTCGATTTGGAGTTAGCAACTGTGGCGTTCACGTTAAAAATATGATGACGTTACTTGTATGGTGAAAAGGTACAGGTGGTAAAACCATAAGAGCCTCAAGTATCTTATTCAGGTAGAAAGAGTTGAACATGGGACAAAGGAGATAGTTGGAGTTTGCGTAGGATTATGATACAAAGATCCTTTATCACCCATGTAAAGCTAACATAGTGGCCGATATGTTGAGTAGAAAGACAGCTCACTCTTCTGGTATGTCATTTTCGGTTCTCTAAATCTTCAAAAATTTCACTAGATGGTCATAATTCAAGTCATTTAAGGATTAGTATGGGTGTAAAATAGTCAAAAGATCACTTTCAACACACCTTCACGCGCCCCATGCGTGGCTGGAAAGGCTTCTAAGCGTGATTTCACTCGCAATGGGCTCACGTGCAAATACCACGGCCAGTCGCTATTGGCCCTCAATTTAAGCATAATTTAACTTAAACTCCCACAAACAATTTCACTACTTGACACGCACCCCACTCACGACACAAGTGTTCTTGGCTTCGAGTCCAGGCGACGTAAGGCATTAGTATTTTCTTATTTTTTCTTGGTGTGGCATGTGTCCTCCAAAAGCACACCTTCAAGTCTCGCAAAATGTTGCCTCATTGATTTTCCTTCAATTAACGTAGGGTCGGCGCATGTCCTTCCACCTCCATGAGCGTGCTTAGATTTAATCCACCTCTCCACAATGGTATCAGAGCCATGCCCTAAACTTAGTCGTGTTTAGTCAATTGTCGAACAAAAGACTCCAAAAGAAAAGGAGCCGAGCCTCCTTGAAGGCATAGTAAAAAATGACTAAGACTCAAGGCATAGTTTATTCAGTTCGTATGCTTAGTCAATTTATGCATGAACCAAGAAAACCACATTGTGAGGCAGCTCTTCAGGTTCTGAGATACATCAAAGGTACTCTTGGTCAAGGACTCCTACTACCATCTGAAAACAATTTAAGATTACAAGCATATTGCGATTCTGACTGGGGTGGTTGTCGAACTTCAAGACAGTCTATTTCTGGGTTCTGCATTTTCCTCGAAAATTTAATTATTTCTTGGAAGTCTAAACTAATGTGTCCAGATCATCAGCAGAAGCCTAGTATTGAGCTATGACATAACTCGAGCAGTTAGTCCTAAACATCTTGAAAACAAGAGACAAGATTTAAATTGTCTAGATGCCCAGGACCCAGTAGGCTTCCACAATATCTAAGAATAAAAAAGGTAACTTTTTCAAGTTGTTAGCAATATGTATGGTGCTAATAGGGTCTCCGCTACCGTTTCCACTCCAGTACCCATACCGTCGAGTTTTTAACCCGATACTGTACTATCGAGCCAGGTATAGGTCAGCTAGAGTATGCAATTAGGTGTCCCAACTTTGTGAAAATTGTCAAATGCTTCTTGAACAAGACCACTTAGATGTAAAACTATTCTTGAGATGGGTGCATGGGATCATGTAGGTTAATCCAATAGTTGGCCGGCACACAAGGGTCGCTTCCCCCGAACTCTGGTGACTCTATGATCCTGTGGGAGGGTCCGCCAACTAACCTCCCATAAATGAGGTTTAGACTAGAAGACACCTTACTGCCCAATCAAAACTTTATGAAGTAGCACCTCAATCCAAGGCGTTGGACATTCACTGCAAGAGCATAGCAAACTATATAAATATAAGACCTACCAGGATGAGGATGCCATAAGAGCCTATGAGTAGATTGCTTATTGAGTTTTGTTTTTTATACTTACCCTTTTCTTTGTTTTCCCCCTTTTCCTTCTTTTTTTTTTTTTTTTAGGTGTTTGTAGGTTGGAATTGAGGTGGGGAGCATTTGAGAGTTGTTTGGTCACAAGGGGTCATTCTTAAGTGTTAGCTCATCTTCCTATTTTGTGTCTTTTGTATTTCGTTCTATAATTGTATTCCAATGGCAGCGAGTGAGAAAGCTTAGTCACAATCTATTTTCTCTCATTAAGTTTCATGAATTAGAAAACAATAAACCTTCCAATTTATTGTCTAATATATCTAATATAGCAACTTGTTGTTCAATTAAGCTCATTATGATGAGGCTTATCCAATTCATGACTATCATTACCATTCATTTAACTCTCAAATTAAATGGTTGGCTATTTATTGGTTTCACCTTGAACCAACTTATTAACGGTAACAGCCTAGATCCGTCCCTAGCATATATTGCCCTCTTCAGACTTTCTCTCTCATACTTCCCCTCAAGATTTTTAAAACGCGTCTGCTAGGGAGAGGTTTTCACATGATAAAGGGTGTTTCGTTCTCCTCCCCAATCAATATGGGATCTTGCAACTCTTCCTTCAGTCTCAATCGTGGGTGTAATGGACGATCAATCAAACTTAACTCATTCACATACATGACAAAACAAAAAAAATTAGAGGTTTTAATCATCTTACCTACAAAACTACGAAGCCATTGATAGAGTCGATGAAGAAAGAATCCCAACTAATGACGTAACGAAAGCCGAGTTCAATTCTCCTCTTTCAGATTGCGTGTAACTGAGATCTATAAAAAGAGCCTGTATTGCTAGCAGCTTATGCATTCAAACAAGAAAAAGAAGATAAGAGAGAAAAAAAATAATTAGAGTTTAAAAACATAAACGAATGCATTTTTTATTTTACAAAAAAGTAAAACAATATCGCTAAGAGGGGGGGGGGGGGGGGCTTGACCCTCCACCTTGTGGTTAACCGCCACACGCTCTAACCAAACTCAGCTCTATACCTGCTAATCGTTCATTGTATTTTGAATTTATTTATTTAAAATATATTTTTATTCGTTTAGGATTATTAATTCAGGGTCAAAAGGAGGATTGGTAAGCTTCAATGAGACACCGAGATTTGAAGTGAAAGATGATGCTGGGATGACAATTGCAAAACATGGTTCGATAAGAAGAAAAATGAGTAGAGGCAAGTTCATGGTACAAGAATTGGAAGGAAGAACAACAGCTCAGGTGGAGATGGTGGTGAATTTTCGTAATTCGGGTCCACGTAAGTAGAGACCGGGTTGAGGGGCTTGCAAAGTTGATCATTTCTAAGGCATGTCGAGGCAATTTACGACGTATTCGTGCTACATAGGATGTTCTCACCTTCAACATAATATAATAAGGCAGGAGTGTTGAAAATTGTTAGCGTCTAACATTAGCTAATTTAAAGAAAAGATCATGAGTATATTTGAGAAACACTATTTAAAAAAAGAAAGAAAAAAAAAACCAAAAGAAAGTCGGAAGAGCTGATACTCAAAATGAATAAATACCATATCGAGAAGTTTAAGAACCAAAGAGAAGTATGGTTAAAAAATGGTTTAATTGTTTGAGGTTGAGTTGGAAAAATATGACTATAAGATTCTCTAATTTCCTCGCCGACATTGACATCGGTTGCTCCTTCGGCAGTGGTTCTTAGAGCTTAATGCTATGTGTCATAGGATTATTATGTGTATGCATACTATACATCTAGTAATCTCCAAGTATATGGCAGAACAAATCCAGTCATATTATACATTGAATAATTTTAGCATCCATAGTGAAGCACACGTTGTATTGGTGCAAAGTGTTGGATGAAAGTCCCACGTCACCTAATTTAGGGAGTGATCATGAGTTTATTATCGAGGAATACTATCTCCATTGGTTTGAGGCCTTTTGGGGAAGTCCAAAGTAAAACCCGAGAGCTTATGCTCAAAGTGGACAATATCATACCATTGTGGAGAGTCGTGTTCATTCTAACATAGTATCAGAGTCATGCCTTAAACTTAGATATGTCAATAGAATCCTCAAATGTCGAACAAAGGACTCCAAAAGAAAAAGGAGTCGAGGTTCGATTAAGGGGAGGCTTACTTTGTTCGAGGGGAGGTGTTGGATAAAAGTCTCACATCCGCTAATTTAGGGAATGATCATGGGTTTATAATCCAGGAATACTATCTCCATTGGTTTGAGGCCTTTTGGGGAAGCCCAAAGAAAAACCATGAGAGCTTATGCTCAAAGTTGACAATATCATACCATTGTGGAGAGTTGTGTTCATCCAACACAAAGCAGGTCTCGAAGGACAAGCACCCCGACACATGGCCCAAAGCCTATGTGTGTGTCAAACCAGGTTCTTGAACAAATTCTTAGGGCGAGCTACAACCTATCTAACTTCACCTTCTTACCTTGTTCTTGCACAAATTCTTCAAGAATGGATTAAAGCTCTTGTATTATCATATGTATGAGAATTTGGCACCTACACATATGTAATCAAACCCATTGAAAGCACTTTAAGAAATCATATGTTTGGATCTAAATGGGTTTCAAATTGTAAAACCCAAGTTCTTTATGAAAGCAAAAAATTTCAATGGGAGGTTCCAAATGTTGTATAAATACCACGACCAAAATGATGTTGGAGTTTACTGAAATTGTTAACGGCTTACAGATATTTTTATTATTTTAGTTTTTTTTTATATATATTAATTTTGTCGATTTTGTTTATATTATGGTATATGATTCTTATACAAGTCCGACCTTAGCTCAGTTGGTAGAGCGGAGGACTGTAGTGGTTGAAGAATCCCAAAGCCATCCTTAGGTCGCTGGTTCAAATCCGGCAGGTCGGAGTTTTTAAAAGTTTTAATACCTATGTACTATTGATATTAGTTTAAATTTTTAGGTATTTTGTTGAATGATTATATATTGTGAATATAGATAATTAACTATATGTTGGTAACCTTTGAATTGATTCGTTGCATATCATTTGCATGTTTACCAAGGGTTGGGTAGGTAGTAATTATTTTAGGTGATAGCATCACAACTTCCGGTGCAAAGGAGTTTTGAATTTATTGCACAACTAAAAGTTTATATGTGATAACAATTTAAACTTGTAGGTCATAATATCCATGCAAGTATTCCCAACTATTTTTTTTTTTTTTTTTTTAACAAATCAAACAACCTGAATCCAATAAAGGGTTAGGTTGTGAAAATTTTCGGGTTAGGTTGGGTTACCAATCCAACCAACCCAAACTTTTGGGTTGTTCCAAAAAATTCTCTCAACCCGACCCGACCCATGTACACCCGTAACTTGTCTGATCGGTTGGGCTTTATGCCATAAAATCTCGTAGTTAAATATTTTATTTTTAATAATAATTTTGATTACTTTATATGCAATTTAACACTATTTATAATATGATAAATCTAAGGTTATTAATGTAATTTTGAACAATATGTAGTTGACAAATGGGTGGATCATGTTCAAGAAATAATCTAATGGGTTTAGGTATATGGATAAAGTTTGGTGTTTAACTGTGAGATTCTACCTCGGTTGGAAAGGAGAGTAGAACGAAACATTCCTTATAAAGGTGTGGAAACTTCTCCTTAACAGACGCGTTTTAAAACCATGAGGCTGACGGTGATACGTAACAGGTTAAAGCGGACAATATCTGCTAGCTGTGGGTTTGGGCTATTACGAATGGTATCGGAGTCACACACCGGGCAGTGTACCAGCGAGGATGTTGGGCCTCTGAGGGGGTGGATTGTGAGATCCCACATCAGTTGGGAAGGGGAACCATACATTCCTTATAAGGGTGTGGAAACTCCTCTATGTCAGCGAGAACGCTGGGTCCCGAGGGAGGTGGAGTGTGAGATCCTACATTTGTTGGAGAGGAGAACCAAACATTCCTTATAAGGGTGTAGAAATCTCTCTGCGCCATCAAGGTGGATTGTGAGATCCCACATCGGTTGGAGATGGGAACCAAGCATTTCTTGTGGAAACTTCTCCGTACCAATGAAGTGGATTGTGAGATCTCACATCGGTTGGAGAGGGGAACCAAACATTCCTTGTAAGGGTACGAAAACCTCTCCGTGCCAACGAGGACGCTTGCTCCAAAAGGGGGTGGATTGTGATAAAATAAGTCTACCCTTATATTATTTTTAAGAATTATCAAGATTGTAAACCACTCGTAAAATGTCACAACCAAAATTCTTTGGTATCAATTGTTGTGACGGAAGCGGAGGCAAGATCGATCGTACTCACACACCCACAAATATAAATTAAACAAAGAGACACAAAGATTTACATGGTTCGGAAGTAAGAAATTTTCCTACATCCACGGGTGATAGCTAATCCCTAACCAAAGTGTTTACAAGTGTATCTCACACTCTCACACTGCAAATTCTCTGTTACAAAGTTCTTCCCATTGCCTCGGGTCAAATACAAAATGACAATGACTCCACATCTTAAATAATGTTAGACAAACTTTTATATAAACATAGCAATACTAATTCTCATATATGAATCAAAGCATCACTAGAGATGATTCAAGTACCAATATGAGATAATGTACCAATATGGGAGATAAACCAAATGAATCCAATAGATTCATGAATCAAAGCGGGGAATGTACCAAAAGTATTAATGAACCAAGTCTTGAATAATCTCCACCTTGGCAGAAGATCTCCAAGAATATAACTTATCTGGCTGCCACCAAGTCAACCAACTACTTTTCAGGAGTAACTACCTTTGTCAACATATCCGCGACATTATTAGCAGTTCGAATTTTCAATAAACAAATGTCCCCTTCATCAACAATTCTCGAACAAAATGAAATCAGACGTCAATATGTTTGATACGAGCATGATAGACTTGGTTCTTCGACAAACAAATAGCATTCTGGCTATCACAAAACACTTCTATTTGTTCCGGAGAAATAACTAAGTCACCAAACCATGAATCTAGGTTCTTTAAAAGCTATAGTGACTGTCATATGCTCTGCTTCGGTGGTAGACAATGCAACAGTAGACAATAATTTTGAACGCCAACAAATAGGTCCACTAGCCATAGTGGACAGATAACCACTAATTGATCGTTACTTATCAATCTCCACTTGTCTCTCGGAAGCAATTGACATATCATCAACATACAAGATCAAATAGATAAACAAACCACACAATTGTCAAATTGACTATGAGTGTACTTATGCTCCCCCATGAAGTGATCAAAATTCAGATACCATTGACGAGGAGATTGTTTCAGCCTATACAAAGATTTCTTCAATCTACACTACTCGAAAACCAACTCACTGTGTCGTATATATTTCTTCTTCCAAATCTCCATGCAAGAAAACAATTTTTATATCAAGTTAAGCAAGCTGAAGATTAAATTAAGGACCAAAACCAACAAAATTTGAATGGATGGAGATTTTCACAATTCTTGAAAGTATGATTTCCAAAAAACAAATTCTGAAAACAAATAAGCAAGCTTGCAATGAGAAACTTATCTTCGACAATTGATGCTGAGTTTGAGTACGCCTGGTGGCCGATGAGGTTAAGTCTTTCACAATACCACAAATGTCGAAACCTGGCTCTATTGATACTAATTGTGGTACCCTAATGCCACAACCAAAATGCTCTAATACAAATTGTTGTAGCGGAAGTGGGAGAAAGATCAATCATACTCACACACCCACAAATTGTTGTAGCTTACCATGTCTATTAGTAGTCGTGAAGATATCACAAAAGTCGAGACCACTTCCAATTTCTTGTAGTACAACTCAGTGATGTCAAGCTTGTCTCAGTTTCATTAGTGCCTTATCGGGTGTAGAAATAGTTAGGGATCTCGGAACAAGGTCTTTGTTCATAAACTCGTCACAAGTGCTATAGACCACACAGGTAAACTCGGTAGTTAGTCAACACACGAGGTTGCTCCCCCACTTCATTGTGATGTTATGGTCTTGTGGAGGGGTTGCTAGCTAAGCTTTCACAAATGATATTCAAGTCTCATGACGCCATATCGTCTTTCATGTCGGCATGTTTGTGGAGGTTGCTCCTCTTCAACTTAGGATACCAGTGATTCACTTCCTAATCAATATAAGCCGCTAAATAAGAAGATCAAACAAGTTGGTTCACCGCAAAGCTCAATTAGGTCGTTCAGGTGATTGTGCGACACTAGGTTAGGTGAACAACCTCCAAACCTTTATTGGGTTTGTAATACACACGAAAACTGACTTAGGAACTTCTAGACAATCCAGAAGCTTAGATAGGTGTAGGAGCATTAGGTGTAGGAGCTTCTACATGAACTTCCTAGAGTCTAGATTAGGTGTAGAAGCTTATGCATGAATTTCCTAGAGTCCAAATTAAAGCTCATGGTAACTTACTAGGTCATGGATGTTTAAAAGCCTACGGTAGGCTACTTACCAACTATTTTTATGCTCACCAGATATTACTTTTTTTTTCTCAAGTGATCAGCTGATTGGTTGACGTGGGAAGCATTCGGGAGTTATGCGACCACAGAGGAAGGTCATTCTAGAGAGTCAGTTCTTTTGGTATTTTGGCTATAGTTTGTTTGGTATCTCCTACCTTGGTCCCCGATTTTATATTAATACTCAAACAATCCTTCCAAAATAATAAATATATTTGATTTTATCTTTTAATGTTGTGTTATTTTTAAATTTTCAAAATTGTTTGATCGTACCTTTCTTAACACATTCTTGTGATTCAAAAGTCTAGATCATTAGACCAAAACGTTATGAGCAATTTTCATGAAGAAAGCTCGGTAAAAAATGACTCCAAGTCATCGAATCTAGTGGTGGAATATTGTTTTCTTTAACTTTCTTTCCAAAACCCTAACCTCTTCTTTTCTCTTTCTTTTTTCTTCTTTGTTTTCTTTATCCTCTCTTTTTTAACGGGCTTCATCATTCCCATGGTTCCATCATAAGACCATGACCAAGACAATTTGCTTGTTATGCACCAGCTTCACATCTCTAACTAGTATCTTCATCGACTTCTCCCATATGAAGAATCCTCTCTAAAGAAAAGTGACTCATGTTCGATAACATATGAAGAGTCTGGGGTATACTTCTACGGTATAAACATATGGAACACGTTATGCACGGTGACAAGTGTAAGTGGTAGTGCTAATTTGTATGCCACTAGTCCTATATTCTCTAGGATCTCAAAGAGACCTACAAATCTTGTCTTCAACTTGCCCTTCTCCCAAATTTCAACACCCCTATCATAGGTGCAACTTTGAAAAAGACATGATCACCAGTAACAAACTCAAGTTCCTTCCTACGAGTGTCTTCGTAGTGCTTTTTGCCCGCTTTGTGCCTTCAGTATTCTTTATCTGATTTTTTGCACTACTGCATTAATAATCTAAACCAACTCCGACCCTAGAAGTTGTTGCTCACCTACCTCTTCCTAGAAGATAGAAGTTTGACACCTACACTCGTATAGAGTCTCTAAGGGGGCAATCTACATAGTCACATGTAGCTATTATTATAAGCAAACTCCATTAAGTACAAGTGTTCATCCCAACAACCAGCAAAGTCTATAACACAATGTCCTCAACATGTCCTCTAGAATCAAGTTCGACCTCTCAGTTTATCCATGCATATGTGGATGAAAAGTCGTACTTAACCTCAGTTACATACCCAACATCTTATGTAGACTTTTCTAGAAGTGCGAGGTGAACCTTGTTTCCTGATCTCACGTGATGAAAATTGCAATACTGTGATGATGGGCTATCTCTTTAACATACAACTGAGTGTACCTGTCCACTTGGTATGTGATTTTTCTAGGAATGAAGTGAGTTGTCTTGGTCCACATATCTTTGAATGACCCAAATGATTGTGTAATTCTGCTTGGTGTTTGGCAAATCCAAGATAAAGTCAATAATCACGTCTTCCCACTTCCATAGATCAGCATTAGCAGTTGCCACAACCCCGAAGGTCGCTATCTTGGTTTATTTACCTATTGAAAGGTCAGACATTGACCTACGCACTCAATTATTCTTCATTCCGTGCCACTAGTAAGTAGTTTTTAAGCCCTCATACATCTTCATACTTTTGGGGTAGAACGTATAAGACATATAGTGGGCTTTAGTGATAATATCCTTCCAAATTTCCTCATCCCATGGTATGCATAGGCGGGCTTGCCACAACAAGTTGTCATTTTACGAGACGTAAACCCCTTTGGCCTATCAGTCTCTTACTATTCCTAGATCTTTTTGAGGTACCACCTAGGCTTGACTATGGCCAAGCGTATCTTAAGCTACTAAAACCCAACGAAAGAGAAAGATACGTGAATAATAATGTAGGTGTATGTGTCTATATATTGCATAAGTGGAGAAGTAATATATGATCATAGTTCAGTGAGATGATGCATATAATACTTGCATGCATAACTTGACTTCAATTCTTTATGAGTCGAAGATATATACTCATAGTATTTTGATCATATTGATAGTACATTTTATATCATGATATTTCATAAGGCATAACTGTGGTCATAAAGTCATATTAGCCATACTCAACATACATGGAAGTATATACATCACATCAACCTACATTAACATAAAAGTTCAATAACATGTACATAAATATCACGTATTGTTATTCATACAACAGACCCAACCATGCTCAAGGCAATCCAATAGTAAATTTACTTACGATTTTAGGCTTAAGTAGGTGCTCCAAAGCTCTCCTTATCTAATCATTCAAAGGTTTAGCTTTGATGTGATCCAATTTCACTTTCTTCCACGATGTTACTTAACCTAAGTCAAACCTAAACAATGAGAAATAATCTTAATTGGCTAAAATAGTAGTTCACTGACATTTTCGAACTTTAAATAGGTTCAAAATGCTTATGATCTAAAATAGGTAAATCGAGCCACAATTAGCCATGTCGAGCAAAGGAGAGTCGGTTGGAGCCACCACGTCAAGCGCAAGGGGAAATGGCTATTGGAAGTTGTACACAAATTATAGCCTACAGCTGCATGCTTATTGCATATGATAGAGGCAGCTAGGAGCATATAGAGGGATGGGTTGCAGCCATTTAGTTCTGAGCACGCATCTGCGATTTGTTGGGCTTGCTTCGTGGATTAAGGTTCGGTTGAGCGCACTCAGATTGGACATGGGGCGAGGCTGTTAGGTTGAGCATCTGTCTGCATTATGGGTTAATTGAGAGTTGGATGTCACACTGATGCTTGACAAGGGTGTTGCCTCATGTCCATTCTAAACCCTTTTACCTTACTTCAATGTAAGTTAGTTATTTATTATTTTATCATTTTAATTTATGTGTATGTCTACACTTCTCAAAGTTGATTGTTATCAAAATACTATAGGGAGATACCAAGGTTGTCAATCCTTCCTGCCCATAATATATGCTATGAATGTTGTTATTGTTCCTTATTGCTTGCAAGCTTATAACGTTACTTTCTCAAATTGATTTTAAGATGTTTTATTTAACTTTCTCTGACCTCGCTTTTTTAAATTTTGTTTTTTAAGAGTGGGGTTATAGACTTGATGGTTGGTTGAGATTAAAGAACTGACGTTCTATTTACGAGAAGTCTTTGGCGATCTTTGACTTTTGGAATCTTGTATGAGTGAGAATGTCACAAAAGTTGATAAGATTGATAGTTAGCTAGCTACCTAGATGAGATACCCATCCAAGAATTGATGCCCACGATTGAGACCGTGGGTCAAATAAAGTCATATGAACCGGTGGCATGAGCGTGAGGGTAGCTCGACGGACTCTATTGCCCACATGGAGGAATACACCATAGAGCCTCCTCTGAGGTCCCCTTCACCCTTTGCTCGACACTTAAACCACTTTGACTACACTTGGCTCACAACTTCTTTATTCAACACTTGGGATTCTATTGACATTGTCCACTTTTAGCATAAACTCTCATGACTTTGCTTTTTGTTTCCGTAGCAAGTCTCACACCAATGAAGATGGTGTTTCTTACCTCTAAACCCATGATCATCTCTGTGGGACTACTGCTTCCAATAATCCTTAACATCCTCGTTCTGCTTTATATGTAAGAGGGACCTATCGAGTGTCTGAATGCTCACAAAGAGCGACTCTTTATGCCTTCCACATTAAATTTGGTGAATTCATTAGCTAAATATGAGATGATTTTAGTTGAAACATCGCCAATTGAAAGCATTGAGAACCCTTACATGGAAGCCCCCTTACTTCAAAACATAGTGGGAGAGATGGAAGAGTCAGTGGAACAAGGTCTTATGTACGAGACATGAATTAACCATGTATCAGTTAAGAGAACTATGACCATCATACACAATTTCGTGACAGAGACTGAAGCAATATACTATAACATCAAGATATTCAAAAGATAAAAGTCATCAATTTAGCAACTCTACCTATAATACAAATACTACCCAATTGAAAAAAAAAATATATACATATGCAAGATAGTGAAAAATGTTAGTACATGTTAGAAAAAGAAATATATTTTTTCATCTCATAAATTTACGTGTACTTCATATTAGAACGTTCTCACAAAAAAATTTGTCTCACTTCACGAAAAATTAAATAACTCTCTATATTTAATTTCTTAAATAAATATCAAAACCCATTTATAAAAAAAACTTACAAAAAAAAAAAAAAAAAAAACAAAAAAGAAGAAGAATAAGAATGATTTTTTTTTTTTTTTTTGGTATCACTAACACGTTAATATAAACATGAGATCTCAACCACCTTAATTAAAACAGGAGCCACATGTAAAAATTCATATCAAAATCTCGAGGAGAGTTTTGAAGTTATTGTCTGGAGCCCTACTCGACCCTCTTCGAGCTTGTCTTTGACACTCGTGTCGTCTCTCTCTCGAACTTAGTCTTTGACAGTCGTGTCGTCTCTCTCTCGAACTTAGCGTATGCCTTAGCTTCAATCCACATTCTTGGTGCATTGGATGATGCACTGTCCTCCTCTCATATCATGACACTTCTCAATCTTGGAACTCATGTGGTCAGATAGATGTCACTTGAGGGTCACCCCTTGTCTGTCTTGTGTGGAGGTCACAATCTACTTCATGTCAGTCATGTTGTGACATGCTCCTTCCGGCAATAAACGAGGGTTTTCTTCCTTTCGTTGGGCTTGAAAAGCCTATGATTAGAGGGGGGTCAGATAGATGTCACTTGAGGGTCACCCCTTGTCTGTCTTGTGTGGAGGTCACAATCTACTTCATGTCAGTGATGTTGTGACATGCTCCTTCCGGCAATAAACGAGGGTTTTCTTCCTTTCGTTGGGCTTGAAAAGCCTATGATTAGAGGGAGGCTCGTTGGGACAGGAAACATTCGGCCTTCCACTAGCCTTTTCTTTCTTTTTTTCTTTTTTTAATGAAATTGGGTCGGTTCATGACCTAGTTTTTGTGCCTATAAACTTGAAACGAACCCAAAGGAACTCGAATCCAAAAAGATAAAAACAAACCAACCTAACCAAAAAAGTTATGAATAATGAACATTTGAGAAAAAAAGAAAATGAAATCTAGGACGCTTTTGAAAAATTTGGGCAACTCTCCCTCCACACTCATTTTGATTCAAACTAGTTTCTATACCTTCATCGTGGGCTGAGGAGGCCTATAACTCATTAACATGAAATTATGTGCCGCTATTGACTGAAATTATGTGCCGCTATTGACTCACGAACTAGAACCTGGGACCTTTAAAATTGGAGAGCACTAAGAGACCTTTAAAATTGGAGAGCACTAAGAGACCTTTAAAATTGGAGAGCACTACGAGACCTTTAAAATTGGAGAGCACTACGAGACCTTTAAAATTGGAGAGCACTACGAGACCTTTAAAATTGGAGAGCACTCAGAGACCTTTAAAATTGGAGAGCACTCAGAGACCTTTAAAATTGGAGAGCACTAAGAGACCTTTAAAATTGGAGAGCACTCAGAGACCTTTAAAATTGGAGAGCACTCAGAGACCTTTAAAATTGGAGAGCACTCAGAGACCTTTAAAATTGGAGAGCACTCAGAGACCTTTAAAATTGGAGAGCACTAAGAGACCTTTAAAATTGGAGAGCACTTAGAGTTATAGAGTGACCCTAGATTAGTCAGATTATTAAAATGTAAAGGAGTCGATGTCCAAATTTATAGGATTCAAAACAGACATATTATTGATTCATGGCATTCCAAGTACAGAAGTTTGTAGGATAAAATGAAGAAAGGCTGAAGAAAAATGAATTAGGCACGCCCAAGAAGAAGATTGGCTATAACCAAGATGATACTACAAATATCTTCCACAGTCTTCCCGTTGCTAGACAGCGCCGATGGGTCCTTCGGCGGCTGCGTGAAGCTGTCCAGACAGTCGCCGGCCTCCGTCATAGCTGCAGACGCCTTAATGTTGACGCCATTGTAGTCACCTTTCCCCAAGTCGTTCTTCCCATCCTCGATGTCGCCGGCGGCATCGTCGTACTGTTCAGCACAGGTGGCATATCGCTCTTTAAGCTTGGGATCAGCTGCCTTGGACGCCAGGGACTGGGCGAGGGCACGGGTTTGAGCAACCTTGTCGTGGGCGAGGTTGAGGGTGAAAGTGGCCAGCCCTTTTAGGTCTGTAGTGCCAGCAGATTTCAACACGTTAAAGCAAAAAGAAGGGTTTCTAGTTTTCTTGCAGATGGTGGAAACGATGTCGTCTTGGGAAGCCGCTTGCATGGGCACCATCCCATTGAAGAACAGTACTAAGAGGACAATCCTAAAGACTGCAAGAAAACTAGAAGATGCCATTTTTTATTTTGATTTTTCTGTCTGTTTTGCTCAATTAATCCGTAGGGAGGGTTCACATATTTATACACTCACAAATATTCCTTTGAATAGCTTTCACGTTAGAATTTTAAGTAAAACGCTATTAAAAGAAAAACGAACAAAAATAGACAGAATATGTTAAGCTTTTTTCTCTCTAAACCCAATCACAAACTTGGCTTAGTTATCATGCACTTTTTTAGACAATACACCGTCTTGCTCCATGTGCCACTCTCGTGTTAACCTTGACTGACTACACATGAGAGTCATAACTTTACACTCTTCTTGGTAAGATTATAACCGTTCTCCTCTACTTAAACTAATAATATTTATTATACAAAAAAAAAAAATCAAGGTTATTAATGTAATCTTGAACCATAGTTTTCATGTATGTGAGAGGATAATATTGAATAAATAACCTGAAGAATATATAGTACATGAATAGTGCTAATACGTCGACAAATATTTGTTTTGCCAATATTTTTTGTTGTCCTCACGAAAAGTAGTCCTTGCAATCGTTGTGTGTTTTGACGTAAGGAATGTGAGTCAATAAACTCGACATGGTTAAAATCATGGATGTGGGAATCGTGCATTGAGAAGTTAGTAAGTCAACAAGCTCGACTTGGTTAAAATCATGGGATGTTGAAAAGTTAGTAATCATGGAACATTTCGGGGCAATCATGAGATAACAGAGACCAACCTCAGCCCATAATTTTCTGCAAGTTTGTTAGAGGCAATCATGAGATAACTCAGCCGGGGATTTTCTGGGTCGGATAGAGGCAATCATGAGATAACCCAAACCATCCTCAGTCCTAGAACTTAGAAGTTTTTTGGAGTTAGCGAACTACGACGGAAGGTTTCTTTCTAGGACTTATTCAAACCTTGACAAAGTTAACTAAGAAGGTAAGTCTTTCTTTGGACTATGACACATGAATAGATTTTTCAAGAGATTAAGGAGTTTTTGGTGTATGCGCTGATGCTAGCACTATTTTATGGTTCAAGCATGGTGTACAACGATGCCTCGAGAAAAGGATTGGGGTTGCGTGTTGGTGTTAATGAAGAAGTGGTTGTATATGGCTCCTAATAGCTTAAGAAATATGAGCGTAACTACCTAACCCTCGATTTGGAGTTAGCAACTGTGGCGTTCACGTTAAAAATATGATGACGTTACTTGTATGGTGAAAAGGTACAGGTGGTAAAACCATAAGAGCCTCAAGTATCTTATTCAGGTAGAAAGAGTTGAACATGGGACAAAGGAGATAGTTGGAGTTTGCGAAGGATTATGATACAAAGAATCTTTATCACCCATGTAAAGCTAACATAGTGGCCGATATGTTGAGTAGAAAGACAGCTCACTCTTCTGGTATGTCATTTTCGGTTCTCTAAATCTTCAAAAATTTCACTAGATGGTCATAATTCAAGTCATTTAAGGATTAGTATGGGTGTAAAATAGTCAAAAGATCACTTTCAACACACCTTCACGCGCCCCATGCGTGGCTGGAAAGGCTTCTAAGCGTGATTTCACTCGCAATGGGCTCACGTGCAAATACCACGGCCAGTCGCTATTGGCCCTCAATTTAAGCATAATTTAACTTAAACTCCCAAAAACAATTTCACTACTTGACACGCACCCCACTCACGACACAAGTGTTCTTGGCTTCGAGTCCAGGCGACGTAAGGCATTAGTATTTTCTTATTCTTTCTTGGTGTGGCATGTGTCCTCCAAAAGCACACCTTCAAGTCTCGCAAAATGTTGCCTCATTGATTTTCCTTCAATTAACGTAGGGTCGGCGCATGTCCTTCCACCTCCATGAGCGTGCTTAGATTTAATCCACCTCTCCACAATGGTATCAGAGCCATGCCCTAAACTTAGTCGTGCTTAGTCAATTGTCGAACAAAAGACTCCAAAAGAAAAGGAGCCGAGCCTCCTTGAAGGCATAGTAAAAAATGACTAAGACTCAAGGCATAGTTTATTCAGTTCGTATGCTTAGTCAATTTATGCATGAACAAAGAAAACCACATTGTGAGGCAGCTCTTCAGGTTCTGAGATACATCAAAGGTACTCTTGGTCAAGGACTCCTACTACCATCTGAAAACAATTTAAGATTACAAGCATATTGCGATTCTGACTGGGGTGGTTGTCGAACTTCAAGACAGTCTATTTCTGGGTTCTGCATTTTTCTCGGAAATTTAATTATTTCTTGGAAGTCTAAACTAATGTGTCCAGATCATCAGCAGAAGGCTAGTATTGAGCTATGACATAACTCGAGCAGTTAGTCCTAAACATCTTGAAAACAAGAGACAAGATTTAAATTGTCTAGATGCCCAGGACCCAGTAGGCTTCCACAATATCTAAGAATAAAAAAGGTAACTTTTTCAAGTTGTTAGCAATATGTATGGTGCTAATAGGGTCTCTGCTACCGTTTCCACTCCAGTACCCATACCGTCGAGTTTTTAACCCGATACTATACTATCGAGCCAGGTATAGGTCAGCTAGAGTATGCAATTAGGTGTCCCAACTTTGTGAAAATTGTCAAATGCTTCTTGAACAAGACCACTTAGATGTAAAACTATTCTTGAGATGGGTGCATGGGATCATGTAGGTTAATCCAATAGTTGGCCGGCACACAAGGGTCGCTTCCCCCAAACTCTGGTGACTCTATGATCCTGTGGGAGGGTCCGCCAACTAACCTCCCATAAATGAGGTTTAGACTAGAAGACACCTTACTGCCCAATCAAAACTTTATGAAGTAGCACCTCAATCCAAGGCGTTGGACATTCACTGCAAGAGCATAGCAAACTATATAAATATAAGACCTACCAGGATGAGGATGCCATAAGAGCCTATGAGTAGATTGCTTATTGAGTTTTTTTTTATACTTACCCTTTTCTTTGTTTTCCCCCTTTTCCTTCTTTTTTTTTAGGTGTTTGTAGGTTGGAATTGAGGTGGGGAGCATTTGAGAGTTGTTTGGTCACAAGGGGTCATTCTGAAGTGTTAGCTCATCTTCCTATTTTGTGTCTTTTGTATTTCGTTCTATAATTGTATTCCAATGGCAGCGAGTGAGAAAGCTTAGTCACAATCTATTTTCTCTCATTAAGTTTCATGAATTAGAAAATAAACCTTCCAATTTATTGTCTAATATATCTAATATAGCAACTTGTTGTTCAATTAAGCTCACTATGATGAGGCTTATCCAATTCATGACTATCATTACCATTCATTTAACTCTCAAATTAAATGGTTGGCTATTTATTGGTTTCACCTTGAACCAACTTATTAACGGTAACAGCCTAGATCCGTCCCTAGCATATATTGCCCTCTTCGGGCTTTCTCTCTCAGACTTCCCCTCAAGATTTTTAAAACGCGTCTGCTAGGGAGAGGTTTTCACATGATAAAGGGTGTTTCGTTCTCCTCCCCAATCAATATGGGATCTTGCAACTCTTCCTTCAGTCTCAATCGTGGGTGTAATGGACGATCAATCAAACTTAACTCATTCACATACATGACGAAACAAAAAAAATTAGAGGTTTTAATCATCTTACCTACAAAACTACGAAGCCATTGATAGAGTCGATGAAGAAAGAATCCCAACTAATGACGTAACGAAAGCCGAGTTCAATTCTCCTCTTTCAGATTACGTGTAACTGAGATCTATAAAAAGAGCCTGTATTGCTAGCAGCTTATGCATTCAAACAAGAAAAAGAAGATAAGAGAGAAAAAAAATAATTAGAGTTTAAAAACATAAACGAATGCATTTTTTATTTTACAAAAAAGTAAAATAATATCGATAAGAAGGATTAGAGTTTAAAAACATAAACGAATGCATTTTTTATTTTACAAAAAAGTAAAACAATATCGCTAAGAAGGGGGGGGGGGCTTGACCCTCGGACCTTGTGGTTAACCGCCACACGTTCTAACCAAACTCAGCTCTATACCTGCTAATCGTTCATTGTATTTTGAATTTATTTATTTAAAATATAATTTTATTCGTTTAGGATTATTAATTCAGGGTCAAAAGGAGGATTGGTAAGCTTCAATGAGACACCGAGATTTGAAGTGAAAGATGATGTTGGGATGACAATTGCAAAACATGGTTCGATAAGAAGAAAAATGAGTTGAGGCAAGTTCATGGTACAAGAAGTGGAAGGAAGAACAACAGCTCAGGTGGAGATGGTGGTTGATTTTCGTAATTCGGGTCCACGTAAGTAGAGACCGGGTTGAGGGGCTTGCAAAGTTGATCATTTCTAAGGCATGTCGAGGCAATTTACGACGTATTCGTGCTACATAGGATGTTCTCACCTTCAACATAATATAATAAGGCAGGAGTGTTGAAAATTGTTAGCGTCTAACATTAGCTAATTTAAAGAAAAGATCATGAGTATATTTGAGAAACACTATTTAAAAAAAGAAAGAAAAAAAAAAAACCAAAAGAAAGTCGGAAGAGCTGATACTCAAAATGAATAAATACCCTATCGAGAAGTTCAAGAACCAAAGAGAAGTATGGTTAAACAATGGTTTAATTGTTTGAGGTTGAGTTGGAAAAATATGACTATAAGATTCTCTAATTTCCTCGTCGACATTGACATCGGTTGCTCCTTCGGCAGTGGTTCTTAGAGCTTAATGCTATGTGTCATAGGATTATTATGTGTATGCATACTATACATCTAGTAATCTCCAAGTATATGGCAGAACAAATCCAGTCATATTATACATTGAATAATTTTAGCATCCATAGTGAAGCAACGAGTTGTATAGGTGCAAAGTGTTGGATGAAAGTCCCACGTCACCTAATTTAGGGAGTGATCATGAGTTTATTATCGAGGAATACTATCTCCATTGGTTTGAGGCCTTTGGGGAAGTCCAAAGTAAAACCCGAGAGCTTATGCTCAAAGTGGACAATATCATACCATTGTGGAGAGTCGTGTTCATTCTAACATAGTATCAGAGTCATGCCTTAAACTTAGATATGTCAATAGAATCCTCAAATGTCGAACAAAGGACTCCAAAAGAAAAAGGAGTCGAGGTTCGATTAAGGGGAGGCGTACTTTGTTCGAGGGGAGGTGTTGGATAAAAGTCTCACATCCGCTAATTTAGGGAATGATCATGGGTTTATAATCCAGGAATACTATCTCCATTGGTTTGAGGCCTTTTGGGGAGGCCCAAAGAAAAACCATGAGAGCTTATGCTCAAAGTTGACAATATCATACCATTGTGGAGAGTTGTGTTCATCAAACACAAAGCAGGTCTCGAAGGACAAGCACCCCGACACATGGCCCAAAGCCTATGTGTGTGTCAAACCAGGTTCTTGAACAAATTCTTAGGGCGAGCTACAACCTATCTAACTTCACCTTCTTACCTTGGTTCTTGCACAAATTCTTCAAGAATGGATTAAAGCTCTTGTATTATCATATGTATGAGAATTTGGCACCTACACATATGTATTCAAACCCATTCAAGGCACTTTAAGAAATCATATGTTTGGATCTAAATGGGTTTCAAATTGTAAAACCCAATACAAATCAAGTTCTTTATGAAAGCAAAAAATTTCAATGGGAGGTTCCAAATGTTGTATAAATACCACGACCAAAATGATGTTGGAGTTTACTGAAATTGTTAACGGCTTACAGATATTTTTATTATTTTAGTTTTTTTTTTTATATATATTAATTTTGTCGATTTTGTTTATATTATGGTATATGATTCTTATACAAGTCTGACCTTAGCTTAGTTGGTAGAGCGGAGGACTGTAGTGGTTGAAGAATCCCAAACCCATCCTTAGGTCGCTGGTTCAAATCCGGCAGGTTGGAGTTTTTAAAAGTTTAATACCTATGTACTATTGATATTAGTTTAAATTTTTTAGGTATTTTGTTGAATGATTATATATTGTGAATATAGATAATTAACTATATGTTGGTAACCTTTGAATTGATTCGTTGCATATCATTTGCATGTTTACCAAGGGTTGGGTAGGTAGTAATTATTTTAGGTGATAGCATCACAACTTCTGGTGCAAAGGAGTTTTGAATTTATTGCACAACTAAAAGTTTATATGTGATAACAATTTAAACTTGTAGGTCATAATATCCATGCAAGTATTCCCAACTATTTTTTTTTTTTTTTATTAACAAATCAAACAACCTGAATCCAATAAAGGGTTAGGTTGTGAAAATTTTCGGGTTAGGTTGGGTTACCAATCCAACCAACCCGAACTTTTGGGTTGTTCCAAAAAATTCTCTCAACCCAACCCAACCCGACCCGACCCGACCCATGTACACCCGTAACTTGTCTGATCGGTTGGGCTTTATGCCATAAAATCTCGTAGTTAAATATTTTATTTTTAATAATAATTTTGATTATTTTATATGCAATTTAACACTATTTATTATATGATAAATCTAAGGTTATTAATGTAATTTTGAACAATATGTAGTTGACAAATGGGTGGATCATGTTCAAGAAATAATCTAATGGGTTTAGGTATATGGATAAAGTTTGGTGTTTACCTGTGAGATTCTACCTCGGTTGGAAAGGAGAGTAGAACGAAACATTCCTTATAAAGGTGTGGAAACCTCTCCTTAACAGACGCGTTTTAAAACCATGAGGCTGACGGTGATACGTAACAGGTTAAAGCGGACAATATCTGCTAGCTGTGGGTTTGGGCTATTACGAATGGTATCGGAGTCACACACCGGGCAGTGTGCCAGCGAGGATGTTGGGCCTCTGAGGGGGTGGATTGTGAGATCCCACATCAGTTGGGAAGGGGAACCATACATTCCTTATAAGGGTGTGGAAACTCCTCTATGTCAGCGAGAACGCTTGGTCCCGAGGGAGGTGGAGCGTGAGATCCTACATTTGTTGGAGAGGAGAACCAAACATTCCTTATAAGGGTGTAGAAATCTCTCTGCGCCATCAAGGTGGATTGTGAGATCCCACATCGGTTGGAGATGGGAACCAAGCATTTCTTGTGGAAACCTCTCCGTAGCAATGAAGTGGATTGTGAGATCTCACATCGGTTGGAGAGGGGAACCAAACATTCCTTGTAAGGGTACGAAAACCTCTCCGTGCCAACGAGGACGCTTGCTCCAAAAGGGGGTGGATTGTGATAAAATAAGTCTACCCTTATATTATTTTTAAGAATTATCAAGATTGTAAACCACTCGTAAAATGTCACAACCAAAATTCTTTGGTATCAATTGTTGTGACGGAAGCGGAGGAAAGATCGATCGTACTCACACACCCACAAATATAAATTAAACAAAGAGACACAAAGATTTACATGGTTCGGAAGTAAGAAATTTCCCTACATCCACGGGTGATAGCTAATCCCTAACCAAAGTGTTTACAAGTGTATCTCACACTCTCACACTGCAAATTCTCTGTTACAAAGTTCTTCCCATTGCCTCGGGTCAAATACAAAATGACAATGACTCCACATCTTAAACAATGTTAGACAAACTTTTATATAAACATAGCAATACTAATTCTCATACATGAATCAAAGCATCACTAGCATACATAAATCAAGATGATTCAAGTACCAATATGAGATAATGTACCCATATGGGAGATAAACCAAATGAATCCAATAGATTCATGAATCAAAGCGGGGAATGTACCAAAAGTATTAATGAACCAAGTCTTGAATAATCTCCACCTTGGTAGAAGATCTCCAAGAATATAACTTATTTTGCTGCCACCAAGTCAACTAACTACTTTTCAGGAGTAACGGCCTTTGTCAACATATCCGCGACATTATTAGCGGTTCCAATTTTCAATAAATAAATGTCCCCTTCATCAACAATTCTCGAACAAAATGAAATCAGACATCAATATGTTTGATACGAGCATGATAGACTTGGTTCTTCGACAAACAAATAGCACTCTGGCTATCACAAAACACTTCTATTTGTTCCTGAGAAATAACTAAGTCACCAAACCATGAATCTAGGTTCTTTAAAAGCTATAGTGACTGTCAGATGCTCTGCTTCGGTGGTAGACAATGCAACAGTAGACAATAATTTTGAACGCCAACAAATAGGTCCACTAGCCATAGTGGACAGATAACCACTAATTGATCGTTACTTATCAATCTCCACTTGTCTCTCGGAAGCAATTGACATATCATCGACATACAAGATCAAATAGATAAACAAACCACACAATTGTCAAATTGACTATGAGTGTACTTATGCTCCCCCATGAAGTGATCAAAATTCAGATACCATTGACGAGGAGATTGTTTCAGCCTATACAAAGATTTCTTCAATCTACACTACTCGAAAACCAACTCACTGTGTCGTATATATTTCTTCTTCCAAATCTCCATGCAAGAAAACAATTTTTATATCAAGTTAAGCAAGCTAAAGATTAAATTAAGCGACCAAAACCAACAAAATTTGAATGGATGGAGATATTCACAATTCTTGAAAGTATGATTTCCAAAAAACAAATTCTAAAAACAAATAAGCAAGCTTGCAATGAGAAACTTATCTTCGACAATTGATGCTGAGTTTGAGTACGCCTGGTGGCCGATGAGGTTAAGTCTTTCACAATACCACAAATGTCGAAACCTGGCTCTATTGATACTAATTGTGGTACCCTAATGCCACAACCAAAATGCTCTAATACAAATTGTTGTAGCGGAAGTGGGAGCAAGATCAATCATACTCACACACCCACAAATTGTTGTAGCTTACCATGTCTATTAGTAGTCGTGAAGATATCACAAAAGTGGAGACCACTTCCAATTTCTTGTAGTACAACTCAGTGATGTCAAGCTTGTCTCAGTTTCATTAGTGCCTTATCGGGTGTAGAAATAGTTAGGGATCTCTGAACAAGGTCTTTGTTCATAAACTCGTCACAAGTGCTATAGACCACACAGGTAAACTCGGTAGTTAGTCAACACACGAGGTTGCTCCCCCACTTCATTGTGATGTTATGGTCTTGTGGAGGGGTTGCTAGCTAAGCTTTCACAAATGATATTCAAGTCTCATGACGCCATATCGTCTTTCATGTCAGCATGTTTGTGGAGGTTGCTCCTCTTCAACTTAGGATACCAGTGATTCACTTCCTAATCAATATAAGCCGCTAAATAAGAAGATCAAACAAGTTGGTTCACCGCAAAGCTCAGTTAGGTCGTTCAGGTGATTGTGCGACACTAGGTTAGGTGAACAACCTCCAAACCTTTATTGGGTTTGTAATACACAAGAAAACTGACTTAGGAACTTCTAGACAATCTAGAAGCTTAGATAGGTGTAGGAGCATTAGGTGTAGGAGCTTCTGCATGAACTTCCTAGAGTCTAGATTAGGTGTAAAAGCTTATGCATGAATTTCCTAGAGTCCAAATTAAAGCTCATGGTAACTTACTAGGTCATGGATGTTTAAAAGCCTACGGTAGGCTACTTACCAACTATTTTTATGCTCACCAGATATTACTTTTTTTTTCTCAAGTGATCAGCTGATTGGTTGACGTGGGAAGCATTCGGGAGTTATGCGACCACAGAGGAAGGTCATTCTAGAGAGTCAGTTCTTTTGGTATTTTGGCTATAGTTTGTTTGGTATCTCCTACCTTGGTCCCCGATTTTATATTAATACTCAAACAATCCTTCCAAAATAATAAATATATTTGATTTTATCTTTTAATGTTGTGTTATTTTTAAATTTTCAAAATTGTTTTATCGTACCTTTCTTAACACATTCTTGTGATTCAAAAGTCTAGATCATTAGACCAAAACGTTATGAGCAATTTTCATGAAGAAAGCTCGGTAAAAAATGACTCCAAGTCATCGAATCTAGTGGTGGAATATTGTTTTCTTTAACTTTCTTTCCAAAACCCTAACCTCTTCTTTTCTCTTTCTTTTTTCTTCTTTGTTTTCTTTATCCTCTCTTTTTTAACTGGCTTCATCATTCCCATGGTTACATCATAAGACCATGACCAAGACAATTTGCTTGTTATGCACCAGCTTCACATCTCTAACTAGTATCTTCATCGACTTCTCCCATATGAAGAATCCTCTCTAAAGAAAAGTGACTCATGTTCGATAACATATGAAGAGTCTGGGGTATACTTCTACGGTATAAACATATGGAACACGTTATGCACGGTGACAAGTGTAAGTGGTAGTGCTAATTTGTATGCCACTAGTCCTATATTCTCTAGGATCTCAAAGAGACCTACAAATCTTGTCTTCAACTTGCCCTTCTCCCAAATTTCAACACCCCTATCATAGGTGCAACTTTGAAAAAGACATGATCACCGGTAACAAACTCAAGTTCCTTCCTACGAGTGTCTTCGTAGTGCTTTTTGCCCGCTTTGTGCCTTCAGTATTCTTTATCTGATTTTTTGCACTACTGCATTAATAATCTAAACCAACTCCGACCCTAGAAGTTGTTGCTCACCTACCTCTTCCTAGAAGATAGAAGTTTGACACCTACACTCGTATAGAGTCTCTAAGGGGGCAATCTACATAGTCACATGTAGCTATTATTATAAGCAAACTCCATTAAGTACAAGTGTTCATCCCAACAACCAGCAAAGTCTATAACACAATGTCCTCAACATGTCCTCTAGAATCAAGTTCGACCTCTCAGTTTATCCATGCATATGTGGATGAAAAGTCGTACTTAACCTCAGTTACATACCCAACATCTTATGTAGACTCTTCTAGAAGTGCGAGGTGAACCTTGTTTCCTGATCTCACGTGATGAAAATTGCAATACTGTGATGATGGGCTATCTCTTTAACATACAACTGAGTGTACCTGTCCACTTGGTATGTGATTTTTCTAGGAATGAAGTGAGTTGTCTTTGTCCACATATCTATGAATGACCCAAATGATTGTGTAATTCTGCTTGGTGTTTGGCAAATCCAAGATAAAGTCAATAATCACGTCTTCCCACTTCCATAGATCAGCATTAGCAGTTGCCACAACCCCGAAGGTCGCTATCTCGGTTTATTTACCTATTGAAAGGTCAGACATTGACCTACGCACTCAATTATTCTTCATTTCGTGCCACTAGTAAGTAGTTTTTAAGCCCTCATACATCTTCATACTTTTGGGGTAGAACGTATAAGACATATAGTGGGCTTTAGTGATAATATCCTTCCAAATTTCCTCATCCCATGGTATGCATAGGCGGGCTTGCCACAACAAGTTGTCATTTTACGAGACGTAAACCCCTTTGGCCTATCAGTCTCTTACTATTCCTAGATCTTTTTGAGGTACCACCTAGGCTTGACTATGGCCAAGCGTATCTTAAGCTACTAAAACCCAACGAAAGAGAAAGATACGTGAATAATAATGTAGGTGTATGTGTCTATATATTGCATAAGTGGAGAAGTAATATATGATCATAGTTCAGTGAGATGATGCATATAATACTTGCATGCATAACTTGACTTCAATTCTTTATGAGTCGAAGATATATACTCATAGTATTTTGATCATATTGATAGTACATTTTATATCATGATATTTCATAAGGCATAACTGTGGTCATAAAGTCATATTAGCCATACTCAACATACATGGAAGTATATACATCACATCAACCTATATTAACATAAAAGTTCAATAACATGTACATAAATATCACGTATTGTTATTCATACAACAGACCCAACAATGCTCAAGGCAATCCAATAGTAAATTTACTTACGATTTTAGGCTTAAGTAGGTGCTCCTAAGCTCTCCTTATCTAATCATTCAAAGGTTTAGCTTTGATGTGATCCAATTTCACTTTCTTCCACGGTGTTACTTAACCTAAGTCAAACCTAAACAATGAGAAATAATCTTAATTGGCTAAAATAGTAGTTCACTGACATTTTCGAACTTTAAATAGGTTCAAAATGCTTATGATCTAAAATAGGTAAATCGAGCCACAATTAGCCATGTCGAGCAAAGGAGAGTCGGTTGGAGCCACCACGTCAAGCGCAAGGGGAAATGGCTATTCGAAGTTGTACACAAATTATAGCCTAGAGCTGCATGCCTATTGCATATGATAGAGGCAGCTAGGAGCATATAGAGGGATGGGTTGCAGCCATTTAGTTCTGAGCACGCATCTGCGATTTGTTGGGCTTGTTTCGTGGATTAAGGTTCGGTTGAGCGCACTCAGATTGGACCGTCTAAAGAATTCGTGGACATGGGGCGAGGCTGTTAGGTTGAGCATCTGTCTGCATTATGGGTTAATTGAGAGTTGGATGTCACACTGATGCTTGACAAGGGTGTTGCCTCATGTCCGTTAATTGAGAGTTGGATGTCACACTGATGCTTGACAAGGGTGTTGCCTCATGTCCATTCTAAACCCTTTTACCTTACTTCAATGTAAGTTAGTTATTTATTATTTTATCATTTTAATTTATGTGTATGTCTACACTTCTCAAAGTTGATTGTTATCAAAATACTATAGGGAGATACGAAGGTTGTCAATCCTTCCTGCCCATAATATATGCTATGAATGTTGTTATTGTTCCTTATTGCTTGCAAGCTTATAACGTTACTTTCTCAAATTGATTTTAAGATGTTTTATTTAACTTTCTCTGACCTCGCTTTTTTAAATTTTGTTTTTTAAGAGTGGGGTTATAGACTTGATGGTTGGTTGAGATTGAAGAACTGACGTTCTATTTACGAGAAGTTTTTGGCGATCTTTGACTTTTGGAATCTTGTATGAGTGAGAATGTCACAAAAGTTGATAAGATTGATAGTTAGCTAGCTACCTAGATGAGATACCCATCCAAGAATTGATGCCCACGATTGAGACCGTGGGTCAAATAAAGTCATATGAACCGGTGGCATGAGCGTGAGGGTAGCTCGACGAACTCTATTGCCCACATGGAGGAATACACCATAGAGCCTCCTCTGAGGTCCCTTTCACCCTTTGCTCGACACTTAAACCACTTTGACTACACTTTCAAATGGCTCACGACTTCTTTATTCAACACTTGGGATTCTATTGACATTGTCCACTTTTAGCATAAACTCTCATGACTTTGCTTTTTGTTTCCGTAGCAAGTCTCACACCAATGAAGATGGTGTTTTGTTTCCGTAGCAAGTCTCACACCAATGAAGATGGTGTTTCTTACCTCTAAACCCATGATCATCTCTGTGGGACTACTGCTCCCAATAATCCTTAACATCCTCGTTCTGCTTTATATGTAAGAGGGACCTATCGAGTGTCTGAATGCTCACAAAGAGCGACTCTTTATGCCTTCCACATTAAATTTGGTGAATTCATTAGCTGAATATGAGATGATTTTAGTTGAAACATCGCCAATTGAAAGCATTGAGAACCCTTACATGGAAGCCCCCTTACTTCAAAACATAGTGGGAGAGATGGAAGAGTAAGTGTAACAAGGTCTTATGTACGAGACATGAATTAACCATGTATCAGTTAAGAGAACTATGACCATCATACACAATTTCGTGACAGAGACTGAAGCAATATACTATAACATCAAGATATTCAAAAGATAAAAGTCATCAATTTAGCAACCCTACCTATAATACAAATACTACCCAATTGAAAAAAAAATATATACATATGCAAGATAGTGAAAAATGTTAGTACATGTTAGAAAAAGAAATATATTCTTCCATCTCATAAATTTACGTGTACTTCATATTAGAACTTCATATTAGAACGTTCTCACAAAAAAATTTGTCTCACTTCACGAAAAATTAAATAACTCTCTATATTTAATTTCTTAAATAAATATCAAAACCCATTTATAAAAAAAACAAAAAAGAAGAAGAATAAGAATGATTTTTTTTTTTTTTTTTTTTTTGGTATCACTAACACGTTAATATAAACATGAGATCTCAACCACCTTAATTAAAACAGGAGCCACAAGTAAAAATTCATATCAAAATCTCGAGGAGAGTTTTGAAGTTATTGTCTGGAGCCCTACTCGACCCTCTTCGAGCTTGTCTTTGACACTCGTGTCGTCTCTCTCTCGAACTTAGCGTATGCCTTAGCTTCAATGCACATTCTTGGTGCATTGGATGATGCACTGTCCTCCTCTCGTATCATGACACTTCTCAATCTTGGAACTCATGTGGTCGGATAGATGTCACTTGAAGGGTCCCCTTGTCTGTCTTGTGTGGAGGTCACAATCTATAATCTTGGGACTCATGTGGTCAGATAGATGTCACTTGAGGGTCACCCCTTGTGTGTCTTGTGTGGAGGTCACAATCTACTTCATGTCAGTGATGTTGTGACATGCTCCTTCCGGCAATAAACGAGGGTTTTCTTCCTTTCGTTGGGCTTGAAAAGCCTATGATTAGAGGGAGGCTCGTTGGGACAGGAAACATTCGGCCTTCCACTAGCCTTTTCTTTCTTTTTTTCTTTTTTTAATGAAATTGGGTCAGTTCATGACCTAGTTTTTGTGCCTATAAACTTGAAACGAACCCAAAGGAACTCGAATCCAAAAAGATAAAAACAAACCAACCTAACCAAAAAAGTTATGAATAATGAAAATTTGAGAAAAAAAGAAAATGAAATCTAGGAAGCTTTTGAAAAATTTGGGCAACTCTCCCTCCACACTCATTTTGATTCAAACTTGTTTCTATACCTTCATCGTGGGCTGAGGAGGCCTATAACTCATTAACATGAAATTATGTGCCGCTATTGACTCACGAACTAGAACCTGGGACCTTTAAAATTGGAGAGCACTAAGAGACCTTTAAAATTGGAGAGCAGTAAGAGACCTTTAAAATTGGAGAGCACTAAGAGTTATAGAGTGACCCTAGATTAGTCATATTATTAAAATGTAAAGGAGTCAATGTCCAAATTTATAGGATTCAAAACAGACATATTATTGATTCATGGCATTCCAAGAAGTTTGTAGGATAAAATGAAGAAAGGCTGAAGAAAAATGAATTAGGCACGCCCAAGAAGAAGATTGGCTATAACCAAGATGATACTACAAATATCTTCCACAGTCTTCCCGTTGCTAGACAACGCCGATGGGTCCTTCGGCGGCTGCGTGAAGCTGTCCAGACAGTCGCCGGCCTCCGTCATAGCTGCAGACGCCTTAATGTTGACGCCATTGTAGTCACCTTTCCCCAAGTCGTTCTTTCCATCCTCGATGTCGCCGGCGGCATCGTCGTACTGTTCAGCACAGGTGGCATATCGCTCTTTAAGCTTGGGATCAGCTGCCTTGGACGCCAGGGACTGGGCGAGGGCACGGGTTTGAGCAACCTTGTCGTGGGCGAGGTTGAGGGTGAAAGTGGCCAGCCCTTTTAGGTCTGTAGTGCCAGCTGATTTCAACACGTTAAAGCAAAAAGAAGGGTTTCTAGTTTTCTTGCAGATGGTGGAAACGATGTCGTCTTGGGAAGCCGCTTGCATGGGTACCATCCCATTGAAGAACAGTACTAAGAGGACAATCCTAAAGACTGCAAGAAAACTAGAAGATGCCATTTTTTATTTTGATTTTTCTGTCTGTTTTGCTCAATTAATCCGTAGGGAGGGTTCACATATTTATACACTCACAAATATTCCTTTGAATAGCTTTCACGTTAGAATTTTAAGTAAAACGCTATTAAAAGAAAAACGAACAAAAATAGACAGAATAGGTTAAGCTTTTTTCTCTCTAAACCCAATCACAAACTTGGCTTAGTTATCATGCACTTTTTTAGACAATACACCGTCTTGCTCCATGTGCCACTCTCGTGTTAACCTTGACTGACTACACATGAGAGTCATAACTTTACTCTCTTCTTGGTAAGATTATAACCGTTCTCCTCTACTTAAACTAATAATATTTATTATACAAAAAAAAATCAAGGTTATTAATGTAATCTTGAACCATAGTTTTCATGTATGTGAGAGGATAATATTGATAAATAACCTGAAGAATATATAGTACATGAATAGTGCTAATACGTCGACAAATATTTGTTTTGCCAATATTTTTTGTTGTCCTCACGAAAAGTAGTCCTTGCAATCGTTGTGTGTTTTGACGTAAGGAATGTGAGTCAATAAACTCGACATGGTTAAAATCATGGATGTGGGAATCGTGCATTGAGAAGTTAGTAAGTCAACAAGCTCGACTTGGTTAAAATCATGGGATGTTGAAAAGTTAGTAATCATGGAACATTTCGGGGCAATCATGAGATAACGGAGACCAACATCAGCCCATAATTTTCTGCAAGTTTGTTAGAGGCAATCATGAGATAACTCAGCCGGGGATTTTCTGGGTCGGATAGAGGCAATCATGAGATAACCCAGACCATCCTCAGTCCGAGAACTTAGAAGTTTTTTGGAGTTAGCGAACTACTACGGAAGGTTTCTTTCTAGGACTTATTCAAACCTTGACATAAGGAGTTTTTGGTGTATGGGCTAATGCTAGCACTATTTTATGGTTCAAGCATGGTGTACAACGATGCCTCGAGAAAAGGATTGGGGTTGCGTGTTGGTGTTAATGAAGAAGTGATTGTATATGGCTCCTAATAGCTTAAGAAATATGAGCGTAACTACCTAACCCTCGATTTGGATATATACTCATAGTATTTTGATCATATTGATAGTACATTTTATATCATGATATTTCATAAGGCATAATTGTGGTCATAAAGTCATATTAGCCATACTCAACATACATGGAAGTATATACATCACATCAACCTACATTAACATAAAAGTTTAATAACATGTACATAAATATCACGTATTATTATTCATACAACGGACCCAACCATGCTCAAGGCAATCCAAGTAATGTTATTCATACAACCGACCCAACCATGCTCAAGGAAATCCGATTGTAATATTACTTACGATTTTAGGCTTAAATAAGTGCTCCTAAGCTCTCCTTATCTAATCATTCAAATGTTTAGCTTTGATGTAATCCAATTTCACCCATCTTCCACAATGTTACTTAACCTAAGCCAAGCCTAAACAATGATAAATAATCTTAATTGGCTAAAATAGTAGTTAACTGACATTTTTGAACTTTAAATAGGTTCCAAATGCTTATGATCTAAAATAGGTAAATCGAGCCACAATTGGTCATGTCTAGTGAAGGTGAGTCGGTTCGAGCCACTAAGTCAAGCGCAAGGGGAAATGGCTATTGGAAGTTGTACACAAATTATAGCCTACAGCTGCATGCTTGTTGCATATGACAGAGGCAGCTAGGAGCACATAGAGGGATGGGTTGCAGCCATTTAGTTCTGAGCATGCATCTGCGATTTGTTGGGCTTGCTTCGTGGATTAAAGTTCTGTTGAGCGCACTCAGATTGGACCGTCTAAAGAATTCGTGGACATGGGGCGAGGCTGTTAGGTTGAGCATCTGTCTGCATTATGGGTTAATTGAGAGTTGGATGTCACAGTGATGCTTGACAAGGGTGTTGCCTCATGTCCATTCTAAACCCTTTTACCTTACTTCAATGTAAGTTAGTTATTTATTATTTTATCATTTTAATTTATGTGTATGTCTACACTTGTCAAAGTTGATTGGTCTCAAAATGTACTATAGGGAGATACGAAGGTTGTCAATCCTTCCTGCCCATATTATATGCTATGAATGTTGTTATTGTTCCTTATTGCTTGCAAGCTTAGAAGGTTACTTTTTAAAATTGATTTTAAGATGTTTTATTTAACTTTCTCTGACCTCGCTTTTTTAAATTTGTTTTTTACGAGTGGGGTTAGAGACTTGAGCATAGGTCATCTATACCAACGACAACCTAAGTCTTAGTTGCCTTACTTACTCGAGGACAAGAGTAAATCTCGTAACTGTTGGGTTTTATGTCCTAAAACTCATAGTTTGTAAACAAAAACATATTCTATTTTCCATAAAGTTATTATGTTGTTTATTCAGTAAAGATTGTTATTGAATAAAGTGAACTTCACGATCATTAATCTAAATCCAATAAACTAAGAACACTCTTGCTATAGTATGATTACTTGAACTATATGTAGAAGACATAAGAGTGGATCAAGATGATCTATAGTATAAGGATAAGGCTGAGTACCTTATTCTCGGGACACTATGAATGCGGCCCACTTTTGTATATGATATAAACAATGAGATCACTAAATTGTACATGTGGAGACATGTGAGTGGGGGCGTCCTATGCAATGAGTATTGCATAAGATCGGACCATGAAGAAAACCACTCTCACTTTATAATGTCGTTTACTGTTGAGACTGATTTTCTTTTCATTCGATGACCCAGGTAACTCGATCTTAATCCTGAGCTAACCATGAACTCCTGTTTATTCGGAATTATCCTGAGATTTGCATGGATGAGAGTGGCTCGAGTTTGCAGACTCAATAGGCCTCCCATTTCAGGGGTAAGACTGGGTGAATAGCTGGAGACATGGGGTGCAAGATGAAATTCGCTCCTACCCACTTTTAGGGATAGAAGAGAGGTAGTTCCCTTAAGCACTGACTCCAGGTCTTGAACAAGGGGCCCCAC
The DNA here is from genome assembly GCF_057944985.1 of Cucurbita pepo subsp. pepo. Classification (NCBI taxonomy): domain Eukaryota; kingdom Viridiplantae; phylum Streptophyta; class Magnoliopsida; order Cucurbitales; family Cucurbitaceae; genus Cucurbita; species Cucurbita pepo. The sequence goes on along the minus strand of NC_141799.1, from coordinate 11,314,777 downwards.
CCTCTCATTGGTCTGAGAGGGATTCGGTTTACTGGTTGGACCACAAACCAATTGTTCATTAGAGGATCAGTGAGACATAAGGAACAAGAAGTAACTTCAGGGGTAAAACGGTAAATTGACCCAGCTCTAGTTACAAACAACCTGTGAAGGATCGACTTACTAATCATGGTTATATCAAATGGACAGAAATATATCTATAGTGAGGGGAGTGCAACTACTAGGCTATAGTGGAGTGTCCTAGTTGTTAACGAATGTTGGTTAACAAGGTTAATGAGTTTAACCGGTTAATCTTTTATCGTTGGAGCCCATAATCTATAGGTCCATTAGGTCCCTCTGCTAGCTCATATCGGACTAAACCATAGAACAGCGTGACAAGTGAGTTCGAAGTGTTCGAATTCAAATTAGGGAATATGCGCTACATATATACGATATATTTAACCGCATTTTTGTTTTATTTACGAATTAAACAAAAAGAGAGAATCTGAGATATTTAAATAAGATTTAAATATCTTAATCAATTATGTGTCGGAATTGATTGGGATTGGCATTTGAATTAATATTAAATATTAATTAAATAGTTTAATTAATCATTTAATATTACTTTAATTTGAAATTAATTATTCAAATTCATTGTTGAATTAAAATGAAGAAAGTCAAAATGTTGACTTCATCTAATGGAAGAATCCATGTTAGTGGAATTTTGAGGTGTCAAAATTTGGTTTAACCAAACTTGCATGCTTGCCAAATAAACCCCACAAGTTTGAGTGAAATTTTGAGTGTCAAAATTTGGTGATCTCAAATTTACATGAACATGCAAACATGAATCTATAAATAGAGTGATCATGGTACATGAAAGGTCTTCTTGGCGAAAAACCTTGAGAAAAAACCTCTCACAAACACTGTAACGACCCTAAATTTCCACATACTCAGAGTCGCTACTAACGTCTCATGCTCATCTATAATGCAGAAATATAACTCTTACATGAACATAGTTGATAACGTAAACTTCAAAAAAACGTTTAAAACAACTTCTTCTCTGGAAAACACATCCATGGTCTTACGTGTTTAAATATGAAATACTGAAATTTAAAGAAAACAAAAACAAATACAAATAATTTAAAACAATAAAATGCAAAACAATCTATTCTAACTCAAGACTAGAAATTTAAATATGAATCTACCCTATGCACGTGCCACAGTCTCTGCTCGCGATGCCGCCGTCCTCCGTACAAGTGCGCCTTGCCTTTACCTAAAAAATGATGTGGCACACGGCCTGAGTATTTCAAAGAATACTCAGTAAGTGGCCCCACTATAGGGGCTATGCAAATGCAAACACATGCAATAATGATTTAGGGACCTATCTCTAATCATCTTAGGGGTGGCCTCCAGTCTCGGACAAATTGGATGTGTAGTACTTCCCTACACACGACTCACACGTGCGAGTGTGAATCCCCAGGGCGCTCGCACACCCCCTGGACCCTCTGGTCAAGCTAATCTGTAGCGACGTCCGGAGGTCAGCGGAACCCCATAGTGTCATGCGCCTCATGAACACCCTCATCTGTGTGCATTCGCACCTGTGCGCATTCGCGCTCATCATATGGTGCGCGTCCGCACTCATCATCTCTAGGGGAAGTAGCCCTATGCTTATGAACATACAATATGCATGAGGTCCCTCTAAATCCATCATAATGTCTCTTCTGACACAACCCTCTAGTCTCATCTCTTTGTTACTCTAGGTAACAGATACTCGTGGATATTTATATTAATATCATTTTTACGCTCTTAGGGTTGTGTCCTATGTCGATCTAACGACATGATGCAATATGGCACTCATCATCATATAGCATGCTCAATATGGAAAACGTCATCATATTAAGGTAAACGTCATCATATCAAGTACGACATTCATCAAAATATATATATACTGAGCACATCATCAAGAATCGTAACTCACACATCATCATAACTCATACATCATCATAACTCACATACTGCATCGTATGACATAGTTCATACATCATCGTAACTCATACAATTTTTTAGCCTATCCTATAGTAAGACCACTTACCTGGTTAGCTTATACGGGTGTCACCAATTTATCTTTAATGAAAGTTCGATTTTCCCCTTTGTATCCAAGCCAACCTATATGAATCCATAGCATCAATTTCATGTCCAATTCTCTAACTCTTACAATGGTTCATGTGCTAAACTTCATGCGAGCATTAAAAACTTTGCATGGATAAAGTCTTGGAACGTTATAATATACATCTAAATATATATACATATTATATATATATTCTATTTATATTAAGATTTCATTTTCTATTTTTTATTTCGAGTGACTACTTTCTTGTCTTCTGATATTCTTCCTATACTCTGCTTTTTTTTCTCTCAATTTTTGTTCAAAACATATTTTTCACCAATTTTTTAATCGATTCTTATTAATCATATTATTGGTCAATCCCATCCATTCTTAATCCCAACTCTTCCCTTTTGTTTTTCTCTGTCTTCTGATTTAGTATTTATTTTCTCTGTTATTTCTGTCCTCCTCTCTTTATTATTTTTTTTACTCCCTTTTTAGTTTTGTCCTGCCCTCTTTATTTTTTTTTTCTTTTCTATGCATTTCTTCTTTCTTTCCTTTTGATTTTTTCTCTCTATTTTTTTTTTCTTTTCTTTGCATTTCTTCATGTCTCTTCTTCTTTTGGTTTTGTTTACCGTATTTGGCCTCCTATATATCTATATCTATATCTATATATATATATATATTTTTTTCTCTTTTCTTCCGAATTTTGTTAACAATATTCTGGCCTCTCTACAGGCTCTCTGTCTTTCTCTGGTTTTCCCTTTTTTTTTTTTCTTCCTTTTAATTCTTTTATCATTCAAATTCACAGATATCACATATAAATTCTTCTTCCCAAATCTTTCCTTTCTTATTTACTACTTGTTAATTTTTTTAAACAGAATCTTCTCTTTCCTCTCTCTCTCCTGTATTTACTTCTTATCTTCCATTTTTTTTTCTCTATATATATATATTTTTTTATTCTATTTACAAATATTAGCCTCGTTATAGTTAATTTTCTATAACGTGATAACGAAAATCTAAATAGATGGGCAGGGAAAAGAGATCTGATTTTGAATAATTAGACAAAGGACTTATTTACTACTTGTTAATTTTTTTAAACAGAATCTTCTCTTTCCTCTCTCTCTCCTGTATTTACTTCTTATCTTCTATTTTTTTTTTCTCTATATATATATTTTTTTATTCTATTTACAAATATTAGCCTGGTTATAGTTAATTTTCTATAACGTGATAACAAAAATCTAAATAGATGGGCAGAGAAAAGAGATCTGATTTTCAATAATTAGACAAAGGAAAGGAAATCGATAGCATAAATGAAAAAGAGATCTGAGAGATGACTTAATGTAATAAGAAAGCAAGATCTCTCTCCAATAATTAAATCTCCACTCTGTTGTAAATCTGGTTTGTTGGTATTTTTTTCTTTTTTTTATTGTAGGAACCACCCATGAATCCTGTATTCTGATTTGGGAATCTTGTTGTTGGTATTTTTTTCTTTTTCTTTTTTTATTGTAGGAACCACCCATGAATCCTGTAACCACCCATATCCTGTAGTCTGATTTGGGATTTTGACTGAGTTGGTTGAAGAGAGATAGTTGGGGGAGGAAGGGGTTAGTGGGGAGTAGTTTAGGGAAAATATTATTTTAATTATTTAATTATTATTATTATTTTTTTTTTTTTGGCTCGTTACAAACACTCTCTTCATATATATACAAAATCCCTCCCAAGTTTAGTCACTCACCGGATTCCACAATCCCGTTCTAAGGCCGGAGGATAGTGGAGAAGACGGTAGTGGTGGTTCGAAACCGGTTCGTGAGGAAAAAGGTTAGTATTCAAACTCATTAAGTTTTAATACTTATGAACATGCTAGTTATTTACTATGATTGATGTTCTAAAAGTGCCTAAGATTCAAATTGCTTCCGCATGTGTTATATTAACACCATCAGTAACGATCGCGTTGAGTCCTTAAAGAATGTGATTGTGATAGTGATGGTTGGTATGAGAGTCAAGTTTTCTCCTAGAATTCAAATTAACAAACATGTCCGCTATGAAATAGAGCAAGTCCCAGGTTGATGGTTGGTTGAGATTGAAGAATTGAAGTTCGATTTACGAGAAGTCTTTGACGATCTTTGATTTTTGAAATCTTGTATGAGTGAGAATGTCACAAAAGTTGATAAGATTGATCGTTAGCTGGCTACCTAGATGAGATACCCATCCAAGAATTGATGCCCACGATTGAGACCGTGGGTCAAATAAAGTCATATGAACTGGTGGCATGAGTGTGAGGGTAGCTCGACGGACTTGTCACGACCCAATTTTTTAGGCTTCAAAAAACCGAATCATGACTAAGAAGACGAAATTGAAACAAACAAAAAGAAAATAAATGAAAAGAAAAGTAGTGTAAAAGATAAAAATACCATTTAATTAAAACAAAATAGAGAAAAGATTTGTTTCAAATTATTACAAAAGAAATTACAAATATAAAGTGAAATACAAAAGACTCTAAAAGACCGATCCTCCAGAACGACACCCCTCTACGACAGTGCAGCTCTCGAACACCTCCCCGTATCAACTGGTACCTGAAAAGAAAAAAGGGAAGAAAGGGGTGAGTATAAAAATACTCAGTAAGTAGCCTACTTGTAGGCTCTTTTCGCATCCTTATCTTGGTAAGTATCCACGGTCTTTCTCGGGTTTCTAAGGAGAGTGATCTAAGCTACAACTCTCTTTTCTGTATCTTAGGAGGCTTGCCCATCTTATGCAGTGAAATGGTCAGTGTCCTGAGGTGAGGCGTGACCTCATAAGTAAATCTGAGGGGATCGTATGGCTAGATCTGAATACGTGACTCTCTCTGAACATCATCCGTAGAGGTTAGCTGACAACCCTCTCACGGGATCATACATCCACTAAATTCGGGGTGCGACCCCTTGTGTGCCGGTCAGCTACTAAGTCATCCTACGTGGCTCCACGTCCCCCACTCAGGGATGGGTTTCTACGGCCTAGGAGTCCTGTTCAGAAGGCCCCTTAGTTATCACCACTAGGTCTGGGCACCTGTCACACTTCCCAATCCAAATCTGCCAAGCTCAACTATCTTCGTACCGGAGCTCTGTCTCGATGGTACGGTATCGGAGTAGAGAGGGAAGTGGAGGTTCTGATGACATTACCCACACTGCTCAACTATAGCGGGCTACCTACAGTTACCGTGGTGTTCTACTATCCTTTCTAGGGTGGAACTTGGTGGCTTAGACTTGGATTCATGCATCTCTAGGATTCTCGTGCCTGGTCTCACAAACCTATCGGGTTTGGAATTCTGGGCTCTGGATCTGCCAGTAATCTTTTTGCGGGTCTATATGCACGGTGTTCTAGAGGTATCCCAATCTAGGATCTAGTCTAGCTACTTAGTCACAAGCACCCTAATCTATGCTCGTAATTCCTTCCTATTCAATAAGAAAGATAACACAAGCAATCATCATGTATAGGAGTTCACACGCAACAGTTCATGCAATATTAACAAACATGCTCAACGGGAAGATAACGTCCATCTTCACCCGGAGCGCAGATTTCACAAGTTTCCCATCCTCCTCATGCATACATACTTTATTAGAATCTCAATCAAAACAGATTTAATAAACATTTCATATCTAGCTTTCCTTAATCATTTCATTTTCGCAGTTTCCATACTAATATGCTAGGTCCGGCTAGCTAAGTTTATGGATGGTAGTATGCATGCTCGTTCCTAGCGGTTCCTACAAGTATTGCTCGTGGGAATCCAAATGGCTACTTACATGGAATTTCCTTAAAAATTCTGGAAGTACTGCTCGTGGGAATCCAAAGGTTCTAAAAATTCTGGAATTTCCTTAATAGGTCCTAATTCGCATAAAAATAGGATCAGAGTTGAAATCGGGGCGAAAAACGAGCAAACGGAGGTCGAACAGAGGGAAAAAGGTCACTCACGCGCCTACACGCGCGCTGACACGCTCTGAAGGGTGTACTACGCGTGATTTCCCGCGCAGTCGTGAGCCAGCGGTCGGTTCGGTTCGATTTGCGTGGTTCAGACTCAGGCCGACCCGGTTGCGCGCGCCTGATTTGCGTGGTTCGGACTCAGTCGTGAGCCAGCGGTCGGTTCAGTTTGATTTGCGTGGTTCGGTCCTGCCGCGCTCCTCTGTTCGTCGACCGACACGTGGCAGCGATGCCTCCTCTCTCCTGCGTTTTTCCAAATTTCCAGAAACGTGAGTTTTGGCATTTTCGATCCATTTTCTTCCAATTTTTATACCATCCAATCCGTAATCTGAATCAACAAGCTCTTTTCACAAATATTGTAGGTCTCATATTCTATTTTTACAATATATTTTTCTTGTATTTTTTTGGTAATCACAGGTCTTATTATTTGAGTTTGAATTTGGAGAAAAACACGAGTTCTTACCGAAAATCGCATTTTCTTGAAACTTCGATTTTCATCCAGAAACTTCAAGAAACCTATGTGAATCTTACTTTAGTTACATACCTCAAAAAAACTTCTGATCTAACGCTCAAGAAATTCCTCAGATCTAGATAAAATCGAAACACGAAGTTCGGAATCTTACTTTGTCCGTTCTCGGATTTTCTTGTCGGAATGAGTGGATCCACCACCCAAACTCCTTTTCCAGCACCGAGAGAAGTATTGCTTCGAAGTTTCTTGTCTTGGATTCGATCTCCAACGCAGTTTGTCTTCTCTGCTCTTCCTCTCTCCCAAACCCTAACTTCTTCTCTTTTTCTCTTTCTAACTAGACCCCTTGGTAAGAGTAGGGGCAAAATGACCCTTTTGCCCCTATGTTGTTATTTTATTTTATTTTATTTATTTATCTAAAAATTCGCGTATTACATAGGAAACGGTCACCGGATGCCAAATAATGTGTGACCATGTTGTAAGGGATGCTAGGAAAACGGATGCTAGAAAATGGCCACCAGATGCCAAATTCGAATTTTAAATCTGAACATGGGTCATTACAAATTGTATATACAAATTGTATCAGAGCGATACCTCTCCCTGTAAGATGTGGTTTGGGGAAGAACTAAAGCGAAAGCGGTATGTGACAGAGTCAAAAAAGGGTACATGAAAGAATCGAGACTGAGTGAGAGCGATCCTGAGTATAGGATGAATAAGAGAAGCTTAAAGAAAATGAAAATTACTTATACCAACAAGGTGCACATTTTTTTCGGGGGCTTAGGCACTCCATTTACTTATACCAACAAGGTGCACATTTTTTTCGGGAGCTTAGGCACTCCATAGTTAAAGTAGGATTTATTTGGAACCTCCATAGTTAGTTAAAGCAGGATTTATTTGGAACACTTTTGGACAAAGTATATTTTTAAGAGTATTATTGAAACTTTTATAAATCTATATTTTTTCTTTTTCATTTTTACGAAATTAAATTTTTATGAACTTAGGCATAAAATATATAAAAATTGGAAGAAAAATGAAACAAACAAAATTAATTACATAAATATTTTTATCTAACTCTTCGGTTATACAATTATACAAGTTTTTCAATTTTTTATTCATTAATAAACAAGGAAAAAGAAATCAAGTAACATAAACTTTGAAACCACATTCTTAATTTTATTATATATACATTAACTATTTATGAATAAATAATTATATATACATTAACTATTTATGAATAAATAATTATATATACATTAACTATTTATGAATAAATAAAATATATATACATTAACTATTTATGAGTAAATAAAATATCGATTTGAAATAAATAAATTATTATAAATTTAAGTCTAGGCCACTATATAATTATTTAGATGGTTCGTGTTTAAGATTCCAAACCCAAATTTTCTCTTTGTTTCTTGATCTTATCTATCAAAAAACATCGACACAGAACGAGAAGAAGTGAGAAGTGTCTATAAGAACAGAACAAGAAGTGAGAAGTGTCTATAAGAACAGAACAAGAAGTGAGAAGTGTCTACAAGAACATGTACTAAAATAAGTGTAACAACACGCTCAAGCTCAGCTAGAGCGTTTTAGTCTGCATAAATATACCTCTATAATATAACCAATCCCGAGTAAAACCTTAGCTTCGAAAGTTTTGGTTGGAAACTCTGTTCCAATTTGTTTGGCATCAAAAGTGATGTAATACAAGATACCCGTTACAGCTTCTTGATTAGCCTTCAAGATTTTTACAAACTCAAAGTTTGTACTCTAGCCAGGTTTGATGATAAGGGGTTAGAATAAGAAGGTTTAATAAAAGAATAGAAAGCTTATGAAGGTAGAGTAAAAATATACATACATTCAAAAGGATTTGAAAGCTTATGAAAATAGGGTAAAAATATACATACATTCAAAAGGATTAGAAAGCTTATGAAGGTAGAGTAAAAATATACATACATTTAAGAGGATTAGAAAGCTTATGAAGGTGAGTAAAAATATACATACATTCAAGAGGATTAGAGAGCTTATGAAGGTAGAGTAAAAATGTACATACATTCAAGAGGATTAGAAAGCTTATGAAGGTAGAGTAAAAATGTACATACATTCAAGAGGATTAGAAAGCTTGAATTAGAAAGCTTATGAAGATAGAGTAAAAATATACATACATTCAAGAGGATTAGAAAGCTTATGAAGATAGAGTAAAAACATACATACATTCAAGAGGATTAAAAAGCTTATGAAGGTAGAGTAAAAATATACATAGATTCAAGAGGATTCAAGAGGATTAGAAAACTTAAGAGTAAAAATATACCTACATTCAATACGATTCAAGAGGATTAGAAAGCTTAGGAAGGTAAGTAAAAATATACATACATTCAAGAGGTTTGAGGGGTTATAAAAAAAGGTTACTAAGGTAGAGTAAGAATAGACATACATTCCAGAGGTTAGAGGTTTGAGGGGTTAGAAAAAAAGGTTACTAAGGTAGAGTAAGAATAGACATACATTCCAGAGGTTAGAGGTTTGAGGGGTTAGAAAGAAAGGTTACTAAGGTAGAGTAAGAATAGACATACATTCAAGATTACATTCAAGAGGTTAATAAAGGGTTCAAGAGGTTAATAAAACGTTAGATAAAAAGGTTATGAAGGTAGGGTAAAAATAGACATACATTCAAGAGGTTCAACAAGGGGTTAAAAAGAAAGGTTACTAAGGTAGAGTAGAAATAGACATACATTCAGGAGTGCATTCAAAAGGTTAATAAAGGTTTAGATAGAAAGGTTATGAAGGTAGGGTAAAAATAGACATACATTCAAGAGGTTCAACAAGGGGTTAAAAAGAAAGGTTATGAAGGTAGAGTAGAAATAGACATACATTCAAGAAGTTCAAGGGGTTAGAAAGAAAAGTTATGAAGGTAGAGTAGAAATATACACACATTTCAAGAGGTTAAAGGGGTTAGAAAGAAAGGTTACGAAGGTAGTGTAGAAATATACATACATTCAAGAGGTTCAAGGGTCAAGAGGTTAAAGGGGTTAGAAAGAAAGGTTATGGAGGTAGTGTAAAAATACACATACATTCAAGAGGTTCAAGGGATTAATACATTCAAGAGGTTCAAGGGGTTAGAAAGAAAAGTTATGAAGGTAGAGTAGAAATGTATAGACATTCAAGAGGTTCAAGGGGTTAGAAAGAAAGGTTATGAAGGTGGAGTAGAAATATACATACATTCAAGAGGTTCAAGGGGTTAGAAAGAAAGGTTATGAAAGTAGAGTAGAAATATACATACATTCAAGAGGTTCAAGGAGTTAGAAAAAAAGGTTATGAAGGTAGAGTAGAAATATACACTAGAAAGAAAGGTTATGAAGGTAGAGTAGAAATATACACATTCAAGAGGTTCAAGGGGTTAGAAAGAAGGGTTATGAAGGTAGAGTATAAATATACCTACACTCAAGAGGTTCAAGGGGTTAGAAAGAAGGGTTATGAAGGTAGAGTAGAAATATACATACATTCAAGAGGTAAGGTAGAGTAGAAATATACATACATTCAAGAGGTTCAAGGGGTTAGAAAGAAGGGTTATGAAGGTAGAGTAGAAATATACATACATTCAAGAGGTTCGAGGGGTTAGAAAGAAGGGTTATGAAGGTAGAGTAGAAATATACATACATTCAAGAGGTTCAAGGGGTTAGAAAGAAGGGTTAGAAAGAAGTTATGAAGGTAGAGTAGAAATATACATAAAGGAGGGGTATGAAGGGGTATGAAGGTAGAGTAGAAATATACATACATTCAAGAGGTTCAAGGGGTTAGAAAGAAAGGTCAAGAGGTAAGAAAGGTTAGGAAGGTAGAGTAAAAAATATACATACATTTTCAATGTTGTACTGACCAATAGCTTTCTCCGCACACTCTCGAAGTCTTGGTTTAAGTAGAAATTGCTCAGCAACAGGTAAAAAACATAGGTGTTGGAAAAAATGGGTACATCAAAACCCTGTGTGAATATAATATAACAAAATAAAATAATAATAGAATTCATTAAACTAGAATAAAAGTAAAGGGAATTGAAAAGAGTACGTCGGTGTCTTGTAAGACTTGATAGTATCGGCTCATCTCTTCCCGATTCATCACACACACACCATGTTCGTAGTCTTCATCTGAATCGTCGAGATCAAATGTACAATTAAGATGAATTGGTTTGCATGGAGATGCAAGCAAGTGGTCACAACATCCAGCAGCGGGAGTGGGATTTGAATTAGAGGCAGAGGCAGATGAGTTGGGAGGTGAAGAAGCCATTTGAAAATGAAGCTTGAAACGAGAGTAGAAATAATGTAATGAATATTTGAATCTTTTTGAAATATGGAGATAATCAGAGAAAGCAGTAAAGAGTAAAGGCTAAATGCAGCGAGCAGATGAACGTATACAAACATATAATGCCCTTCTCACCTTTTCCGTTTGATTGTAAAATAGCCAAACAAATTAAACACTAATAATCAAACAAAATTACCTGATAATCAAGATCTGAGTAGAGAAGAATGGCCGTGATCCTTTCGGTAACCACAATGGCATTCGGATGGCAGCTCCAATCCAAACTCAACCCTAACCCTAAAATAAATTTTAGGAAAATAATAAGTTCAATTACTATAATTAGATTTTTTTAATTTTAAAATGTTCCCTTTTCTTCTCTCCTCAACACAACACCTACGCAATACAACAAAACAAACTTTGGTCTAGTTAGATCTCTCAAGTCTCCAAGTTCGTCCACGCAGTCGCGGAATTAATTTACTCAACAAGCAGCTAACTTGTCACTAATAAGTTTTATTAATTATCCTTTCGGTCTATTTAAGTTTTATACTTAATAGGTTAATCATTCGAATTTGGTTTCGATGGGATCCTCAGTTCAAACGTTCCCTCAACATTAGGTGCTAAGTCCTCTCTATCGGTCTTAAGGTGATTTAACTAGTCTAACCTTTGTAAGATAACTCTGTTAATGCATGCTACAAATTCTGGACTCTATATTAATGCTTACTTTGTTTTTGCTTTTTATTTATAAGGTGTGACATTTCAGGAAAGGATTCGTAATCCGTAAGATTGAGGAGCGTGTTAGACAACCCTCATACAACTAAGAGAGGCAATAAACCAACTTTTTTTCATTCAACTGGTTACAGAATACATATATAGATAGAATAGCCACATTAACCGCTAGTAACCACCCTTAACCGCCAGTAACCACCCTTAACCGCTAGTAACCACCCTTAACCGCTACTAACTACCTTTAACCGCTACTAACTACCTTTAACTGACATACATTGAAATACAAACAGTAAATAAGATTAATTACGGTTAATACAAGATTAAATAAATTAACAAATCATCCCCATAATCTTGTATTTCGATCTTCACACTCTTACATTCTTCAAATCAATTCTGTCAGTAAATGTCCTAACCATATTCCTTGACAAGCAGCGGATGTCGCCGCAATATACTCCGCTTCCCAGGATGAAAGCTGCCGCCATTATCTCCGCCTTCCTTCTTCTCTGTCTTCCTTTCAATGGGCAACTGCTTTTCATCGACAGTTTTAATTACATGTTCTACTTGTCCGGCCAATGGCTTTTCCTCAACAGGTTTAATTACCTGTGCCACCTCAATTGCACTGCCGGAAACAATGGCCTCCTTCAACTTCTCTACTTTCGTTTCTCCGGCGACTGGTTTTTTAATAGCACAGCCATTGTTTCCATCCTCCTTCTCCTTCTTCTCGCCGTCACAGTCCTTCTCTTTTATCTCCTTTACTTTCGCTACCTCCGTTGCCACATTCTGGACCTCCGTCACAACGCCATTATTCTTCTCCTCGGACTCAAACTTCACACCGCCAACGATTTTCTTGCCATCGCTCTTCTTCTCTTCTCGCTTCTCTATTTTTTTCTCTGATTCAATCTTCACATCTCCATGTCCTTTTATCTCTACAAGTGATCCATCTCCGAACTTCACCGTGTCGGTCACTGACTCGTTCAATTTCGAGAACCAACTTCGACAACCAGTCATATGATTGCTGGCTCCCGTATCTAGGAACCAAGTGTTGCTTTTCTTCTCAATTTCTTCCGGGACAACCTTCTCTTCATAAAGAGCCATCTCCGTCAACTCTGGTGAACCGAGAGTTCGGACTTCACAAACTTGTGCTGTAAGTAAGGCTGGCTCATCCTCATCACTTTGCGTCTCAGCCAAGTGCGCCTGATCCTCCCATTTCTTCGATCTACAGTCGGATGCATAATGGCCAATCTTTTGACAATTATAACACCTCACCTTCCGACATTCTGAGGCATAGTGGCCTAGGCCTTGACAATTGTAGCATCTTACCTTGCTCTTGTCAGCCTTCTTCTCTTGATGAAACGAGTCGTTTCCACGACCATGGCCTCTCCCTCTCCAGCGACCACTGCGACCTCGCCCTCGGCTATGGCCTCTATTGTCGCTACGTTCTTTTGCTTTCCATTCTCCTTGAGTCAATAAGACGTGCTCAGCATTCTCTTTGTTGCCACCGATCCGTTCCTCGTATGCTTTAAGACGACCGATGACTTCCTCCATGGTCATCACCTTTAAATCGGCAAATTGCTCTATTGCCGATGCGATATGAAGAAACTTAGGAGGTACTGAGCGGAGGAATTTTTTCACCAAGTATGCCTCTTCAAACTTGTCTCCAAAAGTACGTATTTTATTAACGACTTCTGTCAACCTTGCTGCATAATCATCAATAGTCTCAGACTCCTTCATATTCATAATTTCAAACTCAATCTTCAGAGTTTGGATCTTTGCCTCCTTTACACGTTCAGCACCGAGATGAATAGTTTTTAGTGTCTGCCATGCTTCCTTTGCTGTCTCTTTCTCTGCTAACAAAAACAACGTCTCCTCAGGGATTGTTTGATAGATAGCTGCTAAGGCCATTTGATCCTTCCTTTCATCAAGGCTATCCAGAGGCTCAGTTGATTCGATTGCGTCCCACACCCCTTGAGCACGCAAATAGACCTTCATCTTCATAGCCCATGCTGCGTAGTTGGTTCTCGATAACGTCGGGTATTGGAGTGTTACCAGACCTTCCCTTGTTGCAGACTTCGACGACTCTCCTCTCTCTCCAGTGTTGTTATTATTTCTCGGCATGATCTTTGGCATGTAACCAAGCTCTGATACCAAATGTTAGACAACCCTCATACAACTAAGAGAGGCAATAAACCAACTTTTTTTCATTCAACTGGTTACAGAATACATATATAGATAGAATAGCCACATTAACCGCTAGTAACCACCCTTAACCGCCAGTAACCACCCTTAACCGCTAGTAACCACCCTTAACCGCTACTAACTACCCTTAACCGCTACTAACTACCTTTAACTGACATACATTGAAATACAAACAGTAAATAAGATTAATTACGGTTAATACAAGATTAAATAAACTAACAGAGCGTACCCCATTTTTGTGTGAATCTGGACCGCCTGTAACGACGCCGTGTCGAGGCATAGATAAATTTACTTCTGGGTGAATTATGAAATGTTATTCCTACTATTTCAACTTCTACCGATAAACTATCCAACTTATTCTATTGGTTAATGTTGCAATTTGGGAGGGAAGGAGCTGATGCATATGTGATATTTTTGTGGATATATCTGTAATTGCAAGTGTTCTGAACTTTCACATGTATGGACGTCGATGGAACAAATTGTTAATTGCTCTTATATTTATTTGATTTATTTGATATCTGATTTATCTATCCCAATCTATGGAAGTTTCATCGTTAATTTCCCCAATTTTCTGTTAGGAATGGAGGGAGAAATCTCTGATCCTATTGAAGAATGAAATTGGTTATTATATCACACACTTCCACCATGGGTAACTTCATCAATTCCCATGTGCCATTTCTGTTTATTGCTTAGATCCGTGGCTTGCCTCCATGTCTCACTCTTAAATGCGTTAAATCAATGTGTCTTCAAAGTTTACCAAGTTTACCGGTTCAGTAGTGGTAAACATGACAGAGTGAGCTTCATCACCTTCTTTATAAAAAAACTTCTCCTATTGGCATAGTGTCTCATCCAGACTGCTTCATCATCTTCTTCACAAAAATCTTCTCCTATTGTATAGTCTCTCAGCCAGACTAGTGGTCTCTTATTTCTCGCCTTATTCGAGCTAGGAGAGCTTGCTCCAGTTAAGGAGCCAGAGGAAATATTTTCCTCTACAGTATTTTCATCTGCCGCTTCTATATCATAAGCTTTTGATTCTTCATTAATTCCCAGCAAAACATAACTCAAACTCTTATCATCTAACTTAGTTCTCCGAGCTGCCTCCTTTTGTCTCTAAATCAACTCGAGCTCACAATATTGTTCTTCTTCCTTCCGCTGCAACTCCAGAGCTAATCGTCGCTTAGCTTCTTCTACCCTTCTCCTATTCTCTTCCAACATTTTACTAGCTCTTCTCTCTCTTTCCGTGCTTGTTCTTCTTTTTGTCTTGTAGCATTAAGAGCGGCTTCTTTCTCAAGCTGCACATCAACATCATCAAACAACTTCTTGCGACCTCTTAGCTTCTTCTACCCTTCTCCTATTCTCTTCCAGTATTTTATCTAGCTCTTCTCTCTCTTTCCGTGCTTGTTCTTCTTTTTGTCTGGTAGCATTAAGAGCGGCTTCTTTCTCAAGCTGCACATCAACATCATCAAACAACTTCTTGCGACCTTCCTCTATTCGACTCTGTATTTCTAATTTAGTCTCTTCATAGTTTAGCCTTTCTTCAACATTCTTCTGAATTATTTCTTCATTTCTAATTTAGTCTCTTCATAGTTTAGCCTTTCTTCAACATTCTTCTGAATTATTTCTTCCATCCTCCGAGCTGCATCTTCTTCTAACTTCTTTTCGGCGTCACAGGTGACCTCCTTCTATTTTATCTCCTCTACTTTTGCTACCTTCCTCACCACATTCTAGACCTCCAAGTCTTCATCTTCTATTTTCAAACATTTGTCAATCAATGGCTTCATCTTTGCATGAACAGAGAAATGCGATTCGCCATCATTTGTGTGTTCATTATCATGCCCCTTTGTTGATGATAGATTTTGCAGGTTCCTTCTTTGATTAAGATCACCAAGCGCTTCTCCTGTAGCTTCCCTATGCTTAGGAAATTGTTGGTGAGATTGGGGACATAGTAGACATTTGTCACAGTTTGTGTGATACCTTTAACTTCGAATCTGACACTGCCTCTTCCTTCAACTGCCAATTTTGTGCCATTTCCCAACCTGACAGTGTGTTTGAAACTTTCGTCAAGCTCAACGAACCATGTTTTGTCCCCTGTCATATGATTTGAGCACCCAGAATCGAGAAACCAAATGACTTCTCTTTCAACTTTACTTTTCTTTGTGTACGCCATCAATACTAGTTCTTCCTCCTTGTCAAATTCAGCATAAATGACAACTTTTTCTAAGTCCGGACATTCAAATTGGTAATGCCCTTGCTTTCCACATCGAAAATAGTTGATGGCCGACTGGTTCACAAAAGATCTACCTCTTTCTCGTCCTCTAGAGTAACCTCTTCCTCTCTGAAATGTCTCTCTGTCTCTTCCTTGTTCATACCTTGGTACATTCTCAACCTGCAAAACCTGCTCCTCTCCTCTTATCAATCACCTTTTGTTCATGTACAAGCAAAGATGCCTGTAATTCATCGACTGTTAATTGGTCAATGTCCTTGGATTTTTCAATTGAGCATACTACGAAGTTGAATTTATCGGTGAGACTTCGAAGTATTTTCTCAACAATTTTGACATTCGGCATATCTTCTCCGCAATTCCTCATGTCATTAGCAATAGACATAACTCTTGAAAAATACTCAGAAACACCTTTTCCTTTTCCTGCTTTCATCTCTAAAGTTTCGAATGTTCTGCGAAGTCGTTGTAGCTAGGCTCGCTTCACTCTAGCATTTCCTTGATACTTGAGTTTCATTGAATCCTACAATTGCTTGGAAGTATCCTTTCGAATGATAGTTTTCAGAATACTCTTATCAATAGATTGAAAGAGATAATTCTTTGCTCTGAGATCCTTGAGTCTTGCTTCATTGATTTCCTTTTGCTGGGCTGCGCTTAGTGCTTCGTTTCCTTTTGGTTCCTCGAAATCAGATTGAATAGCACTCCAATATTCCTTCAAATGCAAGAGATTTTCCATGACCAAACTTCAATGCTCGTAGTCTCCATCGAATTTAGGAACACGTGGTGTAGCAAAGCTTTCTGAATCACTCGCCATTTTTTAAGTGTTTTTCCTCTCAAACACTCAATTTGTGTATTTCTACTTTTAGGTCGAATTAGGCTCTGATACCAAATGTTAGGAATGGAGGGAGAAATCTCACATTCTATTGAACAATGAAATTGGCAATTATATAGCGTTACAGAATCAAATCCGATATGGCTAAATCGGGTAGGACTAAATCAAATCTAATTCAAATAACTAAATCAAATATATCTTTTCAAATATTTATTCTTCTATTTCAGGCCTTTGGTTTTCATCGTGAGCTGAATTTGTACCGAATTTTGCTTTTCACTGGGGTGAGATATGATTAGTCATCAATTCACAGTCCATGCTAGTTGGTCCCCATCAAATTAGGTAAGTATTGATTGGTAGCACGAATGCTTCTGCACTCTCCCCTCATAAAGTTGTTATTAACGTCTTAGTGATTGTGGTTTATTTTGTAATCCTAACATACGGAAACAGTAGCTGTTAGCCTTTCTGCTAACTAACTACATTGATTCCATCTTCCGTTCTGTCTTGAATTATTGACATTTGTTTTGCTTTCATTTTCTCCTCCTTGTATACCAAGTCCCTGCACTTGGGAATGAATTTGTCATTCAAGCTAATGTTACAGCAGCAGCTCATAACCCTTCTACACACTAAAACAGCAAAAACATATTCCTCAAGCCAAATGGATGAGTCTACTCTAAACCATAGTATAGAAATTCTTCAGGATAATATTAATCTGTTTTCATTCTGTGATCTAAGATGGTATCTTGTGAATGAACTGCTTGTAAAAAAACAAGAGCATGGGTGACAAGTTGAACAAAACTTGAACAAAACTTTAGAGAGGTATTTTGGGTGATTTTAGTAGATGGTATCTTGTGAATGAACTGCTTGTAAAAAAACAAGAGCATGGGTGACAAGTTGAACAAAACTTGAACAAAACTTGAACAAAACTTTAGAGAGGTATTTTGGGTGATTTTAGTGATTGGAATAAAGGGAAGAGTGAGAGACTATAACTACCAGAAATTTTCTACTTAATTTAAGGTTAGGTATACATATCATTGCGGAAATACTTCATTAAAACTTTCATAAAACATAACCTTCAGCTTAAAATAATGTCATGGACTTATGTGTTTCGAAAACACCTTAAAAAACGACATAACAAAAGGGTAAATAAAATAAATAAACGTTTAAATTAAAAACATCATATCCTAGTCTAAGTCTAAGAAAATAAACACGACTATCCTATGCATGTGTCATAGTTTCGAGTTGCGATGGCTGACGCGACTACCCTATGCATGTGCCATAGTCTCGAGTTGTGATGCTGTCGTCAGTCATACAGGAATGCATTACCTTAACCTGAAAAATTTAGTAGCACATGGCTCGAGTATTTAAAGAAATATTCAGTAAGTGACCCCACTATTGGGGTTAAATGTAAGAACATGCGAATGCAATGATGGGACCTATCATTTCAATCTATTTTCCCACGGTGCTGTCCTTACGGGTAGTTTGGATATGTACCATATACTCTATACACGAGTATGGACTCACCAATCAGTTCGCACACTGGGTCACGTTCCTTGTCGGGCGAGCATACTCCGAGAGCTCCTTAGGTCAGACACCCATTAGAACTAGTAACCGTCACGGCAGCATTATGTAAAACATAATGATCGTACCCCTGTCCATTAGTGTATGCATCCGTACCACCGTGATGGAATAGGGGTATCCCCCAATGCATGAGCACACATCGTGCATGAGGTCCCAATATTTTTCCATTTTCGACATTATTAAATATAACCCCTATACCGTTCTACATTCATATCATATCATCTCTCATTTTTCAGTTCTCATATCATGCATAATTCTAATGGGGTCATATTTCATGTCACTTATCGTGATATCCTGTCATTCATAACATGCTGTATACATACAATTTAGGAGACATAACATAACGCTCCATGCTTTTAACATATCATTTCATAACGTGTGATTCATACAACAATTACCTCAACGGTCACAGAAAACCATCTAAACATAACATATCACATCACAATATATCATATCATAAACATGTCAATTGATCACATGTCTCGTATCATAACATATTTCATATCATTTTCATATCCTATCACAATAAATAAATAAATAAAAATATATATATATATATATATATATATATATATATATATATATATATATATATATATATATATATATAAATGGGGCGGGATGAGAGGTTAGTGGAGAGAGGTCCGTAAGTATTTTATTTTATTTTATTTTATTATTTTTTTTGTAAGTAATTTTTTTAGTTATTTATTTATTATTAATAATAATTATTATTATTTATAATATTTTTTTTATAATTATTTTTATTTACTTACCTATTTATTTATTTATTTATTTATTTATTTATTTAGTTATTATTATTATTATTATTATTATTATTATTATTATTATTTTGCTATTACATATAACAAAAAAAAAAAAAAAAAAAAAACAAATCATTACGGGAAAGCACTTTAATCAATGATCCTTGTAAAGTAAATAATAAGTCTACAAAAGGTTGTTGAAGGTAAGATAATCTTTCTATATTGACAATGTTTTGACTTATTTTTGCATAACTATTGTGTTTACACTCTTCTCCCAGTGAGTTCTTTATAATCCAATATTCTTGTCCGTTGTCTTCCTCTCCAAATCCAACTATCAACCCAGCATGTAAAGGAGTATGCAACAACTCTTCGGCTTCTACAGGCCATGGTACATTTCCTTACCACATTTAAACAAAGTAAAACATTAATTAAGATTACAAAAGAAAACCGAATAAATTACTTTACCAATCATTTGGATATGTGATAATTTTAACACTCATGAATCCATCTGTCATTCTTATGCTATGGTGTTGAAGTATTAAATTTAGGTCATTTATATTGTCTATCCTTTTAAATGAATTAATTTTCATCCTACACAACCTATGATAATAAATTAAATATTATTTCACATAATAAAATAAATAAATATAATAAATAAATAACACACTAACAACCTAAAATATTTTACCTCCCTTCTCATTGGATTGCATTCTCCTTTTCTGCCCATGTAGGAATAATCAGCTTCTCCTATTATTCCTTTCTTTTTTATGATCAATTGGAGCTTTGTTGATAGTGCAAAGATAACGTCCTCGAGAATCTTGTTGATGTTGATGTGGACTAACTTCAATCTTAACACAGTCAATTAATTGTTGATGCCTGAAACAAATCTTCATTTCAATTTCTAAATTTGATGTTTTACTAAGATTCAACTGTTACTACCGGTCCGATTGTCCAACAACAATCTAAATAAAAAAAAGTAAAAAAGTTGATTATAATATTATAATACAAAAAATTATTTAACTGTCAGTACTCACTACAGTGTCCTACAAATAAGTATTACATGATCTCTCCAATCAAGATGTTCCTAAATAAAAAAATAAACAATATTTTTATTAATTTAGGAATAAAAGAAAAAAAAAAAAAAAAGAATGGAATGTTTTTATAGTTGGTATTGAATTCAATACCAGGGTTTCTCCCTCCATTAAAATTTGCTGACGCCTAATTTTGAGGACTTGAAACGTGTACAGTGACTAAAAAGGAAACAAATAAAAATAAAAATAAAATAGAATAAAAGATAAAAATAGAGATATTAATTAATTAACTGGGGTGGGAGTGAACGGTTTAACGTGAACATCGTGGAAAACGAAAAATCAATAGGGTGGAAGCCTAAGAGAGCATTGTATGGGATAAATACGAGGTTACATTCCAAAGTTAACTGATAATGGGAGGAGTAATTCATGTATCTTTTATTAAATGTGAGATCTTCAACTTCAACAATAAGTAATAAGTTATATCATGGTCGGTCTTATAAAAGAAGAATTATTCTACGAGAACGATTGTTTTTAATTACTATTGGATGCGAATTTGAATATTCTTTTGTGTATCTCTTAACTACTAGAAAGAAAATTTGAGTACACTAGACTGTATACTAGTCAGGATGCTGGGCCTCGAACAGGGGTGAATTGTGAGGATGCTTGAAAGGGAAAGTCCAAAGACAAGAATATCTGCCCGTCCTTCCTCTCTCCAATTGTGAGATCTCATAACCATTTGTAGTTTTTCTCTAAAATTGTCAATTTAGTTCTAGTAGACTTGACTAATTATTACTTCGAAAAAATATATAATTAATTATAAAATATAATGTTCATACAAAATGTATAATGTTTTAATCAAATGTTTGGTTTAATACACAAACTCTAATAACTATGGACAATGGACATATTAGCCAGAAGATTGGGTTTAATACATTGATCACCTGGAAAATGATCTAGATGAAAGAAGCAGAGGGAGTTCCTTTAATAGAACATGGACAACAATGTTAGATTTAATACACTGTAAATTGGAACATGGACTTGATTAGCAACTCACTGGAATAGAATTTTGAACCAGGCGAAACAAGAGAAGAAGAAATTGTAATCAATCAAGATTCTACTTCTATTTCTCTGAGTTTGGTTTTGGAGCGAATTACAATAAATTCAAATTACAAGAAACAAGAAAAGAAGAAATTGTAATCAATCAAGATTCTACTTCTATTTCTGAGTTTGGTTTTGGAGCGAATTACAATAAATTCAAATTACAAGAAACAAGAAAAGAAGAAATTGTAATCAATCAAGATTCTACTTCTATTTCTGAGTTCGGTTTTGAAGTGAATTATAACCGTTTCAAATTACAAAAACAAGAAAAGAAGAAATTGTAATCAATCAAAATTCTAATTCTATTTCTTAGTTTGGTTTTGAAGTGAATTACAACCGCTTCAAATTACAAGAAACAACAAAAGAAGCAATTGTAATCCATCAAGATTCTACTTCTATTTCTGAGTTCGATTTTGAAGCGAATTACAACAAGAAATTGTAATAAATCAAGATTCTACTTCTATTTTTTACTTTGATTTTGAAGAGAAGCTTCGAATTACAAGAAACAAGAAAAGAAGAAATTATAATTCATCAAGATTCTACTTCTATTTTTTAGTTTGGTTTTGAAGCCAATTATAACAAGAAATTGTAATCAATCAAGATTCTACTTCTATTTCTGAGTTCGGTTTTAAAGCGAATTACAATAGCTTCAAATCATAAGAAACAAGAAAAGAAGAAATTGTAATCAATCAATATTCTACTTCTATTTCTGAGTTTGAGTTTTTAGTGAATTACAACAACTTCAAATTATAAGAAACAAGAAAAGAAAAATTGTAATCAATCAAGATTCTACTTCTATTTTTGAGTTCAGGTTTTCAATAAATTACAACAGCTTCAAATCACAAGAAACAAGAAAAGAAGAAATTGTAATAAATCAAGATTCTACCTCTATTTTTTAGTTCAATTTTGAAGCTAATTACAACAGCTTCAAATCACAAGAAACAAGAAAATTGTGAGGCGAAAGAAATTGGAATCAATCAAGATTCTACTTCTATTTCTAAGTAGAAATTGTAATCAATGAAGATTCTACTTCTATTTGTGAGTTCGATTTTGAAGCTAATTGCAACAGCTTCATATCACAAGAAACAAGAAAATTGAGAGGCCAAAGAAATTATAATCAATCAAGATTCTACTCCTATTTTTGAGTTCTGTTTTGAAGCGAATTACAACAGCTTCAAATCACAAGAAACAAGAAAATTGAGAGGCGAAGAAATTGTAATCAATGTGATTCTTACCTGATCGTAGTTAATATGTAATAGACCAAAAATAAATAAAGAAATAAAGAATAAAAATAATTATAAAAATAGTTAAAATTATAATAATAAAAAAATAAATTTAATTAATTAATTAATTTAAAAAAATAAAAAAATAAACCTTTCCCCATCTCTCCCCACTAACCTCTCATCCCTTCCCACAATTATCTCTCCTCTGCCATCTACGCTCCAAAAAAGTTTCTGACAAAAAAAAAAAAAAAAAACAGAAAACAACCATCGTCACATTTGAGAAGAAGTATTTGAACAGATTGCAGATTTAGAGATTTTTGTCAGTTATTACGGTAAAATTCTATCTCAGAACTCCTTTTCCTTTATAGTTATGCTTATAAGAAATTAATTTAGGATCAAATCTTCTTTCCTATCTGTATGTAATAATCAGATCCCATGTTCAATTAATTAGATTTTTTTTAGCATCAGAACTTATAGGAAATAAGGTTAGAATCAATATAATTTTAGCTGGCAGATCCATAAATCGTAAGATAGTAGCCAAATGGCCAATAATATCCATTTACAGAAAGAAAATAAATATAGAATTAGAGTAATATCTTATTTACAGATGTTTACAAAACTGAGAATCTATTTACATAATGGGAATGAAAATAATTACCATGAGGGGGGAGGGAAGATTGAGGGAAGATTTGTTGAACAGAATTTAAAAATATAACCGGAGATATCAGAGGGCATGAAACTCCATTAAATTCTGTCTAACAGTAAATATCAGAATTTTAACAAGGTAAATTAGAGAAATAATTGTATAGAGTTCAAACTTGAAACTGATGTTATGGGCTCACATAGGTTGGCTTGGATTTCAAAGGACGGAATCGAACTTTCAGTAAGGATATATACGTGACAACGACTTAAGCTAGCCAGGTAAGTGACCTTACTATCGGCAAGGTTATATTTGATGTTGACACGTGCCCTGTGGTTCTGCACGTGTCATATATATTGATATGTGTGAATTGTCTGAGGATCGATATGCTTCCTATATGTTATGTTATGTTATGTTATTATATGTGGATTGTATGATAATAATTATGGTACGATGTGCTCTAGGAGATGTTTGAGATAGGGTACGAGAAGGATGCACAAAACGAAATGTAACGATAGGAGTAAGATACGTTCATGAAATGTTAGAGTTAGGTTACATACCGGAGTGCTATGGATAGGAGAGATTGATGAAAGAATACGGTCAGGTTATGGGTAGAAAGGGATAGGTTTGTGATAGATTGATAGAACGATATCGTTAGGGTACGTTCTTGTGACAATATGACCAAGGTACGTCACGTAATGATATGTCTGTGATAGGTATAGGAACGTTGAGGCTATGGTAAGTTAGAGAACGATATGACTATGAAGTGTTTACGTTATGACTTGGATATGATATGATACATTGTATGCTAGATTATTGTGCTTAAGTACGAAATCATGTGAACGTGAATGTATGTTATTTATGTTGCTTAGTTGATGTGATATGAATGCATGTGACGATGTGTGACCCTTGTACGATTATGGCTTGTTGTATGAGTATTGGAATGTAACTGAATGAATTGTATGACATGAAATACGGTAAATTGCATGATACATAACCCCGCTAGGAATATGTATGATATGTAACAGAATGAGAAAGAGAATGACATTAAGCATGAAAACGTGAAACGGGGTTATGTTCATTAAATGATGACTGTAGGACTAGTGGGCCCTCATGCATATTGTGTGATCATGCATTTGGGGGGATACCCCTATCCCATCACGAGGGTACGGACGCGTACATCCAAATGACAGGACAACGATCGTTATGCCCTGCATAGCGCTGCCGTGACGGTTTTAGTTTTAACAGGTCTCGGTGGGCCCCCAGAGCATGCCCACCGGCTAGGGACAGTGGCCCAGCGGTGTGCGAACTAGCTGGTGAGCTCATACTCGCACGTATGGGCTGCGTGTAGAGTATATGGTACACGTCCACGATTACCTGTTAGGATTACACCGTAGGGAAAATGAAACGAAACGAAACGAAAAAGAAACGAAACGAAACGAAACGAAATGAAACGAAACGAAAGATAGGTCCCATCATTTCATTGCATGTGATTGTTGCATAGCGCTGCCGTGACGGTTTTAGTTTTAACAGGTCCCGGTGGGCCCCCAGAGCATGCCCACCGGCTAGGGACAGTGGCCCAGCGGTGTGCAAACTAGCTGGTGAGCTCATACTCGCACGTATGGGCTGCGTGTAGAGTATATGGTACACGTCCACGATTACCTGTTAGGATTACACCGTAGGAAAAATGAAACGAAACGAAACGAAACGAAATGAAACGAAAAGAAAGATAGGTCCCATCATTTCATTGCATGTGATTGTTGCATTTAACCCCAATAGTGGGGTCACTTACTGAGTATTTCTTTAAATACTCAGGCCATGTGCTACTACATTTTTCAGGTTAAGGCAAGGCATTCCTGTACGGCTGACGACGGCATCGCAACTCGAGATCATGGCACATGCATAGGATAGTGGTATTTATTTTCTTAGACTTAGGATAGAATAGGATGTTTTAAACTTAAACACTTATTTATTTTATTTCGGGTCTTTTGTTGTGTCGTTTTAAAGATGTTTTCGAAACACGTAAGTCCATGGCTGTGTTTTTAAGTTAAAGGTTATGTTTTATGGAATTTAAATGAAGTCTTCCGCATTCAATGTTTATGGTATGTATATAGTAGCGACCTTAAATTAAGTAGAAAATTTCAGGTCGTTACATAATAGGAGCCAAACTTGAGTTCTATTTTGCTCTTATTTGTCTTGCTTAGTCTTTGTGTCGACTCTCAGAAGCAAAGGGATAATAGAGCCCTCTCAATCATGCTTTGTTGTTCTTCTTCTTATTATTAACTTTTTTTTAAATTCTTGATTATTACTATAATACTTGAACGACCTAAAATATCAACAAAAAAAACTGTCATTTGGGATAGCAGAATATAGAGTGGAGGAAGAAGAAGATGAATTGTCGTTTTCATGTCCTTCTGACGAACCTAAATTGGCGAAGAAGAAGATGAATATTCAATATTCAACTTTTATTTTTGCATTTGATTCCAATTGATAGAGATTGATCGAAAGAATGCAAATTTGTGCCTTTATCAACTCTAATTTCTGCCTTTTCTTTATGTTCTTTTAACTGTAACGACCCTAAATTTCTACATACTCAGAGTCGCTACTAACGTCTCATGCTCATCTATAATACGGAAATATAACTCTTACATGAACATAATTGATAACGAAAATTTCAGAAAAAAAAACGTTTAAAACAACTTCTTCTCTGAAAAACACAGCCATGGTCTTACGTGTTTAAATATGAAATACTGAAATTTAGAGAAAACAAAAACAAATACAAAATAATTTAAAACAATGGAATGCAAAACAACCTATTCTAACTTAAGACTAGAAATTTAAATATGAGTCTACCCTATGCACGTGCCACAGTCTCTACTCGCGATGCCGCCGTCCTCCGTACAAGTGCACCTTGCCTTTACCTGAAAAATGAAGTGGCACACGACCTGAGTATTTCAAAGAATACTCAGTAAGTGGCCCCACTGTAGGGGGGCATGCAAATGCAAACACATGCAATCATGATTTAGGGACCTATCTCTAATCATCTTAGGGGTGACCTCTAGTCTCGGACAAATTGGATGTGTAGTACTTCCCTACACACGACTCACACGTGCGAGTGTGAATCCCCAGGGCGCTCGCACACCCCCTGGACCCTCTGGTCAAGCTAATCTGTAGCGACGTCCGGAGGTCAGCGGAACCCCATAGTGTCATGCACCTCATGAACACCCTCATCTGTGTGCTTTCGCACCTGTGCGCATATGCGCTCATCATACGGTGCGCGTCCGCACTCATCATCTCTAGGGGAAGTAGCCCTATACTTATGAACATACAATATGCATGAGGTCCCTCTAAATCCATCATAATGTCTCTTCTGACACAACCCTCTAGTCTCATCTCTTTGTTACTACTCTAGGTAACACATACTCGTGGATATTTATATTATTATCATTTTCACGCTCTAAGAGTTGTGTCCTATGTCGATCTAACGACATGATGCAATATGGCACTCATCATCATATAACATGCTCAATATGGAATACATCATCATATTAAGGTAAACGTCACGCAATCATCATACTCATCATATTGCCACAAAGTGCATCAAACATATCAAGTATGTCAATCATTGAAATATATATATATTACGCATATCATCAAGCATCATAACTCACACATCATCATAACTCATATATCATCATAACTCATATACCGCATCGTACGACATAGTTCATACAACATCATAACTCATACAATTTTTAGCCTATCCTATAGTAAGACCACTTACCTGGTTATACGGGTGTGACCAATTTATCCTTAATGAAAGTTCGATTTTTCCCTTTGTATCCAAGCCAACCTATAAGAATCCATAACATCAATTTCATGTTTAATTCTCTAACTCCTACAAGGGTTCATGTGCTAAACTTCATGCGAGCATTAAAGACTTTATGAGTATTGAATATATATATATATATATATATATATATATATATATATCTTGGTATCTTTTTTTTTTACTCTGTATTTACTCGGTAAAATTGTTTCTCTTCCATTTTCCTCCCCACTGTCTCTCTCTTTTCTTTCCTATATTTAATTAGTTAAATATATATAATTTCCTTTCCTTTACCTCTTTCTTTTCTTCTTTTCTGTACTTAATTAAATATATGTATATATATTTTTCTTTACCTCTCTCTCTTTTTAATTCATTTCAAACCTCTCTCGGTTTAATTCTTTTCCAAACCTCTTGTTTAATTCTTGTTCAATTCTTTTCTTCCCTATTTAATTCTAACAGTTTAGTAAATGAAGGGTTGATCTTATTCTCAATAATGGTACAAAGAAGAAGATCTATGATCTCATCCAAAGATCTGACATGATTTCTAACTGCTAATTAACATCTAAATAACTGGGTAATGTAGGTGGAAATCTGATTCTAATTAATTCGATAAATGATTTTGAATTTTTCTTTTCTTTCCTAAAACTACTGTCATTAACCATTTCCAATCTATTTTAATTTTTCCTTGAGTAAAAATGGCTATGCATCCATCCATTATGATTTTCTTCTCTTTCCTCAGAATGATGATTCAATTTAGATGCAATTGACACACCCAATTTTGATTTTCGATCCTATATCCAAAAATCTAAATAATTGAAAGAGAGATCTAAGATAACTTTTCTATCTCGTGCAAAAATAAAAGAAAATGAGATCTAACTTACGGATGACTTTTCTATCTCTTTCCATTCCTATTAGATCTACCTGAAGTGAAGGTCATCTCCAATTCTTCTCTCTGATCTTTCCTATGTTTCTTTCTCCCATTTTTCCCTTCCCAAAATCTGCCATTTTTGTTTCAGTTTCTTTCTTGTTTTTTTTGCAGATCATTTTATAGTTGGAGGGGTTGGGGAGATATTTGGGGAAGGTGGAGAGAGAGTCCATAATTTACTTTTTATTTTATTTTATTTTATTTTTTAATAATTATTATTTACTTATTATTATTATTTTTTTTTTTTTCGGGTCGTTACATTAACTCTTGCATTATTTTTACCTCTCATGACACTTCTTCAATTTATTCCTTAATTTTCAAATGGCACCTTCAATTCATCCCAATGATTCAGTTTATCTTGATGATTTAGATGGATATTATGAAAATGGTGTGCGTGAGATGAATAGTGAAGAGATGAGCCGATACTATCAAGCCTTACGATGTGTTCAATGATATGCTTAAGGTAGGATGCGAGAAGGATGCAATAAACATAATCCTAACGAAAGGACTAAGATCTATTCATAAAACAATATGATAAGATTATGATTAGAAAAGTTATGGTTATGATTGATTGATTGATAAAACAATACGATATGATTATGTATAGAAAACGTTATGGTTATGATAGATTAATAAAACGACATGATAAAGTTATGTATAGAAAGCGATATGGTTATACTAGATTGATAAAACAATGCAGTTAGGTTTATATATATATATATATATATATAAAGTATGATAGACCGATGGAATGATATGGTTAGGATAAGGGATGGATGGATGTATGTATGTATGTATGTATTTTGTAATATAATATGAGAATGATATGATATATGTTATGGTATGATAGGTTTGATGAATTGATATAGCTATGCTATATATATATATATATATATATATTTGTATGATAGACCGATGAAATGATATGGTTAGGATAAGGGAGGGATGGATGGATGAATGGATGGATGGATGGATGGATGGATGTATGTATGTATTTTGTAATATAATATGAGAATGATATGATATATGTTATGGTATGATAGGTTTGAGGAATTGATATAGCTATGATAAGATATGTTGAAGGCAAGTCCGGAATATGCTATGTCTCTATTATGATTTACGATATGATATGATATGAGCATGATGTGGATTGTTATGTCTGAAAATATGGAAATGTTATGATATGATATATATGTGATATGAATGATATGATTGACATGCAAAACGACGAACTAGCATGAGATAGAACACCGACATACCCATGCAAGATACGATAAACAATATGATAAATGATATGAAGGAATACGCTAGCGAGGTTGTATTAAATGATAATGAAAATGGAAAAATGTTGGGACCTAATGCATTATTATGTGCTCATGTATTGGGGGATACACCTTATTTGTCACGATAGTACGGACGCGTACGCTACGAGGTAGGAGAACGATCATTATGTTATCATAATGTTGTCGTGACGGTCGCTATTCCTAACGGGTGCGGGCATCAACAGCTACAAGAGAATGTTTGCTCGACCAGAAAGGGGCCTAGAAGATGTGCGGACCGACTGGTGGGTCCATTCTGACACGTGTGGACTACGTGTAGGGAAATTAAGTATATATCCCAATTGCCCGTTAGGATGGCCGCCATAGGAAAATAGACTTCTATGATAGGTCTCATTCATGGAATTGTATGTATTTGCATTTAACCCCAATAGTCGGGTCTGAGTATTTCTTAAAATACTCAACCCAGGTGCTACTTCTATTTTAGGTAAACGCAAGACATCCTTGTACAGTTCACTATTTAGGTACATATTCGTTTGTAACTTAACCCGGGCTATGGGATGGTGTCGAAGAACTGAATCCACGTCATCATTATCATGGTTATCTTTTTAAAAGAAGCTATACAAAGATATATATGTTGTATTTGCGAGAAGACTTGGAAAATAGAGTAAAGAAGCATTTGTGCTTTTCTTTAGCCAATGACTAAGTTTCTTGTCAATTCTATGTAGTTTAAGTTGCATGTAAAATCATTCAAGCTCGACATGATCAATCTTGCTTGTGGAGTGATTCGAATCTCAATCAAGTGTTCTTGCCTTGAGATATTTGATCAACAAGAATCATTCAAGCTAGACATGATCGATCTTAATTGTAGAGTGATTCGAATCTCAACAATATTCTTGCCTTGAGATATTAGATCAACAAGGTAATCCGAATCTTATTCCCTTTATATTGATTCATTGTCTTATCAATATAATAAATAAATAAAAACACGTACACAAACTACAATATTTTACCTCGTCATTTCTTTGGGTTCTCCTCTTATGCCCGTACATAGATAATGAGCTTTTACAACCCCGCTATAGGATGGTGTCAAAGCCTGAAACAGGTCCAGGCTATTTTCAAGGATCCATTCAGAAGAGGAAATAATTAATATTCTGGTAAGTTGCTTCTTTTTTTTTTTTTTTTTTTTTTTTTTTTTTTGTTTAAACTCTTTAACCCTTGAAATTTGAACAAATTTGTAATGATTGTGGAAGTGTTTTGTCTAGGTGATCTGTGATTCCTACACTCGAGCGGAGGAGCCTATTCCGACGAACAAGAGACATGCGGCAGTGGCAAAGATCTTTAGCCATCCTGATGTAGTAGCAGAAGAGCCATGTTGAAGATCTTTAGCCAAATAGAGTTCGTCTTAAAACTCTGTGGGATATTCTCTCTATATTTTAAAAACTATAGAAAATACATTTACTTATTTTAGTTTCGGAGACAAACGTATTTAGTATTTTTGTTTCAAAAAATATCCTTGCATTTTCAACCATGTTTTAAAAAATCCGACTTAAAAATTTTTTGAAGCTTTTACCATTAGTATCATATTTAAAAAATGCAAAAAAAATAAAATAAAATAAAAGTAAAGTTGACACCTTTGATCCTTATAAAAAGGAAGTAGTTCTAAAAAGTTATTACCAAAACACATAGGAACATAAACGATTTATTTACACCTTATAAAACATTAGCATAAAGATATTAATTTAACTTGAAAGAACATAATTATTTTTTAAACATGGTACTAATTAGTATTTTCAAATTTTTTTAATCAAATTTATTATTAAAAAAATTGACTAGAACTAGGAGGGTTTTTATTTTTTTATTTTTTTTTTTTATTTTTTTATTTTTTTTTAGTTTTAAAGAGTTGGGATAGCCACCCAACCCACCCGCTGCAAACCCAAACAATACTCGAGACCAATTAGAATTCGAGTATGAGGCAAGCAATCCAAGGTCTATTCCTCTCTCTCCAATCCAAGGGAGTAAGGGCCCAAACCACTTTTGACACTTAAATTACGATTACAAATCTCATTTTCTCATTGTTTTGTTTTATAGCGTAATTCATATCCATACATATATTTGAGTCTACCGACATTCCCTCAATCTCTCGTTGATTATGTAACGATCGTCTCATCTCATCTCCCTTATTCAATCTTTTGACATTGCAACCTTTCAAACTTTCTCTGAGCTGGTCTCAACATGGCCTTGAGCGACCCCTTGAGGAATCCACTGATAATCAAGTTCTGCGTACATAAGAATGGCCGTAGAAGGAGGGTTCCAGAAGATTACCTGATAATCAAGTTATGCATTCACAAGAATGACAAGAACGGAGGGATCCAAAAGATTACCTGAGAATCAAGTTCTGCATTCACAAGAATGACAAGAATGACCGTAGAAGGAGGGATCAGAAGATTACCTGATAATCAAGTTTTGCGTTCACAAGAATGACAAGAATGACAAGAATGACAAGAATGGCCGTAGAAGGAGGGATTCGGAAGATTGCCTCAAGTTCTGCATTCACAAGAATGACAAGAATCTCAAGAACGGCCGTAGGGGGACGAATCTAGAAGGTTACCTCAAGTTCTACGTTCACAAGAATGGCAAAAATGTCAAGAATGGCCATAGAAGGAGGGATCTGGAAGATTACCTGATGATCAAGTTTTGCGTACACAAGAATGGCACTAAAAGGAGGGATCCATAAGATAATTAAGTTCGGCGTACACAAGAATGACCCTAAAATGAGGGATCTGGAAGATTACCTGATAATCAAATTCAGTGTTCACAAGAATGACCCTAAAATGAGGGATCTGGAAGATTACCTGATAATCAAATTCAGTGTTCACAAGAATGCAAGAATGGTCGTAGAATGGAGGATCGGAAGATTACCTGATAATCAAGTTCTGCATTCACAAGAATGACAAGAAGACCGTAGAAGGAGGGATCGGAAGATTACATAATAATCAAGTTTTGCATTCACAAGAATGACAAGAATTACAAGAATGGCCGTACAAGGAGAGATCCGGAAGATTACCTCAAGTTCTGCGTTCACAAGAATGACAAAAATGGCAAGAATGACCGTAAAATGAGGGATCTGGAAGATCACCTGATGATCAAATTCTACTTACACAAGAATGGCCGTAGAAGGAGGGATCCGGTAGATCACCTGATAATCAAGTTTTGCGTTCACAAGAATGACAAGAATGACCGTAGAAAGAGGGATTGAAAGATTACTTGATAATCAAGGTTCTGCGTTCACAAGAATGGCAAGAATGTCCATAGAAGGAGAGATTACAAGATTACCTAAGTTCTGCATGCACAAGAATGACAAGAATAACAAAAGTGACCGTAAGAATGTCCATAGAAGGAGAGATTACAAGATTACCTAAGTTCTGCATGCACAAGAATGACAAGAATAACAAAAGTGACCGTAGAAGGAGGAATCCGGAAGATTACATCAAGTTCTGTGTGTTGACTAGATTACATCAAGTTCTGTGTGCTGACTTCTGGCAATCGAGAGGAAAACGTCGACGAGTAAAAACCAGCTGAAGGAAATCTTCTTCCAAAAAAAATAACAGAAAAGAAAAGAGAGATATTTGCTGAAGACTCTATTTGTTATTTGATTCAGTTTAACGTATTTAAATAACAAACTTTTCCTAAATTAGTCGTAGTGGGCACAAACTTGTGCCCAAAGTTGGCCAAAATGGCCGGCAAAAATTAGGCTATTCCATTAAACGGGGAGCGTTAATTCAGACTTTTCAAAAGTAAAAAACAACTAACGAAATCTAAGGAAACCATAGCTTTTATCTAACAATGTTCTCCTAAAAGTTGTGGTATATCTACCTTATTATTTGAACTCCGATCTTTAAACGTAGTTCTTCAAATTTTACTCGCGCCAGGGACTTGGTGAAAATGTCTCCAAGCTGTTCATCTATTCGGATAAAATCAATCTTGATGAGCCATTGATCTGCACATTCTTGGATGTAGTGGAATCTGATTTCTATGTGCTTGCTCCGGTCGTGCAAAACTGAATTTTTGATCAGGGAGATTGTAGCTTTGTTGTCCACGTATAACATTGGTGGATTGTTTTCTCTTCCGATGACTTCTTCCATCAGTCGCGCAAGCCAGACCCCCTGTGTTGCCGCCGTCGAAGCGGTGATGTATTCTAATTCGCAGGAAAACAAAGCAACTACCTTTTGTTTTGTTGATTCCCAGCAGATCGCGCCGCCTAAGAGGAAGTAGATCAGCAACTACCTTTTGTTTTGTTGATTCCCAGCAGATCGCGCCGCCTAAGAGGAAGTAGATCATCCCGCTGGTGCTCTTACGGTCATCAACGTCACCGGCCATGTCACTATCACTGTAGCCGACCAGCTCAAGTTTTTTCTTTCCTCTCATTGTGCAGTATCTCACACCCCAACCTCTGGTTCCAGACACATAGCGTAGGATGCGCTTGGCAACCACAAGATGCTCCTCCCTAGGTGCTTCCATGAATCTACTCATGTATCCAACCGAGTAAACAAGGTCAGGGTGTGTGTTTACCAGATAGCGCAGGCTCCCGACAATGTTGCGGTAATTTGTGGCATTGCCTGTCGTCGTAGTGCCAGTCTTCCTTAGCTGGAGCTGGGCCTCCATTAGCGTTCGCTTCGAGTTCCAGGCTCGTGGTGCTTGTTCAAGCCCATAGAGTGCCTTATGCAGGCGCAATACCTTGTCAAGGTTGTCATTGTCCAAGAAGCCCGGTGGTTGTCGAACATAGATGGTCTCCTTCAGCTATCTGTTCAGAAATGTGCGAATTTCATGTCTGTGTGGTGGACCTCCCAAGAATGATGTGCCGCGATTTCCAGCAATAACTGGACAGATTCCAGCCTTGTCACCGGCGCGAATGCCTCCTCGAACACTCCTTGCTTCTGGACTAGCCCTTTGCCACCAGACGGGTCTTGTGTTTCACAACTTCTCTCCTTTCGTTGCGCTTCAGTTTGAAGACCCATTTGAGCCCTATGACTCGGTGTCTCGACAACATATCCTCCAAACTCCACGTCTGGTTCTCGGTGATGGATGTCATCTCCTCCTGCATTGCCTTCAACTAGTAAGGGTTTCTTTCTGCTTCGGCGAAGGTGTTCGGTTCATCTGTGCGCTGATGGCATGTAGTTCGGCCACCTCTTGTTTGAGTTCGTGCACCGCCAGTCCAAGTGGTTCACCTCCTCCCACTAGGTCATCCATCCTCTAGTACTCGGTGTCTCGACAACATATCCTCCAAACTCCACGTCTGGTTCTCGGTGATGGATGTCATCTCCTCCTGCATTGCCTTCAACTAGTAAGGGTTTCTTTCTGCTTCGGCGAAGGTGTTCGGTTCATCTGCGCTGATGGCATGTAGTTCGGCCACCTCTTGTTTGAGTTCGTGCACCGCCAGTCCAAGTGGTTCACCTCCTCCCACTAGGTCATCCATCCTCTAGTAGGGTTTCTTTCTGCTTCGGCGAAGGTGTTCGGTTCATCTGCGCTGATGGCATGTAGTTCGGCCACCTCTTGTTTGAGTTCGTGCACCGCCAGTCCAAGTGGTTCACCTCCTCCCACTAGGTCATCCATCCTCTAGTACCTGGCCACCAAATCATCATCGTGATCGGCATTCAGCGTCGAATCTGCAGTTCGTGGTATTGCAAACTCCACTGGTACAGGGGGTGCAGTTGCTAGCAGAGGTGACGGTTCCTGATGCTGTGCTCCTCCTTCCGGCTCGATGATGAGGTACTCCACCGTGAATTGATTTGGATTGTGGTCTACCTCGATCACGTCGTTCCACTGTCAGAAGGTGCTTTCGTCGAAGATGACGTCGCGAGACACGTGAGCTTGCCCCCCTCCCCCCGCAAGATCATAGAGTCTGTACGCCTTTTTCCCGAGTTCGTAGCCGATGAAGACGACTTTCAACCCCCTTGGATCGAGCTTGGCGACCGATTGAGGAGATAGACGATCGTCATTACCGCCTCTTCCCAGAATCTCCCAGGCATCTCGGTCGTCATCAACAATATGACCTCGCTGTCCCGACGATGGTCTGATTTTGGAGCTCCACCACTCCATTCTGGAGCGCGATAGGAGGATGTCTGAGACGGAAAGGGTGCGCCTCTATTTTAACCCAGGCTCACAAAGTTAGCCTTGAGCCTCGGTATGAAGTAGACGCCCACCGCTCGCATCCCTCCTTGCTGATGATGAACAGGATGGTGCCGCTCCCTTCGATCTCGACGATGGAGCCATCGCCAAATTTCACCGTCCCACGAATCTCCGAGTCAAGCTCAAGGAACGCAGATATAGCCCCGATCATATGGTTTGTTGCTCCTGTGTCGAGAACACCCATCGCTGGTGCTCATGCTGCTCGTCCCTCTCGCCCCTCCTTCAATTGAATTTGCAACTTGCTCCAATTGAATTTGCACTCGTTGGTAGGTAGTTCGACCTTGTCAGCATCGGGTAACTACACGATGGCGGTTGTAGTCTCCCCCTCTTGTGGCGGTGATGGAGATGCCGGCACTCGGTGGCAGCATGGAGGAGTGAGCAAGCCTGCTCGGGATGGAACCCACGATGTGTGTATTTTTATGCTTCGCATTTTCTTCTTTCTACTTGAACCTGAGACCTATGTGTTATTAGGTCGACGCTCTAACCACTTAAGCTATTCAACTTGACTATTAATAAAGTTGGCTTCTTCACAATGATATACCACCGATGGATTAAACCAGGCTTTGATACCACTTGTTGACTTCTGGCAATCGAGAGGAAAATGTAGACGAGTAAAAACCGGCCGAAGGAAATCTTCCTCGAAAAAAAAATAACATAAAAAGATAAGAAAAGAGAGAGATATTTATTGAAGACCCGATTTGTTATTTGATTCAGTTTAACGTATTTAAATAACAAACTTTTCCTAAATTAATTGCAGTGGCACAAACTTGGGCCCAAAGTTGGCCAAAATGGCCAGCAAAAATTAAGCTGAGGAGGTATCCATAAGATTACCAGGAGGAGGTATCCGTAAGATTACCAGGAGGAGGTATCTGTAAGATTACCAAAGGAGGTAGGAGGTATCCGTAAGATTACCAAAGGAGGTAGGAGGTATCCGTAAGATTACCAAAGGAGGTAGGAGGTATCCGTAAGATTACAGAAGGAGGTAGGAGGTATCCGTAAGATTACCAGAAGGAGGCATCCGTAAGATTACCAAAGAAGGTAGGAGGTATCCGTAAGATTACAGAAGGAGGTAGGAGGTATCCGTAAGATTACCAGTAGGAGGTATCCGTAAGATTACCAGTAGGAGGTATCCGTAAGATTACCAGTAGGAGGTATCCGTAAGATTACATAAGGAGGTAGGAGGTATCCGTAAGATTACATAAGGAGGTAGGAGGTATCCGTAAGATTACATAAGGAGGTAGGAGGTATCCGTAAGATTACCATAAGGAGGTAGGAGGTATCCGTAAGATTACCAGAAGGAGGTAGGGAGGTATCCGTAAGATTACCAGAAGGAGGTAGGGAGGTATCCGTAAGATTACCAGAAGGAGGTAGGGAGGTATCCGTAAGATTACAGAAGGAGGTAGGAGGTATCCGTAAGATTACAGAAGGAGGTAGGAGGTATCCGTAAGATTACCAGAAGGAGGTATCCGTAAGATTACCAGAAGGAGGTATCCGTAAGATTACCAGAAGGAGGTATCCGTAAGATTACCAGAAGGAGGTATCCGTAAGATTACCAGAAGGAGGTATCCGTAAGATTACCAGAAGGAGGCATCCGTAAGATTAACAAAGGAGGTAGTTGGTATCCGTAAGATTACCAAAGGAGGTAGTTGGTATCCGTAAGATTACCAAAGGAGGTAGTTGGTATCCGTAAGATTACAGAAGGAGGTAGGAGGTATCCGTAAGATTACAGAAGGAGGTAGGAGGTATCCGTAAGATTACCAGAAGGAGGCATCCGTAAGATTACCAGAAGGAGGCATCCGTAAGATTACCAAAGGAGGTAGGAGGTATCCGTAAGATTACCAAAGGAGGTAGGAGGTATCCGTAAGATTACAGAAGGAGGTAGGAGGTATCCGTAAGATTACCAGTAGGAGGTATCCGTAAGATTACCAGGAGGAGGTATCCGTAAGATTACATAAGGAGGTAGGAGGTATCCGTAAGATTACCAGTAGGAGGTATCCGTAAGATTACCAGTAGGAGGTATCCGTAAGATTACCAGTAGGAGGTATCCGTAAGATTACATAAGGAGGTAGGAGGTATCCGTAAGATTACATAGGGAGGTAGGAGGTATCCGTAAGATTACATAAGGAGGTAGGAGGTATCCGTAAGATTACCAGAAGGAGGTAGGGAGGTATCCGTAAGATTACCAGAAGGAGGTAGGGAGGTATCCGTAAGATTACCAGAAGGAGGTAGGGAGGTATCCGTAAGATTACCAGAAGGAGGTAGGGAGGTATCCGTAAGATTACCAGAAGGAGGTAGGGAGGTATCCGTAAGATTACCAGAAGGAGGTAGGGAGGTATGCGTAAGATTACTAGAAGGAGGTAGGGAGGTATCCATAAGATTACAGAAGGAGGTATTTGTAAGATTACGGAAGGAGGTATCAGTAAGATTACGGAAAGAGGTATCGGTTACCAGAAGGAGGTATGGAGGTATCCGTAAGGTTACCAGAAGGAGGTATGGAGGTATCCGTAAGGTTACCAGAAGGAGGTATGGAGGTATCCGTAAGGTTACCAGAAGAAGGTATGGAGGTATCCGTAAGGTTACCAGAAGAAGGTATAAAGGTATCTGTAAGATTACTAGAAAGAGGTATGGAGGATATGGAAGTATCCGTAAGGTTACCAGAAGGAGGTATGGAGGTATCCGTAAGAAGGAGGTATGGAGGTATCCGTAAGAAGGAGGTATGGAGGTATCCGTAAGAAGGAGGTATGGAGGTATCCGTAAGATTACCAGAAGGAGGTATGGAGGTATCCGTAAGATTACCTCAGGTAATCTTACCTGATAATAAGTTCTGCTTCACAAGAATGGCAAGAATGACCACAAAATGAGGGATTAGAAGATTACTTGATAAATCAAATTCTGCGTTCATAGCAAGAATGGCCGTAGAAGGAGGGATCGGAACATTACCTAATAATGTTATGAGTTCACAAGAATGGCAAGAATGGCAAGAATGGTCGTAGAAGGAGGGCGGAAGATTACCTAATAATCAAGTTGAGCGTTCACAATGGCATGGCAAGAATGAAATGGCCGTAGAGGGATCCGAAACATTACCTAAAATGAAATGGCCGTAGAGGGATCCGAAACATTACCTAAAATGAAATGGCCGTAGAGGGATCCGAAACATTACCTAAAATGAAATGGCCGTAGAGGGATCCGAAACATTACCTAAAATGAAATGGCCGTAGAGGGATCCGAAACATTACCTAAGTTCTGCGTTCACAAGAATGACAAGAATGAAAAAAATGGTTTTTGAAGGACAAGAAAATTACCTAAGTTTTGTGTTCAGAAGAATGACAAGAATGACAAAAATGGCCATAGAAGAGGGATCTAGAAGATTACCTCAAGCGTATGCAAGAATGGCCCTAAAAATGGCCGTATAATGCTGTCTTATCATTTGATCGCAATTCTTTTAACGTCTTGTTTTGCGCTGCCATATAACCTGTGGTATTCTTTGGTTCTTCGAAATCTTTTTCGACCACCTCCCATGCGTCTTGAGAACCGAGAAGAGCTTTCATTTGGATGCTCCAATTCTCGTAGTTCGTTTTCGTTAATTGTGGTAGCGGCATTTGTCCCATCATATTCGCCATCAGCTCTAATACCAATCTGTTGAAAATAAAACGAGCTCTGATACCCATTTGTAGGAAATAATAGCTCGCTCTGGTATTAATTTGTTAGAATACACTCACGAGACTGTGAAGGAGATGTCGAGAGCGAGACTGTGAAGGAGATGTCGAGAGTGAGACTGTGAAGGAGATGTCGAGAGCGAGTATGTGAAGGAGATGTCGAGAGGTGAGAGACAAGTAGATAAAGAATTCTGAAAAACCTTTGCTCTTCTGATCTTGACCTTGAAAACAAATTAATTTATATTTTTTTTTTTTACGGATAATTTATAGATTTTTAGAGCTAAATATGGCTATCCATAAACCCAAGAAACCCACCCTTCCCTACAGTAATCCTGGCCTTTCATTTTTTGTTTTTTTTGGTCTCCCCTTTTAGACTCAATTTCAAAAACTTTCTAAAATTAACCAAATTAAAACTACAATTTTTCATCTTTTCTTTCTTTATTTATTTTTCTTCATATGTATTCCATCTTTTCTTTCTTTATTTTGACTTTATTTATTTTTCTTCGTATGTATTCCATCTTTTCTTTCTTTATTTTGATTTTGTTTACAGTATTTGACATGCTCTCTGTATTTTTTTTGGCGTCGGTATTTAAGTTTTTATTTTTAATCTCTATAGCAATTGTCGCTCGTTGATCTGGTCTCTATAGTGATTGTCCCCCATTAAGCACAGCAAATCATCAATATGTTTCCTCTCAACAATAAAATAGGATCTTGATACGTAGGCCATGCCCGTAAACCTCTCAAGTGATTCATGTGGAACGAATCAAGAACGTGATACTTAAATGAGCCCATGCCGATAAACCTCAAGTGATTCAAGGGGAACGAATCAGGAACTTGATACCCCATAAGCCTCTCAAGTGATTTAAGAGAAACAAATCAAGAACTTGATACTTAAAGCCCATGCCCATAAACCTCTCAAGTAATTCGAGGGGTACGTTAATCTTGGTGTTCTTAAATATCAAAATTTACTTTATGGCGGAATCAGCCGAATCCAGCTTCAAAACTTCGTATGTTTATTTAACACATCATTATTATATTCATCACTCTGATCCAAGGTATTCACTTTGCTCCAATCAAATTATCAATCCTAGAGTATATCATTTATGCATAAACCAAGAAGTGATTGGGCAAAATATTCACTTAGTTCCAATCTTCATTAAATGGGACAAATTACTGGATTTATGCATAGACCAAGATCAGACATAATATTCACGTGTTCCAATCAAATTAAATGGGACAAATTACCAATCCTAGAGTAAATCATTGCGGTCTATTGCGGGGCTTTGCATCTCGACGTTGCATCTTCTGGTGAAATTCAATTATTTCTTGGAAGTCTAAAAAGCAAACCGATGTGTCCAGATTACCAGCAGAAGCTGGATATCGAGCATTTGACAGATGTTTTCACTAAAACTTTTAGGAAACAACAATTTGATTTTCGTAAAGACAAGTTTGGGTGTTATTAACCTACACTCTCAGAGACGGTGTTATTGACCTACGCTCTTAGTAAACACAAGTCCAGTCTTATTGACCTACACTAAAATATATTTCATGAGTTA
This sequence comes from Cucurbita pepo subsp. pepo, assembly GCF_057944985.1. Taxonomy (NCBI): domain Eukaryota; kingdom Viridiplantae; phylum Streptophyta; class Magnoliopsida; order Cucurbitales; family Cucurbitaceae; genus Cucurbita; species Cucurbita pepo. The sequence continues at coordinate 11,274,255 of NC_141799.1, read as the reverse complement.
GATTCTTTTTCTTATTTTTAGGAATTAGTTAGCATATATTTTATATATATATATTTTATCTTATTTTCTAGATTTGGTTATTAGTATATTTTCTCTTCATAGTTGTTATCTATTTAAACCTTCTAAACATTAATGACTTTGGATTCCATCTATGTTTATTGGACTTTCAATCTCACTCATTCTTTACATGGTATCAAACATTCTCATTCGTAACATACATATATATATACATAGGATTATAATATTATAATATACTAAAAAATTATTATATATTATCCTACGAGGCAAGGAAACAATCATTATATTTATTATAATGCTGCGACGATTGCTATTACTAATGAGTGTTCGACATCACCAGCTCCCAAGTAATGCTCGCCAAAGGTGCCTAGAAGATGTGCAAACCGATTGGTGGGTTCATATTCGCATGTGCGGACCGTGTGTAAAACAGTAAATACAGAATATAATGTCTAAGAAATATAGACTGATATGATAGTTACCACTCATGATTGTATGTGCTTGCATCTAACCTCAATGACGAGGTCAATGAGTAATGAGTATTTAAAGAGACCAAGTGCATCAAGAAAAAAATCTCACAAACAAACCACAACACAAGCCAAGATTCAGACACGACTTCTCATCATCACCAAACCATCCCATCCTCCAAGAAAAACCCAAAAACCATTCAGAAAAAGAAAACGAGAAAAAAAAAAAAAACATGCCCCGTCAAACGTTTCATTTAAAAGAATCAAGAACACGAATGAAAACATAGTCATCAACCACCCGTGAAGAAACAATGAATTTGGAGGCAAAAAAATCAAGAGATAACCTCGATTGTGCGTGTTTATGGATAATATCTTATCCATTTATTTTTCTTTCTATTTATTTATTGATTTTTTCTTTTTTTTTTTTTTTTTTAAAAGTTGGGTTAGATTATGGAACACTTCTCCTATTTCAACCAGGGAACACTTATTCCATTGGGAGGCAAGGATTTTGGAAAAGTAAAAAAAAAAAAAAAAAAAAAAAAAAAAAAAAAAAAGTATATGATAGTATTATAATCTTAACTAAAATAGTTGTTATTGCCATGGTACAGTTTAACATTAGATAATATGAATTATAGATAAAGAGTGAATAGTAGAAAAATTCATTATCTCCTTAGACAAATTTAGGCTCAAAGTTAATTATAGATGGGAGGGAAGAGTAGAAAAAGCTCATTCTCCATAAAGGTGAAAAAGCAAACAAATTTAGAGAATCGAACACAAAAACGGCCTACATGCATGTATGTAGGTACATACATATATGTACGGTAGCTATTGGTACATATATATACTACAGGTACATACACTTTTCTTTATGAATTCATCTGCAGCTTCTATAATCTCTATGGGACGTCATCACTATCGTGTCTATCTTCTTAAATGAAATAATTTTCATTTTGGGCACGACCTACTATCATAAATTAAATGTCATTTTACACAATAAAATAAAAAATATAATAAAAAAACAGAAATAAAATATTTTACCTCGTCATTTTTTTAGGTATTTCTCTTCTCATCGTATATGGATAATGAGCTTTATCTATTATTCTCCCTTAGTTATAATCCAGTTAAACTATTTGTTGTTACTAAGTGTAACCTTTTTGAGAATCTTGTACATTTGAGTCTAGCTTAACGTAATCAACAACTATTGTTGTTGTGAAGTCTCAAACAAGTTTTTGATTTTGATTTCTAAACCTGATGGTCAAGGCCTAAATGAAAAAAGAAGTTGGATTATAATATTATAATATACTAAAATAATATTAACTATCCGTACTTATTGCAACGTTTTTTTATTCCAAAAATTAATTTATACAAATATAAATCATGGATCCAAATACAATTTACAATTTACAAGTTAATGCAGTCAAAAACATATAGAGACTCACCCAAAGTTGTTGTTGTTTTTTTTTTTTTTCACTGTATGAATTAGAGGAGGGATGAAAATTGAGATAGCCGAACGAAAATGGTTCTCGGTATGTACTACATCTATTTGGGTCATGTCATGTACTACATCTATTTGGGTATGTTCTCGGATGTGAGTTGCATGTGAGAATACTCTTTATATGAGATCTCTACTAGGATTTTGCCCTAGATGATATGAATTACATGAAGTTTCTCAGAAATGGAATGATCACGAGTAAAGTCTCACCTATATATGTGAATAATTATCAAAATAAGCGGGATTATATGAACTCCGAGATTAGGATAAACTTGGACAAACTAGATTATTTGAAATATAAATATAAATCCAATGCCTAAAATGAGTAAGAGGATTATATTTAATTAAGTTTATAAAAGTCAGAGGATTACATTTAATTAAGTTTAGAAAAGTCCATAAATAGAATATTATCATGACAGAGAATAAGAAACAATTATAAGAAATAACATTTAGTTCAGAAAAGCCAATAGAGGGTTTACAAAACTATAAAACAAATACAAAATTGATGGAACTTTATAGAAAAATAAAAATTTGTTAAAAGATTCATTCAACGTCATTTTTACGCACGAACTTAGGTCATGTTTAACTTTTAGATATTGAATCTAGTTATCTAAAAATGAGACATTTATCACATAAGTGTCTAAAAATCAATTTTCTTTCTAATTCTTGAGTTGCTATTTAATTTTTTTGTTGTATGATTTTTTTTTTGTTATATTTGTGAGTGATAATCATCCCTATCAAAATTTTCGAGTTTTTGTTTTTATCATAATTTTTTTTTTTTTGTCATTTTTTTCATTATAAGAACTAGATAGATGGAGTTAAGAGTTTTTTTTATAATGTTTTTTTTTTTTCCAAATTTGTGAAAATAAGGGAGAATTAAGATTCTTTTTTCTATGATTTTTTTTTCATATGATACAATAATACCATTCTAAAATAAAATAAATAATAATATCTTATTAAATCAAATAAAAATTTATTTTAAAAAAATAGCACTGAATTGAAATTTGAATTAAAGAGGTAAAATTTAAGAAAATTATTGATTATAATTTAGTTATTAATTTTTTCAAATATAAATTTTAAGCAAATCAATCAATAAAATTTTAAATAAGTAAATAAAAATAGAAATGAAATTTTAAAAAAATATTTAGATTTTCAACACTTTTACCTTTAAACTTTAAAAATATTTAGAAAATACATTTATCAAAACTAAACTTTGAATATTTTATTTTAAAGATATTTTTAAATTTTCAGCCCGGTTTTAAAAATGTTAAACTTTAAAAAATTTCATTAGTACCTTTTAATTAAAAAAAAATAAAAAAAGTTTTTACCATAAGTACTATTACTTATGTTAATAAATATGGGAAAAATTTTAAAAATAGTATTAATATTTTTAATCCTTATATAAAAAAAAGTTATACCATCCAATATAGGACAAAAACTGTATTTTACATAAGTCATCTCCATTTTTTTTATGCTTTTTTACCTAAGTCATCTTCATTTTTTTTTAAAGCATAAAGGTATTAATTTACTTTTAAAGATCGATTTTTTGAAACGTAATACTAACCGTTTTGTCTATATACTAATGGTAAGTATCTTAAACTTTTAAAATAAAAGTTTATTAATAAAACTTTGAAAAGTTATAAAATATATATATTTTTTAAGTTTAAAAGTATTTCTAAAATAAAATATCTAAAGTTCTATTTATAAAAGACTTATAATATTTTTGAAACTTTTCAAATATCACTTATTAAATGATATTTTTATTAGTTTAAGAATAAAAGAAAACAAAATGGAAGTTGGTATTGAAATAAATGAACGCGTGGAAGGCTTGGTACTTATGTCGCCGTCTATATACATATAGTATTGTGATATCCAGAGCCATCTCTATCTATTTTCTCCTATTTTTCTCACTCTCTTTATCGATCTTGCTCATGGAAGTCATTCATCTTTCTTACAAAATTCCCCCTCATTCTCCTGTGCTGCCGTCAAAATCGAAGTCTTGAGTTCCAGGAGCTGTTGGGGCTGGACATCCATATTGTTACCTCAAGCGAACTTCAAATTCTGGCGTATTCTGTCATTCTGGTACTCCATTGGATTTCTCTTTTCTTTTTTAATTTCCTTTAAATCTCGTCTTAACTTACATTTCAAGAAGTTTCACCTTAAATGTCGTTTTTTCTCCATGCTCATAATGTTGCCACGTCTCCAAGACAAACATTGTTGCTGCTAATTCAAGGTCATGGGTAGGGTAATTTCGTCTGTACTTCTTCAGTTGCCTAGAAGCCTAAGCTATTGTCTTACCCTTCTACATAAGCACGCACCTTAAGCCCTTACCTAAGGCCTCTCTACGCTACAAGATTTTTCAGGCCCACCTGGTACTGTGAGGACTAGTGCAATCACCAACCTTTACTTAATTTCTTGGAAACTCTGTTTGCATGCGGGCGACCAAACGAAAGGGCTTGCCTTTCTTGGTTCCCTGTGTAAACGCTGTAGAGATCCTGGAAAACTCATGTGCGAACCTTCTGTAATACCCCTAGAAACTACGTGACTCAGTGACTGTGGTCAGTTTTAGCAACCTCGTAACTGCATCAATTTTAATGGGGTCCACTATGAACCCTCTACTTGACACCACATAACATCATGTGTCATCTCAGGCAGCCAAAACTTATACTTGGAGAACTTAGTGTACAATTGATGAGTTCATAACACCATCACTCCCCTCAGGTATTCCTCGTCAACTAACTCCATCTTGGTGTACACTGACATAACGTCAAAGACGACTACAATGACGATAACAAGAACGTTTCATGAACATTCGATTTGTTTAAACCTAAACTTCCAAAAGGCATTGATCAAGTCAAAAGAACTTATCAATAAACTCACCTTCCTCATGTGAAAGCAATCCTCGATATGTCCCTGTCTTTGATCCTCATAGAAGGTATCTTGACCTCGTCGAGACCTTCACGATCCTTATTGCTTCACCAAAAATAGCCTCGTATTTTCATCTCATTTGGCCAACACAGAACTTTCTTTATAGTGAGACACCCTCTCAGGTTTCTGCACAGGATCCTAGGGAACTCTAAGACATATCATGTCTCTACTGGCCTTACCTGTTTACAAGTCACCATCTCACTACGCCTCAGGGGTTTCAGAATCACGTTGTCTGGAAGTTCTACCTCTATCTGAGCATGCTTCACAAGTATGACGTCACATTCATAGATAAAACTAGAGCTCTACTCTTTGTAATCCAGATAACCTAAACAAGAACCCATAGGGACTTTCTCCCTCAAGACGGCGAAGGCGTGGCCATAACTTGACCTCTTTTTCCAGGTATTCTCGACCTCGAGGTTTACTAGACTACCTTGACAGTTCCATGTCCTTCACATTGTGAGCATGCATATCCTAACTATAGGATAGATTAGAGCGTGGTAAATATGATTTGATAACCACATGTTGCTACTGGACTTGGTCCTCAACACGAAAGTCCAAAGCAACTTGTCATCTATTAGGTGATCCATCAAGAGAAATATCCTACACCCCATCTCTTATTAGTGGCATAGAGCGCACATCATGCTTTTGAAAGTCCATAATTGGAACTTAGCTCGTGAAGACTCCAACAAAACCTCAAGATTAGTAAATCTTATCTCTTGACTTCCAACTTAACCAAACTCACTTGTGATAATGGTTGACTTGAGGGGTGCTTAATTCCTATAGTGGCCGCCCTTGTAACAATATTGTCTAAGTCTACTATGTGGTTTGCACCAAGGCGTGCTCTATACTGTCCAGGCCTACTACGTGGTCTTCACAGAGCCATGCTTGACATCTAGAATTATGGTCGCAGGAGGTCGGGTTATAGGTATATCATCTCGTATTGAACCTTAGAAAGTCTTATGTACATCTCTATGGATTGGACATCACACACTCTGCAGAGTCACCTCTCTATCTTCCTAAGGCAAGTGAGCTATAAGGTGACCCCAATTTTTTTTATTTAAAATTGGATAAATAAAAACTTTTTAGAAAACAACCGGACCTGAAAATATAGGGTTGAGTTGTGAAATGTTTTGAATTGGTAAAAAATCCCATCCGCCCAACCTAACCCATGTACACTCCTACCTCTTGTGAATTTGCATGTGAGTGACGATAAACCATGTTGGAAGGACTCATGTTGGTCTGTGGCAATAAACTTTCACTCTTAAAAAGTGAGAAGTAATGTGTGACCATCTTGTAAGGGATGCTAGGAAACGGCCACCAAATACCAAATTCGGATTTTGAATCTGGACATGGGTCATTACAAATTGTATCAGAGCGATACCTCTCCCTGTAAGATGTGGTTTGGGGAAGAACTAAGGCAAAAATGGTATGTGACACTTGAGTAAAAAAGGGTACATGAAATAATCGAGACTATATCTGAGTGAGAACGATCCTGAATACAGGATGACTAAAATAAGCTTAAAGGAAATGAAAATTACTACTTATACCAATAAGGTGCACTTTTTTTTTCGGGCGCTTAATCACAGGTACTCCATCGTTAAGCAGAATTTATTTGTTCCTTTCCTAGGCTTAATCACAGTGCAGCATAGTGAAGCAGGAAGCCGGATTTATTTGGAACACACAAAGCATGTTGGTAGACTTTTATTTTTTAAGAGTATTATGGAAACTTTTATAAATTTAAGGTTTATTTTTATTTACTAAATTAAATTCTTATTAATTTAGACCTAAAATATATAAAAATTAGAAGAAAAAATTAACAAACGAAATTAATTAAATAAATATTTTTACCTAACTAATGATACAAGTTTCTCCCCTCTCTAAGCTTTTAGTTTTTTATTCATTAATAAACAAGGAAATCAAGTAACATAAACTTCGAAACCACATTCTTAATTTATTATATATACCTTATCTATTTTATTATATATACATTAAGTATTTATTTCATAATTTATTATACATACATTAACTATTTAGGAATAAATAGGAGATTGATTTGAAATAAATAAAATATTATAAATTTAATTCTAGGTCACTATACAATTATTTATTGTTCATATGCTGTTTTTAGTGGTATAAAGTTCTGCAACTTTACTACAGATTCCAAACTCAAATTTTCTCTTTGTTTCTTATCCATCAAAACATCGACACACATATAAGAAGAAGTGTCTATAGATGTAACAACATGTACTAAAATAAGTGTAACAATACACTCAAGCTCAACTAGAGTGTTTTGGTCGGCATAAATATACCTCTATAATATAACCAATCTCGAGTAAAACCTTAGCTTCGAAAGTTGTGGTTGGAAACTTTCTTCCAATTTGTTTGACATCAAAAGTAATGTAATACAGATACCCGTGACAACTTCCTTAAAACCTTAGCTTCGAAAGTTGTGGTTGGAAACTCTGTTCCAATTTGTTTGACATCAAAAGTATACACATACAAAATACCCGTGACAGCTCCCTCGTTAGCCTTCAAAATTTTTACAAACTCAAAGTTTGTACTCTAGCCAGCTTTAACAAGGGGTTAGAATAAGAAGGTTTAATAAAATATTAGAAAGCTTGTGAAGGTAGAGTAAAAATATACATACATTCAAGAGGTTTAACAAGAGGTTAGAAAGAAAGATTAGGAAGGTATATTGAGATATAATATCTAGAGTATATATTATTTATAGAATATATCTTAGATATTATATCTTAATATTCTTTATTTATAATTTGATTTACAGTATATTTTATTTTATTCTCAGTATTTAATTATTTTATATTTTCTCATTTGTACCGGCTTGTATCCTATTAAAAAGATATCAATATCAATGATAATATAGACCTTCCCAATTCTATTTTCTATCTCATTCTTAACATGGTATCAGAGCACCAATCTTGGTATTCTTAAATATCAAAATTTTCTCTATGGCGGAATCAGCAAATCCAGCTTCAAAAATTCGAATGTTGATTCAACACATCCTTATTATATTCACCACTCTGATCAGTTAGGATATTGACTTGTTCCAATCAAATTAAATGGAACAAATTATCAATCCCGGAGTAAATCAGTTATGCATGCTCTCATTGCCAAAAAGAAAATTGGCTTCATAGATGGCCAATTGAAGAACCGTCTCAAGATACAAATTCAATCGAATTTGAAGTATGGAATCAGTGCAATAGTATGATAATATCTTGGTTAACTCATTAAGTTGAAGCAGATATCGCTGAGGGTATTATTTACGCCAAGACAGCTCATCAAGTGTGGGTTGATCTTCAGGATCAATTCTCACAAAAGAATGGTCCAACAATTTTTTAGATACAAAGGTCTATAGGAATGATGTCATAGGGAACCATGACACTGTCAGTATATTTCACCAAGCTCAAAGCACTCTGGGATGAATTGGAAGCATACCACACACCATTTACCTATAATCAACGTCAAATACATATTGATCAACGCGAAGAAGACAAGTTGATGCAACTACTCATGGGATTGAATGAATCTTATAAAATGGTGAGATCTAACATATTGATGATGACTCCATTACCTAATGTGAGGCAAGCCTATTCATTACTTGTACAAGAAGAGATGCAGCGTCAGGTAACTTCTGAACCTACTGAGAATTTCTCGATTGCATCAGCAGTGCAGAAGAAAACAACATATTCAAAACTCGCGAAGGATAAATCATGTGAAAACTGCAATAAAAGTGGTCATACAATTGATGAGTGTCGATTCCTTAAGTTTCACTGTAAATTTTGTGATAGAAGGGGACATACAGAATATCGATGTCAACAGAAAAATAAGTCTAGAAGGGCAGTACAAATCAATCAACGCAACAATCGAGGATATCGATCATCTGCAAATATGGCCGATGTTTTTCAGTTGAATACAGAAGAACAGTCACCTAATTTCATCCCAAATTTTTCTTCTGGGCAATTACAACAGATTGTACAAGCCTTATCTGCACTTAATCATCGTCCTTTTGGTAATTCTGATAATAACATCAATATTGTAGGTTTGTTTCCAATATCTGTATTATCTATTAACTCTACGAGTTCTAATTCATGGATTCTCGATAGTGGAGCTACAGATCATATAGTATCCAAAGCTTCTGTTATGACTGAACCAAGGGTTACCACCATATCTACAATAAATTTGCCTAATGAAGGGACAACCACATGTGTCACATACTAACAATGTTTCTTTTAATCCTGACCTTAAATTAAACAATGTTTTATGTGTGCCTTCATTCAACTTAAACCTAATGTCCATCAGCAAACTTACCAATGACTTGAAATGTTATGTGATCTTTTATCCTGATTCTTGTGTTATGCAGGACTTGGCTGCGGGGAAGATGATTGGCTCGGGTAAACAATTCGGAGGTCTCTATCATATTTCTTCATCTTCAATCAAGTCTTCAACAAATCAAGTATCTCAATCATCTGATTTGTGGCATTTACGCCTAGGTCATCCTTCTCCTTCTCGTTTTAAATTTCTAGCTGATCAATTGCATCTTAATAATGCTACTCTTTCTCATAATTGTAGTATTTGCCCATTAGCAAAACAAACTAGGTTGTCTTTCCCAAAAAGTTCAATAACAACTCATTCTGCCTTTGATCTATTACATTGTGATGTTTGGGGACCACATAAAATTCCAACCCATTCTGGTTTGCGTTTTTTTCTCACTGTTGTTGATGATTTAACTCGATGTACTTGGGTTTTTCTTATGCAACACAAATCAGAAGTACACCATTTGTTAGTAAACTTTGTTAAATTCGTTCAAACTTAATTTCATACTACTATCAAGATAGTTAGATCAGACAATGGGACTGAGTTCCTATCTTTGCAACCATTTTTTACTTCTTGTGGCATTGAATTTCAGCGCACTTGTGTCTATACTCCACAACAAAATGGAGTCGTAGAACGTAAGCATCGTCATATCCTAAATGTTGCTAGGTCTCTTCTTTTTCAGTCACAGGTTCCACTTCATTTTTGGGGAGAATGCATTTTAACGGCTGTTTATCTTATAAATAGAACACCATCACCATTGTTATTTAACAAAACACCCTTTGAAACACTCTACAAACCACCACCTACATTTCACCATCTTAAAGTTTTTTGTTGTAAGTGTTATGCAACTGTACTACATCCTAAGCAAAAATTTGAACCTCGGGCAATTCCTTGTGTTTTCATAGGATATCCTTATGGTCACAAAGGTTACAAATTGTATGACATGCAATCTAAAAAATTCTTTATTAGTCGTGATGTTAAATTTTGTGAAGATGATTTTCCTTTTTCATCAGCTTCACAAACTTTGACATTAGCTCCTTCAACTCCCATTTTACCATTTCATGATCCACCCTACTCAAACATCCATTATGATCCTTCTATCTCTTCGTCGTCTCCTCCGCCTCCTATTCCTTTTCTAAATTCATCAGTTCCAGATTCACCAGATTCACCCACTAAATCTAATCTTATCCCACCTGATACATCAGTTCCACTCCGACGTTCTACTCATACCAAACAACCTCCAGCTTATTATAATGATTATGAGATGTCTTCTGGAGCCAATCATTTAACCTCTAGCTCAAGTCCCAACACTGGCACCAGGTATCCCCTTCATCATTACTTCTCATTCTCTCGTTTTTCTCCTACTCAACGTGCTTTTCTAGCTCTTATTACAGCCCAGACAGAACCCAGAAATAGACCTTCTAGAAGTTCGCAACCACCCCAGTCTGAATCACAATATGCTTGTAATCTCAAGTTATTTTTAGATGGTAGTAGAAGTCCTTGACTAGGAGTACCTTTGATGTATCTCCGAACTCAAAGAGCTACCTCCCAATGTGGTTTTCTTGGTTCATGCATAAATTGACTAAGCATACGAACTGAATACAGTATGTCGGCTCCATAAATCTCTTTATGATTTAAAATAGGCTTCTCGCAATTGGTTCTCCATATTCTGTACCACTATACAAAATGCAGGTTACACTCAGTCCAAAGCAGATTACTCTTCCACTATACAAAATGCAGGCTACACTCAGTCCAAAGCAGATTACTCTTTATTTGAGTAAAGGTACTTCTTTCACTGCAGCTCTTATCTATGTTGATGATATTCTTTTGACAGGCAATGATCTCAAAGAAATTCAACATCTCAAGACTAATTTACTCGAGAAATTTCTTATCAAAGATTTAGGGAATTTGAAATATTTCCTAGGTATTGAATTTTCTAGGTCTAGAAAAGGAATCTTTCTATCTCAAAGGAAGTATGCTCTAGACATTCTTCAAGACACAGGTCTTACAGGAGCACGTCTAGAAAAATTTCCTATGGAGCAAAATCTGAAACTTTCTTCAACAGAAGGAGAAAAGTTGAATGATCCAAGTAAATACAGACGGTTGGTTGGCAGATTAATATATTTAACCGTTACTAGGCCTGACATAGTATATTCAGTTCGTATGCTTAGTCAATTTATGCATGAACCAAGAAAACCACATTGGGAGGCAGCTCTTCGAGTTCTGAGATACATTAAAGGTACTCCTAGTCAAGAACTTATACTCCCATCTGAAAATAACTTGAGATTACAAGCATATTGCGATTCAGACTGGGGTGGTTGTCGAACTTCCAAACGGTCTATTACTCGGTTCTGCATTTTCCTTGGAAATTCAATTATTTCTTGGAAGTCAAAAAAAACAAACCAATGTGTCCAGATCATCAGCAGAAGCCGGGTATCGAGCTATGACAAATAGTTGTTTGGAGTTAACTTGGTTAAGATACATTCTCTAAGACTTGAAAGTTTCACTGTCCGAACCAGCATTATTGTACTGTGATAATCAAGCAGCATTACACATAGCAGCCAATCCAGTTTTTCACGAACATACGAAACACATTGAAATAGATTGTCATATAGTTCGAAAAAAATTACAAGCTGGAATCATCAAACCGTGTTATGTTTCGACTAAAATGCAATATTTTCACTGAAGCTTTGGGAAGACATCAATTTGATTTTTTGAAAGACAAGTTGGGTGTGATTGACATACACTCTCCAACTTGAGGGAGAGTATTGAGATATAATATCTAGAGTATATATTATTTATAGAATATATCTTAGATATTATATCTTAATATTCTTTATTTATGATTTGATTTACAGTATATTTTATTTTATTCTCAGTATTTAATTATTTTATATTTTTACTAGCTTGTATCTTATTTAAAGGATATCAATATTAATGATATTACCGACCTTCCCAATTCTATTTTCTATCTCATTCTTAACAAGGTAGAGTAAAAATATACATACATTCAAAGAGGTTTAACAAGAGGTTAGAAAGAAAGGTTAGGAAGGTAGAGTAAAAATAGACATACATTCAAGAGGTTCAATAACGGGTTCAATAAGGGGTTAGAAAGAAAGGTTATGAAGGTAGAGTAAAAATGTACATACATTCAATAGATTCAAAAATGTGTTAGAAGAAAGGTTATGAAGGTAGAGTAAAAAATATACTGTCTAGGCCTACTACGTGGTCTTCACAGAGCCATGCTTGACATCTAGAATTATGGTCGCAGAAAGTTGGGTTATAGGTATATCATCTCGTACTGGACCTTAGAAAGTCTTATATACATCTCTATGGGTTGGACATCACGCACTCTGCAAAGTCACCTCTCTATCTTCCTAAAGCCAACGCTAGTAATGACCCAATTTTTTTTATATAAAATTGGATAAATAAATTTTTTTTAGAAAACAACCTAGGGTTGAGTTGTGAAATTTTTTGGATTGGTCCAAAATCCCATAAACCAACCTGACTCATGTACACTCTTACCTCTTAAACTTTCACTCTATTGCCCACATGGAGGAATACACCATAGAGCCTCCTCTGAGGTCCCCTTCACCCTTTGCTCGACACTTAAACCACTTTGACCACTTTGACTACACTTTCAAATGGCTCACAACTTCTTTATTCAACACTTAGGATTCTATTGACATTGTCCACTTTTAGCATAAACGTTTCCCTAGCAAGTTACACATCAATGAAGATGGTGTTTCTTACCTCTAAACCCATGATCATCCCTTTAATTAGCCAATGTGGGACTACTCCTCCCAATAATCCTTAACATCCTCGTTCTGCTTTATATGTAAGAGGGACCTATCGAGTGTCTGAATGCTCACAAAGAGCGACTCTTTATGCCTTCCACGTTAAATTTGGTGAATTCATTAGCTGAATATGAGATGACTTTAGTTGAAACATGACCAATTGAAAGTATTGAGAACCCTTACATGGAAGCCCCCCTTACTTCAAAACATAGTGGGAGAGATGGAAGAGTCAGTGGAACAAGATCTTATGTCGTCGAGACATGAATTAATCATGTATCAGCTAAGAGAACTATGACCATCATACACAATTTCATGACAGAGACTGAAGCAATATACTATAGCATCAAGATATACCAAAGATAAAAGTCATCAATTTAGCAACCCTACCTATAATACAAATCCTACCCAATTGAAAAAAATATATAGATATATACATATGCGAGAGTGGAAAATGTCATACAGGTTGGAAAAAAAAATATATTTTTCCACCTCATAAGAGTACTTCATATTAGAAAGTTCTCACAAAAAAAATTTGTCTCACTCCACGAAAAATTAAATAACTCTCTATATTTAATTTCTTAAATAAATATCAAAACCCATTTAAAAAAATTATAAAAAAAGAAAAAGAATAAGAATGATTTTTTTTTTTTTTTTTGTATGACTAACACGTTAATGTAAACATGATCTTAACCACGTTAATTATAAACAGATGTAAAAATTCATATCAAAATCTCGACTTTTGAGGTTATTGTTTAGAGCCCTACTCGACCCTCTTCGAGCTTGTCTTTGACACTCGTGTCAACTCTCTCTCGAAATTAGCGTATGCCTTAGCTTCAATGCACATTCTTGGTGTCATTCTTGGTGTATTGGATGATGCACCGTCCTCCTCTGTCGCATCATGACACTTCTCAATTTTGGGACTCATGTGGTCGGATAGATGTCACTTGAGGGTCGCCCCTTGTCAATCTCGACTTTTGAGGTTATTGTCTGGAGCCCTACTTGACCCTCTTCGAGCTTGTCTTTGACACTCATGTCGCCTCTCTCTCGAAATTAGCGTATGCCTTAGCTTCAATGCACATTCTTGGTGTATTGGATGATGCACCGTTCTCCTCTGTCGCATCATGACACTTCTCAATCTTGGGACTCGTGGTCGGATAGATGTCACTTGAGGGTCGCCCCTTGTCTGTCTTGTGTGGAGGTCACAATCTACTTCATGTCACTAATGTTGTGACATGCTGCGTCCTGCAATAAATGAGGGTTTTCTTCCTTCCGTTGGATGAGGGTTTTCTTCCTTCCGTTGGGCTTGAAAAGCTTACGATGAGAGGGAGGGTCGTTGGGACCAGGAACATTCCTTTGTGTATGTGCTTCCTTATTCCATTACAAAAATCGGGCGTAATCAACTAGACCCAGTACGGTATTCTTTCGAATCCGGAATATGATGCTACCAATAATTGCGGTAATTCACATATGGCACATATGGCTTTCTCCCATCAATCAATACTCATTGAAGAAATGGAAATTTCCATATTTTTTTTTGATGAAAAATGTGGAAAAAAAATAAGAGAGATTGCGTTTGGAATAAAATTAAGTTATGTTATTTGTTCTGAGATGAATTGATGTATTTTTTTTTTAATGTCATTTTTTTTTCTATTTTTAATGAAATTGGGTCGCTTCATGACCTAGTTTTTGTGCCTATAACATGATGAAACCAACTCAAACAGAGAATCCAAAAAGATAAAAACAAACCAACCTAACAAAAAAGTTATGAATAATGAAAATTTGAGAATGAAAAGAAAATGAAATCTAGCAAGCTTTTGAACAATTTGGGCAATTCTCCCTCCAAACCAATTTTGATTCAAACTAGTTTATTTAGCTTCATCTTGGGCTGAGGAGGCCTATAACTCATTAACATGAAATTATTATGTGTAACATGAAATTATATGCAGCTATTGACTCACGAACTAACTCATTAACATAATTAACTCATTAACATGAAATTATGTGCAGCAGCCCTATAACTCATTAACATGAAATTATGTGCAGCAGCCCTATAACTCATTAACATGAAATTATGTGCAGCTATTGACTCACGAACTAGAACCTTGTGACCTTTAAAATTGGAGAGCACTAAGAGTTATAGAGTGACCCGAGCACTAAGAGTTATAGAGTGACCCTAGATTCGTCAAATTATTAAAATTTGAAGGAGTCAATGTCCAAATTTATAGGATTCAAAACAGACATATTATTGATTCATGGCATTCCAAGTACAGAGGTTTGTAGGATAAAATGAAGAAAGGTTGAAGAAAAATGAATTAGGCACGCCCAAGAAGAAGATTGGCTATAACCAAGATGATACTACAAATATCTTCCACAGTCTTCCCGTTGCCAGACAGCGCCGATGGGTCCTTCGGCGGCTGCGTGAAGCTGTCTAGACAGTCGCCGGCCTCCGTCATGGCTGCAGACGCCTTAATGTTGACGCCATTGTAGTCACCTTTCCCCAAGTCGTTCTTCCCATCCTCGATGTCGCCGGCGGCATCGTCATACTGTTCAGCACAGGTGGCATATCGCTCCTTAAGCTTGGGATCGGCTGCCTTGGACGCCAGGGACTGGGCGAGGGCACGGGTTTTAGCAACCTTGTCGTGGGCGAGGTTCAGGGTGAAGGTGGCCAGCCCTTTTAGGTCTGTAGTGCCAGCAGATTTCAACACGTTAAAGCAAAAAGAAGGGTTTCTAGTTTTCTTGCAGATGGTGGAAACGATGTCGTTTTGGGAAGCTGCATGCATGGGCACCATCCCATCGAAGAACAGTACTAAAAGGACAATCGTAAAGACTGCAAGAAAACTAGAAGATGCCATTTTTTATTTTGATTTTTCTGTCTGTTTTGCTCAATTAATTCATAGGGAGGGTTTACATATTTATACGCTCACAAATATTCCTTTTAATAGCTTTCACGTTAGAATTTTAAGTAAAAGGCTATTAAAAGAAAAAACTAACAAAAATAGACCAAATAGGTTAATCTTTTTTCTCTCCAAACCCAATCACAAATTAGGCTTGGTTATTATGCACTTTTTTTTAGACAATACACCCTCTTCCTCCGTGTGCCACTCTCGTGTTAACTTTGACTGACTACACATGAGATTCATAACTTTACTCTCTTCTTAAACTAATAATATTTATTAATAATATTTATTTTACAAAAAAATCAAAGTTATTAATGTAATATTGAATCATGGTTTTCATGCCAAAGGATAATATTTAATAAATAACCTAAAGAATATATAGTACATGGATAGTACTAATACGTCCACAAATATTTGTTTTGCCAATATTTGTTGTTGGCATTACGAAAAGTAGTCCTTGCCGTGATTGTGCGTTTTGATGTAAGGAATGTGAGTCAATAAACTCACTTGGTTAAAATCATGGATGTGGGAATCATGCATTGAGAAGTTAGTAAGTCAACAAGGTCGACTTGTTTAAAAACATGGGATGTTGAGAAGTTAGTAATCATGGAACATTTGGGGGGCAATCATGACGGACACCAACCTCAGCCACAATTTTCTGCAAGTTTGTTAGAGGCAATCATGAACTAACTCAGCTGGGGATTTTTTGGGTCGGATAGAGGCAATCATGAGATAACCCAAACCATCCTTAGTCCCATAACTTAGAAGTTTTTTTGGAGTTAGCCAACTACTACATAAGGTTCTTTTTTTTAGGAATTATTCAAACTTTGACAAAGTTAACTAAGAGGGGTAAGTTTTTCTTAGGACTTTTTCAAGAGCTTAAGGAGTTTTTGGTGTATGTGCTAATGCTAGCACTATTTTATGGTTCAAGCATGGTGTACAACGATGCCTCGAGAAAAGGATTGGGGTTGCGTGTCTGTGTTAATGGAGAAGTGATTGTATATGGCTCCTAATAGCTTAAGAAATATGAGCGTAACTACCTAACCCTCGATTTGGAGTTAGCAACTGTGGTGTTCACGTTAAAAATATGGTAACGTTACTTGTATGGTGAAAAGGTACAGGTAGTAAAACCATAAGAGCCTCAAGTATCTTATTCAGGTAGAAAGAGTTGAACATGGAACAAAGGAGATAGTTGGAGTTTGTGAAGGATTATGATACCAAGATCATTTATCACCCATGTTAAGCTAACATAGTGTCCAATATGTTGAGTAGAAAGAAAACTCACTCTGTCGAGGAACTAGTTTGGCAAATAAAGAAGAATTGGACCACATCTAGTGTTGCATCCAATTTTTTTTGCATGCCTAAACGAAGTGTCGCAAATATTTTCCAACAAATAATTGAATCGTTCAGTCTATCCATCAGTCTGGAGATGGTAACTCAATAAGATATTCGAAGTTGCCTTCAAGAACTCGAATTAATTCGTCCAAAATGTCTTGAAAAATATGTTTGAAAAATAGTTGGTCAGCTAATTCGACTGAACATATCTTGGGCGTGAGTATGAACGCGACATATTTTGAGAATCAGTCGGCGATGACCTGACTTCATGTTTGCCAACCTTTGGGTGTGTGAGACACACTTTCACAAGGTCTTGTTGGCACCTGCAAAGGTTCGAGGAGTCCTCAGATCTTGTCCTTTTCAACTTTGCCTTGTTGGCAAATGAAGCATTTCTTGGTGTACTATATTATGTCTTCTAACATATTTTGTCAAAAGTACCCTTCTAATCATGTAACCTAGTAAAAGTAACGAAGGTTTAAACCTGTGTGCACTTAGAGAATGGAATAACTCAGGAGTTAGTCCTAAACATCTTTAAAACGAGAGATAAGATTTAAATTGTCTAGATGCTCTTAAGAACCCAATAGGCTTCCACAATATCTAAGAATAACAAAGGTAACTCTTTCAGGTTGTTAACAATATGTATGGTGTTAATAGGGTCTCCGCTACCGTTTCCACTCCAGTACCCATACCGTCGAGTTTTTAATCCGATACTGTACTATCGAGCCAGGTATAGGTCAGCTAGAGTATTGCAATTAGGTGTCCCAACTTTGTGAAAATTGTCAAATGTCTCTTGAACAAGACCACTTACATGTAAAACCATTCTTGAGATGGGTGCATGGGATCATGTAGGTTAATCCAATAGTTTTGGCCGGCACACAAGGGTCGCTTCCCCCAAACTCTAGTGACTTTATGGTCCTGTGGGAGGGTCCGCCAACTAACCTCCCATAAATGAGGTTTAGACTAGAAGACACCTTACTGTCCAATCAAAACTTTATGAAGTATTACCTCAATCCAAGGCATTGGACATTCACTGCAAGAGCATAACAAGCTATATAAATATAAGAACATAAAAGGTTTTTTTACCCTAAAGATGAAATTTATCGTCTCGTAAACTCACAACACCAGAATTAGGAGACCACCTCCTCGAACCCAGAGTAAGTCCATGAGTAACTAGAGAACCACATAGAACTTTAAAGCACCTCAGATGCTCAAATAGCAGTAGAGACAAGGATTAAACTTATTAGAGCCCGGAGAAAAGTCCATGGTACCTACCAGGATGAGGATGCCATAAGAGCCTATGAGTAGATTGCTTATTGAGTTTTTTTTTTTTTTTTTTTTTTTTTTTTTCTTTCTTTCTTTCTTTCTTTCTTTCTTTCTTTCTTTCTTTCTTTCTTTCTTTCTTTCTTTCTTCAGGTGTTTCTAGGTTGGAATTGAGGTGGGGAGCATTTAAGAGTTGTTTGGTCACAAAGGGGTCATTCTAAAGTGTTAGCTCATCTTCCTATTTTGTGTCTTTTGTATTTCGTTCTTTAATTGTATTCCAATGGCAATAAGTGAGAAAGCTTAGTCACAATCTATTTTCTCTCATTAAGTTTCATGAATTAGAGAATAATAAACCTTCCAATTTATTGTCTAATTATCTAATATAGCAACTTGTTGTTCAATTAAGCTCACTAGGACGAGGCTTATCCAATTCATGACTATGATTATGATTCATTTAACTCTCAAATTAAATGGTTAGCTATTTATTGGTTTCACCTTAA
The DNA here is from genome assembly GCF_057944985.1 of Cucurbita pepo subsp. pepo. NCBI lineage: Eukaryota > Viridiplantae > Streptophyta > Magnoliopsida > Cucurbitales > Cucurbitaceae > Cucurbita > Cucurbita pepo. Next base: position 11,255,229 of record NC_141799.1, on the reverse strand, counting down.
ACCAACTTACTAACGACAACAGCCTACATCTGCCCCTAGCATATATGGCCCTTTTTGGACTTTCTCTCTCAGGTTCCCTTCAATGTTTTTAAAACGCGTCTGCTAGGGAGAGGTTTCCACATGATAAAGGGTGTTTCGTTCTCCTCCCCAATCAATATGGGATCTTGCAACTCTTCCTTCGGTCTCAGTCGTGGGTGTAATGGACGATCAGTCAAACTTAACTCATTCACATACTTGACGAAACAAAAAAATTAGAGGTTTTAATCATCTTACCTATGAAGCCATTGACAGAGTCGATGAAGAAAGAATCCCAACTAATGACGTAACGGAAGCCGAGTTCAATTCTCCTCTTTCAGATTGCGTGTAACTGAGATCTATGAAAATAGTCGAGCTTGCTCAACCTTTATTGCTAGCTGCTTATGCATTCAAACGAGAAAAGAAGATAAGAGAGAAAAATAATTAGAGAGTTTAAAAACATAAACGAATGCATTTTTTATTTTATAAAAAAGTAAAAAGATTTCGCTAGAAGGAGAGATTGACGGACCTTGTAGTTAACAGCAACACGCTAACCAACCGAGAGATTCCAACTAATCACTCATTTCATTTTGAATTTATTTATTTAAAATTTATTTTTATTCGTTTAGGATCATTAATTGAGGGCCAAAAGCAGCATTGGAAAGCTTCAATGAGACACCGAGATTTGAAGTGAAAGATGATGCTGGGATGACAATTGCAAAACATGGTTCGATAAAAAGAAAAATGAGTAGAGGCAAGTTCATGGTACAAGAAGTGGAAGGAAGAAGAACAGCTCTGGTGGAGATGCTGGTTGATTTTCGTAATTCGGGTCCATGTAAGTAGAGACCGGGTTGAGGGGCTTGCAAAGTTGATCCTGTCAGAGGCATGTCGAGGTAATTTACGACATATTTGTGCTACACAGGATGTTCTCACCTTCAACATAATATAATAAGGCAGAAGTGTTGAAAATTGTTAGCGTCTAACTTTAGCTAGTTAAAAGGAAAGATCATGAATATATATTTCAAAAATACTATTTTAAAAAAATAATAATAATAATGTTAGGAGAGTTATAATCAAAATGAATAATATCATATCATTGTGGAAGTAGATTGTTCCTATCGAAAAGTTCAAGAACGGAAGAGAAGTATGGTTAAAAAAAAGGTTTAATTGTTCGAGGTTGAGTTGGAAAAATATTACTATAAGATTCTCTAATTTCCTCGTCGACATTGACATCAGTTGCGCTTTCCGTCGTGGTTCTTAGAGCTTAATGCTATGTGGCATAGGATTATTATGTGTATGCATACTATTTATCTAGTAATCCCCAACTATATGGCAGAACAAATCTAGTCATATTATACCTTGAATAACTTTAGTATCCATAGTGAAGCAACTAGTTGTATAGGTGCAAAGCAGGTCTTGAAGGACAAGCACCTCGACACATGGCCCAAAGCCTATGTGTGTGTCAAACCAGGTTCTTGCACAAATTCTTCACGTTAAGGATATTTAGTACTAAATTATAGTTTACCATATATGTCATATTTGATATTTTATTATAGGAGAAATATCTAGATATTTGTCTTATTAGCATAGGTATCTTTCCATTTATTTTATTTCCATTTATTTTATTTCCATTTATTACTCTTTCCATATCCTTGTAATTTATTTGATTATAAATAAGATAACTTTCACACCATTTAGGTGTGGTAGATTAAGCAAACATTCTCATGGTATCATAGCCCTTTCGGTTGAGCAACCCCGATCCTTTATTTTCAATGGCTTATGAATCCCCTACTCATCTTCTTCTCCACCACCCCTGCGGCTTTAATGCCGCAGGCGCAGTCTCCATGGCTGCCGTAGGCGGAGCCGATTGATTACTCTTCGGCTCTGCCCTTTTGACCTCCAAATCACCCTTCGCCATATTTTGTACATACAACCTCACCTTTTCCAAACATAACCTCTTTCATTTTCTTCCCAATTTTCCCTTCATCCTTCATCCTTCATCCTTCATCCTTTAGAGAAACCCTAATCTTAGGACCTTCATCAGCGTTCTCTTCGGAAATATACAGAATCTCAATAATTCCATCGACCTTCTGCAGAGATTTACCTTTGGAATCTGGGCGCCGCACTGGCCTCTTTGCCAACCAAGTTGCCGCCGCCCTTCTCGCCAAAATTGGCTCCTTCGCCCAATGTGGCAACTCTTTCGGTTGCCCTTCTCACCAAAATTGGCTCCTTCGCCCAATGTGGCAACTCTTCCGGCTTCAACATTGTCTTTGTCCCTTGCTCTAGGTTTCCCCTTCTACTTCTTGGGGTTAGACATATTCTCACCAGAGCCAAGGCAGAATCATCGCTAAGCGACAATCCCTCTTCATGGGTTAGACATATTCTAGCCGAAACCAAGGTAGCATCGCCGCTGAGCGGCGATCCCTCTGCAATTTTCGATAGCCAAGAAAGTGCTTCTCTACGCCTCCTCCAAACCAAATTGTTGACATCTTCACGAAAAGTGTTTCTCAACCTCTCTTTGAATTTTTCAAATCCAAATTTCACGTTCATTCAAATCCGACGCTCAACTTGCGGTAGGGTGTTAAGGATATGTAGTACTAAATTATAGTTTACCATATATGTCATATTTGATATTTTATTATAGGTCAAATATCTAGATATTTGTCTTATTAACATAGGTATCTTTCCATGTTATTTCCATTTATTACTTTTTCCATATCCTTTTAATTTATTTGATTATAAATAAGATAACTTTCACACCATTTAATTTATTTTATTATAAATAAGATAACTTTCACATCATTCAGGTGTGGTGGATTAAACAAAACATTCTCACTTCAAAAAGGGATTAAAGCTCTTGTATCATCATATGTATGAGAATTTGGCACCTAGGCATATGTATTCAAACACATTGAAGGCACTTTAAGAAATCATAAGTTTTGGATCTAAATGGGTTTCAAGTTGTAAAACCCCATACAAATCAAGTTCTTTATGAAAGCAAAAAAAATATCCAAATGTTGTATCCAAATCCCACGGCCAAAATGATCGGTCCGAGTTTTTGAAGGGTTAATAATGTATGTATTACTAAAATTGTTAACCGCTTAGAAATATTTTTATTAATTTAGTTATATATATATATATATATATATATATATATATATATATATATTAATTTTGTTGATTTTGTTTATATTGGAGTATATGATTTTTATATAAGTCTAACTTTAGTTCAGTAGTAGAGCGGAGGACTATAGTGGTTGAAAAATCTCAAAGCCATCCTTAGGTTGCTGTTTCAAATCTGACAGGTTGAAGTTTTTAAAATACTATTAGAACCGTTCATAGTTTAGGGATATTTTTATTAATTCAGCTTTTGTCGATTTTGTTTATATTAGGGTATGAGAATATTATACAAATTCAACCTTAGCTTAGTTGGTAAAACAGAGGATTGTAGTGGTTATTTGAAGAATCCCATAGCCATCTTTAGGTTGTTGGTTCCACCCATGTAACTATAATATTTTAATATTAGTTTAAATTTTTAGGTATTTTGTTGATTGATTATATACTATGAATATAGATAATTAATTATAAGCGGTAACTTTTGAATTGATTCATTGCATATCATTTGCATGTTTTCCAATAATAATATTCATGCAGGAGAGGGTAGTGCAAAGGAGTTTTGAATTTATTGCACAACTAAAAGTTTATATGTGATAACAATTTAAATTTGTAGGTCATATTTTCGGGTTAAGTGGGTTACCAATCCAACCAACCCGAACTTTTGAGTTCCAAAAAATTCTCTCAACCCAACCCAACTCAACCCGACCCATGTACACCCGTAATTTATATGATTTGTGGGCTTTATGCCATAAAATCTAATCGTTAATTGTTTTATTTTTAATAATAATTTTGATTATTTTATATGCAATTTAACACTATTATTGGAGGATAAATCTAAGGTTATTAATGTAATTTTGAACCATATATATATATATAGTTGACAAATGGGTGGATCATGTTCAAGAAATAATCTAATGGGTTTATGGTATATGGATAAAGTTTGGTGCTTAACTTGAGATTCTACCTCGGTTGTAGAGTAGAAAGAAACATTCTTTATAAAGTTGTGGAAACATCTCCCTAACAGACGCGTTTTAAAACCATGAGGCTGACGGCGGTACGTAACGGGTTAAAACGGACAATATCGGCTAGTTATGGGTTTGGACTGTTACAAATGGTATCAACGTCACACACCAGCCGTGTGCCAGCGAGGATATTGGGCCCCCAAGGGGGTGGATTGTGAGATATCACATCAGTTGGAAAGGGGAACCATACATTTCTTATAAGGGTGTGGAAACCCTTCTGTGTCACCGAGGACGCTGGGTCCCAAGGGAGTGAATTGTGAGATCCTATATAGGTTAGAGAGGAGATCCAAACCTTTCTTATGACAGTAGTTTTTATAGTCGATTCAATAAGTCTACCCTTATATTATTTTTAAGAATTATCAAGATTGTAAACCATTCATAAAAATGCCACAACCAAAATTCTTTGGTATCAATTGTTGTGACGGAAGCGGAGGCAAGATCGGTTAAGATCGGTCGTACTCACACACCCACAAATATAAATTAAACAAACAGACACAAAAATTTACATGGTTCGAAAGGAAGAAATTCCCTACCTCCACCGGTGATAGCCAATCAATAACCAAAGTGTTTACAAGTGTATTTCACACTCTCACACTACAAATTCTGTGATTAAAGTTCCTCCCAATTGCCTCTCGTCAAATACAAAAGGACAATGACTCCACATCTTAAAGCCATGCTAGACAAACTTTTATATAAACGTAGCAATACTAATTCTCATACATGAATTAAAGCAACACTAGCATACATGAATCAAGATGATTCATGTACCAATATGAGATAATGTACCAATATGGGAGATAAACCAAATGAATCCAATAAATTCATGAATCAAAGTGGGGAATGTACCAAAAGTATTAATGAACCAAGTCTTCATGAAAATTCTCAACAATCTCCACCTTGTCGATCTTCAAGCATATAACTTATTTGGCGGCCACCAAGTCAACCAGCTACTTTTTCCATCCAATGTTAATCAATCCATGTAATTCTGGAACTTTTTACAAGCAACTATCTTTGTTAACATATCCGCAAGATTATTAGCAGTTCCAATTTTCAATAAACAAATGTTCCCTTCATCAACAATTTCTATAACAAAATGAAATCGGACATCAATATGTTTGGTACAAACATAATTGATTTAGTTCTTCGACAGCTATCACAAAACACTTCTATTTATTCTTGAGAAATACCTAAGTCATTAACCAAACCATGCATCTAGGTTATTTAAAAAGTTATAGTGACTGTCATATGCTTTGCTTCAATGGTAGACAATGCAACAATAGACAACAATGTTGAACGCCAACAAATAAGTCCACTAGCCATATTTGACAGATAACCAGTAATTGATCGTTACTTATCAATCTCCACTTGTCTCTTGGAAGCAATTGACATATCATCAACATACAAGATCAAATAGATAAACAAACCACACAATTGTCAAATTGACTATGAGTGTACTTATGCTCCACCATGAAGTGATCAAAATTCGTATACCATTGACGAGGAGATTGTTTCAGCCTATACAAAGATTTCTTCAATCTACACTACTCGAAAACCAACTCACTGTGTCATATATATTTCTTGTTCTAAATCTCCATGCAAGAAAACAATTTTTATATCAAGTTAGCAAGCTCAAGATTGAGTTACTTTGTGGTTAACAACCACGCTCTAACCAACTGAGCTATTCGAGCCCACCAATTTTTTTCGTTGATTTCCTACCTTTAATATAGCTAAAACATAGACATAGATTGATTTTTTTAAAAAAAAAAAAAGAGAAAAAGAGTTCAATAAAATCACTAGAAAGAGGGTTTGAACCTCAAACCTTGTAGTTAAGGCCACATACTCTAACCAACTAAGCTATTCTAGCCAACTGAAAAATTGGTCATTTTATTTGAAGTATATAAGTATAACTAATTGCCAAGGATTTGTCTTAATACTGAAAGAATCTGTTATTTGAGTTATGTTTATTGTTTGATTTAATTAATTGCAAAAGCAATATGTTAAGCTTCAACGAGACATTGAGAGTTGAAGTGAAAGATGATACTGGAATAACACAACAGAGGCGAGTTCATGGTAGAAGAAGGCCTTGAGTTTCAAAAGAAGGAAGAACAAGAGGTAATACAACAACTCAGGTGGAGATGCTAGTTGATTTGCGTTATTCGGGCGTATGTAAGCCGAGACCGAGTTGAGGGTTTTGCAAAGTTCATCGCGTGACACACTAGCTCTTAAAGCATCTAATTTACCACCACGGCAATAAGAAGAATCCAAGATAGCTTACCATGTCTGTTAATAGTCGTGAACAATATCACCAAAGTCAAGACCATTTTCAATTTCTTGTAGTACAACTTAGTGATGTCAAGCTTGTCTCAATTTCGTTAGTGCCTTATCGGGTGTAGAAATAGTTAGGGATCTCTGGACAAGACCTTAGTTCCATAAACTCGTCACAAGTGCTATGAGGTAAACTCGATACTTAGTCAACACACGAAGTTGCTCCCCCACTTCAGTGTGATGTTATGGTCTTGTGGAGGGGTTGCTAGCTAAGCTTTCACATATGATATTCAGGTCTCATGACGTCATATCGTGTTTCATGTCAACATGTTTGTTGAGGTTGCTCCTCTTCAACTTAGGATACCAATGATTTACTTCCTAATCAATATAAGCGGCTAAATAAGAAGATCATACAAGTTGGTTTACCGCAAAACTCGGTTAGGTCGTTCAGGTGATTGTGCGACACTAGGTTAGGTGAACAACCTCCAAACCTTTATTGGGTTTGTAATACACATGAAAACTGACTTAGGAACTTCTAGACCTTCCGGAAGCTTAGATAGGTGTAGGAGCATTAGGTGTATGAACTTGTGCATGAACTTCCTAAAGTCCATATTAAAGCTCATGGTAACTAACTAGGTCATGGATGTTTAAAAGCCTATAAAGGTAGGCTACTTACCAACTATTTTTATGTTCACCGCTAGATAGTTGATCTAGTTGACGTGGGAAGCATTCTGGAGTTGTGGTCCAGAGTCGGTTCTTTTGGTATTTTGGCTATAGTTCGTTGGGTGTCTCCTACCTTGGTCCCGATTTTATATTAATACTCAAACAATAATAAATATATTTGATTTTATCTTTTAATGTTCTGTTATTTTTAAATTTTCAAAAAAAAAAAAATTATCGTACTTTTCAATGTCAATTTGTTAGCCTATGTTGATTCGTGATTTGGAAGTTCAAAAATTGGGTCGTGGCATCAAATTAGTGACCTAAATGGCAAATGTGTATCTTAAATGCTGAAATAGTAACAAATATATGAATAATAGAGTAACTCAATCAGTAGTCACATTTTGAATTCATTAATATAGCCTAACAAGATCGATCAAATAATTAATTTAGCTTCAATACGTAGGTATCATTGGTTGCAAAACCACAAGAGACCAAAAAAAAAAAAAAAAAAAAAAAAAAAAACATAAAAACTAAATTAATAATAAAAAACAGAAAAAAATTGCATAATACAAACAATTTAGCTCATAAATTTTATCCTATAATTATAAACCAACTCAAAATGGTTGGCCAAAATTACAGCACCATGTATCTAAACATCTATACAAACCAGAGCTCGGCTTTCAATCTAAACCAGTGAGACGCTGACCTGAGAAGGTGAATTCAAGGGAACACTACCAGCACAGCCAACAAATGCAAGCTCCATTTAAGAGGAATATGGGACTACTGCAATGAGAGAAACTGTCATTGTTTCTTGGTGTGCTCGACCGGGAACTTTTCTTCCGCTTCTCGTTTCCAGAAGTAGTTTGATGCTTCTATCCACTGTGGATGAACCAGAAACTTCTGCTCCTTCACCGCCCAACGCGACTTCTCCGTTCCAGCATCTGTTGAGACTATATGTGTCACAGCTGCGTCGAGTTCAGTTGAGCATGTGCCTCCCAACTGCTCAACCATTTTCCAGAGGTGATGGTTGTCAGCCTGAAATTTGGTAGGGAACACTCGGCTGAAGACAACCTTGCATCCCTCCAGGACTTTGCTCCGAACAGTCTTTAATACCTGTTGAATTGAAGACAATATTATGTCCATGACATAAATGTAATAATATTCTCGATACTCATTTCCTTCTCATGTGAATTGACGAATATATTTGATATTTTTCTAAATTTACAAATCTATTAGACATAAAATTCAACTATTACTAAAACTTGAAACTTCCCGTTTTGAGTCTAATAGATAAATAAATTTTGAAATAGTCAAATAGGTTAAGCACTTGGGAGATGGTTTAGGAATTACTATACATAATTAAAAGTTCACAGAGTTGTTACAAAATTGAAAGTTTAGGTGCAACGGCCTAAGCCTACCACTAGCAGATATTGTCCGCTTTGGGCTTTCCCTTTCGGGCTTCCCCTTAAGGTTTTTAAAACGCGTCAGCTAGGAAGGGGTTTCCACACCCTTATAAAGGATGCTTCGTTCTCCTCTTCAATCGATGTGGGATATCACAATCCACCCCCCTTCCGGGCCCAGCGTTGGCAATTGTTCCCTTCTTCCATCAATGTGGGATCCCCCAATCCACCCCCTTCGGGGCCCAGCGTTCTTGCTGGCACACAGCCTTGTGTCCACACCCCGTTAGGGCTCAGCCTCCTCGTTAGCACATAGCCCGGTGTCTGGCTTTGATGTCATTTGTAACGGCTCAAGCCCACCGCTAGCAGATATTGTCCTCTTTGGACTTTTCCCTTTGGGTTTCCCCTCAAGGTTTTAAAACGCATCTGCTAGGGAGAGGTTTCCACACCCTTATAAAGGATGCTTCGTTCTCCTCTCCAATCGACGTAGAATCTCACATTAAAGATCTATTAGACCTAAAACTTGATACTTCAACCATGTTTATTTGTGAACTAATAATAAAAATGTCATAAGCTTATTGAATATTTCAATTTGATCGAGTAAAAGATAGAAATGTAGGGATGAACGAGAAATTCCAGCCATCACAAGAAGCACAACAGATCTCTAAACTTTTAGAGGAAACAAACTTTTACCTGCCTCACATCTCTGTCTACCAAATCTTCAGAGAGTTCCTGCAGAAGAAATCCTAGCAGTGAGATTGAGGCAAAAAAGATCGAAAACAAAAATGTAAGAATAGATAGGGAAAGGGAATACATTAAAGAATATATTATGAACTTGCTTGAGAACTTTGAGAATGGTCGCCAGTGCCCCATCCGTTTCACTCTCGTCACTCTTCAACTCAGATAGAGATTTACAGTTGAACCCAAATTGGTGACAACTTGAAGCAAAAAAATGATATCTCTCCATCAATATCAAGTTTTCTTTATGCTTTGTCCAGGCCTATCATAACAATTGACAATGTTTAGCTCCATATTTATGAGTAGGTAGTTCAGCAACCCAAAGATGACGAAATCAATGTTCCAAGCTCCGAAAAAAGTACCCCAATTCAACATCAATATCTAAGACAGAATCACAAAGAACAGAAAACCAGGCTTGTGAGATTTCTGCTTGAGGAACTAAGACAATATCACTAAGTAAGCATTTACAAGCAATCCCATTACAAGATTCTATCCTATTGTTTAATGGAACTACATTACACTAAGAAAATCCACAGGAGTAATGGAAGGAGATTCCTCAAGAAAAAAATAAAGGGGACAAAAACATAAAGAAGAAAGAGAACTTGAGATTACACACAACATCTAACTAAAATAAGTATAAACGAACAGGTCAATAAAAAAAAAGGTCGGGAGCCGAAATGTTGCCTTAAGTAGAGTATTTTCGTATTTTTTTTAGGATGTTAAATTTATCGGGCCCTTTCAATGTATGAAGGGAATCCCACGGTCACATACTCGTTCAATGATGATAAATAGGCAGGACCAACAGATCAACCGTATAAAAATATAGCTAATTCTAGATACACTTACATTTTCAGTATCATCGAGGATCAGAACAGCACTTTCATGACCCAGCACCACATCAAGACCCTTTTGATGTTTTTGAGTGCCATCATCCCGAGAAATAACTTTAGAACTAAAATACTCCCTCTTGGGGTCCAACAACTTTGCCATTTCATATGCATATGCTCGTTCCCCCATAGTGTATATATACATCTCAAATAATTGACTAGCTTCTTTCAAAAACGTATGGACAAATGGCCTCAATTTTGTCATGGTATGCACGGAATGCAACAGGAAAAGGCTGCCTTTCGTGACATCTATCCGAAGTTTTATCACATAGCATAAAAGATAAATGGAGTAACCAACATCAGAAATTTGTAGGAATGTTAGACGATTAAGCCAACTTTATAAAATTAATTATAAGACATTATATAAGAAATCAAGATTAAATAAAATAAGCACTATTTCAAAGTTATGACAATTAATGATTTAAAAAATTAAATCAATAAATAATAAAACTATGCTGTTTGCTTTCATGGTAATAGGGACCAAGGTAAAAAATAGTTAATTGAAAGTAAGAAGGCTTGAGATGCACATTACAAAATTATGAAAATTATGTCAGTCTCCTCATCTTAAAATAGGCCACTGAAACCCAACTCTCAACAAATCTCTCAAAAACTTCTCTAAGTCAGAGTAGAAAGATGCAGAGATAGCCTCATGAGTCATGCCTAAGAGTGTGCTTATACTGATTGATTCAATCAGTTATTGTTATTATTATTGTTATTGTTGTTATTATTATTATTAATATTATTCATGAAAAACCAAATTTTATTGAGGAAAAAAAAAAAAGGAGAGAATACAAGGGCATAAAAGAAACAAGCCCACAAAAGCGAATTCAATGAAGTAAAATATGACATAGTAATTATGAAGTCCAAAGAGAATCATAGAACTTGCAAGGGGCCAAACATCACTCGATCCCCTTCCAAACATCAATTTTAGTTTTTAATTAAACAGAGAAATGAGTAGCACAAGAATGCAATAAACTGACCCAAGTTTGAATTTGTTAGACCTCCAATTACCTTGGTGATTAGAACATTCAGTTAAACCGTTTTATTTGTGTTTAAATTTGAATAGGAAGTTAGAAAGGTGGTTGTAATTTCCCCAGGCAATTATGAAATTCCGAATGAGAGCAATCCTGAGTAAAGGACGGGTACATGAATGAACCAAGACCACATCCGAATGAGAGCGATTCTAAGGATAGGACGACTAAGAAAGACTTAAAATAATTGAAAGTCACTACCTGGGAACAAAACATACTAGAACTCGTGTTGGTCTGTGGGGATAGTCTCCACACTTAAGAAGCAAGGAGTAGGCCATATGACTACGTCGTAGAGGATGTAGGGGAATGTCGGAGTCATCAGATGCCAAATCTAAATTTCAAATCCTAGACATGGATGGTCACAAAATAAAGTTCCACTTACAGTAGTTTGAACCATGGTTTCATTATTAATGTTTAACTTGCACTAAATGAACTTTGATGGACACTTAGAGTTTTCCCAATGCAACTTGACTTCAACTTTGACACGACTTTACTTCATTTAATATAACTTTAGTTTAACTTCGGTTTGACATAAATGAAGCCGAGCCCATTTAATGCAACTTTATTTTGTTTTAAACTTAGATTTCAAAGAAGATACTGTGTTTGTGTCCATGTGACATGAGAAAGACTCTTCAGCTCGTACCAAATGGGTTTTATCCCCTGCGGTTTGTTGTCTATGCTATAGGGAGGAGATTTTGAACCACCTCTTTCTTAATTGTCCTTTTGCATATAAAGGGCGGTGTTTGTTTTAAATAGCTATGTGGTTGGATATTTGCCTCCCTAGTAAGGCGGATGAGTGGACGACAGACAAGTTGGAACCTCAAAGGCAAGGTCCTTCTAAATTGTGCAGTTACAACTCTCGTTTGGCTTACTTATTTGGAAAGAATGAAACCGATGAATATTTGAAGATAAGTCTGTTTCTTTTCGTTCTTTTGCGATAATGTACATCATTTAGCTTCTTGGTGGCGTTCAGACCATACCAAATTATTGTGTAATTATAGCCACCTTTTGATCATGACAGATTAGAGGGCATTTCTTCTCTTTTGGGGAGGTTACCTCTACCCCTTCCTTTTGGGTGTAACTTCTTCTCTTTGGTATTTATATGTATCTGCATTTCTTACAAGAACAACAACAAAAAACAAAACAAACAAAAAATTATTATTAAACTATGTGCTCCAAATTTGTCCATGCCGAACTTAAAAGTTTTAATTTTAAATAAAAGAAGACTGTTTGCTAACCTACAACTGTAACTGCTCAAGGTGCTAATAATTTAAGAAAGAAAGTACAAAAGCTCGGGACTTGGGGAATATACTGAGATGTTTCTTATTAAAACAAACAAAAGAAAAGAGCAGGGGTGACAGCAAAATCACTATGGAAAAGAAACAAAAGTAAAAACAATATGAAGTTACTTTAGAAAATAAAACTATGCACAGATGAGAGGACAGTGTACCTTCTAGGGAATCCGTTTGATTCCTTAAATAATCCTCTTCAGGTGTCAAATGCCCCAGCTGAGTTGAATTTAACAGTGTGTGATCTAGATCAAGAACCAGGATAAGCTTTTTATGCTGCAACAAGTTCTTCATGTCTATGTTACGAAGCCGGTTAATTTCATCATTATTAAGCCTGAGTCCCTACAAGATTCTCAGAAGGGTCATATAGTTAGCACATAGTTTGATCCACTGGCAATTACAAGTTATTATTACGTCTCCAGTCATAGTAAATTAAACTCCATAGGTTTCAATTTTTTCAACAGTGAATGAATGTAACTGAAGTTAAAATAATATCAACAGAACATCTCAAACTACATAGGAAAATTCACCGCTTGCTTCTTTTAAAAAAGAAACTGACAATATATTGATCAAAGAGGCATATACAGACGAAGGGGAATGAGATATCCCCACAAAGCCAAAGGGTCACGGGATCATTTCACTATTTTCCAGCAGAAAGTTGATCAAACAGGATTGAGGGTTCCATTAACTGGAAATCGTGTAAAGGAAAATACAAAACTTATGTAGTATCTGAATGTCTCAGACAGACTAGAAAGCGGAGTCACAAATACAAGGTTGGATGGTTGAAAGGTGGAAATGAAACAAATTATTTCCTTGATTTATGTCCCACGGAGGGAAATGTCTAACATACAAACATGTATGCCAGAACCATAGCTGAACAAAAAAGGAATAGTAAATCTGCGTAACCAGACAGATTCTCAAGAGTTGTAAAAATCAATGAACTCGAACAAGATAAAAATATTGGACAATCATAAAAGATATCCTTAAGCTCCAGTGATTTTTGGTCCCTCATCATGTTCTATATTTCCCTCAATGGAACATACATCCATGACCCACCAGCTTAGTGACTGCAATACATAAAATCATTGCCATGGTTCCAAAACAAACGCTATATAGCACAAGTTAAGGAAATCAACAAGCCCTTCATGAAAGGTAGACAAAAACTTGATGCAATCCCAATAGGCTATAGCAAATGAGGCAGTAGAGGAGGAGATAACAAAAAGTAAGCAAGGGTGGATTTTCAAAATAGACCTTGATAAAGCCTACAATGCAATGGATTGTAGATTTTGAATAGTGTTCTCTAAGAACGGGTTTTTTTCAATGATGGAGAAGATGGATGAGTTTTGTATTATCAGCACAGCCCTTTTTTTTCTGTTCATAATGCAAAACCAAAAGGAAAACTTTCCCTGGAGAAGATGGCTGAGTTATATATTTATCAGTACAGCTCTTTTTTCCTGTTCATAATGCAAAACCACAAATAAAATTAAAAGCTTGACATCATTTCTCATTTCTCATTCCTCTTCTAAATGGATCCCATTTTGTAAACTAGCCTTCTGAGTTCCTTCCAGCCATTCTATACATGGTAACAAAGAATAGAAGATAATTATGCATCCAAATAAAGAAATTATACCTTATGTATATACCCAAATGTCACGCCAGATTCCTCATCCAACCTCTGCCCACAGATGATACACATGTTTCCAAACGAACCAGGATGACTGCATAATTGCTGCTTTGATAATACTTCTGCATTGATTGTTGTTTTCAAAACAGCAGAATTCAGAAAATAGAGAGAAAAGAAAACAATGCAGAGATACAAGGGAACAAATACTCATGAAGGCTTTTATATCTCAAGTTAATAAGTTATAATTACATGGAATTGAATGGGACACGATAGTAGAGGAAGAAAGGAGCCAAAACAAGGGATATATGGTGAGCAGAGGACTGATGGGCTGAAATAGTTCATGAATTCAGATACTGCGAAATTGATGCATACCATTTAGCATCCCTGTTATTCCTAGTTCTCGAATAACCAAGAATCTAAAATGACTATTTTCATTTAGACCAAAGATCATTCACCGCTACCATATGGAAGAATAACTCCCATCCTATGTTAAGATAAAGCCAGAGGAAGTACTCAGGCCCATTTTCTTACAATCCAGTCAGGCACCACTCCTAAAATCAGAAAAATCTAACTTGGAGGCACCTGAATAGGTCCCATTTTCTCTTTAATGTGTAGTGAAGTTTGATGTCTGACGAAATTGGATTTTTATTAAAAGTAACAAAGTCAACTTTTTCCGTGTCTAGAAAAGACAGTGTGCCTCTGAATCTATGTATTCTAAGAATGTGGTTGGCAATATGCTGAACTCCTGGGAATGAGGGGTTTATCCAATGAAAGCGGATGCTGATCACTTTATCAAAATTCCGTACATGATAAAGAGTAAATAGACCAACTCAGGCACCTCCAAGTTAGATTTTTCTGATTAGTGGCGCCCAGACTGGGGCTGAGTACTTTTTTATGTGATTACGCTTCTAGTTACAGGGATGTAGGTTTCTTTCCCCTCGCTTTCAATTTATATTTTATATGGAATACTTCCTTACCCGAAAATACTAATAAGTTGGTATTTATAGATATATAGATCATTTGGAGACAACATGATATGGTTTTTAGAGAAGCTCATACAATTCAAATAAAAGAGGGATAAAGAAAGGTGACAAACTTCCAATCAGATTCAAATACAAGAAGGGAAGAGAAGGCAACCACCAAAAACACAAAATGCGACAGAAGAGTCCGAAGGGAAAAGCTCTACAAATATAGAGAGAGGATGGGGAAAAGGGACTGATTCAACAAGTACATCACATACATAGTTGTCTAAGAAGTGAGGAAGTGGTTAAGTATACTACAGGTGGCAGCACAAATTAGCTACATTGAAAGTAAAGAGTAGAGACAGTAAAAGAGGCACAACAAAAGGAGTAGGAACAGTTCAATTTACCTGAACTATGCTCTTCAACTCCATACAGAATATCCTCCCCTGAGTTTTCCAGCTTCTCCACCTTGTGACGTTTTATCCTAAAAAAATAAATGAATTGAATGAAAGAAAAAATCACATGTTAACTTTTGATAAAATGAAGATAAATTACCGCAATTTAGTTATATCATATATGGTTCTAACTTATAACAAATCCTACAAACCCTCGTTATTATGTATAGAAATGATAGTCGCCACTTGCCACAACTCAATGTTGGTATTCATGCAAAAGGAAAAGAATACATTCTTCTTCTTCTTGTAACTTGGTTTCTTAAAATTTCTACTTAAAAAAACGAAGTTTGAAATTCGAAGCTTAAAATCTTTAAATTGTTATAGACTAGCACAAGAAAGCCAGATGGGAAATCTGTAATGTTAAACCAATCCTTATGAAAGACCGTCCAGAAATTAAAAACAGAAATCCATTACTCTTAAAACATAATAACTCCTATTTTCCTATTTTTCACCATATGAGGATTTAAAAGAGAACCAGACAACCTATAAAATACTTCCCATTTGAACTCAACATTAAAGTATTGAACACATTAGATTAACCAAAAACTATAATTCCAAAAAAACACTAAACCAGTGTCTTCAGATATTATTAACTTCAAAGATCAATGGAAATTTATTAATTTCAAAAAAACTAGAAGTACCTCTCAGTTTCAACATTATTATGACCCTCAGCCTTTTCATTCGGCGATGAGTCAGAGGAATGAGAATCCAGAGCTACATCAAGAAATGCAGCAAAATCGTCACTGCTCGATGAATGAGCCGGAGAATTAGTCACAAGGCTCATCTGAAATATCCACCAAGAAAAAAAAAAACCCTTAGGAGATTGTAGCATAAATATGCAAATCCAAGAATAGAAAACATTAGGGAAAATTCAGAAAGGAAACAACCCAAACAAAATACATTATGCATGTAGTTTTATGTATCATTTATAAGTGGAAAGAAAAATACAAAATAAATAGCTCCTTCATGTGTAAAGAAGATGGACAAAGACAGAAGAATTCTACGATAACATCATCTTCATCTCCCAAAATAAGCTGACTTTAGTTAGTAGGTTACGGTACTTATTAGTTTTAATCATTTCCAATAAATTTGTGCATACCTCGACTAATTTCACAAAGCAACCACCGAAGCCTAGAACATTCGGGGTTCAAAAATCATAAAATATATAAAACTCTACATAAATTTCTACCATAAACTTATAACCTCAAACAAAACTGAAACATACCACTCCATCCAGCCTTCTCTTTCACGCATGAACTGTTATTATTGCTGGCATGCATTAATACAGTTACTAACGAGTGTTTTATTCGGGGTTAAATTAAACATTTTGCATTCTCACAAAACTTATATTATGTTACAAGGACATGAATTTGGAAGAAGATTTTAGACTCTTTTCCTTTTTGGATTTTTTCTTGAGTTGGGAAGACTCTTCACATGCGCTAACTTGAAATTTAATAGACCAGAAATTCATCCTCTGTCATCTTCAAGCTGAAAGAAAAGAGAACATATTCAAAATCAAAAGATGAAGGAATTGCTTAACATAAAATGCACCATAACCATTTGGCTAACAAAGACCCACTACAACACCTCAGCTTACCAATGCCTAAACCCCCTAGCTCCCTGACCTTGACACCACCTCCCACCTACCCAAATGAAACCCACCTCCTTCCTCCACGTCCTCCCATAAAAAGCCCCTCATCATCTTCTCCAACTTATTGCACACTGCAACAGGGACCTTAAAAACAGAAAGGAAGTAGATAAGGATGCCACTCATGACAGATTGAATCAGAGTAAGTCACCCCCATAGGAAAGAATGCCTTATTCCAAGAGGCCAACGTATGATCATTTCCCTCTTGTTCTGAGTTTGTGCTCGTTTAAATGGGCCCCACAATTTTAGAATATTTGGCTTGAAGCTCCAAATTTCAAGGAAAAGGTGGAGAGTTGGTAAGCTGAACAAAATCTGAATAGTTGGGTGGTTATAAGTTTATGGAGAAGCTTAAAGGGTTGAGGTCTTGTTTAGTGGCATGGAACAAAGAAACCTTAGGGAATGTGATATGAAAAATAGAACTTCATTGCTTAGATTGCTCAAATTGATAATAAGGAGGAACAAGGAAGGATGTCCCCAAAGCAAAAAAAAAAAAAAATGATAAGAGTTAGACTGAAAGCGGTCCCTGCCAAATTTAAATGAGGAACATATCCAGAACCAAAAGATGCAAAATTAGATGGTTAAATGAGGGGCATGAAAACACTCCCTTTTATCACAAATGGGTTTCATCTTGGCGGAATAGAGCCTTTACCTCTGCCCTCGAAAGTGACTTTGGAAGACTTCTAGCTATGGATAGAGAAATAGAAGATGAGCTTATTGACTTCAACTAGAAGTTATATACAGCAGATAATGGTCTTCGGTTTATGATGGACAGCATACTTGGGCTCTGCTAGATGATCATAGAAGCTCAAGGCTAGAAAGACCTTTTGAAGAGGATAAATTTTCAAAGCTGTCAAAGACTTGGGCAGCCTCAAATCCCCTGGCCCTCATGGGATGATTGGAGAGTTTTATGAAAAGTTTTGGAACATTTCGATACTACCCAAGAATTTTTTTCAAACTCATGTCATCAATAGGTGCACAAATGAAACCTATGTTTGCTTAATCCCCAAGAAGAAGAAACTCTCAGAGACAATTATTTTTGGCCAATTAGTTTGATTTCCGCCTTGTATAAGATTATGGTTGAGAAGCTTGCTAAAAAAGTGTTGCTTTCCACAATCAGTATTGGAGCCCCTTATTCAAGAAAGGCAAATCTTGATGCTATCTTAGTGGCTTCCGAGATTGTTGAAGCCTAGAATGTGCCCAAGAAAAGTGGTTTCCACCTGAAGCTTGATCTGGAGAAAGCGTATGATAAGGTGGACGGTAGATTCCTTGTGACTTTGGAGTTGAAAGGTTTTGGATGGCTTTGGAGGAAGTGGATAAGAGGGAGTCTGAAGACCACAAACTCTTATATTTTGATTAATGGTATACCGAGAGGAAAGTTTTTGGCTACAAGAGGTATTGTATTAGGCTGGAGATTTTCAACATTTTGTGGGTTGGTTCACGGTGAGTACGCTTCTTGGGCTTGGAGCTTTATAGTTGCTTGGAATTTGAAAAGTAAAACCAAGGTAGTTGGAAGTTGAGCCTTTAAAGCTCTTTTGCAGCAATGTGGAAGGAAAGGAATGCTTGAGCTTTTGAAGATAAGTCCTTTATGTCTTGATTTCTTTTGTAATTTGGTACAAAATACAGCTTCCTGGTGGATTTCTTTACATGCAAACTTATTTGTAATTACATTTCAATGATTATAAATTATTGGAAGGCTCTCTTTGTATAGGATTTTGGGAGTCTCTCTACCCCCGACCCTTAGGTTGTTCTTGTTCTTTTGGTGGAATATATTCCCTCTTTGGTTCTTGTAATAAATAAAAAATTACCCAAGATAATGCTCTTACATCTATTAATCTTGAGGTCCAAAATCACTTCAAAGGAAAACAACCTATTCAAGTTCACAAAAGAGCATTCCTTCCCCAAACAAAAGAAGAGGGAATCATTAGCAAATTGAAGACGAAAAAGGCAAACTGACTCCCTCCCTACCTGAAAACGATCAACGCAACCCTTTTCCATACTAGTTGACACCAACCTGTTTGAGAACATCCACAGCTAGAATGACGAGAAAGGAGAAAGGGAATCTCCTTGCCTAAGTCACCTAGTAGCCCTAGTCCCTCGGTTTTCCATTAAGAAGGATGGAGAAATTAATCTTCTTGAACAACTCTACATCTAAGTTCTCCCTTTGAAGCCAAAGTCATTCTTTCTTACCAAGGGTCGTGTCCAAGAACTCTCAATCAACATGATCAAATGCCTTCTCAAAATCAATTTTGAAAATCATTCTTTTCCCTTCTCTATAGTCCTCAATTGCGTCATTGGCTATGAGCACTTGGTCTAGGATTTGCGCCCCAGCTACAAAAGCACCTTGAGAAATAGGGATAGTACTAGGAAGGATTTTCCTGAAACAGTTAGCTACAATGGCAAGGTTCTTATAGATACTCGTGACAAGACTAATAGGTCAGAAGTCCTTGACTATAGAGACTGTCTCCTTTTCGGAACAAGACACACGTCTCATCCGTAGGAAGAATCAATTACCACCCCCCACATAAAATTCATAGAAGAATCAACCACATTCTTGCATAAAATTCATATTAGAACCACTCTTCCCTAATCATTTTTACCCAAGGCCTCAAATTGTGCATCGACCCTTGATAATTTGTACTCAAGTCTCCATGACAAGTGGACTTTCACTATTTATACCAAGACCAGAAATACTTGCCTCAAGACTCATCATATCAACCGTCGACAATTTATACTTGAGGCCTCAACACCCAGTAGTGACACCATCCCTCAATCATTAACACCAAGGCCTTAATATTCACTTACTTTCCTTAAAACAATACCAACCATCAATCATTTATACTTGAGGTCATGATATTCTCCATACTCTGCTTTATCACAAACGCAAGGTCTTCTGACCCTTTTCACTTACCAGCTTGACAATTGCCCATATATGCACATCCTATACATGCTTTTTAGACCTGCTGCTCACGCTTTAAAACACAATCATCATGCTTAGTTTCAACATCACACCATGTTTAAGATCACAAGAGCGTAACTCAACATGACACATCAAAACACAATCCATTCAATACAGCATTCAATTCAATCACTTATATCAAACAAAGCATGCACCATACAAAACATACAAGGATACCAAAGCATATAGCAAATGGACTCCACAAATTCAAATTACTTACAACACGTCCTACGGCGCTTCTAAGTTGTTCTATCAATTCCTGAAACAATAAAGGAAAGTGTTTGGAGTTAGAATTTGGTTCGAATTTTTAATTGAAAATACAAAGGTATTTAAGAAGGCTTACCAACTAGTTTTCACCCAATGTTGACTTTAAACCTTAACTTGATTAGTTCAAACCTAAATACAGAAGAGTTTCAAGAGTTAAAGCCTGATTTACAGCACTTAAGGGTTTAGAATGAGTCATATCCACTAATTCTTACCGAAAAAGCACGGCACATTGCTGGTTTTTGTTCGAATGGGTACGACTTCACAGATCTTACTTCTGTTGACTACGGTTAATCCGATTAGAGGCTATTCGGAGCATGGGTCACAAAACTAGCGATTTGGAGTCCTTAGAGGGTGGTCTTCGATGCTATTCACGGCGTCGTGAGTTGGGTTGATGCAAAAAAATTGCCGCAGCTTCTTGGGTAGTCACCTTCAGGAGTCAATTGCGTCGTGGCTTCCGCTGAACGTGGAGTAGATCGCCACCGCAGTGGAAAACGCAAGTCGCCAGGGAGGAGCTAGAACAGTCCGGGGAAACCCTCGCCGTCGCTCGAAACCGGCCGCTACCGAATTCGTTTCAAGGTCATGCGCCGCCGCCGCGAGTGCACTGCCGCTTAAGGTCTGATTTGTTGCTGTGCGTGGCTCGCAGAACTCGTGGGTCGTTTGTCACCCGGTCGCCCAGTCGCCCAAGAACGCACTGCCACTACTGAAACTGTCGCTCAGCTCGCGGTTTTCCGATAGCCTACGTCGTGGGAGAAGAAGGCTAGAATAATCACTCTTGTTATTGGCATAATTGATTTACTTCTAGATTATTTTTCTACTACTCAGTGCGTGAAGGATGGTTTGTTGAGCATATATGATCATATGCATGATAGACCGTACATTAACTCAAGCGATTGAACGTGTAATTCTCCTTGTAGAGAATAATCAGTAGAAATGGATTAAGACTAGGATGAGAGTGTCAATTTGGTTAGATTATGACCTAGGATGAAAAGTCTTCGGTAGATCGAGTGCATTAAAATCTTGAGAGATGATCAAAGGGTGTGGCCTAGTGCTTTTGGCTGATCAAGACTCAAGAAATTGAAATTGAGGAACCTGGAGACGTGAATCCATGTCAAGACTGCCAAACTACCTTAGAAATCTCGAAGAGCACCACGACAACCCTGGAAAATAAAGGTAACTTTTTGGGCTGATAACAGTTGGTACAATGTATGCAGAGCTTCCACATTACTTTCTACTTTGGTATAGTATCATTGAGCTAAGATATGAGGCTAGTTAGGAACGTGCTTCTTGATAGTTTTGTTGGATTACCCTACAAGGTAGATCCATTCTATAGGTGGGCGTTGATCATGCAGGTAGTCAGTGAAGTTGGCACTTACAGGGGTAGCACCCCCGATCTGGGTGACTACGAGCAAGCTAGCATTCACCATGTTGTCCCCACCTATTAGAGAGAGTTCTTTGAGGTAATGCCTCAATATCAGATACTGGTATCATTGCGTAGGCTAAGTTAGCTATCCAAGTGTGTGCACAACAAGAGGGTTTCCTTCTAGGTCAAGGATGTGATGGGAGCCTATAAGTTGCTTATTGAGTCTATTTAATACTCACCCTCTTTTCCCTTTCTTTTACAAGTATTCATAGGTTGTCGATCGAGGTGGAAGAGTGTTTGAGAGTTATGAGGTTATAGAGATGGTCGTTTCAGTCTTATTTTATTTTACTTCTATTTTTGTTTGTTTTCATTTTTCTTTCTAATCTCCATTCGAATTTTGAAGTCTCAAAATTTGGATCGGGACACATTTGAATGATTCTTTATATATATATATATATATATATATATATATATATATATATATATATATATATATATTTTGGTGGTTATAGTTGCCTCAAATAAGTGAATTGTTTTTCTTCAAACCAATTTGATCTCTTTATAATCCAAAAGACACAAAGTAAATACACATAGGCCGACATACTATTCATGTATCTTAACAAAAGACAAACATGTACCTTAACAAAAACAAATTTCCATGCACCATACATAATCTCCGAGCTTATTTTTAAACACAACAACAATATACTATTGCCAAATGTCACTCGTGCGCTCATTGGCCCAAATCGACATTAGACGAAATTATAAGACGAGAAGTGCCCTTATTATGGCTTCTAAGTTTTTAGCATCATGAACTAGAAAATGACCAGCACCAGAAATCTCATGATATTGAATCCATGGAAGCTTTTGCGCTATAAAGCGATTCAATTCAATAGGAACTATGCGGTCTTCACTGCCTTGCCACATATGAAAAGAACCCTTGTTGTCAGGAAATGGATTGCTCAACTCCATGGGATCGAACTCCCATTTTCCAAAATTACACAGTAAGTCTCTATGGATACATTCGTGTTCCCCTTGTTGTACTATATTGCACTAATTTTGGTTTGAAAAGCAAAAAAATCAAAACAAAAAAGGTTAGTTCGTTGGCATAGCTATGTCAAACATATTCATATTTTAATCATTTAGAGAATCATATAAATTACAAATCCATGGAAAAAGCAATAAATGGATATAATATATTTGTCTATAATAATACGATAAATATAATACATATGGTAAGCCGTAATGGATGGCAAATATCTAGATATTTGTTTATAATATGGTAAATTATAATTTATAACTAAATATTCTTAACGAAGGTACCATTAACCTTGTTGAAAAATACTACTTTTAAACTCAAACTTTACCTAAAATTGATATTAAGTTTGAAAATTTTGATCCAAGAATGTGTATCAATTGCAAAGAAGATAAGTACCTTATCTGGACGTTCCATAAGCCTCTTTGTTATGACTAAATCAGAATTTGATAACATGTCTTCATTATCCAAATTCGGGAACCATTTTTGTGTCATCCACCAATACATCAACCAAGGTGTGTAATATGCAATCCAAAACATACGTTTATATGACTGAGGATACTTTGCAAAGCAACACTGCGATAAATCTGAAGGAAAGGAAGACCACCAAAAATTCACCGTAGGAACCACTAGCGAAGCACCCAAGAGTCTGCAAATAAACCTCTATCAATATATTTTTAATCAAGAAAAATAATGGAGAATGGAGAAATAAATTTCAAAATACCTGTGTGGAATATATTTTAAACAACCCCAAAGTGCATACGCTCCCACCGAACATCCCATTACGTAAAATTTTGTGCCAAGCTCCAATTTGTCAGCTAATTCTTGAATGTCAAATGCCTCCGTTTTTACTGAACGTGATGGATATGGGTCACTCTCACAATGACCCGCTCTATCGTAGATTACTATGTACAATTTAAGCTCCTCCATTCGTTCCTAAAATTAAAAAAATATACATTTTAGTAATGTGTACGAAAACGAAGAAATTGATGAGTAAAAGAAGAGCGATAATGTAGTACTTAAGAGAGAGGCAAATCCATATCTTTGCAGCTATGAAGGCCATGAGAAATAATGATCTTGTAACGAGCCTCCTCCTTACGAACTCCTAATTCTTTGTAGGCCAAATGCCTTCCATCACTGAGTTTTACTCTAGGTGAGGTCAGTGGAGGACCATTTGGTGATCCACATAGCTTTGGAGATGGAGGCTTCAAAAGTGCTACATAAACCCATCCAATAAAACCCATTGCAAATGCTACTCCCATTGCTATAATCATATTATTGCCTGCATAAACTAAAACTACATTATCTCGAGCCATATAATTTGTTCGACTGTAAAAGGAGATTACTTGAATGACTAACATAAAATTTTGAGTCAGCTACAAAATAAGGCATAAACGAAATAAACTTTGTAAATCGAGCTGAAAGGAAAAAAACACAACACAAGATTGATAATCTAATTTCAAATTCATGAATTCATGCCTTTCTCAAAGTTGTCGGTGCCACCTTCACTTCTTCAGAAATTGTATAGAGTACAATAAGTATATATTTCGAGAATTTATAACTTGAACAAAATGGATGACGATGAAGAAAAGAGATGGTGACAAGAATTTAAAATATTAAAAGGTTTGAGAGCACGTGGGAGTAAAGTGAAAAGTAGTTACTCTAAGTTTTGTATTCTTCCTAAAATTGAATGGCATGGTTGACATCTCGAGTATCTTACATTTTGCATTAATTTGAAGATCCCCTAAAAAAAGACTCATCAATACACACAAATAATATATTAAAAATTACCTATTAACATCGATCGTTTTTCATCAATGTACTCATGAATTAAACATTTTAATATAGATCACTTGATTATATACTGATGTGTGAGAATCGTTATATACACAATTAAAATTTTAATAGTTAAGGGAGAGTTACAAAAAATTTAAAACATTTAACGGTAGATACCTCTAAGTATGTATTACATATACTCAATCTCATCCTATTTTTTTCTCTTCTCAATCTTGTTCTTTGTCTCTTTCTAACATGCAATACCAACCATTTATTCTCTCTCTTACATGCACACCATGACCCAAATTTTACGGCTCAAAATTTGAATCAAGACTAAAAGACAAAAATGAAAACAAAATAAAATTTAAATCAAAATAAAGTTAACAACACCAAATTTAAATACAAAACTAAAATCCAATAAAGAAATGATGTTCTTCAAATTTATTACAAAAGTAGATAATAAGGTTG
The DNA here is from genome assembly GCF_057944985.1 of Cucurbita pepo subsp. pepo. Taxonomy (NCBI): domain Eukaryota; kingdom Viridiplantae; phylum Streptophyta; class Magnoliopsida; order Cucurbitales; family Cucurbitaceae; genus Cucurbita; species Cucurbita pepo. The sequence goes on along the minus strand of NC_141799.1, from coordinate 11,230,253 downwards.
AGATAGGATTGCAATATATAAAACTCAAACACAAAAACGGACTAACGCTCTGGAATGACCTCTTTTATGACCGCACAGTTCTCGAACGCTCCTCCACCTCAACTGGTAGCCTATGATCACTTGAAAAAGAAAGGAAAATGGGAAAGAGTATATAAATACACACAGTGAACATCTTACTTGTAGGCTCTTATCGCATCCATAACCTAGTAGGTGACTGCTGGTTTTACTCTAGAATCTAGGTAACCGATATCCGAAGATGACGGGCTACCTCCATAGACTCTGTATCAGGTGAAGACAACATGGTGAGTGCTAGCCTCCTTGTCATCTATGGTAGGTTAGCTTGTGAACCCATCCCACAAGCCATATAGTCGCCCAGGGTTGGGAGACGCTACATGCAAGCTCTACTGGCTACCTGCATGATCAAAGTCCTCCCACAAGATAGATTATCTATATCGGGTAACCACTAACTATCCCATGATCAACGCCTTACCACAAGAAAAATCCACCTTGTAGAGTAATCCAACAAACCACCGAGTCACACCTCTCTAACCAGCCTCACATCTAGCTCAACAATATTGTATCGGAGTGGGAAGGAAAGTGGAAGACCTTCAGACAATATACTCACTACTATCACCCTAGGAGAATTACCTTTGTCATTCTTGGATGTTGTGGAGGTCTGCAAGGTTATTAAGGGTGTCCAGTTAGTTTAAATTCCTTCTCTCATTTCTAGGACATTTGGGATTACCTCCTCGGGCTAAACCAACATTTGGGTGCACACAAGTCTAAACCTCTAATTGCTCACGATCTTAGGGTGTAAGGTCTACTTGAAACATATTAACCTAGGTCAACATATAAACTGCAGTAGTTATAGTGCCCTAATCTTAACTGAGTTCTCTCGAGCATGCTTTGCTAGGGAAATATTTCAATCTTTCACCTATGCATATAGTCCATGATATAAACTTCACCATAGTCATATTTAAGAACCGAGGAGGTCTATTGGATTCCTAGGGCAGCTAGGTGGTTTAACACGGACTTTTGACTCCAGGTTGCTCTAATTTTACTCCTTGATTCTTTCTTAGTCTTAGAGTACTAGGGTCTAGCCCTCTGACCGTCGCTCGCGATATTAAGGTTCTCTGTCTACTTGATGCATCTTGACCTAGGTCATCATCTAATCAACTTAACCCTACCGCCCTAGCCTTGTACAGATAAACACTCTCTGCAGGAAGAATACAGAGTCAAATACCTAGAGCTAAATCATATTATATCATAAAAACATACAAGCAAACAAGCTCAATAGGGAGATAACATATCTTAATAACCCGAAGCATATATCACAATAGCTCCTTCTTTTTAATACAACAGGAAGCATATAAAGCAACATTCATCATAAATATTCTTACATTATGCCTAACATACTCATTGATATTGCCCAACTCCTACATAAGTTATGCATATTCTCTTTTTAGCTTTTTCATAATACACAAAATATCACACTTCTCATAAATTTCACCCTAAGGCTTAATCGTAATTTTACCATAACATTCATACAATACATATCCAAAAGTACCTTTTCAAGTCCTTAACATGCATTTTTTTTTGCATTTTCTAACAACCTAAGGTAAGGGTACTCACATGCTAGCATGTCCCAGCGATCCTTACAAGTATTACTTGCTTAAAGTCAGTGTGGTTACTTCTAGGTTTGTCGTGTGCCTTCTTAAGTATGATTTATCACCAAGGAGGTGTCCAAAAATTTCAAATTTCCTTTGGTGGTATCTAATTCAGATCAAAATAAGGTTAGCAGTAGAATTGAGATGAGAAACTGACAAACGGACATCGAATGGGTGAAAAATAAGATCTCCACGCACGGCCACTCGCCTGAACTATGTGCGGTTGGCTCGGTCAATGCAGGTAGACTTTGACTTCGATCCTCGACAAATGCAACCCTTTATCTCAATTTTTTTTAGATTGACAAGTGGCATGTTTGAAGATATGCGGCAAGATCGGCTCTGGTCGGGCGGTCTATTCAAGTTCCCGGTTCGGTGTAGAGTACCGCGTTACATGCAATTTTTGAATTAATTCTGGGTACGGGTCTGAATACATGTCATCGCTTGCAGCCTCGTGCATATTCCCACTCTCTAGCAGATACGTGTCCCAGCAAGAGCTCAAGAGCATTTCGTCATTCGCCGACTGACACGTGACGTCCTTCTTTCTCCCTTGCACACGATTTCTAGATTTCGATTACCAATTTGGTTTATTTTCGCTTTTACAACTCTCAATTCTTAATTCAAAATGAATTACTTCCTTCACTCTCTAGAGTAGAGCTCTACTCCAGCTATCTAAATATGATTTTTATAGATTTTTGGGCTAATCAAATTCTTAATAATTGCATTCAAACTTTCAGAAAAAATATGTATATTTATTGAAGACGAAGGTCGAAAGAGGTAGAGGGCAAAGAATCGAGACGTCATCTTGGATAAGTTTTTTTTTTTAGAAACCCTTGAACGTTTAGAAGATATCCACCTAGGATTTCATGTTGAGCAAACATACGAGATTTGAGGAGGGTCAGCGGGCGTCGGCAATGAAATCCGGAGAGGAAAATCAAAAGTGAAAGCAATCCGACGAGCAAAGTGGTCAAGGAAAGAGAAAGCAAAAAATCAGGAGAAGAGGGGGTGGCGCAAGCCCCCGATTATATATGTTTGAACTTACAATGAGACGACACATGTTGAATGTGATTATGTATGTGTACTGAAACGTGTATACACTATCCTATGATTGAAATTTATGATTAGGTTTCCATGTTTAGATCATTATGTTATGTCTCTACTACATATGCTACGATGTTAGAGTTACACGGGGACGGTCAGGGGTTCTCCAACTAACTCGTAACTGTAAATTTGACTTAATTGTCACGGGTCCAAATAACTATACACCTTGCCTATTTTATTGTTGATGGTACCCTCGTGGGGACTCCTAGAAATTTTGCTAGTTAATTTCCCATTAGTGAACCTGTTATGCATGGCAGGGGTTCATAATAGTACATTAGAGTTGGTCGATAGCTTATCATTCATCATGTGAGTTAGTGGTTATATGAGGATGATTAGGGGTTCACCAACTAACCCCTAGTCCTAAACCTGGCTCGATTTTTAGGGGTCCGTATAACTACAAAACTGACCTATTTTATTGTAGATAGTACATAGTGAGAACTTATAGGAAGTTCGCCAGTTAGTTTCCTTTAAGTGAACCTATCACAAGTGGTGGGGGTCCACAGTAGTATACTTGAGAGTTGGCCGAATAGTAGAATGGATGAACCTTAAGCATCAAGGTCGCACCTCGAGGACTTAGAGATATGATGATGAGAGACTAGCATAAATGACTTACCTGGAAACGTAGAGAACTTGAGAATATTTCGAGGGTTGGAGGTCCAATTTGGACCAAAAATAAAAAAAATAGAATGAGTAAACCTAGGGGTAGCCTAGGAGGTGCCTATATTGGGGAATGAATTCCCAAATGAGAATAAGACACCGAACGAGTTAACTAGGATAAATAAAACTTGATAACGAACTATGAACTATCAGTAAGTTGCTTAATGAGTATATTTTATATATTCATTCCTGCTACTTTAACTTTCTTTCAGATGAAGCACGATGGAGTAGATGCAGTGAAAGCGCACACGAGCTAGGGTCTATGGAGTTTTGGGCTAGATCGATGTGTGCCCCATTGATATGTTTTCTTTACAAAACCTTTGTGTTTTTGTATTTCTGGATTTTACGAACTATATGTGTCATGTTCTTTTGTGTATGCATCTCCTTGTAGAGAATAAGTAGTAGAAACTGATTAAGACTAGGGTGAGAGCGTCAATTTGGTTAGACTATGACCTAGGATGAAACGTCTTTAATAGATCTAATGCATTAAAATCATGAGAGATGATTAGAGGGTGTGGCCTAGTGCTTATGACCAATCAAGACTCAATAAATTGAAATTGACGAACCTGGAGACGTGAATCCATGTCAAGACTGCCAAACTACCCTAGAAATCTAGAAGAGAACCACCACAACCCTGAAAAATAAAGATAACATCTTGGGCCGATAACATTTGGTATAGTGCCTGCGGAGCTTCACATCTCTTTCTACTTTGGTATAGTATCGTTGAGCTAAGACATGATGCTAGTTAGTACGTCCTTCTTGATAGTTGTGAGAGTCCCACGTTGGTTGGGGAGGAGAACAAAACACCCTTTATAAGGGTGTGGAAACCTTCCCTTAGTAGCATTTTAAAGAGAACAATATCAACTAGCGGTGAGCTTGGGCCGTTACAATAGTTTTGTTGGATTACCCTACACGAAAGATCTGTCCTATGGGTGCGTGTTGATGATGCAGGTAGTCAGTGGAGTTGGCACGTACATGGGGTAGCGCCCCCGACCTGGGTGACTACGAGCAGGCTAGCATTCACCATGTTGTCCCCACCTATTAGAGAGAGTTCTTTGAGGTAATGCCTCAATATTGGACACCGATACCATTTTGTAGGCTAAATTAGCTACCCAAGTATGTGCATAACAATAGCAATACACCTAAAACCTAGAGTAAAACTCATGGTCTCCTTCTAGGTCAAGGATGCAATGAAAGCCTATAAGTAAGCTCCTTGTATATACTCATCCTCTTTTCCCTTTCTTTTTCAAGTATTCGTAAGTTGTCGATCGAGGTGGAGGAGCGTTTGAGAGCTGTGCAATTATAGAGAGGGTCATCCGTTTCGAAGGGTCAGTCTGGCTTTGTATATAACTTTTGGTACTTTTGTCTTCATTTGATTTTAGCCTATAAGTAAGCTCCTTATATATACTCATCCTCTTTTCCCTTTCTTTTTCAAGTATTCGCAAGCTGTCGATCGAGGTGGAGGAGTGTTTGAGAGCTGTGCAGTAGGGGTGTACACCCAACCCGGAAACCTGAAAACCCAACCCGCCCAACCCAAAATATAAAGGTTGGGTTGGGTTGTGTTGGATTTCAGGTTTGGGTTGGGTCCATTTTTTTTAACCCGATCTGATTTGGGTTGGGTTCGGGTACCAAAAGAAAATGATTGGGTCAACCCGGCCCAACCCAAAAATATTAAAAAAAAAAAATTAAAGCCCAAAGGCCCAAAGTCAAAGCCCAATCTACAGTTTGTCACCAAAGCCCAAGCCCAAACCCAACGTGACATTTCACAACCCAAAAATTACTTCAGTAGTAAAAGAAATTTCTCTTCCCTCTCTGCTATGTGCTGAGTTCTTGGCAGCAGCACTCTTCCTCTCTAAGAATGGCTCTTATTTTAAATTTTTACACAAATCCTATCCATACCTATCTGCAATTCATTTTACTCTGCAATCCATTCCTTTGCAATTCATTTTATTCTGCCATTCATTCCTCTGCAATCATCTCCTCTCCTCTGCAATTCATTTCAATCCACTCCAATTCATTTCAAGCCATTCTATTGCAATTTATTTCAATCTATTCCTTTAAATACAATTCTCTCTCGATACTTAGTCTCTCACAAGGAATTTGATCTCAATAGCATTCTCTCACGTTCTTTGTCTTGTTTCTTTCTCGTGCGCCGTCTTTCTCTCTTTAGTCTCCTGGAATGCTATAACGAGTAAGCTTTTTCTCTTTTTGTTATATCCCCTTGCAAAAACTGATTGTATATTTTAACCTTGATGCATTCTATGATAATTGTTCACGTTGAGTTAAATGTTTGAATCATAATAGTTCTATTTTACTTTTTATAGATGGAAAACAATGAACTTTGATGAACTTTGATGGACACTTGAGAGTTTTCCCAATGCAACTTGACTTCAACTTTGACGAGAGGGGTAGAGGAAGGAGTGGGAGAGGACGAGGTTTAGAACGAGAGAATTAGATGAGATAAAAGTACCAATAGCTGTTTCTGAATACAGACACTTTCAAGGACCAAAGTTCTTTTTAGAGGGGGATAATGTAACAATTTGAGTTTCTGGAATAAAATCAAATCAAATAAAAATAAAATGTTCTCATGTAATCTCCTTGAAAATCGAGGGATTTCCTGCAAGACATTTATTGCCTAATAGAAACATTCCTATTTCTCTAAGTTTCCAACCCTAGAATGCCTTATTGGGAAATGTCTTGAGATTATTTTTATATTCCTATGTCCAACCTTTTACATCCCTTGAAAAGGATTTTCTCTCCAAACTTTTCTCTCGAAACATTGGGGTTGCTATTTCGGAAAAAGGATTCGAGTGAAAGTAAAATATAGACGTCGGGATCGCCGTGCTTGTGTCGAAGACGCTGCGGGACCGGCGAAAACAAGAAGTTGCACCGGGGGTCGTCGGTGATGGAAAGGCGTCAAAATAGGTGAAGGAGTCGGCGCGTCGTCGGAAGCGGGGAGGCAGAAATTAGGGTTTCGCTTTCTAGCGGGTAAGGAAGACGTGGGTTGGAATTGGGTCGGGTGCCTCTGAACCAGCCCACGGACGAATGCGGGTCATGTTTCCATCGGCGACCCAACTCCACAGACGCACGTCCAAAGAACCTGGCGGCTCCGCAATGTTTTAAGTTAAGGTATTGAACATTGTTTTATTTAGAATTATTTGAATTCAGTTACTGAAGGTTTTATTTCCGGAGATATGTTTGTTTTGGAGTTTTGGACCTTAATGAAAGACTCTTGTGTTTTCCAAGGTTATTTATGATGAGCTTCCGCATAATAAGTTATGTATGCATGAGTGACGTTACTAATTAGGTTTAGAAAATTAGGGGCGTTACAGAATTGTTGGGTTTTATGTCCTAAAATTCATAGTTTGTAAACAAAAACATATTCTATTTTCAATAAAGTTATTATTGATGTTTATTCAGTAAAGATTGTCATTGAATAAAGTGAATTTTACGATTATTAATCTAAATCCAATAAACTAAGAACACTCTGACTATAGTATGATTACTTGAACTATATGTAGAGACATAAGAGTGGATCAAGTTCAAGTATATAGTCAAAATGATCTATAGTACAAGGATAAGGCTGAGTACCTTATCCTGGGGACACTATAGATGCGACCCACTTTTGTATATGATATAAACAATGTGATCACTAAATTGTACATGCAGAGACATGTGAGTGGGGACGTCCTATGCAATGAGTATTGCATAAGATCGGACCATGAAGAAAATCACTCACACTTTATAATGTCGTTTACTGTTGAGATTGATTTTTTTTTTTTTTTCATTCGATGACCTAGGTAACTCGATCTTAATCCTGAGCTAACCATGAACTCTTGTTTATTCGGAATTATCCTTAGATTTGCATGGGTGAGAGTGAATCAAGTTCGCCAACTCAATAAGCCTCCCATTTCAGGCTGGGTGAATAGCTGGGGACATAGAGTGCAAAATAGAATTCACTCCTACCCACTTTTAGGGATAGTAGAGAGATTGTTCCCTTAAGTACTGACTCTAGGTCTTGAATAAGGGGCCCCACCCTCTCATTGGCCTGAGAGGGATTCAGTTTACTGGTTGGACCACAAACCAATTGTTCATTAGAGGATCAATGGGACATAAGGAACAAGGAGTAACTTCAGGGGTAAAACGGTAAATTGACCCATCTCTAGTTACGAACAACCTGTGAAGGATTGACTTACTAATCATGGTTATATCAAATGGACAGAAATATATCTATAGTGAGGGGAGTGCAACTACTAAGCTGTAGTGGAGTGTCCTAGTAGTTAACGAATGTTGGTTAACAAGGTTAATGAGTTTAACCGGTTAATCTCAGATCGTTGGAGCCCATGATCTATAGGTCCATTAGGTCCCTCTACTAGCTCATATCGGACTAAACCATAGAACAGTATGGCGAGTGAGTTTGAAGGGTTCGAATTCGAATTAGGGAATATGAGCTAAATATATATGAATATTTAACCACATTTTTATTTTAATTTACGAATTAAACAAAAGGAGAGAATATGAGATATTTAAATAAGATTTAAATATTTTAATCAACGTGTGTCGGAATTGATTGGGATTGACATTTGAATTAATTAAATTGTTTAATTAATCATTTAATATTACTTTAATTTGAAATTAATTATTTAAATTAATTGTTGAATTAAGATGGAGAATGTCAAAATGTTGACTTCACTTGATCGAAAAATCAATCTTTGAGTTAATGGAATTTTGAGTGTCAAAATTTGGTTTAACCAAACTTGCATGTTTGCCAAATAAACCCCACAAATTTGAGTGGGATTTTGAGGTCAAAATTTGGTAATCTCAAATTTGCACGAACATGCAAATATGACTCTATAAATAGAATGATCAACGTACATAGAAAGTCTTCTTAAAAAAACGTTGAGAAAGTCCCTCACAAACTCTCTCTTCACATATACTAAATCCCTTCCAAGTTTAGTCACTCACCGGATTTCACAATCCCATTCTAAGGCCAGAGAATAGTAGGGAAGATACTAATGGTGGTTTGAACCGGTTCGTAAAGAAAAAGAAATTTGAACTACAAAAGGTTAGTACTCAAACTCCTTGAGTTTTAATGCTCATGAACATGCTAGTTAATTTACTATAATTGATGTACTTAGAGTGCCTGAGATTCAAATTGCTTCCCTCATGTGTTATAACAACACTATCAATTGGTATTAGAGCAAGTGTTAGACACTTTATTTACATTAATTTGAACATGGTGTACCATTTCATGAATGAAAAATTGTGGATGCTAAAGTGGATGTTTATGGTTTTTGGCATTTTTTTATGCTTCTATTTAATATAATTATTGTAATTGGCCTAATGTGTAAGGGCCTTAACGAGTGAAGAAAGGTCTGTGATTTTTATGAAGTCATTAGAGTCCATTTAAGGTTGTAATTGATCGATAATGGAAATGATGGCAAGCTGAACCGAAGAAGAAGGAAGAATTTTTGCTTCCCGACCCAACCTAATCGGCGACAGGCTCGAGAGAGTGGATCCCGTTAATTTCTAATTATTAATGTAATAATTTAGTTAATTTCTTGCTTTAAAATGCCAAAACCAGTCCACTTTAGTATGTTTAATTAATTATGCATGGTGAATGTATGTTTTAATTAAATAGAAAATGTATATGCATAAAGTATGCCATATAGATTTAAAATCCCACCATAGGCTAAACATGTTTCATGCATTACAAGTACGTTATAAGTATTATAATGTATATATGCATGTTTAGGGTTCCATGAGTGATAGATATAAATTGTTATATTTTTGCATGGAATGGAGGATTATATAATTGTTATGTAAAGCATGTTAAATGCATGTTATAGGTTATTTTCAACGTCATAAAACGAGATAGACGTTAAAATCTATAATAAAGATAAGTGCATGCTCACTTAGGGTTGAGAACCAAGCACCATCAATTTTAATAGTTAAAATAGGTCGATATCTTGTAAAATTGCGGTTACAAGAAAGCTCACTTGGCACGATCTTGTCTAAGGCTGGAGGTACTTAAGATAACGATTTATGGAACACCTGCTACTTGGAGATCGAGCCAGTGCTTGAGCTTAGTTAGCCCAGTTTTATGAGCATGCGTGAGTGATGTAAGTTTTTTTTGGAAAAATCACCTAGACTTAGGTTTGAGTATACCCAACGTCTAAAATACTTAGTGGGAATAAAAAGGTATATGAGATACCTCGTTTTCTTTTTTACGCTCTCTAGAAAATCCACACCGTAAGATTCATGCTCAGCCTCGTGTCGCCCTGGGAGCGGCCTCCATTCGGAAGGTATGCATGAGACAATAACAAGGTGAATAGAGAAAGTATTTATAGTAAGTGGAAGGAAGTATATCAACACATCCTATGGTCTCCACCACTAGGTCGCACCGTGAGATTCCCATGTTCCGTTTGCATGTTGCCCTAGAGCAACTACCCATTCGGAGGGTCGCAACATGGGAGAAGGGACAACGCAAACTCCAGAAATGGATAGGATTTCTTAGGTCCATTCCCAACTTTGGCTTTTTCATTCGATAGCATTGTTGGGGCCGATCTCTGAGATCTGAAAATGTCGGGTCACACTTACGAAGAATTACTAAGAGTTAGTATATTCTTGACCAAAGTGGCGATAACTAAAACACTATAGGATTAAGAGTTATTCTAGGATTAGTGTATAAGTCAAGAATGTCTTAGTTTAGTAAAGGAGTGATTGATTGCCCCTCGATGGCATGGCAGTTACTCTGACTCACTAAAGTATCGTTGCAAATTAATAATTAATAATTTTTGGGTACATCGTTACATTTGTTAAACCTGATTGGATTAAAAAGAATTAAGTCAATTCACTAATATAATTTTTTTTATATCACAGCATGACAAGCTCAATAGTACATTACGCTTATGAGAAATTAAACGGCGACAATTACGCAACTTAGAAATCAAACCTAAACACAATACTTGTAATTGATGATTTAAGGTTTGTTTTAACTGAGGAATGTCCTCCAAACCCCAACTCAAATACAAACCGAACAGTTTGGGATGCATATGACAGATGAACAAGGGCAAATGACAAAGCCCGAGTGTACATTTTAGCCAACATATATGATGTTTTGACTAAGAAACTCGATGTTATGGGTACTACTAAAGAGATTATGGAATCTCTGGAAGGGATGTTTGGACAACCGTCCTTCTCCCATAGACATAACACCATAAAATACGTTTACAACTTCCGTATGAAAGAAGGGACCTCAGTTAGAGAACATGTCCTGGACATGATGGTCCATTCAATGTGGCAGAAGTAAATGGAGCTGTCATTGATGAGAAGAGTCGAGTCAATTTTATCATGGAGTCTCTTCCGAAGAGCTTCCTACAGTTCCACACGAATGTGATGATGAACAAGATAGAATATAACTTAACTGCTCTTGAGCTACAGACTTATCAGTCCCTCTTAAAGAATAAGGGACAAGCAGGAGAAACAAATGTTGTTGTCTCTAAGAAATTACTACTAGGATCGTCCTCCAAAAATAAGTCTGATCCTTCAACTACTAAAAATGTTTCGATAAAGAAGAAGGTAAGGGTAAATATAAGATTCCTACTAACTACAAACGCAAGGTTGAAAATGCAGATAAAGGAAAATGTTTCCATTGCAACGAAAACAGGCATTGGAAAAGAAACTGCCCAAAATACCTTGCAGAGAAGAAAGCTGAAAAGATATAACAAGATAAATATGATTTACTAGTTGTAGAAATATGTTTAGTAGAGTATGATAATTCAACTTAGATACTAGATTCAGGGGCCACTAATCATATTTGTTCTTTTTTTGAGGAAACTAGCTCCTGGAGAATGTTGCGGAAGGCGAGATAGCACTCAAGGTTGGAACAGGAGAGGTTGTCTCAGCAAGATCAATAGAAAATTTAAAGTTGTTTTTTGGAGATTGATTCATTATATTATATAATGTACTTTTTGTTCCTATAATGAAAAAAAATCTAATATTTATCTATTGTTTATTACAACAATCGTATAAAATATCTTTTGAAATCAAGGAAGGGTTCATTTATAAGAGAGGTATTCATATTTGTTCTGCAATAAAAAAGTACTCCTCAACAAATCTGACCCTTTAGGGATTCATATTTGTTCTGCAAAACTAGAAAACAACTTACATATTTGTTTTGCCGCTTAAGGTCTGATTTGTTGTTGTGCTTGCTCGCAAAACTCATGGGTCATCTGTCACCTGATCGCCCAGTCGCCCAAGAATGCACTACCACTACTGAAACTGTCACTCAATTCGTGGTTTTTCGATAGCCTGCATGGCGGGAGAAGAAAGCTATTACCATTGGATAAGCATGAGAATAATCACTCTTTTTATTTGACATAATATAATGATTTACTCTCGTTATTGGCATAATGATTTACTCTTGTTATTGGCATAATGATTTACGGCTGGTGTAATATATTATTTTACTACTACTTCTATATAATCGTGCTTGATGTATGCTATCACCTTATTGAGCATGTGTGACTGTATGCATGATAGTTTTTACATTTAATTGAATCTGTAATTTCTCCTTATAGAGAATAAGTAGTATAAATGAATTAAGACTAGGGTGAGGACGTCAATTTAATTAGACTATGACCTAGGATGAAACGTCTCCAGTAGATCGAGTGAATTAGAATCATGAGAGATGATCAGAGGGTGTGGCCTAGTGCTTCTGACCGATCAAGACTCAAGAAATTGAAATTAAGGAACCTGGAGACGTAAATCCATGTCAAGACTGCCAAACTACCTTAGAAATCTAGAAGAGCACCATGACAACCTAAGAAAATAAGGGTAACATCCTAGGCCAAAGTATCGTGGAGCTAGGCATAATTTTGTTTGATTACTGGTAGATCCGTCCTATGGGTGGGCGTTGATGATGCAAGTAGTCAGTGGAGTTGACACGTACAGGGGGTAGTGCCCCCGACCTGGGTGACTACGAGCAGACTAGAATTCACCATGTTGCCCACACCTATTAGAAAGAGTTCTTTGAGGTCAATATTGGACACTCGTACCATTGTGTAGGCTAAGTTAACTAACCAAGTGTGTGACAAGAGCAATACACCTAAAACCTAGAGTAAGGTGCTTGTTGGGTATATTTATATACTTACCTTCTTTTCCCTTTCTTTTTCAACTACTCACAGGCTGTCGATCGAGAGGGAAGAGCATTTGAGAGCTGTGCGGTTATAGAGAGGGTCGTTTCAGAGGATCGTTTTGTTTTTGTGTTCGAATCTTTAGAGTTTGATTTGTAATTGTATTCGAAAATCTTTTTTCCTATAACAAATTTTATAAGCACCATTTTGTAATTAAATTTTATTTTGTATGCAACTTTGGGTACTTCGGATGCGAACAGTTCAATAATATATATTTTTTTTGGGTTGTTAAGTTGCCTTCAATAATTCTCTTATCAATTATTTTTCTTTTGACCACTTTGATCAACTTTAGATGATCTCTTTATAAATACACAAGACACATCCCTAAAAGATACAAAGTAAATACACACATGCAGATATACTATTCATGAATCGTGATAAAAGACAAACCATGTATTTTAACAAAAATAAACTTGAATGCACCATACATAACTAGAGCTTATTTTTAAACACAATAACAATATACTATTGCCAAATGTCACCCGTTCACCCCTTGGCCCAAATCGACACGAGAAATTATAAGACGAGAAGTGCCTTTATTATGGCTTCTAAGTTTTTAACATCATGAACTAGAAAATGACCGGCAGTAGAAATCTCATGATATTGAATCCATGGAAGCTTTTGCGCTATAAAGCGATTCAATTCAAAGGAACTATGCGGTTTTCACTGCCTTGCCACATATGATAAGAGCCTTGTTGTCAGGAAATGGATTGCTCAACTCCATGTGATTGAACTCCCATTTTCCAAAATTACGGAGTAAATCTCTATGGATACATTCGTGTTCCCCTTGTTGTATTATGTTGCACTAATTTTGGTTGGAAAAGAAAAAAATTAAAACAAAAAATATTACTTTGTTAGCATAGTTATGTCAAACATATTCATTTTTGAAATAAGAGTGTGTATCCATTGCAAAGAAGATAAGTACCTTGTCTAGACGTTCCATAAACCTCTTTGTTATATCTAAATCAGAATTTGATAACATGTCCTCAATATCCAAATTTGGGAACCATTTTTGTGTCATCCACCAATACATCAACCAAGGTGTGTAATATGCAATCCAAAACATACGTTTAAATGACTTAGGATACTTGGTAAAAAAACGTTGTGATAAATGTGAAGGAAAGGAAGGCCACCAAAAATTCGCACTAGGAACCACTCGGGAAGCACCCAAGAGTTTGCAAATAAAGCTCTATCAATATATTTTTACTCAAGAAAAATAATTGATTGTGACGAAATAAATGTCAAAATACCTGTGTGGAATGTATTCAAACTAGTCCCAAACAGCATATGTTTCCAACGAACATCCAATTACGTAAAATTTTGTGCCAAGCTCCAACTTCTCAGCTAATTCTTGAATGTCAAATGTCTTGGTCTTTACTGAGCGTGATGGATATGGGTCACTCTCACGATGACCCGCTCTATCATAGATTACTATGTACAATTTAAGCTCCTCCATTAGTTCCTAAAATTAAAAACTATACATTTTAGTAATGTGTACGAAAATGAAGAGATTGATGAGTAAAAGAAGAGTGATAATGTGGTACTTGAGAGATAGGCAAATCCATATCTTTGCATCTATAAATGCCATGAGAAATAACGATCTTGTATCGAGCCTCCTCCTTATGAACTCCTAATTCTTTGTAGGCCAAATTCCTTCCAAAGCGCTACATAAACCCATCCAATAAAACCCACTGCAAATGCTACTCCGATTGTTATAATCATATTATTGTCTGCAAAAACTAAAACGACATTATCACCAGCCATATAATTTGTTTGATAAGGGTAAAACTGCTCGACGGTAAAAGAAGATAACTTGAATAACTAATATAAAATTTTGGGTCAGCGACAAAATAAGGCATAAACTAAATAAACTTTGTAAATCGAGCAGAAAGAAAAAAAAAAAAAAAACACAACACAAGATTTTATATTAGTTATTGAACAAAATGGATGATAATGAAGAAAAGAGAGGGCGAGAAGAATTTAAAATATTAAAAGATTTGAGAGTAAGTGGAAGTAAAGTGAGAAGGAGTTACTCTAAGTTTTGTATGTTCCTGAAATTCAAAGGCATGGTTGACCTCTTGAGTAACTTATATTTAATGCACACAAATGATATATAAAATTTATATAAATTTTCCTATTAATATCGATCATATTTTCATCACCATTTGACCGAATTCATGAATTGGACATTTTAATACAGATCAGTACTCCATTGTATACTCATGTGTGAGACTTTTATATACACCATTAAAATTTTAATTATTAAGAGAGATAATGTCATATTTGATATTTTATTTCTTATTATAAGTAGAGGTATCTTTCCATTTATTACTTTTTTCATATTCTTTTGTAATTTATTTGAATATAAATGGAGAACTTTCACACCATCTAGATCAGCGGTTTTAGCAAATATTCTTTAGAGAAAGTCGTTAAAATTTTAAAATTTCATTATTTCGGTACTTTTTTCTACTGTAATTATAAAACATTTAAGTGTAGATACCTCGAAGTACTTGGTATCAACATATACTTAATCTCATCATGTTTTTCTTCTCAATTTGTTCTTTTGTCTCTTTCTAACATGCAAAACCAAGCATCTGTTCTCTCTCTTACATGCACACTCATGACCCAAATTTTACTGCTCCAAACTTGGATCAAGACTAAAAACACAAAAATGAAAATAAATAAAGATAAAGTTTAAATCAAAATAAAGTCGGAACACCAAATTTAAATATAAAAACAAAATCTAATTATGAGACGGTGTTGTTCAAATTTATTATAAAAGGAGATAATGATTGAAACAAAAAAACAAATGGGCACTTAACAACCTCTTTTATGACCGCATAGCTCTCGAACGCTCCTCCACACCTGAAAAAAGAAAGGAAAAAGGGAATGAGTATATAAATACACCGAGTAAACGCATCTATGACCTAGTATGTGACTACAAGCTTTACTCTAGACTTTAGGTGTAGCTAGTTTAGCCTACGCAGCGGTAACCAATATCGAAGATGAGGGGCTATCTCTATAGATTCTATATCAAGTGGAGACAACATGGTGAATGCTAGTCTGCTAATCATCCATGGTAGGTTAGTTGGTGAACCGATCCCATAGGCCATGTAGTTGCCCAAGGTTGGGAGACGCTAGATACAAGCTTCATTGGCTACCGCATAACCAATGTCCTCCCACAAGACAGATTATCTGCATAGAGTAACAATTAGCTACCCGCATGATCAGCGCCTTACTACAAGACAAATCTACCTTGCAAAGTAATCCAACTAACCACCGAGTCACACCTCTCTAACCAACCTCATATCTAGCTCAAAGTACTGTACTAGAGTAGGAAGGAAGGACTGCTAGGTTATTAAGGGTGTCAAGGCAATTTAAATTTCTTCTCTCATTTCTAGGACATTTGGGGTTATCTCCTCAAGCTAAACCAACATTTCGATGCACACAGGTCTAAACCTCTAATTACACATGATCCTATGATTTAAGATCTATTAGAAACGTACTAACCTAGGTCAACATATAAACGGCAGTAATTGTAGTGCCCTAATCTTAACTGAGTTCTCTCGTGCATGCTTTACTAGACAAATATTTCAATCTTTCATCTAAGCACATAGTCCATGATTTGAACTTCACCATAGTCATATCTAAGAAACTAGAAGGTCTATTGGATTTCTAGGGCAACTATTGGTTTAATGCGGACTCCTGACTCCAGGTTGCTCTAATTTTAGCCCTAATTCTTTCTAAATCTTGGAGTACTAGGGTCTAGACCCTGTGACCGTCACTCACAATATTAAGGTGCTCTGTCTACTAGAAGCGTCTTGACCTAGGTCATCGTCTAATCAACCAACAGATAATCACGTTCTAAAGGGAGAATACAGAGTCAAATACCTAAAGCCAAATCATGTTATATCATGAAAACATACAAGCAAACAAGCTCAATAGGGAGATAACATACCTTAATAACCGGAAGCATATATCACAATAACTCATCCTCCTTTTTAATCTAGTGGGAAATATATAAAACAACCTTCATCATAAATATTATTATAGGGGTATATTTTTATAATTTCTTACCTTATGCCTAATATACTCATTCATATTGCTCAATTCCTATATAAGCCAGGCATATTCTCTTTTTAGCTTTTCATGATACACAAAACATCATGATTTTCAGAAATTTCAACTTATTCGAAAACACCTTCTCAAAGTTCTTAATATACATTTTCTAACCACCTAAGTTTAAGATACTCATATGCTAGCATGTCCTAGCAATCCATACAAGTATTATTTTCTTAAGTTAGTGTGGTTACTTATAGGTTTGTCGCATATCTTCTTAAGTATGATTTCTCACTAAGGAGATGTCCAAAAATTTCAAAAATTTCCTTTGGTGGTATCTAATTCACAAAGTTAGTATTAGAATCAAGATGAGAAAATGACAAACGGACATTGAACGGGTGGAAAATATGATTCCACGCGCGGCCACACGCTCCCTCAGGCGCATAACTATGTGCGGTTGGCTCGGTCAATGCATGTAGAGCCTGACTTTTAACCCTGACAAATGCCAACCCTTTATCTCAATTTTTTTTAGATTGACTCATGGCACATTTGAAGATGCGCAGCGAGACCCGGGTCTGGTCGAGCAGTCGATTCAAGTTCTCGGTTCGGTGTAGAGTACCGATTTACACAATTTTTTTTGAATTAGTCTTGGGTATGGGTCCGTATACGTGTCACTGCTTGCAGCCTCGTGCATATTCTCACTCCCTAGCTGATACTGGGAAGAGTTGTAGACCTCTACTCTAACTATCTAAATATGATTTTTATAGATTTTTCGGCGAGTCACCGTTCTTAATTATTATATTCAAACTTTTAGGAAATTATGTATTTTTACTGAATTTGAATAACCATAGATGATTGACGATCAAATTTCAAATTCATATGAATTCATGCATTTGAGTAGGTTGTCAAATTTAGTAGGTACCTTCACTTTTTCAAGAGTGAGTTGCTCTGAGCTCGGTATCATTTCATGTGATATGAGATCAAATAGCATGGTTGACATTTAGCTTAACGCATATCATGCATTAATTTAAAGATCCCAACAAAAATAAGTCTCATAAAAAACGTATTCAGTTGGATACCCGAATACAGGTGTCTGGTTTTAATGGATACTCATGATTTTATCATTGGTTCAAAACCAAGTCGAACTCTTCTGTCTCTTAAATGCCATATTTCACGCATTCGACATTCCTTCTCTCTTTCAAATTGCCCAAAACTCTAAGTCTAAGCTACCATCCAAATCATCCTAATTTATGGTACCAAGTGGTATGAATATATATATATATATATTGTTGGCCCCTAATGTCATACCCTTCAATACTCTGATATCATCGGTTGTGCGCCGTAATGCCACAACCTTTAATGTTTTGATATCATTTGTTGTGTTGTAAAACTACAACCTTCAGTTCTATGATACCACTTGTTGTAGCGGAATGCCACAACCAAAATGTTTTGATACCCAATTGTAATAGCGGAATACCACAACAAAAAATGCTATGATACCCAATTGTTGTAGTGGAATATCACAACCAAAATGTACTGATACCCAATTTTTGTAGCAAAAGCGGAAGCAATATGAATCGCACTCACACACCCACAAACAAAAAATTAAACAAAGAGATACAAAGATTTATGTGGTTCGGAGAGAAGAAATTCTCCTACATCCATGGGTGTTAGCGCCACTATAACCAAATTGTTTACAAATGTATCTCTCACATTCTTACACTACAAGATCTCTCAACAAAAATTACACTCAATTTCTTTTGGGTAAATATAAAATAACAATGACTTCACTTGACTCCACAGCTTAAAAAAGAGGAAAAAAAAAGGTTAGACAAGCCTTTATTTACGTCCATCACGGCTAATTCAGAATCAAATAAATAAGAATATTAATAGTTATAAACTAAATTAAATTTAATAACTAAAATACATGAGAATTGAAATAAATGAGACTATTTATCCACTTAACAATTTATCACATATATTTCTTCTCACCTCTTTCACATTGGTCCACACTTATATTCATATAATGGGTCAATTTTTTTTAGCTTAGAATTTTTAATTGAGTTTTAGATTCCAAATGAAATTTCAAAGTAAAATATATTGAAACGAAATTCAAACATCAACTTTCAAAACTAAACCTAAAACAATTTAAAAATAAAAAATATTTGAAAACGACTAAAAATACTAAACTAGCGACCAATCATGAGAATCTTGATTTGCATTTTGTCACCACACCACTCCATTTGTAGGTTTAGAATACTCTTAAGTGCCTATTTAACGGGTTGAATTTACATTCATATAAATCAAAATTCATGATATTGAAAATATATGGTGTCCTAACTAGTTTACCGTATGTGTTTAATATATATAGAGGTTTACTAAAATATGGTAATTATTTTGTCACGATTCGATTTTCGAAACTTCGAATTTCAAACTATACTAAAAAGACAAATAGTAACATGTATAACCCTAGGTCTGCAGGATACCTTATATCACACAATTCGTGATACATTTATAATCCTAAAGTAAACATAAGAATGATGACGACTTGAATAAGTTACAAGCATCAATAATATCATGTAAATAAGTCATATGATAATAAGACTAAAGGAATTAATTAAATTCTTGAAGTTTATAGTTTTAGTTATTCCGGGCAATATGGTATTTTTTTTTTACATAAATCATGGTTTGAGCCCAAAAAATAGTCTAATGGTCATGAAATTATACTTGTCCCTAAAAGGTCATAATTTAGATGTGTATGACGTTTCATGTTTGTTGGAGGTCATTAGAATGGTGAACCATAGGTAAATTATCTTATGGACATTGAGAAAATTTTACACTGTTACTTGTTTGGCTACTTTAACCTCTTGTAGTGATTATCAAATTTCATATATAACCTTAAAATTTTATAATATATTTCGCATTAAAATTTTACGAGCAATACAGTCTATTTAATAGGTTATTTTAATATTACTTAATTCTCGAACAAAACGTTCGATATATGTCTTTAAAACTCACAACTCTTGACTCGATTCTTTCTTAATCTTTTAAATCTTACTTAACTTAAAATTCCAATTCAATTAAGCGATTGCAACTAAGTTTTTTTTTTTTTTTTTTTTTTTTTTTTTTTTTTTTTTTTAAAGAAAAGTTCAAATTGGTTACTTGCCTCTTAGTCAATAGTCAATGTCGGCCTCAGTTCTCGGCTTCCAATACCAAACTTTATGGAGTGTCTAATTTTTTAAACCATAAAAATTGTGAGAGTTGACTTGAAAATGAGTTAATTTTGAGAAAATTTGAGAGTGGATAAGATTTTGGCTGATGTTGAACTGACCACTCTAGTTTCTCAAGCAAGAAGATGCTTGTCGTCATAGCCGTCGCCGCCTGAAAATCGACCTCTCTAGCTCAATCCAAAGTATTTCTCCTCTTGATAGATATCATTGTAATGTACGAGGTAAGAACATATTTCATACCTCATAGTAAATTGTAGCTCGAGTTATAGGCTTTCAAAGTCGATAAAAAATCTATTTGTACATGTAGACCGTTTGAAATAATACGTAAATTCTAAGTGATGCGATTGTTATGCTGTATTTGATGATGTTTTATGATATGATATGTTATGATATGATTTGTTGAAACCTGCTCGGAATATATTATGTGACTATTATGATGTATGATATGATATGTGCACGATATGAATTGTTATGTCTGAAAGCATGAAAACGTTATGATATGACTTATATGTGACATGAATGATATGATATCATTGACATGCAAAACGACAACTAGCATGAAATACAACCCCGACATACGCATAAAAATTATGATAAATGACATGATAGAAATTATGAGAAATGATATAAAAAATGTTATGATTTGGGAAAATGCAAGCGAGGTCGTATTAAGGATAATTAAAATGGAAAAATATTGGGATCTCATACATTATTGTGTGCTCATGCATTGGGAGATTCTCCTATTCCTTCACGATAGAATGGACGCGTACGTTAATAGGCAGGGGAACGATCATTATGTTTGACATAGTGCTGTCGTGACGGTTGCTACTCCTAATGGGTGTCCGACATCAATAACTCCCAGAGAGTGCTCACCCGACTAGAAAGGAGCCTAGGAGGTGTGCGAACCGATTGGTGGGTCCATACTCGTACATGTGGGCCGTGTGTAGGAAAATTAATTACACATCCAAGTTGCCCATTATGATAGCCGCCGTAGGAAAATAGGATGTTATGATAGGTCCCATGCATGTAATTGTGTGTCTTTGCATTTTAACTGGGACAAGAGGTCGCTTACTGAGTATTTCTTAAAAAAATCAAGTCACGTGCTAGTATATATTTCAGGTAAAGGCAATGTGCCCCATAAGGCTGACGGCAAACATCACAATCCTGAGACTGTGACACATGTTTAGGATAGATTCGTATTTAATTTTAGTAGACTATAGGTTAGTATAGATTAATTGCATTTCCATTTAGTAGCATGGAGGTTAGTATAGGGCATTTCATTTCAAAAGTAATAAATGAAGCCGGCGAGGTTAAGGTTGATTTTATTATAAAGTTTCAATAGAGTTAATTATGCATTAAATGCTCATAATTAGTGTAGAGCTTAGGTTAAGTAGAAAATTTAGGTTCGTTACACCTTTTGGGCCTCGTTCTAGTTGGGCTAGTATTATTTGGTGTTGTTGTCGAATCCCCAGAAATAGTAGCTACCGTCGTAGCATCATGTTAAATATAATGATTATTTTCCTTTTTCATAACGAACTCGTTCGTACTCATCATAAGATGGTAATACTCCGATGCATGTGACATAGAATAATGCATGAGATCTCAACATTTTTCACATTAATTAAATCATATAAAACAAACCTTCTCTATTTTTCTGCATATCATATCATTTTATATCATAGCTTTCAAAACATGTCTGGAGTGGTATATTATATTTAAATATTTTATTGCGTGTCATTCATATTATCATATGTATTATACCATAAAACATATTCTATCATAACATATATCATATCCCAAAACATATCATATCATAAAACATATCATGTCATTGACATATCATAATCATAGGCATAGCATATTATAAACACATCACACATAAGAGACATATGACACGTTCAAAGCCACTGAGCACATCTCATCATACATAACACAAACTTCTGACCATGTCGATAGTAAGGGAACTTAGCCGACGTTCTCCCAAAACTCGGATATGCTCTCTCTTGCAAGTTTATGGTATATAATATATAATAGCATTCATTATTCAACACAATAACAATACACTATTGCCGAATATCACACCTCCTACAAATATCGACATCAAATGAAATTATTAAACGAGAAGTGCCCTTAGTATGACTTCAAAATTATGAGCTTCATGAACTAATAGATGCCCATTATTAGGAAGCTCATGATATTGAATCCATGGAAGCTTTTGAGCTATAAAACGATTCAATTCAACAGGAACTACATAGTCTTCACAACCTTGCCACATATGAACACGGCCTTCATTATCATGAAATGGATTGCTCAACTCCATGGGATCAAACTCCCATTTCCCAAAATTACACAATAAGTCTCTTACGTTGCATTCATATTCTCCTTGTTGTACCGGGTTGCACCGATTCTAGTTGAAAAACAAAAATATTATTAAAAATTTGACAAAATGCAAATTAATTTTACAATATGAAAATAACCTTTAAAAATGTAGAATCAAAGTCGATTGTGAAGGATTAAAGATATGTGCAACTTAAAAGTATGTATCTATTATAGAGAAGTACCTGTTTTGGGTGTTCCTCAATTCTCTTCATTATGGCTAAATCAGAATCACACAGCATTCTTCTAATATTAAAGTTTTCAAACCATTTCTGTGTCATCCACCAATACATCAACCAAGGTGTGTAATATGCAATCCAATACGTACGTTTATAAGATCGAGGAAGCTTCGTAAATAAACGTTGTGATAAAGCAGAAGGAAAAGAAGGCCACCAAAAATTCACGGGTGGAACAACTAGAGCAGCTCCTAGAAGTCTGCAAATAAAAACTTTATAAATATATTTTTACGAAAAGACTAAATCAATGCAACTTTAAAAATTTAAAAATTAAATTTGTAATAAAAATACCTATGCGGAATGTATTTCACACAACCCCAAACAGGGTATGTTCCTGCCGAAAATCCAATTACATAAAATTTTGTGCCAAGTTCCAACTTGTCAGCTACTTCTTGAATGTCGAAGGTATCAGTCTTTATTGAGCGTGATGGATATGGGTCACTCTCACAATGACCCGCTCTATCGTAGATTACTAAGTACAACTTAAGCTCCTCCATTAGTTCCTAAAATAAAAACATATACATTTTAGCAATGTATACAAAAATAAAGAGATTTATGAGTAAAAGAAGAGTGATGATAATGTGGCACTTGAGAGATCGGCAAATCCATATCTTTGCAGCTACGAAGGCCATGACAAACAATGACTTTGTATTGAGCCTTTTCCTTGGAAACTCCAAATTCTTTGTAGGCCAAGTGTCTTCCATCGTTGAGTTTTATTCGAGGTGAAGACACTCGAGGGCCATTCGGTGATCCACATATTTTCGAAGGTGGAGGCTTCAAAAATGCTACATAAATCAATCCAATAAAACTCACTACAAATGCTACTCCTATGGTTAGAATCATATTATTTCCTGCAAAAACAAATATAACACCAATGCCTATGATTAGAGAGACTCGAAATAAAAACACTAGAAGATTGATAATCCAATTGCAAACTCAAATGAATTCATACATTTTTCTAAGTAGTCAAGTTTAGGGAGTACCTTCACTTTTCCAAAAGTGCTATCGAGAATAAGAAATAATAGGCATCTACATAAAAGAACCACCCCAAAGAACAAGAATTTATAACATTAAAGACCAGAGATCGTGACAAAATTTTAAAATGCTGAAACGTTTTAGAGCACGTGTAAGTAAAGTGAGACCACCGTTACTTTGAGAATGACGCGATTGACATGATTGGCATCTTGGATGACACGTACTTTGTATTAAGTTTAAGATTCCCTAAAAAACAAAACATTAAAATTCAAATTTCCCGCTTAGTATGTATGAACATAAACATGTTTTGTTTTTTTTTTTTTTTTTTTTTTTGTCTCTTTGTAACGTGCAAAACAAGCATCTACTCTCTCTCTCTCTCTTACATGCATGGTCTTGCACATTATCTTTATTCTCTGATTTGGGAAAAATTGTTCTCTCTCTTACATGCATGGTCTTGTACATTATCTTATTTGTCTCTATTAGGGAAAAAATCATGTCTTATGTCTTGCATGATCTTGCACGTAATCTCTTATTCTCTGATCCCATTTCGTTGGCTTCTCAATCTTTTTTTCTTCTCTCTTACGTGCAATATTTCACTCTTATCCATTTGTAATAATTGAAAATAAGAAGAAAAAAGGGTTATCCTAGGGTTAAAAATGCCATAAAATTTAAATCAGACAAAACAACGCACTAAAATAAAAATACGAAACCAAACCTAATTATAAGACTTGTGTTTTCCAAATTTAAAATCGTCTTCACTTAGACGGCTTTCTAGTCCGGGCAAATTTTATGTATATTTACTGTAACAACCCTAAGTTTTACATACTCAGAGTCGCTACTAATGTCTCATGCTCATCTCTAATACGAAAATATAACTCTTAAAAGAAAATATCATCTATAATATAAATGTCGAAAACAATTAAAACATCATTTTCTCTTTCTCTGAAAACAGAACCATACTATTAAGTGTTTAAATACGAAATACTGAAATTAAAAAAAAAAAAATACAAAATAATTTAAAATAATGAAAGGTAAAACAACATATTCTAACTTAAGATTAGGAATTTAAATATGAATCTACCCTATGAACGTGTCACAATCTCTACTCTCGATGTTGTCGTTCTCCGTACAGGTACGCTTGCCTTTACCTAAAAAATGATGTGGCACACGACCTGAGTATTTTGAAGAATATTCAGTAAGTGGCCCCACTATAGAAGACCATTCAAATGCAAACACATGCAATCATGTTCATGGGGCCTATCTCTAGTCTCAGACAACTATGGACGTATAGTACTTCTCTACCCACGACCCATACGTGCGAGTGTAAATCCCCAGGTGGGCTCGCACACCCCCTTGACCCTCTCTAGTCAAGCTAATTTATAGCAACGTCCGGTCAGCGGAACCTCTGGTGTCATGCGCCTCATGAACACCTTCATCATACTGTGTGCGTCCACACTCATCGTCTGTAAGGGAAGTAGCCCTATGCTTATAAACATACAACATGTATGAGGTCCCTCTAAATTCCATCTTATCATCTCTTCTAACACAACCCTCTAATCTCATCTCTTTGTTACATTAAGTAATATATGCTCGTGAATATTTATATTAAATCATTTTTATGCTCTTAGGGTTGTGTCCTATGTCGGTCTATCGACATGATTCAATATGACACTCATCATCATACAACATGCTCAATATGAAAAACATCGTCATATTAAGATAAACATCATGCAATCATCATACTCATCATATCGCCATAAAGTGCATCAAGCATATCAAGTACGTCATAACACCGCTCATAACTCATACATCATCATAGCTCATACATCATAAATTGTAACTCATACAATTTCTAGTCTATCCTATAGTAAGGTCACTTACCTGGTTAGCTTAAGCTGTTATCACTAATTTAAAGTTCGATTTTGTCCTTTGAAATCCAAGTCAACCTATGTGAGCCCGTGACATCCGTTTCAAATTCAAATTTCTGCAAAATTATTCCTCTAATCTATAATGATCTGTGTTAGATTTCATGCTAACATTAGAATTTTTGCATAAATAAAGTTTTGGAATATTTTTGTATATGTATATATATATATATATAACTTACCTTTTATCTTATTTTTCTTTTGTTTCTTCCTACAATAAATTATTATATATAAAAATTTGAATCCCTCCGCGAAGGAATTCAATTAAATTATAGTTAAATTGATGCTGAATTTGAAAAACTTATTAAAATTAATTAAGTTTATAAGAGTTGCAATAGGTCATAATTCAAAAAATTGAACTCAAGGGGTTAATTTCCTTATTTCCTTGAATATTATTTGTGGCTTGTGATTTAATTTCTAACTGACTAATTACAAATACAATTAATATTGTTCCATAAAAGAATAAGAAAAAGGTAAAATTTTACCACTTACCTTTTCAAATCACATTTCTGGCCTGTAATTGCAGATACAATTAATCTTATTCCATAAAAGAATAAGAAAAAATGTAAAATCTTACCAATAACCTTTTCAAATGACATTTATGGCATATGATTTAATTTTTACTTAGACTTATTGCAAATAAATTAATATTGTTCCATAAAGAATGAGAAAAAGGTAAAACCCTACCACTAACATTTTTAAATGGCATTTCTGGCGTGTGATTTAATTTCTACCGACTAATTGCAAGTACAATTAATATTGTTCCATAAAAGAATAAGAAAAAGTTAAAATATGACTACATGACTTTTTCGAATGACATTTCTGACGTGTGATTTAATTTCTACTACTAATTGCAAATACAATTAATATTGTTCCATAAAAGAATAAGAAAAAATTAAAATCTGATTACTTACCTTTTCAAATGACATTTATGGCATGTGATTTAATTTCTACCGACTAATTGCAAATACAATTAATATTGTTCCATAAAAGAATAAGAAAAAGTTAAAATATGACTACTACTTTTTCAAATTACATTTCTGACGTGAGATTTAATTTCTACTGACTAATTGCAAATACAATTAATATTGTTCCATAAAAGAATAAGAAAAAATTAAAATACAATTAATATATCACATGTTAATTTCTACTTACTAATTGCAAATACAATTAATATGGTTCCTAAAACAATAAGAAAAAGTTAAAATCTGACTACTGACCCTCTCAAATGACCTTTCTAGCTTGTTGGTTTATGGTTTAATTTCTGCTGATTAATTGCAAATATAATTAATATTATTCCATAAAACAATAAGAAAATGTTAAAATCTGACTACAAATGACATTTCTAGCTTGTGATTTAATTTAATTATAACAAATTAATATTGTTCCGTGAAAGAATAAGAAAAAAGTAAAATATGACTACTTGACATTTATTTATAGTTGACTAATTACAACAAATTAATATTATTCCATAAAAGAATAAGAAAAAAAAAAGGTAAAATGTGACTACTTGACATTTTCAAATGAAATTTATTATGGCTTGTGATTTAATTGTAACAAATTAATATTGTTCAGGTAGAATCTGACTAGCTAATTGTAACAAATTAATATTGTTCAGGTAGAATCTCACTAGCTAATTGTAACAAATTAATATTGTTGATCATAAATTTTAATTTAAATTAAGACAAAACAAGGCCACAATAAAAATACAAAATGAGACCTAATTACAAGTTGTTCAAATTTAATTAAAAATAGAGAAATGGGTTTGGGATAAATATAAATCGAAATAAAAAATACTTAGGAGAGAAGGCAGATTGACCGTAACAAAATGGAAAATTAAAAATAAAAAAAAAATTACCAAGGTGTTCGGTGAGACGTGAGAACTCTGGCGAGCGCCCAAGTTTTGGTAACTATTTGATCACTATGCTTCCACTGCGCTCTTCATAAGAGAAAGAAACTATGTGAACTGTGTTACATAAGAGAAAGAAAGTCGCCCGAGAAAATCGAAAAAAGTCGGGTGAAGAAGACAAAGCCCGACGGGTTCGGATCCGAGTCGGAACAACTCGCAACCCATACCTGCAGTTAGGCCGTTCCGAACTTAACATTTTGAAAATGCCATGAAATGGCTTTGAGGAGCACACAATATTTGAGGAAATTTTCCCACAACCTTTAAGACGAGAACCTTAATCGGGTGCTTTAGACCAACTCAGCCATCTCAACTACATGTACATTGTCAAGATATTTGCAATAAGAAAGTTAAGAGAGCTGAGGGGCAGACTGGTAGTATCCGAGACTACGTTAAGTAGTTTTCTGTGCTTATGTTAGATATTTGTGATATGTCCGAGACAGATAAGGTCTTTAGTTTTGTTGAGGGGTTGAAGTTGTGAGTAAAAATCAAACTCTACAAACAAAGAGTTCAAGACCTTTCCATGACCTATGCTACTGCCAAACAACGATTTGATCTTAGTTAATAAACTGCAAGAGATAGGGCGGAACGAGGCGTCCGCAAGTAATGGAAATATGAATTACCAACACCTCCCAGTGACAGACTCGAAGGTAGAGAAGGGGAATGCGAGTCCTTGTGATAGAGAGGTAGGATTTCATGGCGGAGACCTCACAACCATAATAGTCATAGTCAAAGTCGAGGTCCATCGTCTTGCTTCATATTGCAAAGGTGTCCATCAAGAACCTGAATGCTCACAAAAGGTGGCATTATACTTCTTACAAGCAAAACTCGGAGTGCATTTAGAAGCCAAGTATGAGACTGTAGAAATAGAAATATCGTTAGTTGAGAATGTTGAGTACACCCACGTGGGAGAATTAAAGCACTTTTCTGCTCTTCAGAAGTGAGTGGAAGAGACAAAAGAGCCCGTGGAATGCGGTCTTATGTATGTCAAGGCCTAGAATAATCAGCCAAAAACGCTATTGTCGACTCTAGAGCCACCCACAACTTAATGACGAAGACCGAAGCAAAACCCTTGAATATTCCTTGGCATTGAGATGCAAGAAAGATGAAGGCTTTCAATTCAGTAGATTTACTGGTCTTAGGAGTTGCAAAGAGAACTCCGATCAAGCTAAGGACTTGGACTGGATAAATCGACTTTGTGATAGTCAAGACAGACGACTTTGACATCATGTTAAGGATGGATTTCCTAATAGAAAACAAAGTCCTTGTCATGCCATTAGCAAATGCTTAATAGTAACTGTTAGGATCAAACAACAACCCGCACTCAGATGAACACAAAATATAGGAGAGAGAAAATGCAATAAGGAATATTGGCTAGAGGTTTATATTGACTTCTAGTATTTACCGCAATAGAAGGTAGAAAGTACATCTTTAAAGCACTTCCTAAGGTATATATAAGGTTCAGTTTACTATATATAATTTTACTAGATATGCAATCTAATATATATATATATATATATATATATATATATATATATATATATAACTATCGATCCTATATAGTTTTACCAGATATTAGCCTCTTATTGTATATATTGTTTACTATATATGACCATTTACTTTATATGTCACTTATCATATATATTTTTACTATGTATAACCATTGAGTAACCTATAAATAAGCATCAGACTCTATAACCGAGCAATTCTTCTATTTGAAGATTGATCC
Organism: Cucurbita pepo subsp. pepo; assembly: GCF_057944985.1. Lineage (NCBI taxonomy): Eukaryota > Viridiplantae > Streptophyta > Magnoliopsida > Cucurbitales > Cucurbitaceae > Cucurbita > Cucurbita pepo. The sequence goes on along the minus strand of NC_141799.1, from coordinate 11,201,198 downwards.
AGTTAACTAAGAATTTCATTCTCAAACGACTATAAATGTCTTCACTGCATAGGACCAATTAAGACTTTGCATATTCTCAATTTTTTAACATCAACACATTTTGCAACATGTTTGTTGGATTCTTTGCACCCTCTATCTTCTCCACGCCTTCTTTCTCTAACCTGTGAAATGGTATTATCTTCTAATATGTTTGGGTGTAATAGCCCAAAAATAAATAAGTAAATAAACAAATAAAAATTAATATAAGCAAACATTATTATTTCGTTTTAAAATAATAATAATAAATAAATAAATAAAAACAATTCTTCCCCACTCTCTTAATAGCGATTTCTCAATAATCTCTCCTCAACCCACGCTACGATTCCTTTTTCGTTGAATCTAAAATCAATTTAGATTTTTTTTTCTATCCAATTATTTATATTAGTTCAAATCACTTTAGAATTAATAAGTTTAATTAGGAGTTTTAGTAAATCATAAGATTAGTAGTCAATTAAAAAATTGGCCTTCGAATATATTAAACCAATTAAAATAAAATAAAATAAAGAAATACTTAGGACCAAAATAAGAAAATAAAAAAAATAAGAGAAAAAAAATACAGAGGAAAGAAAATAAAATTTTGGAAAGAAAATTTACCAATAATATTTGTTTACAAAATTAAAATAAATACAAAGAGTAAGAGGTTAAGATTCGTTACCATTGTCCACTTATATTCCTTAAAGAGTAAGAATAGAAAATAAATATTTAATAAAAATAGAATTATATATATCCTATACTCTAATCATAAAGTCTCCAAGGTTCTAATATATAGACTATTGTAAAATTTAGAGAATTGAAATTGATGTTATGGTTCATATGGGTTGACTTCGAACTTTTTTGAGGATAAATCAGTGACACCAACCTAAGCTAATCAGCCAAGTGGCCTTACTATTGATATGGTTATATTTGATGTTGACATGTGTCCCGTGGTTCGGCACATGCCATATATATTGATATGTGTAAATTGTCTGTGGATTGATATACTTCTTATATGTTATGTATTTGTTATAATATGTGAATTGTATGATAATAATTACGATACGATGTGTTCAATGATATGTTTGAGATAGGATACGAGAAAGATACACAAAACGAAATGTAACGATAGGAGTAAGATACGTTCATGTAACGTTAAGGTTAGGTTACATACCGGAGTGCTGTGGATAGGAGAGATTGATGAAAGAATACGGTTAGGTTATGGGTAGAAAGGGATGGGTTTTATAATAGATTGATAGAACGATAGCGCTAGGATACGTTCCTGTGATGATATGACTAAGGTCGTTCACGTAACGATATGACTATGATAGGTATAAGAACGTTAAGGCTATGATAAGTTAGGGAACGATATGACATGTTTATGATACAGTATATTGTAATGTGATATGTTATGTTTAGATTGTTTTGTGTGACCATTGAGGTACTTGTTGTATGAATTGCACGTTATGAAATGACATGTTAAAAGTATGGAGCGCTATGTTATGTTTCTAAATTGTATGTATACAGCATGTTATGAATAACATAATATCATGATAAATGAAATGAAATATAACCCCAGTTAGAATTATGCATGATATAAGAATTGAAAAACTGAGAAAAGATATGATATGAATGTAAAACAATAGCGGGGTTATATTTAATAATGTCGAAAATGGAAAAATATTGGGACCTCATGCATTATGTGTGCTCATGCATTGGGGGATACCCCTATTTCATCACGATGGGCAGGGGTACGATCATTATGTTTTACAAAATGCTGCTGGCAGGGATACGATCATTATGTTTTACATAATGCTGCCGGCAGGAGTACGATCATTTTGTTTTACATAATGCTGTCGTGGCGGTTACTGGTTCTAACGGGCGTCTGGCCTACAGAGCTCCTAGAGTATGCTCGCCCGACAAGAAAAGTGGCCCACCGGTGTGCGAACTGACTGGTGAGTCCATACTTGCACGTATGGGCTGTGTGTAGAGTATATGGTACACATCCAAGTTACCCGATAGGACAATACCGTAGGAAAATAGATTGAAAGGATAGGTCCCGTCATTGCATTCACATGTTCTTGCATTTAATCCCAATAGTGGGGTCACTTGCTGATTATTTCTTTAATTACTCAAGCCATGTGCTACTACATTTTTCCGGTTAAGACAAGACATTCCTGTGCGGCTGACTATGACATCGCAATTCGAGACCATGACACATGCATAGGGGAGTGGTATTTAATTTCTTAGACTTAGGCTAGAATAAGATGTTTTTAATTTAAATGTTTATTTACTCTATTTAGCATTTTCTTGTGTCATTTTAAGGTATTTTCGAAAACACCCAAGTTCATGACTGTGTTTTAAGACAAAGGTTACGTTTTATGGAATTTAAATGAAGTCTTTTCGCATTCAATGTTCATGATATGTATACAATAGTGACCTTAAATTAAGTAGAAAATTTCGGGTCGTTACACTAAGTTCTTCACCAATTGCATGACACTTTGGCTATCTATATAAAAAAATCTTCCTGCATTACTTCTTACCTAATTCTTTTAGATAGCGTATTATCCATACCATCTCCTTTTTCGCATCAGCCATTGTCATGTATTCAGCCTCATTGATGAAAGATCAACACAATTTTGAAGCCTAGACATCCAACTCATCTCTTCATCCATGGCTTGCTCCCACTTGGTTGTATCCTCCAACTCTAGGGACTCATTAAAGGGTTTTGGTACCCCTTCATCAATCAGCAACAAATAGTATAATGAAGGTGAATACCTATCTGGTACTATGATGGTTTGGATGATCTTCTCAACACCTACTCAGTTGTCAATTTTTCTACCTCTTGAACAGTATCAGGAGTTTCTTGAGTATTTGCAACATTACTAAGTGAATTTTTTCACAACTCAACCTCTACTCCCACTTGCTTCGTTGTCTTGGAGCATTTATTCTCTTTGTCCTCCTTGTACCAGACATTTTTATCAAAAGTCACATTATAGTGTCTCAATTTTTTTTTTTCTTGTCATCTTAAAATTTGTACTCGAACATGTCAGAACCATAACCTATAAAGTAACACTTCACAGCCTCAACGTCAAGCTAGTCACTGTTTACTGGATCAACCGAACATACGCAGTGCAGCCAAAAGTTCTCAAGTGAAAGTATTTGAGTTCTTATCCTATCCCTAACTCTTCTGACAACTTGAAATCCAAGGGTACTGACGATCCTCTCTTGATCAAGTAGGGTATTGTATTTATAGCTTTGGCCCAAAATGTCTTTGACAATCTAGAATGAGTCCTCATACTACTTATTCATTCATTAATGTTTTTTTCATCCTTTCAGCAACAACATTTTGTCTTACTTTACCATAAACTATTCTCGTTAGTCTAATTCTCTTAATTGCACAAAATGTTTTGAATTCTGACTTGTCATACTATCTTCCATTGTTCGACATTATGAATTTAATTTTAAAGCATGTCTAATTTTCAACTTCAGCTTTCCACTCGTTGAAGATGGCAAACACATCTTATTTTTGTAATTTCAAGGGATTTTTATGATTTTTATGATTTATCATTTTTGAATATTTAAAAATTTTAAAGATTCTTTGCCCCATTTTGGTAATTTTCTTCTTGTTGAGCACTTGAAATTCCTTACCTATGAGGAACAAAAATCATGAAAGTTTCTTACAAATTAGAAAAATCACATTTTTGCCATTTATGCATCCTTCTTCCTTTTTAAACCTTACCCATAGGTCTTGGGTCCTTGTAAATATTGGTAGGGCATTGAAATTACCTATAGGCTCCTTGCCCTTGCTTGAGTTTCTTAATGAATGAATGAATTAATATATATATATGTATGTATATATATATGTATGTGTATATATATATATATATATGTATGTGTATATATATATATATATATATTCCATTTAAGCTTCTTGTGGGCATCTTAAATTTACTCAAGTTATTTTTACCTTGTTTAGGGTCTTATAATAAATTCACACTGAGATGGAGTTGCGACAAACCAGAATAGTAAATTTTCTAATTTTTAAACCAATGGGAAGGAGTTTTTTTTTTTTTTTTTTTTTTTTTTTTTTTTTTTCATAGTAAGCGAAGTAGATTAATTTTATTACAGAGCTTTGTTGAAAAAATTAAGTTGAATTGAGTTACATATAAAAATATACAAATTATAAGAAATAAAAAAAATATTTAAAAACATCTATTCTAGAAAAAAAAATTATAAATTAGTTGAAATTTGAAGTGCAAGCGACACAAAGTCATGTACAATAGGAACGAATGCATCAAGTGAAGGCGGTGACCTGGGCAAGGAGGGCATAAATGTGTTTGGCTAAGTGAAGGGCATGCGTCAAGCAGTGGGGGAGATGCACGTCTAGCGAAGGTTGGTGTCACATGTCGACCAACATAAAATTGTAGAAATCCTCATGCCCTTGAAGAATTGAATGCATGTCCTAGAACCCATGTAATGACTCTAAATTTTACCTATTTAATCTAAGGTTAGTACTGTACCTTGAAATGCGGAATATACATTAAATGGGCCCTATTCATAAATGCGACTTACACTCGCCCTTTATTACCTCGTGAAAGAGAAAATGATTACAAGGGAAAGAAAGGAAAAGAACATTATTGAAATAAAGGAAAAGGAACAAAACCGAAATGAATGTCTTATACTACCCTATGGTTTATTATGCAAATACAATTCAACCTATACTAACCTATACAAATGATGCAAACCGAATTCAACCTAGACTATGAAATGGAAAAACAACTACCCTATGCATGTGCCATGGTCCCGGGGTGTACAATACCGCCGTCGATGTCACATGGGTGCCTTGCCCCTATCTGAAAAAGTAAAGTAGCACGAGGCTTGAGTATTTCTAGAATACTCAGTAAGTGACCCCCTATCGGGGTTATGCAACAATCACATGCAATGAAATGATGGGACCTATCTTTCGTCTCATTTCGTCTTCCCTACGGTGCTCTCCTAACGGGTAATCGTGGATGTGTACCATATACTCTACACACAGACCATACGTGCGAGTATGGGCTCACCAGCTAGTTCGCACACCGCTGGGCTACTTTCCTTATTCGGTGGGCATACTCTGGGAGCCCCTTATGCCGGGACCCGTTAAAACTAGTAACTGTCACAGCAGCGCTATGCAAAACATAACGATCGTTGTCCTGCCATTGGATGTACGCGTCCGTACCCTCGTGATGGGATAGGGGTATCCCCCCAGATGCATGAACACACATAATACATGAGATCCCCCCTACTTCTACATTTATCATTAATGATCATAACCCCCCTGTCACGTTCCATGCTTCATGTCATTCTTATTTTTAATTTACATTTCATACATATTCCTATCGGGGTTATGATTCGAAACAGTTTACCGTGTTTCATGTCATACAATTCATGCTGTTTACATTCAAATATTTCATCATGCCATAATCATTCAGGAACCACATATCGTCACATGCATAACATATCACATCAAACTAAGCAGCATACATAGCATACATTCACGTTCACATGAGTTCGTACTTAAGCACATTAAACTAGCATACAATTTAATGACACGTACAAATCCACGGGCACGTGCCAACATACAACAAAAACGCGTAACCTACGACGGGTGAGCCACTTACTTGGTAGGCCTTAGCCGAAGTACTCCCTAGAATATAACGTAAGCTCCTAGCTCCTCGTGAACGTTCTAGCTTCCGTTGGTGGTTGGTTCCTATTGGTTCATTCGTCACTTTCGTTAGTATTTCACAAACATAATTAATTCTCAACTTGAATTTGTGAAATACGACCTTAAAATGATCTCTTTTACCTCAAACAGGGCCGAAACTAAGTCTGGGAGGGTCGGAACAGTGACAAGCGGGCTGGAAATAGGTTTCCCAATCCGAATAAGCCGCCGGAGCCGAGAAGCCGCCGTCGAGACGAGGGGAGCCGCGCTGCAGACGTGCCACGTGGCACAATCAGAGGGCGACACGTGTGTAGGGGGTCTCGGGTCAAGGCGCGGGTTATTGGATCGCTCGCAGGTCTCGGGCCGTTCGCGGGTGACAGGCCGGCCCGACTGAAGGTAAAATGCAGGTGGGCTGGGCTGGGCATGTCGGCGTTGGACTGGGCGTGCGGGTCTCGGGTCGAGGCTATCGCGTTGGCCGTAACTGGGCTTACGCGTTTTGGGCTGAAGCGATTGGGCCGCGGGAGCCATCGAGTACTGGGCTTACCTAAGGTGATTGGGTTCGGTTTGGGTTGCGGGATCTGGCCCTCGGGTCAGACTTCGTCTTCTTCACCCGGTTGCATGCTCATTTTTCTGGCGACTTTTCTCTCTCCTCGTTAACGTCGTTTCGACGTCCTTTTTCCCTCCTTTTTCCTCCGTTCCCGAGTCTCTTCTTCCCCCTAACCCCGTTTTTTATAAGATTCGTCTAAATCTACCTCTGATGTGTCTAAAAGGTTCTGGGATTACTTTTGTTGCGTAAAATGGAGGTTTTGACGTTGATTTCGTATGGTTTGGCCTCGCTGGAGTTTCGTCGGATTTTTCTGTTCCTCTTCGTTTTTCTCTATTTTTTGTTCTTTGCAGGTCATTTTGGGGTGGCTGAAGGTCGGGGTTGAGTTCTGTCGTATCCTAGCCCTCAGGCGCCCTTTATGGGTCGTGTGCGAGCGAAAACTCTGGCGTTTGCCGGAGTTTTTGGTTCTGTTGACGACCCCCCCTTTTTTTTATCCAATCTGTTACATTACCTACCCCTAAAAAGAACTTTTGTCCTCGAAAGTCTCGAACTCGTGGATCAACTCAGGATATTTTTCCTTTATTTCCGCCTCTCGTTTCCACGTAGATTTCTCAATTTGGTGGTTACGCCACAATACCTTAACAAAACCTATATTTCTATTACGTAAGGCTTTCACTTCTCGGGCTAGGATTTTAATCGGTTTCTCCTGTAACTTAAATCTTCCTTGATTTCGAGAGGTTTGTAGTTTATTACATGCGTAGGGTCTGCAATATATTTTCTTAAGATGGACACATGAAATACATCGTGTACGCTTGAAAGTGAAGGTGGTAAAGCTAGTTTGTAAGCTACCGAACCTACTCTTTCTAAAATTTTGAACGGTCCAATAAATCGGGGGCTTAGCTTCCCCTTTCGTCCGAATCTTAGAATGCCTTTCATAGGAGCTGCTTTTAGGAACACTGGGTCCCCCTCTTCGAACTCTAAATTCCTATGCCTAACGTCGGCGTAGCTCTTTTGCCTACTCTGTGCGGTACGCATCCTTACTCTAATTTTCTGTACCGCCTCGTTGGTGATGCGAACCAGCTCAGGTCCTACAAGTTCTCGTTCTCCTACTTCGTTCCAGCACAATGGGGATCTACATCGTTTTTCATACATGGCTTCAAAGGGTGCCATCCCGATGGTTGCTTGGAAGCTGTTGTTGTAAGAGAATTCCATTAAGTGCAGTTTAGTGTCCCAACTCCCTGTGAAATCCATAACGCATGCTCGAAGCATGTCTTCCAGGATTTGGTTTAATCGTTCCGTTTGGCCATCCGTTTGTGGGTGAAAGGCGGTGCTAAAGTCGAGGCGGGTACCCATCGCTTTTTGGAGTCCGTGCCAAAAGGCCGACGTAAAACGCGGATCCCGATCTGACACAATTGACACCGGTACTCCATGCAACCTCACAATTTCTTTCACATACGGTTGGGCCCAATTGTCTACTGTATATGTTGCCTTACCCGGTAGGAAGTGAGCCGACTTTGTCAAACGATCCACGACCACCCAGATTACCGTATAGCCCTTTAATGTTTTGGGTAGGCCTACTATGAAATCCATGGCAATGTTTTCCCATTTCCATTCTGGTATACTTAGAGGTTGTAGTAGCCCGGCGGCTTTCTGCCTAGGGGCTTTTAATTGTTGGCACACCAGACACTTACTCACGTACTCCGCGATATCATTTTTCATACTTCGCCACCAGAAGTGTTGTTTCAAGTCTTGATACATCGTTGTTACACCTGGATGTATCGAGAAGGGTGAGTTGTGTGCCTCAGTTAGAATTTCATTCTTTATTTCGCTCATGGGTGGCACACATAAACGTCCTTGACATAATAATCCGTCATCTGTTGACTTAGAAAATCCGTCCACTGGGCCTACTTTCAATTGGTCTAGGATTTTGCTTAGGCTTGGATCCCCACGTTGTGAGTCTATGATCCTTTGTCTGAGCGTGGGACGCACTGTCAGTCGGGCTATTTGGGCTGCCACTTCTTCGGTTACTACCGCTATGTCAGCTCGTTCGAAATCAGTTCGCACTCGTGGCTCCCTTGTGATAAGGCCGACGAGTGTACTGTTTTTCGACTTAGTGCATTAGCGACTACGTTTGCTTTTCCAGGGTGGTACTGGATATCTATGTCGTAATCTTTTACCAGCTCTAACCATCTATGTTGCCTCATGTTCAATTCTTTTTGTGTGAACAAGTATTTTAGGCTTTTATGGTCCGTATAGATTTTGGTCTTTTCGCCATACAGGTAGTGTGTCCAAATTTTTAACGCGAACACCACCGCTGCCAGCTCTAAATCATGTGTAGGATAGTTTTTCTCGTAATCCGTTAGTTGGCGTGACGCATACGCAACAACCTTGCCATGTTGCATCAGTACACAACCTAACCCCTTTTTGGATGCATCACTATAAATCACGTATCCCACAGAACTCTCTGGAACTGTGAGCACTGGGGCGAATTCTAGTCTTTGTTTTAGCTCTTGAAAGCTGGCCTCACAAGTATCGTCTCAAACGAAAGGTACACCTTTTTTTGTCAATTGGGTGAGAGGCATGGCTATTCTAACGAAGTCCTGGACAAACCTTTGATAGTAACCCGCCAATCCCAAGAAACTTCTTATCTCGGTGACTGTTGTTGGGCGTTTCCACTTCGTGACAGCATCTATCTTATTGGGGTCTACGAAAATTCCGTCTTTAGACACTACGTGCCCCAGAAACGAAACCTGTCGTAGCCAAAATTCGCACTTAGAGAATTTGGCATACAGCTTGTTCTCCCTTAGGATAGTTAAGGCTTTGCGAAGGTGCTCTTGGTGTTCTAGGTCCGCTTTCGAGTATATCAAGATGTCGTCTATGAACACGATCACAAACGAGTCTAAGCACTCCTTAAATACTCGGTTCATTAATTCCATAAATACCGCTGGGGCATTGGTGAGACCAAAAGACATCACCACAAACTCGTAGTGGCCATATCTGGTTCGAAAGGCTGTTTTCGGTATGTCTTCATTTTTAATCTTAATTTGATGATATCCTGATCGAAGATCTATTTTAGAAAACACTATCGCCCCTCGCAATTGGTCAAATAGGTCCTCGATACGGGGTAACGGGTATTTGTTCTTTACCGTCCTCTTGTTTAATTCCCTATAATCAATGCATAAACGTATTGAGCCATCTTTCTGTTTGACAAACAATACTGGCGCACCCCAAGGGGACATTCTAGGTCGAATGAAGCCTTTATCTAATAGGTCTTGCAGTTGTGATTTAAGTTCTTTTAGTTCTGCTGGTGTCATGCAGTATGGGGCCTTAAAGATGGGTCCCGTTCCTTGTTTCAGTTCTATTCCAAAGTCTACCTCTTGCGATGGATGGATTCCCGGGAGGTCCTCCGAGAAGACATCCATAAATTCGTTTACTATGGATACTGTATCTATTGGTTTTTTTCTTTCCTTTTGTGTTTACTGCACAGGCTAGAAACGCCCACCACCCTTGTTGTACCAGGCGTCTCGCTTTCATCATCGATATTATTTTTGGGGTGGTACCTGTGAAGGTCCCTTTAAACTTAAAGGTAAGTCCGTTTGGAGGTGTGAATATCACCTCTTTCTTATGGCAGTCTATGCTAGCAAAGTTTTCGGCTAGCCAGTCCATTCCTAGTATGACGTCAAAATCCAGCTATTACCACTTGTCCGTCTTTTACTCTATTTTTCGTAACTAAGTCTACCCCTGCTAGGGTATCGACCGACAATACATGCATTAAGGGTTCTACTACGAACCCTGCTTGTTTAACAAATGGTAAAGAAACAAACGAATGAGTAGAACCAGAATCAAACAATGTCAACGCAAAGTGTCCTAGTATAGAAAGCGTACCTGTCACCACGGTGCCAGACGTTCCCATCTCTTTACTGGTCGTTGCATATGCCTGGTCTATGGGTGGGTTTGTATGGTAGGCTCTCGAATGACCGGTCCTCTAAGGGGTTCCCTTGGATTTTCCGAGCTCCTTGTAGGGCAAGTTCTGTTCACATCACCTACATGACCACAGATATAACACATACCTGAGCCCGCCAAACATCTCCCGACATGTTGTTTTCCACAGTCACGACACAGGGGCTTCTCCAGTGTTAGGTATCGGGCTATTGGGGGTAGAGCAGGTGGCCTATTCTGATATCGAGGTTTCTGGAGTGGTGGTTAGAATTCTGTGGTTCCGACCTCGACAGGGCATTTCCTCCCTGTGACAACCGTTGGCTCCATTTTTTTCTCCTCCGGGGGTTCCTCTAGGGCCTTGGCCGTCCTTAGGGTCTCTTAATAGGTTTTTAGGTTAAAAGCCTCCAACATGTGGCGAGTCTTCGGGTCAATCCCAACACAAATTTTTCTTCAGTGTCAGCTAAGGACGGTGCAAACCTCCTTAATCTAATGAATTCCTGATCATACTGATCCACCGTGCAATCACCTTAGGTTAAGTGGTTAAACTCTTGTTGTTTCTTTATACGGGTTTCCTTTGGATAATAATATTTCAGAAAGGCTTCCTTAAAGGTTTCCAACGTTGTAATCCCCTCACCCGGGTTGGTGCTCTGTTTATTATCCAACCACCACACTTCTGCATCTTTTGTAATACATACGTCGCACACACCATCTTATGTTCATCAGGGCATCTCATTGATTCAAAGGTCGTTTTCATGTTTGCGATCCACATCTGAGCCGCTGTGGGATCTTCCTTTGAACCGACAAAAGGACGGGGGTTATACCGTCTGAAATCCTTTAACCAACTCGCACCCCTATCCGGATGCGGGTTGTTGGCCGGTTGTATAGCTACTGCATCCACCGGTTGCGTGACCGCCGCGTTGGCTGGTTGCGTGGCCACCGCATTGGATGGTTGCGTGGCCATTGCCGCGACTTGTTGCGTAGCTAACAATGTGGCCTGTTGTGTGGCTAGCATGGTTTGCATTGTCGTTTGGAGGGATTCCAACATTAACCTTGTGGCGAGGTCTAACCCGGCCTGTGGTGCAGCTTGAGGGACGGTGTGTATTGAGGAGGGGGTACAGCTTGTGGGGGAGGTGCATATTCAGGAGGTGGTACAGTTTGTGGGGAAGGTGCGTTTTCAGGTGGTGGTACAGTTTGTGGGGATGATGCATATTCAGAAGGTGGTACAAACGCATATGGTCCGGTAGTCGACCCCTCTTGGGAAGAGCTTCTATCACCTTCTCCTCTTCCCCCTCTCCTAATGGGAGGTCATCCTCTCCCTCTCCTACCTCTTCTACGTCCTCTGTGCAGCATGGTTCTAGATACCAAGAAAATGATTCTAGCTAAGTTTATGATTTACTTATAACATTCCCTAAATCCTACCTTATAATTCATATAGAAGAAAACATAAATATCATAACATAAAAGACATGCATTACGTCAGATCACATCACAACACATTTTCATATAGTATCCTGTCATGCATCATTTAAAGCCAACCACATTAAATATATCACAAAGATCATACATCCCTCATTCTACATAAGGTATACCTGGCAACGACGGGGTATCGGTAATTGGACCGTGGAACATGCCAAGCCTACTCTGTACGCTAGTCTACAAGATCTATAACCTCGCTCTAATACCAACTATAACGGCCCTAAATTTTACCTATTTAATCTAAGGTCATTACTATACCTTGAAATGTGGAATATACATTAAATGGGTCCTGTTCATAAATGTGACTTACACTCGCCCTTTATTACCTCGTGAAAGAAAAAATGATTACAAGGGAAAGAAAGGAAAAGAACATTATTGAAATAAAGAAAAAGGAACAAAACCGAAATGAATGTCTTATACTACCCTATGGTTTATTATGCAAATACAATTCAACCTATACTAACCTATACAAATGATGCAAACCGAATTCAACCTAGACTATGAAATGGAAAAACAACTACCCTATGCATGTGCCACGGTCCCGGGGTGTACGATGCCGCCGTCGATGTCACATGGGTGCCTTTCCCTTATCTGAAAAAGTAAAGTAGCACGAGGCTTGAGTATTTCTAGAATACTCAGTAAGTGACCCTCTATCGGGGTTATGCAACAATCACATACAATGAAATGATGGGACCTATCTTTTGTTTCGTTTCGTTTTCCTTACGGTGCTGTCCTAACGGGTAATCGTGGGCGTGTACCATATACTCTACACACAGCCCATACGTGCGAGTATGGACTCACCAGCTAGTTCGCACACCACTGGGCCACTTTTCTTATCCGGTGGGCATACTCTAGGAGCCCCTTATGCCGGGACCCGTTAAAACTAGTAACTGTCACGACAGCGCTATGCAAAGCATAACGATCGTTGTCTTGCCATTGGATGTACGCATTACCCTCGTGATGGGATAGGGGTATCCCCCCCAGATGCAAGAACACACATAATGCATGAGGTCCCCCCTACTTCTACATTTATCATTAATGATCATAACCCCCTGTCACGTTCCATGTTTCATGTCATTCTTATTTTCAATTTACATTTCATACATATTCTTATCGGGGTTATGATTCCAGACAGTTTACCATGTTTCATGTCATACAATTTAATGACACGTGCAAATCCACGAGCACGTGCAAATCCACGAGCACGTGCCAACATACAACAAATAACGCGTAACCTATGACGGGTGAGCCACTTCAACCTGAGTGTATCCCTTTGCTACCAGTCGAGCTTTATAACGTTCAATAGAACCATCAGAGTTGTATTTAATTTTGTACACCCAACGACAACCAATAGCTTTATGACCAGGTGGTAGAGGAACGAGAGACCAAGTATGATTACGTTCCAAAGCTGCAATTTCATCATTCATAGCCTACTGCCATAACGGGTCGCCAACTGCCTCGTCATAGGTTTTAGGTTCTGTCTGGAATGTAATAAGAGCTAGAAAAGCACGTTGAGTAAGAGAAAAACGAGAGAATGAAAGGTAATGATGAAGGGGATACCTGGTGCCAGTGCTGAGACTTGAGCTAGAGGTTAAATGATTGGCTCCAGAAGACATCTCATAATCCTTATGCCAAGCTGGAGGCTGTTTAATACAAGTAGAACGTCGAAGTGGAATTGATGTATTAGGTGGGATAAAATTAGAATTAGTGGGTGAATCTGGAGAAGAAACAGAAGGTGGAGGAGACGACGAAGTAGTAAGTGAAGGAATAGAAGGTGAAGGAGGAATATGAGGTGGATCATGAAGTGGTACGGAGTCGAAGGAGCTAATGTCAAAGTTTGTGAAGCTGATGAAAAAGGTAAATCATCTTCATAAAATTTAACATCACGGCTGATAAAGAATTTGTGAGGTTGCATGTCATACAACTTGTAACCTTTATGACCATAAGGATATGCTACGAAAACACAAGAAATTGCCCGAGGTTCAAATTTTTTCTTAGGATGTACTATAGTTGCATAACATTTACAACAAAAAACTTTAAGATGATGAAATGTAGGTGGTCGTTTGTAGAGTGCTTCAAAGGGTGTTTTGTTAGATAACAATGGTGATGACGTTCTATTTATAAGATAAACAGCAGTTAAAATGCACTTTCCCCAAAAATTAAGTGAAACTTGTGATTGAAAGAGAAGAGACCTAGCTACATTTAGGATATGACAATGCTTACGTTCTACGACTCCATTTTGTTGTAGAGTATAGGCACAAGTGCGTTGAAATTCAATACCACAAGAAGTAAAAAATGGTTGTAAAGATAGGAACTCAGTCCCATTGTCTGATCAAACTATCTTGATAGTAGTATGAAATTGAGTTTGAACGAATTTAACAAAATTCATTAAATGATGTACTTCTGACTTATGTTGCATTAGAAAAACCCAAGTACATCGAGTAAAATCATCAACAATAGTGAGAAAAAAATGCAAACCAGAATGGGTAGGAATTTTATGTAGTCCCCAAACATCACAATGTATCATATTAAAAGCAGAATGGGTTGTTATTGAACTTCTTGGGAAAGACAACCTAGTTTGTTTTGCTAACGGGCAAATACTACAGTTATGAAAATACAGTATGTCGGCTCCATAAATCTCTTTATGGATTAAAACTGGCTTCTCGCAATTGGTTCTCCATATTTTTTACCACTATACAAAATGCAGGCTACACTCAGTCCAAAGCAAATTACTCTTTATTTACTAAGAGTAAAGGTACTTCTTTCACTGCAGTTCTAATCTATGTTGATGATATTCTGTTGACACGCAATGATCTCAAAGAAATTCAATATCTCAAGACTAGTTTACTCAAGAAATTCCTTATCAAAGATTTAGGGAATTTGAAATATTTTCTAGGCATTGAATTTTCTCGGTCTAGAAAAGGAATTTTTATGTCTTAAAAGAAGTATGCTCTAGACATCCTTCAAGACACAGGTCTTACAGGAGCACGTCCAGAAAAATTTCCTAGGGAGCAAAATCTGAAACTTTCGATCCCAATTCTATTTCTATTTCTCATTCTTAATATGGTATTAGAGCCTAAAACCTATGACGAGGCAGTTGGCGACCCGTTATGGCAGCAGGCTATGAATGGTGAAATTGCAGCTTTGGAACGTAATCATACTTGGTCTCTCGTTCCTCTACCACCTGGTCATAAAGCTATTGGTTGTCGTTGGGTGTACAAAATTAAATACAACTCTGATGGTTTAGTTGAAAGTTATAAAGCTCGACTGGTAGCAAAGGGATACACTCAAGTTGAAGGTATTGATTACACAGAGACTTTTCTCATATAGCGAAACTTACTACACTTTGTTGCTTACTCACTGTTGCTGCTGCTCGAAAATGGTTCCTTGTTGCATCATTGCTATCGACTTTTGTATCTGCTGGAGCATTCTTTTGTTAGAATTGATCCCGAAGATCAACCCACACTTGATGAACTGTCCTGGCGTGAATAATGCCTTTAACGATATCTGCTTCAATAGAATGAGTTAACCAAGATATTATCATACTGTTGCACTGATTTCAGAGTTCAAATTCGGTTGAATTTGCATCTTGAGACGGTTCTTCAATTGTGCCATTAATGAAGCCAATTTTCTTTTTGGCAAGAGCATGTACACCTGATTTACTCCAGGATTGATAATTTGTTCCATTTAATTTGATTGGAACGAGTGAATATCCTAGCTGATCAGAGTGATGAATATAATAAGGATGTGTTAAATCAACATCCGAAATTTTGAAGCTGGATTTGGCTGATTCCACCATAAAGGAAATTTTGATATTTAAGAACACAAAAATCAATGCTCTTATACCATGTTAAGAATGAGAAATAGAAATAGAATTGAGATCGAAAGTATGATCTTTTATAACGGTTTAAATAGGATACCTAAAAATTTGGGAAAATATATAAATAACTAAATTTTGTCAATAAGATAAAATATACTTGTAATCAAATCTAAGATAAAATATACTGCTAACAACTCCCAAAAATAGTCTAAGATAAAATATACTACTAACAACTCCCAAAACTAATTATTAAAATAACTCCATAACTAATTATTAAAATATATTCTCCAACTATCATATCTTAATAGAAGAAGATTGAGTGAATATAATTAAATAAAAAAATAAAAAAATAAAAAACTAAATTGAAAATTAAACACAAAAAGTAAGAAGTACTTAATAATATAACTTAAAATAACCCTATCAAAGAGTAACAATTGAAAATGAGATTTTGTAATAAAAATAAAATTATATATAAACATTTCAAGACTTTATTCCGGCAAAGATTCTAATGTGCGCATGAAATTTATCAAATTGACCCAGGTAAACTAGAGAAATAATTTTATAGAAGTTCAGACTTGAAACTTATATCATGAGCTCATATAGGTCAACTTGGATATAAAGGACAAAAATCGAACTTTCTTGAGGATAAATTGGTGACACCAGCCTAAACTAACCAGGTAAGTGGCCTTACTACGTTATATTTGATATTAACGCGTGCCCTGTGGTTCTGCACGTGTCATATATATTAATATGTGTGAATTGTTTGTGGATCGATATGCTTATGATATGTTATGTATATGTGTTAAAAATGAGAAATAGAAATAGAAATAGAATTTGGAAGGGGTGTATTATCATTGATATTGATATCTTTTAAATAGGATACAAGCTAGTACAAAGGAGGAAAATATAAAATAATTAAATACTGAGAATAAAATAAAATATACGGTAAATCAAATCATAAAGAAAATAATATTAAGATATAATATCTACGATATATTCCATAAATAATAAATCTCAACACTCCCCCTCAAGTTGGAGGGTGTATGTCAATCACATCAAACTTGTCTTTAACTTGTCTTTACAGTGTAGGTCAATAACACCAAGTTGTCTTTGAGAAGAGAGTGTAGGTCAATAACACTTTTGTCTTCGCAGTGGTGCAATATCCGTAAAAAATAGACATCCAACTTGTCTTTAACTTGTCTTTACAGTGTAGGTCAATAACACCCAAGTTGTCTTTGAGAAGAGAGTGTAGGTCAATAACACTTTTGTCTTCGCAGTGGTGCAATATCCGTAAAAAATAGACATCCAACTTGTCTTTAACTTGTCTTTACAGTGTAGGTCAATAACACCCAAGTTGTCTTTGAGAAGAGAGTGTAGGTCAATAACACTTTTGTCTTCGCAGTGGTGCAATATCCGTAAAAAATAGACATCCAACTTGTCTTTAACTTGTCTTTACAGTGTAGGTCAATAACACCCAAGTTGTCTTTGAGAAGAGAGTGTAGGTCAATAACACTTTTGTCTTCGCAGTGGTGACAATATCCGTAAAAAATAGACAGCCTTTGATTGGTTTGCATTTTTAGACTTTCAAGAAATTATTGAATTTACAGGAAAGATGCAAAACCAAAAAATAGATCGCCTTTGATTGGTTTGCATTTTTAGACTTTTAAGAAATTATTGAATTTTCAAGAAAGATGCAAAACTCAGAAATAGACCGCAATGATTGACTCGAGGATTGGTAACTTGTCCCATTTAATTTGATTTGGAACAAGTGAATATCCTCCCTGATCACTTCTTGGTCCATGCATAAATGCTTTAGAAATAGACCGTAATGATTGACTCGAGAATTAGTAACTTGTCCCATTTAATTTGATTTGGAATAAGTGAATATCCTCCCTGGTCACTTCTTGGTCCATGCATAAATGATTTACTGGATAATAACACCAAGATCGGTGCTCTGGATCACTTGAGAGGTTGTGAAAGAGAATACGAACATCTTGAATATGTCACCTTTGAACTTGGTGAGAAATTTGAAGATGCTTATAACGTATTCTTGATATTGGATGATTGACGACTGTAAAGGCTTCACTGATTGAGTTAGGGTTTGGGTTTAGGTTTAATACTCCCCTTGGACTCAGAGTCCAAGGGGGTATTAGGAATATCAAGATCGGTGCTCTGATATTAGAAATACCAAGATCGATGCTCTTATACCATGTTAAGAATGAGAAATAGAAATAAAAATAGAATTTGGAAGGTGTGTATTATCATTGATATTGATATCCTTTAAATAGGATGCAAACTAGTATAAATGAGGAAAATATAAAATAATTAAATACTGAGAATAAAATAAAATATATTGTAAATCAAATCATAAAGGAAATAATATTAAGATATAATATCTACGATATATTCCATAAATAATATATCTCACCAATATGTTATAATGTGTGAATTGTATGATAATAATCATGGTACGATGTGTTCAATGTTATGTTTGAGATAGGATACGAGAATGATGCACAAAACGAAATGTATCGATAGGAGTAAGATACGTTCATGAAACATTAAGGTTATGTTACATACCGAAGTGCTATGGATATGAGAGATTGATAAAAGAATACAGTTAGGTTATGGGTAGAAAGTGAGAGGTTTGTGATAGCTTGATAGAACGATAGCGTTAGGATACGATCCTGTGATGATATGACTAAGGTACGTTCATGTAACAACATGACTGTGATAGGTAGAAGAACGTTAAGGCTATGATAAGTTAGGAACGACATGACCACGAAGTGTTTATGATATGATATGATATGATTAGGATACAACATGTGAATGACAAAAATATATATATATATATATATATATATATATATATTGTCATATGATATGAAATATGTTATGATACGAGATATGCGATAAATTGACTTGTTTATGATATGATATATTGTGATGCAATATGTTCTGATATGATAATGCATATGATGAAATGCTATGTTAAAAGCATGAGACGTTATGTTATGTCTCCTAAATTGTGTGTATACAACATGATATGAATGACATAAAATCACGATAAATGACATTAAATATAACCCCGTTAGAATTGTGTATGATATGAGAACTGAAGAATGAGAAACGATATGATATGAATGATGAATGGTATGTGAAATGATATGAAAAACGATATGATAATACAGAACACTAGCGGGGTTGTATTAAATAATAATGAAAACGGAAAAATATTGGGACCTCATGTATTATGTGTGCTCATGCATTGGGGGATTCCCCTATTCCATCATGAGGGTACGGACGCGTACATCCACTAGGCAGTCAAAGTATCATTATGTTTTACATAATGCTGTTGTGACGGTTACTAATTCTAATGGGTGTCCGCAGAAGGAGAGCTACTAGAGAAGGCTCGTCCGACAAGAAAAGGGGCACAACGGTGTGCGAACTGTCTGGTGAGCCCATACCCACACGTATGGGCTGTGTGTAGAGTATATGGTACACATCCAAGCTGCCCAATTAGAATAGTGCCGTAGGAGAAATGACTGATATGATAGGTCACGTCATAGCATATTGCACGTTCTTGCATTTAACCCCAATAGTGGGGTCACTTAGTATTTCTTTAAATACTCAAGTCATGTACTACTATATTTTTCAGGTTAAGGCAAGACGTTCCTATACAACGGATGATGACATCGCAATTCGAGACCATGACACATGCATAGAGTAGTGGTATTTATTTTCTTAGACTTAGGCTAGAATACAACGGACGACGACATCGCAATTCGAGACCATGGCCCATGCATAGAGTAGTGGTATTTATTTTCTTAGACTTAGGCTAGAATAGGATGTTTTTAAATTAAATGTTTATTTATTTTATTTAGTCTTTTGTTGTGTCGTTTTAGAGGTGTTTTCGAAACACGTAAGTCCATGGCTGTGTTTTAAGAGAAAGGATATTTTTATGGAATTTAAATGAAGTCTTCCGCATTCAATGTTTAGGATATGTATATAGTAACGACCTTAAATTAAGTACTAAATTTTGGGTCGTTACACCGAATATATGTTTCCTTTGCGTTTCTTCTCAATTTTATTTTTATTTATTTTTATCTTTTTAGTTTTTAATCGATCCATAGTTTAAAATTCAATCTTGACTCGATTGAAAATTTGAGAGGTGAGAATGAGAGCTTCATTTGTGGAAATGAGTGCGAACAAATTTACCTAAAATTCCTTGGGAGCAAAGTTTATCAAATATATTCGAGGACGAACCATCTTAAAGAAGTAGAGAATGATATGAACCAAGACATCAATCATGCAATATAGACTTGGGAAGATGTGAAAAAACATTGTCAAAGATATCAAAAAAATGTTTCAATTCATGTCACATGAAGAATCAAGTTTCAGGTGGATCATAATTTTGAGTGATGTGTTTATTTAGTGTATTTTAAGGCTTATTTACAAAGTAGTTAATTATAGCCCTAAAATATATCTAGCTAATTATGGTCATGAAATATAGTTACCCCTCCTAAAATGCCTCATGAAAGATAGAGTTTTTATTTTAAGGCTACAGAAGGCAACGTATGTTATATTTGTAAGATAGACTTGGAAAATACAGTAAAATGAGCATTTGTGTCTTTTAGCCACTGGTTAAGTTTATTTGCAATTCTATATACTATACTTTAGGTTGCATGTAGAATCATTGAAGCTTGACATGATCATTCTTGTTTGTGAAGTGATTCGAATCTCAAACAAGTGTTCTTCCTTTGAGATATTCGATCAAGAAGGTAATCCAAATCTTACTTTTCTTGTAGTGATTCCATATCACTAAATATGAAAACAAAAAAGTTTGTTCACCCCATAGATGAGAAACGTCATCCAGTAGATCTGCAGCGTTAGAACCGGCGAACAACTTCTAGGTCTCAACAAGTTCTGTGACAAGAAAATCGCTCGAAATTTTGAGGCTTTTCTAGAAGCTTAGATAGTTGTAGAAATGGGTCCAAACTTCTTAGAGGAGAAAAGTCCATAGTAACCTACCAGTGATTGGACACAAAAAGAGCCTACAAATAAGCTACTTATTGAGTAGTTTATACTCACCCATTTTATATTTCTTTTTCAGGTGTTCATTGACTACTAGTCGAGGTGTGGGAGCGTACCAAAGTTGTGATGTCATAGAGGAGTCGTCCTAGGGCGTCAGTCCTACCTATAATATTTTGGATCATTTTGTTTAGTTTAATTTGAATTTGTATCCTAAGCTCGTTTCCCATTTGTAAATAACCGTGAACAACACCTACTTGTAATAGATTTTGATTTGTTTTTAAGTGTGATGTGTATGCATTTCCCTTGGGTCACTTATTTAGTATTTGATAGTCAACCTTTTGTAAACATTTTGAAATTCAAACGCAACCAATAATGGAAATTTCGTCCTCGTTCACTCTGTCCCTTCATCTTCACCCTTTCCCTCCAAATCCTCTCGCCGTCGCCTTCGCCACCGCTAATTCCAATTCTGGCCACCGACTGTCCCGAATCAAAACCTCGACACAGACACTGACCGATACACCGCCCTTAAGAAACAAAGTAGTTGCCAAATTTCAGAACAGAAAACGCCCAGTTTTTGCTGAGAGAGATGCTTTTCCTGAATCTTTACCACTTCACACCAAGAACCCACATGCCATTTACAAGGATATTCAAAGATTTGCGCGCCAAAATAAGCTCAAAGAGGCACTTACGATTATGGACTATTTGGATCAACGAGGCATCCCAGTTAATGCGACTACATTTTCTTCTCTTATTACTGCTTGCGTTAGAGCCAAATCTTTGGCTAACGCTAAACAGGTTCACGCTCATATTCGGATAAATGGACTTGAAAACAATGAATTTTTGCGTACGAGGCTTGTTCATATGTATACTGCTTGTGGGTCTTTGGAAGATGCACAGAAGCTATTTGATGAAAGTTCTAGCAGAAGTGTTTATCCTTGGAATGCGTTGCTTAGAGGCACTGTAATGGCAGGGCGGCAGGATTACCGTAGCATACTCTCGACATATGCAGAAATGCGAAGATTGGGGGTTGAATTGAACGTTTACTCTTTTGCTAATATCATTAAGAGTTTTGCTGGTGCATCGGCGCTTACCCAGGGGCTTAAGGCTCATGCCCTTTTGATTAAAAATGGATTGGTTGGCAGTTCAATTCTTGGGACAACTTTGATTGATATGTACTTCAAATGTGGTAAGATCAAGCTTGCCCGCCAGATGTTCGATGAAATTACTGAGAGAGATATTGTGGTTTGGGGATCAATGATTGCTGGTTTTGCTCACAATAGACTTCAAAGGGAAGCTTTGGAATATACAAGGAGGATGATAGACGACGGAATTAGACCGAATTCGGTCATACTGACATCGATTCTTCCTGTTATTGGAGACGTCGGGGCTAGGAGATTAGGCCAGGAAGTTCATGCTTTTGTTATAAAAACAAAGAACTATTCAAGGCTGATATATATTCAATCTGCTTTGATTGATATGTATTGCAAATGTGGAGACATTGGTTTGGGCAGAGCGGTTTTTTATGGTTCCAAGGAAAGAAATGCTATCTGTTGGACTGCTTTGATGTCTGGTTATGCTTTAAATGGCAGGCTAGAGCAAGCTGTAAGATCAGTCATTTGGATGCAGCAGGAAGGGTTTAGACCAGATGTCGTTACGGTTGCTACAATTCTTCCAGTTTGCGCCAAGTTGAGGGCTCTTGAACCCGGAAAGGAGATTCATGCATACGCTTTGAAGAACTACTTCCTACCAAATGTATCCATTGTTTCATCCTTGATGGTAATGTATTCAAAATGTGGAGTAATGGACTATTCTTTAAAGCTGTTCAACGCCATGGAGCAAAGAAATGTGATCTTATGGACAACAATGATTGATTCCTACATAGAAAGTCAGTGTCTGTATGAAGCTATTGATATATTCAGAGTGATGCAGCTATCAAAGCATCGGCCAGACACTGTAACCATGTCAAGAATCCTCTATGTATGCAGTGAACTAAAACTGTTGAAGATGGGGAAGGAGATACATGGGCAAGTTTTGAAGAGGAACTTCGAGTCAGTCCATTTCGTTTCGTCCGAACTCGTGAAGCTATATGGGAAATGTGGAGCTGTGAAAATGGCAAAAATGGTGTTTGAAGCAGTCCCTGTAAAGGGGGCAATGACATGGACTGCCATTATTGAAGCTTATGGAAACAATGGAGAGTTACAGGAAGCAATCCATTTGTTTGATCAAATGAGATCTTCTGGTTTCACTCCAAACCATTTCACTTTCAAAGTGGTTTTATCTGTTTGTAATGAAGGTGGTTTCGTTGATGATGCTCTGCGCATCTTCAAACTGATGACTGTTACGTATAAGATTAAGGCATCTGAAGAACATTACTCGTTCGTCATTGCGATTCTAACTCGGTTTGGTCGAATTGAGGAGGCCAAAAGGTATGAACAAATGAGTTCTTCATTATCATGAGTTTGAGATTTGTTCATAATTGAGCTCCCTGATATGTATATATTGTATGTGTTCACCTGTTTGTGTATATTTCTTTAGTTTTGGAGATTTGAAGGATAAATCTTCCAACTTTGGATCAATTTGGTTTCTTTGAGATTGAACTTTTGAGCACTAGGGAGGTCATAGGCTTCTTTATTCACTAGGCTATATTCAATGAGCTAGCTCGGATCAATCTTTGTATTCAATGAGCTATGCTCGGATCGATCTTTGTATTCAATGATCTAGCTCGGATCGATCTTTGTATTCCATGAGCTATGCTCGGATCGATGTTTGTTTTGTTTCATTTTTTTTTAATAAATTAATGAGTTTCCTAGTATTGATTAAAAGCAACCAAAATAGCACCAATTGTAACAATTATGGAATATAATCATATTTAGTATTGTTTATGAGTGATCGAGGAAAGCCCATTGTTTGGTGATATCAACCCAAGCCCCTTGCAGTTTAGAGTAATGGGTTAACACATTTTCGCTTTCGCTCTGCAACTCACAACACACTTCGAGAGACTCCCGAGAGAACAGAGGAGCAAGTCGCCGACACCCTTCGATCTAGGGCTTTAGTAGGTTGTAGCGACACAAATGCTTTAGGAGTTCTCTCGGTGTTGTTGTGCTAGTGATTGGTTAACGAACAGTGGCCTAAATCGGAGTGAGGTTGTCGGAGTGCCAATCAGAGAAGTGCGGAAGTTAGGGCAGCGGTTTCAGAAGGCGGGTGGAGAAGACGAATTTCTCCGGTGACATTCGAATTGGGTGATCCACGCCGATGTGGGCTTCAACAGCCCAAGGAACATGAATGTGCACGGCCCACGACCCACAACTTGCATAGACTCGACCCGAAGTCCGCGTCTCGACCCAAGCAATGGCACACGTTTACCTAGCCACGCACGTGCCTGACGCGTGCTCCTACCCCAGTCGCGACTCGTCTCAACCTGTCCGTCGGCGTGCTCACTCAACTTCGCTCACTCGGCTCCGACGACTTGAAAATAGCTTATTCAGCTTAGTATAAATTAGTTACGGACTTCTGCTAAGGCCAAACAAGTGACTTCATTGTTGGCGTTGGAAGAATTAGATGATGTATGATGATGCATGCCTCGTGGCCCCTACATGCGTCATAATGTAATGCTACATTTATGTATGTTGTGTGATGACGTATGATTGCTATGTTATGTATGTATATGATGTTCTATTGTGTCATGATATGAATGAAATGGAATACTACGTATTTAATGCTATGCCTTACCATATGAAGTCATGTTATGATGATACAAGATGAAAGCCATGATGAATACTATGGATACCTGACTCATATGTGTACTATGACATGGATGAAAGGAAAGAAATGATTCTTATTGTATGCTATGATTTTAAGCCATGGGGATCTCATGCATATATGTATGTCATGTGCATCGAGATACTGCGTGTGTGGGCTGTGTGGGGAAGTACCACACATCCAACCCTTCTTAGTCTGGAAAGAGCTCAAGGTCATGCTATATTGTTTAAAAAGATAGATCTCATCATGTATGTGTCTGTTTGCATTATCTGACCCCAATAATGAGGTTACTTACTGACTATTTCTTAAAATCCTATAGTCACATACTACCATTATTTCTCAGGTAAAGGTAAAGTGTCCCTATACGGATGACAAGCTAAGATAGGAAAGTAGTAGGCATTGTTTTCAAATAATAGTTTAATAGTTGACTTTTCATTTTCGTATTGAAAATCATGTTAAGGCTTTGTTTTGTACGATGTTATTTTTATTTCTTGTTTTAAACTAAACATATAAGATCAAGGGTTTCAAATTACACATATGTTATTAAAGGCATGCATGTCTACTTGTTACAAAGTGTGTTAAGAATCAAAAGTCTAGATTTATGGAACCTAGGGTAGAGTTACCATCGTGTCGCCTTTCTTAGGTTCTAGGGGCACGAAGCTTGATTTTTTTTTTTAATATTATAATAAAAATTGATATTAATTTTCATTGCTCGACATTTTTCAAATCTCCAATCCAACAAGTAAGAAGGGAGCTTTCAAGCAGAGAGACAGTTAAAATTTTTAAGTTCGATTAATTTAGAAATTCACATATGTATTATATATTTAAAAAAAAAATTTAGAGTCTTAAATAAATAAAAAATAAATAAATTTCATGACTATATATTCGTTAATTAATGTTTTAATAAATTCAAAATTAAACGAAATTAAAATGTTTTAAAGTAAAAGAAAAAAAAATAGAAAATGATTATAAGATTTGACGTGGAATGTCTCGGTGGCAGCAATTTTATGAAAATCAAATAAGGGAAAAGAAAAAAAAAAAAGAACAAAATTCATTCCGTTCCTCCTCCATCACTTTTTGTCCCAATCTTTGTCGGAACTCAAGTCAAAGCGTAGAACCTCTGCAATTTGACCACCGCCATTAAGACTTGGTGGGCCCCCAGAATCTTGAGGATTTCGACCATGACACATGTCTGTTTCTCATTGGATACTGTTTTCCCATGCCTCCTCTTTGAAAAAGTCAAACACATAGGATATTGGTAATGAAAACTTCTTGTTTTCTTAAGTCCGTTTGGTTTGCTTGGCAGCTGTTTTCCTCACTTGGTGACATCATTCATTCATCACCATTACCGACCTAATTATGTGCCATGTTATGAACACTCAAGACTCATATTTGAAATAGGTAAATATATATATATATATATATATTAGAAGTCGGGGTGTTAAAACAAACTCGATAATAAAAAAAAATCGATCAATCCAACCTTATCGGTACAATTTGGTTTGGATTGAGTTCAAATAAATAACTTAATTAGTTGGGTTGGTACATAAGTTACCTAACTCGAAAATAGGTTGAATAGAACTTACTAAAATCTATTGTTAATTTTAAAAAATACACTTTTTTCTTATACAATTGTCATATATTTATTTCATTTCATAATTATTTATTCTCCCATCCCTCTCAAAAATAAATTATAACTATTTAATTTTGTCTGTAATTAAATATTTGAAAATAAATAAAAATATGTTTTACGAACGAACATTTTATTTTTATGAAAAATAAAATTTGAATGAACGACTTGAACCACTCGAATTAATTCAATCCAAAAAAAAAATTAAAAAAAATTATGATTAAATTGAATTGGTTCATTAAATTTCTAAAATTAAAAGAATTATAGGAGAAAAAAAAATAATAAAGGAAGCGCGTTTAGAAGTGGGTAAGTGGAAAATAGAAAATTAATGTGAGACATAAGTTTCAAATTGAATATGATTATAAAATTTTTAAATTTATATCAGAGTTCTCAATTATTGTAATGGGTATGGTGAAGGAGTTAATGATGCTCGGAGAGCTGTAAAGCACATAATCTAAGACCATACAAAAAATTAAATAATACATCATTATTATTATACATTATGCTCCAATCTATCCACGAGCTAACCCCAGCGACCAGGAAACACAAGTTGTGATCTAATCCACCTATATGCCCTAAAACCTAATATCTCCACGATATCCAAGGTGAACAATGAGAATGAAACTATTTGGAGAATTACTGTGTGTAGGATATAACCCGCTTTGATAGGGAACGATGGACTACATAAAGGGCAACCCGAAGACCCACTACTATGTGTCAAGTATAACCCATGTGGTGTTTACAATAAGTTTAAGATTTATTGAATTTTCAAATTGAATTGTATTTGATCGATAATATTTTATTAGAACCTCCCGTGAAAGATAGTTTATTTATTTATTTTTTGTTATATAGGATAAGTCTCTCTCATCGTTTCTCTCAAATAATAAGTTTAGAGTCAAGTCGCAAGTTACTATTTTATTTATCGTTTTCTAAGAGAAATATATATAAATCCAACGAGTATTAACTATCCAATTCTAAAATAGTGCCTTGTCTCTTTTTATACATGTTTCAACAAAAATAGTTAACTTAAAATATGTTCCAAATTCATAATAATCAACTTAACCATTTGTGTAACGGTCCGTTAAAAAAAAATATCCCGTCATTGAAAAAAGCACAAAAATTTCGGAGAGGTGTTGGAATTTTCGCACCCACAGCTTACCACGCTCCCCTTACACCCACAACTTGCCAAACTAACATCAGCCGCCTCACGGAAACTCACCTGCAAAAGAGAAAAGAGGATAGTAGTATAAATCTAATTTTATCTGGACTGGAGACCACCCTATGATGGTTTTAATGATAGGTCCATAGATCATGAGTTGCATGTGTTTGCATTTCCCAACCCCAATAGCGGAGTTACTTACTGAGTATTTCTTAAAATACTCATTCTATTTCAGGTAAAGGCAAGACACTCATGTACGACTAACGATGATATTGTTGAACACAACTCTCTATGGAAACATTCGCACACTTTATTAAGACCAATCAAGAAGAGATTTACAAATGTAGAAATGAATGCTTTGTATTGCTTGGGTTGATGAACCAAGTAGGGTGGAGGGTAACTATATAGTAGGGCATCTATTCCTAAAATTTCTCTTCTTTTTTTTAATACCTAAATCATTTTCCTAAATTTATTTATAACATCCCTAAATCATTTTTCTAATTTTATTCCTAAATTAGCTAAATCATTTTTCTTAACATAAATATAATTACTCAATGGTTGGGCTTAACCGTAGTGGCCTAGTGTTGATATTTTAACACTTCCCCTCATCGCTAGTCCTCATTCGTTGCACCATGTTGAGCTGACAATGAAAATTATCATGTTTGCTAGTGTTCAGCCCTTTTGTAAATAAGTCTACCACTTGGTCATCTATCTTGATTTGTTACATCTCGATTTCTTCCTTCAGGACTTTTTCTCTAATGAAATGGTAGTGTACCACCACATACTTTTTTCTAGCATGAAACACCGAATTTTCTGCAAGGCGAATCGCAGATTGGTTGTCGCAATGAAGTGATATTGGATAGTCATTTTCTGGTGCCAATCTTCCATCAAGAGTTTCAGCAATGTACTTTCTTGAGCTGCTCCAGTCGCTGCTTTGTACTCTGTAAATCTAATAGACAATGATACTGTTGGTTGTCTTTTCCAACACCAAAAGATTGTCCTCAAACTGAGCTTGAACAGATACCCGATACTTGACCTTCAAGTATCGTGATATCGTTTGACATATCTCAAGGTCCGTCGAGCAGCATCCAAAGGAAGCTTCTTTAGACTTCGCATATACTGATTAATGACTCCAACTTCATTCTCAAATCAATTTGGTTGATTCATGTAGATCTCTCGGTCAAACTCTCCATGCAAGAAAGCATTATTCATATCCATTTGCCATAATTTCCAATCTTTATTTACCGCAAGTAGCGGAGGAACTTGTACGATAATGATCTTTGCCACTAGACTAAACGTTTCATCATAGTCTAGTCCATATTGTTGAGAGACCCCTGGATCTACAGTCTGAAATTTGTATCTCACGATTGATCCGTTCGGGGTACACTTTATTTTGTAAATCCACTTGCAAAAGATAGATTTAACATATCTTGATCTTGGCACTAGTTCCCAAGTTTGATTTTGCTCCAGGGCTATAATTTCTTCCTCCATCACTTTCTGTCAAACCGAGTTTTGTGATACGTCCTCATATATCTCTGGCTTATTAACTCCGTCTTCTACAATAGTTGTGTTGGCATACTCTAGACTTGGCTTTTGGATTATTTCTAACTGTCTTAGTTGTTGAGGTGCCCTTTGTTTTTCACTAGGTTCGCTTGGTTGAGTCACTTCTTTCTCACCAACACTAGTGTCACTTGAATCTTCAGGCACATCAGCACTTAAGCCAATATGTACAGTTTGCTCCCCCGTCTTCTGTGGAAGAATCTCTTCAGTTTGCTCTTCGTCAGAAGAATTTCTTCAATTTGCTCAAGACCTGGTAATACTTCCTTCTCTGGGCTACCCCTCTTCCATTGCACCACTTTAATCGTCAATCACGTAGTTTGAGTATCCTGAATCAATGATCCAATCACTCATAATTGATATGGTCTCCCATCATCACCATGAGTGCTAGCTCATCTTCTTCTATGGCATCCAGTACCTCTGCATCCCATTCCTCCATCTCCATGTTGGAGGATGCCACATTGCTTTTGGCAGATTTTTTTCTTAGACCAACAATCTCTGGACATGTGGCCCTTCTTCCCGCAATTGTAGCAAATGCCCTCAAATCTTTTCGCTTGAGAATTATTGTTATCGTTCTTCTGAGCTCTGTTAGTTTATTTAATCTTGTATTAACCGTAATTCATTTGTATTTACTTTTTGTATTTCAGATTATGTCAGTTAAGGGAAGTTTAGCAGTTAAGGTAAGTTGCTAAGGAAAGTTATTAGTAGTTATTAATGTGTGGCTATTCTGTCTATATATGTACTGTGTAACAAGTTGAATACAATGAGTAAGTTGGTTCTTCTCTTAGTTGTATGAGTGTTTTCTGACATTTGGTATCAGAGCTTGGTTACATGCCAAAGATCATGTCGTCGAAGTCTGCAACAAAGGAAAGTCTGGTATCACTCCAATACCTGACGTTATCGAGAACCAACTACTCAGCATGGGCTATGAAGATGAAGGTCTATTTGCGTGGTCAAGGGGTGTGGGACGCAATCGAATCAACTGAGTCTCTGGATAGTCTTGATGAAAGGAAGGATCAAATGGCCTTAGCAGCTATTTATCAAGCAATCCCTGAGGAGATGTTGTTTTTGTTAGCAGAGAAGGAGACAGCAAAAGAAGTATGGCAGATGTTAAAAACTATCCATGTCGGTGCTGAACGTGTAAAGGAGGCAAAGATCCAAACTCTGAAGATTGAGTTCAAAATTATGAATATGAAGGAGTCCGAGACTATTGATGATTATGCAGCAAGGTTGACAGGAGTTGTTAATAAAATACGTACTTTTGGAGATAAGTTTGAAGAGGCATACTTGGTGAAAAAATTTCTCCGCTCAGTACCTTCTAAGTTTCTTCATATCGCATCGGCAATAGAGCAATTTGCCGACTTAAAGGTGATGACCATGGAGGAAGTCATCAGCCGTCTTAAAGCATACGAGGAACAGATCGGTGGAAACAAAGAGAATGTTGAGCATGTCTTATTGACTCAAGGAGAATGGAAAGCAAAAGAACGTAGCGACAATGGAGGCCATAGCCGAGGGCGAGATCGTAGTGGTCGCTGGAGAGGGAGAGGTCATGGACGTGGAAACGACTCGTTTCATCAAGAGAAGAAGGCTGACAAGAGCAAGGTAAGATGCTACAATTGTCAAGGCCTAGACCACTATGCCTCAGAATGTCGGAAGGTGAAGTGTTATAATTGTCAAAAGATTGGCCATTATGCATCCGACTGTAGATCGAAGCAATGGGCTGAGACGCAAAGTGATGAGGATGAGCCAGCCTTACTTACAGCACAAGTTTGTGAAGTCCGAACTCTCGGTTCACCAGAGTTGACGGAGATGGCTTTTTATGAAGAGAAGGTTGTCCCGGAAGAAATTGAGAAGAAAAACAACACTTGGTTCCTAGATACGGGAGACAACAATCATATGACTGGTTGTCAAAGTTGGTTCTTGGAATTGAACGAGTCAGTGACCGGCACGGTGAAGTTCGGAGATGGATCACTTGTAGAGATAAAAGAACGTGGAGATGTGAAGGCTGCGTTTGTGAAAAAAACAGAGAAGATGATCGATGAGGAGAAAATCGATGGCTCTGTGAAGATTGAATCGGAGAAAAAAAACAGAGAAGCGAGAAGAGAAGAAGAGCGATGGCGAGAAAATCGTTGGCGCTGTGAAGTTTGAATCCGAGGAGAAGAGCGATGGCATTGTGGCAAAGGCCCAGAATGTGGCAACAAAGGTAGCGAAAGCAGAGGAGATAAAAAAGAAGGAGGTCACCTGTGACGGTGAGAAGAAGGAGAAAGAAGACGGAAACAATGCGATGCTATTGGAAAATAGGTCGCCGGAGAAACGAAAGTAGAGAAGGAGAAGGAGGTCATTGTTCCTGGAAGTGCAATTGAAGTAGTACAGGGAACTAAACCTGTTGAGGAAAAGCCGTTGGCCGGACAAGTAGAACAGGTAATTAAAACTGTCGATGAAAAGCAGTTGCCCATTGAAACGAAGACAGAGAAGAAGGCGACGATAATGGCGGCAGCAGCAGCGTTGAACAAGTAATTAATCTGGTGAAAGGAACTATTGATAGTGGATGTCATTATGTGAAGGCAAAGTAAGTAGAAAGAAACAGTTGCATGGGAATCCAATTACATGGACTTCAAAGAAACAAAGATGGTGACACTTTCATCCTGTGAAGCAGAGTATATTGCGGCGACGTCAGCTGCTTGTCAAGGAATATGGCTAGGACGTTTACTGAAAGAATTGGTTTGAAGAATATAAGAATGTGAAGATCAAAATACAAGATTAAGGGGATGATTTGTTAGTTTATTTAATCTTGTATTAACTGTAATTCATTTGTATTTACTGTTTGTATTTCAGATTATGTCAGTTAAGGGAAATTTAGCAGTTAACGTAAGTTTAGCAGTTAAGGAAAGTTGCTAAGGGAAGTTATTAGCGGTTAAGGAAAGTTATTAGCAGTTATTAATGTGTGGCTATTCTGTCTGTATATGTACTGTGTAACAAGTTGAATACAATGAGTAAGTTGGTTTTTCTCTTAGTTGTATGAGTGTTTTCTGACAAGCTCTCCCTGGTTGTACAGTTCCTTGGTGACTTCTTCTTTTGTCACCATTGTATTCACGTTTGGTAGACGGCCTATTATTGCTCCGACTTTCACTTGTGTAGAGTGCTTCTTCATTACTCTTCAATGTATGCCTCCCATTTGTTTAGCCATGGCTTCTTGGCTGGCTAACAAATTTTCGAACTCTACAAGTGATGGTTGAGTGAGCCATCCTTGTATTGCTTGAGATTTCTTGGGATGATTGTCACAATTTAGTGCAACTTATTTTAGTTTGAATTAGTTATGGAATATATGATATTCGTAATCTTCCATAATATATTAGTTAGGAAATATATCTTAGATATCGTAATCAGT
Source organism: Cucurbita pepo subsp. pepo (assembly GCF_057944985.1). Taxonomy (NCBI): domain Eukaryota; kingdom Viridiplantae; phylum Streptophyta; class Magnoliopsida; order Cucurbitales; family Cucurbitaceae; genus Cucurbita; species Cucurbita pepo. Next base: position 11,169,176 of record NC_141799.1, on the reverse strand, counting down.
TGAATTTGAATAATAGTATATTTTATTTTATTATCAGGATTTAGTTAGTTTATATTTTCTTTGTAGATATTATTTAGTATCTTGTATCCTATTTAAAGGTTGTGAATATCAATGAAGATTTAACATTCGATCCCAATTCTTTTTCTAATTCTTAAATCGGTATTCTTTCGTTGAGTAATAATATTTTCATATCTATGCACACTTTTGAGTGGTAGATATTGCTTCAGTTGGTATCAGAGCCAAGTTGGTACGATTTGATATTATTACTCAACGAGATGAATAGTGGGAGTGCTTCTATGGGTGTAGCTATGGAGAAGCTCGTTGGCAATAACTATAGTTATTGGAAGTTATGCATGGAAGCTTATCTACAAGGGCAAGATCTGTGGGATTTAATTGAAGGTGATGACACAGAAATTCCAGCCGATACTCCACAGAATGCAAAATTACGCCAACAATGGAAGATCAAATGCGGAAAAGCCTTGTTTACTTTGCGGACTTTGATTAGCAAGGAGTATATTGATCATGTTCGTGATTTAAAGTCACCAAAGCAAGTATGGGATACACTTCAAAAGTTGTTCACTAAGAAAAATACCGCTCGACTGCAATTTCTAGAGAATGAACTAGCTATGGTAACTCAAGGTAATTTTTCTGTTGAAGAATATTTTTTGAAAGTGAAAAATCTGTGTTCTGAAATTTTAGAATTAGATGCTGAGGAGCCAGTGAGTGAGGCTCGATTACGGCGTTGTCTTATTCGTGGATTACGAAAAGAGTTTATGCCATTTGTTTCCTCAATACAAGGGTGGGCAAATCAGCCTACAGTTATTGAACTGGAGAATCTTCTTTCCAATCAGGAAGCATTGATTAAGCAAATGACTAGCAGCAACGAATTTTCCCGAAAGTCAGAAGATGTGTTGTATGTCAAAGATCAAAGGAGACATAATTTTCATTCAAAGCCTTCATCTAGCAATGGGAATCAATTAAGAAGTGAGGAGTGGTCAAAGAAGTCATTTAAAGCTTGTTACAGGTGTGGAAAACCAGGCCACTTTAAACAAGATTGTCAGGCGAAAGTGGTGTGTGATCATTGCGGAAAGCCAGGCCATATTAAACCAAATTGCCGAGTCAAGATGCAGGAATCAGAAGCAAATGCGGTACATGAAAATAAAAGTTCTCCAGATCCAATTTGGGAATATTGCTTAACCACTGAGGTTCTTGACCAGCCAACAAACGTGACTTCAGCCGTATATCAAGATGACGTCTCTACAGGTGATCAAAATTCTAATTCCACTACTTACGCTTCTGAGTTTGATTCTCTCCAAATTTCGCATCTGGACTCTCTCTTTTTCTCCGATTTCAATTCTATTGCCCCTGATGACCCTTCTGTTTACTCCACGGCCTTGGATTTGAGATTCGACGAAAATGAAGTTGTCGAGCTAACGTTTGACGATCTTGACGGTCTTTACCTCCCCTCTGAGACTGACGATTTTCTCATCTTGGAGAATTTGGATCAAACTACCAATTCGCAGGATTCGGCTACTGATGCTCCGCCCCAGTCTGACCCAGAAATAGCTGCACTGCTTGATGATGATGATTTATCACGATTTGGATCTGATGTTGAGGACTTGGAGGAAGATTTCGTAGTTCAGGTAAATTTATGTGAAGAAGGGGAGGATGGTTCAATGGATAATAAGTTTAGTGTGGCTAAGGATTTTGAGAAGGCGACAGGAAGCCAGAATATTGTTAATAACAAATCTTTTGGCGACGACATTTTTGAGGATGCAGATGTTGACCATGTGGAGGATGATGTTGACCATGTGGAAGATAATGTTGATAAGCCACGAACTCGACAGCTTTTAGATGATCCATTTGATACCCTCTTAAGTCAGGACTATGCATCTAGTGACAACGGTGACAGTGCTTATGATGAGCATGATGGTTGGGTAGCTGAAGAAGATGAGTCCCTTGCTCAGAAGCTAAAGCATGCCCTTGGTGATCATAGTAAGGATGCCTTGGACCTTGACCAAGGATATAAAGCTCCTGCAAATATTTTGGGTGGACTTTACGTGGACTCAAATGGTGAAGGAGCTTTTATAGTTGTTGAAGCCTCACAGTTTAAGACCATTGGAGAGAAGTCTGTTTTGAGACCGGAACTGTCAAATGCTCTCAAAATTAGATCTTTTCAGAAGATTACCCGATTGAATCGCTGTGATGTGGAACTTATTAAGAAGGAAATCATTCAACATGATCTGTCAATGTCTTATTCAGGTGGTGGCATGCCTAAGAAGTCCATAAGCAAGCCTAGCTGGAAGAAATTCTTCGTAGATTATTTTGTTCGAGAGAAAGTGTTAACGCAGGATGTTGAATTGCAGGAAATACATACTAATGAGCAAGTTGCAGACATATTGACTAAGACACTTACCAAAGTGAAATTTGAAGTTTTTCGTAAAGGCTCTCGGAGTTATTGAGAAATAAGCTTGCACTAAGGGAGGCTGTCACAATTTAGTGCAAGTTATTTTAGTTTGAATTAGTTATGGAATATATGATATTCGTAATCTTCCAGAATATATTAGTTAGGAAATATATCTTAGATATCGTAATCAGTTGAATTTGAATAATAGTATATTTTATTTTATTATCAGGATTTAGTTAGTTTATATTTTCTTTGTAGATATTATTTAGTATCTTGTATCCTATTTAAAGGTTGTGAATATCAATGAAGATTTAACATTCGATCCCAATTCTTTTTCTAATTCTTAAATCGGTATTCTCTCGTTGAGTAATAATATTTTCATATCTATGCACACTTTTGAGTGGTAGATATTGCGTCAATGATGAACTAAGTTGTATTTATACTAGATAGTAGCCCGTCTATTCCTAAAATTTCTCAACGTTTTTCTTAAAATACCTAAATCATTTTCCTAAATTTATCTTTAAAATCCTTAAATCATTTTCCTAAATTCATTCTAAAATAGCTAAATCATATCTTAACATAAATATAATTACTCATGCAATGGTTGGACTTAACACTATTGGGCTAGTGGTGATATTTTAACAGATATTGCAATCAAAGACCATGACACGTGCATAGACTAATAGTATTTTAACTTTTTAGACTTAGGTTAGTATAGGGTGTCTTGCATTTAATGTTTTACTTTATTTATTTGTTATTGTTTTTATCTCGTTTTGAATATATTTTCGAATATGTAAGACCATAACCGTGTTTTAACATGGTCTTTATGTTTCACAATGATAATTTAAATGTTTAATTTCACATAAGAGCATAGGTTATGATGATGATAGCGACCTCAGATTAGCATAAATCTAGGTTGTTACAATTTGTCTAATAAACCGTATCTTTAAAGTAAAATATTATATCATATAACATAAGTTTAAGATTAAAAATGTAACTTATTCCTTTGTGTTTTGGTACAAAAATAGTGTTTTGTAATTATTATTTATCAAATATATTTTGAAAGCATATGAAACACCAATTTAATAAATCTATTTATGGGTTAAACCTTAGGACGACTTATAGATCGATTTTTTCGATTTCTAAGAAACAGTTTACAAAAATATAGATCCTACCATGAACTATATTGTCTCTTTTCTTCATTCTCTAGATTGTCTCTTGTTGTAGTCATCAATAAAACCTTTGGCCAATATTCCTCCTTTGAGTTTTCTCCCCCTATTTTTTTTTTTTTTTTTTTTTTTTTTTTTTTTTTTTTTTGTGTTCATCTTGATCAAGTGTGTGCGTTGATTGAGTAGAGCGATCCTAACAATACTAGTTGTTAGGTATTCCTCCTTGAGTTTTCTCTCTCCCATTCTTGAGTTCATCTTCATCGAATGTGTGCAGGATGGCTCAACAACGCACACACGGGATGAAGATGAACTTAGGAGAAAGAAAACTGAAGAGGAATATTGTTTCAAAATAATTGTAAGGTTGAAATGGAGTTAGGAAGGAGTAAAAAGGTAAAAAGGTAAAAGAGAGAAGGTAAAAATTTGTAGAAAGGTAGGTAGGCAATATATGTGTGGGTTCACTTTTTGTTTGACCTTTTTTTATTATTTATTTATTTAATTTCTTGCGAGGGATAATGAAAGGCAAAGAAAATATATTTGTTGTCCCTTTCAACTATTCTCTCTCCCAATTTCTAAGTCCCTTTCAACTATTCCTAACATACATAGTCGGTTACATATGGGCCATACAACCTTTCTCTTTTCCCCTCCCCTTTATCTTCTAAATTTTAATACAAATCTTACACACGCTTTCATATTTTAATAATATGATATTAAAACATATTTAAACATAATATATGTTTGAATTTGTATTATTAGATTTTGACATATGTGTTAGACTATTTGTTGTGTATACCAAACAGAAGTTCCAATAAGTTTGAGAGACTGGTCCCTTCTTAGACAGAGGTTAGTGAACCAAGTAAAAAGCAATGAAGGATACGTGACAACACAACATTCAAGACCCGACAAGTTCATTTTATTTCTTTTAAAATTTTGATTTATGAGATTTTATTGAAGACTTTAGAGATCAAACTTAAAGTTGTGGCGGAAGGAAGAAAAAATATAAAATAAAATTGGCAAAATTAAAAGAAAAAGTCAAAGTCAACCTAAAAAAAAAGAGGGGCATTTTGGTTATTTTTGCCCTTTTTTTCTTAGGTACTTGTATGTGAGTTACTTAAGGGTTATTGAAGAAGAAAAGGGGGGAAAAAAAAGACAGGAGAGCAAAAAAAAAAAAAAAAAGTTTGGGAACAAAGTAATTGTCGGATGGCTTTGATCCAGCTACTTGTAGACGTTTTACGATCAAAGTTCATTCACGAAAGATGCTCAGAGCCTTGAGGATATTCAATTTGGATTTTTGAATTGTCTAAATCTGTTAAGAAATGAGGAAAAACGAGAGGTAAAGGTTTCAAGATTTTAGACTCGATTTTTCCTTTAGATCCGAGATTATCCTTGAGTTTTAGGTTTTGAAATTAGTCTAAAATGATTTAGGAGGCAATTTTGCACAACTTTTCTGAAGAAACTAGACCATAAATTGATCGGAAGAGAGTTTCGACGAACTTCAAGAATGATAAGTTTTCTAGTTTTTTAACCAATTTTGAAGAAGTTTAATTCTTTCCTAGTTTGTGTAATTAAATAAAATTAATTTTGTTGGATTGCATCAGGGGAAGGAGGACGCATGTTAGCCTTAGAAAATTCAAAGGTAGGTTACGTCCCGAGACTCGAATGCACGCCTTATGAGCCAAAGTGGCAATCTAGTACTACTATGTGTCACACAGAGGACATGTCAAATCCTCCTAGGTTACGACTCGAGACTCGAATGCACGCTTTATGTTTTTGGCCAAGCGCTAGGAGTACAAAAGCAGTATGTTTGAGTTAGACCTAGGTCGGATAGTGTATCGCGTTGAGGCAACCAGGTGTCAAGTTCTCATGAACAAGGCATTTGTGATGTAAGCCCATCCTGATAGGGGGGTACGAGACCACATAGGTATTTTAGTAGCTGGCAAGCACATAAGGTCATTTCCCTAGGATCAAGATGACTCGTGGCCATGTAGAAGAGTTTATTTGTTAACCTTCCACGGTTGATGTTTAGACCAATAGGTGTGATATCAGATTTTATGAGATTGTGGCCTTGGGATACCCGTCATTCATTGTTGTGGTGTAGCAAGCTAACTAGGTCAAAAGTGCAGTAAAGATACTTCCCTTCGAGCTAAGATAAGTTGTCGAGTATATCCACGGTGCTAGAAATCAGAGAATATCCTCCAGACCTAGAGAGGGTTTGTTATGGATAAAAGAACCGCTCGAAACTTCGAGGTCTCCCCTTAAGCTCAAATATCTATAGAACTTAGACTTGAACTTCCTCGAGTCTAGAGAAAAGCTCATGATAACTTATTAGGGATTGGATGCAACAAGATAAATCTATCTCCTAACGTGGCCAATCATGAAGCTCAAAATTTTTGGCCTACATGTAGGCTTTCTACTGAGTATTTTTATACTCACCTCGTTCTACATTTCTTTTGTTGGTGTTCGCTAACTCTTAGAATTTGGGGAGAGTTTGGGAGCTGCGTGATCGCAGAAGCGTTGTCCCTGAGTATTTGTTCAGTGCGTCCTGTCTAGCTCTCTCAATGCTCTTTTATCTTTTTTCACAATAATATACTAGAAGCTAAAAAACCCTACTCTTTTAGGTCAAGTTTTCAAAGTTTGATTATTTTATATCAAACTATTTAAAAGCAAAATAAATTTACGAGTAGGAATTCTGGTACAAATATCCACAAGTCAAAATCATTATATAAATAGAAAAGAATAAAATCATACGATACATTAATTCTATATCGGTCGGTATCAACTACCATAGTTTTTGGGGAAAAAAAATCATTATTTAAACAATACCAACTTTGGAGTCATCCTTGTATTAAAATGTTAATCACAACAAAATTGAAGAATAAGCTGAAATGAGTGGATAATCTAATTCTCAAGGCCAAGATAATGAAGTTTGTAAATAAAGATGAGAAATAAAAAAGTGTTCACATTTGGTGTTAGATGATTGAATATTTAAAAGCTTTGACATTAATTCTCTAAGTATTGGGATTAAGCCAATGGGATGTGAAGGGCGGCGAGATGGCATCACCCACATGCTTTTACAAAAGCTACCAAGGACACAAAGATTGCTTTCCTTTCCATCAGATTGTCCTTTATGTTTTTTTAAGTTTTAGGTAAAATTCTCTTTTCCAATTCTCTTTTCCTCTTTTTGAATTTTTACATATCATAGATTTTTAAAGATTTATCGGATAAAAAAAAAGTGACAATTTGCAAAGAGAACGAGATGTATGATATGTCACACTACAAAAATATGAGGAAAGTATAGACGCCCCATGTCGACACCCCTCTATAGCTACTGAGATCATGCACCTGAAAAAGAAAAGGTAGAAACGGTTGTGTATTTAAATATACTCAGTAAATAACATACTTGTAGGCTATCATCGCATTATTGATCTAATAGGTGATCACGGCTTTACGTTAGGCTTTAGGTGGAGGGCTCACACGGTTCATAGATTTGGGTAGCTAGTTTTAATCATTATCCGTACTTCAAGAACTATCTTTATTAGGTGGGGTCAACATGGTGAGTGTTAACTTGTTGGTAATCCATGAGAGGTTTACTAGTAACTCATCCTACATACCATGTAGTCGTCAAAAGTTGGGGGGAGCAACCCCTCTATACGTGTTAGCTCTACTGATTACTCGTATGACCAGTGTCAGCTCCCTATACGGATCCACCGTGTAGGATAATCTGAGTAAATTATCAAGTCACATGTCCCTAATCAACTTCGAGTCTAGCTCAACGATACTGTACCATAGTGGAAAGGGAAGTGGAAGCTCCACAAACATTATATCGGCTGCTCTCGGCCTAGGCGGCTATCTTTGTCTACCCGGGTTGTTGCGATGGTTTTCTAGGTCCACAAACATGACACTAGGTTTCTTGGTTTCGACTCTTCGAGTCTGGTTCGTTTGGGAGCACTAAGGGCTACAGCCTCTAATAGACTCTCATGATTATAATGCACTCGGACTACTGGAGGCGTTTCAACCTAGGTCATTGTCTAGCCAAACTGATGTTCACACCCTAGTTTTGTTTTACTACAGGGAGAATCACACATTCAATCACCTAGAGTTATTGTACAATAAATTATACATACAGTCACATATGCTCTACGAGGTGATAACATCTATCAAGCACCCAAGCGCAGATATACAATTTTTCATCCTCAGTATTAGCACGATTACGTACAAGTAGTAGAAAAAAGTCCATCTCATCATGCGAGGAGTAATACAGTTATGCTAGTAAAAAGATTGACTATTCTCATGCTTATCCAATCATACATACAAATATTACTTCCTAGAATCTATGTGGTTACTTACTTGATTGTTGCATACCCAAACAAGTGACCAGAAATTTTATAAATTCTCTATAGCGTCCTAATTCAGATAAATATAAGTTAGGATTGAAATCAAGACGACAACGACAAAAAAAAAAAAAAAAAAAAAAAAAAAGACGGAGGAAAAAGGGCCATTCATGCGCTTCCCCACGTGCGCTCACACGCTACAAGAGGATACCACGTGCACAATGGTGTTCTACCGTTGTGGGTCAAGGGAGCCAGGTCAAGTCGGTCAAACAGATGCGAGTCACATTTTTGGGTCGTGGTGCGGGTCGGATGATCTGATTCGCTAGCGATACGTGTTTCCATTGGTAAGCTGACAAGCTATTCCTCCTAGTTTGCAACACATGTTGTTGGCGTTATGGACGTCTTCCTTGCCCATGTGGTTTGACATGCATCCCTCGATCTCCTTCGGCCGATGCGAATTACCTAGATTTCGATGAGAATTCTTCCTTTTTCATATTCACACTAATTTCTTTGCATTTTTATATCTTCTTGTACATAACTCAAATCAACTTAATTTCTAAGTCAAAGTTTTAGTCCATCTTCCTCATGGTATTTTTCTCATAATTTTAAATCAACTATATTGTAACTCGTGAGGAATCACTCTTGAGACGTCCAATATATCTTGCAAATCTAAGGGAACATTGAGACTAAAATCTCAAGCTTTTTTTTCCTTTTTTGAAAATTAGCCTTTAAATTCATCTATAAAATCTCAAAAGTTGGGTACGTAAAGAAAAGTTAAAGAAATTGACGTAGGTACTGAGCTCGGACATTACATTTGAAGATCTAGTTGATACTCTTTAAATAATATAGATTGAATTAAAAAGAAAAAAAAAAAAACAAAGCATTAAGATTTAAAACGTAAGCCAAATAATAACATGCAAGACGAGAAACTACTTGTAACGACCCTACTTTTTTTTTAAAAAAAAATAAGGTCGCCACTAAATGCATGTCATGATAACATCGGCAAAAAAAATCATTTTAAATAATTAAATTTAAATGTTGACATAGAACATAAACATTCATATATTCATTTTAAATTTAAAGATAACATCATAAGAATAGCGTAAATGAAAATAACGAAATAACTTTTCATATCAAGCTTTAAAAAGAAATGTAGTTGTCCTATACTAACTCGAGGCTACAGCTTAAATGTAGAAATTTTAACTATCCTAACTTTATTTATATTGCCTCCTTAAGTGACATCTTCATCCATATATAGGAGCCAATCATGCACACATGAATTTATTAGTGGGCTCGTATACGTACATCTAGACCTAACTATAGGCTAGCACATGCTACGTTGCGAGAATCCAGTAGAAAAAAAAAGAATGCATATCATATTATGGTGTATGTGTTCATACGAATCATATTGGAGAAGTATCCTGTGCACATGACATACAACATGCATGAGGTCTCATAATTTCAAATCATAATACACGGTTATGGTGCACATCATATGTAACGACCCTAATATTTTACCTATTTAATTTAAGGTCACTACTACCCCTTGAAATGGGAATATACATTAAATGGGCCCTATTCTTAAATGCCACTTACTCTCCCTTTTATTACCTCATGAAAGAAAAAAAAATGATTACAAGTAAAAAGAACAAAACATTATTGAAAACAGAGGAAAAACAAAAACCAAATGAATGTTTTATTCTACCCTATGGCTTATTATGCAAAAATATTTCAACTTATACTAACCTATGCTAATGATGCAAACCGAATTCAACCTAGACTACGAAATGGCAAAAAAATCAAACTATCCTATGCATGTGCCATGGTCCCGAGGTGTACGTTGCTGCCGTCGTCGTCACATGGGTGTCTTGCCCTTATCTGCAAAAGTAAAGTAGCACGAGGCTTGAGTATTTCTAGAATACTTAGTAAGTGACCCCCTATCGGGGTTATGCAACAATCACATGCAATGAAATGTTGGGACCTATCGTTTCGTTTCGTTTCATTTCATTTTCCCAACAGTATAATCCTAACGGGTAATCGTGGACGTGTATCATATACTCTACACACAACCCATACATGCGAGTATGGGCTCACCAGCTAGTTCGTACACCGCTGGGCCAAAATGTCATATTCAACCAACGATTCTTCTAATGAATCTACTTAACGTTGAGAGCGTTGTTCTGCAATGGCAACTCATCATGTACTACTGTTTGGTGGAAGATCTTACATAAAATGGGTTCTGGGAGGGATCCGTCAAGAAAATGAGGTACTAATATGCAACTACTCAAATCATGATTAGACTACTTAACGATATCTCTCAATATTGAATCAATAAAAAAATTAAAAGAAAAAAACCAATTAGATAATGTAAAAATTGAGTACGCAAAGAATATCCTACTTGTAGTATACTCCATTCTACACACGATCAAACCAAAACTCTTCTTTATACATCAAAAACATTGTGGGCAAGTATTATATAGTTTGCTAAGATGACATCACTGTCACCAATAGTATAATCACAACCACTGAGTCCATGCCGTGTGGATTACTTTCTTCATCTTCCCATTTCAAAATTAGATATCCAGTATTGTAATATGAAAAAGTTTGTGGGGTCCTTTCACAAATTTCCAAAACTCTAGCCACCTGATTGCAAAAACGCGTCCCTTACAGTAACCTCTGTTCTTCCCTTCAAATCCTTTTTTTTTTTTTTTTTTTTTTTTTTTTAATTTTAAAAAATTTTAAAAATTAAAAAATTTTAAAAATTTTAAAAATTAAAAAATTAGGAAGAATCTTAAAGTTTATGAACATGCTCAAGCAACTACTTGGAAGCTCACTCTAGAGCTTGTCATGGAAAGTGTCCACGTTTCAACCAAATTCTCATCTTGGTTTCTCTCTATATATACTCTTTACCTCCCTCACTTCATTTCCCAATCCTCAAAATAACACAAAACATCAAGACAAACCGACAACTTTTGTACTACATTGTATCTTGTCTCTTTTTTCTGTTGCATGGGAGAGCCGAGCTCGATGGGGAGACACGGCGCTGCAACGTCGATCTACCGAGGAGTTCGAAAGCGTAAATGGGGCAAATGGGTTTCCGAGATTCGCGAACCGGGAAAGAAGACGAGAATATGGTTAGGTAGCTTTGAGACACCGGAGATGGCAGCTGCAGCCTACGACGTTGCTGCCTACCATTTCCGTGGTCGCGACGCACGTCTCAATTTCCCTAATCTTGTCGACTCTCTTCCCTTACCTCTTGGTTCTTCCTCTGATGACATCCGTCTTGCTGCTCACGAGGGAGCGTTGCGGTTACGAACAATGCCGACCGTTGTGCCTGAGAGAAGTGGAACGGGTGGGTTGGGATTGGCCCCGGTTACAGTGCGGTTGTCGCCGAGCCAAATTCAGGCGATTAACGAGTCGCCGTTGGATTCGCCGAAGATGTGGATGCAAATGTCGTCGGAGAGTTTGGTGATGGAGGAGTATTCAAATGAGGATGAAATGTGGGAGAATATGCAGAATGATTCGCTGTGGGATCCTTAGGCTTATTGGGTAACACTATTTTTTTTTTATTTTTTTGTTTAGATTAAGAATATAAAAACGACAACATAGTTTTCATGAAAAATATGAATTGGGTTGTGTGTTAAACTAAGTATAGTATGAGATTAGATTAGATTAGATTAAGGAAGGTGGGTTAGTTAAGAAGATTAATTAATTAAGACCCCTTTGGAATGGGTCAAATGAAGGAAAGGGTGGTTTTTATTTTCCCCTTTTTTTCGAAATTGAATGGGAGACATAATTGGAGGGATTAATTGGGCCCATCAATTCCATTTGTAAATAGAATACTAGAATATTAGTGGTTAGGCAATATGAGTGTGTGGTGTGTGCATTGTCCAATCACATTTGTATCATGTTTATCCTAATGAACTTCATTATTATTATTATCACAACATTCTCTCTCTCCCTCTCCACGAACATCTTTTGTGTCACGGTAGTCTGCTCGAGTTCCTTTAGTAAACTTTTGTTATTGGGTTAACTATATACTTAGACATCTTTTTAGTGATTCACATGACATTATCACATAAGGATATTCCTATATTTTTTTAATCCTAACTTAAATTGTTGCATTTGTAAATTTTTTTCAACTCAAGCAATTTTTATTATTTAGTAACTTAATTATAAATTTTTTAGGTTAGCGGGTTTGAGTTGTATAAGTCATTTATTCAATTTTTTTTTTTTTAATTTTTCATAAAAGTAAAATGCACTTTGTAAAATATTTATTTATTTATTTGAATTAAGATTTTAGCTCGATTTTAATACATATTTTTAAAAAAATATTTTTAAAATTGTTAAAAATTATTCCAAAGAATAATTATGAAAAGGTAAACTCAATCTAATTTTAAGAAAATTTAGGAACCAACTCAGTACATAAAATTTTTATTTATTTAAATCGAAAATCTAACTAGACTCGAATAAGTTTATCACTCAATAGTAACCATATGAGTTAAGTTGAATTAATCAAGTTATCGAGTTTTTCGAGTCATAATTTTTTTTTTTTAACGCATCTAATTTCAAGTTAATTTTTTTTTTAGACAATTAAAGCATGTGCAACAAATAAAGCTTTTAAAGTAAAACAAAGATAAGCAATATAACTTTCATAATTTTTATTAAAATTTCCTTCACTTAGTTTTGTTTTCTCCTTAAATTTTTGTGTATTTATAGTGTTCTTTTCAATAACTTCATTTATATAATTGCAACAAATTAAAATTGTACCAATTAAGTTTTCATAAGTAATTTACGAATTTATTGTCAATAGTGAGTTATAGATATGACAATTTTTACCATATCTAAGGTTAAGTAAATTGAACTATACCTTTGTATTATTGTTAACCTAAAAAAAAAGAAATAAAGACAGACAATAACATGAGAATTAAATACAAAATGAAATCTCACTATAAGACGGTGCTATATTAAAATTTATTAGAGAATGGGAAATGGGCTCGATATACAACTACAAGTCAAAATACATATGACTCAAAATGTAAAAATGAAATGACGCTCCAAAACGACTCCCCCTGTGACTTTGCAACTATTGAACACTCATCCAGCTTGACCAACAACATGCAAACACTTGAAAAAGAGAGGGGTAAGTATAAAAATATTGAGTAAGCAACCTACATGTAGACTCTCATCACATCCTTATCCTAGTAGGTATCCACGGGATTTACTCTGGGCTCTAGGAAGTTCAGGCCTAGTCTCTATTGCTATTTGAGCATCTATGGTGCCGAAAAGTTCTGAATAGTACTTTAGCTGCTCACGAACTCACCTTGGGTATGGAGAAGGTGGTTCACATTTTTTTGACGTCGTGGATCTGCCAAACGACAAGTCCCTTCTTTACGGTGAACTATTTTTATGTTCTTTAATTTAGGTAGCTTACTTTGTCTGTGCTATGTGAAATCGGTGTCCTAGATCAAGGTGCTACCTCGTAGAACTCTCTATGGCAGAGATAGTATGGTGTGCGCTAGCCTTCTCATCATCAATGGGAGGTTAGTTGGTGGATCATCCCATAGGGCCATATAGTCACCTTAAATTGGGGGAGCGACCCCCCCTATGCGTGCCGGTTTCAATGATTACCGAGTGATTCACGTCCCCCCATAGGATGGATCTACAGTATAGAGTAATCCAAATGAACTATTAGATCACACAACTCTAATTGGCCTCATGTGTGGTTCGACAGTATAGGTATTGGACTGGTACTCGACAATTTGGGTCTCAAAGTGAAATGGGTAGCAGAGACTCACCAACTAACCAATGGGTAGTGGAGACTCACCAATTGGACTGGTACTCGACAACTTGTATTCTAATTATGCATATTATCTTTCTAGCTTTGCATAAAACATAAACACGACATGCTTCTCGGAAATCTCAATTTAGGGGCATAACGGTAATTATTTCATAACATACCTACAATATATACTCATCCAAAAACGCCCTTCCAAAATACTTAACTTACATTTTCTAACCACTAAGTTAAGGAATATTTGCATGTTAGCACGTCCTAGCGATCTCTAAAAGTATTACTTACCTAAAGTTTGTGTGGCTACTTATTTGGATATTGCATATCTTCTCGATCTGACCTTTTCGTTTGTCAGGAGCTTCAAATCTTTTGAAATTTCTCTCGTAAGTTCGAATTCAACTTAAAATAGGATTAACATCAAAATTAGAGTGAAAAACAGTCACACGAGAGTTGAACAAGAGTCGAATGGGTCAAGGATAGACGTACCCTCGGTGTGTCATAGGTTTGTTGTAGAAGACCTCGAAGGTTAACAATTAGGCATGGAGGAGATCATGTTTGAGTTTGAAGGTACGGACTTCGGATTTTTCAGAAACTTCAACAAACAAAATCTCACTCGATTCTTCACGAAATTGAGCTAAACTTGTCTTGTTGGATTCGTCTTGGAGAGTTCTAAAAAATTGCATAAGGGATCGATACCTATGATAGACCACGTGCGCACGTGGAAACGAACCACGTGCGCACTAATTAACCAATTTTCTAAGATAGACCAAGTAAATATTTCAATTATTTTGAAAGAAACACTCATAGGAGTTCAATCAGGTTCCGGCAATGGAATTGAAGCAGCTTTATTACTGAGTTCGCATCTTCTGCCGATTGTCAGCCTGTTCAGTTGACCTCAGAGGATTCCAGTCACCCGGCACAACATCTTTCTTTTCGGCGGCGAAACCATTATGTTGCCCAGGCTAGGACTACTCCAGAAGATCAGCAGTCAGGACCCCAAATATCTATAGTGGTCTACTGTAGGTTTCCTTTCCCTCCTGGGAACCCCATGTTTATCAAAGACCCATGCGATCTGGTACAGAGCCTTCACCCCAGAACCTTTTCTTTCCTCTATCCCCTTCTCTAGAAAGGGAAGAACTGGAGCCAGAGCTAGTTGGGTTGGGGTGAACCGCCTATAGTTTAATATATCCTCTCAATCAGCGGATTTGGATTCCTTCCTATATATATCCACTCATGTCTCGGTCTCACTGCTTCGCACCTTTTCGATTCATTCGCCGCCATCCTCTATCGCAGCGGAGCCATGTCCATCTCGACGCTTGAATGGGTTTCCCCGACCAGCTAAGAAAAATTTCTTTCCCTAAATCGGGCCCGAGACATTCAACAATGTTTGTAAGCATGAACTTTAACTAATTTAAACACGATATTGGAGGTCTAAGAGAAATGGATTTCTTACCAGTTTAGATCGTAAACATGAATTATGGTTTCCGCTACACTAATATCGACTCTGATTGATTTGTTGTGGGACTATGGCATAATGTAGATGAATGTACCAGGTTGATTGTGCATGATGAATGTGAATTATTACTCGTTAATGTCCCCCTAGAAGCATGATGGGATGTTGGAAAACATGTTTATGCCTTGATTACATTTGGATTTGATTCTTTGTGACCTAGAGTTACTGTATGCTTAAATTATGAACCTTACCTTACGTTTTACCTTTCTTTGGTCCTTTAGCCATGTTTAGGGTCCATTATGATGTTATGAGTCGGTTAGTACTACGTAGAGACAGTTAGAGTGCAACTTTTCATTGTGAACTTACCTTGATGGGTGAGGGTCTAGCTATTATATAAGAATGTGACGTCATCTACTTAAAGCATGTGGCACATTAGAGGGTACTATTGAGTAGGGGTATACATAGTCCCGGTTAGGTTGGGTTGAGGGATTTTTTTTGAACAACCCAAAAAGTTTGGGTTTGTTGGATTGGTAATCCAACACAACAAAAAAAAATTTCACAACCCAACCCAACTCAACCTTCTATTTTCGAGTTGGGTTTGGGTTGTTCCAAACTGAGAAGAGATAAGAAGTGGAGAAACAATCTATCGTCGAGCGGAGAAGTCTAACGAGAAACATAGAGAGGAGACGAAGAGAAACACAAAGCGAAGAAGTCCGATAAAAAACACAGAGCGTAGAAGTCTGACAGAAATTGAGTGGAAATCCGAGCGGAGAGACAATCAGCAACGACGTCAACAAGGTCGAGTGGAGAAATGGGAGCTGAGAAGAGAGTCTGACAGAGAAATAAAGAGGTGACTGGCAGGTGACGTTGACGTCCGCTATGAGACGAGAACTACGTCAACAGAGAAGACGAACGCTGTGGATGAAAACGATGAAGATGAAAAGCAAAGAGACAATGAGATAGATAATCATCATTACAATTATCAATTGAATCTCGTGTATCGAAGAGGAGAGAGAGAAAGTCTACACCCTAAAGAGTGCATGTGGCCACGTGGCAAGGTCATACAACATGACTCATGAGCGGGCTGCGTGGGCTTGAGCCTTTTTTTAAGGTTTTCGGGTTGGGTCGGGTTGTCCCAATAATTTGAATTTTGAACCGAACCCAACCCGAACTGGATCAGGTTCCAAAAAATGAACCCAACCGAAACCCGAAGTCCTTTTAAACCCAACCGAACCCTTATAATTCAGGTTGGGTCGGGTTGGGTGTACACCCCTACTAGTGAGGGAACTCTGGTTGTGCTTCATGGAGAGCTTGCCTTGTATCACAATCGCACTCTTGTTGCAGCAAGACAGTGATTGTGCGACACTTGTTCTAACCTAGCGAACATGTCAATCGAGTGAAATTTAGACTTTGCGAACAATATCGATATATGCTTGCGTCTCGGGTCACGTTTGAGATAAATGTTTTAAAAAACATGAGCGAGAAAATGTGTTGAAAATATTTTTAAACGATTAAACAACAACGAATTTGATAACATATAACTTTGGTAGGAAAAATTGACAATTAGTCATATCTTCCTATAGTATATTTTGGGGCATTTTAACCCTAGCAGGTGTAGACTTTATTTTGGTGACCGGTCATACATCCTTGTTGACACAACAGTAATAGTAAAGGTTTATCTAACATGAAAGCAAGTAAAAGAGGCTTGGAACGGGCATGTAGCGATTGACAACACGTCCTAGACAAGTATGACTAGGATATCTGACATGCAACTACCAACAACACACCTCAGACAAGCATACCGTGACACCTTGCACTACTTAAGCACCTCGAATGACATAGGAACATGGCGCTTGGTAGGCATCGTGAAGGGAGCTTTTGGTTAGCACTAAGTAAAAGGTATGTAAGGAGTTATAAGGAAACAGATAGGTTACCTATAGAGAGTGGTGAATCATCCATACTTGTTAGACTCGCCCTAGAGTCCAAGATTTACGGAGGCACTCTAACTTATGCATAAGAGGATAATAATTAAATGAATCATGGAGAGTAGAAAATGAGAAGCTAAATGCACCTAAGAATCTAACTAATCTTAATTGGTGACCTAAAGAGCCTATAGTACTAGAAAAGAACTCAAATTATAGAATTGGCTACATTAGGACCCTCGATAACTACCTAGCTTAAGAAGTCCCAAATATGTGAAGTCTCACTAAGAACTTAGATTGCTTATTGAATATTTTTATACTCATTATTGCTATTTCTATTTTACATATATATCATACGCACTAATGTTATTTTCTTGAAACTCGTACCATTTTGTAAACCCTAATCGTGCGAAATTAATTTTTAAAGTTGTCACATTTTTAACTCTTAAATATACGTGGTGGTCCATAATTTAAAGCCTCATGTAATGACAATTCTTAAGGCATTCTCGAGTCCAATGAGCTTTATGGGCTAAATAAAAGTAAAAGTAAGCTGAATCCGGTCAATCCGAGATGTGGGCGTTAAAATTACACATCCTCTGAAGGTATTGCTATTTTCTGATAAAGCTTCCCCAAAAATCCTCATACCCACACAGATAGTATTCCCCACTTATAAACTCGTGATCTTCCACTAAATTAACCAATGTGGGACTCACACCAAATCGTGATTCCCACACCAATTTAGTGCCCAATCGCATTAGGATTAATAAAAATCTTATTATAAAGTTAATGAAAAATCTAAATTGCATCTTAGTCCTTAGTATTCTTTTAATATTTTAATTGCCAAAATATCTATTTTAATCTCTTAAAGTTTATTATTTTTAGATCATATAAAACTTTTTAAATTGTTTATCTATCTGCTAAAAGTATGTTAGAATGGACAGATATACTTATCATTCTTGTACGTGCATGAGCTGAGATTCAAAATGGTTGAGAATTGAGCGATTCCAACGTTCAACAATTGATTTTGGAACGTCTTCTTCACTCTAATCATCACAACAACGAGTTCAAAGTGCTTCCTAAGGTGATTTCTTCTATCCAAGTTTCCTTAATTGTCGTTAGTTATGTTGAATTATTGATAGGTTCTATGTGATTTTTGGTTGGATCGTAAGCAAATTGTTCATAGAGAATTAATAGTACTTAAGGTGTAAATTATAATTACAGGGATAAAACGAACTTTTGAGTTATACTTACCAACGACTCGTGAAATATTGACATATTGATTATATCTATGAACACAACTTGTCCTACATTGCATAAAAATGCAACTCTATGCCTGTAATGGAGTGATAATTAATTAATAAATTAATGAAAATCATCGAGGTGATAATTAATTTAAGTGGGGGAGAATGTCAAAACCATACTATGAAGAGAGTACTAGGTTGTGACCCTCACGTTGCATCAAGAAAAGTGGCGACCCTCAAGAAGCATCAATCCGGCCACACAAAGGCCAATATAGAAGAATGTCACGATTGACTGAGATGGATGGTGCATCATCCAACACACCATATAATGTGTGCATTGAAGAGGAAACTAGCATAAGTAAGGATAATGAGTAGACATGAGCGTCACAGATAGGATTGTTGAAGGGTCGGGTATGGCCTAGGCCTTAACCTTGAAAGTTGAGGTTCTTAAGGGAATTAGACATGCGGTTCTGGAGTCAAGTCCGTCCATATGAAATATGAAAGCTCGGAAAATTTGGTGTCAACCGGACACCAGACGGAAGCTCCACAACATCGTATGGTCGTTCACCAAAATCATGTCAAAACCCGCCACTTTGAGAATGCCTTAAAATGTCTATGGGAGGAGGCATGGTGTCAGCTCTCAACCTCTCTTAGGCCCTATGGCCTAAGCGAGCATTTTGATACGAGTGTCTCATGCGACTTCCTTTGAAATGGGTCTTTTAAGAACAGTATCGGGTGGCACGAGAGTGCCTATATTGCGCCCCTGCTTGCATGTTAGAGGTTGAATTTGACACCCTTTATCTGGTACATTATCCGTAAATAACATGACATGGGCACGGGAGGACCAATATCTCAATAGAACCCGAATATTATGAGCGACATGTTGGCTTATTCTCGATGGCATGATCAAGTGAGTTATGATGGCCGACGACACCCCGCATCACTTGAGATGGCATCAAGACATATGAGTCATGTTGGTTGAGAACTAAGATGACAAGATGAGATGTGACAATGTATTGAAAAAACTTGATCCCAACTAGAGGCAAGACAGCGTGTGTGATCGAACAAGCTTGGATTTTATTAAATTTAATTTTAATATAGTCGGAGTTGAGGGCTGCGTAGGACGGTGAAGTAGAAGAACCGGTGGACGCGGAAATCGTAGGGCTTATGGGCGGATCACCCTGGCGGTGCGTTGACTATTAACAATGCCTTTTTGACGCTTCTTGTGTGTACCATTCCAATATTAGACGCACAAAAATTCAAATGTTTTTCTAGTTAGCTTGCTCCAGCTGTTTCACTCACTCCCCATTCTTTATTTGACTAAATGGATAACGAAAAAAAAAAACCATTTATTTGAAACCCAAAAATGTTTATATTTATATTTATATTTATATTCCTATTCATGGACCGAAATAAACACGTTGAAAATGAAACCTACAAAGCTCGTGCATAACAACAAAATTCAAATGTCTTAATTCATCTCCTTAGTCTCTACAACAATACGCTTAGTCGATGGAATTGAGAAAATTCTCTCCCTGTTGTTACAAACATATGATTCATGGGGAGATAAAGAAATAGATCGAACAAATCTTCTGTGTGTCACCCTTTTCCAATCCAAGAAAGATGCAATAGGATTTTCGGGATAAGGAATAAACAAACCATGGATAAATCTAAAAGACGAGGTCAACCTCTTGCCATATTTTTATCATCAAAGACGGTTTATTATGTCATTGATACACGCAACACTTGAAATAATATAAGGAAAGTTAAATACTAAATGAGACAAAAAAAAAAAATCCCAACACCGGAATAAAAAGATCAATGCACAAATTGAACGGAGCCACCAAACAAAAGAGAAAAGGGAAACATGGAGTTGTTGATCTTAGCTTAAAACTAAGACGAGTCCTTATTAGCCACTCATACGATCCTGCTTCAGCTTAATTCTTGTCATCGTTTGAACTAATTTGAAAAGAAATCAATAAAAACATCAAGAATGTTATATAAATACTCTTCGTTAAACCGAAGAAGATGAATGTTATATAAATACTCTTCGTTAAACCGAAGAAGATGAACTCCTCCTAATTTTTAAAATCCTTACGACACTAAATTTCTCCTAGCTAACTTAACTTTGGAGTCTGTGTAACAAGCACCACACTGACATGTAGGTTTTCTCTTGTTTTACAAATCACGTTCTTCCCTTCTCAAACAAATTTTATCGTTGCTATAACAAGAATATCAAACACATTCTTTTCATTTCTACATTTTTTTTTTTTATTAATTTTATTAATTTAAAACCCTTTGAAATAATTTATAGTTAAATATGAGGAAGATAAAGAAGAAGAAAAAGATTGAAATAAATTAGAATTACAATCGAGTTTAGAGTACTAAAAGTTAAATATAAGTAGAATTCGTGTAGCTACTCGAGTAAGACACCCAACCTTAACGTTATAGAAAAATAAAAAATTAGAAAAGAGACAGTAAAACCCGTGTCATATTTTGACCCATGCAACGGAAAAAAAAGACAAGACAAAACGTGCGTGTGTTCCAAATGACAGCATGTTTCAACTTCATTCTAGCAGCTACCTCGAAACCGCACTCTCATGATCCACAAATTTGTCCCTTTCACTCTATTTAAACACCTCAAAATCCCCACACTCTCAGAAAAAAAATACTCACTTTTAACCCTTTTTTTAAATTTTATTTAATTCCCATGGAACCCACTTATAGAGGCGTTCGTAAGCGCAAATGGGGGAAATGGGTCTCGGAAATCCGCCAACCCGGCAAAAAAACCCGAATCTGGCTCGGCAGTTACGACTTCCCGGCGATGGCCGCTGCCGCATACGACGTCGCCGCACTCCACCTCCGTGGGCGTAACGCCCAGCTCAACTTCCCCGAGCTGGCCGAGACCTTCCCCCGGCCTGAGAGTTCGAGGGCAGAGGACATTCAGAGTGCGGCGCAGATGGCTGCATTGCGTATGAGGAACCCGGTCGGGGCAGCGCCAGTTAGAGTGGGGCTGTCGGAGAGTGAGATACAGGCGATAAATGAGTCGCCGTTGGATTCGCCGAGGACAATGTGGATGCAGATGGCGGCGGAGGCGGAGGCAGTTTGTTTGGAGGAAGAGCCGGGGTTTGATGAGGGGGAGGATAACATCACGACCCATCGTTCCATTTGGGATTCTTGAATGTAATTAAGTCGTCATTGTTGGATGATGAAAGTCCCACGTCTGCTAATTTAGAGAATGATCATAGGGTTATAAACAAAGAATACTCTCTCCATTGAAACGACCCCTTTTGAGAACCCCAAAATAAAGTCACGAGAGCTTACACTTAAAAGCGACAATATCATATCATTATGGAGAGTCGTGTTCGTCTAACAGTTATTATTATGATTATTAATTACTTCTTCGAACTCGAATTAAACTTAATTATGGTTTAACGTGTATTATAATTTTGAGGAACATTTGGGTATCAGCCAGCCGCCCAATCTTGAAATTGGGACAAAATCACACCACTTTTGAGACAACGGAAGCTTCCTTCCTTCGCTCAATTTTTTTTTTTTTTTTTAAATAAAAATAAATATGGAAAGTTGGATTCCAAAAATTATTAAACTCAAACCTGATTGCCGTACAATATAGTACTAAACCCAATTATTTATTTATTATTATTATTATTATTATTATTATTATTATTATTATTATTATTATTTTAGGGGAAAATACCTAAATTTGGAGCCACGTGTATATTTGATTTATGTTTGTATTTCTACTCCAAAATTAACTTTAATAGGAAGGAATAAATAGTGAAAACTAAATTAATTATCAATGAGTTTAAAAGAATTGAGTTAATTAATACAAAATCTACATATATGACGAAAATGAGTGTTGTTTGGAGTAGAAGTGTAAAATCTTGTAATATAGAAATTAAACTAAAACTAAACTCAAAATTTAAAATAGAATCTTCATTTGAGTTCACAATAAAAACCCTCACATTTGTGGGTATTTAGTATTTTTTTTTTTTTTAAGACAAATATGCCATTTGGTCATCTTTCTTTTTTAAAACTTTTTCTATAATAAATTAGTAGTGCACCTCCATATGGTTTGTTCTAGCATGAAACTTCAAATTTTCTACTAAGCAAGTCGTAGATTGGTTGTCGTAATGAAATGGTGTCGGGTAATCAACATTCTGGTGCAAATTTTTTATTAAAAGTGTTGAAGGATCACTTGTATATACATGTATGAATAGATACATGTGTTAAATGGTCACTTGTAAATGCATATATGAATAGATACATGTAGGTTCATTAGTTCGTAATTAATTAGGTACATGATAAAATGAATGGTATTGGGGAATGTCCCAAATTACCTATATATATGTATGTTGGCATTGGTGGAAGAGGTAGAAAATCAATTAAGTATTCCTTCATAGTTATACAACTCTCTTGTCCCAAAAAATTCTACTAAATTTCTCTGTTGTCACCAACAACGGGTATCAGAGCGATCTTGCAGCAGCAAGAATGATAGTAGAAAGACAAGTTGATAACTATGTTCAGCCCGCCATTCCGAGATTAGATGGTCACTATGATCATTGGGCGATGTTGATGGAAAATTTCCTCAGATCAAAGGAGTTCTTTGATATGATGGAGACGTGTAGAGCCAAATGAAGGCAAGGTACTCTTAGCTATTCAACAGCAACGGTTGGCAGCATCGAAGTTGAAGGACCTGAAGGTCAAGAATTACTTATTCCAGTCCATTGATCGGACTATATTGGAAACGATGCTTCAAAAGAAGACATCCAAGGAAATTGGGGATTCAATGAGGAGGAAGTATCAAGGCTCAACGAGAGTAAATCATGCTCAATTTCAAGCAGTTAGAAGAGACTTTGAAAATTTTCAAATGCAAAAGGGAGGAACGGTGAATGATTATATTGGCAAGGGTATGAGTCTTGCAAGTAAAATGAGGATACATGGTGATTCAATCACGGATGTTGTAGTTGTAGAAAAGATTTTGCGATCTCTAACTCCAAAGTTCGCTTATATTATATGTTCTATTGAAGAAGCAAACAATGTCGAAGAGATGCAAATAGATGAAAAGCTCCTTGCTAGTGCATGAGCAAAAGCTTAATCGCACAAGTGCAATAGAGGAGATGAAAGCC
Source organism: Cucurbita pepo subsp. pepo (assembly GCF_057944985.1). NCBI lineage: Eukaryota > Viridiplantae > Streptophyta > Magnoliopsida > Cucurbitales > Cucurbitaceae > Cucurbita > Cucurbita pepo. The sequence goes on along the minus strand of NC_141799.1, from coordinate 11,145,712 downwards.
TTAAAGGTATCCACACCAGGTGAAGCTTCAAGCTCCAGAGGTAGAGGGCAAAGAAGGGGCAGAGGTCATGGAAGAGGCGGTCGAGAAAAAAATGGATATGTTGGCAGGTCAGCAGATCTAGTCAGAGACGATTATGACAACAAAGGTAAGAGACATTTTGACAAGTCTAAGGTGGAATGCTACAGATGTGGACGCCCTGGACATTACAAGAATGAATGTTATACCAGGCTCAAAAAGGAGAAAAGAGATCAAGCCAACTTTGCGGAGTAAAGATAAGAAGAAACATTGTTAATGTCATTCCATGCAATGAAGGTTGCAGATCAAGGAGTGTGGGTCGTAGACTCTGGATGCAGCAACCATATGATAGGTTGTAAGGAATTCTTCTCCACTCTAGATGAAAATTTTTGTACTCCTGTTTGTCTTGGCAACAATGCAAAAGTCCAAGTGATCGAAAAGGAACAGTAGATATCAAGACTAGAAGTAGAGTCAATTTCTAATGTATTTTACATTTCTGATCTGAAGGTCAACTTGCTTAGTATCGGTCAATTGCAAGAAAAGGGGTATGTGATCACATTTCAAAAAAATGTGAGATTTGTGACTCCAGAAGAGGATCGATTGCTAAGATACAGATGATCACCCATCGCTTATATCCATTGAAGTGAAATATCGTTGCCAGAAGTTTGATGGAGAGAGAAAAAAAGTAATTATGAATTTGTTTTGGTTTTAAATTCGGTGAAAAAGTCATTACTCAATTTAAGAGAGAAATGTCTTATGGAGAGAGAAGAGTGATGGGCCAGTTATGGCTAAACTTAGCTAAGAAAAACTAAGAGAAGAGAGGCCGGTATGGCTAAACTTAGCTAGGAAAAACTATAAGGAGAGAGAGAAAACAACAAGCGAGAACAAGAAAGAACAACAGAGAGATGCACAGCAAACTTGTCTGAGTTAGTGTGTAATACAAAAAACTTTCGGAGAACTTCTTTTTCTCCTTGTCTCTCCCCTTTCGACACTCCCTTTAAAGTTCCGTGAGAGTTATCTAAACGAGTTAGATTCAGAGCGAGCGTTTTTTTCTCTCAAGTTGGTATCGGAGTAGCTTTATTTTTCTACAAATTGGTATCCGAGCAATTTATTTTCTACAAATTGGTATCAGAGCTGATGGCGAACATGATGGGACAAATGCCGCTACCACGATTGACGAAGACGAACTACGAGAATTGGAGCATCCAAATGAAAGCTCTTCTTGATTTGCAAGACGAAGACGGTTTCGAAGAACCGATTGATACCATGGGTTATACGGTGGCGTAAAACAAGGCGCTAAAGGAATTACGGTCAAAGGATAAAGCAGCATTATACATGTTGTTCCGGGCTGTTGACAAGTCGGGCTTTGAGAAGATTGCAAGGGCAACTACTTCACAAGTCGGGCTTTGAGAAGATTGCAAGGGCAACTACTTCAAAAGAAGCATGGGACACTCTAGAAAAGATGTTCAAAGGAACCGACCGAGTCAAACAAGTGCGTCTCCAGACTCTACGTAGCAAGTTGAAGAGCATGAAGATGAAGGAGTCAGAAAATGTATCTGACTATATTACACGTGTACAGACCGTGGCGAATCAGCTAAATTGAAATGGAGAAATGTTACCCGAGACGCAGGTTGTGGAGAAAATCTTGAGGTCATTAACAGACAACTTCGAGAATGTCGTGTGTGCCATAGAAGAGTCGAAGGACCTAGCGAAGTTCACAGTCGATGAGCTTGCCGGTTCTCTCGAGGCACACGAGCAACGCAAGAAAAAGGAGGAGGAGCCGTTCGATCAAGCGCTTCAGACGAAGGCATCAATAAAGGATGGAAAAATACTCTACTCACAGAATTTTCGAGGTAGAGATAGTGGAAGCCGCGGGAATGGTCGAGCTGCTCGAGGCAATAGTCACGAAGAAAGCTACCATGAGAAGAGACTGTCGAGCCAAGCAAATTGGCGTGGAAGAGGACGCAATCAAGAGTGCGGTCAAGGATACAATTTCAACGTCCAGTGCTATAAATGTCAGAAATATGACCACTATGCAAATAATTGTAACTCCGACAGATGTTACAATTGCGGCAGAATGGGTCACTATGCGAGAGATTGTCGAACCAAAGAGAAGGTGGAAGAATCCATCAACCTAGCCTTGGATGACATAACAGATGGAGGCATCCTCTTGATGGCCCAAAACGAAGAGACAAACACAAAAGGAGACGGCGATGCGAAGACAATGGCGATAGTCGTGAGGTAGTGGAAGTTGTTAGAAATGAAGTGATACGCAGTGGATTTGGCGAAATCGCGATATCGGAGATGATAAAATCGAAGAAGGGTGAACAACCGAATAACAGAGAGCCTGAGCTCGAAGAGAGAGAGCTCCAATGGCGGGAAAGAGAATTTGAGGAAGAAAGAAGAAAGAGAATGGAATGGAGAGAAAGGATGGCAGAAATGTAGATTGAACATGAGAAACAGATGGTTCAAATGCAAGCTGCAATCCCTTCAAATTCCCTTGAAAATCCCAAAACAATGACGAAGAAGAAACCCATGCGACCAGCGAACAAGCCAATGAAACTGCCAGATCATGAGGAGAAGAACAGAGATTCAGAGCAACAACTCATAACTATCGTGGATAAATCTGTGGAGAAGTCTTAGTTGCAGATGTTGAAATCGCTGAACGAGCATTTTTTAAGGAAACACACGAGAAGAGAAAGGAGTTTGGAGCTCTGGTTCAGGCTAAAGAGGGTTTGGAGATCCACTTGAAGAAGAATGTCGACGATAAGAAATAAAGTCAAATGGATGAAGTGGGAGATAGGATTTGTAGGTTAGTTGAGAGTGAGAGATTGAAGAATGGGAAGATTGGGAGATTAAAAGATGAGAATAATGGGCTTGTGTTGAAAGTTGAGGAAGAAAGGGAGAAATGGACGAAGGTTTGTTACGAGAGGGATGGAATTAAGGCTAATTCTGATGGATTGTTCGAGGAAATAGGAGATTTGAGAAAGAAAATGATTGAAATGGAGAAGAATGAGAAAAGAGCTTTGGAAGAGACAGAGGACTTGAAGGTGAAATGCAAGAAGTTGTCAACTAAAAGGATGGAGAGTGAAATTATGAATCGGAATCTGTTGAAAGAGAAGAAATTTGTTAAGAGGTTATTGGATGAATCTGGTAAGGTTTTTGAAGATTTGGCGGCCCACTCAGATTCGAAATTGAAGGAGAAAGATGTAGAGATGTTAACTCAACAGAGAGATTTAGTTGATGTGAATCTGAATCGAGTCCAACAGGAGGCAGTGAGTTTACGACGCACAATTGAGATAATCACTTGTGATAAAGGTGAAATGGATGAAGCAAAAATGAAAGTGGAAAATGTCGTTGTGGACTTGCGAAGGGAATTGAGTAAAGTGAACGAAGCTATGACATCTGAGTCCAGCGTGGCTGAGAACGGGAGAAATAAAGAGTCGGTGCCTCAGATGGGCTGTTCTCGAGAAAATTCAAATGAAGTCTCACCAGAGAAGGACAACCTTAGTTTACCGATCGAGAACAAGAAGAGAAAGTTGAAGAGACCACGACTGAGCTCGAGAAAACGAAAACGGCACTGGTGGAACCATCGAATAGAACATTTAAGTTTATGGGGGAGTTTTGTTCGAGAAATAAACTTAAATGTAGGAGAGAGAAAAAAAATAATTATGAATTTGTTTTGGTTTTATATTCCGTCAAAAAGTCCGAGAGAAAAGTGATGGGGCTAAACTTAGCCTCTATAAAAACTATAGAAAGGGCTTTACTAAATGTCAGAGATAAGAGAACAAGTGAGAACAAGAAATAACCACAGAGAGCAGCACAGCAAACTTGTCTGAGTTGGTGTGTAATACAAAAAAAACCTTTTGAAAACTTATTTGTCTCCTTGTCTCTCCCCTTTCGACACCCCCTTTAAAGTTTCATGAGAGTTATCTAAACGAGTTAGATTCAGAGCAAGCGTTTTTTCTCTCAAGTTGGTATCGGAGCGGCTTTATTTTTCTACAAATTAGTATCAGAACAATTTATTTTCGACAAGAAGATACCAAATTGGCTTTGGCATTTTAGGTATTGTCATCTACACTTTTAAAGGGTTAAAGATGTTGTCTTCAAAGAAATGGTGATTGGGTTGCCAGACATCACTCCTCCAACAGAGATTTGTGAGAGCTGTGGTAGCAAAGCATAAAAGAAATTCTTTTCTATCTGGAGAATCGAGAAGAGCTTAAGCAATTTTGGAGTTGGTGCATTAAAACATATGTGGTCCAGTCTCTCCAGCATCAAATGGTAACAATAAATATTTCATGACCCTTATTGATGATTTTAGTAGAAAAATATGGACTTATTTCTTGCGCTTCAAAAAATTAGAAGCCTTTGATTGCTTCAAGAAATTTTGTGCTACTATGAAGACGGAAACAGGAAGAAGAGTCAAAGCTTTAAGAACTGACAAAGGTGGAAAGTTCTGCTCGAACGAGTTTATTAAGTTTTGTGAAGAGAAAGGCATAAGGAGGCAGTTGACAGCAGCATATACACCACAACAAAATGGTGTGACCGAAAGGAAGAACAGGATCATTCTCAACATGGTTCGAAATTTACTAAATAAAAGAGAAATTCCAAAAGAATTCTGGCCAGAAGCTATTGTATGGTCTGTTCACATTCTCAACCTAAGCCCTACTTTCTCTGTTAGAGATATGACTCCACAAGAAGCATGGAGCGGAAGGAAACCTGCAGTAGACCACTTTAGAATATTTGGGTGCATAGCATATGCACACGTTCCTGACGAGAAAAGGAAGAAACTTGAGGACAAGAGTTTGAAATGTGTGTTCCTTAGAGTAAGCGAGACTTCTAAGGCGTACAAGCTCTATGATCCTTTGACAAAGAAGGTGGTGGTACGCCACAATGTAATCTTTGACAAAAAAAGAAGACTTGGACATGGGAAGAAAAGATCACTGTGAATCAGCAGATTCCTCTAGATCTTGGAGAAGAAAAAGCCACTATTCAGCCTCACTATGAGCCTGGAGAGAGCTCATCACAAGCTCAACAAGACGATCCAGTAGAAGAAGAAGATCACGATCACAGTCAAAGAAATCCAAGAACAAGAACGAGACCAACTTGGATGATTGATTATGAGATGGACTATGACTCAAGTGATAGTGCTTGCATTCTTTGCCTCCTTTATGGATAGTGATCCAATTTTCTATGAAGAAGCTATAAAGGAGAAGAAATGGAGAGAAGCCATGGACAGTGAAATCAAATCCATAGAGGAGAATAAGATTTGTAGGCAGAAAACAATTGGAATAAAATGAGTTTTCAAAACCAAGTTGAATGAACATGGTGAGGTGGATAAGTACAAGGCATGACTAGTTGCAAAAGGATACAAGTAGAAGTATGGAGTTGATTATAAAGAGGTATTTGCGCCAGTAGCACATCAAGATACTATAAGGCTTATAATTTCTATTGCAGCACAGAAATCATGACCTATTTATCAACTTAATGTGAAATCAATTTTCTTACATGGAGAGTTTCAAGAAAAGGTATATGTGGAGCAACCAGAAGGTTTTGTTCAAAAAGATAAAGAGGAAAAAGTGTACAGGTTGAAGAAAGCTTTGTACAGTCTGAAGCAAGCTCCGAGAGCATGGTACAATCGCATTGATTCTCATTTTGAAAAGATGGGATTCACTAAATGCCCATGAACATACGTTGTATGTGAAAACCGAAAAGGGAGGTAACATTCTCATTATTTGCTTATATTTTGATGATTTAATATTTACCGTCAATAATGAAGAAATGTTTGAACTTTTTAAGAAGAGCATGATGAAGAAATGTTTGAACTTTTTAAGAAGAGCATGATGAAGAAATTTGAAATGACATATCTTGGTTTGATGATATAGGTTGAAGAAAGCTTTGTACAGTCTGAAGCAAGCTCCGAGAGCATGGTACAATCGCATTGATTCTCATTTTGAAAAGATGGGATTCACTAAATGCCCATGAACATACGTTGTATGTGAAAACCGAAAAGGGAGGTAACATTCTCATTATTTGCTTATATTTTGATGATTTAATATTTACCGTCAATAATGAAGAAATGTTTGAACTTTTTAAGAAGAGCATGATGAAGAAATTTGAAATGACATATCTTGGTTTGATGATATAGGTTGAAGAAAGCTTTGTACAGTCTGAAGCAAGCTCCGAGAGCATGGTACAATCGCATTGATTCTCATTTTGAAAAGATGGGATTCACTAAATGCCCATGAACATACGTTGTATGTGAAAATCGAAAGGGGAGGTAACATTCTCATTATTTGCTTATATTTTGATGATTTAATATTTACCGTCAATAATGAAGAAATGTTTGAACTTTTTAAGAAGAGCATGATGAAGAAATTTGAAATGACATCTTGGTTTGATGATATATTTTCTTGGGGTAGAAGTTACTCAAACTGTAACTTTATCTGTCAGAAGAAATATGCTCAAGAGTTGCTTGAAAATTTTAAAATGGATGAGCGCACATTTGGAACTCCATCAGAATTGGGTTTGAAGTTACACAAGGATATTGAAGTGCGAGAGATTGATAATAGATACTTAACTTCAACAAGACCAAACATCATGTATGCGGTTAGTATGATAAGTCACTATATGAAGCATCCAACGGAAAAACATCTCAATGCAGCAAGAAAGATACTTCGTTATGTGAGAGGAAATTTTGATTTGGGAGTATTCTACCAGAAATGAGATGATTTGAAGATGGTTGGCTATATAGATAACAACTGCATGTGATATAGATGATCATAAAAGTACTTCAGGAAGCATTTTCATGATGAGTTGAGGAGCTATTTGCTGGTCTTCAAACAAGCAACCTATTGTAACACTCTCAACTATAGAAGCAGAGTTTGTGGCAGCAGCAGCATGGTCGTGCCAAGCAATTTGGTTAAGAAAGATGCTTGAAATTCTTAATCAGAAGAAACCAGGTATGATAGTTATATACTGTGATAATATGTCGACTATTAAGTTGTCTAAAAATCCTATGTTGCATGGAAGGAGTAAGCACATCGATGTTCGATTTCATTTTCTACGTGATTTGTGTAAAGAAGGCACTATTGAACTCAATTTTTGCCGAAGTGATGAACAAATCGTAGACCTATTCACAAAGTCCTTGAAACAACCATTGTTCGAGAAACTTAGAAGAAAGATGGGGATGTGCAGAATCCAAGATGTAGCTCAAGAAGATGAAGTGAAGTCCTAAACTGATTTATGTAGAATCAGTTGGAGGGAGGGTGTTGAAGGGTCACTTATAGATACATGTATGAGTAGATACATGTGTTGAAGGGTCACTTGTACATGTACAGATACATGTATAAGTACATGTATGAATAGATACATGTAGGTTCATTAGTCCATAATTAATTAGGTACATGACTCTGGGATAATGAATAGTATCGGGAAATGTCCCAAATTACCTATATGTATATGTATATGTATGTTGGCATTGGTGGAAGAGGTAGAAAATCAATTAAGCATTCCTTCGTAGTTATACAAAGTTCTCTTCTCTCAAAGAATTCTACCAAATTTTTCTGCTGTCACCAACAAAGAGTTTCAACCGTGTACTTTCTTGAGTTGTTTCAGTTATTGCTTTGTACTCCTTTTCAGTGGTTGATAATAATACTGCTGGTTATGTTTTGCTGCACCAAGAAATTGTCTCGAACCGAACTTAAACACAAACCAATGGTTGATCTTCGAGTATCGTTGTCTCCTACATAGTTAACATCACAGCATCCAACTAACTTGCACGCTTCTTTTGTACAAAAAATTGCACTCAGTTGTACCTTTGATGTATCTCAAGATCCTTTGAGCTTTATTATCAAATCTTCTTGGTTGGTTCATGTAGATCTCCCGGTCAAACTCTCTATATAAGAAATCATTCTTCACATCCATCTACCATAATTTCCAATTTTTACTTGCCTCAAGTGCTAGCAAGACACGTACAGTAGTGATTTTCACTACTAGATTAAACATTTCATCATAATCTAATCTATAATGTTGAGAGAACCTTCCAACTACAAGTCGACCCTTATATTTCTCAATTGATTCAGCCTAGGAATGCTTTATTTTGTAAACCCACTTGCAAGAGATGAGTTTGAGATCTTCAATTTCATCCTCAATCGCCTTCTGCCAAGTTGAGTTTTGTGATGCTTCTTCATACGTCTCTAGCTTTTTTAACTCCATCTTTTATAATTACTACAATGACATACTTAGGATTTGTCTTTTGAATTCTTTTTTACAATTTATGTTGTTGATGTGTTGTTTTCTTTTCATCGGGTTCGTTTGGTTGAGCCACTTCTTACTCACCAACATCAATGTCACTTGGATCTTCAAAACATCAACATTCGACCAAATATGTGTAATTTGCTCCTAGTCTTCTATGATAGATTTTTTTTAACGTTGTTCAAGTTTGGTTACGCTTTCTTCTTTGAAGACCACCACATTTCCGTTGCACCATTCTGATCTCCAATCATGTGTTTGAGTATTCTTAATCAACGATCCAGTCATTCTCATGATCAGTATACCCTCCTATCATCGTCATGCGTGCTAGCTCGTCTTTCTCTAAAGCACATAGTACCTCTACATTCCACTCATCCTCTATCTTCTTTTCAGAGGTTACTGCATTGCCTTTGACAGACTTTTTCTTAGACCAACAATCTTTTAACATGTGACTCTTCTTTCTTGCAATTGTAGCAAATGTCTTCAAATCGCTTCCCTTGAGAATTTTTGTTGTCGTTCTTCTAAGTTCTCCTAAGCTGTGTAGTTCCTCGGTGACTTCTTCCTTTGTCACCATTTTTGTATCCATGCGACTTATTATTGTTCCAAATTTTACTTGTTTAGAGTGCTTCTTCTTCACTTTTTAGCGTGATGCCTCCCATTTGCTTAGTCATGACTTCTTGACAAGCTAGCAAATTTTCGAACTCCACAAGTGATGGTTGAGTGGGTCATCCTTGCACAACAGTAATGAAACTTCTATATTTTGATTGCAATCCAGGGATGATGATCCATTTCATTCAAGCTACTCCAATGACGGACTTCAGATCTAGTTTAATAATCTCCCAACAGATCAACTTAACTTTGTGGAAGTACTGAGCAATTGTTATGTTGCTTTGTGAGATTGATAAACAGCTCGTTCTCCAAAAGTTGTAATCTTGTATCGTTCTTCTGTGAGAAAAGCATCATGACATTTTTATCTTTTTTTATAAAAGAACTTGAAAAAAAAAAAAAAAAAAAGGTTTGACTTGTGTAGGAGGTCTTCATTTGAGGTCCCAGTGAGACCAAAGTAGAAGTCAGAGTATAGAAATGGTCAAACCTTTGACTTTCCATTTACCAATTTTATTGAAAAAAGGGCATGTCATGTAAAAATGCACGTTTATAATTAGGGGATTATTTTATGTTGAATATGAAGTTGTCTACTGGACTCCAAATTCAAAGGAGACTTTTCGGCAAATAGTCTTCAGACGACTTTTATACAACATTTGGTCAATACAAAAATTTAAAATGATTTGACTTAGACTTGGTGAGGGATGCACAACACGGGTTGAGCTAGATTGTTAAAAATTTTGGGTCGGTTGGATTAGTGACTCGAACAACTCGAACAGAGCCCACAACCCAACTCAACTCAACCTTCTACTTTTGGGTTGAGCTAGATTGAATAGTCCAGTTATTTTTTTAAATTATTTTAAAAAATCATTCTACCTTACATGTTACATGAATAACAACCAAGTCAGGTCTAAGATCTGCATCTATGAATTGAATTCATTGGAGCATCAACCAAGTTTCCTCTCTTCTTTTGAAGAGTTGCAAGCAAGAATATAATCCATTTTGTGTCATGGGGTGTTTAGAGCTTCAATCAACGATACGCCTTCTAATGAGATGTAGATCCATGTGCGAAAAATGTGTTATTTCGTCAGAGAATGATGCGTCTTACATAAAATAAGAAATTAGTAAAAAAAAATAGAGGAACGAGACAAACATCGACACGTGAGGAGAGGCTAGCACAGGTAAGCTCACATAAAGATTTGAGCCCATATGTCGTACTCTATCGTTGGCATGGATGACATCAATTCATTGGCATAATTGAGAATGCTCACATCGGGATATAACCCACTTGTCTCATCTGATCATTAGCTCCTTTAACATCACTTTGATGACATCGTTCCTAAGCAACGATAATGTAGAACGACACCCTTCTCTCAGTTATCTTAATTACAAACTTGGCCATTAGCTACTTTCTCTCTTTAGGATATAGGGTTGTATACATAGTATTTTTTTACACACCGTTCACAATGCATACATGAACCCACTAGTTGGACTCATTAACATACCCCTACAAGTAACTCATTATTTTTAAATGGAAGATGAAATAGACGCGAATTTCAAATTAAATAAGAATAATAATAATAATAATAATAAATGGAAGAATATGGGTTTTGGGCGGGTCGTGGTATACTTTAAACCCGAAACCGATGGGCAATACCCGCCCCATGTGAAGAGCAAGAGGGTAACGGTAACCCTACCCACCATCTTCCTTCCTTGCTCGCCATTGCTGCCACCGTCGTTCTCCGAGTACGCCGCCGTACAGTTCCGGCTTTTCTCCTCAATTCGCACCATTTCCGACCGTTTTTTGTTGCTTTCCGTCGCCGTTCGTTGTCCACGGCTGTCTATTGCTCTCTGCCGCACAACCATTGAGTTTTGTCTATTGCTTTCTGTTTAGGTGAGATTCTAAACTTGTTTGTTTTCTCTTTTTGTTGTCTTCTCGGGATGAGTTTAGAACACTAACTCATTTTTTCTCTTCTAGGAATTCGGATTAACAAGCATACACTATGAGCCAAATCATCTATATACCGGATAAGCCGCCAATTCCACCTGATCAACAACCCACTGGTAACCTAACTTTTTATTATGAGATCTTATTGTATGTTTCTTCTGAGAACTTTTTGTACTCTCTCAGACTTCGTCCCTTGTTTGTATCTCGCAGTTAATGTCTTTGCTGCGGTGGTTGAGCCCAAGTTAATCAACAATCTTGTAAGGTTAGCTTTTATGTTACTTATCAATGTTTACTGATTCAATCTGTTCTTCATGAGGTTTCTCATTTGTTCTTCTATGAAATAAGATGAAGTATTCCCATTGATGTCAATTTGAACTGAACCCATTTTTTTCCTTGAATTAAGTTGATGATAATTTTATAATCGATTCCTTACTTTTGAATGACCAAAATTTGTCTCCTCAGGTGCTTAAATAGGATATCGCCATTGGAAAATCTCCGCCATGTGAAGAGAGTTCAGAAGAAGCACCTTGAAGATGGTATGTAGATTTATTGCTGATATTTTGTTCCTTTCCTCAATGATTATTCCTATAAAGTTGTCTTTGTTTATTTTGCGTTTAATTTCTATTTTTAAATGTTCATCTCAAGTTTTCTTACACAAGCAATAAATAGAGACTGGAATTTCATGTTTATAAGTGTCTGTTAGATCAAAGAAATGATAATACTTCGATGCAGAGAACCAAGGGAGCCACTAAATGAGATGTTATTAGCATACTTCAAAATTTCATGCTCCAACGAATATCATTCAAACTGATCTTGTTTTTTTCTTTTTTCTTTTCTAATTTATTTTCATGATTACTTAAGTTTTTCTCTTCCATATTTGTTTTGGATAGTTAGTGATTTTCTATTAGCTTGCCACCATTTATTTTACTGCTAATGCAGGTTTGCAATAATCACATTCTTGGATACTTGTATATTTCTTAGCTACAAGGTTCTGTTAATCTATGCATTGAATTAAGTTGTTGATCATTAGGTTTTTACAGGAAAAACTCTAATAGCATTGATCCTATGTCTTGCAAGTGAAAACGACAGCAATTTGGATGCCATGCCTCTAGATGTACAAGAGCTCGTGACTTCATACCAGTTGAGTGCCTTTATCACAAAGGTGCGTCCTCCTATCAATTGAAATGTTCATTAATTAAATTATGTTTCATGATATAATTAAAGTACATCAATCAAAACCATTCAGTTCATCTGGAAACTAATATTCAATATCTTGATGTATAAATATTTCTATGTGCCCCTATTAACTCCTTTTAAGTACTTTTAGCTGTGGTGTCAGACCCTGGAAGGTACAGGATAATTTTTTATTCATGTTTGTTATTCAGTTGACTGCTGTTTGATCTCATCCTTCAAAATTTTGATCACATTGGTATTGAATTCTGTTTTTCTTAAGGGCACTTCATCTTTTGTAATCGGAGATATCCTATTTAATTCTCAAGGAATAGAGATATACTTGACCTTCTTTAGATTATGTGACCCAGGTTTGTAAGGAAGCAGCAACAACAAAAGAAGAATGGGAAGAGCAGTGCAAGCTTTGGCCAACATCATATCATCCACCCACATAGTAATTATTCTGACATTCTTTCTATTTTCTCAATTAAATGTTAGGTAGTTTTAATTCAGTTCCAATGGTTGTGCTACATCGTGATTGTGGTTGGTCTAGTTATGTTGACAGTGATAACTTGGTTTAAAGTCTTTTTCTTCTGGAAAAGATAAATATTCTACCAGCTGGAACTTACTTCCTCTATCATCTCTTTCTGAATGTCAGCAATATTGATGGTATCACCGGATTTAATGAAGAGGACACACAATCAGTTTTTGGCTTCATGCGACTAGCAGTAGAATTAGCACAGTCCAATAAATTGGTTAGTTAATGTGCTTTGGTTTTCCCTTTCTGGTATCCAATCCAAGATCAATTTGGATTTATGCTGCGTAGTTAGTACAATGAATTAGCTTTTGTTTTCTCATTTTGCATTTCTAATTTTATTATCAACTAAAGTTTTGGATTTTTTTTTTTTTTTTTTTTAATCTTTTATTTACCGGATTCCTTCAGATTTCTTAACTCTTTAGAATTTAGATACTAAGAGGCAATGTTTTATTTGAAAATTGTTGTGCCATGTTTCAACTCTTTTGAACAGAGCCAAATACTCACCCAAAAGATCAAACTAACCTAGCCCAACCTACTTAAACAATCTAAAGGCTTGATCCAGTCTGATGGAAGAAGAAAGATGACCATGTAGAGAAGCAGCTAGGAAAGGTAGCCTATAGACTCAAACGATTAGCTCGTTGAAAACTCACCCCGTATTCTATGTGAGTCAGTTGACTTCGACTAGACTAGCTACCGAAGGAAAGGGATGCAGTCTCTCCCTTGGTCTTTTGAGAGGAGAAGGCAGAGAAGAAAACGTATCTTTGCTTTACCTCTGAGTAAAATATAAGTTAGTGATTTTAGTTTTGGAATTTCGGAACTTCTACATTTAGTTGGTTTGAACAGTTTTCGAGTATCTTGTTATTTATGTGTTTGAGGAGTGAAGTAGAGAACTGTTTTCTCTTTTAGCCAGTTTATTTTCTTATCTGAAAAGACTATCTATTTAAGAAACAAGTACTCATCTCTCTTAAATATTACCATGCAGCAGGTAAGTAAGGGCTAGCTATGCTATTTGCCCCATGAATCCCTAATGTTATGTCTCGTTTTGGGAAGGGTGTTTATTGTTCTATTGAAATTTTGCAGGTAGTAAATGCTGCGGTGATTGTAGATCCTTCCGTTAAGCAAGTAATTGCAAGTGCTTGTGATCATCATATTTCCTCTGAGAATGCTTCCATGAGCAATGCCGGTGGGGAAATAGACTTTAGAAATCGGCTAGAATCTGTTGGTTCTCATCTTGATTCCAATGGAGCCACCATCCATGGAAATTTGCCCTCAAGTGCCTCTTTGAAAACATTGAAACAATCATGTTCTACTGTTTCGTGTTTGTATCCCTGGCAATGGACTGACCAACAGTTGCAACATTTATCAAACTCTTGTTGTTGGCACCCTCTAAGGCATGCTGCTATTGCAGCTATTGAATCTTCTGCTGCACGGGATCGTCGTTTATTCCCAACTTCTGGAACCATTGGTGATAAATCAGTTGAAACAGATGATATCGGCCCTCACTGCAACCTAGCAAAAAGACAGAAGACGAATCTCGAAAATGTAAGCTATGTATGTTATTGAGTGAAAACTTTTTTGAATCAATTATAAAGATGTTTCTCTTCAAAAAAATGAAAGTTATAAAGAAGAGATTACTATCTAACATCCTTACATAATATTAAGAAATGTCAAAGCCAAGATTTTGTGTTGCTAAGCTCCATCTTTTAGTAACGTACTTTTCTCAGGAAATGCAGCATACTTGTATATATCTTTGTCCTTTTATTTGCATTGATTTATTAATATATAGTTATGTTGTGTTGCACAGGCCAAAAGCGAGGAGAAGGAAGGTACTGATATTGAAGGCATATGTTCAAAATCAGGCAGGCCTTATCTATGCACTGGTTATGACATTTATCTTGTGTGGGAGCCATGTATTATGTAAGTTCACAAAATGGATCCTTACTCTCCTCTTTTCACCTAACCATTGTCTATGATCTGATCTGTGTGGCTACGCATTTTACAACATCCACCCCACCCTTAGAGTTAGTTGTAGGAAGTATATTTTTTAGGCTAAAACTGCATAATGTTCCTTCTCTAGTTTGTTTTTAATTTTGCTATAATGATTCTAGAAGGTTTCAGTACTGCCTCAAAGATTACGGCCAGTTTAGTATTTGGAATCGGTTCAGAATTGACATTTGAAGTTCTTAAGATTATTGTTTTTGCAGTGCTTAAAAAGTCATACTAGTTAAAGGGCATTTAGAATAATTTATCGTCCCGAATTTTGTTTAAACTACAAGTAGAATAAAAAACGCTAAATTAAAATCGACCGGGTGGTGCCCTATAATGTTAGGACCATACTCTTATGGATTCAACTTTTTTCTACTACAACAATCTAATCATTTGGCTTATTTCTTGTGATATTTCCTTTCTTGGTTGTTAAAGGTGTGCGATGGCGCTTGTTCATCAACGAGTTAGGCGCGTGTTTTATGCGTTCCCAAATCCTAATGACGGGGCATTGGGCAGTGTTCATAGACTACAGGGTGAAAAGAGCTTAAACCATCACTATGCTGTTTTTAGAGTTGCATTACATGAAGATGTACTATAATGGCTGCCTCCATCTCCCTAACAGTGAAGATTCCTCAATTCTATTGCAGAGGGAGTTGGGAATATGACTAATTCAGGTTTTGTTGTGTTTTTATTGTCGATCTAATCCATTGATTTTCTTGGTGAACCATAGTTTTTGTACTCAATGATTGCTAATGTCCCATTTCTTCAAATCAAATATGACACCATTGTTCATTATTATTATTATTACCTTTTGCACTATGAGACTCTAATAGTGAGTTTTTTTTTGTTACTTTATTCTAAACCTAACAGTTCACAAAACTTCCATCATTTCTACTCAAAGCTCCATAGTAGAGAAGTTTCATATCAAAGAAGATGAATTGTCATTATGTGTCCATATATAACCTCAAGCTCAAGTCCATTATTACTAGATATTGTTCTCATCGAATTTTTTTTTTTTTTTTTTTTTTTTTGGACTTCCCTTCAAATTTTAAAATGCATTTGCTAGTGAGAGGTTTCCACACCTCCATACCCTTACAAGAAAATTCACCCCCTTTAGGGGCCTAACGTTCTCATCTATTGCTAGCAGATAATGTCTTTTTTCCTTTTAAGTTTTTCCTCAAAGTTTTAAAATGTGTATGCAAGATAGAGAGGTTTTCACACTTTTGCAAGGAATGATTCCCTCTCCAACCGATCTGTGATCTTACACCAAAAATCTTAATTCTTCCACACAGAACTTGCCAACAAGAAATTTAAATAAATATATATATATATATATATATATATATATATATATATATATATATATATATATATATATATATATATATATATATACTAGTAGTTCTGTTACTTTTCGTCGAAATTTTAAACTCGCTATCATACCCATTTAAACTAACAAAATTGTGAAATATGAACTCTATTTTTCCAATAAATTCTTGTTTTCATCATTTACCAAACATATCTTTTAAAACGGTTCAAATCAACGTCATAGACTTAAACATTTCATAATAAAATAGTTAATCATTTACCAAACATATCTTTTAAAACGTTTCAAATCAATGTCATAGACTTAAACATTCATAATAAAATCGTTAAGCAATACTGCAGAAAATAAATAACGTGAAATTTAAATAAAACAAGGAAAAAAATTAAATAATGTCGTGATCTAACTTAGGAGCTACAAACAACATGAATGTATCTACCCTAGTTTCAGTCTTATGGCCATTATTATGACGTGGTCGTCCGTCAGAGATGTCTTACCTTTAATTGAAAATTTAGAAGAGCACGTGACTTAAATATTTTAAGAAATATTTAATAAGTAACCCCATAACTAGAGTTAGGAAAAACAATTGCATACACTCATATTTGAGACCTATCGTTTCATAAAAAACATGACCTTCGTCTAATCTTCTAGTCCGGGTAGAATTGGATGTGTAGTATTTCTCTACACATAGCCCATGTACATGCACGTGGACCTCATGCAAGCACGTATTCTATGAAATTTAGGTTGCATGTTTAAAATCATTCAAATTTTTAAAAAAAAAAAATTCTAAGAAGAATTTGAACCCTTTAGTTTTTGTAAATTTGAGTATTTTCTTTTCAATTTACTCTTAGTTCAAAATCATAAGCTTTTGAATTAAATTTTTCTAAAAAACTGATTAAATTTTTAGAATAATAGTTCTCCCAACAAACCAATTATGCCCGAGTCAAAATTTTAATAATATTTTTAGGTTAGGGCATTAATTGATAATCTTAATATAAGTAGGGATTTGTTTAGACAAACATTAAAGATAAAATTGGAAAGTAGATGAAAATATACATGTACCCAAACAGGAACAAATATGCGTTATAATTGATTGGCACCAAACTTCTTTGAATGGAAGTTGTGTGAATTCTACTTTTTGCTACACTAGTTAAGGCTATCATATATGTTTTATGAACTTTAAACCTCCTCTCTCACATTTAATACCATCTTAAATTTGGTCTTAACTAGCTATTCAAATTACTTATAACATACATAACATACATACCATATATATATATATATATATAAGCCTATATCACTAAATCTTTCAACCACACACACACATGTATATATAAGCCTTTACAAAGTTTTATAAATGGTCAGATTCCAGAATATAATAAGCTGTGCTGCGACCCGAATTAGATTAAATCAACTCAATAGATTCATAATGCATTGGAGTATTGAGGAAAACAAAGTGGTTCAAAGTGATGCAGAAAACTGTGGCAACTAAAACCAAATAGGTTAAACGCTAATTCTCATGACAAAAAACCAATAATAATAACAGACAAGTTTTCTAATTCAAAGTACTTTAAAGCAAAACTTCTAAAAAGATGAAATATTCTCTCTGATAGATAAAAGATATAGATATTGAGGGCTAATCTCATTATTTCTCAGTCGATAACTCAATCCTCATCTTCTTCATCTCCATCTCCTCCAGCAGCCTTCTTTGCAGCTGCCTTCTGATTCCTTCTTTTCACCCTTCCAGGACGCCCGCCTCCAAACGGACTTGTAAGAGAGAAGTCTATGTGCTTCTGGGAATCGACCCTCACCATGAAAGAAGGGATGTTCACGACCTGCCTTCCAACCCTAAAGAAGACATGAGAAATGTGACAGATATTAACAAAAACTTCACATCCACAATAAAGGAAGAGTGTACTTACGAGTCAAATTACATCAAAAGCACTTTGAAATATACACAGGTGTTTAATCGAATTACATCAAAAGCACCTCGAAGTATACACACTTGCATAAAAGGTGTTTAATCGTATATCACAGTGATAATTCAACTCGACTTCTTTTAAACGTCATTCGAGCACTTGGGTAAAAAAAAAGTTGACAAATATTGCTCGCAAAGCATGCCTTTGGCTTTTTCCTCAGGCATTGCTATGTTATTCCTAAATATAATAATTTTGGGCAGGGAGAAATTTTTCTTGTAATAAACATGCCAGACTGTTTGCCTATGAAGACGCTACAAATCTTTCTTGTAATGTACACTTAGCCAAGCCAAAACTACCCAACAATAATGAACTTATTATTTTGCAAAGCAGCACAACAACTTTTAATCCTCTGAATACAAATATAGAAAGTTGACCATCTAGCACTAAGAATTTTGTACGACGATGTAAGAACAAATGAGAATAGCTCATGGAAGGAAAAAATGTTATTGGTATGCATAATCAGGAAAGATATTAGAGAGTATGAATAATGACTCTGTCACTCTACCTTATATGCTTTTGCCTGATGAGCACTCTAGCATGATGGATTGACTTTGCCATACCAGACTTGAATACGAGAGTTTGGAGACGACGCTCAAGGAAATTCTCCACAGTAAGGGCCAAGACATAATCGAGCTTGTTCTGACTCTCATCCAAAAGACCATACCTGTTCATCCTCCTAAGCAGAGCCTCTCCCTCAAAAATCCTACGCGGGTTCTTTTCATCAAGTGTTAAGAGCATCCGAGCATTGTTTCGGATTCGGCTCAATGCATATTGAACCCTCCACAACTCCCTCTTACAACGAAGCCCATATTCTCCAACCAACTTCAACTCTGCATCCAAACGCTCCTTCTCATAAGGACGTCGGGGTTTCTTGAAAGTCTTCCCATCTACATTTAGATAAAACCCAAAATACAATTATCTCCGCTTTCAGCAAAAACACCAAGAAGACGCATTACGTTTTATAAGTTGTCACATAAGATGAACTATATCATATACTAATCTCCACAAAATGCAGTGAACAAAACTATGAAAAAGAAAAAAGAAAAAGCTGAGATAAGATGGTCAAGCATCAAAACTCCTTTAAACCCAATGTCACCAATTCTACAACATGCGCAACGATCCAACAAGTGAAGCCAACATCAACAGCTCACAAAAAGAGTTCCAATATTCAAGTAAAACGAATTAAATCCTCAGAAATCTTCCAGCTACTAGATCAACAAAATTGCATAATGTATGCGAAACACAATCGGAGAACCCAATCGAAGAAACAACGAAAAGGAATCCAAACAGAAGTTCGAAAAAATTGATAATGAAAAAGAAAACATACACGACGGATCTTTGAAGAACAAATTAGATGAGAATGGATATGCATCGGAGTTTTCTACTTACAGTTCCTATAGAAAGAGACGTGCACCATGATCTCTTCTCTGCTACGTCTTCACTAACTCAATGGTCCAGAATGCAAAGGAGAGGAGAAGAGAGGCACCCCTGAAGCAAAAGAGGGTTAGAGAAGCGGCTAGGGTTTTTACACTATCGTTTTCATGTTTTCTTTTTTTTTTTTTTTTTTTTTTTTTTTTTTCTTAATAAATTAAAGTTGGGCCGTGGGTTGGGCCGTGGGTTGGGCTGCTAGAGTGAAAAGTTGGGCCTGAGATATTAATAACAATTAGAATTTTTTTTTTATTTTTTTTAAATTAAAAGATAAATATTTTATATACCGCTAATAATAAAGATATTTTATTTATTTTTGTTTTATTTATTTTATTTATTTTTTTTAATTTAGAACATTAATAAAAATTCCAAGGAGGAAGCATTGAGAAGCTACTTTGGGCATCTCACCATTGTGCATGCAACCTTTCAAGCCAATGAAATGCACACTTCGTGCAACGTTGCATATCGCTCGTCGATGTTGTGTTGGACGCTCAAAGTATCTCAATGCTTAAAACACTAGCCCTCTTTGTTCTATTCGAAGTGTCTAAATCTTTTATGAGTGCATCTCGACACTATAATGTCTTCCCTTGTATGAAAGGGCAGTATCTCGACGTTGCTGCTAACATCTCGATGTTGTTTATCACTATATAAAAACTTCATATTTTTACCGAATACATATCTTTATCATTTTTGGACGTTCATTTCTAGTCACCTAAAACAATCATATTTCTTTCATTTCTTTAAATATTGAAATAATCGTGTTTCAAAGTTTGGTCGTATCGTCATGATGAGTAGTTAAGTTTCATGCTTTCAATTAAGCCAGTTCACATTTACAGAGATATCATAACATAGATTGACAACCAATCCCCACATTATATGATAGGTTAGGACAAGTGAGAGTAATCTCGAAGTATCTCGCGTTTATTGATTAGGGTGAATCAGTCTACAATCGAAGTGGATACTTGTGATTGATGGTTAGGTTATGTGATGTCCCACATTGGTTGGGGAGGAGAACAAACCACCATTCTTAAGGGTGTCGAAACCTTCCCCTAGCAGACGCGTTTTAAAGTCTTGAGGAGAAGCCCGAAAGGGAAAGCCCAAAGAGGATAATATCTACTAGCGATGGATCTAGGCCGTTACAGGTTACCTTGTTGAGCGCCCGTAATCAATGTCATCAGGTAATTTTGTGAGGCCTCAATTTTTCTTCATTTATTGTCGAAATGCTTTAGTTAATATTATTTTCTTGCTTGTTATACATGTGTTTGTGATATGCAAATTAATTAGGCGAGATGGTTAATTAGGCTCTTGATCTTGACCTTGGCTACAAACTAATTAAGCATGATTGCTAATTAGGCCTTTGATGTTGACCTTGGCTACAAATTAATTAGGCAAGGTTGTTAATTAGGCTATGCTTATGAACATACAATATGCATGGGGTCTCTCTAAATCCATCATAAGGTTTTTTCTGACACAACCCTCTAGTCTCATCTCTTTGTTACTCGTGGATATTTATATTAATATCATTTTCATACTCTTATGGTTGTGTTCTATGTCGATCTACCTACATGATGCAATATGGCACTCATCACCATATAACATGCTTAATATAGAAAATATCATCATATTAAGGTAAACATCACGCAATCATCATACTCATCATATTGCCATAAAGTGCATCAAGCATATCAAGTACGTCATTCATCGAAATATATATACACTACGCACATCATCAAGTATCATAATTCACACATCATCATAACTCGTACATCATCATATACTAGTATACGACATCATACGATACAACTCATACATCATCATAACTTATACATCGTCAAATACTAACATACGGCATCATACGATACAGCTCACACATCACCATATACTAACATACGGCATCGTACGACACAGTTTATACATCATCATAACTCATACAATTTTTAGCCTATCCTATAGTAAGGTCACTTACTTGATTGGCCTTAGCCGAAGTATCCCTTAATTTAATTAACGTAAGCTCCCGTTCCTCGAGAGCTGCTCCAAAGGTTGTCAAGGGTCGCTTCTTATTACACAATTCGTCACCTTTCGTTAGTATTTCACATTTTAATTAATAATTCAACTAACAATGTGAAATACAGCTCTAGAACGGTTCCAGTAAAAATCAAATTCCACGTTTTCATTGTTTCTAAATTTTGTTGGATAATAAAACTTAAATTAAAAATATGTCAATATTATTTCATATTTAATCATTCCATCCAAATATTATTTATTATAATATTATATTCATTAGATGTAAATAAGAATAATTTCTCACATCTTCCATTTTTCTTCCTGTTTACCACTTTATTTCTCTATTCTCTGTATTTTTTTTTTCTACAAATGACTATGCAATTAATAGAAGCCATTTTTAATAGATTATGTTTTCCTTTCTTTTCTAAAAATGCTATGCAATTTATATTATTGTTATTTAATTCTATTTACCATACTTTTGGCCATTTTCAATAAAAAAAAAAATTCTAAAAATAATTATCAAATTAACCGAACCCATTTTCAATAGATTCTTACTTTTTTTTTAAAAAAATAATTGAAAGAGAATAAAAGAAAAGGCTTAATTTTCCTTTTTTTTCTGTCCTGTAAATCTCTCTTCAGTTAAATCTACATCCATCTAACATGGTTTTTTATATATTTTTTCAGTTTCTTTCTTTTCTCTTTTCAATCTTTCTTACTCTTTTTTTTAGGTCGTGTGATGTCCCACTTTGTATGGAGAGGAGAATAAAACAAGTGTAAAGGGTGTGGAAACCTTAAGAAACCTCGAGAAAAAACCCAAAAGGGAAAGCACAAATAGGACAATATATGCTAGCGGTAGACTTGGGTCTGGGCCGTTTTCTTGTGATTTCCCCAAGGATAGACACAAGGCGGTGTGCCAGTGAGAACGCTGGTCCTAAAGGGGTGGAATTAGTGGAGGTCCCATATCGATTGTCTTTTTTTTTTTTTTTTTTTTCTTTTTAGGATTTGGTTCAAGTTGCTTTCTTAAGCCTTTACACGAGGGAGTTGATTGTCCACTCTCTTTGAGATGAAAACTAGGTTCATTTTCTTTACTTTTCACGTTATTTGTGGGTGATCATCTTTATCTCACTAGTCTCCGTCTTAATTTCTAATCCTTTTTCTAACATTTTTGCTCATTCTCTAGCATGATGTATAGGTCCAAAACTAGGTTCATTTTCGTTACTTTTCACGTTCTTTGTGGGTGATCGTCTTTATCTCACTAGTCTTCGTCTTAATTTCAAATCCTTTTGCAAATAGGTCTCAAAAGCTAACTTTAAAGTTATGTTCATTGTTTTCAAATTAAGTTAAAAAAGAGCCGAAATAGGATTGTGTTAGGTTCGCACAATGCACGCCTCTCATGTGGTTGAGCATAGAGTCAACCTCAACGTCAGGCTAATGCCAAGCCCAAACTCACCTCTTCTCTTCCGTGTTCGGATCCTTTTCATATTAACTTTAAAAAATAGCATTACTGTCCTTAACCTTTATAAAAAAAATGTTTTAAAAAAATATTCTCCACTGTATATGGACAGAAACTATCTATTCAAGCCTTGGTTAATTTTTTTTTTTTTTTAGTTTAGGGATATTAATGTTATTTTAAAAATTAATTGGTATTTTTAAAATGTGTACTGAGCGTTCCATTCATATATTTAATTTAAAAAAGGTTTAAAAATATATTTTTATTAATTTAAGTTAAAAGTTTTAAAATAATTTTATTTTTGGACGGGGATCAAATTGGGAAAATGTATGCGACTCTAAAATGGTAATTTAACAAGTTGTATCCATGGTTGTTTGGATATAAAGTCTGACTATTATTAAATAAAAATAGGCCCCTCCTTCCTTCAAGAACATCTCCGCCTTTCTCTCTGTTCCAGATTTCCAGATTCACGAGAGAACGAAATGGAAAATGGCTGCAAAGAAGAAGCCGACAATGGAGCTTCATCAACTATGGTGGTTTGTCTTCATCCATCAATGGCTTTCTATTTTTTGGCAAATTTGAATTCAAACAAACATTCTCTGCTCACTCCCGAGCCAAGATTTCTCTTCTGATTTTGCAGGTCGATCCGGCCAAGCTTCCATCCTTGACCTGGCAACGCAAGCTCGATTTCACTGGAAACTCTCCAGAGTCGTTCTCTTTCACTCTCAACGACAAGTGGCATCTGGTCAGTATAATTTACTCATAAACTCTGTTGAATATTGCGATTTGACGCCATGAAATCGATTCCTCCTTTTCTTTAATTTTCTGATTTCAATCGTTTTTTGTTCCGTTTTATAGGGCCCCTTGGGCTACCGGTTATGGCGTCACGGCAAGGAAGAAGCCGCTAAAGGAAGAGTAATAGCAACTGCTTAAATTACTTCAGATCAATTCTGTGTTTCTGTTTCAGTATTGATCATTGATTTCTTCTTGTTTTCTGTTTTCATTTCATTTTCTCTCTCTACTGTATCTTCTATTTCTCTCTCCTCAGATTCCGCTTTATGATTTCTTTGCGTCTCCACCAATCACGTGCTACCACGGCGTATCGTTAGGTGGCATAGGGTAGGTTTCCTCCTCCGCTGCCGCACGCGGTTCGCCGACTGATCTTAACTGTTTCTGACATATGAAATCGTGATCGTTAAATTCAGTGCAGGAAGCATCGGCCGGAGTTACCGAGGAGAGTTTCAACGCTTTCAAATGTTCTATGGACCGAGTGAAGATGTACCAGTTTTAGCCAATCAATTCTCTGTATGTCAATCTCTATACGGTTCTTGTTTCATTATCCTCTATGTATTCGTTGAATTGTTTCATTATCTTCTTTGTATTCACTGAATTGCTTCATTATCTTCCTTGTATCGTTTGGTATTAGGCATTTGTTTCACGCCCAAATGGAAACAAATTCTCAACTGTATTATGCTCTGCCAGACCTCAAAAATCCAAGTAAGCTATCCACACAGTTTTTGAGTTTCTGAGTTTAATTAGCCACTTTGAATCTTTTGGGAGATTTAATTTACTTATTTATCTATTCATATTAATAATACTCACCCAACTTTTTAAACTAAATTAGCACCCAATTTTGACTACAAACAAAATTTTCAAATATCCAATTATAATTACTCAGCTTCCATATAAAAAAAAAATTATTATTTAAATTTTAAAGTTTCAAGAATATTCTAAAATTCTTAAATTTAAACGGTTAACATTAAATACTCACAAAATATTAAATCAATCCTAAACAACTTTTAACTTTATATAAAAAAAAACGTTTATTAACACCTCATAGATTATCTAGGGTCGTTTTAATTTCATTTTATAAAGTTTATGGGTATTTTTTAAAGGTTTTACTGTATCTTTGAATTTTTTTTAAATATTTTGAGGTACTTTGAAGTTTTTTTTTTTTTTTTTTTTTAAAAAAAAGTTTATATGAATTTCAATGAAGCTTTTAAAAATTTAATGATATTTTTTTAAATACTTTTTAAAGTTTTAAATTGAAGAGTATTTTTGAAATAAAATATTAACCGTTCTTATACAAAACTAACCCTAAGAGTATGAGTATTTTCTAGACAAAAAAAAAAGAGAAAGTTTAAAAGTATTTTTATTAATTTAGCTTAAATTTTAATTCGGTTACTTTTGCTAATTTATGATTAATTTTCCCTTATGCAAAATGTGAAAATATATTTACTTTCTCCTATAAAAATTATTATTATTATTTAATCAATTTTGATTAAAAAAATATATATAATAACTTCAAATTAAGGGTAGAAACTAATTTTAAAATTTATTAGAATTAAACATTTGAAAGTAGAAAATGAAACTCAGATATTATCCAATTTCAAAATACCTTAATCATGATAGGTTGGATTTAGTTATGAATGGTTTTGAGATTTGAAATGAATATTGCAGTATTATTTCCTCTATTTTTCACTTCGGAGGGTTTTTTTTTTCACCAGAGATGGAAAGAACGACGGCATAGAAGCATGGGATTGGAATTTGAGTGGAGAAAAAAGTACGTACCACGCTCTGTTTCCCAGGGCTTGGACAATCTACGATGGTATGGTTTTACTCCTAATCAGTAAAATCCTGTTTACATCATTTCAGTCAACCCCCTGTTTTTCTTCTCCTTCTTCTACATATATTTGTTACTTTTTTTTGGAACTAGGTGAACCCGACCCGGATCTTAAGATTGTTTGTCGTCAAATTTCGCCAATTATCCCTCACAATTACAAGGAGAGTAGTTTCCCCGTCTCCGTATTTACATTCAATGTATGACTCTTTAACTTATCATTTAAATTTGAATTAGATTGATCAATTAAATTTGAACTAGATCGTTACGATTAAATTATTATTTTTTAATAACGGTTGATTAAAAAATCTGTCTCTAACAAGATACATTCATGTGTAAAATGGATAGTGATATTATGATCATCTCCTTAAATAATTTCTTTTTTTTGAATAAATGAGTGAGAATATTTGTGTGTAAAATGGATAGTGATATTATGATCATCTCCTTAAATAATTTCTTTTTTTGAATAAATGAGTAGGAATATTTGTTTGTTTGTTTATATGGCAGCTTTCAAATAAAGGTCCGACTTCTGCAGAAGTAACTTTGCTGTTTACTTGGGCGGTAAGTGCTGTCAAATCCTTCGTATGCAAAATTTTATAGTTTTATATTTATACATTGGTAAGCCATTTTCTTACCAAATTTTGGAGCTTTGCTGTTTACCTTTTCAGAACTCTGTGGGCGGAAACTCTGGATTTACTGGTCATCACTTTAACTCGAAGATAGGGCAAGTTATTCTCATGCTTTTCTTGTTTGAAATCACTTTCTAGTAAAAACATTTTAAAACTTTGAGTGAAAGTTTGAAAGGAAAAATTCAAAGAGAACAATATATGCTAGTGGTGAACTTGGCCTTGAACTGTTACACATAAATTAGAGAAAAGAATGAGTGCCAACGAGTACGTTGGGCTTCGATGGAGTGAAAGGTAAGATCCTGGGCTCCAAACCACAATAGATTGTGAGATCAGATATTGATTGAATAGGAGAGATATTGATTGAATAGGAGATGAAGTATTGAGAGTAATATCTATTGAGAATTGTTGAGAGGGAGTCCACCCTAGCTAAGGTAGAAAATAGTCATGATTTGGAATATATCTATATTGGTATATAGGTATGAGTTCTATGAGATCTTACTCTCATTCAAAAGTTTTTTTTTTTAATTTAATTTAATTTTTATTTTTATTTTTATTTTACGGTAGAAAGCTTTCTCTATTTAGAAGCATTTATGACTAAATTTATTATGAAATTCATTCTCTAAAGTGTCAAAGCTGAATTTGTGAGCAGCGCAGAAGATGGAGCTCATGGAGTCCTTTTACACCACAAGTCAGTATTCTTTCATTCATTTAATCAATTTTCTTTTTGGTGGGTTTCAAATTTACCTCTTCAATCTTTGATTTAGAGATTAGAGAGATGTAAAACAAATATCAAATATTCTTTTTTTTTTTCTTTTTACTATAACAAATGTGCATTACGTCCAACAGAACCGCGAATGGGCGTCCAACAGTAACGTATGCTATTACAGCAGAGGCCACGGATGATGTTCACGTCTCAGTCTGTCCTCGCTTTGTAATATCTGGTGATTCCGAGGGCATTTCAGCAAAAGATATGTGGCAAGAAGTTAAAAATGTTAGATCTTTACCCTCCCTTTTGTTATCTCTCAACTATTTTTAAATTATTTGTTGATATGCTCTGTTGTGCTTTCACTAGTATCATATTCTTCTTTTATCCAACACCACAATAGCTTTAAAGTCAATTAATGCATTTAAAATTATGCTTATTTGGAAAACTATTTCCAAAAACAAAAAAAAGAATATTTTGCTTTCCAAAACAAAAGCTTTATTTTTTCTTAAAGTTCATTTCTTTATTTGCTATCACCGATCCTTCCTTTCCTTTAGAAAGATCTGAAGTCAAATAATTGTCGGTAGAGTGCTTACCACTCTTTCAATGCTTTAAAATAATGATTTTAAAAGATAAATCTAGAAACATCAACAAATCAACATATAATTTCTTTTCATTTCTAAAATGTTAAAAGCGATGTGTGTCGTATTATTTGTCTTTAAAAAAGATAATTCTTTGACATTTCTTAGAAGCCTCCCATATGCATCATTGATTCTTCATTCCAACAGAAGCCAAAAGGAACAGAGTGGAGGAATTGTCAACTTCACCTTTTATTTTATTTCAAAAAATTCATTACTTTAAATTTTGTCTTCATACAAGCACATAATAATTTGATATGAAATATTATTCCAGCATGGGTCATTTGACGAGCTTGGCAGTAGTGGGCCACATGAGGGGTCAAAACCAGGATCAAGTATCGGAGCAGCCATAGCAGCTAAAGTGACCATTCCTTCTTCATCTACTCGTACAGTCACCTTCTCGTTAGCATGGGACTGTCCAGAAGTTAAATTTGATGGAAAGACATACCACAGGTCACATCTTGACTCTACTCTTATCAAAGCTGATCAATTGAAAATCTGGATTTTAATTTTAAAAAAGTGTTAGCAATTAATACTCTTTGACAGACGGTATACTAACTTTTACGGAACGCTCGGAGAAGCAGCAAAGACAATTGCCCGTGATGCTATATTAGGTAAGTGTTTCTAAAATAGGGTTTGCTTAAAAAACAATAGTAATGTGTTGGTGATGTGGACTGATGATTGGTGAACTAAATATGGGGAAAAAAAAAAAAAAAAAAGAACATGGAAAATGGGAAGGCCAGATAGAAGCATGGCAAAGGCCAATAGTAGAAGACAAGAGGCTTCCTGAATGGTGAGTGGAGAGAATTGTATGAAACAAAACAAACAACTCATTGTCAAATTACGTCAGTAATAGCTGGTTTTCTTTGATAATGGTGTAGGTACCCTGTCACTCTCTTCAATGAGCTATACTTCCTAAATTCTGGTGGAACAATGTGGACAGGTACTCTCTCTCTCTCTCTCTCTCTCTCTCTCTCTCTCTCTTCTGTGTCTCTCTCTCTCTTAAGACTTGGAATATGATATAGTTTGGTTTCTTTGTGGGTCAAAATGGGTGCTATCATTTGGTTGGTTTTAAATATTTAAGCCTTTTTAATGTCCTCTTTCACCCACCCTATCTATCCATACTAATTCCCTACCCTTCTAAAACACATTAGATGTTTTTAAAGAATATAAAGTATGGATGTCAAAATCAAATGTCTAAAAATTTAGTCCATTGATTGACCACAAAACCTATGGCAATCAAAAAATCCCATGCCAAACCAACCCTCAATTTATGGATGGTTAAATAATAATAAGGTTAGAGTAATTTGTCATAGACATATTAAAATTTTAAATTACTTTTAAAAAATAAATTTGTTAAATTAAAAAATAATACTCATGAATTTCGTTTTTTAGATTAAAAAATGCCTCTAAACTTTTTAAATTTTAAATAAGAAACTTTCAAAAAATAAAAAATAAAAAATAATTTTATTCCTCAATCCCTAAAACTTTTCCATACTTCTCTTTTTAATCTGTCCTAAATATCAAAACTTTGAATTAAAAGATGTTTTGTCATTTCTTAATATTTCCATACATAAATATAAGAAATTTCAACATCCAAATAGAAAATATTAGGAAATATAAGAAATTTCAACATCCAAATAGTCAATTTATTTTAAGTTATATCGAGTTGGGCTTTCTCTTTCTTGCTTACCTTTAAGATTTTTAAAACATGTCCGATATTGAGAGATTTTCACAACCTACTTTATAAAGAATATTTTATTCTCCTTTCCAACTAATGTGGGATCTCACATCAGCTCTAGTTCAATTGAAAAGACCCATGTTCTACTACATAAGATTAGTTTATTACTTAAACAATGCATGGATATGTGAAATACATTATGAGAAATAGAAACAGAGGATGACAAATCTAACCAATATGCCACTGATCCAATCCTCTCCAAAGTTTCAAAACACTTAATGAAATGTGAGCTTAATTTGCATTCATGCTTAGACCTCAGAAAACCCTTCATCGACACTATCTCGAATTTCAAGTTTCTATACCTTATATCAACATAACTCTTCTATCAATTTTGAATTGTACACATTCTTGCCCTCACCTTATATACGACTTTTTTGGTAGCTTGGACCAACTCTAATTCTAATCATTCACTTTCACTCACCTTGTCCCAATACTTGCGGACTTACCAAACTTCCGTGAAGGCCTTGAATAATGTCAGTCAATTTAGAAACCTTCAAACAAACCTTCAACATTATCTTACCAAATCAAGAGAAACTAAAATTTTCAATCTTCGTAATGGGTCTAGGCCCACTACAAAATAATTCTACTTTACGGAGACCCATTAGACTACCTTCCTTAGAATTCAAGTGTTTAAGAGACCCAATCTTGTTTAACCCAAACTTATACTTAAAAGAACTTGGTATAAAGCTTACTATATAAGGGTGTCAAAAAGCTGGCTTATAAAGCTTTATCTTATTATCCTTTTAGCCTCAGTTAATATCCTTTTAGTCTCTAGTTCAACTCCTATGACTTATATAAGCCTCACAAACAACAGTTTAGGAATCTCTTTCAAGACTCGGTTATTGAAATTTCTGTAAGCCACGGAACATTAGTGAAAACATGTCTGAACAAAGATATCATAGTAAACTCGAAAAGAAAACTTAAAAAAAAAACTTTGTTCTTGGAAAAGATATTTGTTTTTCACTATACCTTGATCAATTTGTGATAATCGATATATCACTGCATGGGTGCACTCTTTGGAAAGTACCATGATGCATAAAGTCTTGGCCTATTGACTTGTGTTTGTAACATAGGTTACCTCATTTCTGCTAGGATCATTCTACGCATAGCCTTAAAAATGAAACTTGGGTTCATACCTCTACCTCTTTGTTAAAATCAACATCTTGCAAAGTGTATCGGGAAGATTATTGTGAGTAGAATATCTAGTGGTTTGAAAATAATTTCTAGTTAATGATGTATAATCATATAACATATACAAAATCATGTTGATGGTGTTTCATCCAACATATTCATATTGACACGGAATCAGGATCATCCTATATGAATCCACATATCATATCACATAGATTAAATTCAATAACATAGAGTAATGCATACATCAAACAATTTATCTAACTTATCTCTTAGGCATTCTAACAATAAGTTAATACATTTTGTTGAGCTGCAATCGACCTTTTATATCTTTCTTTTGTTTAAAGAAATGATTTGGTAAATCAAATTTCCTGATCTCAGACGGCTTACCTCCGCTGCAAAATCTATCAACCATAAGTCATCAAAAAATTTTCCTCGAAAGGACAAAATCGGAGTCCAATGGAGCACCCAACGGCGACCACCGCCTGGACGTCGCCGTTGAGATTCTCGAGAGAATGTCTCAGATCTTCGATCAAGCCCACGGAGGCGCCGGACCCTCAAACGCTGCACTCGGAACCAGATTGCTTCCTACTCTACAAGAGAACGTCGGCCAGTTACTCCTCGTCGAAGGAAGCGAATACCTAATGTGGAACACTTTCGACGTCCATTTCTACTCCTCTTTTGCTCTTATCATGCTTTTCCCCAAACTCGAACTCGGCATTCAGAGGGATTTCGCCGCGGCGGTTTTGATGCACGATCCCAGAAAGGCCAAGATCATGAGCGACGGAAAGTACTATCCTCGCAAGGTTATTGGCGCTGTTCCTCACGATATTGGCTTCAACGATCCTTGGTTTGAAGTAAATGCTTACAACCTTTTGAACGTCACCAGATGGAAGGATTTGGGTTCCAAATTCGTTCTTCAAGTTTACAGAGACGTGGTTGCTACAGGGGACAAGAATTTTGCAAAATCTGTTTGGCCTTCGGTGTATGTAGCGTTGGCTTTCATGGATCAGTTCGATAAGGATAAAGATGGGATGATTGAGAATGAGGGGTTTCCTGATCAAACTTATGATGTTTGGACTGTGAAGGGTGTGAGTGCATACTGCGGTGGGCTGTGGGTGGCTGCTCTTCAGGCGGCTTCAGCATTGGCTTACGAGGTTGATGATGAAGCAGCTGCTCATTACTTTTGGATCAAGTATCAGAAGGCAAGAGGTGTTTATGATACGTTATGGAATGGCTCTTACTTCAACTATGACAATAGTGGTGGTCCTTGGAGCTCGTCCATTCAAGCTGATCAACTGGCAGGACAATGGTGAGTGAACAAGCTTTTATTGATCCCCTTCTACTTTTCTTGCTTTTACATTTCTTTATCTCTTGTGGCCTGGCTGAATTTGCGTGATTTTGGAGCTGTCTCTGTTAAGAGGATGGATTGAGTAGTAGCTTAACAATGTATCTTAGGGTTGGATTGAGTAGTAACTTGATTGTGTTTTGTTAGGAATCTTACGATGCTCCACAATGGTATGATATTGTTCACTTCGAGCATAAGCTCTCGTGGCTTTACTTTTGGTTTTTTCAAAAGGCCTTATACCAACGGAGATATATTCCTTACTTATAAATCCATGATTACCTCCTTAATTAGTGGATGTAGAACTCCCCACCAACAATCTTTCACGTTCTGAAAACACAGGTATGCTAGAGCATGTGGGCTTTGTCCCATTGTTGATGAAGAGAAGATAAGGAGTACACTTGAAAAGATATTCAATTTCAATGTGATGAAGGTGAAGGGAGGAACTCGCGGGGCAGTAAACGGGATGTTTCCAGATGGAAGGGTTGATAGATCCATATTGCAGCCAAAGGAGATTTGGGCTGGAGTTACATACTCTGTTGCTGCCTCAATGATTCAAGAAGGAATGGTGGAAACAGGCTTCCAGACTGCAATGGGCATTCATCAAGCTGCTTGGGGTCAAGATGGCCTCGGGTACCACATTTTGTTCTTTATATTATGGAATTCCACTGGTTTTTAAGCTACTTTTCTTGAACTTATAGGAAATTTGATATCTGTTTGTTCTGAAATCCTGTTCAGGTATTCATTTCAAACCCCAGAAGCATGGGACATAGATGATAAGTATAGATCTTTGGGGTACATGAGGCCATTGGCGATTTGGGCAATGCAGTGGGCGATTTCGAAGCCTACCCTTTTGAAGAAGCACAAAGTTCCAAGAAAAGAGCTTTCTGAGAGTGAAGAATCATGCTTATTTGCCACACAACATGCTGCTTTCTTGAAAGTTGCATCTCTCTTGAAGTTGCCTTCCGAGGAAGCTAAACCCAGGAGTGTTGTGGAGGTTGCTTATGATTTCATTTGCAAGAGGTCAGCCTAATTACTCAATTCAAATCACTCTAATAATTAAATGGTTTAAGAAAGAAATATGTAACTTTTTTTCAAGGAAATATGCTGCACAAAGCATTTTCTTGTTGTAAGAACAAGTTATATACTTTTTATTGGCTGTATGTATCATTTTGTATTGTAACTAATGCTTGTCTTCTTCTTTTTTTTTTTTTTTTTTTTTTTTTTTTTTTTTAACCTTTTACATTACAATATTGAAATATTTTTTTTCTAATATTTATTATAAGTTAATTATAAAATGACTAAATAACATATACAACAACACAACAATGCTTACAGAGATATATAAATATGTGAAATATATAATTGTTTTTTTCCTTGCCTAAAAAACATATTGTACATATTTGGTGTTATGGTTAAAAATTTCCATGCCTGTTTCTTTAGCCAACACCACCTTGGTTTCAATCTTCACCCTGAATTTGAAACGTAAAATTGGCATTTCTTTAACGCACAACTTCAACACACAAGGGTGATGAGAATTCTACTTTATGAATTAATGAACAAGCTCGTACATCATAACATATATAAACCGAATGCTTTTAATAACTTGGTCGATATGAAGGCAGGCAATGCAAATACAACAGTCAATCCCCTACACAGCAGATTGAACAAGTTCAACACATTAATAACACCCTCTCCTCTCCTCTCCTCTCCTCTCTTCCTTACTGCTTACACAACCAACGATCCTAACCCTAATTTATCAAAAATTCAACGACTTGCCCCATAAACTTGAGTAGAATCATACTGTGGATACCCAGGCTGCGGCTGAGGCTGTGGCTGTGGCGACACACTCTTCCCGTAACCTACAGGAGCACTTGAAGGCACAGTTCCATACCCGCCTGATTGTGGAACTGACTGATCATAGCTTGGCTGAGCTGCAGTCTGTTGAGGATAAGTGGGCTGCCCACTGGCTGGCGCAGAATAAACTGCTGCAGCAGTTGCTTGGGCACTGCTATATGCAGCGGGATCTTGAGGTGCTTGGTATGCAGCATATCCAGCAGTATTTGCAGCAGCCTGCTCGGGATAACCCTGTTGCGTGGTCGGATACTGCTCATATGCGGCAGCAGGAGCTACTTGCTGGCCATAGGCAGACAGTTGCTGTACACCAGGTTGACCATAACCTGCCTGGCTGCCCTGCTGCGGGTGGTAATTGGCAGCAGCGGCAGCGGCAGCGGCAGCAGCAGGTGCCTGGTTGTAACCATCTGTGTTTTGTATGCCATAGGGGGTAGGATACTGCTGAGTAGAACCACCAGTTGGGTATTGATACGTCTGTTGAGGTTGCACATTTTGCCCATATGTAGCAGGTGCTGACCCACCTTGATAAGGCTCTCCAGGCTGACCAACCCTAGGAGCGCCATAAGACTGGGGAGGAGGTCCCTGCGCTGGAGCACCATATGATGGAGGCTTATCATACTGTTGTTGTCCAGGGTAAACCTGTTGAGCCCCAGCCTGAGGGTAAAGTTGCTGAGCATTCCCATGCCCACCATATGGATTCTGCGATGGAGCATGATGATCATATTTCTGTTCATATCCATGGCCATAGCTCTGATGAGGAGCAGCCTGAGAATAGGGAGCAGCATGCCCATAACCTTGGTTTTGCTGCTGACTATAGTTGTAACTGGACTGAGTTTGTGGTGGACCGAGAGCTGGAGCAGGAGAAGGGCCAGGAGCATGTGCAGGCATAGCACCAGGGAAATGAGAAGGTGGAGCATCTGAATAATGGCTTCTTCCACCATAGTAGTCATAACCACCCGAACTGGGCGGTGGCCCCTGCATACTGGGGGGTGGCCTTTGCTCCCAACCAGAGCTATAGCTGCTCCGAGGACCACCCATTTGTTGAGGATAGTTTCCAAATGCAGGATGCTGATACTGGGTATTATGAGATGGATAAGGTCCTCTGTGTGGATAATCATATGCTGCAGGATGTGAAGGATGGGGACCCCGTTGACCCCATTGATTACCACCAGGACCACGGGGCCGGTAAGCCTGTTGGTTAAAACCAGTGGAGTGTGGTGAAGGCCTCACAGTCTACTCCAAGGACAAACAAAAAGATGAGTAAGTAAACCGTGGAAATTATTAATCAACAGTTTGATTATAAGCTAGTAAAAGGAATAAAGTAAATGAGCAGCGTGAACTTGGTGATCCAAATCTCTTGTTCAAGAACATTGGGTGAGCCCCTGGTACATATTAGTTCCAGAAAATAAGCAAGATGAATCAAAAACATTACCATTCTGATGTTCAGAAGAAATAAAAGTAAGGTAAAAGGCTTTATAACAAAGAAAATACCAGATAGATCATATCATTGAAGATCAAACCAATAAAATACCAGATGTATTATATCGCTCTAAACCATTGCATGCAAGGGAACAAGTACTTCAACAGGGATGTAAGATATCCAAAAGCATTCATAAATATCAGAACAGGGAGCACCCAGGTTAGCATGGCTTCTAAGTTAAAAAGAAAAGAACCGCCAATTACAACTGCCCAAATAATTCGAAGGTAGTGTAGTGAAGTAGTCAAATTACAACCAACAAAACATGCCCTCAAATCATAAAAACATTAACAAACTTGAAAAGCTTTTTAGGAAAAGGATGAAAAGCGCAGAAAAAGTCTAGTGATGACAAAATCATGGTCTGAGAGAGATTAACATTTGAACTCTGGCATCTCACACATGCATTGTTCTGTTTCATCAAATAGATAGTGATTCTTCTAAACAGATGCCAGATATACCGACATCAACTTCACAACTAAATCTTATCTCTTTCATTCTGAAGTAGTGACCAACACATGCTGAGCATTTCACTGTCAGACAGATCATCCACAGGAAAAAAGGAAAATATCAACAAATAATTAAATTGATATTGATTGCCGTTAGTTTAAAGCGATTATGTTGCTATAGTGCAGTTATGGTGGCATGAACCAAATTTCCATGCCTATGATGCCTCAGTCAATGGTATCAGCTTTGAATACTATTCGTCCCATGCAAATGAAAGCATCATGACTTCAACCAGGCATTACTTTCTTCCAACACAATCTCAAGCATAGAACATGGGTCCACTAATGAGCACTAAGGTTAATGCAATACATTGTTACTCAATTATTCTTAGTTTGAAATCTTGAAGCAATCTTACCAACTATTAACATCCTGCAATCGCGAGATTTAATGCCTGATACCTCTCTTCAGTGGATGGGAGTGAAAAGTAGTTGGCTATTGCTACACCAAGAAAGCAATGTCGACCCCATGGAAAAGGCAATATTGTAATCTGCAGTTTTAAAGCCAACCAATTCGAGTTTGACACCTTTATGATAGATAAATTATGGCAACCGGCATCTTGGATTTCAGTATAAGATCTTTCCTAGAACATTCATGTGATCTTTGCATAGACCATTCATTGATTTCACAAGCTATTAGGACCACCAGTCAAGTGATTTCCCCAATCCCATTAAAGATAATCATACAAAATCTGCATACTGTTTCCCATAGCAGTGATTGTTAAACCCGGCCAAATTTATATACTCAACCAGCATGATTGAAAAGAATCTAGCACTGTTCCATCAATGACATCAAGTGGACAAAAATACAACACACCTTCCACACCTAGAACTATATAATATAGCATATAGATGCTAATATTTTGCTTCTCTGACACTGAGCAGATTAATCTGTATGATAATCTTAACGCTGTTACTTCAGAACCTTAATCTCTAGTCTCAGACAAGACTGGTAAGCAAGATTAGGTACCAATAATAGCAAAACTGCTGAAAATAATAAAAAAAAAATTACAGAAATGAACATATACATAGATATATCACCAAGAATGAACCATATTCATGGAATGAACTTATGTATGGTACAGAAAGAACATACTAATAATTCAAATCCAAAAATTAATAAAAGTAAGCACAGGCCAAATTTAGATGATATGAACATGCTAAAAGCATTTTTATGATACAGAAAATCGAAGTCATAATTCCAAGTAAGGATTTAGGGATATAAGGACCAAAATGTCTGGAGGAAAGGTGATGTGTTAAAAGCATACCTGATTCATAACTTCTTTTATCATGTCTGTAGCAATTTCAATCTGCTTCTTATCACCAGTAACTCTAATAGTCCTTTCCTTAGATTCATCTCCTTCTGGAAGATTTTGGGGTATCAACTACATCAAAATCAGATCTAAGTCAGGCATGATGGTTATATTAAACCATAAAAATTAATTAGCATGTACCATAAAGATAGATAGGTTTGCAACATATCAACTACCTGTATACGTGCACCAGATCTGGTCTGAAGACTTTTGATAGTCTCCCCACCTCTTCCTATAATTAAACCAACCTAGGTAAAGAAAATCAGGTAAGCTATTGAGAGAACCAGTTGATAAGCAATCCACATAAATTAGGATTCCAACCTTCTCATTTGGGACTTGTATCTGAATCTGTTCGGCAGTTGCCATAGAATGTGATGAAGTAAGGCCCCTGGCTATGAGTGATGGAGATCCACCAGCATCAGCCTATGACAAAATAAAATTTACTCAATAATTCAATATCAGGACAACAAACCTCCAACAGATGCTAAAACAACAATTAAATGAAAAATACTAGTCACAGAAAAAAATCAGGAGAAGTGGAAAAAATACAAGCATAATGGCATATAAATAAAAACTAATAATAAAGAGAGTAAATACCTCTGCAATCACGGCATTAATTAACTCCTCTGCCTTTTTTATACTTTCCGAAGTTCCAACTATTTCTACAGGTCTACTTAAACGATTTGGATCAGCATCTGAATCCCTCATGATTTGGATTTTAGCACCAGAATTGTACTGCAAGTATCTAATAGTATCTCCAGCCTTGCCAATGAGAACACCAACCTGCAGTAAATAGGTCAACTATTAACTAAATCCTAATTATCAGAAAAAACTTGATGATGGATCAGAAGTAAATTTTTCAACATCCAGGCCATGTTTTCTTACAAGCTCATCTTCTGTATTCTAGCCACCTAGCCACTACACTTGCAGCATAGCTTTCATCAAAAGAATAGGTTAAATTATAAGTTTGGTCTTCAAAGTATATAGGTCCCTAATCCTTAATAACTTACTATAACATCTATAAACAATTTATTTTGTGTCTGATGGTCCTTAAACTTCAAAAAAACATTTTATATACCAGCAACCTGTTGGACACAATTGAAAATTCATTAGCTTATTAGACACTTCTGCAATTAAGGATTCTAACAGCTACAGTCAAACATTTGGAACTTTTCAGATACCACTCCAAAAGCTCATGAAAAAATTGTAATTTAACCCTAAAAAAGAATTTAATATCAGTAACTTGAGGTTGAAGGTGGAAATTATCATCAACCTTCAATATCAATCCTATGATCAAATTTAATATCTCGCAAGTTCACACCTTACTATTAGGAACTTCCATCCTGTATGTTGTTGTTTCGGCCACTGATGATGGTTGACCATGCTCAGAATTAGAACCATCCTCCTGCTGCAGGGGCAATGCAGCCTCAACTACCGGAGGTTGATTTTCCTCCTTGGAGAGTTCTTGAGTTTTGTCCTCCTGAGAGATTTCTGCAGCAGAATCCTGAGCGCCACCTGCTTCATGAGGCTCTGCAGTGGGCTGTTCAGTTTCCTCTTTTTCATGAACCTCCTCCAATGAAGCAGGTTGTTCTGTTTCCTCCACAGAATCCAGAGCATCACCTGCTTCATTAGGCTCTGCAGTGGGTTTGTCAGTTTCCTCTCTTTCAGAAACCTCCTCCAATGAAGCAGGATGTTCTGAGTCCTCTTCAGATGTATCATCTTCCTTAGCCGGTTCCTCCACCATCTTTTTTTTATGCCCATTCTCACTAGCTGTAGAAGAAAGCAAAATACTAAGATATTGTAATTTGCAACAAGAATAAATAATAATATACTACTTCCATGAAACATTGATTGAATATCCATTGGTTAAATAGTAAATTAAAATGAACACAGCAAAAATGAGTTGAACTTTTGTTAAGAAGTCCACCTCAGTACCTCACCGAAGAACCTTCAAAACCATAATCCAATGTCCAAAACTCAAATTATAAATCTAGCATAATCAGCCAGAAATGATTTCTAAAGAACATATTAACGCATCAAACTAGGACACTAGTTGGACATTACTAAAAAATTGTTAAAGACATTCAATATGTATCAAATACTTGTTGGGCACATGTCAGAACGTTCTCCTTGAACCTAGGAATCCTGCCGGTACTTTCTTTGTTGAACTAATGCTTCCATCTTCCAATGGAAAACGGGGAAAACGGCATTCACTAAACCCCAGGAAGCTCAGAACAGAAACAACGTTCAAGTACCATAGAACTTCAGTGTGTTAAAAATATCTCACGCCTGAAATGAGGTAGTAAAATGAAAATAGGCATATCTAGCTGGATATCTGGCGTATTCCAGTTGATAGATGCAGCACCAGTAGCCATTTCATGAGGCGTTGGGAAGGAAAGTATTATTCAGTTCTAAACCTTGAAGAATAAAGTTCGATTTCCTTGCAGAAATCACGAGGATCGAAGATATTTGAAATATAACCAAAGCAGCAGTAGAAAATAGAATTCCTTACGCTTCTCGACTTCCAGGGGTATGGTTTGAGGGGAAAAAAATTATGCACTAGGAAAATCACGCAGCATTTTCCGGCAGCAGCTAACAAGTATTAGAAGAAGTAACGAAGAGAGACGGAGAAAGTCCACAAATATACATCCGATATTTCCATGGTTTTAAAAAAAAAGGCCTAAATCACATAGAAAGCTGCAACATACAAAGAAGAAAGAAGATACCATTCTCCTCCGGCTTTCCGTCGAGACGAGGCCGCTTGGCCTCCGATTCGTCAGAAACTGCAACGTCAGCGTCGTCAGAAGCAGGAGACTCCTCATTGGGCTCGCCATGGTTCTCCTCGGGGGCTTCAGTGGCTTCATTGTCCAAATCTGCAAGCTTGCGTTTGTGATCCAAGGGCTCGGGACTCGCCGCTCCGGTAGCTACAACGACTTCCTCCGCCATGGTGGTGAGCAGGAAAGACGTATTGAAGTAGTGTCGAAAAGCCCTCGGTGGTGAGGGAGATCGATGCTAGGGTTCAGATGAGAGGATAGTGAGAGAAAGAAAAAAAAAGGATATGATCTGAAGACGTGGCCGTGGGTTGTGGACATCTTATATAGGGAAATGCTAATGCCAGACATATTCTCGATTTGCCCAAATTTTAGGGCTAACTTCGTAGGTGGGCTCTCCTCGGTCCAATGGGCCTAATTGGGCTTTTTTCTTTTACCGATATTCTTCTGGACTAGCTTTAGGTATGGTCCAATGGGCCTATAGACGATAGTCAGGTCTCTAGTTGGGTTCTTAAGGAGAATCGTGTTCAAGTAATAACTCAAATGGTTTATAGTATATGGATAAGTTTGGTGTTTTATCCCAATAACACTGTTGATACCACCCACTTTGTAATTGTTATAAATGATTTGTTTCAAATTGTTCATGTGAACCCATGTGATTGGGGGTATTATATACCATGAGTTTATATAAGATTAGACCACGAAATATTTAATATCTATTTATAAATCTGTTAGTTGAGAAGATTAATGTTTTCACATGGTGGCTATATGCAACTCGATCTTAATCCCAAATGAGTAATGAACTTCTGTCTCTGAGGGCTTGTCCTTTTTGTAGCCCATTCAATATGCGTACCATTTTGGGGATTTTATCAAATATGGAGATAGGAACATAATTTCAGAATATGTAATCCAATCCTTCCCATATAGGGGTAAGCAGATGAGTAGTTCCCTTGAGTGTTGATTTCGAGACTTGAACAAGACTCTGCCCTCTCAGACCCAAAAATGACTTGATTTATGATTAGACCATAGACAAATTATTCATTAGATAATCAATGATATTTAAAGTGAAAGATGTAATTACATGGGTAAAAAGGACTTTTGACCTGTCTATAATTACGAACAACTCGTGAATGATCGACTTGCTTGTAATATTATATCAATGGAGACAATTTATCCTATCGTGCATAATAATTCAATTATAAATCTAATAGTAAAGAGATTAATTAATTATTTTTGTATCATTTAAGCTTATAATCTATAGTTTCACATGGTCTCATTTTTAGCTTATAGTAACCCTATAAGTTTAGTTTTAGTTAAAATAAAAAGTTTAAATTAATATTTAATATATTAAATATAGAGGATAAAATTGATTTAATTTGAACCAAATATAAAGAAAAAAATGTTAGGGTTTTATGTCCTAAAACTCATAGTGTGTAAACAAAAACATATTCTATTTTTAATAAAATTATTATTGTTGTTTATTCAGTAAAAATTATTATTGAATAAAGTGAACTTTACGATCATTAATCTAAATCCAATAAACTAAGAACACTCTGGCTGAGGTTGAGTACGACTTTTCATCCACATATGCATGGATAAACTGAGAGGTTGAACTAGATTCTAGAGGACATGTTGAGGACATTGTGTTATAGACTTTGCTGGTTGTTGGGATGAACACTTGTACTTAATGGAGTTTGCTTATAATAATAGCTACATGTGACTGTGTAGATTGCCCCCTTAGAGACTCTATACGAGTGTAGGTGTCAAACTTGGTATCAGAGTCATGCCCTAAACTTGGTCGTGCCAATAGATTGGTAAATCCTCAAATGTCGAACAAAGAACTCCAAAAGAAAAGGAGCCGAGCCTCCTTGAAGGCATAGTAAAAAAGAACTAAGACTCCAAAAGAAAAAGAAGTCGAGCCTCGATTAGGGGAGGCATACTTTTCTCGAGGGGAGGTGTTGGATGATGAAAGTAAATACAGACTGTTGATTGGCAGATTAATATATTTGGCCGTTACTAGGCCTGACATAGTTTATTCAATTCGTATGCTTAGTCAATTTATGCATGAACCAAGAAAACCACATTGGGAGGCAGTTCTTCGGGTTCTGAGATACATCAAGGTACTCCTCGTCAAGGACTCCTACTACCATCTGAAAACAATTTAAGATTACAAGCATATTGCGATTATGACTGGGGTGGTTGTCGAACTCCAGACGGTCTATTTCTGGGTTCTGCATTTTCCTCGAAAATTCAATTATTTCTTGGAAGTCTTAACTAATGTGTCCAGATCATTCGCAAAAGGCTAGTATCGAGCTATGACAAATACTTGTTTAGAGTTAACTTGGTTAAGATGCATTCTTCAAGACTTGAATGTTCCACTGTCCGAACCAGCATTATTATATTGTGATAATCAAGCAGCATTACATACAGCAGCCAATCCAGTCTTTCACGAACATACGGAACACATTGAAATAGATTGCCATATAGTTCGAGAAAAGTTACAAGCTGGAATCATCAAACCGTGTTATGTTTCGACTAAAATGCAATTGGCAGATGTTTTCACTAAAGATTTGGGAAGACATCAGTTTGATCTTTTGAAGGACAAGTTGGGTGTGATTGACATACACTCTCCAACTTGAGGGGAGTATTAAGATATGATATTTGGAGAATATGTTTTAATAATTAGTTATGGAGCATATGTTAGATATCCGTTAATATTTTTTCTTTGTTTTTGGGAGTTGTTAGTAGTATATTTTATCTTATGATTTGATTAATAGTATATTTTATCTTATTTACAAAATTTAGCAGTTGTATTAGTTGATAGTTTGTATCCTATATTTTCCTTGTATTAGTTGATAGTTTATATTGTATTTAAACGTTTGTAATCACTAAGATCATAGATTTTCATCCATGTGGGCAATGCCATCATATAAGATGTAACTCCAATTTTCTTGAGAACTTCACTCAGTCCTTCGTATTTTTATTTTTCTTGAGAATTTCACCTAGTCCTTCGTATTTTTATTTTTCTTGAGAACTTCACCCAGTCCTTCGTATTTTTTTTTTCTTGAGAACTTCACCTAGTCCTTCGTATTTTTATTTTTCTTGAGAACTCCACCCAGTCCTTCATATTTTTAGACAAGAAATGTGACCGGAAAGTACTTCCTTCTTCCATTTTTGAAGTTTTGGGCTTGAGGATTCTTCCTTGCATATGGGTAGTTAATGAACCGGGCTTGAGGATTCTTCCCTGCATATAATGAACCTCCAAAAAATTAAAAAGATATCGCTTCTTCCATTTTATTTTTATTTTTCTTGAGAACTTCACCCCGTCCTTCGTATTTTTAGACAAGAAATGTGACCGGATACTTCCTTCTTCCATTTTTGAAGTTTTGGGCTTGAGGATTCAGATATCGCTTCTTCCATTTTTGAAGTTTTGGGCTTGAGGATTCAGATATCGCTTCCTCCGACCTTGTGGTTAACAACCACACGCTCTAACCAACTGAGCTATTCCAACTAATCATTCATTGCATTTTGAATTTTTGAATTTAAAATTTATTTTTGTTCGTTTAGAATTATTAATTCAAGGTCAAAAGCAGCATTGGTAAGCTTCAATGAGACACCAAGATTTGAAGTGAAAGATGATGTTGGGATGACAATTGCAAAACATGGTTCGATAAGAAGAAAAATGAGAAGAGGCAAGTTCATGGTACAAGAAGTGGAAGGAAGAACAACAACTCAGGTGGAGATGGTGGTTGATTTTCTTAATTCGAGTCCACGTAAGTAGAGACCGGGTTGAGGGGTTTGCAAAGTTAATCTTGTCAAAGGCATGTCGAGGCAATTTACGACGTATTCGTGCTACATAGGATGTTCTCACCTTCAACATAATATAATAAGGCAGAAGTGTTGAAAATTGTTAGGGTCTAAAATTAGCTCATTGAAGGAAAGATCATGAGTATATTTGAGAAACACTATTTAAAAAAAAAAAGAAAACAAAAAAGACCAAAAGAAAGTCCTAAGAACTGATACTCAAAATGAATAATATCATATCATTGTGGAGGTAGATTGTTCCTATCGAGAAGTTCAAGAACCGAAGAGAAGTATGGTTAAAAAATGGTTTAATTGTTTGAGGTTGAGTTGGAAAAATATTACTACAAGATTCTCTAATTTCCTCGTCGACATTGACATTGGTTGCCCCTTCGGCCGTGGTTCTTAGAGCTTAATGCTATGTGGCATAGGATTATTATGTGTATGCATACTATATATCTAGTAATCTCCAAGTATATGGCAGAACAAATCCAGTCATATTATATATTGAACATCCATAGTGAAGCAACGAATCCTATAGGTGCAAAGCGTTGGATGAAAGTCCCACGTCCCCTAATTTAGGGAGTGATCATGAGTTTATTATCAAGGAATACTATCTCCATTGGTTTGAGGCCTCTTGGGGAAGTCCAAAGTAAAACCATGAGAGCT
This sequence comes from Cucurbita pepo subsp. pepo, assembly GCF_057944985.1. Taxonomy (NCBI): domain Eukaryota; kingdom Viridiplantae; phylum Streptophyta; class Magnoliopsida; order Cucurbitales; family Cucurbitaceae; genus Cucurbita; species Cucurbita pepo. The sequence continues at coordinate 11,101,822 of NC_141799.1, read as the reverse complement.
TATGCTCAAAGTGGACAATATCATACCATTCTGGAGAGTCGTGTTCATTCTAACATAGTATCAGAGTCATGCCTTAAACTTAGATATGTCAATAGAATCCTCAAATGTCGAACAAAGGACTGCAAAAGAAAAAGAAGTCGAGGTTCGATTAAGGGGAGGCGTACTTTGTTCGAGGGGAGGTGTTGAATAAAAGTCTCACATCGGCTAATTTAGGGAATGATCCTGTGTTTATAATCAAGGAATACTATCTTCATTGGTTTGAGGCCTTTTGGGGAAGCCCAAAGAAAAACCATGAGAGCTTATGCTCAAAGTGGACAATATCATACCATTGTGGAGAGTTGTGTTCATCCAACACAAAGCATGTCTCGAAGGACAAGCGCCCCGACACATGGCCCAAAGCCTATGTGTGTGTCAAACCAGGTTCTTGAACAAATTCTTAGGGCGAGCTACAACCTATCTAACTTCACCTTCTTACCTTGGTTCTTGCACAAATTCTTCAAGAATGGATTAAAGCTCTTGTATTATCATATGTATGAGAATTTGGCACCTACGCATATGTATTCAAACACATTGAAGGCACCTTAAGAAATCATATGTTTGGATCTAAGTGGGTTTCAAATTGTAAAACCCAATACAAATCAAGTTCTTTATGAAAGCAAAAAATTTCAATGGGAGGTTCCAAATGTTGTATAAATGCCAAGACCAAAATGATGTTGGAGTTTTTGAATTTCGTACCGGTGGCTGCTTCGATATTTTTATTAATTTAGTTTTTTTATATATATATATTAATTTTGTCGATTTTATTTATATTATGATATATGATTTTTATACAAGTCCGACCTTAGCTCAGTTGGTAGAGCGGAGGACTATAGTGGTTGAAGAATCCCAAACCATCCTTAATTCGCTAGTTTAAATCCGGCCCGTCCGAGTTTTTAAAAGTTTAATATGTATGTACTATTGATAGGACTTGTAGGTCATAATATCCATACAATTATTCAAAACTAATTTTTTTTTTTTTTTTTTTTTTTTTTTTTTTTTTTAACAAATTTAACGACGTGAATCCAATAAAGGACTAGGTTGTCAAAATTTTCGGGTTAGGTTGGGTTACCAATCCAACTAACCCAAACTTTTGGGTTGTTCCAAAAAATTCTCTCAACCCAACTCAACCCGACCTGACCCATGTACACCCGTAACTTATCTGATCGGTTGGGCTTTATGCCATAAAATCTCGTAGTTAATTATTTTATTTTTAATAATAATTTTGATTATTTTATATGCAATTTAACACTATTTATTATATGATAAATCTAAGGTTATTAATGTAATTTTCAACAATATGTGGTTACAAATGGGTGGATCATGTTCAAGAAATAATCTAATGGGTTTATGGTATATGGATAAAGTTTGGTGTTTATGTAACGCCCCTAATTTTCTCTACCCTAATTAGCGACGTTACCTTATACTCGTCAAATCAACAGGATAAGAGTTCATGTGGGACAGTCTCAATAACGATAATACATTCATCAATATAAGCAGTTCATACCTAGGAAAACAATTACGACAACCTAGCCTAGAAGTAATCAACAGAGAACTAGAGGAAACAATCCAAAACTATGAACCCAAAAGAATCCAACAGGCGCCTACGACACTACAGACTCTCCTCAAGATTTCCATGGCCCTTCGCATCATCCACCGTCAGCCGTACATGGGAGCCTTGCCTTACCTGAAAATATTTGTAGCACGTGGCTTGAGTATTATATAAAATACCTAGTAAGTCACCCCATTATTGGGGTTAAGCATATATTCATACATCCGGATGCAAGCAGTCGCACACAATACATCTACATGTCGCACACGATACACATACCTGACGCACACAACACACATACATGTCACACAGAATACCCATACATGTCGCACATAACAGCCATACCTATAGCACATGATACATACATAACGCTCATAATAACCATACATGTCGTACATAATAACTATACATGTCGCACATCATAACCATACATGACACACATAATAACCATAACATGCCGCACATAATAACCATACATGCCGCACAGTGTTAGAAGAACGAAGCTGAGAGAGGGGTCTGTCTTCCATTCCTTGTCCGGGCGGGGGTGGATGCATGGTAATTTCCCACACATGGCCCACGTGTGTGACTGTGGGCCCACCAGGCGAGCTCGCAAGCGAACTCCCTGGGCCTGGCTTGGTCGGGTATGTATGACATACAATACCGGACGCCACGGACAAAGGAGGGCCTGCATGATATCGTGACGAACACAATATCGAATTTACGCATCCATACCATCAGTAGCATAACGGGGGAGTGCCCCAGGTACATAACCATAGCGTGCATGAGGTTCTTAAGGTTTACCTCCATGGCATTATACGTACAACGCTCCATCCCCTCGCCGCATTACATAGCATAATCAGGTTCACATTAAGCAAGCATATCATAGCATAACCGGGTCCATATTGAGCAAACATATCATAGCATACTAGTCATCTCATTCATGGCATGTGGGGTTCTCATTACAATCATGACATGTCAATCAAGCTCATCATACATATAGGGCAACAAACCGCGTCACAACATCATATTCATAAACATGACATACATAGCAATTCACTGCAAGAATCACATACATAATGATAGCATGCATAGCATTTCACGGCAAGAAACATCTAACCTAGCATACAACAACAACATATGGTGCATGCAAGGGTCACAGGGCACGCACCAACATACATACATAACTAACGCCAACAGTAAGGTTACTTACCTCCTTGGCCTTGGCCGAAGTCACCCACAACGCTAACTCCAGCGCCTAACTACCTCCTATAAGATAACATGATACACTTAGAGCGCTTTCACAACTATCCCTCGTGCCTAGCTACCAAGGTACGTCCCTGTCGCAAGCTATTTGTCAAAATGGAGTTATACTGACCTCAGATGGTTGAAACGAGGGTGGGAATGGCTCCGGCAGGGTCAAAAACCTAGGAATTGGTATACTATTCGGATGTCGAGCCGAAGGTTCGCGAAGCCGCCGATGGAGCAGAAACCGATGGCTGCGATGAACACCACCGGCGCAGGGTTTCTGGCGCGCCTCCGGTTTGGGCCATAAAGGGGACGAGGCTCCGGGGTGGTGTCCGAACGCGGCCTGCGACGGGCTGGCTGCACGCTGGCTGAGACGTCTCGCGGAATGCCGAGGGTCGACCCACGCCTGCGCTGCGTCTTCCTCGTCCGGAAGTCCCGAAGGTCCTAATCGCAGAGCTTGGCTACTGTCGCTGGTGGATGCGTCGTCGTTCGTCCGTTCTCCGGTGGCGCGTCGGCTTGCTCTTGCTTTGAACCACACTGGCGCTCCCTTCTCCCTAAAGGAGGCGTCCACTCCTAGGGTTTACGAGAGCCTGAGTAGATCCTGCCGAAAATCTCGTGATTTTCAGCTGGCTTTCCCCTTTTTTTCTTTTTTTCTCTCTCTCCTCTCTCCTCAGAAGGTGTATCGTTACATCACTCCCCCCTGCGAAGGACTTTCGTCCTCGAAAGGATTGGCATCTACAAACAACTTGGGTACTTCTCCCTCATCTCATCCTCTCGTTTTCAGGTGGCCTCCTCTGCTGACTGGTTCCCCCACCACACCTTGACAAATGCAATTTCCCTGGTGCGCAAGGTCTTTACCTTGCGAGCTAGGACCTCCATTGGTTTCTCCTCGTAGCTTAAGTCTTCGGTCACGTCCAGAGTCGAATAATCTATCACGTGCGTGGGGTTCGCTAAGTACTTGCGAAGGGTCGATACATGGAACACGTTGTGTATGGATGAGAGAGACGGGGGTAGGGCTAACCTATATGTAGCAGGTCCGATTCGCTCCAAAATCTCGAAGGGTCCTATGAAGCGTGGACTCAATTTGCCCTTGCGTCTGAACCTTAGAACGCCCTTCATGGGGGCCACCTTCAGGAATACCATGTCACCCACTTCGAACTCCAGGTTTCTTCGTCTCGAGTTGCGTAACTCTTCTGTCTACTCTGAGCAGTGCGCATCCTCCCCCTGATCTGCTGCATCGCCTTGTTCGTGACTTGGACCAGCTCCGGACCCATCATGTAAAGCCCCTAATTTTTTTAACCTAATTAGTGACGTCACCCATGCATATATAACTCATTAAGCGGAAGCTCATCATAAATAACCTTGGAAGAGTCTTTCATAAAGGTTCATAAATCCAAAACAAAACCTATCTCCGAAAATAAATCTTCAATAACTGAATTCAAAATAAATCCAAATAAAACAAAACTCAATACTATAACTTAAAACAGTCCAATAAAAGTAAACTCCTAAAAAAAATATTCCCTCTCCAACTTCTATAGTGTCCTCAGCTCCGCCGTCAACTGTACATTGACACCTTGCCTTTACCTGAAAAATGTAGGTAGCACGTGGCTTGAGTATTTTAAGAAATACTCAGTAAGTCACCCCACTGTTGGGGTTAGGAATGCAAACACATGCAACATATGAGCGGGATCTAACTTTTCATAAACTTTTCACAGCCTTGGGCGCTTTTCTATTCTGGGTAGGGTTGGGTGTGTGGTACTCCTTCACACACGATCCATATACGTGTACATGGACCCACCAGGCGGGCTCGTAAACATACCCCCTGGGCCTTACTTGGTCGGGCACAACGTACTACACGTCGCTGGACACCACAGAACAGAAAAGGGCCCACATGATATCATGGCGAACATAAATATCGTATTTCATTCTTTCATATCATAAAGGGGAAGAATCCCGATGCACGTGACATACATATATGCATGAGGTTCCTTAACATATCTAACATGGCATTACATAAGCAGTGCTAACATCGCATTTACGTTTCTTACATCACATGGCGTCTCACATGACTTGCATTACATGACATATTACATAAACATTCCAGTACATTCCTTGCATAAACATCTCATTCATAACTTCACATAATATAAACAGTCAACAGTCAACATAGTTCATACATCACATAACATACACAATCCACAGTCAACACAATCTATCCATCACATAATCATATCACATAAATATGGTGCATGCAGGGGTCACGGGGCACGCACCATCATACAACACGTAGTAAGCTAACCTCAACAGTAAGGTCACTTACCTCGATGGTCTTGGTTGAAGGCACTCACAACGAGCTAATCCCAGCGGTTAAATATGTCCTATGATAACCACATGAAAACTTAGAACCTTTCGTAACATACCCTAGCTAAACCTCATGCTATTTATCAAAATAAACCCCCGACCTAAGCTGTCTTTAACGTTTAGGGATCATACTGACCTTGGATGGTAAAACTGAGGGCAGAAACTGCTTCGGAAGGGCCAAAAACCTTGGAATCGATATATTATAGTGATATCTTGCCGCTAAGCCTAGTTGCCAAGCCGGCCAACTAAGCCGCCAAGTCGAGCTGCGGGAATTGACGGAACCGAGCCGATTTCGTACACGTGCGAGCCGACCCGCACTGTGTACGCGTGCGAAGCTGCCGGAGCTGCTGGGTGTGTGTCTGCGGCTCGACCCTATTCCAAAAACCTTGCCTTCCTTACTCGACAAGCAACGAAACTCTAGTTTCCGCCTCCCCGATTCCGGCGACGCGCCGACAATCCCACAACGTCCTCAACACCGATTTCCGACAGTCAACCTTCTTTGACACAATGATCCCAACATCAATGCCTTACTTCTACTCGATTCTTACTCCAAAGAGCAACCCCAACGTTCCGGAGGAAAGTTTGGAGAGAAAATCGTTTTCAAGGGAGGTAAAAGGTTGGGCATAGGAATATAAAAAATAATACGAAGACATTTGCATTCTAGGGTTTTAGGATAAGGAAATTTAGAGAAATAGGAATGTTTCTATTAGAATAAACCCTAGAAGACATTTGCATTCTAGGGTTTATTCTATTTTTATTTGATTTGATTTTATTCTAGAAACCCAAACCGTTACAATTTCTAATAACTTCCTTGTTTAAAATTGCACCTTTTACGACGGAAATAAATGTATAACATAATATCTTGTCATCTATAAAAATAAAAATAACAATCAACCAAATAAGGTAAAAATGAAAAATCTGAAACGTTACACATCAGTTCCCGTTCTCCTACCTCGCCCCAGCATAATGGTGTCCTACACCGCCTTCCATACAATGCCTCGTACGGTGCCATACCGATTGTTGCCTGGTAGCTGTTATTATAAGCGAATTCCATAAGGTGCAATTTCGAGTCCCAACTCCCAGAGAAATCCAGTACACAGGCCCGCAACATGTCCTCTAGAACTTGGTTCAAGCGTTCCGTTTGGCCATCAGTCTGTGGGTGATACGATGTGCTGAAGTCCAGTCGAGTGCCCAACGCCTTCTGAAGTCCATGCCAAAATGCCAAAGTAAACCGTGGGTCTCGGTCTGATACGATCGACACAGGGACCCCATGCAACCAGACGATTTCCTTCATGTACAGTTGTGCCCACGTCCATTGTATAGGTGGCCTTGCCGGGTTGGAAATGTGCTGACTTCGTTAATCTGTCCACGACCACCCATATGGCCGTGTAACCCTTTAGTGACTTGGGCAGGCCCACTATAAAATCCATGGCGATGTTCTCCCACTTCCACTCCGGTATGTTGAGGGGCTGTAGTAATCCTGTTGGTCTCTGTCTGGGTGCTTTAACCTGTTGGCAAACCAAGCATCTGCTGACGAACTTCGCGATATCCTTCTTCATACCACACCACCAGAAGTGGGGTTTGAGTTCCTAATATATCTTCGTGCCACCAAGGTGCATGACAAATGGGGAGTTATGCGCTTCACTCAGGATTTCACCCCTCAATTTCTCTATCGCTGGTACACACAAGCGACTGTGGTACAGTAACCAACCATCCGCTGCCTTGGAGTATCCACCCGCTGGTTCTGTTTCCATTTCGTTAAGTGCCCTAGCTAAACTGGAGTCCCTTGCCTGCGCCTCAATGATTCTCTGCCGAAGGGTGGGTTGCATCGTTAGTCGAGCCAGTTGCGCCTTAATAAGGTAGATATAGCACAGCTTTTAGGAGGAGATTGTTAAATAAAAGCTATGTTCCTTATTTAGTTAGGTTGTTTTTACCTCAAAACTTCTGAATTCACGCCAATGGAAGAGCGTAATTCTAGTTGCCATTTTTTTGGCCAACTTGGGCGAAGTCTTCGCCCACTTTTCTATTTTTGTGTAATTAGTTTTTCTATTTTTGTAATTAGATTTGTTATTTAAACGATTCAACTGAAGAGAAATAAAACATCAGAGTCTTCAGCGAATCTCTCTCTCTCTCTCCTTTTACTTCCGCTATTTTTTCTTTCGAAGAAACCTTCGGCCAGTTTTTGGTCGACATTTTCCTCCGAATTGCCAGAGCCAACAAGTGGTATTAGAGCCTCGTTGAAGCGATCGGTAGTATACCATTATAGAAGAGCTAATCTTATCAGCAATCAAGTTGAATAGCTCAAGTGGTTAGAGCGTCGACCTAACAACACACAGGTCTCAAAGTTCGAGTTGTGAAGAAAATGCAAAGCGTGAAAACACACACATTGTGGGGTCCATCTCGGGCAAGCTCACTCACTCCTCCACGTTGCCGCCGTGTGCCGACATCTCCCTCGCCACAACAAAGAGGCCGACGCCATGATGACGGGCGTCGAGTTGTTGTTGGGCGAGTGATTAGGGAGACATCGACCGCCATCGTTCAGTTACCCGATATTGACAATTTCTAACTATAACGAGTGGGCCTTGTTGATGCGCGTCAACTTACAGGCGTAAGGGTTATGGCACGCTGTCGAGCCAGAGGAAGGAGAAATGATCGAGTACCCGGGAGAGGATCGACTGGCGTTCGCCGCCATATTTTTACGATCTTGTGCCCCCAAAGATGCTGGCGTCGAGACATTGCTTGACGTGAACGACACTAACAGTGGAAGAGGTGACTGGAAGACTACGTAACGTCATCGAGCAGCGGAAGAAAAATACTCCTTCAGTTGTCGACAAGGAGGGCCGAGAGCAACCGCCTTTGCGGCAAGAAGCCATGGAAGTCCCACACGGGCGCACGCGCGGGAAAGATGGGGATTATTAAAAGAAGGAGTCGACCAACGGCAGGCTGATCCAGTGCTCGAACTGTGGGGAAGAGAGGTCACCTAAGCAAGAATTGCTGGAGCAAGCTCAGGAACAAGGAGAAGGCCGAAAAGGCCCAGAGGACGAGCCAACTCTCTTCATGGTAAGTGCATGCACATCCCCAATCTTGATTCTAAATCCACGGAGGTGGAGGTAATCAACGACGACGTCGAACCCCCGAGAAAGAGCTCCAGCTGGGCGTAGCAAAGGCGGCACCAACTGGGAAGCCAATTCAACTAGAGGAGGGGCGGGCAGCTCAGATCGGCGAGATGGACACGAGCAACACGAGCATCGGCGATGGATCCTCGACACGGGCAACAAACCATATGATTAGAGCTAGATCTGCGTTCTTCGAGCTCGACTCGAGATTTGCGAGATGGTGAAATTCGGCGATGGCTCCGTCGTTGAGATCGAAGGGCGGCACGACACCATCCTGTTCGTCAGCAAGGGAGGCGAGCACCGCTAGCTGACCGACGTCTACTTCATCCCGAGGCTCAAGGCTAACCTTGTGAGCCTGGGTCAACTTGATGAGACAGGCTGCTTTATTTCAATCGAGCGCGGACTACTCAAAATCTGCGATAATCAACGACGGCTGCTCACGCAGGTTCGGCGCACGACAAACCGTCTTTACATCCTAGAGTTAGAGATAGAGCAACCCGTCAGCCTCTCGGCCAAGACCGAAGAGGTATCTTGTAGGTGGCACGCAAGGTACGGGCACTTAAACTTTCCTGCCCTAGAAAAGCTACAAATCGTCTTTACATCCTGGAGTTAGAGATAGAGCAACCCGTCAGCCTCTCGGCCAAGATCGAAGAGGTATCTTGGAGGTGGCACGCAAGGTACAGGCACTTAAACTTTCCTGCCCTAGAAAAGCTACAAAAGGAGGAGTTGGTGCACGGTTTGCCGGCAATCAAAGGCGAACAAGCTGTGCGACGGGTGCCTCATCGGCAAACAGAGACGCACACCCTTTCCATCTCGAACATCCTACCGCGCCGATGAGCCGTTGGAGCTTGTACACAGCGATATCTGCGGGCCCATCAAACCGGCAACCCCAAGCGGTAAGAGTCTCTTCCTCCTGTTAGTCGATGACAAAAGCCGCTTCATGTGGCTGACCCTGCTGCAAGCGAAAAGTGAGGCGGCAGAGGCGGTGAAGCGCATTAAAGCGCGAGCGGAGGCCAAATGTGAGAAGAAGATGCGAGTGCTGCCCACAGACCGAGGCAGAGAATTCACCTCGGCAAGTTTCGGTAAGTACTACAACGAGATCTGCATACAACGGCACCTAACGGCGCCCTACTCCCCCCAACAGAACGGAGTGGTGGAGCGCCAAAATCAGACCATCATCGGCACAGCGAGGTCATTGCTGGTGACGGCCTGGATGCCTGGGAGATTCTGGGGAGAGGCAGTAATGACGGCCTTCTATCTCCTCAATCGGTCACCAACCCGAAGCCTCGACGGAAAGACGCCATATGTTGCCTGGTACAACAAAAAGCCAGCGGTACATCATTTCCGCGTGTTCGGCTGCGTCGCATACATGAAGGTAACACGTCCCCACCTCGCCAAGCTCGATCCCAGGGGGCTGAAGGTCGTCTTCATCGGCTATGAACCCGGGAGCAAGGTGTACAGACTCTATGATCCTGTAGGGGGGCGAGCTCACGTGTCTCGCGACGTCGTCTTCGACGAAAGCACCTTCTGGCAGTGGAATGACGAGATCGAGACAGACCATAATCCAAATCAATTCACGGTGGAGTACCTCGTCACTGAGCTAGAAGAAGAAGGAGTCCAGCATTAGGAGCCGTCACCGCCGCCAGCAGGTGCACCCCCTGAACTAGTGGAATTCGCAACACCACGGACTGCGGATTCGACGCTGGATGCCGATCACGATGCTGATCTAGAGGCTAGGTACCGGAGGATGGAAGACCTAGTGGGAGGAGGTGAACCACCTGGACTAGCAGCGCGTGAGCTCGAAGAAGTGGCCGAACTACATGTCATCAGTGTAGATGAACCGAACACCTTCGCCGAAGCAGAAAAGAACCCGTGCTGGCTGCAGGCAATGCAAGAGGAGATGACATCCATCACTGAGAACCAGACATGGAGTCTAGAGGATATGCCGCCGGGACACCAAGCCATAGGGCTCAAATGGGTCTTCAAACTGAAGCGCAACGAAAAAGGAGAAGTTGTGAAGCACAAGGCCCGTCTGGTGGCGAAGGGCTACGTCCAGAAGCAAGGAGTGGACTTCGAAGAGGTATTTGCGCCAGTGGCAAGGTTAGAATCCATTCGTCTCTTTCTGACAATTGCGGCACATTACTCTTGGGAGGTTCACCATATGGACGTAAAGTCTGCTTTCCTTAACGGAGAGCTGAAGAAGACCGTCTATGTCCGACAACCACCTGGCTTCCTGGACAACGACAACCCCGATAAGGTACTGCGCCTGCACAAGGCACTCTACGGGCTTCGACAAGCCCCACGAGCCTGGAACGCGAAGCTCGATAGTACCCTACTGTCACTGAAATTCAAACGCTGTGCCTCTGAGCATGGCATGTACATGCACGACCATGGCAAGCAGTGACTGATCGTGGGAGTGTACGTCGACGACCTCATAATCACTGGAAGCGATGTGGAAGTACTCGGAAGGTTCAAGAAGGAGATGTCAAAGAACTTCAAGATGAGCGATCTCGGTGTTCTCAGCTACTACCTCGGCATCGAAGTGCAACAGAATTCTACCGGCATCTCCATCTGCCAAAGTGCATACGCGAAGAAGCTGCTGAACACAACTGGGCTTGTGGACAGTAATCCTACAAGGACGCCAATGGAGACCTGACTCCAACTAAGGAAGGCCGGCACTACGACGACAGTCGACTCCACCAATTACCACAACATTGTCGGGAGTCTGTGCTATCTGGTAAACTCTCGTCCTGATCTTGCTTATTCTGTTGGATATGTGAGCAGGTTTATGGAAGCACCTAGGGAGGAGCATCTAGTGGCTGTCAAGCGCATCTTGCGCTATGTAGCCGGAACCAGAGGCTGGGGTGTAAGATACTGCGCAGGGAGAGGAAAGGAGAAACTCAAGCTGGTCGGCTACAGTGATAGTGACATGGCCGGTGACGTTGATGATCGTAAGAGCACCAGCGGAATGATCTACTTCCTCTCAGGCGGCGCGATCTACTGGAAATCAACAAAACAGAAGGTAGTTGCTTTGTCTTCCTGCGAAGTAGAATACATGGCCGCTTCGATGGCAGCAACACAAGGGGTCTGGCTTGCGCAACTAATGAAAGAACTCATCGGGAGAGAAAGCGATCCACCAATGCTATACGTAGACAACAAAGCTACGATCTCCCTGATAAAAAATCCAGTTCTGCACGACCAGAGCAAGCACATAAAAATCAGATTCCACTACATTCGAGAATGTGCAGATCGAGGGATCATCAAGATTGATTTCATCCGAACAGAGGAACAACTTGGAGACATTTTCACCAAGTCCCTGGCGCGGGTAAAATTTGAAGAACTACGCTAAAAAATTGAAGTTCAAATAATAAGATAGATATAGCACAGCTTTTAGGAGGAGATTGTTAAATAAAAGCTATGTTTCTTATTTAGTTAGGTTGTTTTTACCTCAAAACTTCTGAATTCATGCCAATGGAAAAGCGTAATTCTAGTTGCCATTTTTTTGGCCAACTTGGGCGAAGTCTTCACCCACTTTTCTATTTTTGTGTAATTTGTTTTTCTATTTTTGTAATTAGATTTGTTATTTAAACGATTCAACTGAAAAGAAATAAAACATCGAGTCTTCAGCAAATCTCAGCGAATCTCTCTCCCTCTCTCCTTTTACTTCCGCTATTTTTTCTTTCGAAGAAACCTTCGACCAGTTTTCGTCGACATTTTCCTCTGAATTGCCAGAGTCAACACTGGGCAGTCTCTGGCTAAGTGACCCTCCTTCCCGTATCGGAAGCAGGCCCCGGAGCGAGCTAGGCACCGCCCCCAATGGGTCTTCCCACACTCGCTGCACTTGGGTCGATCGTCTGCCCTGCCCTCTCTTCCCTGTTGGCCCCGCCTAGGATCGTGGCGCCGTCTGTCTGGTCGTCTCAGTGGCGGCGATGAGGATGAATCACGGCGCCGTTTGGCTGGTCGCCGCGGTGGTGGCGATGAGGATGAATCGCGGCGGTCACCCCAGTCACGGCGTCGCCTCCGTCTCTCGGTTGGTGAGCGGGACCCACGCAGTCATCTCGGTCACTGTGTCGTTTCCGTCTCTGGGTCGACGTGTAGGATTCGCTCGGTCCATCGGTCCCCTCCATGGCCCGTGCTACTCTCAGCGCGTCAGCGTAAGTCGTAGGTGCTATCGCTTCAACCACGTTACGTATCTTCCGGTCCAGCCCCAGCATAAACTGGTGGGCTGTCCTGTAGTCGGTGTCCACCAAGTCTGGGGCGAAGCATTTCAACTTGGCGAACTCTCTGGCATAGGCAATAACCGAACGCCCTCTCTGTTTTAGGTGAGTGAATTCCTGATGCTTGCGGGTCTAGACGTCCTCTGGGTAGTACGCCTCTGCAAAGGTCTCCTTAAATTCTGTCCATGAAATTCCGCCCCCCTGGGTCTAATAAGCTCGGCATCGGCACACAGCATACCTGAGCATTGGCACGCAGCATGAATGCTGCGTATTCCACCTTTTGATCTTCGGGGCAGTTTGTCAGCCTGAATACGGTCTCTATGGAACTCAGCCACAACTGTGCCTCGGTCGGGTCGTTAGAGGTCCCCTTGAAGGTCTGTGGGTCACCTCGCTTAAAATCCCGTAGGCACCTGGCATCCCTAGTGGAGGCGGAGTTATTCGCAGGCTGGCCACCAGACAGGTTTCGTACTACGACCCGCAATACGTCGACCAATTCCACCGCTGAGTCTCAGGCGGGTTGGGGTGTCGCTGGCCATGAGCATGTCACCGTTACATCGGGCCCCTCCCTGGTGTCCTCGCGGTCGGGACCCCGTCTCCTTACGCTCCTACCCCTAACTGAGGTTCGCCTCTTGGGTGTCATATCTACCCCTAGCAATAGCGATGAGGTTACATACTATTCTCCCCACTTCTATGAACAATCACAAGGGCATAATTCGCGTACACATGCAATGGCATTAGCCGGACACACACATAAGCATAAATCTGGCACATCATGGAACATATCAACATCAGAACAAGTGCGTACATCCGTAATTCTCTCTTACACTATATACACATACCTGACAGTGACGGTGTGGTTGCTGGAGGACCTTGGAAATGCCTTAGGCCTACATCGTAGACCAGTCTACAAGATCTGTGACCTAGGGCTCTAATACCAACTGTAACGCCCCTAATTTTCTCTACCCTAATTAGTGACGTTACTTTATACTCGTCAAATCAACAGGACAAGAGTTCACGTGGGACAGTCTCAATAACGATAATGCATTCATCAATATAAGCAGTTCATACCTAGGAAAACAATTACGACAACCTAGCCTAGAAGTAATCAATAGAGAACTAGAGGAAACAATCGGAAAACTATGAACCCAAAAGAATCCAACAGGCGCCTACGACACTACAGACTGTCCTCAAGATTTCCATGGCCCTTCGCCATTGACATATCATCAACATACAAGATCAAATAGATAAACAAACCACACAATTGTCAAATTGACTATGAGTGTACTTATGCTCCACCATGAAGTGATCAAAATTCATATACCATCAACGAGGAGATTGTTTCAGCCTATACAAAGATTTCTTCAATCTACAGTACTTGAAAACCAACTCACTGTGTCGTATATATTTCTTCTTCCAAATCTCCATGCAAGAAAACAGTTTTTATATCAAGTTAAGCAAGCTGAAGATTAAATTAAGCGACCAAAACCAACAAAATTTGAATGGATGGAGATATTCACCATTCTTGAAAGTATGATTTCCAAAAACAAATTCTGAAAAACAAATAAGCAAGAATGCAATGAGAAACTTATCTTCGACAATTGATGCTGAGTTTGAGCACGTCTGGTGGTCGATGAGGTTAAGTCTTTCACAATACCACAAATGTCCAAACTTGGCTCTGTTGATACTAATTGCGGTACCCTAATGCCACAACCAAAATGCTCTAATACAAATTGTAGTAGCGGAAGTGGGAGCAAGATCAATCATACTCACACACCCACAAATTGTTGTAGCTTACCATGTCTATTAGTAGTCGTGAAGATATTACCAAAGTCAAGACCACTTCTAATTTCTTGTAGTACAACTCAGTGATGTCAAGCTTGTCTCAATTTCTCTAGTGCCTTATCGGGTGTAGAAATAGTCAGGGATCTCTGAACAAGGTCTTTGTTCCATAAACTCGTCACAAGTGCTATGGACCACACGGGTAAACTCGGTAGTTAGTCAACACACGAGGTTGCTCCCCCACTTCATGTGATGTTATGGTCTTGTGGAGGGGTTGCTAGCTAAGCTTTCACAAATGATATTCAGGTCTCACGACGCCATATCGTCGTTCATGTTAGCATGTTTGTTGAGGTTGCTCCTCTTCAACTTAGGATACCAGTGATTCACTTCCTAATCAATATAAGCGGCTAAATAAGAAGATCAAACAAGTTGGTTCACCGCAAAGCTTAGTTAGGTCTTTCAGGTGATTGTGCGACACTAAGTTAGGTGAACAACCTCCAAACCTTTATTGGGTTTGTAATACACACAAAAACTGACTTAGGAACTTCTAGACCATCCAGAAGCTTAGATAGGTTTAGGAGCATTAGGTGTATGAGCTTATGCATGAACTTCCTAGAGTCCAGGTTAGGTGTAGAAGCTTATGCATGAATTTCCTAGAGTCCAAATTAAAGCTCATGGTAACTTACTAGGTCATGGATGTCTAAAAGCCTACGGGTAGGCTACTTACCAACTATTTTTATGCTCACTAGATATTACTTTTTTATGAAATGGGAGGCCTATTGAGTCGGCGAACTATTTTTTATGCTCACCCAGTCTTACCCCTTTAATGGGAGGCCTATTGAGTCGGCGAACTAGAGCCACTCTCACCCATGCAAATCTAAGGATAATTTCGAATAAACAGGAGTTCATGGTTAGCTCAGGATTAAAACCGAGTTACCTAGGTTGTCGAATGAAAAGAAAATCAGTCTCAACAGTAAACGACATTATAAAGTAAGAGTGGTTTTCTTCATGGTCCGATCTTATGCAATACTCATTGCATAGGACGCCCCCACTCACATGTCTTCACATGTACAATTTAGTGATCACATTGTTTATATCATATACAAAAGTGGGCCGCATCCATAGTGTTCCCAGGATAAGGTACTCAGCCTTATCCTTATACTATAGATCATTTTGACTATATACTTGAACTTGATCCACTCTTATGTCTCTACATATAGTTCAAGTAATCATACTATAGTTACATACCCAACATCTTATGTAGACTCTTCTAGAAGTGCGAGGTGAACCTTGTTCCCTATCTCACGTGATAAAAATTCCAGTACCGTGATGATGGGCTATCTCTTTAACATACAACTGAGTGTACCTGTCCACTTGGTATGTGATTTTTCTAGGAATGAAGTGAGTTGTCTTGGTCCACCTATCTACGAATGACCCAAATGATTGTGTAATTCTGCTTGGTGTTTGGCAAATCCAAGATAAAGTCAATAATCACGTCTTCCCACTTCCATAGAGAAACATTAGCAGTTGCCACAACCCCGAAGGTCGCTATCTCGGTTTATTTACCTATTGAAAGGTCAGACATTGACCTACGCACTCAATTATTCTTAATTCCTTGCCACTAGTAAGTAGTTTTTAGGCCCTCATACATCTTCATACTTTTAGGGTAGAACGTATAAGACATATAGTGGGCTTTAGTGATAATATCCTTCCAAATTTCCTCATCCCATGGTATGCATAGGTGGGCATGCCACAACAACTTGTCATTTTACGAGACGTAAACCCCTTTGGCCTATCAGTCTCTTACTATTCCCAGATCTTTTTGAGGTACCACCTAGGCTTGACTATGGCCAAGCGTATCTTAAGCTACTAAAACCCAACGAAAGAGAAAGATACGTGAATAATAATGTAGGTGTATGTGTCTATATATTGCATAATTGGAGAAGTAATATATGATCATAGTTCAGTGAGATGATGCATATAATACTTGCATACATAACTTGACTTCAATTCTTTATGAGTCGAAGATATATACTCATAGTATTTTGATCATATTGATAGTACATTTTATATCATGATATTTCATAAGGCATAACTGTGGTCATAAAATCATATTAGCCATACTCAACATACATGGAAGTATATACATCACATCAACCTACATTAACATAAAAGTTTAATAACATGTACGTATTGTTATTCATACAACATACCCAACCATGCTCAAGGCAATCCAATTGTAAATTTACTTACGATTTTCGGCTTAAGTAGGTGCTCCTAAGCTCTCCTTATCTAATCATTCAAAGGTTTAGCTTTGATGTGATCCAATTTCACCTGTCTTCCACCATGTTACTTAACCTAAGTCAAGCCTAAACAATGAGAAATAATCTTAATTGGCCAAAATAGTATTTCAGTGACATTTTCGAACTTTAAATAGGTTCAAAATGCTTATGATCTAAAATAGGTAAATCAAGCCACAATTGGCCATGTCGAGCAAAGGAGAGTCGGTTGGAGCCACCAAGTCGAGCGCCAGGGGAAATGGCTATTGGAAGTTGTACACAAATTATAGCCTAGAGCTGCATGCTTATTGCAATGATAGAGGCAGCTAGGAGCATATAGAGTGATGGGTGGCAGCCATTTAGTTCTAAGCATGCATCTGCGATTTTTTGGGCTTGCTTCGTGGATTAAGTTTCGGTTGAGCGCACTCAGATTAGACCGTCTAAAGAATTCGTGGACATGGGGCGAGGCTATTAGGTTGAGCATCTGTCTACATTGTGGGTTAATTGAGAGTTCGATGTCATAGTGATGCTTGACAAGGGTGTTGCCTCATGTCCATTCTAAACCCTTTTACCTTACTTCAATGTAAGTTAGTTATTTATTATTTTATCATTTTAATTTATGTGTATGTCTACACTTGTCCAAGTTGATTGGTCTCAAAATGTACTATAGGGAGATACGAAGGTTGTCAATCCTTCCTGCCCATAATATATGCTATGAATGTTGTTATTGTTCCTTATTGCTTGCAAGCTTATAATGTTACTTTCTCAAATTGATTTTAAGATGCTTTATTTAACTTTCTCTGACCTCGCTTTTTTAAATTTGTTTTTTAAGAGTGTGATTAGAGACTTGAGCATAGGTCATCTATACCAACGACAACCTAAGTTTTAGTAGCCTTACTTACTCGAGGACAAGAGTAAATGCCGTAACGATCACGTTGTGTCCTTAAAGAACGTGATTGTGATCCTTGGTATGAGAGTCAAGTTTTCTCCTGGTATTCAAATTAACAAACATGTGCGCTATGAAACAGAGCAAGTCCCAGGTTGATGGTTGGGTGAGATTGAAGAACTGACAGTTCTATTTACGAGAAGTCTTTGACGATCTTTGACTTTTGGAATCTTGTATGAGTGAGAATGTCACAAAAGTTGATAAGATTGAAAGTTAGCTGGCTACGTAGATGAGATACACATCCAAGAATTGATGCCCACGATTGAGACCGTGGGTCAAATAAAGTCATATGAACCGATGGCATGAGTGTGAGGGTAGCTCGACGGACTCTATTGCCCACATTTTGGAATACACCAAGAGCCTCCTCTGAAGTCCCCTTCACCCTTTGCTCGACACTTAAGCCAATTTGACCACTTTGACTACACTTTCAAATGGCTCGCAACTTCTTTATTCAACACTTACGATTCTATTGACATTGTCCACTTTTAGCATAAACTCTCCTGACTTTGCTTTTTGTTTCCCTACCAAGTCACTCACACCAATGAAGATGGTGTTTCTTACCTCTAAACCCATTATCATCCCTTTAATTAGCCAATGTGGGACTACTCCTCCCAATAATCCTTAACATCCTCGTTCTGCTTTATATGTAAGAGTGACCTATCGAGTGTCTGAATGCTCACAAAGAGCCACTCTTTATGCCTTCCACGTTAAATTTGGTGAATTCATTAACTGAATATGAGATGACTTTAGTTGAAACATCACCAATTGAAAGCATTGAGAACTCTTACATGGAAGCCCCCTTACTTCAAAACATAGTGGGAGAGATGGAAGAGTCAGTCGAATAAGGTCTTATGTACGAGACATGAATTAACCATGTATCAGCTAAGAGAACTATGACCATCATACACAATTTCATGACTGAGACTGAAGCAATATACTATAGCATCAAGATATACGAAAGATAAAAGTCATCAATTTAGCAACCCTACCTATAATACATATACTACCCAATTGAAAAAAAAAAAATATACATATGCAAGATAGTGAAAAATGTTGTACATGTTGAAAAAAAAAATATTTTTCCATCTCATAAATTTACGGGTACTTCAATTTAGAAAGTTCTCACAAAAAAATTTGTCTCACTTCACGAAAAATTAAATAACTCTCTATATTTAATTTCTTAAATAAATATCAAAACCCATTTAAAAAAAAACAAAAAAGAAGAAGAATAAGAATGATTTGTATTTTTTTTTAATTTTTTTTATATCACTAACAGGTTAATATAAACATGAGATCTCAACCATGTTAATTAAAACAGGAGCCACATGTAAAAATTCATATCAAAATCTCGACTTTTGAAGTTATTGTCTGGAGCCCTACTCGACCCTCTTCGAGCTTGTCTTTGACACTTGTGTCATCTCTCTCTCGAACTTAGCGTATGCCTTAGCTTCAATGCACATTCTTGGTGTATTGGATGATGCCTTAGCTCCAGTGCACATTCTTGGTGTATTGGATGATGCACCATCCTCTCGCATCATGACACTTCTCAATCTTGGGACTCATGTGGTCGGATAGATGTCATTTGAGGGTTGCCCCTTGTCTGTCTTGTGGATGTCATTTGAGGGTCGCCCCTTGTCTGTCTTGTGGATGTCATTTGAGGGTCGCCCCTTGTCTGTCTTGTGTGGAGGTCACAATCTATAATCTTGGGACTCATGTGGTCGGATAGATGTCACTTGAGAGTCGCCCCTTGTTTGTCTTGTGTGGCGGTTACAATCTACTTCTTGTCAGTGATGTTGTGGCATGCTGCTTCCTGCAATAAATGAGGGTTTCTTCGTTCCGTTGGGATTGAAAAGCTTATGATTAGAGGGAGGGTCGTTGGGACAAGAAACGTTCGACCTTCAGCTAACCTTTTCTTTTTTTCTTTTCTTTTTATAATGAAATTGGGTCGATTCATGACCTAGTTTTTGTGCCTATAAACTTGAAACCAACCCAAACGGGAACTTGAATCCAAAAAGATAAAAACAAAAAAGTTATGAATAATGAAGATTTGAGAAGAAAAAAAAATGAAATCCAGTAAGCTTTTGAACAAATTTGGGCAATTCTCCCTCCATGCTCACAAAAAAATTTGTCTCACTTCACGAAAAATTAAAACAGGCCACATGTAAAAATTCATATCAAAATCTCGACTTTTGAAGTTATTGTCTCGAGCCCTACTCGATCTTTTTCGAGCTTGTCTTTGACACTCGTGTCGTCTCTCTCTCGAACTTAGCGTATGACTTAACTTCAATGCACATTCTTGGTCTATTGGATGATGCCTCGTATGCCTTAGCTTCAATGCACATTCTTGGTGTATTGGATGATGCCTTAGCTTCAGTGCACATTCTTGGTGTATTGGATGATGCCTTAGCTTCAGTGCACATTCTTGGTGTATTGGATGATGCACTGTCCTCCTCTCGCATCATGACACTTCTCAATCTTGGGACTCATGTGGTCGGATAGATGTCACTTGAGGGTCGCCCCTTGTCTGTCTTGTGGATTTCACTTGAGGGTCGCCCCTTGTCTGTCTTGTGGATGTCACTTGAGGGTCGCCCCTTGTCTGTCTTGTGGATGTCACTTGAGGGTCGCCCCTTGTCTGTCTTGTGGATGTCACTTGAGGGTCGCCCCTTGTCTGTCTTGTGTGGAGGGTCTTGTGGATGTCACTTGAGGGTCGCCCCTTGTCCGTCTTGTGGATGTCACTTGAGGGTCGCCCCTTGTCTGTCTTGTGGATGTCACTTGAGGGTCGCCCCTTGTCTGTCTTGTGGATGTCACTTGAGGGTCGCCCCTTGTCTGTCTTATGTGGAGGGTCTTGTGGATGTCACTTGAGGGTCGCCCCTTGTCTGTCTTGTGTGGAGGTCACAATCTATAATCTTGGGAATCATGTGGTCGCATAGATGTCACTTGAGGGTCACCCCTTGTCTGTCTTGTGTGGAGGTCACTCATGTGGTCGCATAGATGTCACTTGAGGGTCACCCCTTGTCTGTCTTGTGTGGAGGTCACAATCTACTTCATGTCAGTGATGTTGTGACATGCTCCTTCCTGCAATAAATGAGGGTTTTCTTCGTTCCATTGGGCTTGAAAAGCTTATGATTAGAGGGAGGGTCGTTGGGACAGGAAACGTTCGGCCTCCCGCTAGCCTTTTTTAACCTTTTTTTTAATGAAATTGGGTCGGTTCATCACCTAGTTTTTGTACCTATAAACTTGAAACCAACCCAAACGACTCGAATCCAAAAAGATCAAAACAAACCAACCTAACCAAAAAAGTTATGAATAATGAAAATTTGATAATAAAAAGAAATCTAGTAAGCTTTTGAAAAATTTGGGCAACTCTCCCTCCACACTCACTTTGATTCAAACTAGTTTCTTTAGCTTCATTGTGGGCAGAGGAGGCCTATAACTCATTAACATGAAATTATGTGCCGCTATTGACTCACGAACTAGAACCTGTTACCTTTAAAATTGGAGAGCACTAAGAGTTATAGAGTGACCCTAGATTAGTCAGATTATTAAAATGTGAAGGAGTCATGTTCAAATTTATAGGATTCAAAACAGACATATTATTGATTCATGGCATTCCAAGTACATATACGATAAAATGAAGAAAGGTTGAAGAAAAATGAATTAGGCACGCCCAAGGAGAAGATTGGCTATAACCAAGATGATACTACAAATATCTTCCACAGTCTTCCCGTTGCCAGACAGCGCCGATGGGTCCTTCGGCGGCTGCGTGAAGCTGTCCAGACAGTCGTCGGCCTCCGTCATGGCTGCAGACGCCTTAATGTTGACGCCATTGTAGTCACCTTCCCTCAGGTCGTTCTTCCCATCCTCGATGTCGTCGGCGGCATCGTCG
Source organism: Cucurbita pepo subsp. pepo (assembly GCF_057944985.1). NCBI lineage: Eukaryota > Viridiplantae > Streptophyta > Magnoliopsida > Cucurbitales > Cucurbitaceae > Cucurbita > Cucurbita pepo. Next base: position 11,080,405 of record NC_141799.1, on the reverse strand, counting down.
TACTGTTCAGCACAGGTGGCATATCGCTCCTTAAGCTTGGGATCGGCTGCCTTGGACGCCAGGGACAGGGCGAGGGCACGAGTTTGAGCAACCTTGTCGTGGGCGAGGTTGAGGGTGAAGGTGGCCAGCCCTTTTAGGTCTGTGGTGCCAGCAGATTTCAACACGTTAAAGCAAAAAGAAGGGTTTCTAGTTTTCTTGCAGATGGTGGAAACGATGTCGTCTTGGGAAGCCGCATGCATGGGCACCATCCCATTAAAGAACAGTACTAAAAGGACAATCCTAAAGACTGCAAGAAAACTAGAAGATGCCATTTTTTATTTCGATTTTTCTGTCTGTTTTGCTCAATTAATTAGTAGGTTGGGTTCACATATTTATACACTCACAAATATTCCTTTTAATAGCTTTCACTTTAGAATTTTAAGTAAAACCCTATTAAAAGAAAACCGAACAAAAATAGACCGAATAAGTTAAGCTTTTTTCTCTCTAAACCCAATCACAAACTTGGCTAAGTTATTATGCACTTTTTTAGACAATACACCGTCTTCCTCCGTGTGCCACTCTCGTGTTAACCTTGACTGACTACACATAAGAGTCATAACTTTACTCTCTTGTTAGTAAGATTATAACCGTTCTCTTCGGCTTAAATTAATAATATTTATGTTACAAAAAAAAAAATCAAGGTTATTAATGTAATATTGAACCATAGTTTTCATTGAGAGGATAATATTTAATAAATAACCTAAAGAATATATAGTACATGGATAGTGCTAATACGTCGACAAATGTTTTGCCAATATTTTTTGTTGGCATCACGAAAGCTAGTCCTTGCCATGATTGTGTGTTTTGACGTAACGGATTTGAGGATAATATTTAAGGAGTTTTTGATGTATGCGCTAATGCTAGCACTATTTTATGGTTCAAGCATGCTGTACAACGATGCCTCGAGAAAAGGATTGGGGCTGCGTGTTGGTGTTAATGGAGAAGTGATTGTATATGGCTCCTAATAGCTTAAGAAATATGAGCGTAACTACCTAACCCTTGATTTGGAGTTAGCAACTGTGGTGTTCACGTTAAAAATATGGTGACATTACTTGTATGGTGAAAAGGTACAGGTAGTAAAACCATAAGAGCCTCAAGTATCTTATTCAGGTAGAAAGAGTTGAACATGGGACGAAGGAGATAGTTGGAGTTTGTGAAGGATTATGATACAAAGATCCTTTATCACCCATGTAAAGCTAACATAGTGGCCGATATGTTGAGTAGAAAGACAGCTCACTCTTCTGGTATGTCATTTTCTGTTCTCTAAATCTTCAAAAATTTCACTAGATGGTCATAATTCAAGTCATTTTAGGATTAGTATGGGTGTAAAATAGTCAAAAGATCACCTTCCACACACCTTCACGCGCCCCATGCGTGGCTGGAAAGGCTTCTAGGCATGATTCCACTTGCAACGGGCTCACGTGCAAATACCACGGCCAGTCGCTATTGGCGCTCAATTTAAGAATAATTTAACTTAAACTCCCAAAAACAATTTCACTACTTGACACCCACCCCACTCACGACACTGAGTGTTCTTGGCTTCGAGTCCAGGCGACGTAAGGCATTAGTATTTTCTTATTTTTTCTTGGTGTGGCATGTGTCCTACAAAAGCACACCTTCAAGTCTCGCAAAATGTTGACTCATCGTTTCCTTCAATTAACGTAGGGTCGGCGCATGTCCTTCCACCTCCATGAGCGCGCTTAGATTTAATCCACCTCCCCACAATGGTACCAGAGCCATGCCCTAAACTTGGTCGTACCAATAGATTGGTAAATCCTCAAATGTCGAACAAAGAACTCCAAAAGAAAAGGAGCCGAGCCTCCTTGAAGGCATAGTAAAAAAGAACCAAGACTCCAAAAGAAAAAGAAGTCGAGCCTCGATTAAGGGGAGGCGTACTTTGCTCGAGGGGAGGTGTTGGATGATGAAAGTAAATACAGACGGACGGTTGATTGGCAGATTAATATATTTGGCCGTTACTAGGCCTGACATAGTTTATTCAGTTCGTATGCTTAGTCAATTTATGCATGAACCAAGAAAACCACATTGGGAGGCAGCTCTTCGGGTTCTGAGATACATCAAAGGTACTCCTCGTCAAGGACTCCTACTACCATCTGAAAACAATTTAAGATTACAAGCATATAGCGATTATGACTGGGGTGGTTGTCGAACTCCAGACGGTCTATTTCTGGGTTCTGCATTTTCCTCGGAAATTCAATTATTTATTGGAAGTCTTAACTAATGTGTCCAGATCATCCGCAGAAGGCTAGTATCGAGCTATGACAAATACTTGTTTAGAGTTAACTTGGTTAAGATGCATTCTTCAAGACTTGAATGTTCCACCGTCCGAACCAGCATTATTATATTGTGATAATCAAGCAGCATTACATACAGCAGTCAATCCAGTCTTTCACGAACGTACGGAACACATTGAAATAGATTGCCATATAGTTCGAGAAAAGTTACAAGCTGGAATCATCAAACCGTGTTATGTTTCGACTAAAATGCAATTGGCAGATGTTTTCACTAAAGATTTGGGAAGACATCAGTTTGATCTTTTGAAGGACAAGTTGGGTATGATTGACATACACTCTCCAACTTGAGGGGAGTATTAAGATATGATATTTGGAGAATATGTTTTAATAATTAATTATGGAGCATATGTTAGATATCCGTTAATATTTTTTCTTTGTTTTTGGGAGTTGTTAGTAGTATATTTTATCTTATGATTTGATTAATAGTATATTTTATCTTATTTACAAAATTTAGCAGTTGTATTAGTTGATAGTTTGTATCCTATATTTTCATTGTATTAGTTGATAGTTTATATTGTATTTAAACGTTTGTAATCACTAAGATCATACTTTCGATCCCAATTCTATTTCTCATTCTTAACCCTATGGAAACCTAATTTTTTTTGTGACAAAATTTTGTGTGTCCCTAAGTTATGTAGCAGGGACATCGATAATGGCCACAAAATTCCCAGCTGAGTTCACCAATTTCATCGTTGGCGTAACAGTGTGCATGATAGTTTCAATGTTGCAATTTATAGCGCTATTGAATGAGTTGCCTGCCAACACACCATCAGTTTCCAGGAACTCTCTGTACTTCACTTTGTTCTTCGCATTAAGCGGCATGCTCTCGTCTTATGTGTCGTCGGTAAAAGCTTTGACGCCGGAGCCGATGATGCCCCGAGTCACCGCTGTTCTGCCGCTTACTCTTGGCATTGGTGTTGTTTCAATGGGGATTTTATCGTGCATACAGAAGGTACAACAGAGACGTATGCGTTAACTGTTCAGTGAAATTTATATATGTTTTACTTTTATTAATTGAACTCGTATAGTTTAAAATGTTTTTATTAAGTTATTTTTGTTGTAATGATTTGAATGTCTTATTAGATCATTGTTATTATCGAATATCACTTATTTATGTCGAGCCTCGAGCCACGTTTTGAGAGAAAAGGTTTTAGTAAATGTGGACGAGAAAAATCATTGAAAGCGAGTTGAAAGAAAGCATTGTGAAAGTTAAGAACGATTACAATACTTGGTCCAGAGAGGTTTAACGATTACTTTGTCCCGGTATGGTACATTTTAAGGCGGTCTGAAAGAAGTAAACATGATTTCGTCGAATGGTCATACAACATAAAATGTAATAAGAAAGTAACACAACATGAAAGCAAGTAGAAAGGCTTTGGCATGTCAGGAGCATGCGGCAATGGGTAATATGTCTTGGACAAACATGACCATGAGATCCTCGCCCGCCTAATTGGTTGACGTCCTTGTCAACTAACGAAGTTCAAAATCTACAATGTGGGTCATGACAGAGTCCAGATTTTTGGCACGTTCTCAGTTTGTTTCCTCTGTAGGGAGGTTCTTCCATTTGTCAAATAATTCTCGAACATTCTGTACAGACCTTCTAACTTTCCTAACTTTCTTAGCTAGGATTACCTTGACTTCTTTGTTTGAGGTCTATTCTAGGTTTTGCAATGATATTGCGGCTGCTCTGGATATTGTTGAGGTAAGACTTTAGATTGCTCACATGAATTACGATATAGATTTTCATCCACGTGGGGAATGCCACCCTATAAGATGTAACTCCAATTTTCTTGAGAACTTCACCCGGTTCTTCGTATTTTTAGACAAGCCTCTAGTCCTTTGTGCTGCAGAAATTGATCTATTCTAGAATCAACTTGATGAGAACTTAGTCTTTTACCTGAAATGTGACGGGACAGTACTTCCTTCTTCCATTTTTGAAGTTTTGGGCTTGAGGATTCTTCCCTGCGTATGGGTGGTTAATGATATGGCATAGGGATGGTTGCCTTCGGCTCACAATTTCAAAGGGATTTCTCCCGGTCGAGGAACTACTTTGGCAAATAAAGAAAATTGGACCACATCTAGTGTTGCATCTAATTTGTTTTTACATGCCTAAACGAAGTGTCGCAAATATTCTTCCAACAAACAATTGAATCGTTCGGTCTATCCATCAGTCTGGAGATGGTAACTCAATGAGATATTCGAAGTTGCCTTCAAGAACTCGAATTAATTCATCCAAAATGTCTTGATAAATATGTTTGAAGAATAGTTGGTCAGCCAATTCGACTGAACATATCTTGGGCGTGAGTTTGAACGCGACATATTTCGAGAATCAATCGACGATGACCTGACTTCATGTTTGCCAACCTTTGAGTGTGTGATGAAGGCTAGTGATACACTCTCCCAAGGTCTTGTCGGCACCAGCAAGGGTTCGAGGAGTTCTGAGATCTTGGCCTTTTTAACTTTGCCCTATTGGCAAATGAAGCATTTCTTGGTGTACTATATTATGTCATCTAGCATATTTTGTCAAAAGTACCCCTTCTAATCATGTAACATAGTAAAAGTAATCAAGGTCTAAACCTGTGTGCACTCAGAGAATGGAATAACTCGAGGAGTTAGTCCTAAACATCTTGAAAACGAGAGACAAGATTTAAATTGTCTAGATGCCCTTAAGAACCCAGTAGGCTTCCACAATATCTAAGAATAACAAAGTGATATGAACCAAGAGACATCAATCATACAATATGCTTCACTGAAGATGTGAAGAAAATATTGTTGAAATTATCAAAAGATATTTCAATTCACGCCACATTGAAGAAGAATGAAGTTTCATATTATAAATTTTGGGTGGATTACAATTGAGAGTTATTGTATTTCATTAATGTATTTTAGGACTTTTAATTTACTTGGTTACAATAAAATAATGGTTAATTATAGCCATTAAATATGAATGTTACAACTCTTGTAATGCCTTTAGTAGTTTCATTTTGAGGCTATATAAAGCCATGTATGTTGTATTTGTAAGGCAGACTTGGAAAATGTAGTAAAAGAAGCATTTGTACTTTTCTTTAGCCAATGACTAAGTTTCTTTGCAATTTTTTGTAGTTTAGGTTGCATGTAGAATCATTCAAGCTTGACATGATAAATCTTGCTTGTGGAGTGATTCGAATCTCAAATAAGTGTTTGAGATATTTGATCAACAAGAGTCATTCAAGCTAGACATGATCGATCTTACTTGTGGAGTGATTCGAATCTCAATCAAGTGTTCTTGCCTTGAGATATTCGATTAACAAGGTAATCCGAATCTTATTCCCCTTGTAGTTGATTCCTTATCTTATCATTTGCATTGCCCTTATCTCTTTTAATTCTCTTATTATTTTTTTGTCTCAGTTTGTGTAGAATGTTCATATTCTATCACAAAAATATATATATATACATTTTTTTTATGTTCTTTAAAGTGTTACATTTGGATCTTATCAACACTTTATTCTTCTTTAAGATCTTCTAAATCAATTTTCTTGTTGGTAAATTGGTTAGATTGTGCCAATAAGAAAAAAAAAAAACCATTGAAAGAAAGAAAGCATATTGTATGATTGATGTCTCTTGGTTCATATGACAAAGGTAACTTTTTCAAGTTGTTAGCAATATGTATGGTGTTAATAGGGTCTCCGCTACCGTTTCCACTCCAGTACCCATACCGTCGAGTTTTTAATTCGATACTGTCCTATCGAGCCAAGTATAGGTCAGCAAGAGTATGCAATTAGGTGTCCCAACTTTGTGGAAATTGTCAAATGTCTCTTGAACAAGACCACTTAGATGTAAAACTATTCTTGAGATGGGTGCATGGGATCATGTAGGTTAATCCAATAGTTGGCCGGCACACAAGGGTCGCTTCCCCCAGACTCTGGTGACTTTATGGTCCTGTGGGATGGTCTGCCAACTAACCTCCCATAAATGAGGTTTAGACTAGAAGACACCTTACTGCCCAATCAAAACTTTATGAAGTAGCACCTCAATCCAAGGCGTTGGACATTCACTGCAAGAGCATAGCAAGCTATATAAATATAAGAACATAAAAGTTTTTTTTACCCTAAAGATGAAATTTATCGCCCCGTAAACTCACAACACCAGAATTAGGAGACCACTTCCTCGAACCCAGAGTAAGTTCATGAGTAACTAGAGAACCACATAAAACTTCGAAGCACCTCAGATGCTCAAATAGCAGTAGAGACCAGGATTAAACTTATTAGAGCCCGGAGAAAAATCCATGGATACCTACCAGGATGAGGATGCCATAAGAGCCTACGAGTAGATTGCTTATCGAGTTTTTTTTATATTTACCCATTTTCCTTCTTTTTTTTCAGGTGTTTGTAGGTTGGAATTGAGGTAGGGAGCATTTGAGAGTTGTTTGGTCACACGGGTCATTATGAAATGTTAGCTCATCTTCCTATTTTGTGTCTTTTGTATTTCCTTCTATAATTGTATTCCAATGGCAATGAGTGAGAAAGCTTAGTCACATAAACCTTCCAATTTATTGTCTAGTATATCTAATATAGCAACTTGTTGTTCAATTAAGCTCACTATGACGAGGCTTATCCAATTCATGACTGTGATTATGATTCATTTAACTCTCAAATTAAATGGTTAGCTATTTATTGGTTTCACCTTGAACCAACTTATTAACTGTAACAGCCTAGATCCGTCCCTAGCATATATTGCCCTCTTAGGATTTTCTCTCTCGGGCTTCCTCTCAAGATTTTTAAAACGCGTCTGTTAGGAAGAGGTTTTCACATGATAAAGGGTGTTTCGTTCTCCTCCCCAATCAATATGGGATCTCGCAACTCTTCCTTTAGTCTCAATGTGGGTGCAATGGACGATCAGTCAAACTTAACTCATTCACATACATGACAAAAAAAAAAAATTAGAGGTTTCAATCATCTTACCTATGAAGCTATGAAGCCATTGATAGAGTCGATGAAGAAAGAATCCCAACTAATGACGTAACAGAAGCCAAGTTCAATTCTCCTCTTTCAGATTGCATGTAACTGAGATCTATGAAAAGAGTCTTTATTGCCAGTTGTTTATGCATTCAAACAAGAAAAAGAAGATAAGAGAGAAAAAAATAATTAGAGAGTTTAAAAACATAAAAAGTAAAAAAAGATATCGTTAGAAGGAGGGCTTGAACATCCGACCTTGTGGTTAACAGCCACACGCTCTAACCAACTGAGCTATTCCAGCTAATTGTTCATTGCATTTTGAATTAATTAATTTAAAATTTATTTATTTTTATTTAGGATTATTAATTCAAGGTCTAAAGCAGCATTGGTAAGCTTCAATGAGACACCGAGATTTGAAAGTGAAAGATGATGCTGGGATGACAATTGCAAAACATGGTTCGATAAGAAGAAAAATGAGTAGAGGCAAGTTCATGGTACAAGAAGTGGAAGGAAGAACAACAGCTCAGGTGGAGATGGTGGTTGATTTTCGTAATTCAAGTCCACGTAAGTAGAGACCGGGTTGAGGGGCTTGCAAAGTTGATCTTGTCAAAGGCATGTCGAGGCAATTTACGACGTATTCATGCTACATAGGATGTTCTCACCTTCAACATAATATAATAAGGCAGAAGTGTTGAAAATTGTTAGCGTCTAACATTAGCTCATTAAAGGAAAGATCATGAGTATATTTGAGAAACACTATTTAAAAAAAAAAAAAAAAAAAAAAAAAAAAAAAAAAAAAAAAAAAAAAAACCAAAAGAAAGTCCAAAGAGCTGATACTCAAAATGAATAATATCATATCATTGTGGAGGTGGATTGTTCCTATCGAGAAGTTCAAGAACCGAAGAGAAGTATGGTTAAAAAATGGTTTAATTGTTTGAGGTTGAGTTGGAAAAATATTACTATAAGATTCTCTAATTTCCTCGTCGACATTGACATTGGTTGCCCCTTCGGCCGTGGTTCTTAGAGCTTAATGCTATGTGGCATAGGATTATTATGTGTATGCATACTATATATCTAGTAATCTCCAAGTATATGGCAGAACAAATCCAGTCATATTATATATTGAACATCCATAGTGAAGCAACGAGTCCTATAGGTGCAAAGCGTTGGATGAAAGTCCCACGTCCCCTAATTTAGGGAGTGATCATGAGTTTATTATCAAGGAATACTATCTCCATTGGTTTGAGGCCTCTTGGGGAAGTCCAAAGTAAAACCATGAGAGCTTATGCTCAAAGTGGAAAATATCATACCATTCTGGAGAGTCGTGTTCATTCTAACATAGTATCAGAGTCATGCCTTAAACTTAGATATGTCAATAGAATCCTCAAATGTCGAACAAAGGACTCCAAAAGAAAAAGGAGTCGAGGTTCGATTAAGGGGAGGCGTACTTTGTTCGAGGGGAGGTGTTGGATAAAAGTCTCACATCGGCTAATTTAGGGAATGATCCTGGGTTTATAATCAAGGAATACTATCTCCATTGGTTTGAGGCCTTTTGGGGAAGCCCAAAGAAAAACCATGAGAGCTTATGCTCAAAGTGGACAATATCATACCATTGTGGAGAGTTGTGTTCATCCAACACAAAGCATGTCTCGAAGGACAAGCGCCCCGACACATGGGCCAAAGCCTATGTGTGTGTCAAACCAGGTTCTTGAACAAATTCTTAGGGCGAGCTACAACCTATCTAACTTCACCTTCTTACCTTGGTTCTTGCACAAATTCTTCAAGAATGGATTAAAGCTCTTGTATTATCATATGTATGAGAATTTGGCACCTACGCATATGTATTACACTTTAAGAAATCATATGTTTGGATCTAAGTGGGTTTCAAATTGTAAAACCCAATACAAATCAAGTTCTTTATGAAAGCAAAAAAATTTCAATGGGAGGTTCCAAATGTTGTATAAATGCCACGACCAAAATGATGTTGGAGTTTTTGAATTTCGTACCCGTGGATGCTTCGATATTTTTATTACTTTATTATTTTTTTTTATATATATTAATTTTTTCGATTTTGTTTATATTATGGTATATGATTTTTATACAAGTCCGACCTTAGCTCAGTTGGTAGAGCGGAGGACTGTAGTGGTTGAAGAATCCCAAAGTCATCCTTAGGTCGCTGGTTCAAATCCGGTAGGTCGGAGTTTTTAAAAGTTTAATATGTATGTACTATTGATATAAGTATTTTGTTGAATGATTATATATTTTGAATATAGATAATTAATTATATGTCCGTAACTTATAGATAATTACTAATTTTTTCTTTTTACTTTTTTTTTTTTTAACAAATGGAACGACCTGAATCAAATAAAGGGCTAGGTTGTCAAAATTTTCGGGTTAGGTTGGGTTACCAATCCAACCAACCTGAACTTTTGGGTTGTTCCAAAAAATTCTCTCAACCCAACCCGACCCGACCCATGTACACCCGTAACATTATTTTGATTATTTTATATGGAATTTAACACTATTTATTATATGATAAATCTAAGGTTATTAATGTAATTTCGAACAATATGTAGGTTACAAATGGGTGGATCATGTTCAAGAAATAATCTAATGGGTTTATGGTATATGGATAAAGTTTGGTGTTTAGCTGTGAGATTCTACATCGGTTGGAGAGGACAGTAGAATGAAACATTCCTTATAAAGCTGTGGAAACCTCTCCTTAACAGACGCGTTTTAAAACCATGAGGCTGACGCTGATACGTAACAGGTTAAAGCAGAAAATATCTGCTAGTTGTGGGTTTGGGCTGTTACGAATGGTATCAGAGTCACAAACCGGGCAGTGTGCCAGCGAGGATGTTGGGCCCCTGAGGGGGTGTTTTGTGAGATCCCACATCGGTTGGGAAGGGGAACCATACATTCCTTATAAGGGTGTGAAAACTCCTCTATGTCAGCGAGAACGCTGGGTCCCGAGGGGGGTGGAGTGTGAGATCCTACATTGGTTGGAGAGGAGAACCAAACATTCGTTATAAGGGTGTAGAAATCTCTCTGCGCCATCAAGGTGGATTGTGAGATCCCACATCGGTTGGAGATGGGAACCAAGCATTTCTTGTGGAAACCTCTCCGTACCAATGAGGTGGATTGTGAGATCTCGCATCGGTTGGAGAGGGAAACCAAACATTTCTTATAAGGGTACGGAAACCTCTCCGTGCTAACGAGGACGCTTGCCCCAAAAGGGGGTTGATTGTGATTCATTAAGTCTACCCTTATATTATTTTTAAGAATTATCAAGATTGTAAACCATTCGTAAAAATGCCACGACCAAAATTCTTTGGTATCAATTGTTGTGACGGAAGCGGAGGCAAGATCGATCGTACTCACACACCCACAAATATAAGTTAAACAAAGAGAAACAAAGATTTACATGGTTCGGAAGTAAGAAATTTCCCTACATCCACGGGTGATAGCTAATCACTAACCAAAGTGTTTACAAGTGTATCTCACACTCTCACACTACAAATTCTCTGTTACAAAGTTCTTCTCAATTGCCTCGCGTCAAATACAAAATGAAAATGACTCCACGTCTTAAAACAATGTTAGACAAATTTTTATATAAACATAGCAATACTAATTCTCATACATGAATCAAAGGAACACTAGCATACATAAATCAAGATGATTTAAGTACCAATATGAGATAATGTACCAATATTGGAGTGACTGTCATATGCTCAGCAACAGTAGACAACAATGTTGAATGCCAACAAATAGGTCCACTAGCCATAGTGGACAGATAACCAGTAATTGATCGTTACTTATCAATCTCCACTTGTTTCTTGGAAGCAATTGACATAGCATCAACATACAAGATCAAATAGATAAACAAACCACACAATTGTCAAATTGACTGTGAGTGTACTTATGCTCCACCATGAAGTGATCAAAATCCATATACCATTGACGAGGAGATTGTTTCAGCCTATACAAAGATTTCTTCAATCTACACTACTCGAAAACCAACTCACTGTGTCGTATATATTTCTTCTTCCAAATCTCCATGCAAGAAAACAATTTTTATATCAAGTTAAGCAAGCTGAAGATTAAATTAAGCGACCAAAACCAACAAAATTTGAATGGATGGAGATATTCACCATTCTTGAAAGTATGATTTCCAAAAACAAAATCTGAAAAACAAATAAGCAAGCTTGCAATAAGAAACTTATCTTCGACAATTGATGCTGAGTTTGAGCACGTCTGGTGGTCGATGAGGTTAAGTCTTTCACAATACCACAAATGTCCAAACTTGGCTCTGTTGATACTAATTGTGGTACCCTAATGCCACAACCAAAATGCTCTAATACAAATTGTAGTAGCGGAAGTGGGAGCAAGATCAATCATACTCACACACCCACAAATTGTTGTAGCTTACCATGTCTATTAGTAGTCGTGAAGATATCACCAAAGTCCAGACCACTTCTAATTTCTTGTAGTACAACTCAGTGATGTCAAGCTTGTCTCAATTTCTCTAGTGCCTTATCGGGTGTAGAAATAGTCAGGGATCTCTGAACAAGGTCTTTGTTCCATAAACTCGTCACAAGTGCTATGGACCACACGGGTAAACTCGGTAGTTAGTCAACACACGAGGTTGCTCCCCCACTTCAGTGTGATGTTATGGTCTTGTGGAGGGGTTGCTAGCTAAGCTTTCACAAATGATATTCAGGTCTCACGATGCCATATCGTCGTTCAAGTCAGCATGTTTGTTCATGTTGCTCCTCTTCAACTTAGGATACCAGTGATTCACTTCCTAATCAATATAAGCGGCTAAATAAGAAGATCAAACAAGTTGGTTCACCGCAAAGCTTAGTTAGGTTGTTCAGGTGATTGTACGACATTAGGTTAGGTGAACAACCTCCAAACCTTTATTGGGTTTGTAATACACACGAAAACTGACTTAGGAACTTCTAGACCATCCAGAAGCTTAGATAGGTTTAGGAGCATTAGGTGTACGAGCTTATGCATGAACTTCCTAGAGTCCAGGTTAGGTTTAGAAGCTTATGCATGAATTTCCTAGAGTCCAAATTAAAGCTCATAGTAACTTACTAGGTCATGGATGTCTAAAAGCCTACGGGTAGGCTACTTACCAACTATTTTTATGCTCACCAAATATTACTTTTTTTTCTCAAGTGGTTAGCTGATTGGTTGACGTGGGAAGCATTCGGGAGTTATGCGACCACAAAGGAAGGTCATTCTAGAGAGTCAGTTCTTTTGGTATCTTGGCTATAGTTTGTTTGGTATCTCCTACCTTGGTCCCCGATTTTATATTAATATTCAAACAATCTTTCCAAAATAATAAATATATTTGATTTTATCTTTTAAATTTTAAAAATTGTTTTATCGTATTTTTCTTAACACGTTCTAGTGATTCAAAAGTCTAGATCATTAGACCAATACGTTCTGAGAAATTTTCATGAAGAAAGCTTGGTAAAAAATGACTCCAAGCCATGGAATCTAGTGGTGGAATATTGTTTTCTTTTAACTTTCTTTCCAAAATCCTAACCACTTCTTTTCTCTTTCTTTTTTCTTCTTTGTGTTTTTCATCCTCTCTTTTCTAACCGGCTTCATCATTCCCATGGTTCCATCATAAGACCATGACCAAGACAATCTGCTTGTTATGCACCAACTTCACATCTCTAACTAGTATCTTCATCGACTTCTCCCATATGAAGAATCCTCTCTAAAGAAAAGTGACTCATGTTCGATAACGTATGAAGAGTCTGGGGTATACTTCTACGGTATAAACATATGGAACACGTTATGCACGGTGACAAATGTAAGTGGTAGTGCTAATTTGTATGCCACTAGTCCTATATTCTCTAAGATCTCAAAGAGACCTACAAATCTTGTCTTCAACTTGCCCTTCTTCCCAAATTTCAACACACGTATCATAGGTGCAACTTTGAAAAAGACATGATCACGAGTAACAAACTCAAGTTTCTTGCTACGAGTGCCTTCGTAGTGCTTTTGCCCGCTTCGTGCCTTCAGTATTCTTTATCTGATTTTTTGCACTGCTGCATTAATAATCTAAACCAACTCCGACCCTAGAAGTTGTTGCTCACCTACCTCTTCCTAGAAGATAGAAGTTTGACACCTACACTCGTAAAGAGTCTCTAAGGGGGCAATCTACACAGTCACATGTAGCTATTATTATAAGCAAACTCCATTATGTACAAGTGTTCATCCCAACAACCAGCAAAGTCTATAACACAATGTCCTCAACATGTTCTCTAGAATCTAGTTCTGCCGCTCAGTTTATCCATGCATATGTGGATGAGAAGTCTTTGACGATCTTTGATTTTTGGAATCTTGTATGAGTGAGAATGTCACAAAAGTTGATAAGATTGATAGTTAGCTGGCTACCTAGGTGAGATACCCATCCAAGAATTGATGCCCACGATTGGGACCGTGGGTCAAATAAAGTCATATGAACCGGTGGCATGAGTGTGAGGGTAGCTCGACGGACTCTATTGCCCACATGGAGGAATACACCATAGAGCCTCCTCTGAGGTCCCTTCACCCTTTGCTCGACACTTAAGCCAATTTGACCACTTTGACTACACTTTCAAATGGCTCACAACTTCTTTATTCAACACTTAGGATTCTATTGACATTGTCCAATTTTAGCATAAACTCTCCTGACTTTTCTTTTTGTTTCCTTACCAAGTCTCACACCAATGAAGATGGTGTTTCTTACCTCTAAACCCATGATCATCCCTTTAATTAGCCAATGTGGGACTACTCCTCCCAATAATCCTTAACATCCTCGTTCTGCTTTATATGTAAGAGGGACCTATCAAGTGTCTGAATGCTCACAAAGAGCCACTCTTTATGCCTTCCACGTTAAATTTGGTGAATTCATTAGCTGACTATGAGATGACTTTAGTTGAAACATCGCCAATTGAAAGCATTGAAAACTCTTACATGGAAGCCCCCTTACTTCAAAACATAGTGGGAGAGATGGAAGAGTAAGGTCTTATGTACAAGACATGAATTAACCCTATATCAGCTAAGAGAACTATGACCATCATACACAATTTCATGACAGAGACTGAAGCAATATACTATACACAATTTCATGACAGAGACTGAAGCAATATACTATAGCATCAAGATATACTAAAATAAAAGTCATCAATTTAGCAACCCTACCTATAGTACATATACTACCCAATTGAAAAAAAAGATATACATATGCGAGATAGTGAAAAATGTTGTACATGTTGGAAAAAAAAAATATTTTTCCATCTCATAAATTTAGGGTACTTCAATTTAAAAAGTTCTCACAAAAAAATTTGTCTCACTTCACGAAAAATTAAATAACTCTCTATATTTAATTTCTTAAATAAATATCAAAACCGATTTAAAAAAAAAAAAAAAAAAAAGAATGATTTTTTTTTTTTTTTTTTTTTTATCACTAACACTAATATAAACATGACATCTCAACCACGTTAATTAAAACAGGCCACATCATATCAAAATCTTGACTTTTGAAGTTATTGTTTGGAGCCCTCGACCTTTTTCGAGCTTGTCTTTGACACTCGTGTCGTCTCTCTCTCGAACTTAGCGTATGACTTAACTTCAATGCACATTCTTGGTGTATTGGATGATGCCTTGTATGCCTTAGCTTCAATGCACATTCTTGCTGTATTGGATGATGCCTTGTATGCCTTAGCTTCAATGCACATTCTTGGTGTATTGGATGATGCCTTAGCTTCAGTGCACATTCTTGGTGTATTGGATGATGTCTTAGCTTCAGTGCACATTCTTGGTGTATTGGATGATGTCTTAGCTTCAGTGCACATTCTTGGTGTATTGGATGATGCACTGTCCTCCTCTCGCATCATGACACTTCTCAATCTTGGGACTCATGTGGTCAGATAGATGTCATTTAAGGGTCGCCCCTTGTCTGTCTTGTGGATGTCATTTGAGGGTCGCCCCTTGCCTGTCTTGTGTGGAGGTCACAATCTGGACTCATGTGGTCGGATAGATGTCACTTGAGGGTCACCCCCGTTCACCCCTTGTCTGTCTTGTGTGGAGGTCCCTTGTCTGTCTTGTGTGGAGGTTATGATTAGAGGGAGGGTCGTTGGGACAGGAAACGTTCGGCCTTCCGCTAGCCTTTTTTTAATGAAATTGGGTCGGTTCATGACCTAGTTTTTGTGCCTATAAACTTGAAACCAGACCTAGTTTTTATGCCTATAAACTTGAAACCAACCCAAAAGGACTCGAATCCAAAAAGATCAAAACAAACCAACCTAACCAAAAAAGTTAAGAATGAAAATTTGAGAAGAAAAGAAAATGAAATCTAGTAAGCTTTTGAAAAATTTGGGCAACTCTCCCTCCACACTCACTTTGATTCAAACTAGTTTCTTTAGCTTCATTGTGGGCCGAGGAGGCCTATAACTCATTAACAAGAAATTATGTGTCGCTATTGACTCACGAACTAGACCCTATGACCTTTAAAATTGGAGAGCACTAAGAGTTATAGAGTGACCCTAGATTAGTTAGATTATTAAAATGTGAAGGAGTCGATGTCCAAATTTATAGGATTCAAAACAGACATATTATTGATTCATGGCATTCCAAGTACATGTACGATAAAATGAAGAAAGGTTGAAGAAAAATGAATTAGGCACGCCCAAGGAGAAGATTGGCTATAACCAAGATGATACTACAAATATCTTCCACAGTCTTCCCGTTGCCAGACAACGCCGATGGGTCCTTCGGCGGCTGCGTGAAGCTGTCCAGACAGTCGTCGGCCTCCGTCATGGCTGCAGACGCCTTAATGTTGACGCCATTGTAGTCACCTTCCCTCAGGTCGTTCTTCCCATCCTCGATGTCGTCGGCGGCATCGTCGTATTGTTCAGCACAGGTGGCATATCGCTCCTTAAGCTTGGGATCGGCTGCCTTGGACGCCAGGGACAGGGCGAGGGCACGAGTTTGAGCAACCTTGTCGTGGGCGAGGTTGAGGGTGAAGGTGGCCAGCCCTTTTAGGTCTCTGGTGCCAGCAGATTTCAACACGTTAAAGCAAAAAGAAGGGTTTCTAGTTTTCTTGCAGATGGTGGAAACGATGTCGTCTTGGGAAGCCGCATGCATGGGCACCATCCCATTGAAGAACAGTACTAAAAGGACAATCCTAAAGACGGCAAGAAAACTAGAAGATGCCATTTTTTATTTTGATTTTTCTGTCTGTTTTGCTCAATTAATTCGGAGAGAGGGTTCACATATTTATACACTCACAAATATTCCTTTTAATAGCTTTCACATTAGAAATTTAAGTAAAACCCTATTAAAAGAAAAACGAACAAAAATAGACGGAATAGGTTAAGCTTTTTTCTCTCTAAACCCAATCACAAATTTGGCTAAGTTATTATGCACTTTTTTAGACAATACACCGTCTTCCTCCATGTGCCACTCTCGTGTTAACCTTGACTGACTACACATAAGAGTCATAACTTTACTCTCTTGTTAGTAAGATTATAACCGTTCTCCTCAGCTTAAATTAATAATATTTATTTTACAAAAAAAATTAAAAAATCAAGGTTATTAATGTAATATTGAACCATAGTTTTCATGAAGAGGATAATATTTAATAAATAACCTAAAAAATATATAGTACATGGATAGTGCTAATACGTCGACCAATATTTGTTTTGCCAATATTTTTTGTTGGCATCACGAAAAGTAGTCCTTGCCATGATTGTGTGTTTTGACGTAAGGGATGTGAGTCAATAAACTCGAGTGGGTTAAAATCATGGATGTGGGAATCATGCATTGAGAAGTTAGTAAGTCAACAAGCTCGACTTGGCTAAAATCATGGGATGTTGAGAAGTTAGTAATCATGGAACATTTGGGGCAATCATGAGATAAGGGAGACCAACCTCAGCCCACAATTTTCTGCAAGTTTGTTAGAAGCAATCATGAGATAACTCAACCGGGGATTTTCTGGGTCGAATAGATGCAATCATGAGATAACCCAGACCATCCTCAGTCCGAGAACTTAAAAGTTTTTTTGGAGTTAGCGAACTACTACGGAATGTTTCTTTTTAGGACTTATTCAAACCTTGACAAAGTTAATCAAGAGCTTAAGGAGTTTTTTATGTATGCGCTAATGCCAGCACTATTTTATGGTTCAAGCATGGTGTACAACGATGCCTCGAGAAAAGGATTGGGGCTGCGTGTTGGTGTTAATGGAGAAGTGATTGTATATGGCTCCTAATAGCTTAAGAAATATGAGCGTAACTACCTAACCCTCGATTTGGAGTTAGCAACTGTGGTGTTCACGTTAAAAATATGGTGACATTACTTGTATGGTGAAAAGGTACGGGTAGTAAAACCATAAGAGCCTCAAGTATCTTATTCAGGTACAAAGAGTTGAACATGGGACGAAGGAGATAGTTGGAGTTTGTGAAGGATTATGATACAAAGATCCTTTATCACCCATGTAAAGCTAACATAGTGGCCGATATGTTGAGTAGAAAGACAGCTCACTCTTCTGGAATGTCATTTCGGTTCTCTAAATCTTCAAAAATTTCACTAGATGGTCATAATTCAAGTCATTTTAGGATTAGTATGGATGTAAAATAGTCAAAAGATCACCTTCCACACACCTTCACGCGCCCCATGCGTGGCTGGAATGGCTTCTAGGCATGATTCCACTCGCAACGGGCTCACGTGCAAATACCACGGCCAGTTGCTATTGGCGCTCAATTTAAGAATAATTTAACTTAAACTCCCAAAAACAATTTCACTACTTGACACCCACCCCACTCACGACACTGAGTGTTCTTGGCTTCGAGTCCAGGCGACGTAAGGCATTAGTATTTTCTTATTTTTTCTTGGTGTGGCATGTGTCCTCCAAAAGCACACCTTCAAGTCTCGCAAAATGTTGCCTCATCGATTTTCCTTCAATTAACGTAGGGTCGGCGCATGTCCTTCCACCTCCATGAGCGCGCTTAGATTTAATCCACCTCCCCACAATGGTATCAGAGCCATGCCCTAAACTTGGTCGTACCCATAGATTGGTAAATCCTCAAATGTCGAACAAAGAACTCCAAAAGAAAAGGAGCCGAGCCTCCTTGAAGGCATAGTAAAAAACAACTAAGACTCCAAAAGAAAAAGAAGTCGAGCCTCGATTAAGAGGAGGCGTACTTTTCTCGAGGTGAGGTGTTGGATGATGAAAGTAAATACAGACGGTTGATTGGCAGATTAATATATTTGGCCGTTACTAGGCCTGACATAGTTTATTCAGTTCGTATGCTTAGTCAATTTATGCATGAACCAAGAAAACCACATTGGGAGGCAGCTCTTCGGGTTCTGAGATACATCAAAGGTACTCCTCGTCAAGGACTCCTACTACCATCTGAAAACAATTTAAGATTACAAGCATATTGCGATTATGACTGGGGTGGTTGTCGAACTCCAGACGGTCTATTTCTGGGTTCTGCATTTTCTTCGGAAATTCAATTATTTATTGGAAGTCTTAACTAATGTGTCCAGATCATCCGCAGAAGGCTAGTATCGAGCTATGACAAATACTTGTTTAGAGTTAACTTGGTTAAGATGCATTCTTCAAGACTTGAATGTTCCACCGTCCGAACCAGCATTATTATATTGTGATAATCAAGCAGCATTACATACAGCAGTCAATCCAGTCTTTCACGAACGTACGGAACACATTGAAATAGATTGCCATATAGTTCGAGAAAAGTTACAAGCTGGAATCATCAAACCGTGTTATGTTTCGACTAAAATGCAATTGGCAGATGTTTTCACTAAAGATTTGGGAAGACATCAGTTTGATCTTTTGAAGGACAAGTTGGGTGTGATTGACATACACTCTCCAACTTGAGGGGAGTATTAAGATATGATATTTGGAGAATATGTTTTAATAATTAGTTATGAAGCATATGTTAGATATCCGTTAATATTTTTTCTTTGTTTTTGGGAGTTGTTAGTAGTATATTTTATCTTATGATTTGATTAATAGTATATTTTATCTTATTTACAAAATTTAGCAGTTGTATTAGTTGATAGTTTGTATCCTATATTTTCATTGTATTAGTTGATAGTTTATATTGTATTTAAACGTTTGTAATCACTAAGATCATACTTTCGATCCCAATTCTATTTCTCATTCTTAACACTATGGAAACCTAATTTTTTTTGTGACAAAATTTTGTGTGTCCCTAAGTTATGTAGCAGGGACATCGATAATGGCCACAAAATTCCCAGCTGAGTTCACCAATTTCATCGTTGGCGTAACAGTGTGCATGATAGTTTCAATGTTGCAATTTATAGCGCTATTGAATGAGTTGCCTGCCAACACACCATCAGTTTCCAGGAACTCTCTGTACTTCACTTTGTTCTTCGCATTAAGCGGCATGCTCTCGTCTTATGTGTCGTCGGTAAAAGCTTTGACGCCGGAGCCGATGATGCCCCGAGTCACCGCTGTTCTGCCGCTTACTCTTGGCATTGGTGTTGTTTCAATGGGGATTTTATCGTGCATACAGAAGGTACAACAGAGACGTATGCGTTAACTGTTCAGTGAAATTTATATATGTTTTACTTTTATTAATTGAACTCGTATAGTTTAAAATGTTTTTATTAAGTTATTTTTGTTGTAATGATTTGAATGTCTTATTAGATCATTGTTATTATCGAATATCACTTATTTATGTCGAGCCTCGAGCCACGTTTTGAGAGAAAAGGTTTTAGTAAATGTGGACGAGAAAAATCATTGAAAGCGAGTTGAAAGAAAGCATTGTGAAAGTTAAGAACGATTACAATACTTGGTCCAGAGAGGTTTAACGATTACTTTGTCCCGGTATGGTACATTTTAAGGCGGTCTGAAAGAAGTAAACATGATTTCGTCGAATGGTCATACAACATAAAATGTAATAAGAAAGTAACACAACATGAAAGCAAGTAGAAAGGCTTTGGCATGTCAGGAGCATGCGGCAATGGGTAATATGTCTTGGACAAACATGACCATGAGATCCTCGCCCGCCTAATTGGTTGACGTCCTTGTCAACTAACGAAGTTCAAAATCTACAATGTGGGTCATGACA
The DNA here is from genome assembly GCF_057944985.1 of Cucurbita pepo subsp. pepo. Lineage (NCBI taxonomy): Eukaryota > Viridiplantae > Streptophyta > Magnoliopsida > Cucurbitales > Cucurbitaceae > Cucurbita > Cucurbita pepo. Next base: position 11,059,996 of record NC_141799.1, on the reverse strand, counting down.
GAGTCCAGATTTTTGGCACGTTCTCAGTTTGTTTCCTCTGTAGGGAGGTTCTTCCATTTGTCAAATAATTCTCGAACATTCTGTACAGACCTTCTAACTTTCCTAACTTTCTTAGCTAGGATTACCTTGACTTCTTTGTTTGAGGTCTATTCTAGGTTTTGCAATGATATTGCGGCTGCTCTGGATATTGTTGAGGTAAGACTTTAGATTGCTCACATGAATTACGATATAGATTTTCATCCACGTGGGGAATGCCACCCTATAAGATGTAACTCCAATTTTCTTGAGAACTTCACCCGGTTCTTCGTATTTTTAGACAAGCCTCTAGTCCTTTGTGCTGCAGAAATTGATCTATTCTAGAATCAACTTGATGAGAACTTAGTCTTTTACCTGAAATGTGACGGGACAGTACTTCCTTCTTCCATTTTTGAAGTTTTGGGCTTGAGGATTCTTCCCTGCGTATGGGTGGTTAATGATATGGCATAGGGATGGTTGCCTTCGGCTCACAATTTCAAAGGGATTTCTCCCGGTCGAGGAACTACTTTGGCAAATAAAGAAAATTGGACCACATCTAGTGTTGCATCTAATTTGTTTTTACATGCCTAAACGAAGTGTCGCAAATATTCTTCCAACAAACAATTGAATCGTTCGGTCTATCCATCAGTCTGGAGATGGTAACTCAATGAGATATTCGAAGTTGCCTTCAAGAACTCGAATTAATTCATCCAAAATGTCTTGATAAATATGTTTGAAGAATAGTTGGTCAGCCAATTCGACTGAACATATCTTGGGCGTGAGTTTGAACGCGACATATTTCGAGAATCAATCGACGATGACCTGACTTCATGTTTGCCAACCTTTGAGTGTGTGATGAAGGTTAGTGATACACTCTCCCAAGGTCTTGTCGGCACCAGCAAGGGTTCGAGGAGTTCTGAGATCTTGGCCTTTTTAACTTTGCCCTATTGGCAAATGAAGCATTTCTTGGTGTACTATATTATGTCATCTAGCATATTTTGTCAAAAGTACCCCTTCTAATCATGTAACATAGTAAAAGTAATCAAGGTCTAAACCTGTGTGCACTCAGAGAATGGAATAACTCGAGGAGTTAGTCCTAAACATCTTGAAAACGAGAGACAAGATTTAAATTGTCTAGATGCCCTTAAGAACCCAGTAGGCTTCCACAATATCTAAGAATAACAAAGTGATATGAACCAAGAGACATCAATCATACAATATGCTTCACTGAAGATGTGAAGAAAATATTGTTGAAATTATCAAAAGATATTTCAATTCACGCCACATTGAAGAAGAATGAAGTTTCATATTATAAATTTTGGGTGGATTACAATTGAGAGTTATTGTATTTCATTAATGTATTTTAGGACTTTTAATTTACTTGGTTACAATAAAATAATGGTTAATTATAGCCATTAAATATGAATGTTACAACTCTTGTAATGCCTTTAGTAGTTTCATTTTGAGGCTATATAAAGCCATGTATGTTGTATTTGTAAGGCAGACTTGGAAAATGTAGTAAAAGAAGCATTTGTACTTTTCTTTAGCCAATGACTAAGTTTCTTTGCAATTTTTTGTAGTTTAGGTTGCATGTAGAATCATTCAAGCTTGACATGATAAATCTTGCTTGTGGAGTGATTCGAATCTCAAATAAGTGTTTGAGATATTTGATCAACAAGAGTCATTCAAGCTAGACATGATCGATCTTACTTGTGGAGTGATTCGAATCTCAATCAAGTGTTCTTGCCTTGAGATATTCGATTAACAAGGTAATCCGAATCTTATTCCCCTTGTAGTTGATTCCTTATCTTATCATTTGCATTGCCCTTATCTCTTTTAATTCTCTTATTATTTTTTTGTCTCAGTTTGTGTAGAATGTTCATATTCTATCACAAAAATATATATATATACATTTTTTTTATGTTCTTTAAAGTGTTACATTTGGATCTTATCAACACTTTATTCTTCTTTAAGATCTTCTAAATCAATTTTCTTGTTGGTAAATTGGTTAGATTGTGCCAATAAGAAAAAAAAAAAACCATTGAAAGAAAGAAAGCATATTGTATGATTGATGTCTCTTGGTTCATATGACAAAGGTAACTTTTTCAAGTTGTTAGCAATATGTATGGTGTTAATAGGGTCTCCGCTACCGTTTCCACTCCAGTACCCATACCGTCGAGTTTTTAATTCGATACTGTCCTATCGAGCCAAGTATAGGTCAGCAAGAGTATGCAATTAGGTGTCCCAACTTTGTGGAAATTGTCAAATGTCTCTTGAACAAGACCACTTAGATGTAAAACTATTCTTGAGATGGGTGCATGGGATCATGTAGGTTAATCCAATAGTTGGCCGGCACACAAGGGTCGCTTCCCCCAGACTCTGGTGACTTTATGGTCCTGTGGGATGGTCTGCCAACTAACCTCCCATAAATGAGGTTTAGACTAGAAGACACCTTACTGCCCAATCAAAACTTTATGAAGTAGCACCTCAATCCAAGGCGTTGGACATTCACTGCAAGAGCATAGCAAGCTATATAAATATAAGAACATAAAAGTTTTTTTTACCCTAAAGATGAAATTTATCGCCCCGTAAACTCACAACACCAGAATTAGGAGACCACTTCCTCGAACCCAGAGTAAGTTCATGAGTAACTAGAGAACCACATAAAACTTCGAAGCACCTCAGATGCTCAAATAGCAGTAGAGACCAGGATTAAACTTATTAGAGCCCGGAGAAAAATCCATGGATACCTACCAGGATGAGGATGCCATAAGAGCCTACGAGTAGATTGCTTATCGAGTTTTTTTTATATTTACCCATTTTCCTTCTTTTTTTTCAGGTGTTTGTAGGTTGGAATTGAGGTAGGGAGCATTTGAGAGTTGTTTGGTCACACGGGTCATTATGAAATGTTAGCTCATCTTCCTATTTTGTGTCTTTTGTATTTCCTTCTATAATTGTATTCCAATGGCAATGAGTGAGAAAGCTTAGTCACATAAACCTTCCAATTTATTGTCTAGTATATCTAATATAGCAACTTGTTGTTCAATTAAGCTCACTATGACGAGGCTTATCCAATTCATGACTGTGATTATGATTCATTTAACTCTCAAATTAAATGGTTAGCTATTTATTGGTTTCACCTTGAACCAACTTATTAACTGTAACAGCCTAGATCCGTCCCTAGCATATATTGCCCTCTTAGGATTTTCTCTCTCGGGCTTCCTCTCAAGATTTTTAAAACGCGTCTGTTAGGAAGAGGTTTTCACATGATAAAGGGTGTTTCGTTCTCCTCCCCAATCAATATGGGATCTCGCAACTCTTCCTTTAGTCTCAATGTGGGTGCAATGGACGATCAGTCAAACTTAACTCATTCACATACATGACAAAAAAAAAAAATTAGAGGTTTCAATCATCTTACCTATGAAGCTATGAAGCCATTGATAGAGTCGATGAAGAAAGAATCCCAACTAATGACGTAACGGAAGCCAAGTTCAATTCTCCTCTTTCAGATTGCATGTAACTGAGATCTATGAAAAGAGTCTTTATTGCCAGTTGTTTATGCATTCAAACAAGAAAAAGAAGATAAGAGAGAAAAAAATAATTAGAGAGTTTAAAAACATAAAAAGTAAAAAAAGATATCGTTAGAAGGAGGGCTTGAACATCCGACCTTGTGGTTAACAGCCACACGCTCTAACCAACTGAGCTATTCCAGCTAATTGTTCATTGCATTTTGAATTAATTAATTTAAAATTTATTTATTTTTATTTAGGATTATTAATTCAAGGTCTAAAGCAGCATTGGTAAGCTTCAATGAGACACCGAGATTTGAAAGTGAAAGATGATGCTGGGATGACAATTGCAAAACATGGTTCGATAAGAAGAAAAATGAGTAGAGGCAAGTTCATGGTACAAGAAGTGGAAGGAAGAACAACAGCTCAGGTGGAGATGGTGGTTGATTTTCGTAATTCAAGTCCACGTAAGTAGAGACCGGGTTGAGGGGCTTGCAAAGTTGATCTTGTCAAAGGCATGTCGAGGCAATTTACGACGTATTCATGCTACATAGGATGTTCTCACCTTCAACATAATATAATAAGGCAGAAGTGTTGAAAATTGTTAGCGTCTAACATTAGCTCATTAAAGGAAAGATCATGAGTATATTTGAGAAACACTATTTAAAAAAAAAAAAAAAAAAAAAAAAAAAAAAAAAAAAAAAAAAAAAACCAAAAGAAAGTCCAAAGAGCTGATACTCAAAATGAATAATATCATATCATTGTGGAGGTGGATTGTTCCTATCGAGAAGTTCAAGAACCGAAGAGAAGTATGGTTAAAAAATGGTTTAATTGTTTGAGGTTGAGTTGGAAAAATATTACTATAAGATTCTCTAATTTCCTCGTCGACATTGACATTGGTTGCCCCTTCGGCCGTGGTTCTTAGAGCTTAATGCTATGTGGCATAGGATTATTATGTGTATGCATACTATATATCTAGTAATCTCCAAGTATATGGCAGAACAAATCCAGTCATATTATATATTGAACATCCATAGTGAAGCAACGAGTCCTATAGGTGCAAAGCGTTGGATGAAAGTCCCACGTCCCCTAATTTAGGGAGTGATCATGAGTTTATTATCAAGGAATACTATCTCCATTGGTTTGAGGCCTCTTGGGGAAGTCCAAAGTAAAACCATGAGAGCTTATGCTCAAAGTGGAAAATATCATACCATTCTGGAGAGTCGTGTTCATTCTAACATAGTATCAGAGTCATGCCTTAAACTTAGATATGTCAATAGAATCCTCAAATGTCGAACAAAGGACTCCAAAAGAAAAAGGAGTCGAGGTTCGATTAAGGGGAGGCGTACTTTGTTCGAGGGGAGGTGTTGGATAAAAGTCTCACATCGGCTAATTTAGGGAATGATCCTGGGTTTATAATCAAGGAATACTATCTCCATTGGTTTGAGGCCTTTTGGGGAAGCCCAAAGAAAAACCATGAGAGCTTATGCTCAAAGTGGACAATATCATACCATTGTGGAGAGTTGTGTTCATCCAACACAAAGCATGTCTCGAAGGACAAGCGCCCCGACACATGGGCCAAAGCCTATGTGTGTGTCAAACCAGGTTCTTGAACAAATTCTTAGGGCGAGCTACAACCTATCTAACTTCACCTTCTTACCTTGGTTCTTGCACAAATTCTTCAAGAATGGATTAAAGCTCTTGTATTATCATATGTATGAGAATTTGGCACCTACGCATATGTATTACACTTTAAGAAATCATATGTTTGGATCTAAGTGGGTTTCAAATTGTAAAACCCAATACAAATCAAGTTCTTTATGAAAGCAAAAAAATTTCAATGGGAGGTTCCAAATGTTGTATAAATGCCACGACCAAAATGATGTTGGAGTTTTTGAATTTCGTACCCGTGGATGCTTCGATATTTTTATTACTTTATTATTTTTTTTTATATATATTAATTTTTTCGATTTTGTTTATATTATGGTATATGATTTTTATACAAGTCCGACCTTAGCTCAGTTGGTAGAGCGGAGGACTGTAGTGGTTGAAGAATCCCAAAGTCATCCTTAGGTCGCTGGTTCAAATCCGGTAGGTCGGAGTTTTTAAAAGTTTAATATGTATGTACTATTGATATAAGTATTTTGTTGAATGATTATATATTTTGAATATAGATAATTAATTATATGTCCGTAACTTATAGATAATTACTAATTTTTTCTTTTTACTTTTTTTTTTTTTAACAAATGGAACGACCTGAATCAAATAAAGGGCTAGGTTGTCAAAATTTTCGGGTTAGGTTGGGTTACCAATCCAACCAACCTGAACTTTTGGGTTGTTCCAAAAAATTCTCTCAACCCAACCCGACCCGACCCATGTACACCCGTAACATTATTTTGATTATTTTATATGGAATTTAACACTATTTATTATATGATAAATCTAAGGTTATTAATGTAATTTCGAACAATATGTAGGTTACAAATGGGTGGATCATGTTCAAGAAATAATCTAATGGGTTTATGGTATATGGATAAAGTTTGGTGTTTAGCTGTGAGATTCTACATCGGTTGGAGAGGACAGTAGAATGAAACATTCCTTATAAAGCTGTGGAAACCTCTCCTTAACAGACGCGTTTTAAAACCATGAGGCTGACGCTGATACGTAACAGGTTAAAGCAGAAAATATCTGCTAGTTGTGGGTTTGGGCTGTTACGAATGGTATCAGAGTCACAAACCGGGCAGTGTGCCAGCGAGGATGTTGGGCCCCTGAGGGGGTGTTTTGTGAGATCCCACATCGGTTGGGAAGGGGAACCATACATTCCTTATAAGGGTGTGAAAACTCCTCTATGTCAGCGAGAACGCTGGGTCCCGAGGGGGGTGGAGTGTGAGATCCTACATTGGTTGGAGAGGAGAACCAAACATTCGTTATAAGGGTGTAGAAATCTCTCTGCGCCATCAAGGTGGATTGTGAGATCCCACATCGGTTGGAGATGGGAACCAAGCATTTCTTGTGGAAACCTCTCCGTACCAATGAGGTGGATTGTGAGATCTCGCATCGGTTGGAGAGGGAAACCAAACATTTCTTATAAGGGTACGGAAACCTCTCCGTGCTAACGAGGACGCTTGCCCCAAAAGGGGGTTGATTGTGATTCATTAAGTCTACCCTTATATTATTTTTAAGAATTATCAAGATTGTAAACCATTCGTAAAAATGCCACGACCAAAATTCTTTGGTATCAATTGTTGTGACGGAAGCGGAGGCAAGATCGATCGTACTCACACACCCACAAATATAAGTTAAACAAAGAGAAACAAAGATTTACATGGTTCGGAAGTAAGAAATTTCCCTACATCCACGGGTGATAGCTAATCACTAACCAAAGTGTTTACAAGTGTATCTCACACTCTCACACTACAAATTCTCTGTTACAAAGTTCTTCTCAATTGCCTCGCGTCAAATACAAAATGAAAATGACTCCACGTCTTAAAACAATGTTAGACAAATTTTTATATAAACATAGCAATACTAATTCTCATACATGAATCAAAGGAACACTAGCATACATAAATCAAGATGATTTAAGTACCAATATGAGATAATGTACCAATATTGGAGTGACTGTCATATGCTCAGCAACAGTAGACAACAATGTTGAATGCCAACAAATAGGTCCACTAGCCATAGTGGACAGATAACCAGTAATTGATCGTTACTTATCAATCTCCACTTGTTTCTTGGAAGCAATTGACATAGCATCAACATACAAGATCAAATAGATAAACAAACCACACAATTGTCAAATTGACTGTGAGTGTACTTATGCTCCACCATGAAGTGATCAAAATCCATATACCATTGACGAGGAGATTGTTTCAGCCTATACAAAGATTTCTTCAATCTACACTACTCGAAAACCAACTCACTGTGTCGTATATATTTCTTCTTCCAAATCTCCATGCAAGAAAACAATTTTTATATCAAGTTAAGCAAGCTGAAGATTAAATTAAGCGACCAAAACCAACAAAATTTGAATGGATGGAGATATTCACCATTCTTGAAAGTATGATTTCCAAAAACAAAATCTGAAAAACAAATAAGCAAGCTTGCAATAAGAAACTTATCTTCGACAATTGATGCTGAGTTTGAGCACGTCTGGTGGTCGATGAGGTTAAGTCTTTCACAATACCACAAATGTCCAAACTTGGCTCTGTTGATACTAATTGTGGTACCCTAATGCCACAACCAAAATGCTCTAATACAAATTGTAGTAGCGGAAGTGGGAGCAAGATCAATCATACTCACACACCCACAAATTGTTGTAGCTTACCATGTCTATTAGTAGTCGTGAAGATATCACCAAAGTCCAGACCACTTCTAATTTCTTGTAGTACAACTCAGTGATGTCAAGCTTGTCTCAATTTCTCTAGTGCCTTATCGGGTGTAGAAATAGTCAGGGATCTCTGAACAAGGTCTTTGTTCCATAAACTCGTCACAAGTGCTATGGACCACACGGGTAAACTCGGTAGTTAGTCAACACACGAGGTTGCTCCCCCACTTCAGTGTGATGTTATGGTCTTGTGGAGGGGTTGCTAGCTAAGCTTTCACAAATGATATTCAGGTCTCACGATGCCATATCGTCGTTCAAGTCAGCATGTTTGTTCATGTTGCTCCTCTTCAACTTAGGATACCAGTGATTCACTTCCTAATCAATATAAGCGGCTAAATAAGAAGATCAAACAAGTTGGTTCACCGCAAAGCTTAGTTAGGTTGTTCAGGTGATTGTACGACATTAGGTTAGGTGAACAACCTCCAAACCTTTATTGGGTTTGTAATACACACGAAAACTGACTTAGGAACTTCTAGACCATCCAGAAGCTTAGATAGGTTTAGGAGCATTAGGTGTACGAGCTTATGCATGAACTTCCTAGAGTCCAGGTTAGGTTTAGAAGCTTATGCATGAATTTCCTAGAGTCCAAATTAAAGCTCATAGTAACTTACTAGGTCATGGATGTCTAAAAGCCTACGGGTAGGCTACTTACCAACTATTTTTATGCTCACCAAATATTACTTTTTTTTCTCAAGTGGTTAGCTGATTGGTTGACGTGGGAAGCATTCGGGAGTTATGCGACCACAAAGGAAGGTCATTCTAGAGAGTCAGTTCTTTTGGTATCTTGGCTATAGTTTGTTTGGTATCTCCTACCTTGGTCCCCGATTTTATATTAATATTCAAACAATCTTTCCAAAATAATAAATATATTTGATTTTATCTTTTAAATTTTAAAAATTGTTTTATCGTATTTTTCTTAACACGTTCTAGTGATTCAAAAGTCTAGATCATTAGACCAATACGTTCTGAGAAATTTTCATGAAGAAAGCTTGGTAAAAAATGACTCCAAGCCATGGAATCTAGTGGTGGAATATTGTTTTCTTTTAACTTTCTTTCCAAAATCCTAACCACTTCTTTTCTCTTTCTTTTTTCTTCTTTGTGTTTTTCATCCTCTCTTTTCTAACCGGCTTCATCATTCCCATGGTTCCATCATAAGACCATGACCAAGACAATCTGCTTGTTATGCACCAACTTCACATCTCTAACTAGTATCTTCATCGACTTCTCCCATATGAAGAATCCTCTCTAAAGAAAAGTGACTCATGTTCGATAACGTATGAAGAGTCTGGGGTATACTTCTACGGTATAAACATATGGAACACGTTATGCACGGTGACAAATGTAAGTGGTAGTGCTAATTTGTATGCCACTAGTCCTATATTCTCTAAGATCTCAAAGAGACCTACAAATCTTGTCTTCAACTTGCCCTTCTTCCCAAATTTCAACACACGTATCATAGGTGCAACTTTGAAAAAGACATGATCACGAGTAACAAACTCAAGTTTCTTGCTACGAGTGCCTTCGTAGTGCTTTTGCCCGCTTCGTGCCTTCAGTATTCTTTATCTGATTTTTTGCACTGCTGCATTAATAATCTAAACCAACTCCGACCCTAGAAGTTGTTGCTCACCTACCTCTTCCTAGAAGATAGAAGTTTGACACCTACACTCGTAAAGAGTCTCTAAGGGGGCAATCTACACAGTCACATGTAGCTATTATTATAAGCAAACTCCATTATGTACAAGTGTTCATCCCAACAACCAGCAAAGTCTATAACACAATGTCCTCAACATGTTCTCTAGAATCTAGTTCTGCCGCTCAGTTTATCCATGCATATGTGGATGAGAAGTCTTTGACGATCTTTGATTTTTGGAATCTTGTATGAGTGAGAATGTCACAAAAGTTGATAAGATTGATAGTTAGCTGGCTACCTAGGTGAGATACCCATCCAAGAATTGATGCCCACGATTGGGACCGTGGGTCAAATAAAGTCATATGAACCGGTGGCATGAGTGTGAGGGTAGCTCGACGGACTCTATTGCCCACATGGAGGAATACACCATAGAGCCTCCTCTGAGGTCCCTTCACCCTTTGCTCGACACTTAAGCCAATTTGACCACTTTGACTACACTTTCAAATGGCTCACAACTTCTTTATTCAACACTTAGGATTCTATTGACATTGTCCAATTTTAGCATAAACTCTCCTGACTTTTCTTTTTGTTTCCTTACCAAGTCTCACACCAATGAAGATGGTGTTTCTTACCTCTAAACCCATGATCATCCCTTTAATTAGCCAATGTGGGACTACTCCTCCCAATAATCCTTAACATCCTCGTTCTGCTTTATATGTAAGAGGGACCTATCAAGTGTCTGAATGCTCACAAAGAGCCACTCTTTATGCCTTCCACGTTAAATTTGGTGAATTCATTAGCTGACTATGAGATGACTTTAGTTGAAACATCGCCAATTGAAAGCATTGAAAACTCTTACATGGAAGCCCCCTTACTTCAAAACATAGTGGGAGAGATGGAAGAGTAAGGTCTTATGTACAAGACATGAATTAACCCTATATCAGCTAAGAGAACTATGACCATCATACACAATTTCATGACAGAGACTGAAGCAATATACTATACACAATTTCATGACAGAGACTGAAGCAATATACTATAGCATCAAGATATACTAAAATAAAAGTCATCAATTTAGCAACCCTACCTATAGTACATATACTACCCAATTGAAAAAAAAGATATACATATGCGAGATAGTGAAAAATGTTGTACATGTTGGAAAAAAAAAATATTTTTCCATCTCATAAATTTAGGGTACTTCAATTTAAAAAGTTCTCACAAAAAAATTTGTCTCACTTCACGAAAAATTAAATAACTCTCTATATTTAATTTCTTAAATAAATATCAAAACCGATTAAAAAAAAAAAAAAAAAAAAAAGAATGATTTTTTTTTTTTTTTTTTTTTATCACTAACACTAATATAAACATGACATCTCAACCACGTTAATTAAAACAGGCCACATCATATCAAAATCTTGACTTTTGAAGTTATTGTTTGGAGCCCTCGACCTTTTTCGAGCTTGTCTTTGACACTCGTGTCGTCTCTCTCTCGAACTTAGCGTATGACTTAACTTCAATGCACATTCTTGGTGTATTGGATGATGCCTTGTATGCCTTAGCTTCAATGCACATTCTTGCTGTATTGGATGATGCCTTGTATGCCTTAGCTTCAATGCACATTCTTGGTGTATTGGATGATGCCTTAGCTTCAGTGCACATTCTTGGTGTATTGGATGATGTCTTAGCTTCAGTGCACATTCTTGGTGTATTGGATGATGCACTGTCCTCCTCTCGCATCATGACACTTCTCAATCTTGGGACTCATGTGGTCAGATAGATGTCATTTAAGGGTCGCCCCTTGTCTGTCTTGTGGATGTCATTTGAGGGTCGCCCCTTGCCTGTCTTGTGTGGAGGTCACAATCTGGACTCATGTGGTCGGATAGATGTCACTTGAGGGTCACCCCCGTTCACCCCTTGTCTGTCTTGTGTGGAGGTCCCTTGTCTGTCTTGTGTGGAGGTTATGATTAGAGGGAGGGTCGTTGGGACAGGAAACGTTCGGCCTTCCGCTAGCCTTTTTTTAATGAAATTGGGTCGGTTCATGACCTAGTTTTTGTGCCTATAAACTTGAAACCAGACCTAGTTTTTATGCCTATAAACTTGAAACCAACCCAAAAGGACTCGAATCCAAAAAGATCAAAACAAACCAACCTAACCAAAAAAGTTAATAATGAAAATTTGAGAAGAAAAGAAAATGAAATCTAGTAAGCTTTTGAAAAATTTGGGCAACTCTCCCTCCACACTCACTTTGATTCAAACTAGTTTCTTTAGCTTCATTGTGGGCCGAGGAGGCCTATAACTCATTAACAAGAAATTATGTGTCGCTATTGACTCACGAACTAGACCCTATGACCTTTAAAATTGGAGAGCACTAAGAGTTATAGAGTGACCCTAGATTAGTTAGATTATTAAAATGTGAAGGAGTCGATGTCCAAATTTATAGGATTCAAAACAGACATATTATTGATTCATGGCATTCCAAGTACATGTACGATAAAATGAAGAAAGGTTGAAGAAAAATGAATTAGGCACGCCCAAGGAGAAGATTGGCTATAACCAAGATGATACTACAAATATCTTCCACAGTCTTCCCGTTGCCAGACAACGCCGATGGGTCCTTCGGCGGCTGCGTGAAGCTGTCCAGACAGTCGTCGGCCTCCGTCATGGCTGCAGACGCCTTAATGTTGACGCCATTGTAGTCACCTTCCCTCAGGTCGTTCTTCCCATCCTCGATGTCGTCGGCGGCATCGTCGTATTGTTCAGCACAGGTGGCATATCGCTCCTTAAGCTTGGGATCGGCTGCCTTGGACGCCAGGGACAGGGCGAGGGCACGAGTTTGAGCAACCTTGTCGTGGGCGAGGTTGAGGGTGAAGGTGGCCAGCCCTTTTAGGTCTCTGGTGCCAGCAGATTTCAACACGTTAAAGCAAAAAGAAGGGTTTCTAGTTTTCTTGCAGATGGTGGAAACGATGTCGTCTTGGGAAGCCGCATGCATGGGCACCATCCCATTGAAGAACAGTACTAAAAGGACAATCCTAAAGACGGCAAGAAAACTAGAAGATGCCATTTTTTATTTTGATTTTTCTGTCTGTTTTGCTCAATTAATTCGGAGAGAGGGTTCACATATTTATACACTCACAAATATTCCTTTTAATAGCTTTCACATTAGAAATTTAAGTAAAACCCTATTAAAAGAAAAACGAACAAAAATAGACGGAATAGGTTAAGCTTTTTTCTCTCTAAACCCAATCACAAATTTGGCTAAGTTATTATGCACTTTTTTAGACAATACACCGTCTTCCTCCATGTGCCACTCTCGTGTTAACCTTGACTGACTACACATAAGAGTCATAACTTTACTCTCTTGTTAGTAAGATTATAACCGTTCTCCTCAGCTTAAATTAATAATATTTATTTTACAAAAAAAATTAAAAAATCAAGGTTATTAATGTAATATTGAACCATAGTTTTCATGAAGAGGATAATATTTAATAAATAACCTAAAAAATATATAGTACATGGATAGTGCTAATACGTCGACCAATATTTGTTTTGCCAATATTTTTTGTTGGCATCACGAAAAGTAGTCCTTGCCATGATTGTGTGTTTTGACGTAAGGGATGTGAGTCAATAAACTCGAGTGGGTTAAAATCATGGATGTGGGAATCATGCATTGAGAAGTTAGTAAGTCAACAAGCTCGACTTGGCTAAAATCATGGGATGTTGAGAAGTTAGTAATCATGGAACATTTGGGGCAATCATGAGATAAGGGAGACCAACCTCAGCCCACAATTTTCTGCAAGTTTGTTAGAAGCAATCATGAGATAACTCAACCGGGGATTTTCTGGGTCGAATAGATGCAATCATGAGATAACCCAGACCATCCTCAGTCCGAGAACTTAAAAGTTTTTTTGGAGTTAGCGAACTACTACGGAATGTTTCTTTTTAGGACTTATTCAAACCTTGACAAAGTTAATCAAGAGCTTAAGGAGTTTTTTATGTATGCGCTAATGCCAGCACTATTTTATGGTTCAAGCATGGTGTACAACGATGCCTCGAGAAAAGGATTGGGGCTGCGTGTTGGTGTTAATGGAGAAGTGATTGTATATGGCTCCTAATAGCTTAAGAAATATGAGCGTAACTACCTAACCCTCGATTTGGAGTTAGCAACTGTGGTGTTCACGTTAAAAATATGGTGACATTACTTGTATGGTGAAAAGGTACGGGTAGTAAAACCATAAGAGCCTCAAGTATCTTATTCAGGTACAAAGAGTTGAACATGGGACGAAGGAGATAGTTGGAGTTTGTGAAGGATTATGATACAAAGATCCTTTATCACCCATGTAAAGCTAACATAGTGGCCGATATGTTGAGTAGAAAGACAGCTCACTCTTCTGGAATGTCATTTCGGTTCTCTAAATCTTCAAAAATTTCACTAGATGGTCATAATTCAAGTCATTTTAGGATTAGTATGGATGTAAAATAGTCAAAAGATCACCTTCCACACACCTTCACGCGCCCCATGCGTGGCTGGAATGGCTTCTAGGCATGATTCCACTCGCAACGGGCTCACGTGCAAATACCACGGCCAGTTGCTATTGGCGCTCAATTTAAGAATAATTTAACTTAAACTCCCAAAAACAATTTCACTACTTGACACCCACCCCACTCACGACACTGAGTGTTCTTGGCTTCGAGTCCAGGCGACGTAAGGCATTAGTATTTTCTTATTTTTTCTTGGTGTGGCATGTGTCCTCCAAAAGCACACCTTCAAGTCTCGCAAAATGTTGCCTCATCGATTTTCCTTCAATTAACGTAGGGTCGGCGCATGTCCTTCCACCTCCATGAGCGCGCTTAGATTTAATCCACCTCCCCACAATGGTATCAGAGCCATGCCCTAAACTTGGTCGTACCCATAGATTGGTAAATCCTCAAATGTCGAACAAAGAACTCCAAAAGAAAAGGAGCCGAGCCTCCTTGAAGGCATAGTAAAAAACAACTAAGACTCCAAAAGAAAAAGAAGTCGAGCCTCGATTAAGAGGAGGCGTACTTTTCTCGAGGTGAGGTGTTGGATGATGAAAGTAAATACAGACGGTTGATTGGCAGATTAATATATTTGGCCGTTACTAGGCCTGACATAGTTTATTCAGTTCGTATGCTTAGTCAATTTATGCATGAACCAAGAAAACCACATTGGGAGGCAGCTCTTCGGGTTCTGAGATACATCAAAGGTACTCCTCGTCAAGGACTCCTACTACCATCTGAAAACAATTTAAGATTACAAGCATATTGCGATTATGACTGGGGTGGTTGTCGAACTCCAGACGGTCTATTTCTGGGTTCTGCATTTTCTTCGGAAATTCAATTATTTATTGGAAGTCTTAACTAATGTGTCCAGATCATCCGCAGAAGGCTAGTATCGAGCTATGACAAATACTTGTTTAGAGTTAACTTGGTTAAGATGCATTCTTCAAGACTTGAATGTTCCACCGTCCGAACCAGCATTATTATATTGTGATAATCAAGCAGCATTACATACAGCAGTCAATCCAGTCTTTCACGAACGTACGGAACACATTGAAATAGATTGCCATATAGTTCGAGAAAAGTTACAAGCTGGAATCATCAAACCGTGTTATGTTTCGACTAAAATGCAATTGGCAGATGTTTTCACTAAAGATTTGGGAAGACATCAGTTTGATCTTTTGAAGGACAAGTTGGGTGTGATTGACATACACTCTCCAACTTGAGGGGAGTATTAAGATATGATATTTGGAGAATATGTTTTAATAATTAGTTATGAAGCATATGTTAGATATCCGTTAATATTTTTTCTTTGTTTTTGGGAGTTGTTAGTAGTATATTTTATCTTATGATTTGATTAATAGTATATTTTATCTTATTTACAAAATTTAGCAGTTGTATTAGTTGATAGTTTGTATCCTATATTTTCATTGTATTAGTTGATAGTTTATATTGTATTTAAACGTTTGTAATCACTAAGATCATACTTTCGATCCCAATTCTATTTCTCATTCTTAACACTATGGAAACCTAATTTTTTTTGTGACAAAATTTTGTGTGTCCCTAAGTTATGTAGCAGGGACATCGATAATGGCCACAAAATTCCCAGCTGAGTTCACCAATTTCATCGTTGGCGTAACAGTGTGCATGATAGTTTCAATGTTGCAATTTATAGCGCTATTGAATGAGTTGCCTGCCAACACACCATCAGTTTCCAGGAACTCTCTGTACTTCACTTTGTTCTTCGCATTAAGCGGCATGCTCTCGTCTTATGTGTCGTCGGTAAAAGCTTTGACGCCGGAGCCGATGATGCCCCGAGTCACCGCTGTTCTGCCGCTTACTCTTGGCATTGGTGTTGTTTCAATGGGGATTTTATCGTGCATACAGAAGGTACAACAGAGACGTATGCGTTAACTGTTCAGTGAAATTTATATATGTTTTACTTTTATTAATTGAACTCGTATAGTTTAAAATGTTTTTATTAAGTTATTTTTGTTGTAATGATTTGAATGTCTTATTAGATCATTGTTATTATCGAATATCACTTATTTATGTCGAGCCTCGAGCCACGTTTTGAGAGAAAAGGTTTTAGTAAATGTGGACGAGAAAAATCATTGAAAGCGAGTTGAAAGAAAGCATTGTGAAAGTTAAGAACGATTACAATACTTGGTCCAGAGAGGTTTAACGATTACTTTGTCCCGGTATGGTACATTTTAAGGCGGTCTGAAAGAAGTAAACATGATTTCGTCGAATGGTCATACAACATAAAATGTAATAAGAAAGTAACACAACATGAAAGCAAGTAGAAAGGCTTTGGCATGTCAGGAGCATGCGGCAATGGGTAATATGTCTTGGACAAACATGACCATGAGATCCTCGCCCGCCTAATTGGTTGACGTCCTTGTCAACTAACGAAGTTCAAAATCTACAATGTGGGTCATGACAGAGTCCAGATTTTTGGCACGTTCTCAGTTTGTTTCCTCTGTAGGGAGGTTCTTCCATTTGTCAAATAATTCTCGAACATTCTGTACAGACCTTCTAACTTTCCTAACTTTCTTAGCTAGGATTACCTTGACTTCTTTGTTTGAGGTCTATTCTAGGTTTTGCAATGATATTGCGGCTGCTCTGGATATTGTTGAGGTAAGACTTTAGATTGCTCACATGAATTACGATATAGATTTTCATCCACGTGGGGAATGCCACCCTATAAGATGTAACTCCAATTTTCTTGAGAACTTCACCCGGTTCTTCGTATTTTTAGACAAGCCTCTAGTCCTTTGTGCTGCAGAAATTGATCTATTCTAGAATCAACTTGATGAGAACTTAGTCTTTTACCTGAAATGTGACGGGACAGTACTTCCTTCTTCCATTTTTGAAGTTTTGGGCTTGAGGATTCTTCCCTGCGTATGGGTGGTTAATGATATGGCATAGGGATGGTTGCCTTCGGCTCACAATTTCAAAGGGATTTCTCCCGGTCGAGGAACTACTTTGGCAAATAAAGAAAATTGGACCACATCTAGTGTTGCATCTAATTTGTTTTTACATGCCTAAACGAAGTGTCGCAAATATTCTTCCAACAAACAATTGAATCGTTCGGTCTATCCATCAGTCTGGAGATGGTAACTCAATGAGATATTCGAAGTTGCCTTCAAGAACTCGAATTAATTCATCCAAAATGTCTTGATAAATATGTTTGAAGAATAGTTGGTCAGCCAATTCGACTGAACATATCTTGGGCGTGAGTTTGAACGCGACATATTTCGAGAATCAATCGACGATGACCTGACTTCATGTTTGCCAACCTTTGAGTGTGTGATGAAGGTTAGTGATACACTCTCCCAAGGTCTTGTCGGCACCAGCAAGGGTTCGAGGAGTTCTGAGATCTTGGCCTTTTTAACTTTGCCCTATTGGCAAATGAAGCATTTCTTGGTGTACTATATTATGTCATCTAGCATATTTTGTCAAAAGTACCCCTTCTAATCATGTAACATAGTAAAAGTAATCAAGGTCTAAACCTGTGTGCACTCAGAGAATGGAATAACTCGAGGAGTTAGTCCTAAACATCTTGAAAACGAGAGACAAGATTTAAATTGTCTAGATGCCCTTAAGAACCCAGTAGGCTTCCACAATATCTAAGAATAACAAAGTGATATGAACCAAGAGACATCAATCATACAATATGCTTCACTGAAGATGTGAAGAAAATATTGTTGAAATTATCAAAAGATATTTCAATTCACGCCACATTGAAGAAGAATGAAGTTTCATATTATAAATTTTGGGTGGATTACAATTGAGAGTTATTGTATTTCATTAATGTATTTTAGGACTTTTAATTTACTTGGTTACAATAAAATAATGGTTAATTATAGCCATTAAATATGAATGTTACAACTCTTATAATGCCTTTAGTAGTTTCATTTTGAGGCTATATAAAGCCATGTATGTTGTATTTGTAAGGCAGACTTGGAAAATGTAGTAAAAGAAGCATTTGTACTTTTCTTTAGCCAATGACTAAGTTTCTTTGCAATTTTTTGTAGTTTAGGTTGCATGTAGAATCATTCAAGCTTGACATGATAAATCTTGCTTGTGGAGTGATTCGAATCTCAAATAAGTGTTTGAGATATTTGATCAACAAGAGTCATTCAAGCTAGACATGATCGATCTTACTTGTGGAGTGATTCGAATCTCAATCAAGTGTTCTTGCCTTGAGATATTCGATTAACAAGGTAATCCGAATCTTATTCCCCTTGTAGTTGATTCCTTATCTTATCATTTGCATTGCCCTTATCTCTTTTAATTCTCTTATTATTTTTTTGTCTCAGTTTGTGTAGAATGTTCATATTCTATCACAAAAATATATATATATACATTTTTTTTATGTTCTTTAAAGTGTTACATTTGGATCTTATCAACACTTTATTCTTCTTTAAGATCTTCTAAATCAATTTTCTTGTTGGTAAATTGGTTAGATTGTGCCAATAAGAAAAAAAAAAAACCATTGAAAGAAAGAAAGCATATTGTATGATTGATGTCTCTTGGTTCATATGACAAAGGTAACTTTTTCAAGTTGTTAGCAATATGTATGGTGTTAATAGGGTCTCCGCTACCGTTTCCACTCCAGTACCCATACCGTCGAGTTTTTAATTCGATACTGTCCTATCGAGCCAAGTATAGGTCAGCAAGAGTATGCAATTAGGTGTCCCAACTTTGTGGAAATTGTCAAATGTCTCTTGAACAAGACCACTTAGATGTAAAACTATTCTTGAGATGGGTGCATGGGATCATGTAGGTTAATCCAATAGTTGGCCGGCACACAAGGGTCGCTTCCCCCAGACTCTGGTGACTTTATGGTCCTGTGGGATGGTCTGCCAACTAACCTCCCATAAATGAGGTTTAGACTAGAAGACACCTTACTGCCCAATCAAAACTTTATGAAGTAGCACCTCAATCCAAGGCGTTGGACATTCACTGCAAGAGCATAGCAAGCTATATAAATATAAGAACATAAAAGTTTTTTTTACCCTAAAGATGAAATTTATCGCCCCGTAAACTCACAACACCAGAATTAGGAGACCACTTCCTCGAACCCAGAGTAAGTTCATGAGTAACTAGAGAACCACATAAAACTTCGAAGCACCTCAGATGCTCAAATAGCAGTAGAGACCAGGATTAAACTTATTAGAGCCCGGAGAAAAATCCATGGATACCTACCAGGATGAGGATGCCATAAGAGCCTACGAGTAGATTGCTTATCGAGTTTTTTTTATATTTACCCATTTTCCTTCTTTTTTTTCAGGTGTTTGTAGGTTGGAATTGAGGTAGGGAGCATTTGAGAGTTGTTTGGTCACACGGGTCATTATGAAATGTTAGCTCATCTTCCTATTTTGTGTCTTTTGTATTTCCTTCTATAATTGTATTCCAATGGCAATGAGTGAGAAAGCTTAGTCACATAAACCTTCCAATTTATTGTCTAGTATATCTAATATAGCAACTTGTTGTTCAATTAAGCTCACTATGACGAGGCTTATCCAATTCATGACTGTGATTATGATTCATTTAACTCTCAAATTAAATGGTTAGCTATTTATTGGTTTCACCTTGAACCAACTTATTAACTGTAACAGCCTAGATCCGTCCCTAGCATATATTGCCCTCTTAGGATTTTCTCTCTCGGGCTTCCTCTCAAGATTTTTAAAACGCGTCTGTTAGGAAGAGGTTTTCACATGATAAAGGGTGTTTCGTTCTCCTCCCCAATCAATATGGGATCTCGCAACTCTTCCTTTAGTCTCAATGTGGGTGCAATGGACGATCAGTCAAACTTAACTCATTCACATACATGACAAAAAAAAAAAATTAGAGGTTTCAATCATCTTACCTATGAAGCTATGAAGCCATTGATAGAGTCGATGAAGAAAGAATCCCAACTAATGACGTAACGGAAGCCAAGTTCAATTCTCCTCTTTCAGATTGCATGTAACTGAGATCTATGAAAAGAGTCTTTATTGCCAGTTGTTTATGCATTCAAACAAGAAAAAGAAGATAAGAGAGAAAAAAATAATTAGAGAGTTTAAAAACATAAAAAGTAAAAAAAGATATCGTTAGAAGGAGGGCTTGAACATCCGACCTTGTGGTTAACAGCCACACGCTCTAACCAACTGAGCTATTCCAGCTAATTGTTCATTGCATTTTGAATTAATTAATTTAAAATTTATTTATTTTTATTTAGGATTATTAATTCAAGGTCTAAAGCAGCATTGGTAAGCTTCAATGAGACACCGAGATTTGAAAGTGAAAGATGATGCTGGGATGACAATTGCAAAACATGGTTCGATAAGAAGAAAAATGAGTAGAGGCAAGTTCATGGTACAAGAAGTGGAAGGAAGAACAACAGCTCAGGTGGAGATGGTGGTTGATTTTCGTAATTCAAGTCCACGTAAGTAGAGACCGGGTTGAGGGGCTTGCAAAGTTGATCTTGTCAAAGGCATGTCGAGGCAATTTACGACGTATTCATGCTACATAGGATGTTCTCACCTTCAACATAATATAATAAGGCAGAAGTGTTGAAAATTGTTAGCGTCTAACATTAGCTCATTAAAGGAAAGATCATGAGTATATTTGAGAAACACTATTTAAAAAAAAAAAAAAAAAAAAAAAAAAAAAAAAAAAAAAAAAAAAAAAAGTCCAAAGAGCTGATACTCAAAATGAATAATATCATATCATTGTGGAGGTGGATTGTTCCTATCGAGAAGTTCAAGAACCGAAGAGAAGTATGGTTAAAAAATGGTTTAATTGTTTGAGGTTGAGTTGGAAAAATATTACTATAAGATTCTCTAATTTCCTCGTCGACATTGACATTGGTTGCCCCTTCGGCCGTGGTTCTTAGAGCTTAATGCTATGTGGCATAGGATTATTATGTGTATGCATACTATATATCTAGTAATCTCCAAGTATATGGCAGAACAAATCCAGTCATATTATATATTGAACATCCATAGTGAAGCAACGAGTCCTATAGGTGCAAAGCGTTGGATGAAAGTCCCACGTCCCCTAATTTAGGGAGTGATCATGAGTTTATTATCAAGGAATACTATCTCCATTGGTTTGAGGCCTCTTGGGGAAGTCCAAAGTAAAACCATGAGAGCTTATGCTCAAAGTGGAAAATATCATACCATTCTGGAGAGTCGTGTTCATTCTAACATAGTATCAGAGTCATGCCTTAAACTTAGATATGTCAATAGAATCCTCAAATGTCGAACAAAGGACTCCAAAAGAAAAAGGAGTCGAGGTTCGATTAAGGGGAGGCGTACTTTGTTCGAGGGGAGGTGTTGGATAAAAGTCTCACATCGGCTAATTTAGGGAATGATCCTGGGTTTATAATCAAGGAATACTATCTCCATTGGTTTGAGGCCTTTTGGGGAAGCCCAAAGAAAAACCATGAGAGCTTATGCTCAAAGTGGACAATATCATACCATTGTGGAGAGTTGTGTTCATCCAACACAAAGCATGTCTCGAAGGACAAGCGCCCCGACACATGGGCCAAAGCCTATGTGTGTGTCAAACCAGGTTCTTGAACAAATTCTTAGGGCGAGCTACAACCTATCTAACTTCACCTTCTTACCTTGGTTCTTGCACAAATTCTTCAAGAATGGATTAAAGCTCTTGTATTATCATATGTATGAGAATTTGGCACCTACGCATATGTATTACACTTTAAGAAATCATATGTTTGGATCTAAGTGGGTTTCAAATTGTAAAACCCAATACAAATCAAGTTCTTTATGAAAGCAAAAAAATTTCAATGGGAGGTTCCAAATGTTGTATAAATGCCACGACCAAAATGATGTTGGAGTTTTTGAATTTCGTACCCGTGGATGCTTCGATATTTTTATTACTTTATTATTTTTTTTTATATATATTAATTTTTTCGATTTTGTTTATATTATGGTATATGATTTTTATACAAGTCCGACCTTAGCTCAGTTGGTAGAGCGGAGGACTGTAGTGGTTGAAGAATCCCAAAGTCATCCTTAGGTCGCTGGTTCAAATCCGGTAGGTCGGAGTTTTTAAAAGTTTAATATGTATGTACTATTGATATAAGTATTTTGTTGAATGATTATATATTTTGAATATAGATAATTAATTATATGTCCGTAACTTATAGATAATTACTAATTTTTTCTTTTTACTTTTTTTTTTTTTAACAAATGGAACGACCTGAATCAAATAAAGGGCTAGGTTGTCAAAATTTTCGGGTTAGGTTGGGTTACCAATCCAACCAACCTGAACTTTTGGGTTGTTCCAAAAAATTCTCTCAACCCAACCCGACCCGACCCATGTACACCCGTAACATTATTTTGATTATTTTATATGGAATTTAACACTATTTATTATATGATAAATCTAAGGTTATTAATGTAATTTCGAACAATATGTAGGTTACAAATGGGTGGATCATGTTCAAGAAATAATCTAATGGGTTTATGGTATATGGATAAAGTTTGGTGTTTAGCTGTGAGATTCTACATCGGTTGGAGAGGACAGTAGAATGAAACATTCCTTATAAAGCTGTGGAAACCTCTCCTTAACAGACGCGTTTTAAAACCATGAGGCTGACGCTGATACGTAACAGGTTAAAGCAGAAAATATCTGCTAGTTGTGGGTTTGGGCTGTTACGAATGGTATCAGAGTCACAAACCGGGCAGTGTGCCAGCGAGGATGTTGGGCCCCTGAGGGGGTGTTTTGTGAGATCCCACATCGGTTGGGAAGGGGAACCATACATTCCTTATAAGGGTGTGAAAACTCCTCTATGTCAGCGAGAACGCTGGGTCCCGAGGGGGGTGGAGTGTGAGATCCTACATTGGTTGGAGAGGAGAACCAAACATTCGTTATAAGGGTGTAGAAATCTCTCTGCGCCATCAAGGTGGATTGTGAGATCCCACATCGGTTGGAGATGGGAACCAAGCATTTCTTGTGGAAACCTCTCCGTACCAATGAGGTGGATTGTGAGATCTCGCATCGGTTGGAGAGGGAAACCAAACATTTCTTATAAGGGTACGGAAACCTCTCCGTGCTAACGAGGACGCTTGCCCCAAAAGGGGGTTGATTGTGATTCATTAAGTCTACCCTTATATTATTTTTAAGAATTATCAAGATTGTAAACCATTCGTAAAAATGCCACGACCAAAATTCTTTGGTATCAATTGTTGTGACGGAAGCGGAGGCAAGATCGATCGTACTCACACACCCACAAATATAAGTTAAACAAAGAGAAACAAAGATTTACATGGTTCGGAAGTAAGAAATTTCCCTACATCCACGGGTGATAGCTAATCACTAACCAAAGTGTTTACAAGTGTATCTCACACTCTCACACTACAAATTCTCTGTTACAAAGTTCTTCTCAATTGCCTCGCGTCAAATACAAAATGAAAATGACTCCACGTCTTAAAACAATGTTAGACAAATTTTTATATAAACATAGCAATACTAATTCTCATACATGAATCAAAGGAACACTAGCATACATAAATCAAGATGATTTAAGTACCAATATGAGATAATGTACCAATATTGGAGTGACTGTCATATGCTCAGCAACAGTAGACAACAATGTTGAATGCCAACAAATAGGTCCACTAGCCATAGTGGACAGATAACCAGTAATTGATCGTTACTTATCAATCTCCACTTGTTTCTTGGAAGCAATTGACATAGCATCAACATACAAGATCAAATAGATAAACAAACCACACAATTGTCAAATTGACTGTGAGTGTACTTATGCTCCACCATGAAGTGATCAAAATCCATATACCATTGACGAGGAGATTGTTTCAGCCTATACAAAGATTTCTTCAATCTACACTACTCGAAAACCAACTCACTGTGTCGTATATATTTCTTCTTCCAAATCTCCATGCAAGAAAACAATTTTTATATCAAGTTAAGCAAGCTGAAGATTAAATTAAGCGACCAAAACCAACAAAATTTGAATGGATGGAGATATTCACCATTCTTGAAAGTATGATTTCCAAAAACAAAATCTGAAAAACAAATAAGCAAGCTTGCAATAAGAAACTTATCTTCGACAATTGATGCTGAGTTTGAGCACGTCTGGTGGTCGATGAGGTTAAGTCTTTCACAATACCACAAATGTCCAAACTTGGCTCTGTTGATACTAATTGTGGTACCCTAATGCCACAACCAAAATGCTCTAATACAAATTGTAGTAGCGGAAGTGGGAGCAAGATCAATCATACTCACACACCCACAAATTGTTGTAGCTTACCATGTCTATTAGTAGTCGTGAAGATATCACCAAAGTCCAGACCACTTCTAATTTCTTGTAGTACAACTCAGTGATGTCAAGCTTGTCTCAATTTCTCTAGTGCCTTATCGGGTGTAGAAATAGTCAGGGATCTCTGAACAAGGTCTTTGTTCCATAAACTCGTCACAAGTGCTATGGACCACACGGGTAAACTCGGTAGTTAGTCAACACACGAGGTTGCTCCCCCACTTCAGTGTGATGTTATGGTCTTGTGGAGGGGTTGCTAGCTAAGCTTTCACAAATGATATTCAGGTCTCACGATGCCATATCGTCGTTCAAGTCAGCATGTTTGTTCATGTTGCTCCTCTTCAACTTAGGATACCAGTGATTCACTTCCTAATCAATATAAGCGGCTAAATAAGAAGATCAAACAAGTTTGTTCACCGCAAAGCTTAGTTAGGTTGTTCAGGTGATTGTACGACATTAGGTTAGGTGAACAACCTCCAAACCTTTATTGGGTTTGTAATACACACGAAAACTGACTTAGGAACTTCTAGACCATCCAGAAGCTTAGATAGGTTTAGGAGCATTAGGTGTACGAGCTTATGCATGAACTTCCTAGAGTCCAGGTTAGGTTTAGAAGCTTATGCATGAATTTCCTAGAGTCCAAATTAAAGCTCATAGTAACTTACTAGGTCATGGATGTTTAAAAGCCTACGGGTAGGCTACTTACCAACTATTTTTATGCTCACCAAATATTACTTTTTTTTCTCAAGTGGTTAGCTGATTGGTTGACGTGGGAAGCATTCGGGAGTTATGCGACCACAAAGGAAGGTCATTCTAGAGAGTCAGTTCTTTTGGTATCTTGGCTATAGTTTGTTTGGTATCTCCTACCTTGGTCCCCGATTTTATATTAATATTCAAACAATCTTTCCAAAATAATAAATATATTTGATTTTATCTTTTAAATTTTAAAAATTGTTTTATCGTATTTTTCTTAACACGTTCTAGTGATTCAAAAGTCTAGATCATTAGACCAATACGTTCTGAGAAATTTTCATGAAGAAAGCTTGGTAAAAAATGACTCCAAGCCATGGAATCTAGTGGTGGAATATTGTTTTCTTTTAACTTTCTTTCCAAAATCCTAACCACTTCTTTTCTCTTTCTTTTTTCTTCTTTGTGTTTTTCATCCTCTCTTTTCTAACCGGCTTCATCATTCCCATGGTTCCATCATAAGACCATGACCAAGACAATCTGCTTGTTATGCACCAACTTCACATCTCTAACTAGTATCTTCATCGACTTCTCCCATATGAAGAATCCTCTCTAAAGAAAAGTGACTCATGTTCGATAACGTATGAAGAGTCTGGGGTATACTTCTACGGTATAAACATATGGAACACGTTATGCACGGTGACAAATGTAAGTGGTAGTGCTAATTTGTATGCCACTAGTCCTATATTCTCTAAGATCTCAAAGAGACCTACAAATCTTGTCTTCAACTTGCCCTTCTTCCCAAATTTCAACACACGTATCATAGGTGCAACTTTGAAAAAGACATGATCACGAGTAACAAACTCAAGTTTCTTGCTACGAGTGCCTTCGTAGTGCTTTTGCCCGCTTCGTGCCTTCAGTATTCTTTATCTGATTTTTTGCACTGCTGCATTAATAATCTAAACCAACTCCGACCCTAGAAGTTGTTGCTCACCTACCTCTTCCTAGAAGATAGAAGTTTGACACCTACACTCGTAAAGAGTCTCTAAGGGGGCAATCTACACAGTCACATGTAGCTATTATTATAAGCAAACTCCATTATGTACAAGTGTTCATCCCAACAACCAGCAAAGTCTATAACACAATGTCCTCAACATGTTCTCTAGAATCTAGTTCTGCCGCTCAGTTTATCCATGCATATGTGGATGAGAAGTCTTTGACGATCTTTGATTTTTGGAATCTTGTATGAGTGAGAATGTCACAAAAGTTGATAAGATTGATAGTTAGCTGGCTACCTAGGTGAGATACCCATCCAAGAATTGATGCCCACGATTGGGACCGTGGGTCAAATAAAGTCATATGAACCGGTGGCATGAGTGTGAGGGTAGCTCGACGGACTCTATTGCCCACATGGAGGAATACACCATAGAGCCTCCTCTGAGGTCCCTTCACCCTTTGCTCGACACTTAAGCCAATTTGACCACTTTGACTACACTTTCAAATGGCTCACAACTTCTTTATTCAACACTTAGGATTCTATTGACATTGTCCAATTTTAGCATAAACTCTCCTGACTTTTCTTTTTGTTTCCTTACCAAGTCTCACACCAATGAAGATGGTGTTTCTTACCTCTAAACCCATGATCATCCCTTTAATTAGCCAATGTGGGACTACTCCTCCCAATAATCCTTAACATCCTCGTTCTGCTTTATATGTAAGAGGGACCTATCAAGTGTCTGAATGCTCACAAAGAGCCACTCTTTATGCCTTCCACGTTAAATTTGGTGAATTCATTAGCTGACTATGAGATGACTTTAGTTGAAACATCGCCAATTGAAAGCATTGAAAACTCTTACATGGAAGCCCCCTTACTTCAAAACATAGTGGGAGAGATGGAAGAGTAAGGTCTTATGTACAAGACATGAATTAACCCTATATCAGCTAAGAGAACTATGACCATCATACACAATTTCATGACAGAGACTGAAGCAATATACTATACACAATTTCATGACAGAGACTGAAGCAATATACTATAGCATCAAGATATACTAAAATAAAAGTCATCAATTTAGCAACCCTACCTATAGTACATATACTACCCAATTGAAAAAAAAGATATACATATGCGAGATAGTGAAAAATGTTGTACATGTTGGAAAAAAAAAATATTTTTCCATCTCATAAATTTAGGGTACTTCAATTTAAAAAGTTCTCACAAAAAAATTTGTCTCACTTCACGAAAAATTAAATAACTCTCTATATTTAATTTCTTAAATAAATATCAAAACCGATTAAAAAAAAAAAAAAAAAAAAAAGAATGATTTTTTTTTTTTTTTTTTTATCACTAACACTAATATAAACATGACATCTCAACCACGTTAATTAAAACAGGCCACATCATATCAAAATCTTGACTTTTGAAGTTATTGTTTGGAGCCCTCGACCTTTTTCGAGCTTGTCTTTGACACTCGTGTCGTCTCTCTCTCGAACTTAGCGTATGACTTAACTTCAATGCACATTCTTGGTGTATTGGATGATGCCTTGTATGCCTTAGCTTCAATGCACATTCTTGCTGTATTGGATGATGCCTTGTATGCCTTAGCTTCAATGCACATTCTTGGTGTATTGGATGATGCCTTAGCTTCAGTGCACATTCTTGGTGTATTGGATGATGTCTTAGCTTCAGTGCACATTCTTGGTGTATTGGATGATGCACTGTCCTCCTCTCGCATCATGACACTTCTCAATCTTGGGACTCATGTGGTCAGATAGATGTCATTTAAGGGTCGCCCCTTGTCTGTCTTGTGGATGTCATTTGAGGGTCGCCCCTTGCCTGTCTTGTGTGGAGGTCACAATCTGGACTCATGTGGTCGGATAGATGTCACTTGAGGGTCACCCCCGTTCACCCCTTGTCTGTCTTGTGTGGAGGTCCCTTGTCTGTCTTGTGTGGAGGTTATGATTAGAGGGAGGGTCGTTGGGACAGGAAACGTTCGGCCTTCCGCTAGCCTTTTTTTAATGAAATTGGGTCGGTTCATGACCTAGTTTTTGTGCCTATAAACTTGAAACCAGACCTAGTTTTTATGCCTATAAACTTGAAACCAACCCAAAAGGACTCGAATCCAAAAAGATCAAAACAAACCAACCTAACCAAAAAAGTTAATAATGAAAATTTGAGAAGAAAAGAAAATGAAATCTAGTAAGCTTTTGAAAAATTTGGGCAACTCTCCCTCCACACTCACTTTGATTCAAACTAGTTTCTTTAGCTTCATTGTGGGCCGAGGAGGCCTATAACTCATTAACAAGAAATTATGTGTCGCTATTGACTCACGAACTAGACCCTATGACCTTTAAAATTGGAGAGCACTAAGAGTTATAGAGTGACCCTAGATTAGTTAGATTATTAAAATGTGAAGGAGTCGATGTCCAAATTTATAGGATTCAAAACAGACATATTATTGATTCATGGCATTCCAAGTACATGTACGATAAAATGAAGAAAGGTTGAAGAAAAATGAATTAGGCACGCCCAAGGAGAAGATTGGCTATAACCAAGATGATACTACAAATATCTTCCACAGTCTTCCCGTTGCCAGACAACGCCGATGGGTCCTTCGGCGGCTGCGTGAAGCTGTCCAGACAGTCGTCGGCCTCCGTCATGGCTGCAGACGCCTTAATGTTGACGCCATTGTAGTCACCTTCCCTCAGGTCGTTCTTCCCATCCTCGATGTCGTCGGCGGCATCGTCGTATTGTTCAGCACAGGTGGCATATCGCTCCTTAAGCTTGGGATCGGCTGCCTTGGACGCCAGGGACAGGGCGAGGGCACGAGTTTGAGCAACCTTGTCGTGGGCGAGGTTGAGGGTGAAGGTGGCCAGCCCTTTTAGGTCTCTGGTGCCAGCAGATTTCAACACGTTAAAGCAAAAAGAAGGGTTTCTAGTTTTCTTGCAGATGGTGGAAACGATGTCGTCTTGGGAAGCCGCATGCATGGGCACCATCCCATTGAAGAACAGTACTAAAAGGACAATCCTAAAGACGGCAAGAAAACTAGAAGATGCCATTTTTTATTTTGATTTTTCTGTCTGTTTTGCTCAATTAATTCGGAGAGAGGGTTCACATATTTATACACTCACAAATATTCCTTTTAATAGCTTTCACATTAGAAATTTAAGTAAAACCCTATTAAAAGAAAAACGAACAAAAATAGACGGAATAGGTTAAGCTTTTTTCTCTCTAAACCCAATCACAAATTTGGCTAAGTTATTATGCACTTTTTTAGACAATACACCGTCTTCCTCCATGTGCCACTCTCGTGTTAACCTTGACTGACTACACATAAGAGTCATAACTTTACTCTCTTGTTAGTAAGATTATAACCGTTCTCCTCAGCTTAAATTAATAATATTTATTTTACAAAAAAAATTAAAAAATCAAGGTTATTAATGTAATATTGAACCATAGTTTTCATGAAGAGGATAATATTTAATAAATAACCTAAAAAATATATAGTACATGGATAGTGCTAATACGTCGACCAATATTTGTTTTGCCAATATTTTTTGTTGGCATCACGAAAAGTAGTCCTTGCCATGATTGTGTGTTTTGACGTAAGGGATGTGAGTCAATAAACTCGAGTGGGTTAAAATCATGGATGTGGGAATCATGCATTGAGAAGTTAGTAAGTCAACAAGCTCGACTTGGCTAAAATCATGGGATGTTGAGAAGTTAGTAATCATGGAACATTTGGGGCAATCATGAGATAAGGGAGACCAACCTCAGCCCACAATTTTCTGCAAGTTTGTTAGAAGCAATCATGAGATAACTCAACCGGGGATTTTCTGGGTCGAATAGATGCAATCATGAGATAACCCAGACCATCCTCAGTCCGAGAACTTAAAAGTTTTTTTGGAGTTAGCGAACTACTACGGAATGTTTCTTTTTAGGACTTATTCAAACCTTGACAAAGTTAATCAAGAGCTTAAGGAGTTTTTTATGTATGCGCTAATGCCAGCACTATTTTATGGTTCAAGCATGGTGTACAACGATGCCTCGAGAAAAGGATTGGGGCTGCGTGTTGGTGTTAATGGAGAAGTGATTGTATATGGCTCCTAATAGCTTAAGAAATATGAGCGTAACTACCTAACCCTCGATTTGGAGTTAGCAACTGTGGTGTTCACGTTAAAAATATGGTGACATTACTTGTATGGTGAAAAGGTACGGGTAGTAAAACCATAAGAGCCTCAAGTATCTTATTCAGGTACAAAGAGTTGAACATGGGACGAAGGAGATAGTTGGAGTTTGTGAAGGATTATGATACAAAGATCCTTTATCACCCATGTAAAGCTAACATAGTGGCCGATATGTTGAGTAGAAAGACAGCTCACTCTTCTGGAATGTCATTTCGGTTCTCTAAATCTTCAAAAATTTCACTAGATGGTCATAATTCAAGTCATTTTAGGATTAGTATGGATGTAAAATAGTCAAAAGATCACCTTCCACACACCTTCACGCGCCCCATGCGTGGCTGGAATGG
Source organism: Cucurbita pepo subsp. pepo (assembly GCF_057944985.1). NCBI lineage: Eukaryota > Viridiplantae > Streptophyta > Magnoliopsida > Cucurbitales > Cucurbitaceae > Cucurbita > Cucurbita pepo. The sequence goes on along the minus strand of NC_141799.1, from coordinate 11,029,416 downwards.
CTTCTAGGCATGATTCCACTCGCAACGGGCTCACGTGCAAATACCACGGCCAGTTGCTATTGGCGCTCAATTTAAGAATAATTTAACTTAAACTCCCAAAAACAATTTCACTACTTGACACCCACCCCACTCACGACACTGAGTGTTCTTGGCTTCGAGTCCAGGCGACGTAAGGCATTAGTATTTTCTTATTTTTTCTTGGTGTGGCATGTGTCCTCCAAAAGCACACCTTCAAGTCTCGCAAAATGTTGCCTCATCGATTTTCCTTCAATTAACGTAGGGTCGGCGCATGTCCTTCCACCTCCATGAGCGCGCTTAGATTTAATCCACCTCCCCACAATGGTATCAGAGCCATGCCCTAAACTTGGTCGTACCCATAGATTGGTAAATCCTCAAATGTCGAACAAAGAACTCCAAAAGAAAAGGAGCCGAGCCTCCTTGAAGGCATAGTAAAAAACAACTAAGACTCCAAAAGAAAAAGAAGTCGAGCCTCGATTAAGAGGAGGCGTACTTTTCTCGAGGTGAGGTGTTGGATGATGAAAGTAAATACAGACGGTTGATTGGCAGATTAATATATTTGGCCGTTACTAGGCCTGACATAGTTTATTCAGTTCGTATGCTTAGTCAATTTATGCATGAACCAAGAAAACCACATTGGGAGGCAGCTCTTCGGGTTCTGAGATACATCAAAGGTACTCCTCGTCAAGGACTCCTACTACCATCTGAAAACAATTTAAGATTACAAGCATATTGCGATTATGACTGGGGTGGTTGTCGAACTCCAGACGGTCTATTTCTGGGTTCTGCATTTTCTTCGGAAATTCAATTATTTATTGGAAGTCTTAACTAATGTGTCCAGATCATCCGCAGAAGGCTAGTATCGAGCTATGACAAATACTTGTTTAGAGTTAACTTGGTTAAGATGCATTCTTCAAGACTTGAATGTTCCACCGTCCGAACCAGCATTATTATATTGTGATAATCAAGCAGCATTACATACAGCAGTCAATCCAGTCTTTCACGAACGTACGGAACACATTGAAATAGATTGCCATATAGTTCGAGAAAAGTTACAAGCTGGAATCATCAAACCGTGTTATGTTTCGACTAAAATGCAATTGGCAGATGTTTTCACTAAAGATTTGGGAAGACATCAGTTTGATCTTTTGAAGGACAAGTTGGGTGTGATTGACATACACTCTCCAACTTGAGGGGAGTATTAAGATATGATATTTGGAGAATATGTTTTAATAATTAGTTATGAAGCATATGTTAGATATCCGTTAATATTTTTTCTTTGTTTTTGGGAGTTGTTAGTAGTATATTTTATCTTATGATTTGATTAATAGTATATTTTATCTTATTTACAAAATTTAGCAGTTGTATTAGTTGATAGTTTGTATCCTATATTTTCATTGTATTAGTTGATAGTTTATATTGTATTTAAACGTTTGTAATCACTAAGATCATACTTTCGATCCCAATTCTATTTCTCATTCTTAACACTATGGAAACCTAATTTTTTTTGTGACAAAATTTTGTGTGTCCCTAAGTTATGTAGCAGGGACATCGATAATGGCCACAAAATTCCCAGCTGAGTTCACCAATTTCATCGTTGGCGTAACAGTGTGCATGATAGTTTCAATGTTGCAATTTATAGCGCTATTGAATGAGTTGCCTGCCAACACACCATCAGTTTCCAGGAACTCTCTGTACTTCACTTTGTTCTTCGCATTAAGCGGCATGCTCTCGTCTTATGTGTCGTCGGTAAAAGCTTTGACGCCGGAGCCGATGATGCCCCGAGTCGCCGCTGTTCTGCCGCTTACTCTTGGCATTGGTTTTGTTTCAATGGGGATTTTATCGTGCATACAGAAGGTACAACAGAGACGTATGCGTTAACTGTTCAGTGAAATTTATATATGTTTTACTTTTATTAATTGAACTCGTATAGTTTAAAATGTTTTTATTAAGTTATTTTTGTTGTAACGATTTGAATGTCTTATTAGATCATTGTTATTATCGAATATCACTTATTTATGTCGAGCCTCGAGCCACGTTTTGAGAGAAAAGGTTTTAGTAAATGTGGACGAGAAAAATCATTGAAAGCGAGTTGAAAGAAAGCATTGTGAAAGTTAAGAACAATTACAATACTTGGTCCAGAGAGGTTTAACGATTACTTGGTCCCGGTATGGTACATTTTAAGGCGGTCTGAAAGAAGTAAACATGATTTCGTCGAATGGTCATACAACATAAAATGTAATAAGAAAGTAACACAACATGAAAGCAAGTAGAAAGGCTTTGGCATGTCAGGAGCATGCGGCAATGGGTAATATGTCTTGGACAAACATGACCATGAGATCCTCGCCCGCCTAATTGGTTGACGTCCTTGTCAACTAACGAAGTTCAAAATCTACAATGTGGGTCATGACAGAGTCCAGATTTTTGGCACGTTCTCAGTTTGTTTCCTCTGTAGGGAGGTTCTTCCATTTGACAAATAATTCTCGAACATTCTGTACAGACCTTCTAACTTTCCTAACTTTCTTAGCTAGGATTACCTTGACTTCTTTGTTTGAGGTCTATTCTAGGTTTTGCAATGATATTGCGGCTGCTCTGGATATTGTTGAGGTAAGATTTTAGATTGCTCACATGAATTACTATATAGATTTTCATAAAGGTGGGCAATGCCACCCTATAAGATGTAACTCCAATTTTCTTGAGAACTTCACCCGGTCTTTCGTATTTTTAGACAAGCCTCTAGTCCTTTGTGCTGCAGAAATTGATCTATTCTAGAATCAACTTGATGAGAACTTAGTCTTTTACCTGAAATGTGACGGGACAGTACTTCCTTCTTCCATTTTTGAAGTTTTGGGCTTGAGGATTCTTCCCTGCATATGGGTGGTTAATGATATGGCATAGGGATGGTTGCCTTCGGCTCACAATTTCAAAGGGATTCCTCCCGGTCGAGGAACTACTTTGGCAAATAAAGAAAATTGGACCACATCTAGTGTGCATCCAATTTGTTTTTACATGCCTAAACGAAGTGTCGCAAATATTCTTCCAACAAACAATTGAATCGTTCGGTCTATCCATCAGTCTGGAGATGGTAACTCAATGAGATATTCGAAGCTGCCTTCAAGAACTCAAATTAATTCGTCCAAAATGTCTTGATAAATATGTTTGAAGAATAGTTGGTCAGCCAATTTGACTGAACATATCTTGGGCGTGAGTTTGAACGCGACATATTTCGAGAATCAATCGACGATGACCTGACTTCATGTTTGCCAACCTTTGAGTGTGTGATGAAGGTTAGTGACACACTCTCCCAAGGTCTTGTCGGCACCAGCAAGGGTTCGAGGAGTTCTGAGATCTTGGCCTTTTTAACTTTGCCCTATTGGCAAATGAAGCATTTCTTGGTGTACTATATTATGTCATCTAGCATATTTTGTCAAAAGTACCCCTTCTAATCATGTAACATAGTAAAAGTAATCAAGGTCTAAACCTGTGTGCACTCAGAGAATGGAATAACTCGAGGAGTTAGTCCTAAACATCTTGAAAACGAGAGACAAGATTTAAATTGTCTAGATGCCCTTAAGAACCCAATAGGCTTCCACAATATCTAAGAATAACAAAGTGATATGAACCAAGAGACATCAATCATACAATATGCTTCAATGAAGATGTGAAGAAAATATTGTTGAAATTATCAAAAGATATTTCAATTCATGCCACATTGAAGAAGAATGAAGTTTCATATTATAAATTTTGGGTGGATTACATTTGAGAGTTATTGTATTTCATTAATGTATTTTAGGACTTTTAATTTACTTGGTTACAATAACATAATGGTTAATTATAGCCATTAAATATGAATGTTACAACTCTTGGAATGCCTGGTTACAATAACATAATGGTTAATTATAGCCATTAAATATGAATGTTACAACTCTTGGAATGCCTTTAGTAGTTTCATTTTGAGGCTATATAAAGCCATGTATGTTGTATTTGTAAGGCAGACTTGGAAAATGTAGTAAAAGAAGCATTGTGCTTCTCTTTAGCCAATGGCTAAGTTTCTTTGCAATTCTATATAGTTTAGGTTGCATGTAGAATCATTCAAGCTCGACATGATCAATCTTGCTTGTGGAGTGATTCGAATCTCAAATAAGTGTTTGAGATATTTGATCAACAAGAGTCATTCAAGCTAGACATGATCGATCTTGCTTGTGGAGTGATTCGAATCTCAATCAAGTGTTCTTGCCTTGAGATATTCGATTAACAAGGTAATCCGAATCTTATTCCCCTTGTAGTTGATTCCTTATCTTATCATTTGCATTGCCCTTATCTCTTTTAATTCTCTTATTATTATTTTTTTCTCAGTTTGTGTAGAATGTTCATATTCTATCACAAAAATATATATATATATATATATATATATATATATATATATATATATATATATATATATATATTTTTTTTTTATGTTTTTTAAGTGTTAGATCTGGATCTTATCAACACTTTATTCTTCTTTAAGATCTTCTAAATCAATTTTCTTGTTGGTAAATTGATTAGATTTTGCCAATAAGAAAAAAAAAACCATTGAAAGAAAGAAAGCATATTGTATGATTGATGTCTCTTGGTTCATATGACAAAGGTAACTTTTTCAAGTTGTTAGCAATATGTATGGTGTTAATAGGGTCTCCGCTACCGTTTCCACTCCAGTACCCATACCGTCGAGTTTTTAATTCGATACTGTACTATCGAGCCAAGTATAGGTCAGCAAGAGTATGCAATTAGGTGTCCCAACTTTGTGGAAATTGTCAAATGTCTCTTGAACAAGACCACTTAGATGTAAAACTATTCTTGAGATGGGTGCATGGGATCATGTAGGTTAATCCAATAGTTGGCCGGCACACAAGGGTCGCTTCCCCCAGACTCTGGTGACTTTATGGTCCTGTGGGATGGTCCGCCAACTAACCTCCCATAAATGAGGTTTAGACTAGAAGACACCTTACTGCCCAATCAAAACTTTATGAAGTAGCACCTCAATCCAAGGCGTTGGACATTCACTGCAAGAGCATAGCAAGCTATATAAATATAAGAACATAAAAGTTTTTTTTACACTAAAGATGAAATTTATCGCCCCGTAAACTCACAACACCAGAATTAGGAGACCACTTCCTCGAACCCAGAGTAAGTTCATGAGTAACTAGAGAACCACATAAAACTTCGAAGCACCTCAGATGCTCAAATAGCAGTAGAGACCAGGATTAAACTTATTAGAGCCCGGAGAAAAATCCATGGATACCTACCAGGATGAGGATGCCATAAGAGCCTACGAGTAGATTGCTTATCGATTTTTTTTTATACTTACCCATTTTCCTTCTTTTTTTTTCAGGTGTTTGTAGGTTGGAATTGATGTAGGGAGCATTTGAGAGTTGTTTGGTCACACAGGGTCATTCTGAAATGTTAGCTCATCTTCCTATTTTGTGTCTTCTGTATTTCCTTCTATAATTGTATTCCAATAGCAATGAGTGAGAAAGCTTAGTCACAATCTATTTTCTCTCATTAAGTTTCATGAATTAGAAAATAATAAACCTTCCAATTTATTGTCTAGTATATCTAATATAGCAACTTGTTGTTCAATTAAGCTCACTATGACCAGGCTTATCCAATTCATGACTGTGATTATGATTCATTTAACTCTCAAATTAAATGGTTAGCTATTTATTGGTTTCACCTTGAACCAACTTATTAACTGTAACAGCCTAGATCCGTCCCTAGCATATATTGCCCTCTTTAGATTTTCTCTCTCGGGCTTCCTCTCAAGATTTTTAAAACGCGTCTGTTAGGGAGAGGTTTTCACATGATAAAGGGTGTTTCGTTCTCCTCCCCAATCAATATGGGATCTCGCAACTCTTCCTTTTGTCTCAATGTGGGTGCAATGGACGATCAGTCAAACTTAACTCATTCACATACATGACGAAAAAAAAAATTAGAGGTTTTAATCATCTTACCTATGAAGCTATGAAGCCATTGGTAGAGTCGATGAAGAAAGAATCCCAACTAATGACGTAACGGAAGCCAAGTTCAATTCTCCTCTTTCAGATTGCATGTAACTGAGATCTATGAAAAGAGTCTTTATTGCCGGTTGTTTATGCATTCAAACAAGAAAAAGAAGATAAGAGAGAAAAAAATAATTAGAGAGTTTAAAAACATAAAAAATAAAAAAAGATATCGCTAGAAGGAGGGCTTGAACCTCCGACCTTGTGGTTAACAACCACACGCTCTAACCAACTGATCTATTCCAGCTAATTGTTCATTGTATTTTGAATTTATTAATTTACAATTTATTTTTTTTTTGTTTAGGATTATTAATTCAAGGTCTAAAGCAGCATTGGTAAGCTTCAATGAGACACCGAGATTTGAAGTGAAAGATGATGTTGGGATGACAATTGCAAAACATGGTTAGATAAGAACAAAAATGAGTAGAGGCAAGTTCATGGTACAAGAAGTGGAAGGAAGAACAATAGCTCAGGTGGAGATGGTGGTTGATTTTCGTAATTCGAGTCCACGTAAGTAGAGACCGGGTTGAGGGGCTTGCAAAGTTGATCTTGTCAAAGGCATGTCGAGGCAATTTACGACGTATTCGTGCTACATAGGATGTTCTCACCTTCAACATAATATAATAAGGCAGAAGTGTTGAAAATTGTTAGCGTCTAACATTAGCTCATTAAAGGAAAGATCATGAGTATATTTGAGAAACACTATTTAAAAAAAAAAAAAAAAAAAAGACCAAAAGAAAGTCCGAAGAGCTGATACTCAAAATGAATAATATCATATCATTGTGGAGGTGGATTGTTCCTATCGAGAAGTTCAAGAACCGAAGAGAAGTATGGTTAAAAAATGGTTTAATTGTTTGAGGTTGAGTTGGAAAAATATTACTATAAGATTCTCTAATTTCCTCGTCGACATTGACATTGGTTGCCCCTTCGGCCGTGGTTCTTAGAGCTTAATGCTATGTGGCATAGGATTATTATGTGTATGCCTACTATATATCTAGTAATCTCCAAGTATATGGCAGAACAAATCCAGTCATATTATATATTGAACATCCATAGTGAAGCAACGAGTCCTATAGGTGCAAAGCGTTGGATGAAAGTCCCACGTCCCCTAATTTAGGGAGTGATCATGAGTTTATTATCAAGGAATACTATCTTCATTGGTTTGAGGCCTCTTGGGGAAGTCCAAAGTAAAACCATGAGAGCTTATGCTCAAAGTGGACAATATCATACCATTCTGGAGAGTCGTGTTCATTCTAACATAGTATCAGAGTCATGCCTTAAACTTAGATATGTCAATAGAATCCTCAATGTCGAACAAAGGACTCCAAAAGAAAAAGGAGTCGAGGTTCGATTAAGGGGAGGCGTACTTTGTTCGAGGGGAGGTGTTGGATAAAAGTCTCACATCGGCTAATTTAGGGAATGATCCTGGGTTTATAATCAAGGAATACTATCTCCATTGGTTTGAGGCCTTTTGGGGAAGCCCAAAGAAAAACCATGAGAGCTTATGCTCAAAGTGGACAATATCATACCATTGTGGAGAGTTGTGTTCATCCAACACAAAACATGTCTTGAAGGACAAGCGCCCCGACACATGGCCCAAAGCCTATGTGTGTGTCAAACCAGGTTCTTGAACAAATTCTTAGGGCGAGCTACAACCTATCTAACTTCACCTTCCTACCTTGGTTCTTGCACAAATTCTTCAAGAATGGATTAAAGCTCTTGTATTATCATATGTATGAGAATTTGGCACCTACGCATATGTATTCAAACACATTGAAGGCACTTTAAGAAATCATATGTTTGGATCTAAGTGGGTTTCAAATTGTAAAACCCAATACAAATCAAGTTCTTTATGAAAGCAAAAAATTTCAATGGGAGGTTCCAAATGTTGTATAAATGCCACGACCAAAATGATGTTGGAATTTTTGAATTTCGTACCGGTGGCTGCTTCGATATTTTTATTACTTTAGTTTTTTTTTTTTTTTTTTTATATTAATTTTTTCGATTTTGTTTATATTATGGTATATGATTTTTATACAAGTCCGACCTTAGCTCAGTTGGTAGAGCGGAGGACTGTAGTGGTTGAAGAATCCCAAAGTCATCCTTAGGTCGCTGGTTCAAATCCGGTAGGTCGGAGTTTTTAAAAGTTTAATATGTATGTACTATTGATATAAGTATTTTGTTGAATGATTATATATTTTGAATATAGATAATTAATTATATGTCCGTAACTTATAGATAATTAACTAATTTTTTCTTTTTACTTTTTTTTTTTTAACAAATGGAACGACCTGAATCCAATAAAGGGCTAGGTTGTCAAAATTTTCGGCTTAGGTTGGGTTACTAATCCAACCAACCCGAACTTTTGGGTTGTTCCAAAAAATTCTCTCAACCCAACCCGACCCGACCCATGTACACCCGTAACATTATTTTGATTATTTTATATGGAATTTAACACTATTTATTATATGATAAATCTAAGGTTATTAATGTAATTTCGAACAATATGTAGGTTACAAATAAGTGGATCATGTTCAAGAAATAATCTAATGGGTTTATGGTATATGGATAAAGTTTGGTGTTTAGCTGTGAGATTCTACATCGGTTGGAGAGGAGAGTAGAATGAAACATTCCTTATAAAGCTGTGGAAACCTCTCCTTAACAGACGCGTTTTAAAACCATGAGGCTGACGCTGATACGTAACAGGTTAAAGCAGAAAATATCTGCTAGTTGTGGGTTTGGGCTGTTACGAATGGTATCAGAGTCACAAACCGGGCAGTGTGCCAGCGAGGATGTTGGGCCCCTGAGGGGGTGTTTTGTGAGATCCCACATCGGTTGGGAAGGGGAACCATACATTCCTTATAAGGGTGTGAAAACTCCTCTATGTCAGCGAGAACGCAGGGTCCCGAGGGGGGTGGAGTGTGAGATCCTACATTGGTTGGAGAGGAGAATCAAACATTCGTTATAAGGGTGTAGAAATCTCTCTGCACCATCAAGGTGGATTGTGAGATCCCACATCGGTTGGAGATGGGAACCAAGAATTTCTTGTGGAAACCTCTCCGTACCAATGAGGTGGATTGTGAGATCTCGCATCGGTTGGAGAGGGAAACCAAACATTTCTTATAAGGGTACGGAAACCTCTCCGTGCCAACGAGGACGCTTGCCCCAAAAGGGGGTGGATTGTGATTCATTAAGTCTACCCTTATATTATTTTTAAGAATTATCAAGATTGTAAACCATTCGTAAAAATGCCACAACCAAAATTCTTTGGTATCAATTGTTGTGACGAAAGCGGAGGCAAGATCGATCGTACTCACACACCCACAAATATAAGTTAAACAAAGAGAAACAAAGATTTACATGGTTCGGAAGTAAGAAATTTCCCTACATCCACGGGTGATAGCTAATCACTAACCAAAGTGTTTACAAGTGTATCTCACACTCTCACACTACAAATTCTCTGTTACAAAGTTCTTCTCAATTGCCTCGCGTCAAATACAAAATGACAATGACTCCACGTCTTAAAACAATGTTAGACAAATTTTTATATAAACATAGCAATATAATTCTCATACATGAATCAAAGCAACACTAGCATACAATGTGAGTGTACTTATGCTCCACCATGAAGTGATCAAAATTCATATACCATTGACGAGGAGATTGTTTCAGCCTATACAAAGATTTCTTCAATCTACACTACTCAAAAACCAACTCACTGTGTCGTATATATTTCTTCTTCCAAATCTCCATGCAAGAAAATCGTTTTTATATCAAGTTAAGCAAGCTGAAGATTAAATTAAGCGACCAAAACCAACAAAATTTGAATGGATGGAGATATTCACCATTCTTAAAAGTATGATTTCCAAAAACAAATTCTGTAAAACAAATAAGCAAGCTTGCAATAAGAAACTTATCTTCGACAATTGATGCTGAGTTTGAGCACGTCTGGTGGTCGATGAGGTTAAGTCTTTCACAATACCACAAATGTCCAAACTTGGCTCTGTTAATACTAATTGTGGTACCCTAATGCCACAACCAAAATGCTCTAATACAAATTGTAGTAGCGGAAGTGGGAGCAAGATCAATCATACTCACACACCCACAAATTGTTGTAGCTTACCATGTCTATTAGTAGTCGTGAAGATATCACCAAAGTCCAGACCACTTCTAATTTCTTGTAGTACAACTCAGTGATGTCAAGCTTGTCTCAATTTCTCTAGTGCCTTATCGGGTGTAGCAATAGTCAGGGATCTCTGAACAAGGTCTTTGTTCCATAAACTCGTCACAAGTGCTATGGACCACACGGGTAAACTCGGTAGTTAGTCAACACACGAGGTTGCTCCCCCACTTCAGTGTGATGTTATGGTCTTGTGGAGGGGTTGCTAGCTAAGCTTTCACAAATGATATTCAGGTCTCACGATGCCATATCGTCGTTCAAGTCAGCATGTTTGTTCATGTTGCTCCTCTTCAACTTAGGATACCAGTGATTCACTTCCTAATCAATATAAGCGGCTAAATAAGAAGATCAAACAAGTTGGTTCACCGCAAAGCTTAGTTAGGTCGTTCAGGTGATTGTGCGACACTAGGTTAGGTGAACAACCTCCAAACCTTTATTGGGTTTGTAATACACACGAAAACTGACTTAGGAACTTCTAGACCATCCAGAAGCTTAGATAGGTTTAGGAGCATTAGGTGTACGAGCTTATGCATGAACTTCCTGAATTTCCTAGAGCCAAATTAAAGCTCATAGTAACTTACTAGGTCATGGATGTCTAAAAGCCTACGGGTAGGCTACTTACCAACTATTTTTATGCTCACCAGATATTACTTTTTTTTCTCAAGTGATTAGCTGATTGGTTGACGTGGGAAGCATTCGGGAGTTATGTGCCCACAAAGGAAGGTCATTCTAGAGAGTAAGTTCTTTTGGTATCTTGGCTATAGTTTGTTTGGTATCTCCTACCTTGGTCCCCGATTTTATATTAATATTCAAACAATCCTTCCAAAATAATAAATATATTTGATTTTATCTTTTAAATTTTCAAAATTGTTTTATCGTATTTTTCTTAACACATTCTGGTGATTCAAAAGTCTAGATCATTAGACCAGAGAAATTTTCATGAAGAAAGCTTGGTAAAAAATGACTCCAAGCCATGGAATCTAGTGGTGGAATATTGTTTTCTTTTAACTTTCTTTCCAAAATCCTAACCTCTTCTTTTCTCTTTCTTTTTTCTTCTTTGTGTTTTTCATCCTCTCTTTTCTAACCGGCTTCATCATTCCCATGGTTCCATCATAAGACCATGACCAAGACAATCTGCTTGTTATGCACCAGCTTCACATCTCTAATTAGTATCTTCATCGACTTCTCCCATATGAAGAATCATCTCTAAAGAAAGTGACTCATGTTCGATAAAGTATGAAGAGTCTGGGGTATACTTCTACGGTATAAACATATGGAACACGTTATGCACGGTGACAAATGTAAGTGGTAGTGCTAATTTGTATGCCACTAGTCCTACATTCTCTAAGATCTCAAAGAGACCTACAAATCTTGTCTTCAACTTGCCCTTCTTCCCAAATTTCAACACCCGTATCATAGGTGCAACTTTGAAAAAGACATGATCACGAGTAACAAACTCAAGTTCCTTCCTACGAGTGTCTTCGTAGTGCTTTTGCCCGCTTCGTGCCTTCAGTATTCTTTATCTGATTTTTTGCACTGCTGCATTAATAATCTAAACCAACTCCGACCCTAGAAGTTTTTGCTCACCTACCTCTTCCTCGAAGATAGAAGTTTGACACCTACACTCGTAAAGAGTCTCTAAGGGGGCAATCTACACAGTCACATGTAGCTATTATTATAAGCAAACTCCATTAAGTACAAGTGTTCATCCCAACAACCAGCAAAGTCTATAACACAATGTCCTCAACATGTCCTCTAGAATCTAGTTCAACCGCTCAGTTTATCCATGCATATGTGGATGAGAAGTCTTTGACGATCTTTGATTTTTGGAATCTTGTATGAGTGAGAATGTCACAAAAGTTGATAAGATTGATAGTTAGCTGGCTACCTAGATGAGATACACATCCAAGAATTGATGCCCACGATTGAGACCGTGGGTCAAATAAAGTCATATGAACCGGTGGCATGAGTGTGAGGGTAGCTCGACGGACTCTATTGCCCACATGGAGGAATACACCATAGAGCCTCCTCTAAGGTCCCCTTCACCCTTTGCTCGACACTTAAGCCAATTTGACCACTTTGACTACACTTTCAAATGGCTCACAACTTCTTTATTCAACACTTAGGATTCTATTGACATTGTCCACTTTTAGCATAAACTCTCCTGACTTTGCTTTTTGTTTCCCTACCAAGTCTCACACCAATGAAGATGGTGTTTCTTACCTCTAAACCCATGATCATCCCTTTAATTAGCCAATGTGGGACTACTCCTCCCAATAATCCTTAACATCCTCGTTCTGCTTTATATGTAAGAGGGACCTATCGAGTGTCTGAATGCTCACAAAGAGCCACTCTTTATGCCTTCCACGTTCAATTTGGTGAATTCATTAGCTGAATATGAGATGACTTTAGTTGAAACATCGCCAATTGAAAGCATTGAAAACTCTTACATGGAAGCCCCCTTACTTCAAAACATAGTGGGAGAGATGGAAGAGTAAGGTCTTATGTACAAGACATGAATTAACCCTCTATCAGCTAAGAGAACTATGACCATCATACACAATTTCTGAAGCAATATACTATAGCATCAAGATATACTAAAATAAAAGTCATCAATTTAGCAACCCTACCTATAGTACATATACTACCCAATTGAAAAAAAATATATACATATGCAAGATAGTGAAAAATGTTTACATGTTGGAAAAAAAAAATATTTTTCCATCTCATAAATTTACGGGTACTTCAATTTAGAAAGTTTTCACAAAAAAATTTATCTCACTTCAAGAAAAATTAAATAGCTCTCTATATTTAATTTCTTAAATAAATATCAAAAACGATTTACAAAAAAAAAAAAAAAAAAAAAAAAAAAAAAAAAAAAAAAATTTTTTTTTTTTTTTTTTTTTTATCACTAACACTAATATAAACATGAGATCTCAACCACGTTCATTAAAACAGGCCACATGTAAAAATTCATATCAAAATCTTGACTTTTGAAGTTATTGTTTGGAGTACTCGACCTTTTTCGAGCTTGTCTTTGACACTCGTGTCTTCTCTCTCTCAACTTAGCATATGACTTAACTTCAATGCACATTTTTGGTGTATTGGATGATGCCTTGTATGCCTTAGCTTCAATGCACATTCTTGGTGTATTGGATGATGCCTTGTATGCCTTAGCTTCAATGCACATTCTTGGTGTATTGGATGATGCCTTAGCTTCAGTGCACATTCTTGGTGTATTGGATGATGCCTTAGCTTCAGTGCACATTCTTGGTGTATTGGATGATGCCTTAGCTTCAGTGCACATTCTTGGTGTATTGGATGATGCACTGTCCTCCTCTCGCATCATGACACTTCTCAATCTTGGGACTCATGTGGTCGGATAGATGTCATTTGAGGGTCGCCCCTTGTCTGTCTGTCTTGTGGATGTCATTTGAGGGTCGCCCCTTGCCTGTCTTGTGTGGAGGTCACAATCTATAATCTTGGGACTCATGTGGTCGGATAGATGTCACTTGAGGGTCACCCCGGTTCACCCCTTGTCTGTCTTGTGTGGAGGTCACAATCTACTTCATGTCAGTGATGTTGTGACATGCTCCTTCTAGCAATAAATGAGGGTTTTCTTCCGGTCGTTGGGACAGGAAACGTTCGGCCTTCCGCTAGCCTTTTTTTAATGAAATTGGGTCAGTTCATGACCTAGTTTTTGTGCCTATAAACTTGAAACCAGACCTAGTTTTTGTGACTATAAACTTGAAACCAACCCAAACAGACTCGAATCCAAAAAGATCAAAACAAACCAACCTAACCAAAAAAGTTATGAATAATGAAAATTTGAGAAGAAAAAAAAAAAGAAATCTAGTAAGCTTTTGAAAAATTTGGGCAACTCTCCCTCCACACTCACTTTGATTCAAACTAGTTTCTTTAGCTTCATTGTGGGCCGAGGAGGCCTATAACTGATTAACATGAAATTATGTGTCGCTATTGACTCACGAACTAGACCCTGTGACCTTTAAAATTGGAGAGCACTAAGAGTTATAGAGTGACCCTAGATTAGTTAGATTATTAAAATGTGAAGGAGTAGATGTCCAAATTTATAGGATTCAAAACAGACATATTATTGATTCATGGCATTCCAAGTACATGTACGATAAAATGAAGAAAGGTTGAAGAAAAATGAATTAGGCACGCCCAAGGAGAAGATTGGCTATAACCAAGATGATACTACAAATATCTTCCACAGTCTTCCCGTTGCCAGACAGCGCCGATGGGTCCTTCGGCGGCTGCGTGAAGTTGTCCAGACAGTCGCCGGCCTCCGTCATGGCTGCAGACGCCTTAATGTTGACGCCATTGTAGTCACCTTCCCTCAGGTCGTTCTTCCCATCCTCGATGTCGTCGGCGGCATCGTCGTACTGTTCAGCACAGGTGGCATATCGCTCCTTAAGCTTGGGATCGGCTGCCTTCGACGCCAGGGACTGGGCGAGGGCACGAGTTTGAGCAACCTTGTCGTGGGCGAGGTTGAGGGTGAAGGTGGCCAGCCCTTTTAGGTCTCTGGTGCCAGCAGATTTCAACACGTTAAAGCAAAAAGAAGGGTTTCTAGTTTTCTTGCAGATGGTGGAAACGATGTCGTCTTGGGAAGCCGCATGCATGGGCACCATCCCATTGAAGAACAGTACTAAAAGGACAATCCTAAAGACTTGCAAGAAAACTAGAAGATGCCATTTTTTATTTTGATTTTTCTGTCTGTTTTGCTCAATTAATTCGGAGAGAGGGTTCACATATTTATACACTCACAAATATTCCTTTTAATAGCTTTCACGTTAGAAATTTAAGTAAAACCCTATTAAAAGAAAAACGAACAAAAATAGACGGAATAGGTTAAGCTTTTTTCTCTCTAAACCCAATCACAAATTTGGCTAAGTTATTATGCACTTTTTTAGACAATACACCGTCTTCCTCCGTGTGCCACTCTCGTGTTAACCTTGACTGACTACACATAAGAGTCATAACTTTACTCTCTTGTTAGTAAGATTATAACCGTTCTCCTCGGCTTAAATTAATAATATTTATTTTACAAAAAAAAATTAAAAAAACAAGGTTATTAATGTAATATTGAACCATAGTTTTCATGGAGAGGATAATATTTAATAAATAACCTAAAGAATATATAGTACATGGATAGTGCTAATACGTCGACCAATATTTGTTTTGCCAATATTTTTTGTTGGCATCACGAAAAGTAGTCCTTGCCATGATTGTGTGTTTTGACGTAAGGGATGTGAGTCAATAAACTCGAGTGGGTTAAAATCATGGATGTGGGAATCATGCATTGAGAAGTTAGTAAGTCAACAAGCTCGACTTGGCTAAAATCATGGGATGTTGAGAAGTTAGTAATCATGGAACATTTGGGGCAATCATGAGATAAGGGAGACCAACCTCAGCCCACAATTTTCTGCAAGTTTGTTAGAAGCAATCATGAGATAACTCAACCGGGAATTTTCTGGTCGAACAGATACAATCATGAGATAACCCAGACCATCCTCAGTCCGAGAACTTAAAAGTTTTTTGGAGTTAGCGAACTACTACTGAATGTTTCTTTTTAGGACTTATTCAAACCTTGACAAAGTTAATCTAGAGCTTAAGGAGTTTTTTATGTATGCGCTAATGCCAGCACTATTTTATGGTTCAAGCATGGTGTACAACGATGCCTCGAGAAAAGGATTGGGGCTGCGTGTTGGTGTTAATGGAGAAGTGATTGTATATGGCTCCTAATAGCTTAAGAAATATGAGCGTAACTACCTAACCCTCGATTTGGAGTTAGCAACTGTGGTGTTCACGTTAAAAATATGGTGACATTACTTGTATGGTGAAAAGGTACAGATAGTAAAACCATAAGAGCCTCAAGTATCTTATTCAGGTAGAAAGAGTTGAACATGGGACGAAGGAGATAGTTGGAGTTTGTGAAGGATTATGATACAAAGATCCTTTATCACCCATGTAAAGCTAACATAGTGGCCGATATGTTGAGTAGAAAGACAGCTCACTCTTCTGGTATGTCATTTTCTGTTCTCTAAATCTTCAAAAATTTCACTAGATGGTCATAATTCAAGTCATTTTAGGATTAGTATGGGTGTAAAATAGTCAAAAGATCACCTTCCACACACCTTCACGCGCCCCATGCGTGGCTGGAAAGGCTTCTAGGCATGATTCCACTCGCAACGGGCTCACGTGCAAATACCACGGCCAGTCGCTATTGGCGCTCAATTTAAGAATAATTTAACTTAAACTCCCAAAAACAATTTCACTACTTGACACCCACCCCACTCACGACACAGAGTGTTCTTGGCTTCGAGTCCAGGCGACGTAAGGCATTAGTATTTTCTTATTTTTTCTTGGTGTGGCATGTGTCCTCCAAAAGCACACCTTCAAGTCTCGCAAAATGTTGCCTCATCGATTTTTCTTCAATTAACATAGGGTCGGCGCATGTCCTTCCACCTCCATGAGTGCGCTTAGATTTAATCCACCTCCCCACAATGGTATCAGAGTCATGCCCTAAACTTGGTCGTACCAATAGATTGGTAAATCTTCAAATGTCGAACAAAGAACTCCAAAAGAAAAGGAGCCGAGCCTCCTTGAAGGCATAGTAAAAAAGAACTAAGACTCCAAAAGAAAAAGAAGTCGAGCCTCGATTAAGGGGAGGCGTACTTTGCTCGAGGGGAGGTGTTGGATGATGAAAGTAAATACAGACGGTTGATTGGCAGATTAATATATTTGGCCGTTACTAGGCCTGACATAGTTTATTCAGTTCGTATGCTTAGTCAATTTATGCATGAACCAAGAAAACCACATTGGGAGGCAGCTCTTCGGGTTCTGAGATACATCAAAGGTACTCCTCGTCAAGGACTCCTACTACCATCTGAAAACAATTTAAGATTACAAGCATATTGTGATTCTGACTGGGGTGGTTGTCGAACTCCAGACGGTCTATTTCTGGGTTCTGCATTTTCTTCGGAAATTCAATTATTTATTAGAAGTCTTAACTAATGTGTCCAGATCATTCGCAGAAGGCTAGTATCGAGCTATGACAAATACTTGTTTAGAGTTAACTTGGTTAAGATGCATTCTTCAAGACTTGAATGTTCCACTGTCCGAACCTTGCATTATTATATTGTGATAATCAAGCAGCATTACATACAGCAGCCAATCCAGTCTTTCACGAACGTACGGAACACATTGAAATAGATTGCCATATAGTTCGAGAAAAGTTACAAGCTGGAATCACCAAACCGTGTTATGTTTCGACTAAAATGCAATTGGCAGATGTTTTCACTAAAGATTTCGGAAGACATCAGTTTGATCTTTTGAAGGACAAGTTGGGTGTGATTGACATACACTCTCCAACTTGAGGGGAGTATTAAGATATGATATTTGGAGAATATGTTTTAATAATTAGTTATGGAGCATATGTTAGATATCCGTTAATATTTTTTCTTTGTTTTTGGGAGTTGTTAGTAGTATATTTTATCTTATGATTTGATTAATAGTATATTTTATCTTATTTACAAAATTTAGCAGTTGTATTAGTTGATAGTTTGTATCCTATATTTTCCTTGTATTAGTTGATAGTTTATATTGTATTTAATCGTTTGTAATCACTAAGATCATAGATTTTCATCCAGGTGGGCAATGTCACCCTATAAGATGTAACTCCAATTTTCTTAAGAACTTCACCGGGTCCTTCGTATTTTTAGACAAGCCTCTAGTCCTTTGTGCTACGGAAATTGATCTATTCTAAAATAAACTTGATGAGAACTTAGTCTTCTACCACAAATGTGACGGGACAGTACTTCCTTCTTCCATTTTTGAAGTTTTGGGCTTGAGGATTCTTCCCTACATGTGGGTGGTTAATGATATGGCATAGGGATGGTTGCCTTCGGCTCACAATTTCAGAAGAATTCCTCCCGGTCGAGGAACTAGTTTGGCAAATAAAGAAAATTGGACCACATCTAGTGTTGCATCCAATTTGTTTTTACATGCCTAAACGAAGTGTCGCAAATATTCCTCCAACAAACAATTGAATCGTTCGGTCTATCCATCATTCTGGAGATGGTAACTCAATGAGATATTCGAAGTTGCATTCAAGAACTCGAATTACTTCGTCCAAAATGTCTTGATAAATATGTTTGAAGAATAGTTGGTCAGCCAATTCGTCTGAACATATCTTGGGCATGAGTATGAACGCGACATATTTCGAGAATCAGTCGACGATGACCTGACTTCATGTTTGCCAACCTTTGAGTGTGTGATAAAGGTTAGTGACACACTCTCCCAAGGTCTTGTCGGCACCAGCAAGGGTTCGACGAGTTCTGAGATCTTGGCCTTTTTAACTTTGCCCTCTTGGCAAATGAAGCATTTCTTGGTGTACTATATTTTGTCATCTAGCATATTTTGTCAAAAGTACCCCTTCTAATCATGTAACATAGTAAAAGTAATCAAGGCCTAAACCTGTGTGCACTCAGAGAATGGAATAACTCGAGGAGTTAGTCCTAAACATCTTGAAAACGAGAGACAAGATTTAAATTGTCTAGATGCCCTTAAGAACCCAGTAAGCTTCCACAATATCTAAGAATAACAAAGGTAACTTTTTCAAGTTGTTAACAATATGTATGGTGTTAATAGGGTCTCCGCTACCGTTTCCACTCCAGTACCCATACCGTTGAGTTTTTAATTCGATACTGTACTATCGAGCCAAGTATAGGTCAGCAAGAGTATGCAATTAGGTGTCCCAACTTTGTGGAAATTGTCAAATGTCTCTTGAACAAGACCACTTAGATGTAAAACTATTCTTGAGATGGGTGCATGGGATCATGTAGGTTAATCCAATAGTTGGCCGGCACACAAGGGTCGCTTCCCCCAGACTCTGGTGACTTTATGGTTCTGTGGGAGGGTCCGCCAACTAACCTCCCATAAATGAGGTTTAGACTAGAAGACACCTTACTGCCCAATCAAAACTTTATGAAGTAGCACCTCAATCCAAGGCGTTGGACATTCACTGCAAGAGCATAGCAAGCTATATAAATATAAGAACATAAAAGTTTTTTTTACCCTAAAGATGAAATTTATCGCCCCGTAAACTCACAACACCAGAATTAGGAGACCACTTCCTCGAACCCAGAGTAAGTTCATGAGTAACTAGAGAACCACATAAAACTTCGAAGCACCTCAGATGCTCAAATAGCAGTAGAGACCAGGATTAAACTTATTAGAGCACGGAGAAAAATCCATGGATACCTACCAGGATGAGGATGCCATAAGAGCCTACGAGTAGATTGCTTATCGAGTTTTTTTTATACTTACCCATTTTCCTTATTTTTTTTCAGGTGTTTGTAGGTTGGAATTGAGGTAGGGAGCATTTGAGAGTTGTTTGGTCACACAGGGTCATTCTGAAATGTTAGCTCATCTTCCTATTTTGTGTCTTTTGTATTTCCTTCTATAATTGTATTCCAATGGCAATGAGTGAGAAAGCTTCGTCACAATCTATTTTCTCTCATTAAGTTTCATGAATTAGAAAATAATAAACCTTCCAATTTATTGTCTAGTATATCTAATATAGCAACTTGTTCAATTAAGCTCACTATGACGAGGCTTATCCAATTCATGACTGTGATAATGATTCATTTAACTCTCAAATTAAATGGTTAGCTATTTATTGGTTTCACCTTGAACCAACTTATTAAGTGTAACAGCCTAGATCCGTCCCTAGCATATATTGCCCTCTTTGGACTTTCTCTCTCGGGCTTCCTCTCAAGATTTTTAAAACGCGTCTGTTAGGGATCAGTTTTCACATGATAAAGGGTGTTTCGTTCTCCTCCCCAATCAATATGGGATCTCGCAACTCTTCCTTCAGTCTCAATGTGGGTGCAATGGACGATCAGTCAAACTTAACTCATTCACATACATGGCGAAACAAAAAAATTAGAGGTTTTAATCATCTTACCTACGAAGCCATTGATAGAGTCGATGAAGAAAGAATCCCAACTAATGACGTAACGGAAGCCGAGTTCAATTCTCCTCTTTCAGATTGCATGTAACTGAGATCTATGAAAAGAGTCTTTGATATCGCTAGAAGGAGGGCTTGAACATCCGACCTTGTGGTTAATAGCCACACGCTCTAACCAACTGAGCTATTACAACTAATTATTCATTGCATTTTGAATTAATTAATTTAAAATTTATTTATTTTTGTTTAGGATTATTAATTCAAGGTCTAAAGCAGCATTGGTAAGCTTCAATGAGACACCGAGATTTGAAAGTGAAAGATGATGCTGGGATGACAATTGCAAAACATGGTTCGATAAGAAGAAAAATGAGTAGAGGCAAGTTCATGGTACAAGAAGTGGAAGGAAGAACAACAGCTCAGGTGGAGATGGTGGTTGATTTTCGTAATTCAAGTCCACGTAAGTAGAGACCGGGTTGAGGGCCTTGCAAAGTTGATCTTGTCAAAGGCATGTCGAGGCAATTTACGACGTATTCGTGCTACATAGGATGTTCTCACCTTCAACATAATATAATAAGGCAGAAGTGTTGAAAATTGTTAGCATCTAACATTAGCTCATTAAAGGAAAGATCATGAGTATATTTGAGAAACACTATTTAAAAAAAAAAAAAAAAAAAAAAAAAAAAAAAAAAAAAAAAGACCAAAAGAAAGTCCAAAGAGCTGATACTCAAAATGAATAATATCATATCATTGTGGAGGTGGATTGTTCCTATCGAGAAGTTCAAGAACCGAAGAGAAGTATGGTTAAAAAATGGTTTAATTGTTTGAGGTTGAGTTGGAAAAATATTACTATAAGATTCTCTAATTTCCTCGTCGACATTGACATTGGTTGCCCCTTCGGCCGTGGTTCTTAGAGCTTAATGCTATGTGGCATAGGATTATTATGTGTATGCATACTATATATCTAGTAATCTCCAAGTATATGGCAGAACAAATCCAGTCATATTATATATTGAACATCCATAGTGAATCATATTATATATTGAACATCCATAGTGAAGCAACGAGTCCTATAGGTGCAAAGCGTTGGATGAAAGTCCCACGTCCCCTAATTTAGGGAGTGATCATGAGTTTATTATCAAGGAATACTATCTCCATTGGTTTGAGGCCTCTTGGGGAAGTCCAAAGTAAAACCATGAGAGCTTATGCTCAAAGTGGACAATATCATACCATTCTGGAGAGTCGTGTTCATTCTAACATAGTATCAGAGTCATGCCTTAAACTTAGATATGTCAATAGAATCCTCAAATGTCGAACAAAGGACTCCAAAAGAAAAAGGAGTCGAGGTTCGATTAAGGGGAGGCGTACTTTGTTCGAGGGGAGGTGTTGGATAAAAGTCTCACATCGGCTAATTTAGGGAATGATCCTGGGTTTATAATCAAGGAATACTATCTCCATTGGTTTGAGGCCTTTTGGGGAAGCCCAAAGAAAAACCATGAGAGCTTATGCTCAAAGTGGACAATATCATACCATTGTGGAGAGTTGTGTTCATCCAACACAAAGCATGTCTCGAAGGACAAGCGCCCCGACACATGGCCCAAAGCCTATGTGTGTGTCAAACCAGGTTCTTGAACAAATTCTTAGGGCGAGCTACAACCTATCTAACTTCACCTTCTTACCTCGGTTCTTGCACAAATTCTTCAAGAATGGATTGAAGCTCTTGTATTATCATATGTATGAGAATTTGGCACCTACGCATATGTATTCAAACACATTGAAGGCACTTTAAGAAATCATATGTTTGGATCTAAGTGGGTTTCAAATGGTAAAACCCAATACAAATCAAGTTCTTTATGAAAGTAAAAAATTTCAATGGGAGGTTCCAAATGTTGTATAAATGCCACGACCAAAATGATGTTGGAGTTTTTGAATTTCGTACCGGTGGCTGCTTCGATATTTTTATTACTTTAGTTTTTTTTTTTTTTTTTTTTTTTTTTTTTTTTTTTTTTTTTTATATAATAATTTTTTTGATTTTGTTTATATTATGGTATATGATTTTTATACAAGTCCGACCTTAGCTTAGTTGGTAGAGTGGAGGACTGTAGTGGTTGAAGAATCTCAAAGTCATCCTTAGGTCGCTGGTTCGAATCCGACAAGTTGAAGTTTTTATAAGTTTAATATGTATGTACTATTGATATAAGTATTTTGTTGAATGATTATATATTTTGAATATAGATAATTAATTATATGTCCGTAACTTATAGATAATTACTAATTTTTTCTTTTTACTTTTTTTTTTTTTAACAAATGGAACGACCTGAATCCAATAAAGGGCTAGGTTGTCAAAATTTTCGGGTTAGGTTGGGTTACCAATCCAACCAACCCGAACTTTTGGGTTGTTCCAAAAAATTCTCTCAACCCAACCCGACCCGACCCATGTACACCCGTAACATTATTTTGATTATTTTATATGAAATTTAACACTATTTATTATATGATAAATCTAAGGTTATTAATGTAATTTCGAACAATATGTAGGTTACAAATGGGTGGATCATGTTCAAGAAATAATCTAGGTTGGGTTACTAATCCAACCAACCCGAACTTTTGGGTTGTTCCAAAAAATTCTCTCAACCCAACCCGACCCGACCCATGTACACCCGTAACATTATTTTGATTATTTTATATGGAATTTAACACTATTTATTATATGATAAATCTAAGGTTATTAATGTAATTTTGAACAATATGTAGGTTACAAATGGGTGGATCATGTTCAAGAAATAATCTAATGGGTTTATGGTATATGGATAAAGTTTGGTGTTTAGCTGTGAGATTCTTATAAAGCTGTGGAAACCTCTCCTTAACAGACGCGTTTTAAAACCAGGTTAAAGTAGAAAATATCTGCTAGTTGTGGGTTTGAGCTGTTACGAATGGTATCAGAGTCACAAACCGGGCAGTGTGCCAGCGAGGATGTTGGGCCCCTGAGGGGGTGTTTTGTGAGATCCCACATCGGTTGGGAAGGGGAACCATACATTCCTTATAAGGGTGTGAAAACTCCTCTATGTCAGCGAGAACGCTGGGTCCCGAGGGGGGTGGAGTGTGAGATCCTACATTGGTTGGAGAGAAGAACCAAACATTCGTTATAAGGGTGTAGAAATCTCTCTGCGCCATCAAGGTGGATTGTGAGATCCCACATCGGTTGGAGATGGGAACCAAGCATTTCTTGTGGAAACCTCTCCGTACCAATGAGGTGGATTGTGAGATCTCGCATCGGTTGGAGAGGGAAACCAAACATTTCTTATAAGGGTACGGAAACCTCTCCGTGCCAACGAGGACGCTTGCCCCAAAAGGGGGTGGATTGTGATTCATTAAGTCTACCCTTATATTATTTTTAAGAATTATCAAGATTGTAAACCATTCGTAAAAATGCCACACAAAAATTCTTTGGTATCAATTGTTGTGACGGAAGCGGAGGCAAGATCGATCGTACTCACACACCCACAAATATAAGTTAAACAAAGAGAAACAAAGATTTACATGGTTCGGAAGTAAGAAATTTCCCTACATCCACGGGTGATAGCTAATCACTAACCAAAGTGTTTACAAGTGTATCTCACACTCTCACACTACAAATTCTCTATTACAAAGTTCTTCCCAATTGCCTCGCGTCAAATACAAAATGACAATGACTCCACGTCTTAAAACAATGTTAGACAAATTTTTATATAAACATAGCAATACTAATTCTCATACATAAATCAAGATGATTCAAGTACCAATATGAGATAATGTACCAATATTGGAGTGACTGTCATATGCTCAGCAACAGTAGACAACAATGTTGAACGCCAACAAATAGGTCCACTAGCCATAGTGGACAGATAACCAGTAATTGATCGTTACTTATCAATCTCCACTTGTTTCTTGGAAGCAATTGACATAGCATCAACATACAAGATCAAATAGATAAACAAACCACACAATTGTCAAATTGACTATGAGTGTACTTATGCTCCACCATGAAGTAATCAAAATTCATATACCATTGACGAGGAGATTGTTTCAGCCTATACAAAGATTTCTTCAATCTACACTACTCGAAAACCAACTCACTGTGTCGTATATATTTCTTCTTCCAAATCTCCATGCAAGAAAACAATTTTTATATCAAGTTAAGCAAGCTGAAGATTAAATTAAGCGACCAAAACCAACAAAATTTGAATGGATGGAGATATTCACCATTCTTGAAAGTATGATTTCCAAAAACAAATTCTGAAAAACAAATAAGCAAGCTTGCAATAAGAAACTTATCTTCGACAATTGATGCTGAGTTTGAGCACATCTGGTGGTCGATGAGGTTAAGTCTTTCACAATACCACAAATGTCCAAACTTGGCTCTGTTGATACTAATTGTGGTACCCTAATGCCACAACCAAAATGCTCTAATACAAACTGTAGTAGCAGAAGTGGGAGCAAGATCAATCATACTCACACACCCACAAATTGTTGTAGCTTACCATGTCTATTAGTAGTCGTGAAGATATTACCAAAGTCCAGACCACTTCTAATTTCTTGTAGTACAACTCAGTGATGTCAAGCTTGTCTCAATTTCTCTAGTGCCTTATCGGGTGTAGAAATAGTCAGGGATCTCTGAACAAGGTCTTTGTTCCATAAACTCGTCACAAGTGCTATGGACCACACGGGTAAACTCGGTAGTTAGTCAACACACGAGGTTGCTCCCCCACTTCAGTGTGATGTTATGGTCTTGTGGAGGGGTTGCAAGCTAAGCTTTCACAAATGATATTCAGGTCTCACGATGCCATATCGTCGTTCAAGTCAGGTTGTTTGTTAATGTTGCTCCTCTTCAACTTAGGATACCAGTGATTCACTTCCTAATCAATATAAGCGGCTAAATAAGAAGATCAAACAAGTTGGTTCACCGCAAAGCTTAGTTAGGTCGTTCAGGTGATTGTGCGACACTAGGTTAGGTGAACAACCTCCAAACCTTTATTGGGTTTGTAATACACACGAAAACTGACTTAGGAACTTCTAGACCATCCAGAAGCTTAGATAGGTTTAGGAGCATTAGGTGTACGAGCTTATGCATGAACTTCCTAGAGTCCAGGTTAGGTTTAGAAGCTTATGCATGAATTTCCTAGAGTCCAAATTAAAGCTCATAGTAACTTACTAGGTCATGGATGTCTAAAAGCCTACGGGTAGGCTACTTACCAACTATTTTTATGCTCACCAGATATTACTTTTTTTTCTCAAGTGATTAGCTGATTGGTTGACGTGGGAAGCATTCGGGAGTTATGCGACCACAAAGGAAGGTCATTCTAGAGAGTCAGTTCTTTTGGTATCTTGGCTATAGTTCGCTTACGGTTACAGAGTTCTTTTACTTACTCTACTGTAAAGCGCAACTAATTAATCTTTAGTTCTCACAATCTTTCCTTGATTAACAGAAAGAGAAGGATGAAGAAATAAGGATGAGCGAGTCGGCTCAGTCGGCAAAAGGCTATCTCATCTGCCCTTAAGATGAAGATCTGATTCGAGTTTCAAACCTCCCTCGAAGACATGAAACCGAGTTGGAGAGGGGTGAAAGAGCTCGACTCCCGAAAAATAGGGGAAAGCATCGATTTTCTCCCCAAAAAGAGGGGAAGGAGAATGAATAAGGAGTCTTTCAACACGAATAAGGAGAAAAAAGATCAGTGAAAGAATACGTGAAGGAGAATGAATAGGAGTATTTCTCTTTTGGTATCTCCTACCTTGGTCCCCGATTTTATATTAATACTCAAACAATCCTTCCAAAATAATAAATATATTTGATTTTATCTTTTAAATTTTCAAAATTGTTTTATCGTATTTTTCTTAACATATTCTCGTGATTCAAAAGTCTAGATCATTAGACCAATACCTTTTGAGTAATTTTCATGAAGAAAGCTTGGTAAAAAATGACTCCAAGCCATGGAATCTAGTGGTGGAATATTGTTTTCTTTTAACTTTCTTTCCAAAATCCTAACCTCTTCTTTTCTCTTTCTTTTTTCTTCTTTGTGTTTTTCATCCTCTCTTTTCTAACCGGCTTCATCATTCCGATGGTTCCATCATAAGACCATGACCAAGACAATCTGCTTGTTATGCACCAGCTTCACATCTCTAACTAGTATCTTCATCGACTTCTCCCAGATGAAGAATCCTCTCTAAAGAAAAGTGACTCATGTTCGATAACGTATGAAGAGTTTGGGGTATACTTCAACGGTATAAACATATGGAACACGTTATGCACGGTGACAAATGTAAGTGGTAGTGCTAATTTGTATGCCACTAGTCCTATATTCTCTAAGATCTCAAAGAGACCTACAAATCT
Organism: Cucurbita pepo subsp. pepo; assembly: GCF_057944985.1. Lineage (NCBI taxonomy): Eukaryota > Viridiplantae > Streptophyta > Magnoliopsida > Cucurbitales > Cucurbitaceae > Cucurbita > Cucurbita pepo. The sequence continues at coordinate 11,002,819 of NC_141799.1, read as the reverse complement.
TGTCTTCAACTTGCCCTTCTTCCCAAATTTCAACACCCGTATCATAGGTGCAACTTTGAAAAAGACATGATCACGAGTAACAAACTCAAGTTTCTTGCTACGAGTGTCTTCGTAGTGCTTTTGCCCGCTTCGTGCCTTCAGTATTCTTTATCTGATTTTTTGCACTGCTGCATTAATAATCTAAACCAACTCCGACCCTAGAAGTTGTTGCTCACCTACCTCTTCCTAGAAGATAGAAGTTTGACACCCACACTCGTAAAGAGTCTCTAAGGGGGCAATCTACACAGTCACATGTAGCTATTATTATAAGCAAACTCCATTAAGTACAAGTGTTCATCCCAACAACCAGCAAAGTCTATAACACAATGTCCTCAACATGTCCTCTAGAATCTAGTTCAACCGCTCAGTTTATCCATGCATATGTGGATGAGAAGTCTTTGACGATCTTTGATTTTTGGAATCTTGTATGAGTGAGAATGTCACAAAAGTTGATAAGATCGATAGTTAGCTGGCTACCTAGATGAGATACCCATCCAAGAATTGATGCCCACGATTGAGACCGTGGGTCAAATAAAGTCATATGAACCGGTGGCATGAGTGTGAGGGTAGCTCGACGGACTCTATTGCCCACATGGAGGAATACACCATAGAGCCTCCTCTGAGGTCCCCTTCACCCTTTGCTCGACACTTAAGCCAATTTGACCACTTTGACTACACTTTCAAATGGCTCACAACTTCTTTATTCAACACTTAGGATTCTATTGACATTGTCCACTTTTAGCATAAACTCTCCTGACTTTGCTTTTTGTTTCCCTACCAAGTCTCACACCAATGAAGATGGTGTTTCTTACCTCTAAACCCATGATCATCCCTTTAATTAGCCAATGTGGGACTACTCCTCCCAATAATCCTTAACATTCTCGTTCTGCTTTATATGTAAGAGGGACCTATCGAGTGTCTGAATGCTCACAAAGAGCCACTCTTTATGCCTTCCACGTTAAATTTGGTGAATTCATTAGCTGAATGAGATGACTTTAGTTGAAACATCGCCAATTGAAAGCATTGAAAACTCTTACATGGAAGCCCCCTTACTTCAAAACATAGTGGGAGAGATGGAAGAGTAAGGTCTTATGTACAAGACATGAATTAACCTTGTATCAGCTAAGAGAACTATGACCATCATACACAATTTCATGACAGAGACTGAAGCAATATACTATAGCATCAAGATATACTAAAATAAAAGTCATCAATTTAGCAACCCTACCTATAGTACATATACTACCCAATTTGTCTCACTTCACGAAAAATTAAATAACTCTCTATATTTAATTTCTTAAATAAATATCAAAACCCATTTACAGAAAGAAAGAAAAAAAAAAAAAAAAAAAAAAAAAAAAAAAAAAAAAAAAAGATTTTTTATCACTAACACTAATATAAACATGAGATCTCAACCACGTTAATTAAAACAGGCCTCATGTAAAAATTCATATCAAAATCTTGACTTTTGAAGTTATTGTTTGGAGCCCTACTCGACCTTTTTCGAGCTTGTCTTTGACACTCGTGTCGTCTCTCTCTCGAACTTAGCGTATGACTTAACTTCAATGCACATTCTTGGTGTATTGGATGATGCCTTAGCTTCAATGCACATTCTTGGTGTATTGGATGATGCCTTGTATGCCTTAGCTTCAATGCACATTCTTGGTGTATTGGATGATGCCTTAGCTTCAGTGCACATTCTTGGTGTATTGGATGATGCTGGTGTATTGGATGATGCTAGTGTATTGGATGATGCACTGTCCTCCTCTCGCATCATGACACTTCTCAATCTTGGGACTCATGTGGTCGGATATATGTCATTTGAGGGTCGCCCCTTGCCTGTCTTGTGTGGAGGTCACAATCTATAATCTTGGGACTCATGTGGTCGGATAGATGTCACTTGAGGGTCACCCCGGTTCACCCCTTGTCTGTCTGTGTGGAGGTCACAATCTACTTCATGTCAGTGATGTTGTGACATGCTCCTTCCTACAATAAATGAGGGTTTTCTTCCTTCCGTTGGGCTTGAGTTATGATTAGAGGGAGGGTTGTTGGGACACGAAACGTTCGGCCTTCCGCTAGCCTTTTTTTAATGAAATTGGGTCGGTTCATGACCTAGTTTTTGTGCCTATAAACTTGAAACCAGACCTAGTTTTTGTGCCTATAAACTTGAAACCAACCCAAAGGACTCGAATCCAAAAAGATCAAAACAAACCAAACTAACCAAAAAAGTTATGAATAATGAAAATTTGAGAAGAAAAGAAAATGAAATCTAGTAAGCTTTTGAAAAATTTGGGCAACTCTCCCTCCACACTCACTTTGATTCAAACTAGTTTCTTTAGCTTCATTGCGGGCCGAGGAGGCCTATAACTCATTAACATGAAATTATGTGTCGCTATTGACTCACGAACTAGAACCTGTGACCTTTAAAATTGGAGAGCACTAAGAGTTATAGAGTGACCCTAGATTAGTTAGATTATTAAAATGTGAAGGAGTCGATGTCCAAATTTATAGGATTCAAAACAGACATATTATTGATTCATGGCATTCCAAGTACATGTACGATAAAATGAAGAAAGGTTGAAGAAAAATGAATTAGGCACGCCCAAGGAGAAGATTGGCTATAACCAAGATGATACTACAAATATCTTCCACAGTCTTCCCGTTGCCAGACAGCGCCGATGGGTCCTTCGGCGGCTGCGTGAAGCTGTCCAGACAGTCGCCGGCCTCCGTCATGGCTGCAGACGCCTTAATGTTGACGCCATTGTAGTCAACTTCCCTCAGGTCGTTCTTCCCATCCTCGATGTCGTCGGCGGCATCGTCGTACTGTTCAGCACAGGTGGCATATCGCTCCTTAAGCTTGGGATCAGCTGCCTTGGACGCCAGGGACAGGGCGAGGGCACGAGTTTGAGCAACCTTGTTGTGGGCGAGGTTGAGGGTGAAGGTGGCCAGCCCTTTTAGGTCTCTGGTGCCAGCAGATTTCAACACGTTAAAGCAAAAAGAAGGGTTTCTAGTTTTCTTGCAGATGGTGGAAACGATGTCGTCTTGGGAAGCCGCATGCATGGGCACCATCCCATTAAAGAACAGTACTAAAAGGACAATCCTAAAGACTGCAAGAAAACTAGAAGATGCCATTTTTTATTTTGATTTTCCTGTCTGTTTTGCTCAATTAATTCGGAGAGAGGGTTCACATATTTATACACTCACAAATATTCCTTTTAATAGCTTCCACGTTAAAAATTTAAGTAAAACCCTATTAAAAGAAAAACGAACAAAAATAGACGGAATAGGTTAAGCTTTTTTCTCTCTAAACTCAATCACAAATTTGTATGCACTTTTTTAGACAATACACCGTCTTCCTCCGTGTGCCACTCTGTTAACCTTGACTAACTACACATAAGAGTCATAACTTTACTCTCTTGTTAGTAAGATTATAACCGCTCTCCTCGGCTTAAATTAATAATATTTATTTTACAAAAAAAAAATTAAAAAATCAAGGTTATTAATGTAATATTGAACCATAGTTTTCAATGAAGAGGATAATATTTAATTAATAACCTAAAGAATATATATGACATGGATAGTGCTAATACGTCGACAAATATTTGTTTTGCCAATATTTTTTGTTGGCATCACGAAAAGTAGTCCTTGCCATGATTGTGTGTTTTGACCTAAGGGATGTGAGTCAATAAACTCGAGTGGGTTAAAATCATGGATGTGGGAATCATGCATGGAGAAGTTAGTAAGTCAACAAGCTCGACTTGGCTAAAATCATGGGATGTTGAGAAGTTAGTAATCATGGAACATTTGGGGCAATCATGAGATAAGGGAGACCAACCTCAGCCCACAATTTTCTGCAAGTTTGTTAGAGGCAATCATGAGATAACTCAGCGGGGGATTTTCTGGGTCGAATAGAGGCAATCATGAGATAACCCAGACCATCCTCAATCCGAGAACTTAAAAGTTTTTTGGAGTTAGCGAACTACTACGGAATGTTTCTTTTTAGGACTTATTCAAACCTTGACAAAGTTAATCAAGAGCTTAAGGAGTTTTTTTATGTATGCGCTAATGCTAGCACTATTTTATGGTTCAAGTATGGTGTACAACGATGCCTCGAGAAAAGGATTGGGGCTGCGTGTTGGTGTTAATGGAGAAGTGATTGTATATGGCTCCTAATAGCTTAAGAAATATGAGCGTAACTACCTAACCCTCGATTTGGAGTTAGCAACTGTGGTGTTCACGTTAAAAATATGGTGACATTACTTGTATGGTGAAAAGGTACGGGTAGTAAAACCATAAGAGCCTCAAGTATCTTATTCAGGTAGAAAGAGCTGAACATGGGACGAAGGAGATAGTTGGAGTTTGTGAAGGATTATGATACAAAGATCCTTTATCACCCATGTAAAGCTAACATAGTGGCCGATATGTTGAGTAGAAAGACAGCTCACTCTTTTGGTATGTCATTTTCGGTTCTCTAGATCTTCAAAAATTTCACTAGATGGTCATAATTCAAGTCATTTTAGGATTAGTATGGGTGTAAAATAGTCAAAAGATCACCTTCCACACACCTTCACGCGCCCCATGCGTGGCTGGAAAGGCTTCTAGGCATGATTCCACTCGCAACGGGCTCACGTGCAAATACCACGGCCGGTCGCTATTGGCGCTCAATTTAAGAATAATTTAACTTAAACTCCCAAAAACAATTTCACTACTTGACACCCACCCCACTCACGACACTGAGTGTTCTTGGCTTCGAGTCCAGGCGACGTAAGGCATTAGTATTTTCTTATTTTTTCTTGGTGTGGCATGTGTCCTCCAAAAGCACACCTTCAAGTCTCGCAAAATGTTGCCTCATCGACTTTCCTTCAATTAACATAGGGTCGGCGCATGTCCTTCCACCTCCATGAGCGCGCTTAGATTTAATCCACCTCCCCACAATGGTATCAGAGCCATGCCCTAAACTTGGTCGTAACAATAGATTGGTAAATCCTCAAATGTCGAACAAAGAACTCCAAAAGAAAAGGAGCCGAGCCTCCTTGAAGGCATAGTAAAAAAGAACCAAGACTCCAAAAGAAAAAGAAGTCGAGCCTCGATTAAGGGGAGGCGTACTTTGCTCGAGGGGAGGTGTTGGATGATGAAAGTAAATACAGACGGACGGTTGATTGGCAGATTAATATATTTGGCCGTTACTAGGCCTGACATAGTTTATTCAGTTCGTATGCTTAGTCAATTTATGCATGAACCAAGAAAACCACATTGGGAGGCAGCTCTTCGGGTTCTGAGATACATCAAAGGTACTCCTCGTCAAGGACTCCTACTACCATCTGAAAACAATTTAAGATTACAAGCATATTGCGATTCTGACTGGGGTGGTTGTCGAACTCCAGACGGTCTATTTCTGGGTTCTGCATTTTCCTCGAAAATTCAATTATTTCTTGGAAGTCTTAACTAATGTGTCCAGATCATCCGCAGAAGGCTAGTATCGAGCTATGACAAATACTTGTTTAGAATTAACTTGGTTAAGATGCATTCTTCAAGACTTGAATGTTCCACTGTCTAAACCAGCATTTTTATATTGTGATAATCAAGCAGCATTACATACAGCAGCCAATCCAGTCTTTCACGAACGTACGGAACACATTGAAATAGATTGCCATATAGTTCGAGAAAAGTTACAAGCTGAAATCATCAAACCGTGTTATGTTTCGACTAAAATGCAATTGGCAGATGTTTTCACTAAAGATTTGGGAAGACATCAGTTTGATCTTTTGAAGAACAAGTTGGGTGTGATTGACCTACACTCTCCAACTTGAAGGGAGTATTAAGATATGATATTTGGAGAATATGTTTTAATAATTAGTTATGGAGCATATGTTAGATATCCGTTAATATTTTTTCTTTGTTTTTGGGAGTTGTTAGTAGTATATTTTATCTTATGATTTGATTAATAGTATATTTTATCTTATTTACAAAATTTAGCAGTTGTATTAGTTGATAGTTTGTATCCTATATTTTCCTTGTATTAGTTGATAGTTTATATTGTATTTAAACGTTTGTAATCACTAAGATCATACTTTCGATCCCAATTCTATTTCTCATTCTTAACACTATCGAAACCTAATTTTTTTGTGACAAAATTTTGTGTGTCCCTAAGTTATGTAGCAGGGACATCGATAATGGCCACAAAATTCCCAGCTGAGTTCACCAATTTCATCGTTGGCGTAACAGTGTGCATGATAGTTTCAATGTTGCAATTTATAGCGCTATTGAATGAGTTGCCTGCCAACACACCATCAGTTTCCAGGAACTCTCTGTACTTCACTTTGTTCTTCGCATTAAGCGGCATGCTCTCGTCTTATGTGTCGTCGGTAAAAGCTTTGACGCCGGAGCCGATGATGCCCCGAGTCACCGCTGTTCTGCCGCTTACTCTTGGCATTGGTGTTGTTTCAATGGGGATTTTATCGTGCATACAGAAGGTACAACAGAGACGTATGCGTTAACTGTTCAGTGAAATTTATATATGTTTTACTTTTATTAATTGAACTCGTATAGTTTAAAATGTTTTTATTAAGTTATTTTTGTTGTAACGATTTGAATGTCTTATTAGATCATTGTTATTATCGAATATCACTTATTTATGTCGAGCCTCGAGCCACGTTTTGAGAGAAAAGGTTTTAGTAAATGTGGACGAGAAAAATCATTGAAAGCGAGTTGAAAGAAAGCATTGTGAAAGTTAAGAACAATTACAATACTTGGTCCAGAGAGGTTTAACGATTACTTGGTCCCGGTATGGTACATTTTAAGGCGGTCTGAAAGAAGTAAACATGATTTCGTCGAATGGTCATACAACATAAAATGTAATAAGAAAGTAACACAACATGAAAGCAAGTAGAAAGGCTTTGGCATGTCAGGAGCATGCGGCAATGGGTAATATGTCTTGGACAAACATGACCATGAGATCCTCGCCCGCCTAATTGGTTGACGTCCTTGTCAACTAACGAAGTTCAAAATCTACAATGTGGGTCATGACAGAGTCCAGATTTTTTGCACGTTCTCAGTTTGTTTCCTCTGTAGGGAGGTTCTTCCATTTGTCAAATAATTCTCGAACATTCTGTACAGACCTTCTAACTTTCCTAACTTTCTTAGCTAGGATTACCTTGACTTCTTTGTTTTCTTTCTGTTTGAGGTCTATTCTAGGTTTTGCAATGATATTGCGGCTGCTCTGGATATTGTTGAGGTAAGACTTTAGATTGCTCACATGAATTACGATATAGATTTTCATCCACGTGGGGAATGCCACCCTATAAGATGTAACTCCAATTTTCTTGAGAACTTCACCCGGTTCTTCGTATTTTTAGACAAGCCTCTAGTCCTTTGTGCTGCAGAAATTGATCTATTCTAGAATCAACTTGATGAGAACTTAGTCTTTTACCTGAAATGTGACGGGACAGTACTTCCTTCTTCCATTTTTGAAGTTTTGGGCTTGAGGATTCTTCCCTGCGTATGGGTGGTTAATGATATGGCATAGGGATGGTTGCCTTCGGCTCACAATTTCAAAGGGATTCCTCCCGGTCGAGGAACTACTTTGGCAAATAAAGAAAATTGGACCACATCTAGTGTTGCATCCAATTTGTTTTTACATGCCTAAACGAAGTGTCGCAAATATTCTTCCAACAAACAATTGAATCGTTCGGTCTATCCATCAGTCTGGAGATGGTAACTCAATGAGATATTCGAAGTTGCCTTCAAGAACTCGAATTAATTCGTCCAAAATGTCTTGATAAATATGTTTGAAGAATAGTTGGTCAGCCAATTCGACTGAACATATCTTGGGCGTGAGTTTGAACGCGACATATTTCGAGAATCAATCGACGATTACCTGACTTCATGTTTGCCAACCTTTGAGTGTGTGATGAAGGTTAGTGATACACTCTCCCAAGGTCTTGTCGGCACCAGCAAGGGTTCGAGGAGTTCTGAGATCTTGGCCTTTTTAACTTTGCCCTATTGGCAAATGAAGCATTTCTTGGTGTACTATATTATGTCATCTAGCATATTTTGTCAAAAGTACCCCTTCTAATCATGTAACATAGTAAAAGTAATCAAGGTCTAAACCTGTGTGCACTCAGAGAATGGAATAACTCGAGGAGTTAGTCCTAAACATCTTGAAAACGAGAGACAAGATTTAAATTGTCTAGATGCCCTTAAGAACCCAGTAGGCTTCCACAATATCTAAGAATAACAAAGTGATATGAACCAAGAGACATCAATCATACAATATGCTTCACTGAAGATGTGAAGAAAATATTGTTGAAATTATCAAAAGATATTTCAATTCACGCCACATTGAAGAAGAATAAAGTTTCATATTATAAATTTTGGGTGGATTACAATTGAGAGTTATTGTATTTCATTAATGTATTTTAGGACTTTTAATTTACTTGGTTACAATAAAATAATGGTTAATTATAGCCATTAAATATGAATGTTACAAATCAAATGGTAAAACCCAATACAAATCAAGTTCTTTATGAAAGTAAAAAATTTCAATGGGAGGTTCCAAATGTTGTATAAATGCCACGACCAAAATGATGTTGGAGTTTTTGAATTTCGTACCCGTAGATGCTTCGATATTTTTATTACTTTATTATTTTTTTTTTTATATATATTAATTTTTTCGATTTTGTTTATATTATGGTATATGATTTTTATACAAGTCCGACCTTAGCTCAGTTGGTAGAGTGGAGGACTGTAGTGGATGAAGAATCTCAAAGTCATCCTTAGGTCACTGGTTCGAATCCGGCAAGTTGAAGTTTTTATAAGTTTAATATGTATGTACTATTGATATAAGTATTTTGTTGAATGATTATATATTTTGAATATAGATAATTAATTATATGTCTGTAACTTATAGATAATTACTAATTTTTTCTTTTTACTTTTATTTTTTTTAACAAATGGAACGACCTGAATCCAATAAAGGGCTAGGTTGTCAAAATTTTCGGGTTAGGTTGGGTTACCAATCCAACCAACCCGAACTTTTGGGTTGTTCCAAAAAATTCTCTCAACCCAACCCGACCCGACCCATGTACACCCGTAACATTATTTTGATTATTTTATATGGAATTTAACACTATTTATTATATGATAAATCTAAGGTTATTAATGTAATTTTGAACAATATGTAGGTTACAAATGGGTGGATCATGTTCAAGAAATAATCTAATGGGTTTATGGTATATGGATAAAGTTTGGTGTTTAGCTGTGAGATTTTACATCTGTTAGAGAGCCGACCCATGTACACCCGTAACTTATCAGTTCGGTTGGGCTTTATGCCATAAAATCTCGTAGTTAATTATTATTTTTTATAATAACAATTTTGATTATTTTATATGCAATTTAACACTATTTATTAAATGATAAATCTAAGGTTATTAATGTAATTTCGAACAATATGTAGGTTACAAATGGGTGGATCATGTTCAAGAAATAATCTAATGGGTTTATGGTATATGGATAAAGTTTGGTGTTTAGCTGTGAGATTCTACATCGGTTGGAGAGGACAGTAGAATGAAACATTCCTTATAAAGTTGTGGAAACCTCTCCTTAACAGACGCGTTTTAAAACCATGAGGCTGACGCTGATACGTAACAGGTTAAAGCAGAAAATATCTGCTAGTTGTGGGTTTGGGCTGTTACGAATGGTATCAGAGTCACAAACCGGGCAGTGTGCCAGCGAGGATGTTGGGCCCCTGAGGGGGTGTTTTGTGAGATCCCACATCGGTTGGGAAGGGGAACCATACATTCCTTATAAGGGTGTGAAAACTCCTCTATGTCAGCGAGAACGCTGGGTCCCGAGGGGGGTGGAGTGTGAGATCCTACATTGGTTGGAGAGGAGAACCAAACATTCGTTATAAGGGTGTAGAAATCTCTCTGCGCCATCAAGGTGGATTGTGAGATCCCACATCGGTTTGAGATGGGAACCAAGCATTTCTTGTGGAAACCTCTCCGTACCAATGAGGTGGATTGTGAGATCTCGCATCGGTTGGAGAGGGAAACCAAACATTTCTTATAAGGGTACGGAAACCTCTCCGTGCTAACGAGGACGCTTGCCCCAAAAGGGGGTTGATTGTGATTCATTAAGTCTACCCTTATATTATTTTTAAGAATTATCAAGATTGTAAACCATTCGTAAAAATGCCACGACCAAAATTCTTTGGTATCAATTGTTGTGACGGAAGCGGAGGCAAGATCGATCGTACTCACACACCCACAAATATAAGTTAAACAAAGAGAAACAAAGATTTACATGGTTCGGAAGTAAGAAATTTCCCTACATCCACGGGTGATAGCTAATCACTAACCAAAGTGTTTACAAGTGTATCTCACACTCTCACACTACAAATTCTCTGTTACAAAGTTCTTCTCAATTGCCTCGCGTCAAATACAAAATGAAAATGACTCCACGTCTTAAAACAATGTTAGACAAATTTTTATATAAACATAGCAATACTAATTCTCATACATGAATCAAAGGAACACTAGCATACATAAATCAAGATGATTTAAGTACCAATATGAGATAATGTACCAATATTGGAGTGACTGTCATATGCTCAGCAACAGTAGACAACAATGTTGAATGCCAACAAATAGGTCCACTAGCCATAGTGGACAGATAACCAGTAATTGATCGTTACTTATCAATCTCCACTTGTTTCTTGGAAGAAATTGACATAGCATCAACATACAAGATCAAATAGATAAACAAACCACACAATAGTCAAATTGACTATGAGTGTACTTATGCTCCACCATGAAGTGATCAAAATCCATATACCATTGACGAGGAGATTGTTTCAGCCTATACAAAGATTTCTTCAATCTACACTACTCGAAAACCAACTCACTGTGTCGTATATATTTCTTCTTCCAAATCTCCATGCAAGAAAACAATTTTTATATCAAGTTAAGCAAGCTGAAGATTAAATTAAGCGACCAAAACCAACAAAATTTGAATGGATGGAGATATTCACCATTCTTGAAAGTATGATTTCCAAAAACAAAATCTGAAAAACAAATAAGCAAGCTTGCAATAAGAAACTTATCTTCGACAATTGATGCTGAGTTTGAGCACGTCTGGTGGTTGATGAGGTTAAGTCTTTCACAATACCACAAATGTCCAAACTTGGCTCTGTTGATACTAATTGTGGTACCCTAATGCCACAACCAAAATGCTCTAATACAAATTGTAGTAGCGGAAGTGGGAGCAAGATCAATCATACTCACACACCCACAAATTGTTGTAGCTTACCATGTCTATTAGTAGTCGTGAAGATATCACCAAAGTCCAGACCACTTCTAATTTCTTGTAGTACAACTCAGTGATGTCAAGCTTGTCTCAATTTCTCTAGTGCCTTATCGGGTGTAGAAATAGTCAGGGATCTCTGAACAAGGTCTTTGTTCCATAAACTCGTCACAAGTACTATGGACCACACGGGTAAACTCGGTAGTTAGTCAACACACGAGGTTGCTCCCCCACTTCAGTGTGATGTTATGGTCTTGTGGAGGGGTTGCTAGCTAAGCTTTCACAAATGATATTCAGGTCTCACGATGCCATATCGTCGTTCAAGTCAGCATGTTTGTTCATGTTGCTCCTCTTCAACTTAGGATACCAGTGATTCACTTCCTAATCAATATAAGCGGCTAAATAAGAAGATCAAACAAGTTGGTTCACCGCAAAGCTTAGTTAGGTCGTTCAGGTGATTGTGCGACACTAGGTTAGGTGAACAACCTCCAAACCTTTATTGGGTTTGTAATACACACGAAAACTGACTTAGGAACTTCTAGACCATCCAGAGCTTAGATAGGTTTAGGAGCATTAGGTGTACGAGCTTATGCATGAACTTCCTAGAGTCCAGGTTAGGTTTAGAAGCTTATGCATGAATTTCCTAGAGTCCAAATTAAAGCTTATAGTAACTTACTAGGTCATGGATGTCTAAAAGCCTACGGGTAGGCTACTTACCAACTATTTTTATGCTCACCAGATATTACTTTTTTTTCTCAAGTGGTTAGCTGATTGGTTGACGTGGGAAGCATTCGGGAGTTATGCGACCACAAAGGAAGGTCATTCTAGAGAGTCAGTTCTTTTGGTATCTTGGCTATAGTTTGTTTGGTATCTCCTACCTTGGTCCCCGATTTTATATTAATATTCAAACAATCCTTCCAAAATAATAAATATATTTGATTTTATCTTTTAAATTTTCAAAATTGTTTTATCGTATTTTTCTTAACACGTTCTAGTGATTCAAAAGTCTAGATCATTAAACCAATACGTTCTGAGAAATTTTCATGAAGAAAGCTTGGTAAAAAATGACTCCAAGCCATGGAATCTAGTGGTGGAATATTGTTTTCTTCATGAAGAAAGCTTGGTAAAAAATGACTCCAAGCCATGGAATCTAGTGGTGGAATATTGTTTTCTTTTAACTTTCTTTCCAAAATCCTAACCACTTCTTTTCTCTTTCTTTTTTCTTCTTTGTGTTTTTCATCCTCTCTTTTCTAACCGGCTTCATCATTCCGATGGTTCCATCATAAGACCATGACCAAGACAATCTGCTTGTTATGCACCAACTTCACATCTCTAACTAGTATCTTCATCGACTTCTCCCATATGAAGAATCCTCTCTAAAGAAAAGTGACTCATGTTCGATAACGTATGAAGAGTCTGGGGTATACTTCTACGGTATAAACATATGGAACACGTTATGCACGGTGACAAATGTAAGTGGTAGTGCTAATTTGTATGCCACTAGTCCTATATTCTCTAAGATCTCAAAGAGACCTACAAATCTTGTCTTCAACTTGCCCTTCTTCCCAAATTTCAACACCCGTATCATAGGTGCAACTTTGAAAAAGACATGATCACGAGTAACAAACTCAAGTTCCTTCCTACGAGTGCCTTCGTAGTGCTTTTGCCCGCTTCGTGCCTTCAGTATTCTTTATCTGATTTTTTGCACTGCTGCATTAATAATCTAAACCAACTCCGACCCTAGAAGTTGTTGCTCACCTACCTCTTCCTAGAAGATAGAAGTTTGACACCTACACTCGTAAAGAGTCTCTAAGGGGGCAATCTACACAGTCACATGTAGCTATTATTATAAGCAAACTCCATTATTTACAAGTGTTCATCCCAACAACCAGCAAAGTCTATAACACAATGTCCTCAACATGTTCTCTAGAATCTAGTTCTGCCGCTCAGTTTATCCATGCATATGTGGATGAGAAGTCTTTGACGATCTTTGATTTTTGGAATCTTGTATGAGTGAGAATGTCACAAAAGTTGATAAGATTGATAGTTAGCTGGCTACCTAGATGAGATACCCATCCAAGAATTGATGCCCACGATTGGGACCGTGGGTCAAATAAAGTCATATGAACCGGTGGCATGAGTGTGAGGGTAGCTTGACGGACTCTATTGCCCACATGGAGGAATACACCATAGAGCCTCCTCTGAGGTCCCTTCACCCTTTGCTCGACACTTAAGCCAATTTGACCACTTTGACTACACTTTCAAATGGCTCACAACTTCTTTATTCAACACTTAGGATTCTATTGACATTGTCCAATTTTAGCATAAACTCTCCTGACTTTTCTTTTTGTTTCCTTACCAAGTCTCACACCAATGAAGATGGTGTTTCTTACCTCTAAATCCATGATCATCCCTTTAATTAGCCAATGTGGGACTACTCCTCCCAATAATCCTTAACATCCTCGTTCTGCTTTATATGTAAGAGGGACCTATCAAGTGTCTGAATGCTCACAAAGAGCCACTCTTTATGCCTTCCACGTTAAATTTGGTGAATTCATTAGCTGACTATGAGATGACTTTAGTTGAAACATCGCCAATTGAAAGCATTGAAAACTCTTACATGGAAGCCCCCTTACTTCAAAACATAGTGGGAGAGATGGAAGAGTAAGGTCTGATGTACAAGACATGAATTAACCCTATATCAGCTAAGAGAACTATGACCATCATACACAATTTCATGACAGAGACTGAAGCAATATACTATACACAATTTCATGACAGAGACTGAAGCAATATACTATAGCATCAAGATATACTAAAATAAAAGTCATCAATTTAGCAACCCTACCTATAGTACATATACTACCCAATTGAAAAAAAAGATATACATATGCAAGATAGTGAAAAATGTTGTACATGTTGGAAAAAAAAAATAATTTTCCATCTCATAAATTTACGGGTACTTCAATTTAAAAAGTTCTCACAAAAAAATTTGTCTCACTTCACGAAAAATTAAATAACTCTCTATATTTAATTTCTTAAATAAATATCAAAACCGATTTAAAAAAAAAAAAAAAAAAAGAATGATTTTTTTTTTTTTTTTTTATCACTAACACTAATATAAACATGACATCTCAACCACGTTAATTAAAACAGGCCACATCATATCAAAATCTTGACTTTTGAAGTTATTGTTTGGAGCCCTCGACCTTTTTCGAGCTTGTCTTTGACACTCGTGTCGTCTCTCTCTCGAACTTAGCGTATGACTTAACTTCAATGCACATTCTTGGTGTATTGGATGATGCCTTGTATGCCTTAGTTTCAATGCACATTCTTGGTGTATTGGATGATGCCTTGTATGCCTTAGCTTCAATGCACATTCTTGGTGTATTGGATGATGCCTTGTATGCCTTAGCTTCAATGCACATTCTTGGTGTATTGGATGATGCCTTAGCTTCAGTGCACATTCTTGGTGTATTGGATGATGTCTTAGCTTCAGTGCACATTCTTGGTGTATTGGATGATGCACTGTCCTCCTCTCGCATCATGACACTTCTCAATCTTGGGACTCATGTGGTCTTGTGGATGTCATTTGAGGGTCACCCCTTGTCTGTCTTGTGGATGTCATTTGAGGGTCGCCCCTTGTCTGTCTTGTGGATGTCATTTGAAGGTCGCCCCTTGCCTGTCTTGTGTGGAGGTCACAATCTGGACTCATGTGGTCGGATAGATGTCACTTGAGGGTCACCCCCGTTCACCCCTTGTCTGTCTTGTGTGGAGGTCCCTTGTCTGTCTTGTGTGGAGGTCACAATCTACTTCATGTCAGTGATGTTGTGACATGCTCCTTCCTGCAATAAATGAGGGTTTTCTTCCTTCCGTTGGGCTTGAAAAGGTTATGATTAGAGGGAGGGTCGTTGGGACAGGAAACGTTCGGCCTTCCGCTAGCCTTTTTTTAATGAATTTGGGTCGGTTCATGACCTAGTTTTTGTGCCTATAAACTTGAAACCAGACCTAGTTTTTATGCCTATAAACTTGAAACCAACCCAAACAGACTCGAATCCAAAAAGATCAAAACAAACCAACCTAACCAAAAAAGTTATGAATAATGAAAATTTGAGAAGAAAAGAAAATGAAATCTAGTAAGCTTTTGAAAAATTTGGGCAACTCTCCCTCCACACTCACTTTGATTCAAACTAGTTTCTTTAGCTTCATTGTGGGCCGAGGAGGCCTATAACTCATTAACATGAAATTATGTGTCGCTATTGACTCACGAACTAGACCCTATGACCTTTAAAATTGGAGAGCACTAAGAGTTATAGAGTGACCCTAGATTAGTTAGATTATTAAAATGTGAAGGAGTCGATGTCCAAATTTATAGGATTCAAAACAGACATATTATTGATTCATGGCATTCCAAGTACATGTACGATAAAATGAAGAAAGGTTGAAGAAAAATGAATTAGGCACGCCCAAGGAGAAGATTGGCTATAACCAAGATGATACTACAAATATCTTCCACAGTCTTCCCGTTACCAGACAGCGCCGATGGGTCCTTCGGCGGCTGCGTGAAGCTGTCCAGACAGTCGTCGGCCTCCGTCATGGCTGCAGACGCCTTAATGTTGACGCCATTGTAGTCACCTTCCCTCAGGTCGTTCTTCCCATCCTCGATGTCGTCGGCGGCATCGTCTTATTGTTCAGCACAGGTGGCATATCGCTCCTTAAGCTTGGGATCGGCTGCCTTGGACGCCAGGGACAGGGCGAGGGCACGAGTTTGAGCAACCTTGTCGTGGGCGAGGTTGAGGGTGAAGGTGGCCAGCCCTTTTAGGTCTCTGGTGCCAGCAGATTTCAACACGTTAAAGCAAAAAGAAGGGTTTCTAGTTTTCTTGCAAATGGTGGAAACGATGTCGTCTTGGGAAGCCGCATGCATGGGCACCATCCCATTGAAGAACAGTACTAAAAGGACAATCCTAAAGACGGCAAGAAAACTAGAAGATGCCATTTTTTATTTTGATTTTTCTGTCTGTTTTGCTCAATTAATTCGGAGAGAGGGTTCACATATTTATACACTCACAAATATTCCTTTTAATAGCTTTCACATTAGAAATTTAAGTAAAACCCTACTAAAAGAAAAACGAACAAAAATAGACGGAATAGGTTAAGCTTTTTTCTCTCTAAACCCAATCACAAATTTGGCTAAGTTATTATGCACTTTTTTAGACAATACACCGTCTTCCTCCGTGTGCCACTCTCGTGTTAACCTTGACTGACTACACATAAGAGTCATAACTTTACTCTCTTGTTAGTAAGATTATAACCGTTCTCCTCAGCTTAAATTAATAATATTTATTTTACAAAAAAAAAATTAAAAAATCAAGGTTATTAATGTAATATTGAACCATAGTTTTCATGGAGAGGATAATATTTAATAAATAACCTAAAAAATATATAGTACATGGATAGTGCTAATACGTCGACCAATATTTGTTTTGCCAATATTTTTTGTTGGCATCACGAAAAGTAGTCCTTGCCATGATTGTGTGTTTTGACGTAAGGGATGTGAGTCAATAAACTCGAGTGGGTTAAAATCATGGATGTGGGAATCATGCATTGAGAAGTTAGTAAGTCAACAAGCTCGACTTGGCTAAAATCATGGGATGTTGAGAAGTTAGTAATCATGGAACATTTGGGGCAATCATGAGATAAGGGAGACCAACCTCAGCCCACAATTTTCTGCAAGTTTGTTAGAAGCAATCATAAGATAACTCAACCGGGGATTTTCTGGGTCGAATAGATGCAATCATGAGATAACCCAGACCATCCTCAGTCCGAGAACTTAAAAGTTTTTTTGGAGTTAGCGAACTACTACGGAATGTTTCTTTTTAGGACTTATTCAAACCTTGACAAAGTTAATCAAGAGCTTAAGGAGTTTTTTTATGTATGCGCTAATGCCAGCACTATTTTATGGTTCAAGCATGGTGTACAACGATGCCTCGAGAAAAGGATTGGGGCTGCGTGTTGGTGTTAATGGAGAAGTGATTGTATATGGCTCCTAATAGCTTAAGAAATATGAGCGTAACTACCTAACCCTCGATTTGGAGTTAGCAACTGTGGTGTTCACGTTAAAAATATGCTGACATTACTTGTATGGTGAAAAGGTACAGGTAGTAAAACCATAAGAGCCTCAAGTATCTTATTCAGGTACAAAGAGTTGAACATGGGACGAAGGAGATAGTTGGAGTTTGTGAAGGATTATGATACAAAGATCCTTTATCACCCATGTAAAGCTAACATAGTGGCCGATATGTTGAGTAGAAAGACAGCTCACTCTTCTGGAATGTCATTTCGGTTCTCTAAATCTTCAAAAATTTCACTAGATGGTCATAATTCAAGTCATTTTAGGATTAGTATGGATGTAAAATAGTCAAAAGATCACCTTCCACACACCTTCACGCGCCCCATGCGTGGCTGGAATGGCTTCTAGGCATGATTCCACTCGCAACGGGCTCACGTGCAAATACCACGGCCAGTCGCTATTGGCGCTCAATTTAAGAATAATTTAACTTAAACTCCCAAAAACAATTTCACTACTTGACACCCACCCCACTCACGACACTGAGTGTTCTTGGCTTCGAGTCCAGGCGACGTAAGGCATTAGTATTTTCTTATTTTTTCTTGGTGTGGCATGTGTCCTCCAAAAGCACACCTTCAAGTCTCGCAAAATGTTGCCTCATCGATTTTCCTTCAATTAACGTAGGGTCGGCGCATGTCCTTCCACCTCCATGAGCGCGCTTAGATTTAATCCACCTCCCCACAATGGTATCAGAGCCATGCCCTAAACTTGGTCGTACCCATAGATTGGTAAATCCTCAAATGTCGAACAAAGAACTGCAAAAGAAAAGGAGCCGAGCCTCCTTGAAGGCATAGTAAAAAACAACTAAGACTCCAAAAGAAAAAGAAGTCGAGCCTCGATTAAGAGGAGGCGTACTTTGCTCGAGGGGAGGTGTTGGATGATGAAAGTAAATACAGACGGTTGATTGGCAGATTAATATATTTGGCCGTTACTAGGCCTGACATAGTTTATTCAGTTCGTATGCTTAGTCAATTTATGCATGAACCAAGAAAACCACATTGGGAGGCAGCTCTTCGGGTTCTGAGATACATCAAAGGTACTCCTCGTCAAGGACTCCTACTACCATCTGAAAACAATTTAAGATTACAAGCATATTGCGATTATGACTGGGGTGGTTGTCGAACTCCAGACGGTCTATTTCTGGGTTCTGCATTTTCTTCGGAAATTCAATTATTTATTGGAAGTCTTAACTAATGTGTCCAGATCATTCGCAGAAGGCTAGTATCGAGCTATGACAAATACTTGTTTAGAGTTAACTTGGTTAAGATGCATTCTTCAAGACTTGAATGTTCCACTGTCCGAACCTTGCATTATTATATTGTGATAATCAAGCAGCATTACATACAGCAGCCAATCCAGTCTTTCACGAACGTACGGAACACATTGAAATAGATTGCCATATAGTTCGAGAAAAGTTACAAGCTGGAATCATCAAACCGTGTTATGTTTCGACTAAAATGCAATTGGCAGATGTTTTCACTAAAGATTTGGGAAGACATCAGTTTGATCTTTTGAAGGACAAGTTGGGTGTGATTGACATACACTCTCCAACTTGAGGGGAGTATTAAGATATGATATTTGGAGAATATGTTTTAATAATTAGTTATGGAGCATGTGTTAGATATCCGTTAATATTTTTTCTTTGTTTTTGGGAGTTGTTAGTAGTATATTTTATCTTATGATTTGATTAATAGTATATTTTATCTTATTTACAAAATTTAGCAGTTGTATTAGTTGATAGTTTGTATCCTATATTTTCATTGTATTAGTTGATAGTTTATATTGTATTTAAACGTTTGTAATCACTAAGATCATACTTTCGATCCCAATTCTATTTCTCATTCTTAACACTATGGAAACCTAATTTTTTTTGTGACAAAATTGTGTGTCCCTAAGTTATGTAGCAGGGACATCGATAATGGCCACAAAATTCCCAGCTGAGTTCACCAATTTCATCGTTGGCGTAACAGTGTGCATGATAGTTTCAATGTTGCAATTTATAGCGCTATTGAATGAGTTGCCTGCCAACACACCATCAGTTTCCAGGAACTCTCTGTACTTCACTTTGTTCTTCGCATTAAGCGGCATGCTCTCGTCTTATGTGTCGTCGGTAAAAGCTTTGACGCCGGAGCCGATGATGCCCCGAGTCACCGCTGTTCTGCCGCTTACTCTTGGCATTGGTGTTGTTTCAATGGGGATTTTATCGTGCATACAGAAGGTACAACAGAGACGTATGCGTTAACTGTTCAGTGAAATTTATATATGTTTTACTTTTATTAATTGAACTCGTATAGTTTAAAATGTTTTTATTAAGTTATTTTTGTTGTAATGATTTGAATGTCTTATTAGATCATTGTTATTATCGAATATCACTTATTTATGTCGAGCCTCGAGCCACGTTTTGAGAGAAAAGGTTTTAGTAAATGTGGACGAGAAAAATCATTGAAAGCGAGTTGAAAGAAAGCATTGTGAAAGTTAAGAACGATTACAATACTTGGTCCAGAGAGGTTTAACGATTACTTTGTCCCGGTATGGTACATTTTAAGGCGGTCTGAAAGAAGTAAACATGATTTCGTCGAATGGTCATACAACATAAAATGTAATAAGAAAGTAACACAACATGAAAGCAAGTAGAAAGGCTTTGGCATGTCAGGAGCATGCGGCAATGGGTAATATGTCTTGGACAAACATGACCATGAGATCCTCGCCCGCCTAATTGGTTGACGTCCTTGTCAACTAACGAAGTTCAAAATCTACAATGTGGGTCATGACAGAGTCCAGATTTTTGGCACGTTCTCAGTTTGTTTCCTCTGTAGGGAGGTTCTTCCATTTGTCAAATAATTCTCGAACATTCTGTACAGACCTTCTAACTTTCCTAACTTTCTTAGCTAGGATTACCTTGACTTCTTTGTTTGAGGTCTATTCTAGGTTTTGCAATGATATTGCGGCTGCTCTGGATATTGTTGAGGTAAGACTTTAGATTGCTCACATGAATTACGATATAGATTTTCATCCACGTGGGGAATGCCACCCTATAAGATGTAACTCCAATTTTCTTGAGAACTTCACCCGGTTCTTCGTATTTTTAGACAAGCCTCTAGTCCTTTGTGCTGCAGAAATTGATCTATTCTAGAATCAACTTGATGAGAACTTAGTCTTTTACCTGAAATGTGACGGGACAGTACTTCCTTCTTCCATTTTTGAAGTTTTGGGCTTGAGGATTCTTCCCTGCGTATGGGTGGTTAATGATATGGCATAGGGATGGTTGCCTTCGGCTCACAATTTCAAAGGGATTTCTCCCGGTCGAGGAACTACTTTGGCAAATAAAGAAAATTGGACCACATCTAGTGTTGCATCTAATTTGTTTTTACATGCCTAAACGAAGTGTCGCAAATATTCTTCCAACAAACAATTGAATCGTTCGGTCTATCCATCAGTCTGGAGATGGTAACTCAATGAGATATTCGAAGTTGCCTTCAAGAACTCGAATTAATTCATCCAAAATGTCTTGATAAATATGTTTGAAGAATAGTTGGTCAGCCAATTCGACTGAACATATCTTGGGCGTGAGTTTGAACGCGACATATTTCGAGAATCAATCGACGATGACCTGACTTCATGTTTGCCAACCTTTGAGTGTGTGATGAAGGTTAGTGATACACTCTCCCAAGGTCTTGTCGGCACCAGCAAGGGTTCGAGGAGTTCTGAGATCTTGGCCTTTTTAACTTTGCCCTATTGGCAAATGAAGCATTTCTTGGTGTACTATATTATGTCATCTAGCATATTTTGTCAAAAGTACCCCTTCTAATCATGTAACATAGTAAAAGTAATCAAGGTCTAAACCTGTGTGCACTCAGAGAATGGAATAACTCGAGGAGTTAGTCCTAAACATCTTGAAAACGAGAGACAAGATTTAAATTGTCTAGATGCCCTTAAGAACCCAGTAGGCTTCCACAATATCTAAGAATAACAAAGTGATATGAACCAAGAGACATCAATCATACAATATGCTTCACTGAAGATGTTGAAATTATCAAAAGATATTTCAATTATCAAAAGATATGTTGAAAATATTGTTGAAATTATCAAAAGATATTTCAATTCACGCCACATTGAAGAAGAATGAAGTTTCATATTATAAATTTTGGGTGGATTACAATTGAGAGTTATTGTATTTCATTAATGTATTTTAGGACTTTTAATTTACTTGGTTACAATAAAATAATGGTTAATTATAGCCATTAAATATGAATGTTACAACTCTTGTAATGCGTTTAGTAGTTTCATTTTGAGGCTATATAAAGCCATGTATGTTGTATTTGTAAGGCAGACTTGGAAAATGTAGTAAAAGAAGCATTTGTACTTTTCTTTAGCCAATGACTAAGTTTCTTTGCAATTTTTTGTAGTTTAGGTTGCATGTAGAATCATTCAAGCTTGACATGATAAATCTTGCTTGTGGAGTGATTCGAATCTCAAATAAGTGTTTGAGATATTTGATCAACAAGAGTCATTCAAGCTAGACATGATCGATCTTACTTGTGGAGTGATTCGAATCTCAATCAAGTGTTCTTGCCTTGAGATATTCGATTAACAAGGTAATCCGAATCTTATTCCCCTTGTAGTTGATTCCTTATCTTATCATTTGCATTGCCCTTATCTCTTTTAATTCTCTTATTATTTTTTTGTCTCAGTTT
This sequence comes from Cucurbita pepo subsp. pepo, assembly GCF_057944985.1. Classification (NCBI taxonomy): domain Eukaryota; kingdom Viridiplantae; phylum Streptophyta; class Magnoliopsida; order Cucurbitales; family Cucurbitaceae; genus Cucurbita; species Cucurbita pepo. The sequence continues at coordinate 10,980,658 of NC_141799.1, read as the reverse complement.
GTGTAGAATGTTCATATTCTATCACAAAAATATATATATATACATTTTTTTTATGTTCTTTAAAGTGTTACATTTGGATCTTATCAACACTTTATTCTTCTTTAAGATCTTCTAAATCAATTTTCTTGTTGGTAAATTGGTTAGATTGTGCCAATAAGAAAAAAAAAAAACCATTGAAAGAAAGAAAGCATATTGTATGATTGATGTCTCTTGGTTCATATGACAAAGGTAACTTTTTCAAGTTGTTAGCAATATGTATGGTGTTAATAGGGTCTCCGCTACCGTTTCCACTCCAGTACCCATACCGTCGAGTTTTTAATTCGATACTGTCCTATCGAGCCAAGTATAGGTCAGCAAGAGTATGCAATTAGGTGTCCCAACTTTGTGGAAATTGTCAAATGTCTCTTGAACAAGACCACTTAGATGTAAAACTATTCTTGAGATGGGTGCATGGGATCATGTAGGTTAATCCAATAGTTGGCCGGCACACAAGGGTCGCTTCCCCCAGACTCTGGTGACTTTATGGTCCTGTGGGATGGTCTGCCAACTAACCTCCCATAAATGAGGTTTAGACTAGAAGACACCTTACTGCCCAATCAAAACTTTATGAAGTAGCACCTCAATCCAAGGCGTTGGACATTCACTGCAAGAGCATAGCAAGCTATATAAATATAAGAACATAAAAGTTTTTTTTACCCTAAAGATGAAATTTATCGCCCCGTAAACTCACAACACCAGAATTAGGAGACCACTTCCTCGAACCCAGAGTAAGTTCATGAGTAACTAGAGAACCACATAAAACTTCGAAGCACCTCAGATGCTCAAATAGCAGTAGAGACCAGGATTAAACTTATTAGAGCCCGGAGAAAAATCCATGGATACCTACCAGGATGAGGATGCCATAAGAGCCTACGAGTAGATTGCTTATCGAGTTTTTTTTATATTTACCCATTTTCCTTCTTTTTTTTCAGGTGTTTGTAGGTTGGAATTGAGGTAGGGAGCATTTGAGAGTTGTTTGGTCACACGGGTCATTATGAAATGTTAGCTCATCTTCCTATTTTGTGTCTTTTGTATTTCCTTCTATAATTGTATTCCAATGGCAATGAGTGAGAAAGCTTAGTCACATAAACCTTCCAATTTATTGTCTAGTATATCTAATATAGCAACTTGTTGTTCAATTAAGCTCACTATGACGAGGCTTATCCAATTCATGACTGTGATTATGATTCATTTAACTCTCAAATTAAATGGTTAGCTATTTATTGGTTTCACCTTGAACCAACTTATTAACTGTAACAGCCTAGATCCGTCCCTAGCATATATTGCCCTCTTAGGATTTTCTCTCTCGGGCTTCCTCTCAAGATTTTTAAAACGCGTCTGTTAGGAAGAGGTTTTCACATGATAAAGGGTGTTTCGTTCTCCTCCCCAATCAATATGGGATCTCGCAACTCTTCCTTTAGTCTCAATGTGGGTGCAATGGACGATCAGTCAAACTTAACTCATTCACATACATGACAAAAAAAAAAATTAGAGGTTTCAATCATCTTACCTATGAAGCTATGAAGCCATTGATAGAGTCGATGAAGAAAGAATCCCAACTAATGACGTAACGGAAGCCAAGTTCAATTCTCCTCTTTCAGATTGCATGTAACTGAGATCTATGAAAAGAGTCTTTATTGCCAGTTGTTTATGCATTCAAACAAGAAAAAGAAGATAAGAGAGAAAAAAATAATTAGAGAGTTTAAAAACATAAAAAGTAAAAAAAGATATCGTTAGAAGGAGGGCTTGAACATCCGACCTTGTGGTTAACAGCCACACGCTCTAACCAACTGAGCTATTCCAGCTAATTGTTCATTGCATTTTGAATTAATTAATTTAAAATTTATTTATTTTTATTTAGGATTATTAATTCAAGGTCTAAAGCAGCATTGGTAAGCTTCAATGAGACACCGAGATTTGAAAGTGAAAGATGATGCTGGGATGACAATTGCAAAACATGGTTCGATAAGAAGAAAAATGAGTAGAGGCAAGTTCATGGTACAAGAAGTGGAAGGAAGAACAACAGCTCAGGTGGAGATGGTGGTTGATTTTCGTAATTCAAGTCCACGTAAGTAGAGACCGGGTTGAGGGGCTTGCAAAGTTGATCTTGTCAAAGGCATGTCGAGGCAATTTACGACGTATTCATGCTACATAGGATGTTCTCACCTTCAACATAATATAATAAGGCAGAAGTGTTGAAAATTGTTAGCGTCTAACATTAGCTCATTAAAGGAAAGATCATGAGTATATTTGAGAAACACTATTTAAAAAAAAAAAAAAAAAAAAAAAAAAAAAAAAAAAAAAAAAAAAAAAAAAGTCCAAAGAGCTGATACTCAAAATGAATAATATCATATCATTGTGGAGGTGGATTGTTCCTATCGAGAAGTTCAAGAACCGAAGAGAAGTATGGTTAAAAAATGGTTTAATTGTTTGAGGTTGAGTTGGAAAAATATTACTATAAGATTCTCTAATTTCCTCGTCGACATTGACATTGGTTGCCCCTTCGGCCGTGGTTCTTAGAGCTTAATGCTATGTGGCATAGGATTATTATGTGTATGCATACTATATATCTAGTAATCTCCAAGTATATGGCAGAACAAATCCAGTCATATTATATATTGAACATCCATAGTGAAGCAACGAGTCCTATAGGTGCAAAGCGTTGGATGAAAGTCCCACGTCCCCTAATTTAGGGAGTGATCATGAGTTTATTATCAAGGAATACTATCTCCATTGGTTTGAGGCCTCTTGGGGAAGTCCAAAGTAAAACCATGAGAGCTTATGCTCAAAGTGGAAAATATCATACCATTCTGGAGAGTCGTGTTCATTCTAACATAGTATCAGAGTCATGCCTTAAACTTAGATATGTCAATAGAATCCTCAAATGTCGAACAAAGGACTCCAAAAGAAAAAGGAGTCGAGGTTCGATTAAGGGGAGGCGTACTTTGTTCGAGGGGAGGTGTTGGATAAAAGTCTCACATCGGCTAATTTAGGGAATGATCCTGGGTTTATAATCAAGGAATACTATCTCCATTGGTTTGAGGCCTTTTGGGGAAGCCCAAAGAAAAACCATGAGAGCTTATGCTCAAAGTGGACAATATCATACCATTGTGGAGAGTTGTGTTCATCCAACACAAAGCATGTCTCGAAGGACAAGCGCCCCGACACATGGGCCAAAGCCTATGTGTGTGTCAAACCAGGTTCTTGAACAAATTCTTAGGGCGAGCTACAACCTATCTAACTTCACCTTCTTACCTTGGTTCTTGCACAAATTCTTCAAGAATGGATTAAAGCTCTTGTATTATCATATGTATGAGAATTTGGCACCTACGCATATGTATTACACTTTAAGAAATCATATGTTTGGATCTAAGTGGGTTTCAAATTGTAAAACCCAATACAAATCAAGTTCTTTATGAAAGCAAAAAAATTTCAATGGGAGGTTCCAAATGTTGTATAAATGCCACGACCAAAATGATGTTGGAGTTTTTGAATTTCGTACCCGTGGATGCTTCGATATTTTTATTACTTTATTATTTTTTTTTATATATATTAATTTTTTCGATTTTGTTTATATTATGGTATATGATTTTTATACAAGTCCGACCTTAGCTCAGTTGGTAGAGCGGAGGACTGTAGTGGTTGAAGAATCCCAAAGTCATCCTTAGGTCGCTGGTTCAAATCCGGTAGGTCGGAGTTTTTAAAAGTTTAATATGTATGTACTATTGATATAAGTATTTTGTTGAATGATTATATATTTTGAATATAGATAATTAATTATATGTCCGTAACTTATAGATAATTACTAATTTTTTCTTTTTACTTTTTTTTTTTTTAACAAATGGAACGACCTGAATCAAATAAAGGGCTAGGTTGTCAAAATTTTCGGGTTAGGTTGGGTTACCAATCCAACCAACCTGAACTTTTGGGTTGTTCCAAAAAATTCTCTCAACCCAACCCGACCCGACCCATGTACACCCGTAACATTATTTTGATTATTTTATATGGAATTTAACACTATTTATTATATGATAAATCTAAGGTTATTAATGTAATTTCGAACAATATGTAGGTTACAAATGGGTGGATCATGTTCAAGAAATAATCTAATGGGTTTATGGTATATGGATAAAGTTTGGTGTTTAGCTGTGAGATTCTACATCGGTTGGAGAGGACAGTAGAATGAAACATTCCTTATAAAGCTGTGGAAACCTCTCCTTAACAGACGCGTTTTAAAACCATGAGGCTGACGCTGATACGTAACAGGTTAAAGCAGAAAATATCTGCTAGTTGTGGGTTTGGGCTGTTACGAATGGTATCAGAGTCACAAACCGGGCAGTGTGCCAGCGAGGATGTTGGGCCCCTGAGGGGGTGTTTTGTGAGATCCCACATCGGTTGGGAAGGGGAACCATACATTCCTTATAAGGGTGTGAAAACTCCTCTATGTCAGCGAGAACGCTGGGTCCCGAGGGGGGTGGAGTGTGAGATCCTACATTGGTTGGAGAGGAGAACCAAACATTCGTTATAAGGGTGTAGAAATCTCTCTGCGCCATCAAGGTGGATTGTGAGATCCCACATCGGTTGGAGATGGGAACCAAGCATTTCTTGTGGAAACCTCTCCGTACCAATGAGGTGGATTGTGAGATCTCGCATCGGTTGGAGAGGGAAACCAAACATTTCTTATAAGGGTACGGAAACCTCTCCGTGCTAACGAGGACGCTTGCCCCAAAAGGGGGTTGATTGTGATTCATTAAGTCTACCCTTATATTATTTTTAAGAATTATCAAGATTGTAAACCATTCGTAAAAATGCCACGACCAAAATTCTTTGGTATCAATTGTTGTGACGGAAGCGGAGGCAAGATCGATCGTACTCACACACCCACAAATATAAGTTAAACAAAGAGAAACAAAGATTTACATGGTTCGGAAGTAAGAAATTTCCCTACATCCACGGGTGATAGCTAATCACTAACCAAAGTGTTTACAAGTGTATCTCACACTCTCACACTACAAATTCTCTGTTACAAAGTTCTTCTCAATTGCCTCGCGTCAAATACAAAATGAAAATGACTCCACGTCTTAAAACAATGTTAGACAAATTTTTATATAAACATAGCAATACTAATTCTCATACATGAATCAAAGGAACACTAGCATACATAAATCAAGATGATTTAAGTACCAATATGAGATAATGTACCAATATTGGAGTGACTGTCATATGCTCAGCAACAGTAGACAACAATGTTGAATGCCAACAAATAGGTCCACTAGCCATAGTGGACAGATAACCAGTAATTGATCGTTACTTATCAATCTCCACTTGTTTCTTGGAAGCAATTGACATAGCATCAACATACAAGATCAAATAGATAAACAAACCACACAATTGTCAAATTGACTGTGAGTGTACTTATGCTCCACCATGAAGTGATCAAAATCCATATACCATTGACGAGGAGATTGTTTCAGCCTATACAAAGATTTCTTCAATCTACACTACTCGAAAACCAACTCACTGTGTCGTATATATTTCTTCTTCCAAATCTCCATGCAAGAAAACAATTTTTATATCAAGTTAAGCAAGCTGAAGATTAAATTAAGCGACCAAAACCAACAAAATTTGAATGGATGGAGATATTCACCATTCTTGAAAGTATGATTTCCAAAAACAAAATCTGAAAAACAAATAAGCAAGCTTGCAATAAGAAACTTATCTTCGACAATTGATGCTGAGTTTGAGCACGTCTGGTGGTCGATGAGGTTAAGTCTTTCACAATACCACAAATGTCCAAACTTGGCTCTGTTGATACTAATTGTGGTACCCTAATGCCACAACCAAAATGCTCTAATACAAATTGTAGTAGCGGAAGTGGGAGCAAGATCAATCATACTCACACACCCACAAATTGTTGTAGCTTACCATGTCTATTAGTAGTCGTGAAGATATCACCAAAGTCCAGACCACTTCTAATTTCTTGTAGTACAACTCAGTGATGTCAAGCTTGTCTCAATTTCTCTAGTGCCTTATCGGGTGTAGAAATAGTCAGGGATCTCTGAACAAGGTCTTTGTTCCATAAACTCGTCACAAGTGCTATGGACCACACGGGTAAACTCGGTAGTTAGTCAACACACGAGGTTGCTCCCCCACTTCAGTGTGATGTTATGGTCTTGTGGAGGGGTTGCTAGCTAAGCTTTCACAAATGATATTCAGGTCTCACGATGCCATATCGTCGTTCAAGTCAGCATGTTTGTTCATGTTGCTCCTCTTCAACTTAGGATACCAGTGATTCACTTCCTAATCAATATAAGCGGCTAAATAAGAAGATCAAACAAGTTGGTTCACCGCAAAGCTTAGTTAGGTTGTTCAGGTGATTGTACGACATTAGGTTAGGTGAACAACCTCCAAACCTTTATTGGGTTTGTAATACACACGAAAACTGACTTAGGAACTTCTAGACCATCCAGAAGCTTAGATAGGTTTAGGAGCATTAGGTGTACGAGCTTATGCATGAACTTCCTAGAGTCCAGGTTAGGTTTAGAAGCTTATGCATGAATTTCCTAGAGTCCAAATTAAAGCTCATAGTAACTTACTAGGTCATGGATGTCTAAAAGCCTACGGGTAGGCTACTTACCAACTATTTTTATGCTCACCAAATATTACTTTTTTTTCTCAAGTGGTTAGCTGATTGGTTGACGTGGGAAGCATTCGGGAGTTATGCGACCACAAAGGAAGGTCATTCTAGAGAGTCAGTTCTTTTGGTATCTTGGCTATAGTTTGTTTGGTATCTCCTACCTTGGTCCCCGATTTTATATTAATATTCAAACAATCTTTCCAAAATAATAAATATATTTGATTTTATCTTTTAAATTTTAAAAATTGTTTTATCGTATTTTTCTTAACACGTTCTAGTGATTCAAAAGTCTAGATCATTAGACCAATACGTTCTGAGAAATTTTCATGAAGAAAGCTTGGTAAAAAATGACTCCAAGCCATGGAATCTAGTGGTGGAATATTGTTTTCTTTTAACTTTCTTTCCAAAATCCTAACCACTTCTTTTCTCTTTCTTTTTTCTTCTTTGTGTTTTTCATCCTCTCTTTTCTAACCGGCTTCATCATTCCCATGGTTCCATCATAAGACCATGACCAAGACAATCTGCTTGTTATGCACCAACTTCACATCTCTAACTAGTATCTTCATCGACTTCTCCCATATGAAGAATCCTCTCTAAAGAAAAGTGACTCATGTTCGATAACGTATGAAGAGTCTGGGGTATACTTCTACGGTATAAACATATGGAACACGTTATGCACGGTGACAAATGTAAGTGGTAGTGCTAATTTGTATGCCACTAGTCCTATATTCTCTAAGATCTCAAAGAGACCTACAAATCTTGTCTTCAACTTGCCCTTCTTCCCAAATTTCAACACACGTATCATAGGTGCAACTTTGAAAAAGACATGATCACGAGTAACAAACTCAAGTTTCTTGCTACGAGTGCCTTCGTAGTGCTTTTGCCCGCTTCGTGCCTTCAGTATTCTTTATCTGATTTTTTGCACTGCTGCATTAATAATCTAAACCAACTCCGACCCTAGAAGTTGTTGCTCACCTACCTCTTCCTAGAAGATAGAAGTTTGACACCTACACTCGTAAAGAGTCTCTAAGGGGGCAATCTACACAGTCACATGTAGCTATTATTATAAGCAAACTCCATTATGTACAAGTGTTCATCCCAACAACCAGCAAAGTCTATAACACAATGTCCTCAACATGTTCTCTAGAATCTAGTTCTGCCGCTCAGTTTATCCATGCATATGTGGATGAGAAGTCTTTGACGATCTTTGATTTTTGGAATCTTGTATGAGTGAGAATGTCACAAAAGTTGATAAGATTGATAGTTAGCTGGCTACCTAGGTGAGATACCCATCCAAGAATTGATGCCCACGATTGGGACCGTGGGTCAAATAAAGTCATATGAACCGGTGGCATGAGTGTGAGGGTAGCTCGACGGACTCTATTGCCCACATGGAGGAATACACCATAGAGCCTCCTCTGAGGTCCCTTCACCCTTTGCTCGACACTTAAGCCAATTTGACCACTTTGACTACACTTTCAAATGGCTCACAACTTCTTTATTCAACACTTAGGATTCTATTGACATTGTCCAATTTTAGCATAAACTCTCCTGACTTTTCTTTTTGTTTCCTTACCAAGTCTCACACCAATGAAGATGGTGTTTCTTACCTCTAAACCCATGATCATCCCTTTAATTAGCCAATGTGGGACTACTCCTCCCAATAATCCTTAACATCCTCGTTCTGCTTTATATGTAAGAGGGACCTATCAAGTGTCTGAATGCTCACAAAGAGCCACTCTTTATGCCTTCCACGTTAAATTTGGTGAATTCATTAGCTGACTATGAGATGACTTTAGTTGAAACATCGCCAATTGAAAGCATTGAAAACTCTTACATGGAAGCCCCCTTACTTCAAAACATAGTGGGAGAGATGGAAGAGTAAGGTCTTATGTACAAGACATGAATTAACCCTATATCAGCTAAGAGAACTATGACCATCATACACAATTTCATGACAGAGACTGAAGCAATATACTATACACAATTTCATGACAGAGACTGAAGCAATATACTATAGCATCAAGATATACTAAAATAAAAGTCATCAATTTAGCAACCCTACCTATAGTACATATACTACCCAATTGAAAAAAAAGATATACATATGCGAGATAGTGAAAAATGTTGTACATGTTGGAAAAAAAAAAATATTTTTCCATCTCATAAATTTAGGGTACTTCAATTTAAAAAGTTCTCACAAAAAAATTTGTCTCACTTCACGAAAAATTAAATAACTCTCTATATTTAATTTCTTAAATAAATATCAAAACCCATTTAAAAAAAAAAAAAAAAAAAAAGAATGATTTTTTTTTTTTTTTTTTTATCACTAACACTAATATAAACATGACATCTCAACCACGTTAATTAAAACAGGCCACATCATATCAAAATCTTGACTTTTGAAGTTATTGTTTGGAGCCCTCGACCTTTTTCGAGCTTGTCTTTGACACTCGTGTCGTCTCTCTCTCGAACTTAGCGTATGACTTAACTTCAATGCACATTCTTGGTGTATTGGATGATGCCTTGTATGCCTTAGCTTCAATGCACATTCTTGCTGTATTGGATGATGCCTTGTATGCCTTAGCTTCAATGCACATTCTTGGTGTATTGGATGATGCCTTAGCTTCAGTGCACATTCTTGGTGTATTGGATGATGTCTTAGCTTCAGTGCACATTCTTGGTGTATTGGATGATGCACTGTCCTCCTCTCGCATCATGACACTTCTCAATCTTGGGACTCATGTGGTCAGATAGATGTCATTTAAGGGTCGCCCCTTGTCTGTCTTGTGGATGTCATTTGAGGGTCGCCCCTTGCCTGTCTTGTGTGGAGGTCACAATCTGGACTCATGTGGTCGGATAGATGTCACTTGAGGGTCACCCCCGTTCACCCCTTGTCTGTCTTGTGTGGAGGTCCCTTGTCTGTCTTGTGTGGAGGTTATGATTAGAGGGAGGGTCGTTGGGACAGGAAACGTTCGGCCTTCCGCTAGCCTTTTTTTAATGAAATTGGGTCGGTTCATGACCTAGTTTTTGTGCCTATAAACTTGAAACCAGACCTAGTTTTTATGCCTATAAACTTGAAACCAACCCAAAAGGACTCGAATCCAAAAAGATCAAAACAAACCAACCTAACCAAAAAAGTTAATAATGAAAATTTGAGAAGAAAAGAAAATGAAATCTAGTAAGCTTTTGAAAAATTTGGGCAACTCTCCCTCCACACTCACTTTGATTCAAACTAGTTTCTTTAGCTTCATTGTGGGCCGAGGAGGCCTATAACTCATTAACAAGAAATTATGTGTCGCTATTGACTCACGAACTAGACCCTATGACCTTTAAAATTGGAGAGCACTAAGAGTTATAGAGTGACCCTAGATTAGTTAGATTATTAAAATGTGAAGGAGTCGATGTCCAAATTTATAGGATTCAAAACAGACATATTATTGATTCATGGCATTCCAAGTACATGTACGATAAAATGAAGAAAGGTTGAAGAAAAATGAATTAGGCACGCCCAAGGAGAAGATTGGCTATAACCAAGATGATACTACAAATATCTTCCACAGTCTTCCCGTTGCCAGACAACGCCGATGGGTCCTTCGGCGGCTGCGTGAAGCTGTCCAGACAGTCGTCGGCCTCCGTCATGGCTGCAGACGCCTTAATGTTGACGCCATTGTAGTCACCTTCCCTCAGGTCGTTCTTCCCATCCTCGATGTCGTCGGCGGCATCGTCGTATTGTTCAGCACAGGTGGCATATCGCTCCTTAAGCTTGGGATCGGCTGCCTTGGACGCCAGGGACAGGGCGAGGGCACGAGTTTGAGCAACCTTGTCGTGGGCGAGGTTGAGGGTGAAGGTGGCCAGCCCTTTTAGGTCTCTGGTGCCAGCAGATTTCAACACGTTAAAGCAAAAAGAAGGGTTTCTAGTTTTCTTGCAGATGGTGGAAACGATGTCGTCTTGGGAAGCCGCATGCATGGGCACCATCCCATTGAAGAACAGTACTAAAAGGACAATCCTAAAGACGGCAAGAAAACTAGAAGATGCCATTTTTTATTTTGATTTTTCTGTCTGTTTTGCTCAATTAATTCGGAGAGAGGGTTCACATATTTATACACTCACAAATATTCCTTTTAATAGCTTTCACATTAGAAATTTAAGTAAAACCCTATTAAAAGAAAAACGAACAAAAATAGACGGAATAGGTTAAGCTTTTTTCTCTCTAAACCCAATCACAAATTTGGCTAAGTTATTATGCACTTTTTTAGACAATACACCGTCTTCCTCCATGTGCCACTCTCGTGTTAACCTTGACTGACTACACATAAGAGTCATAACTTTACTCTCTTGTTAGTAAGATTATAACCGTTCTCCTCAGCTTAAATTAATAATATTTATTTTACAAAAAAAATTAAAAAATCAAGGTTATTAATGTAATATTGAACCATAGTTTTCATGAAGAGGATAATATTTAATAAATAACCTAAAAAATATATAGTACATGGATAGTGCTAATACGTCGACCAATATTTGTTTTGCCAATATTTTTTGTTGGCATCACGAAAAGTAGTCCTTGCCATGATTGTGTGTTTTGACGTAAGGGATGTGAGTCAATAAACTCGAGTGGGTTAAAATCATGGATGTGGGAATCATGCATTGAGAAGTTAGTAAGTCAACAAGCTCGACTTGGCTAAAATCATGGGATGTTGAGAAGTTAGTAATCATGGAACATTTGGGGCAATCATGAGATAAGGGAGACCAACCTCAGCCCACAATTTTCTGCAAGTTTGTTAGAAGCAATCATGAGATAACTCAACCGGGGATTTTCTGGGTCGAATAGATGCAATCATGAGATAACCCAGACCATCCTCAGTCCGAGAACTTAAAAGTTTTTTTGGAGTTAGCGAACTACTACGGAATGTTTCTTTTTAGGACTTATTCAAACCTTGACAAAGTTAATCAAGAGCTTAAGGAGTTTTTTATGTATGCGCTAATGCCAGCACTATTTTATGGTTCAAGCATGGTGTACAACGATGCCTCGAGAAAAGGATTGGGGCTGCGTGTTGGTGTTAATGGAGAAGTGATTGTATATGGCTCCTAATAGCTTAAGAAATATGAGCGTAACTACCTAACCCTCGATTTGGAGTTAGCAACTGTGGTGTTCACGTTAAAAATATGGTGACATTACTTGTATGGTGAAAAGGTACGGGTAGTAAAACCATAAGAGCCTCAAGTATCTTATTCAGGTACAAAGAGTTGAACATGGGACGAAGGAGATAGTTGGAGTTTGTGAAGGATTATGATACAAAGATCCTTTATCACCCATGTAAAGCTAACATAGTGGCCGATATGTTGAGTAGAAAGACAGCTCACTCTTCTGGAATGTCATTTCGGTTCTCTAAATCTTCAAAAATTTCACTAGATGGTCATAATTCAAGTCATTTTAGGATTAGTATGGATGTAAAATAGTCAAAAGATCACCTTCCACACACCTTCACGCGCCCCATGCGTGGCTGGAATGGCTTCTAGGCATGATTCCACTCGCAACGGGCTCACGTGCAAATACCACGGCCAGTTGCTATTGGCGCTCAATTTAAGAATAATTTAACTTAAACTCCCAAAAACAATTTCACTACTTGACACCCACCCCACTCACGACACTGAGTGTTCTTGGCTTCGAGTCCAGGCGACGTAAGGCATTAGTATTTTCTTATTTTTTCTTGGTGTGGCATGTGTCCTCCAAAAGCACACCTTCAAGTCTCGCAAAATGTTGCCTCATCGATTTTCCTTCAATTAACGTAGGGTCGGCGCATGTCCTTCCACCTCCATGAGCGCGCTTAGATTTAATCCACCTCCCCACAATGGTATCAGAGCCATGCCCTAAACTTGGTCGTACCCATAGATTGGTAAATCCTCAAATGTCGAACAAAGAACTCCAAAAGAAAAGGAGCCGAGCCTCCTTGAAGGCATAGTAAAAAACAACTAAGACTCCAAAAGAAAAAGAAGTCGAGCCTCGATTAAGAGGAGGCGTACTTTTCTCGAGGTGAGGTGTTGGATGATGAAAGTAAATACAGACGGTTGATTGGCAGATTAATATATTTGGCCGTTACTAGGCCTGACATAGTTTATTCAGTTCGTATGCTTAGTCAATTTATGCATGAACCAAGAAAACCACATTGGGAGGCAGCTCTTCGGGTTCTGAGATACATCAAAGGTACTCCTCGTCAAGGACTCCTACTACCATCTGAAAACAATTTAAGATTACAAGCATATTGCGATTATGACTGGGGTGGTTGTCGAACTCCAGACGGTCTATTTCTGGGTTCTGCATTTTCTTCGGAAATTCAATTATTTATTGGAAGTCTTAACTAATGTGTCCAGATCATCCGCAGAAGGCTAGTATCGAGCTATGACAAATACTTGTTTAGAGTTAACTTGGTTAAGATGCATTCTTCAAGACTTGAATGTTCCACCGTCCGAACCAGCATTATTATATTGTGATAATCAAGCAGCATTACATACAGCAGTCAATCCAGTCTTTCACGAACGTACGGAACACATTGAAATAGATTGCCATATAGTTCGAGAAAAGTTACAAGCTGGAATCATCAAACCGTGTTATGTTTCGACTAAAATGCAATTGGCAGATGTTTTCACTAAAGATTTGGGAAGACATCAGTTTGATCTTTTGAAGGACAAGTTGGGTGTGATTGACATACACTCTCCAACTTGAGGGGAGTATTAAGATATGATATTTGGAGAATATGTTTTAATAATTAGTTATGAAGCATATGTTAGATATCCGTTAATATTTTTTCTTTGTTTTTGGGAGTTGTTAGTAGTATATTTTATCTTATGATTTGATTAATAGTATATTTTATCTTATTTACAAAATTTAGCAGTTGTATTAGTTGATAGTTTGTATCCTATATTTTCATTGTATTAGTTGATAGTTTATATTGTATTTAAACGTTTGTAATCACTAAGATCATACTTTCGATCCCAATTCTATTTCTCATTCTTAACACTATGGAAACCTAATTTTTTTTGTGACAAAATTTTGTGTGTCCCTAAGTTATGTAGCAGGGACATCGATAATGGCCACAAAATTCCCAGCTGAGTTCACCAATTTCATCGTTGGCGTAACAGTGTGCATGATAGTTTCAATGTTGCAATTTATAGCGCTATTGAATGAGTTGCCTGCCAACACACCATCAGTTTCCAGGAACTCTCTGTACTTCACTTTGTTCTTCGCATTAAGCGGCATGCTCTCGTCTTATGTGTCGTCGGTAAAAGCTTTGACGCCGGAGCCGATGATGCCCCGAGTCGCCGCTGTTCTGCCGCTTACTCTTGGCATTGGTTTTGTTTCAATGGGGATTTTATCGTGCATACAGAAGGTACAACAGAGACGTATGCGTTAACTGTTCAGTGAAATTTATATATGTTTTACTTTTATTAATTGAACTCGTATAGTTTAAAATGTTTTTATTAAGTTATTTTTGTTGTAACGATTTGAATGTCTTATTAGATCATTGTTATTATCGAATATCACTTATTTATGTCGAGCCTCGAGCCACGTTTTGAGAGAAAAGGTTTTAGTAAATGTGGACGAGAAAAATCATTGAAAGCGAGTTGAAAGAAAGCATTGTGAAAGTTAAGAACAATTACAATACTTGGTCCAGAGAGGTTTAACGATTACTTGGTCCCGGTATGGTACATTTTAAGGCGGTCTGAAAGAAGTAAACATGATTTCGTCGAATGGTCATACAACATAAAATGTAATAAGAAAGTAACACAACATGAAAGCAAGTAGAAAGGCTTTGGCATGTCAGGAGCATGCGGCAATGGGTAATATGTCTTGGACAAACATGACCATGAGATCCTCGCCCGCCTAATTGGTTGACGTCCTTGTCAACTAACGAAGTTCAAAATCTACAATGTGGGTCATGACAGAGTCCAGATTTTTGGCACGTTCTCAGTTTGTTTCCTCTGTAGGGAGGTTCTTCCATTTGACAAATAATTCTCGAACATTCTGTACAGACCTTCTAACTTTCCTAACTTTCTTAGCTAGGATTACCTTGACTTCTTTGTTTGAGGTCTATTCTAGGTTTTGCAATGATATTGCGGCTGCTCTGGATATTGTTGAGGTAAGATTTTAGATTGCTCACATGAATTACTATATAGATTTTCATAAAGGTGGGCAATGCCACCCTATAAGATGTAACTCCAATTTTCTTGAGAACTTCACCCGGTCTTTCGTATTTTTAGACAAGCCTCTAGTCCTTTGTGCTGCAGAAATTGATCTATTCTAGAATCAACTTGATGAGAACTTAGTCTTTTACCTGAAATGTGACGGGACAGTACTTCCTTCTTCCATTTTTGAAGTTTTGGGCTTGAGGATTCTTCCCTGCATATGGGTGGTTAATGATATGGCATAGGGATGGTTGCCTTCGGCTCACAATTTCAAAGGGATTCCTCCCGGTCGAGGAACTACTTTGGCAAATAAAGAAAATTGGACCACATCTAGTGTGCATCCAATTTGTTTTTACATGCCTAAACGAAGTGTCGCAAATATTCTTCCAACAAACAATTGAATCGTTCGGTCTATCCATCAGTCTGGAGATGGTAACTCAATGAGATATTCGAAGCTGCCTTCAAGAACTCAAATTAATTCGTCCAAAATGTCTTGATAAATATGTTTGAAGAATAGTTGGTCAGCCAATTTGACTGAACATATCTTGGGCGTGAGTTTGAACGCGACATATTTCGAGAATCAATCGACGATGACCTGACTTCATGTTTGCCAACCTTTGAGTGTGTGATGAAGGTTAGTGACACACTCTCCCAAGGTCTTGTCGGCACCAGCAAGGGTTCGAGGAGTTCTGAGATCTTGGCCTTTTTAACTTTGCCCTATTGGCAAATGAAGCATTTCTTGGTGTACTATATTATGTCATCTAGCATATTTTGTCAAAAGTACCCCTTCTAATCATGTAACATAGTAAAAGTAATCAAGGTCTAAACCTGTGTGCACTCAGAGAATGGAATAACTCGAGGAGTTAGTCCTAAACATCTTGAAAACGAGAGACAAGATTTAAATTGTCTAGATGCCCTTAAGAACCCAATAGGCTTCCACAATATCTAAGAATAACAAAGTGATATGAACCAAGAGACATCAATCATACAATATGCTTCAATGAAGATGTGAAGAAAATATTGTTGAAATTATCAAAAGATATTTCAATTCATGCCACATTGAAGAAGAATGAAGTTTCATATTATAAATTTTGGGTGGATTACATTTGAGAGTTATTGTATTTCATTAATGTATTTTAGGACTTTTAATTTACTTGGTTACAATAACATAATGGTTAATTATAGCCATTAAATATGAATGTTACAACTCTTGGAATGCCTGGTTACAATAACATAATGGTTAATTATAGCCATTAAATATGAATGTTACAACTCTTGGAATGCCTTTAGTAGTTTCATTTTGAGGCTATATAAAGCCATGTATGTTGTATTTGTAAGGCAGACTTGGAAAATGTAGTAAAAGAAGCATTGTGCTTTTCTTTAGCCAATGGCTAAGTTTCTTTGCAATTCTATATAGTTTAGGTTGCATGTAGAATCATTCAAGCTCGACATGATCAATCTTGCTTGTGGAGTGATTCGAATCTCAAATAAGTGTTTGAGATATTTGATCAACAAGAGTCATTCAAGCTAGACATGATCGATCTTGCTTGTGGAGTGATTCGAATCTCAATCAAGTGTTCTTGCCTTGAGATATTCGATTAACAAGGTAATCCGAATCTTATTCCCCTTGTAGTTGATTCCTTATCTTATCATTTGCATTGCCCTTATCTCTTTTAATTCTCTTATTATTATTTTTTTCTCAGTTTGTGTAGAATGTTCATATTCTATCACAAAAATATATATATATATATATATATATATATATATATATATATATATATATATTTTTTTTTTATGTTTTTTAAGTGTTAGATCTGGATCTTATCAACACTTTATTCTTCTTTAAGATCTTCTAAATCAATTTTCTTGTTGGTAAATTGATTAGATTTTGCCAATAAGAAAAAAAAAACCATTGAAAGAAAGAAAGCATATTGTATGATTGATGTCTCTTGGTTCATATGACAAAGGTAACTTTTTCAAGTTGTTAGCAATATGTATGGTGTTAATAGGGTCTCCGCTACCGTTTCCACTCCAGTACCCATACCGTCGAGTTTTTAATTCGATACTGTACTATCGAGCCAAGTATAGGTCAGCAAGAGTATGCAATTAGGTGTCCCAACTTTGTGGAAATTGTCAAATGTCTCTTGAACAAGACCACTTAGATGTAAAACTATTCTTGAGATGGGTGCATGGGATCATGTAGGTTAATCCAATAGTTGGCCGGCACACAAGGGTCGCTTCCCCCAGACTCTGGTGACTTTATGGTCCTGTGGGATGGTCCGCCAACTAACCTCCCATAAATGAGGTTTAGACTAGAAGACACCTTACTGCCCAATCAAAACTTTATGAAGTAGCACCTCAATCCAAGGCGTTGGACATTCACTGCAAGAGCATAGCAAGCTATATAAATATAAGAACATAAAAGTTTTTTTTACACTAAAGATGAAATTTATCGCCCCGTAAACTCACAACACCAGAATTAGGAGACCACTTCCTCGAACCCAGAGTAAGTTCATGAGTAACTAGAGAACCACATAAAACTTCGAAGCACCTCAGATGCTCAAATAGCAGTAGAGACCAGGATTAAACTTATTAGAGCCCGGAGAAAAATCCATGGATACCTACCAGGATGAGGATGCCATAAGAGCCTACGAGTAGATTGCTTATCGATTTTTTTTTATACTTACCCATTTTCCTTCTTTTTTTTTCAGGTGTTTGTAGGTTGGAATTGATGTAGGGAGCATTTGAGAGTTGTTTGGTCACACAGGGTCATTCTGAAATGTTAGCTCATCTTCCTATTTTGTGTCTTCTGTATTTCCTTCTATAATTGTATTCCAATAGCAATGAGTGAGAAAGCTTAGTCACAATCTATTTTCTCTCATTAAGTTTCATGAATTAGAAAATAAT
Source organism: Cucurbita pepo subsp. pepo (assembly GCF_057944985.1). Taxonomy (NCBI): domain Eukaryota; kingdom Viridiplantae; phylum Streptophyta; class Magnoliopsida; order Cucurbitales; family Cucurbitaceae; genus Cucurbita; species Cucurbita pepo. The sequence goes on along the minus strand of NC_141799.1, from coordinate 10,962,891 downwards.
AAACCTTCCAATTTATTGTCTAGTATATCTAATATAGCAACTTGTTGTTCAATTAAGCTCACTATGACCAGGCTTATCCAATTCATGACTGTGATTATGATTCATTTAACTCTCAAATTAAATGGTTAGCTATTTATTGGTTTCACCTTGAACCAACTTATTAACTGTAACAGCCTAGATCCGTCCCTAGCATATATTGCCCTCTTTAGATTTTCTCTCTCGGGCTTCCTCTCAAGATTTTTAAAACGCGTCTGTTAGGGAGAGGTTTTCACATGATAAAGGGTGTTTCGTTCTCCTCCCCAATCAATATGGGATCTCGCAACTCTTCCTTTTGTCTCAATGTGGGTGCAATGGACGATCAGTCAAACTTAACTCATTCACATACATGACGAAAAAAAAAATTAGAGGTTTTAATCATCTTACCTATGAAGCTATGAAGCCATTGGTAGAGTCGATGAAGAAAGAATCCCAACTAATGACGTAACGGAAGCCAAGTTCAATTCTCCTCTTTCAGATTGCATGTAACTGAGATCTATGAAAAGAGTCTTTATTGCCGGTTGTTTATGCATTCAAACAAGAAAAAGAAGATAAGAGAGAAAAAAATAATTAGAGAGTTTAAAAACATAAAAAATAAAAAAAGATATCGCTAGAAGGAGGGCTTGAACCTCCGACCTTGTGGTTAACAACCACACGCTCTAACCAACTGATTTATTCCAGCTAATTGTTCATTGTATTTTGAATTTATTAATTTAAAATTTATTTTTTTTTTGTTTAGGATTATTAATTCAAGGTCTAAAGCAGCATTGGTAAGCTTCAATGAGACACCGAGATTTGAAGTGAAAGATGATGTTGGGATGACAATTGCAAAACATGGTTAGATAAGAACAAAAATGAGTAGAGGCAAGTTCATGGTACAAGAAGTGGAAGGAAGAACAATAGCTCAGGTGGAGATGGTGGTTGATTTTCGTAATTCGAGTCCACGTAAGTAGAGACCGGGTTGAGGGGCTTGCAAAGTTGATCTTGTCAAAGGCATGTCGAGGCAATTTACGACGTATTCGTGCTACATAGGATGTTCTCACCTTCAACATAATATAATAAGGCAGAAGTGTTGAAAATTGTTAGCGTCTAACATTAGCTCATTAAAGGAAAGATCATGAGTATATTTGAGAAACACTATTTAAAAAAAAAAAAAAAAAAAAGACCAAAAGAAAGTCCGAAGAGCTGATACTCAAAATGAATAATATCATATCATTGTGGAGGTGGATTGTTCCTATCGAGAAGTTCAAGAACCGAAGAGAAGTATGGTTAAAAAATGGTTTAATTGTTTGAGGTTGAGTTGGAAAAATATTACTATAAGATTCTCTAATTTCCTCGTCGACATTGACATTGGTTGCCCCTTCGGCCGTGGTTCTTAGAGCTTAATGCTATGTGGCATAGGATTATTATGTGTATGCCTACTATATATCTAGTAATCTCCAAGTATATGGCAGAACAAATCCAGTCATATTATATATTGAACATCCATAGTGAAGCAACGAGTCCTATAGGTGCAAAGCGTTGGATGAAAGTCCCACGTCCCCTAATTTAGGGAGTGATCATGAGTTTATTATCAAGGAATACTATCTTCATTGGTTTGAGGCCTCTTGGGGAAGTCCAAAGTAAAACCATGAGAGCTTATGCTCAAAGTGGACAATATCATACCATTCTGGAGAGTCGTGTTCATTCTAACATAGTATCAGAGTCATGCCTTAAACTTAGATATGTCAATAGAATCCTCAATGTCGAACAAAGGACTCCAAAAGAAAAAGGAGTCGAGGTTCGATTAAGGGGAGGCGTACTTTGTTCGAGGGGAGGTGTTGGATAAAAGTCTCACATCGGCTAATTTAGGGAATGATCCTGGGTTTATAATCAAGGAATACTATCTCCATTGGTTTGAGGCCTTTTGGGGAAGCCCAAAGAAAAACCATGAGAGCTTATGCTCAAAGTGGACAATATCATACCATTGTGGAGAGTTGTGTTCATCCAACACAAAACATGTCTTGAAGGACAAGCGCCCCGACACATGGCCCAAAGCCTATGTGTGTGTCAAACCAGGTTCTTGAACAAATTCTTAGGGCGAGCTACAACCTATCTAACTTCACCTTCCTACCTTGGTTCTTGCACAAATTCTTCAAGAATGGATTAAAGCTCTTGTATTATCATATGTATGAGAATTTGGCACCTACGCATATGTATTCAAACACATTGAAGGCACTTTAAGAAATCATATGTTTGGATCTAAGTGGGTTTCAAATTGTAAAACCCAATACAAATCAAGTTCTTTATGAAAGCAAAAAATTTCAATGGGAGGTTCCAAATGTTGTATAAATGCCACGACCAAAATGATGTTGGAATTTTTGAATTTCGTACCGGTGGCTGCTTCGATATTTTTATTACTTTAGTTTTTTTTTTTTTTTTTTTATATTAATTTTTTCGATTTTGTTTATATTATGGTATATGATTTTTATACAAGTCCGACCTTAGCTCAGTTGGTAGAGCGGAGGACTGTAGTGGTTGAAGAATCCCAAAGTCATCCTTAGGTTGCTGGTTCAAATCCGGTAGGTCGGAGTTTTTAAAAGTTTAATATGTATGTACTATTGATATAAGTATTTTGTTGAATGATTATATATTTTGAATATAGATAATTAATTATATGTCCGTAACTTATAGATAATTAACTAATTTTTTCTTTTTACTTTTTTTTTTTTAACAAATGGAACGACCTGAATCCAATAAAGGGCTAGGTTGTCAAAATTTTCGGCTTAGGTTGGGTTACTAATCCAACCAACCCGAACTTTTGGGTTGTTCCAAAAAATTCTCTCAACCCAACCCGACCCGACCCATGTACACCCGTAACATTATTTTGATTATTTTATATGGAATTTAACACTATTTATTATATGATAAATCTAAGGTTATTAATGTAATTTCGAACAATATGTAGGTTACAAATAAGTGGATCATGTTCAAGAAATAATCTAATGGGTTTATGGTATATGGATAAAGTTTGGTGTTTAGCTGTGAGATTCTACATCGGTTGGAGAGGAGAGTAGAATGAAACATTCCTTATAAAGCTGTGGAAACCTCTCCTTAACAGACGCGTTTTAAAACCATGAGGCTGACGCTGATACGTAACAGGTTAAAGCAGAAAATATCTGCTAGTTGTGGGTTTGGGCTGTTACGAATGGTATCAGAGTCACAAACCGGGCAGTGTGCCAGCGAGGATGTTGGGCCCCTGAGGGGGTGTTTTGTGAGATCCCACATCGGTTGGGAAGGGGAACCATACATTCCTTATAAGGGTGTGAAAACTCCTCTATGTCAGCGAGAACGCAGGGTCCCGAGGGGGGTGGAGTGTGAGATCCTACATTGGTTGGAGAGGAGAATCAAACATTCGTTATAAGGGTGTAGAAATCTCTCTGCACCATCAAGGTGGATTGTGAGATCCCACATCGGTTGGAGATGGGAACCAAGAATTTCTTGTGGAAACCTCTCCGTACCAATGAGGTGGATTGTGAGATCTCGCATCGGTTGGAGAGGGAAACCAAACATTTCTTATAAGGGTACGGAAACCTCTCCGTGCCAACGAGGACGCTTGCCCCAAAAGGGGGTGGATTGTGATTCATTAAGTCTACCCTTATATTATTTTTAAGAATTATCAAGATTGTAAACCATTCGTAAAAATGCCACAACCAAAATTCTTTGGTATCAATTGTTGTGACGAAAGCGGAGGCAAGATCGATCGTACTCACACACCCACAAATATAAGTTAAACAAAGAGAAACAAAGATTTACATGGTTCGGAAGTAAGAAATTTCCCTACATCCACGGGTGATAGCTAATCACTAACCAAAGTGTTTACAAGTGTATCTCACACTCTCACACTACAAATTCTCTGTTACAAAGTTCTTCTCAATTGCCTCGCGTCAAATACAAAATGACAATGACTCCACGTCTTAAAACAATGTTAGACAAATTTTTATATAAACATAGCAATATAATTCTCATACATGAATCAAAGCAACACTAGCATACAATGTGAGTGTACTTATGCTCCACCATGAAGTGATCAAAATTCATATACCATTGACGAGGAGATTGTTTCAGCCTATACAAAGATTTCTTCAATCTACACTACTCAAAAACCAACTCACTGTGTCGTATATATTTCTTCTTCCAAATCTCCATGCAAGAAAATCGTTTTTATATCAAGTTAAGCAAGCTGAAGATTAAATTAAGCGACCAAAACCAACAAAATTTGAATGGATGGAGATATTCACCATTCTTAAAAGTATGATTTCCAAAAACAAATTCTGTAAAACAAATAAGCAAGCTTGCAATAAGAAACTTATCTTCGACAATTGATGCTGAGTTTGAGCACGTCTGGTGGTCGATGAGGTTAAGTCTTTCACAATACCACAAATGTCCAAACTTGGCTCTGTTAATACTAATTGTGGTACCCTAATGCCACAACCAAAATGCTCTAATACAAATTGTAGTAGCGGAAGTGGGAGCAAGATCAATCATACTCACACACCCACAAATTGTTGTAGCTTACCATGTCTATTAGTAGTCGTGAAGATATCACCAAAGTCCAGACCACTTCTAATTTCTTGTAGTACAACTCAGTGATGTCAAGCTTGTCTCAATTTCTCTAGTGCCTTATCGGGTGTAGCAATAGTCAGGGATCTCTGAACAAGGTCTTTGTTCCATAAACTCGTCACAAGTGCTATGGACCACACGGGTAAACTCGGTAGTTAGTCAACACACGAGGTTGCTCCCCCACTTCAGTGTGATGTTATGGTCTTGTGGAGGGGTTGCTAGCTAAGCTTTCACAAATGATATTCAGGTCTCACGATGCCATATCGTCGTTCAAGTCAGCATGTTTGTTCATGTTGCTCCTCTTCAACTTAGGATACCAGTGATTCACTTCCTAATCAATATAAGCGGCTAAATAAGAAGATCAAACAAGTTGGTTCACCGCAAAGCTTAGTTAGGTCGTTCAGGTGATTGTGCGACACTAGGTTAGGTGAACAACCTCCAAACCTTTATTGGGTTTGTAATACACACGAAAACTGACTTAGGAACTTCTAGACCATCCAGAAGCTTAGATAGGTTTAGGAGCATTAGGTGTACGAGCTTATGCATGAACTTCCTGAATTTCCTAGAGCCAAATTAAAGCTCATAGTAACTTACTAGGTCATGGATGTCTAAAAGCCTACGGGTAGGCTACTTACCAACTATTTTTATGCTCACCAGATATTACTTTTTTTTCTCAAGTGATTAGCTGATTGGTTGACGTGGGAAGCATTCGGGAGTTATGTGCCCACAAAGGAAGGTCATTCTAGAGAGTAAGTTCTTTTGGTATCTTGGCTATAGTTTGTTTGGTATCTCCTACCTTGGTCCCCGATTTTATATTAATATTCAAACAATCCTTCCAAAATAATAAATATATTTGATTTTATCTTTTAAATTTTCAAAATTGTTTTATCGTATTTTTCTTAACACATTCTGGTGATTCAAAAGTCTAGATCATTAGACCAATACATTCTGAGAAATTTTCATGAAGAAAGCTTGGTAAAAAAATGACTCCAAGCCATGGAATCTAGTGGTGGAATATTGTTTTCTTTTAACTTTCTTTCCAAAATCCTAACCTCTTCTTTTCTCTTTCTTTTTTCTTCTTTGTGTTTTTCATCCTCTCTTTTCTAACCGGCTTCATCATTCCCATGGTTCCATCATAAGACCATGACCAAGACAATCTGCTTGTTATGCACCAGCTTCACATCTCTAATTAGTATCTTCATCGACTTCTCCCATATGAAGAATCATCTCTAAAGAAAGTGACTCATGTTCGATAAAGTATGAAGAGTCTGGGGTATACTTCTACGGTATAAACATATGGAACACGTTATGCACGGTGACAAATGTAAGTGGTAGTGCTAATTTGTATGCCACTAGTCCTACATTCTCTAAGATCTCAAAGAGACCTACAAATCTTGTCTTCAACTTGCCCTTCTTCCCAAATTTCAACACCCGTATCATAGGTGCAACTTTGAAAAAGACATGATCACGAGTAACAAACTCAAGTTCCTTCCTACGAGTGTCTTCGTAGTGCTTTTGCCCGCTTCGTGCCTTCAGTATTCTTTATCTGATTTTTTGCACTGCTGCATTAATAATCTAAACCAACTCCGACCCTAGAAGTTTTTGCTCACCTACCTCTTCCTCGAAGATAGAAGTTTGACACCTACACTCGTAAAGAGTCTCTAAGGGGGCAATCTACACAGTCACATGTAGCTATTATTATAAGCAAACTCCATTAAGTACAAGTGTTCATCCCAACAACCAGCAAAGTCTATAACACAATGTCCTCAACATGTCCTCTAGAATCTAGTTCAACCGCTCAGTTTATCCATGCATATGTGGATGAGAAGTCTTTGACGATCTTTGATTTTTGGAATCTTGTATGAGTGAGAATGTCACAAAAGTTGATAAGATTGATAGTTAGCTGGCTACCTAGATGAGATACACATCCAAGAATTGATGCCCACGATTGAGACCGTGGGTCAAATAAAGTCATATGAACCGGTGGCATGAGTGTGAGGGTAGCTCGACGGACTCTATTGCCCACATGGAGGAATACACCATAGAGCCTCCTCTAAGGTCCCCTTCACCCTTTGCTCGACACTTAAGCCAATTTGACCACTTTGACTACACTTTCAAATGGCTCACAACTTCTTTATTCAACACTTAGGATTCTATTGACATTGTCCACTTTTAGCATAAACTCTCCTGACTTTGCTTTTTGTTTCCCTACCAAGTCTCACACCAATGAAGATGGTGTTTCTTACCTCTAAACCCATGATCATCCCTTTAATTAGCCAATGTGGGACTACTCCTCCCAATAATCCTTAACATCCTCGTTCTGCTTTATATGTAAGAGGGACCTATCGAGTGTCTGAATGCTCACAAAGAGCCACTCTTTATGCCTTCCACGTTCAATTTGGTGAATTCATTAGCTGAATATGAGATGACTTTAGTTGAAACATCGCCAATTGAAAGCATTGAAAACTCTTACATGGAAGCCCCCTTACTTCAAAACATAGTGGGAGAGATGGAAGAGTAAGGTCTTATGTACAAGACATGAATTAACCCTATATCAGCTAAGAGAACTATGACCATCATACACAATTTCATGACAGAGACTGAAGCAATATACTATACACAATTTCATGACAGAGACTGAAGCAATATACTATAGCATCAAGATATACTAAAATAAAAGTCATCAATTTAGCAACCCTACCTATAGTACATATACTACCCATTTGAAAAAAAATATATACATATGCAAGATAGTGAAAAATGTTTACATGTTGGAAAAAAAAAATATTTTTCCATCTCATAAATTTACGGGTACTTCAATTTAGAAAGTTTTCACAAAAAAATTTATCTCACTTCAAGAAAAATTAAATAGCTCTCTATATTTAATTTCTTAAATAAATATCAAAAACGATTTACAAAAAAAAAAAAAAAAAAAAAAAAAAAAAAAAAAAAAAAAAAAAAAAAATTTTTTTTTTTTTTTTTTTTTTTTTTTATCACTAACACTAATATAAACATGAGATCTCAACCACGTTCATTAAAACAGGCCACATGTAAAAATTCATATCAAAATCTTGACTTTTGAAGTTATTGTTTGGAGTACTCGACCTTTTTCGAGCTTGTCTTTGACACTCGTGTCTTCTCTCTCTCAACTTAGCATATGACTTAACTTCAATGCACATTTTTGGTGTATTGGATGATGCCTTGTATGCCTTAGCTTCAATGCACATTCTTGGTGTATTGGATGATGCCTTGTATGCCTTAGCTTCAATGCACATTCTTGGTGTATTGGATGATGCCTTAGCTTCAGTGCACATTCTTGGTGTATTGGATGATGCCTTAGCTTCAGTGCACATTCTTGGTGTATTGGATGATGCCTTAGCTTCAGTGCACATTCTTGGTGTATTGGATGATGCACTGTCCTCCTCTCGCATCATGACACTTCTCAATCTTGGGACTCATGTGGTCGGATAGATGTCATTTGAGGGTCGCCCCTTGTCTGTCTGTCTTGTGGATGTCATTTGAGGGTCGCCCCTTGCCTGTCTTGTGTGGAGGTCACAATCTATAATCTTGGGACTCATGTGGTCGGATAGATGTCACTTGAGGGTCACCCCGGTTCACCCCTTGTCTGTCTTGTGTGGAGGTCACAATCTACTTCATGTCAGTGATGTTGTGACATGCTCCTTCTAGCAATAAATGAGGGTTTTCTTCCGGTCGTTGGGACAGGAAACGTTCGGCCTTCCGCTAGCCTTTTTTTAATGAAATTGGGTCAGTTCATGACCTAGTTTTTGTGCCTATAAACTTGAAACCAGACCTAGTTTTTGTGACTATAAACTTGAAACCAACCCAAACAGACTCGAATCCAAAAAGATCAAAACAAACCAACCTAACCAAAAAAGTTATGAATAATGAAAATTTGAGAAGAAAAAAAAAAAGAAATCTAGTAAGCTTTTGAAAAATTTGGGCAACTCTCCCTCCACACTCACTTTGATTCAAACTAGTTTCTTTAGCTTCATTGTGGGCCGAGGAGGCCTATAACTGATTAACATGAAATTATGTGTCGCTATTGACTCACGAACTAGACCCTGTGACCTTTAAAATTGGAGAGCACTAAGAGTTATAGAGTGACCCTAGATTAGTTAGATTATTAAAATGTGAAGGAGTAGATGTCCAAATTTATAGGATTCAAAACAGACATATTATTGATTCATGGCATTCCAAGTACATGTACGATAAAATGAAGAAAGGTTGAAGAAAAATGAATTAGGCACGCCCAAGGAGAAGATTGGCTATAACCAAGATGATACTACAAATATCTTCCACAGTCTTCCCGTTGCCAGACAGCGCCGATGGGTCCTTCGGCGGCTGCGTGAAGTTGTCCAGACAGTCGCCGGCCTCCGTCATGGCTGCAGACGCCTTAATGTTGACGCCATTGTAGTCACCTTCCCTCAGGTCGTTCTTCCCATCCTCGATGTCGTCGGCGGCATCGTCGTACTGTTCAGCACAGGTGGCATATCGCTCCTTAAGCTTGGGATCGGCTGCCTTCGACGCCAGGGACTGGGCGAGGGCACGAGTTTGAGCAACCTTGTCGTGGGCGAGGTTGAGGGTGAAGGTGGCCAGCCCTTTTAGGTCTCTGGTGCCAGCAGATTTCAACACGTTAAAGCAAAAAGAAGGGTTTCTAGTTTTCTTGCAGATGGTGGAAACGATGTCGTCTTGGGAAGCCGCATGCATGGGCACCATCCCATTGAAGAACAGTACTAAAAGGACAATCCTAAAGACTTGCAAGAAAACTAGAAGATGCCATTTTTTATTTTGATTTTTCTGTCTGTTTTGCTCAATTAATTCGGAGAGAGGGTTCACATATTTATACACTCACAAATATTCCTTTTAATAGCTTTCACGTTAGAAATTTAAGTAAAACCCTATTAAAAGAAAAACGAACAAAAATAGACGGAATAGGTTAAGCTTTTTTCTCTCTAAACCCAATCACAAATTTGGCTAAGTTATTATGCACTTTTTTAGACAATACACCGTCTTCCTCCGTGTGCCACTCTCGTGTTAACCTTGACTGACTACACATAAGAGTCATAACTTTACTCTCTTGTTAGTAAGATTATAACCGTTCTCCTCGGCTTAAATTAATAATATTTATTTTACAAAAAAAAATTAAAAAAACAAGGTTATTAATGTAATATTGAACCATAGTTTTCATGGAGAGGATAATATTTAATAAATAACCTAAAGAATATATAGTACATGGATAGTGCTAATACGTCGACCAATATTTGTTTTGCCAATATTTTTTGTTGGCATCACGAAAAGTAGTCCTTGCCATGATTGTGTGTTTTGACGTAAGGGATGTGAGTCAATAAACTCGAGTGGGTTAAAATCATGGATGTGGGAATCATGCATTGAGAAGTTAGTAAGTCAACAAGCTCGACTTGGCTAAAATCATGGGATGTTGAGAAGTTAGTAATCATGGAACATTTGGGGCAATCATGAGATAAGGGAGACCAACCTCAGCCCACAATTTTCTGCAAGTTTGTTAGAAGCAATCATGAGATAACTCAACCGGGAATTTTATGGTCGAACAGATGCAATCATGAGATAACCCAGACCATCCTCAGTCCGAGAACTTAAAAGTTTTTTGGAGTTAGCGAACTACTACTGAATGTTTCTTTTTAGGACTTATTCAAACCTTGACAAAGTTAATCTAGAGCTTAAGGAGTTTTTTATGTATGCGCTAATGCCAGCACTATTTTATGGTTCAAGCATGGTGTACAACGATGCCTCGAGAAAAGGATTGGGGCTGCGTGTTGGTGTTAATGGAGAAGTGATTGTATATGGCTCCTAATAGCTTAAGAAATATGAGCGTAACTACCTAACCCTCGATTTGGAGTTAGCAACTGTGGTGTTCACGTTAAAAATATGGTGACATTACTTGTATGGTGAAAAGGTACAGATAGTAAAACCATAAGAGCCTCAAGTATCTTATTCAGGTAGAAAGAGTTGAACATGGGATGAAGGAGATAGTTGGAGTTTGTGAAGGATTATGATACAAAGATCCTTTATCACCCATGTAAAGCTAACATAGTGGCCGATATGTTGAGTAGAAAGACAGCTCACTCTTCTGGTATGTCATTTTCTGTTCTCTAAATCTTCAAAAATTTCACTAGATGGTCATAATTCAAGTCATTTTAGGATTAGTATGGGTGTAAAATAGTCAAAAGATCACCTTCCACACACCTTCACGCGCCCCATGCGTGGCTGGAAAGGCTTCTAGGCATGATTCCACTCGCAACGGGCTCACGTGCAAATACCACGGCCAGTCGCTATTGGCGCTCAATTTAAGAATAATTTAACTTAAACTCCCAAAAACAATTTCACTACTTGACACCCACCCCACTCACGACACAGAGTGTTCTTGGCTTCGAGTCCAGGCGACGTAAGGCATTAGTATTTTCTTATTTTTTCTTGGTGTGGCATGTGTCCTCCAAAAGCACACCTTCAAGTCTCGCAAAATGTTGCCTCATCGATTTTTCTTCAATTAACATAGGGTCGGCGCATGTCCTTCCACCTCCATGAGTGCGCTTAGATTTAATCCACCTCCCCACAATGGTATCAGAGTCATGCCCTAAACTTGGTCGTACCAATAGATTGGTAAATCTTCAAATGTCGAACAAAGAACTCCAAAAGAAAAGGAGCCGAGCCTCCTTGAAGGCATAGTAAAAAAGAACTAAGACTCCAAAAGAAAAAGAAGTCGAGCCTCGATTAAGGGGAGGCGTACTTTGCTCGAGGGGAGGTGTTGGATGATGAAAGTAAATACAGACGGTTGATTGGCAGATTAATATATTTGGCCGTTACTAGGCCTGACATAGTTTATTCAGTTCGTATGCTTAGTCAATTTATGCATGAACCAAGAAAACCACATTGGGAGGCAGCTCTTCGGGTTCTGAGATACATCAAAGGTACTCCTCGTCAAGGACTCCTACTACCATCTGAAAACAATTTAAGATTACAAGCATATTGTGATTCTGACTGGGGTGGTTGTCGAACTCCAGACGGTCTATTTCTGGGTTCTGCATTTTCTTCGGAAATTCAATTATTTATTAGAAGTCTTAACTAATGTGTCCAGATCATTCGCAGAAGGCTAGTATCGAGCTATGACAAATACTTGTTTAGAGTTAACTTGGTTAAGATGCATTCTTCAAGACTTGAATGTTCCACTGTCCGAACCTTGCATTATTATATTGTGATAATCAAGCAGCATTACATACAGCAGCCAATCCAGTCTTTCACGAACGTACGGAACACATTGAAATAGATTGCCATATAGTTCGAGAAAAGTTACAAGCTGGAATCACCAAACCGTGTTATGTTTCGACTAAAATGCAATTGGCAGATGTTTTCACTAAAGATTTCGGAAGACATCAGTTTGATCTTTTGAAGGACAAGTTGGGTGTGATTGACATACACTCTCCAACTTGAGGGGAGTATTAAGATATGATATTTGGAGAATATGTTTTAATAATTAGTTATGGAGCATATGTTAGATATCCGTTAATATTTTTTCTTTGTTTTTGGGAGTTGTTAGTAGTATATTTTATCTTATGATTTGATTAATAGTATATTTTATCTTATTTACAAAATTTAGCAGTTGTATTAGTTGATAGTTTGTATCCTATATTTTCCTTGTATTAGTTGATAGTTTATATTGTATTTAATCGTTTGTAATCACTAAGATCATAGATTTTCATCCAGGTGGGCAATGTCACCCTATAAGATGTAACTCCAATTTTCTTAAGAACTTCACCGGGTCCTTCGTATTTTTAGACAAGCCTCTAGTCCTTTGTGCTACGGAAATTGATCTATTCTAAAATAAACTTGATGAGAACTTAGTCTTCTACCACAAATGTGACGGGACAGTACTTCCTTCTTCCATTTTTGAAGTTTTGGGCTTGAGGATTCTTCCCTACATGTGGGTGGTTAATGATATGGCATAGGGATGGTTGCCTTCGGCTCACAATTTCAGAAGAATTCCTCCCGGTCGAGGAACTAGTTTGGCAAATAAAGAAAATTGGACCACATCTAGTGTTGCATCCAATTTGTTTTTACATGCCTAAACGAAGTGTCGCAAATATTCCTCCAACAAACAATTGAATCGTTCGGTCTATCCATCATTCTGGAGATGGTAACTCAATGAGATATTCGAAGTTGCATTCAAGAACTCGAATTACTTCGTCCAAAATGTCTTGATAAATATGTTTGAAGAATAGTTGGTCAGCCAATTCGTCTGAACATATCTTGGGCATGAGTATGAACGCGACATATTTCGAGAATCAGTCGACGATGACCTGACTTCATGTTTGCCAACCTTTGAGTGTGTGATAAAGGTTAGTGACACACTCTCCCAAGGTCTTGTCGGCACCAGCAAGGGTTCGACGAGTTCTGAGATCTTGGCCTTTTTAACTTTGCCCTCTTGGCAAATGAAGCATTTCTTGGTGTACTATATTTTGTCATCTAGCATATTTTGTCAAAAGTACCCCTTCTAATCATGTAACATAGTAAAAGTAATCAAGGCCTAAACCTGTGTGCACTCAGAGAATGGAATAACTCGAGGAGTTAGTCCTAAACATCTTGAAAACGAGAGACAAGATTTAAATTGTCTAGATGCCCTTAAGAACCCAGTAAGCTTCCACAATATCTAAGAATAACAAAGGTAACTTTTTCAAGTTGTTAACAATATGTATGGTGTTAATAGGGTCTCCGCTACCGTTTCCACTCCAGTACCCATACCGTTGAGTTTTTAATTCGATACTGTACTATCGAGCCAAGTATAGGTCAGCAAGAGTATGCAATTAGGTGTCCCAACTTTGTGGAAATTGTCAAATGTCTCTTGAACAAGACCACTTAGATGTAAAACTATTCTTGAGATGGGTGCATGGGATCATGTAGGTTAATCCAATAGTTGGCCGGCACACAAGGGTCGCTTCCCCCAGACTCTGGTGACTTTATGGTTCTGTGGGAGGGTCCGCCAACTAACCTCCCATAAATGAGGTTTAGACTAGAAGACACCTTACTGCCCAATCAAAACTTTATGAAGTAGCACCTCAATCCAAGGCGTTGGACATTCACTGCAAGAGCATAGCAAGCTATATAAATATAAGAACATAAAAGTTTTTTTTACCCTAAAGATGAAATTTATCGCCCCGTAAACTCACAACACCAGAATTAGGAGACCACTTCCTCGAACCCAGAGTAAGTTCATGAGTAACTAGAGAACCACATAAAACTTCGAAGCACCTCAGATGCTCAAATAGCAGTAGAGACCAGGATTAAACTTATTAGAGCACGGAGAAAAATCCATGGATACCTACCAGGATGAGGATGCCATAAGAGCCTACGAGTAGATTGCTTATCGAGTTTTTTTTATACTTACCCATTTTCCTTATTTTTTTTCAGGTGTTTGTAGGTTGGAATTGAGGTAGGGAGCATTTGAGAGTTGTTTGGTCACACAGGGTCATTCTGAAATGTTAGCTCATCTTCCTATTTTGTGTCTTTTGTATTTCCTTCTATAATTGTATTCCAATGGCAATGAGTGAGAAAGCTTAGTCACAATCTATTTTCTCTCATTAAGTTTCATGAATTAGAAAATAATAAACCTTCCAATTTATTGTCTAGTATATCTAATATAGCAACTTGTTCAATTAAGCTCACTATGACGAGGCTTATCCAATTCATGACTGTGATAATGATTCATTTAACTCTCAAATTAAATGGTTAGCTATTTATTGGTTTCACCTTGAACCAACTTATTAAGTGTAACAGCCTAGATCCGTCCCTAGCATATATTGCCCTCTTTGGACTTTCTCTCTCGGGCTTCCTCTCAAGATTTTTAAAACGCGTCTGTTAGGGATCAGTTTTCACATGATAAAGGGTGTTTCGTTCTCCTCCCCAATCAATATGGGATCTCGCAACTCTTCCTTCAGTCTCAATGTGGGTGCAATGGACGATCAGTCAAACTTAACTCATTCACATACATGGCGAAACAAAAAAATTAGAGGTTTTAATCATCTTACCTACGAAGCCATTGATAGAGTCGATGAAGAAAGAATCCCAACTAATGACGTAACGGAAGCCGAGTTCAATTCTCCTCTTTCAGATTGCATGTAACTGAGATCTATGAAAAGAGTCTTTGATATCGCTAGAAGGAGGGCTTGAACATCCGACCTTGTGGTTAATAGCCACACGCTCTAACCAACTGAGCTATTACAACTAATTATTCATTGCATTTTGAATTAATTAATTTAAAATTTATTTATTTTTGTTTAGGATTATTAATTCAAGGTCTAAAGCAGCATTGGTAAGCTTCAATGAGACACCGAGATTTGAAAGTGAAAGATGATGCTGGGATGACAATTGCAAAACATGGTTCGATAAGAAGAAAAATGAGTAGAGGCAAGTTCATGGTACAAGAAGTGGAAGGAAGAACAACAGCTCAGGTGGAGATGGTGGTTGATTTTCGTAATTCAAGTCCACGTAAGTAGAGACCGGGTTGAGGGCCTTGCAAAGTTGATCTTGTCAAAGGCATGTCGAGGCAATTTACGACGTATTCGTGCTACATAGGATGTTCTCACCTTCAACATAATATAATAAGGCAGAAGTGTTGAAAATTGTTAGCATCTAACATTAGCTCATTAAAGGAAAGATCATGAGTATATTTGAGAAACACTATTTAAAAAAAAAAAAAAAAAAAAAAAAAAAAAAAAAAAAAAAAGACCAAAAGAAAGTCCAAAGAGCTGATACTCAAAATGAATAATATCATATCATTGTGGAGGTGGATTGTTCCTATCGAGAAGTTCAAGAACCGAAGAGAAGTATGGTTAAAAAATGGTTTAATTGTTTGAGGTTGAGTTGGAAAAATATTACTATAAGATTCTCTAATTTCCTCGTCGACATTGACATTGGTTGCCCCTTCGGCCGTGGTTCTTAGAGCTTAATGCTATGTGGCATAGGATTATTATGTGTATGCATACTATATATCTAGTAATCTCCAAGTATATGGCAGAACAAATCCAGTCATATTATATATTGAACATCCATAGTGAATCATATTATATATTGAACATCCATAGTGAAGCAACGAGTCCTATAGGTGCAAAGCGTTGGATGAAAGTCCCACGTCCCCTAATTTAGGGAGTGATCATGAGTTTATTATCAAGGAATACTATCTCCATTGGTTTGAGGCCTCTTGGGGAAGTCCAAAGTAAAACCATGAGAGCTTATGCTCAAAGTGGACAATATCATACCATTCTGGAGAGTCGTGTTCATTCTAACATAGTATCAGAGTCATGCCTTAAACTTAGATATGTCAATAGAATCCTCAAATGTCGAACAAAGGACTCCAAAAGAAAAAGGAGTCGAGGTTCGATTAAGGGGAGGCGTACTTTGTTCGAGGGGAGGTGTTGGATAAAAGTCTCACATCGGCTAATTTAGGGAATGATCCTGGGTTTATAATCAAGGAATACTATCTCCATTGGTTTGAGGCCTTTTGGGGAAGCCCAAAGAAAAACCATGAGAGCTTATGCTCAAAGTGGACAATATCATACCATTGTGGAGAGTTGTGTTCATCCAACACAAAGCATGTCTCGAAGGACAAGCGCCCCGACACATGGCCCAAAGCCTATGTGTGTGTCAAACCAGGTTCTTGAACAAATTCTTAGGGCGAGCTACAACCTATCTAACTTCACCTTCTTACCTCGGTTCTTGCACAAATTCTTCAAGAATGGATTGAAGCTCTTGTATTATCATATGTATGAGAATTTGGCACCTACGCATATGTATTCAAACACATTGAAGGCACTTTAAGAAATCATATGTTTGGATCTAAGTGGGTTTCAAATGGTAAAACCCAATACAAATCAAGTTCTTTATGAAAGTAAAAAATTTCAATGGGAGGTTCCAAATGTTGTATAAATGCCACGACCAAAATGATGTTGGAGTTTTTGAATTTCGTACCGGTGGCTGCTTCGATATTTTTATTACTTTAGTTTTTTTTTTTTTTTTTTTTTTTTTTTTTTTTTTTTTATATAATAATTTTTTTGATTTTGTTTATATTATGGTATATGATTTTTATACAAGTCCGACCTTAGCTTAGTTGGTAGAGTGGAGGACTGTAGTGGTTGAAGAATCTCAAAGTCATCCTTAGGTCGCTGGTTCGAATCCGACAAGTTGAAGTTTTTATAAGTTTAATATGTATGTACTATTGATATAAGTATTTTGTTGAATGATTATATATTTTGAATATAGATAATTAATTATATGTCCGTAACTTATAGATAATTACTAATTTTTTCTTTTTACTTTTTTTTTTTTTTAACAAATGGAACGACCTGAATCCAATAAAGGGCTAGGTTGTCAAAATTTTCGGGTTAGGTTGGGTTACCAATCCAACCAACCCGAACTTTTGGGTTGTTCCAAAAAATTCTCTCAACCCAACCCGACCCGACCCATGTACACCCGTAACATTATTTTGATTATTTTATATGAAATTTAACACTATTTATTATATGATAAATCTAAGGTTATTAATGTAATTTCGAACAATATGTAGGTTACAAATGGGTGGATCATGTTCAAGAAATAATCTAGGTTGGGTTACTAATCCAACCAACCCGAACTTTTGGGTTGTTCCAAAAAATTCTCTCAACCCAACCCGACCCGACCCATGTACACCCGTAACATTATTTTGATTATTTTATATGGAATTTAACACTATTTATTATATGATAAATCTAAGGTTATTAATGTAATTTTGAACAATATGTAGGTTACAAATGGGTGGATCATGTTCAAGAAATAATCTAATGGGTTTATGGTATATGGATAAAGTTTGGTGTTTAGCTGTGAGATTCTTATAAAGCTGTGGAAACCTCTCCTTAACAGACGCGTTTTAAAACCAGGTTAAAGTAGAAAATATCTGCTAGTTGTGGGTTTGAGCTGTTACGAATGGTATCAGAGTCACAAACCGGGCAGTGTGCCAGCGAGGATGTTGGGCCCCTGAGGGGGTGTTTTGTGAGATCCCACATCGGTTGGGAAGGGGAACCATACATTCCTTATAAGGGTGTGAAAACTCCTCTATGTCAGCGAGAACGCTGGGTCCCGAGGGGGGTGGAGTGTGAGATCCTACATTGGTTGGAGAGAAGAACCAAACATTCGTTATAAGGGTGTAGAAATCTCTCTGCGCCATCAAGGTGGATTGTGAGATCCCACATCGGTTGGAGATGGGAACCAAGCATTTCTTGTGGAAACCTCTCCGTACCAATGAGGTGGATTGTGAGATCTCGCATCGGTTGGAGAGGGAAACCAAACATTTCTTATAAGGGTACGGAAACCTCTCCGTGCCAACGAGGACGCTTGCCCCAAAAGGGGGTGGATTGTGATTCATTAAGTCTACCCTTATATTATTTTTAAGAATTATCAAGATTGTAAACCATTCGTAAAAATGCCACACAAAAATTCTTTGGTATCAATTGTTGTGACGGAAGCGGAGGCAAGATCGATCGTACTCACACACCCACAAATATAAGTTAAACAAAGAGAAACAAAGATTTACATGGTTCGGAAGTAAGAAATTTCCCTACATCCACGGGTGATAGCTAATCACTAACCAAAGTGTTTACAAGTGTATCTCACACTCTCACACTACAAATTCTCTATTACAAAGTTCTTCCCAATTGCCTCGCGTCAAATACAAAATGACAATGACTCCACGTCTTAAAACAATGTTAGACAAATTTTTATATAAACATAGCAATACTAATTCTCATACATAAATCAAGATGATTCAAGTACCAATATGAGATAATGTACCAATATTGGAGTGACTGTCATATGCTCAGCAACAGTAGACAACAATGTTGAACGCCAACAAATAGGTCCACTAGCCATAGTGGACAGATAACCAGTAATTGATCGTTACTTATCAATCTCCACTTGTTTCTTGGAAGCAATTGACATAGCATCAACATACAAGATCAAATAGATAAACAAACCACACAATTGTCAAATTGACTATGAGTGTACTTATGCTCCACCATGAAGTAATCAAAATTCATATACCATTGACGAGGAGATTGTTTCAGCCTATACAAAGATTTCTTCAATCTACACTACTCGAAAACCAACTCACTGTGTCGTATATATTTCTTCTTCCAAATCTCCATGCAAGAAAACAATTTTTATATCAAGTTAAGCAAGCTGAAGATTAAATTAAGCGACCAAAACCAACAAAATTTGAATGGATGGAGATATTCACCATTCTTGAAAGTATGATTTCCAAAAACAAATTCTGAAAAACAAATAAGCAAGCTTGCAATAAGAAACTTATCTTCGACAATTGATGCTGAGTTTGAGCACATCTGGTGGTCGATGAGGTTAAGTCTTTCACAATACCACAAATGTCCAAACTTGGCTCTGTTGATACTAATTGTGGTACCCTAATGCCACAACCAAAATGCTCTAATACAAACTGTAGTAGCAGAAGTGGGAGCAAGATCAATCATACTCACACACCCACAAATTGTTGTAGCTTACCATGTCTATTAGTAGTCGTGAAGATATTACCAAAGTCCAGACCACTTCTAATTTCTTGTAGTACAACTCAGTGATGTCAAGCTTGTCTCAATTTCTCTAGTGCCTTATCGGGTGTAGAAATAGTCAGGGATCTCTGAACAAGGTCTTTGTTCCATAAACTCGTCACAAGTGCTATGGACCACACGGGTAAACTCGGTAGTTAGTCAACACACGAGGTTGCTCCCCCACTTCAGTGTGATGTTATGGTCTTGTGGAGGGGTTGCAAGCTAAGCTTTCACAAATGATATTCAGGTCTCACGATGCCATATCGTCGTTCAAGTCAGGTTGTTTGTTAATGTTGCTCCTCTTCAACTTAGGATACCAGTGATTCACTTCCTAATCAATATAAGCGGCTAAATAAGAAGATCAAACAAGTTGGTTCACCGCAAAGCTTAGTTAGGTCGTTCAGGTGATTGTGCGACACTAGGTTAGGTGAACAACCTCCAAACCTTTATTGGGTTTGTAATACACACGAAAACTGACTTAGGAACTTCTAGACCATCTAGAAGCTTAGATAGGTTTAGGAGCATTAGGTGTACGAGCTTATGCATGAACTTCCTAGAGTCCAGGTTAGGTTTAGAAGCTTATGCATGAATTTCCTAGAGTCCAAATTAAAGCTCATAGTAACTTACTAGGTCATGGATGTCTAAAAGCCTACGGGTAGGCTACTTACCAACTATTTTTATGCTCACCAGATATTACTTTTTTTTCTCAAGTGATTAGCTGATTGGTTGACGTGGGAAGCATTCGGGAGTTATGCGACCACAAAGGAAGGTCATTCTAGAGAGTCAGTTCTTTTGGTATCTTGGCTATAGTTCGCTTACGGTTACAGAGTTCTTTTACTTACTCTACTGTAAAGCGCAACTAATTAATCTTTAGTTCTCACAATCTTTCCTTGATTAACAGAAAGAGAAGGATGAAGAAATAAGGATGAGCGAGTCGGCTCAGTCGGCAAAAGGCTATCTCATCTGCCCTTAAGATGAAGATCTGATTCGAGTTTCAAACCTCCCTCGAAGACATGAAACCGAGTTGGAGAGGGGTGAAAGAGCTCGACTCCCGAAAAATAGGGGAAAGCATCGATTTTCTCCCCAAAAAGAGGGGAAGGAGAATGAATAAGGAGTCTTTCAACACGAATAAGGAGAAAAAAGATCAGTGAAAGAATACGTGAAGGAGAATGAATAGGAGTATTTCTCTTTTGGTATCTCCTACCTTGGTCCCCGATTTTATATTAATACTCAAACAATCCTTCCAAAATAATAAATATATTTGATTTTATCTTTTAAATTTTCAAAATTGTTTTATCGTATTTTTCTTAACATATTCTCGTGATTCAAAAGTCTAGATCATTAGACCAATACCTTTTGAGTAATTTTCATGAAGAAAGCTTGGTAAAAAATGACTCCAAGCCATGGAATCTAGTGGTGGAATATTGTTTTCTTTTAACTTTCTTTCCAAAATCCTAACCTCTTCTTTTCTCTTTCTTTTTTCTTCTTTGTGTTTTTCATCCTCTCTTTTCTAACCGGCTTCATCATTCCGATGGTTCCATCATAAGACCATGACCAAGACAATCTGCTTGTTATGCACCAGCTTCACATCTCTAACTAGTATCTTCATCGACTTCTCCCAGATGAAGAATCCTCTCTAAAGAAAAGTGACTCATGTTCGATAACGTATGAAGAGTTTGGGGTATACTTCAATGGTATAAACATATGGAACACGTTATGCACGGTGACAAATGTAAGTGGTAGTGCTAATTTGTATGCCACTAGTCCTATATTCTCTAAGATCTCAAAGAGACCTACAAATCTTGTCTTCAACTTGCCCTTCTTCCCAAATTTCAACACCCGTATCATAGGTGCAACTTTGAAAAAGACATGATCACGAGTAACAAACTCAAGTTTCTTGCTACGAGTGTCTTCGTAGTGCTTTTGCCCGCTTCGTGCCTTCAGTATTCTTTATCTGATTTTTTGCACTGCTGCATTAATAATCTAAACCAACTCCGACCCTAGAAGTTGTTGCTCACCTACCTCTTCCTAGAAGATAGAAGTTTGACACCCACACTCGTAAAGAGTCTCTAAGGGGGCAATCTACACAGTCACATGTAGCTATTATTATAAGCAAACTCCATTAAGTACAAGTGTTCATCCCAACAACCAGCAAAGTCTATAACACAATGTCCTCAACATGTCCTCTAGAATCTAGTTCAACCGCTCAGTTTATCCATGCATATGTGGATGAGAAGTCTTTGACGATCTTTGATTTTTGGAATCTTGTATGAGTGAGAATGTCACAAAAGTTGATAAGATCGATAGTTAGCTGGCTACCTAGATGAGATACCCATCCAAGAATTGATGCCCACGATTGAGACCGTGGGTCAAATAAAGTCATATGAACCGGTGGCATGAGTGTGAGGGTAGCTCGACGGACTCTATTGCCCACATGGAGGAATACACCATAGAGCCTCCTCTGAGGTCCCCTTCACCCTTTGCTCGACACTTAAGCCAATTTGACCACTTTGACTACACTTTCAAATGGCTCACAACTTCTTTATTCAACACTTAGGATTCTATTGACATTGTCCACTTTTAGCATAAACTCTCCTGACTTTGCTTTTTGTTTCCCTACCAAGTCTCACACCAATGAAGATGGTGTTTCTTACCTCTAAACCCATGATCATCCCTTTAATTAGCCAATGTGGGACTACTCCTCCCAATAATCCTTAACATTCTCGTTCTGCTTTATATGTAAGAGGGACCTATCGAGTGTCTGAATGCTCACAAAGAGCCACTCTTTATGCCTTCCACGTTAAATTTGGTGAATTCATTAGCTGAATGAGATGACTTTAGTTGAAACATCGCCAATTGAAAGCATTGAAAACTCTTACATGGAAGCCCCCTTACTTCAAAACATAGTGGGAGAGATGGAAGAGTAAGGTCTTATGTACAAGACATGAATTAACCTTGTATCAGCTAAGAGAACTATGACCATCATACACAATTTCATGACAGAGACTGAAGCAATATACTATAGCATCAAGATATACTAAAATAAAAGTCATCAATTTAGCAACCCTACCTATAGTACATATACTACCCAATTTGTCTCACTTCACGAAAAATTAAATAACTCTCTATATTTAATTTCTTAAATAAATATCAAAACCCATTTACAGAAAGAAAGAAAGAAAGAAAGAAAAAAAAAAAAAAAAAAAAAAAAAAAAAAAAAAAAAAAAAGATTTTTTATCACTAACACTAATATAAACATGAGATCTCAACCACGTTAATTAAAACAGGCCTCATGTAAAAATTCATATCAAAATCTTGACTTTTGAAGTTATTGTTTGGAGCCCTACTCGACCTTTTTCGAGCTTGTCTTTGACACTCGTGTCGTCTCTCTCTCGAACTTAGCGTATGACTTAACTTCAATGCACATTCTTGGTGTATTGGATGATGCCTTAGCTTCAATGCACATTCTTGGTGTATTGGATGATGCCTTGTATGCCTTAGCTTCAATGCACATTCTTGGTGTATTGGATGATGCCTTAGCTTCAGTGCACATTCTTGGTGTATTGGATGATGCCTTAGCTTCAGTGCACATTCTTGGTGTATTGGATGATGCTGGTGTATTGGATGATGCTAGTGTATTGGATGATGCACTGTCCTCCTCTCGCATCATGACACTTCTCAATCTTGGGACTCATGTGGTCGGATATATGTCATTTGAGGGTCGCCCCTTGCCTGTCTTGTGTGGAGGTCACAATCTATAATCTTGGGACTCATGTGGTCGGATAGATGTCACTTGAGGGTCACCCCGGTTCACCCCTTGTCTGTCTGTGTGGAGGTCACAATCTACTTCATGTCAGTGATGTTGTGACATGCTCCTTCCTACAATAAATGAGGGTTTTCTTCCTTCCGTTGGGCTTGAGTTATGATTAGAGGGAGGGTTGTTGGGACACGAAACGTTCGGCCTTCCGCTAGCCTTTTTTTAATGAAATTGGGTCGGTTCATGACCTAGTTTTTGTGCCTATAAACTTGAAACCAGACCTAGTTTTTGTGCCTATAAACTTGAAACCAACCCAAAGGACTCGAATCCAAAAAGATCAAAACAAACCAAACTAACCAAAAAAGTTATGAATAATGAAAATTTGAGAAGAAAAGAAAATGAAATCTAGTAAGCTTTTGAAAAATTTGGGCAACTCTCCCTCCACACTCACTTTGATTCAAACTAGTTTCTTTAGCTTCATTGCGGGCCGAGGAGGCCTATAACTCATTAACATGAAATTATGTGTCGCTATTGACTCACGAACTAGAACCTGTGACCTTTAAAATTGGAGAGCACTAAGAGTTATAGAGTGACCCTAGATTAGTTAGATTATTAAAATGTGAAGGAGTCGATGTCCAAATTTATAGGATTCAAAACAGACATATTATTGATTCATGGCATTCCAAGTACATGTACGATAAAATGAAGAAAGGTTGAAGAAAAATGAATTAGGCACGCCCAAGGAGAAGATTGGCTATAACCAAGATGATACTACAAATATCTTCCACAGTCTTCCCGTTGCCAGACAGCGCCGATGGGTCCTTCGGCGGCTGCGTGAAGCTGTCCAGACAGTCGCCGGCCTCCGTCATGGCTGCAGACGCCTTAATGTTGACGCCATTGTAGTCAACTTCCCTCAGGTCGTTCTTCCCATCCTCGATGTCGTCGGCGGCATCGTCGTACTGTTCAGCACAGGTGGCATATCGCTCCTTAAGCTTGGGATCAGCTGCCTTGGACGCCAGGGACAGGGCGAGGGCACGAGTTTGAGCAACCTTGTTGTGGGCGAGGTTGAGGGTGAAGGTGGCCAGCCCTTTTAGGTCTCTGGTGCCAGCAGATTTCAACACGTTAAAGCAAAAAGAAGGGTTTCTAGTTTTCTTGCAGATGGTGGAAACGATGTCGTCTTGGGAAGCCGCATGCATGGGCACCATCCCATTAAAGAACAGTACTAAAAGGACAATCCTAAAGACTGCAAGAAAACTAGAAGATGCCATTTTTTATTTTGATTTTCCTGTCTGTTTTGCTCAATTAATTCGGAGAGAGGGTTCACATATTTATACACTCACAAATATTCCTTTTAATAGCTTCCACGTTAAAAATTTAAGTAAAACCCTATTAAAAGAAAAACGAACAAAAATAGACGGAATAGGTTAAGCTTTTTTCTCTCTAAACTCAATCACAAATTTGTATGCACTTTTTTAGACAATACACCGTCTTCCTCCGTGTGCCACTCTGTTAACCTTGACTAACTACACATAAGAGTCATAACTTTACTCTCTTGTTAGTAAGATTATAACCGCTCTCCTCGGCTTAAATTAATAATATTTATTTTACAAAAAAAAAATTAAAAAATCAAGGTTATTAATGTAATATTGAACCATAGTTTTCAATGAAGAGGATAATATTTAATTAATAACCTAAAGAATATATATGACATGGATAGTGCTAATACGTCGACAAATATTTGTTTTGCCAATATTTTTTGTTGGCATCACGAAAAGTAGTCCTTGCCATGATTGTGTGTTTTGACCTAAGGGATGTGAGTCAATAAACTCGAGTGGGTTAAAATCATGGATGTGGGAATCATGCATTGAGAAGTTAGTAAGTCAACAAGCTCGACTTGGCTAAAATCATGGGATGTTGAGAAGTTAGTAATCATGGAACATTTGGGGCAATCATGAGATAAGGGAGACCAACCTCAGCCCACAATTTTCTGCAAGTTTGTTAGAGGCAATCATGAGATAACTCAGCGGGGGATTTTCTGGGTCGAATAGAGGCAATCATGAGATAACCCAGACCATCCTCAATCCGAGAACTTAAAAGTTTTTTGGAGTTAGCGAACTACTACGGAATGTTTCTTTTTAGGACTTATTCAAACCTTGACAAAGTTAATCAAGAGCTTAAGGAGTTTTTTTATGTATGCGCTAATGCTAGCACTATTTTATGGTTCAAGTATGGTGTACAACGATGCCTCGAGAAAAGGATTGGGGCTGCGTGTTGGTGTTAATGGAGAAGTGATTGTATATGGCTCCTAATAGCTTAAGAAATATGAGCGTAACTACCTAACCCTCGATTTGGAGTTAGCAACTGTGGTGTTCACGTTAAAAATATGGTGACATTACTTGTATGGTGAAAAGGTACGGGTAGTAAAACCATAAGAGCCTCAAGTATCTTATTCAGGTAGAAAGAGCTGAACATGGGACGAAGGAGATAGTTGGAGTTTGTGAAGGATTATGATACAAAGATCCTTTATCACCCATGTAAAGCTAACATAGTGGCCGATATGTTGAGTAGAAAGACAGCTCACTCTTTTGGTATGTCATTTTCGGTTCTCTAGATCTTCAAAAATTTCACTAGATGGTCATAATTCAAGTCATTTTAGGATTAGTATGGGTGTAAAATAGTCAAAAGATCACCTTCCACACACCTTCACGCGCCCCATGCGTGGCTGGAAAGGCTTCTAGGCATGATTCCACTCGCAACGGGCTCACGTGCAAATACCACGGCCGGTCGCTATTGGCGCTCAATTTAAGAATAATTTAACTTAAACTCCCAAAAACAATTTCACTACTTGACACCCACCCCACTCACGACACTGAGTGTTCTTGGCTTCGAGTCCAGGCGACGTAAGGCATTAGTATTTTCTTATTTTTTCTTGGTGTGGCATGTGTCCTCCAAAAGCACACCTTCAAGTCTCGCAAAATGTTGCCTCATCGACTTTCCTTCAATTAACATAGGGTCGGCGCATGTCCTTCCACCTCCATGAGCGCGCTTAGATTTAATCCACCTCCCCACAATGGTATCAGAGCCATGCCCTAAACTTGGTCGTAACAATAGATTGGTAAATCCTCAAATGTCGAACAAAGAACTCCAAAAGAAAAGGAGCCGAGCCTCCTTGAAGGCATAGTAAAAAAGAACCAAGACTCCAAAAGAAAAAGAAGTCGAGCCTCGATTAAGGGGAGGCGTACTTTGCTCGAGGGGAGGTGTTGGATGATGAAAGTAAATACAGACGGACGGTTGATTGGCAGATTAATATATTTGGCCGTTACTAGGCCTGACATAGTTTATTCAGTTCGTATGCTTAGTCAATTTATGCATGAACCAAGAAAACCACATTGGGAGGCAGCTCTTCGGGTTCTGAGATACATCAAAGGTACTCCTCGTCAAGGACTCCTACTACCATCTGAAAACAATTTAAGATTACAAGCATATTGCGATTCTGACTGGGGTGGTTGTCGAACTCCAGACGGTCTATTTCTGGGTTCTGCATTTTCCTCGAAAATTCAATTATTTCTTGGAAGTCTTAACTAATGTGTCCAGATCATCCGCAGAAGGCTAGTATCGAGCTATGACAAATACTTGTTTAGAATTAACTTGGTTAAGATGCATTCTTCAAGACTTGAATGTTCCACTGTCTGAACCAGCATTTTTATATTGTGATAATCAAGCAGCATTACATACAGCAGCCAATCCAGTCTTTCACGAACGTACGGAACACATTGAAATAGATTGCCATATAGTTCGAGAAAAGTTACAAGCTGAAATCATCAAACCGTGTTATGTTTCGACTAAAATGCAATTGGCAGATGTTTTCACTAAAGATTTGGGAAGACATCAGTTTGATCTTTTGAAGAACAAGTTGGGTGTGATTGACCTACACTCTCCAACTTGAAGGGAGTATTAAGATATGATATTTGGAGAATATGTTTTAATAATTAGTTATGGAGCATATGTTAGATATCCGTTAATATTTTTTCTTTGTTTTTGGGAGTTGTTAGTAGTATATTTTATCTTATGATTTGATTAATAGTATATTTTATCTTATTTACAAAATTTAGCAGTTGTATTAGTTGATAGTTTGTATCCTATATTTTCCTTGTATTAGTTGATAGTTTATATTGTATTTAAACGTTTGTAATCACTAAGATCATACTTTCGATCCCAATTCTATTTCTCATTCTTAACACTATCGAAACCTAATTTTTTTGTGACAAAATTTTGTGTGTCCCTAAGTTATGTAGCAGGGACATCGATAATGGCCACAAAATTCCCAGCTGAGTTCACCAATTTCATCGTTGGCGTAACAGTGTGCATGATAGTTTCAATGTTGCAATTTATAGCGCTATTGAATGAGTTGCCTGCCAACACACCATCAGTTTCCAGGAACTCTCTGTACTTCACTTTGTTCTTCGCATTAAGCGGCATGCTCTCGTCTTATGTGTCGTCGGTAAAAGCTTTGACGCCGGAGCCGATGATGCCCCGAGTCACCGCTGTTCTGCCGCTTACTCTTGGCATTGGTGTTGTTTCAATGGGGATTTTATCGTGCATACAGAAGGTACAACAGAGACGTATGCGTTAACTGTTCAGTGAAATTTATATATGTTTTACTTTTATTAATTGAACTCGTATAGTTTAAAATGTTTTTATTAAGTTATTTTTGTTGTAACGATTTGAATGTCTTATTAGATCATTGTTATTATCGAATATCACTTATTTATGTCGAGCCTCGAGCCACGTTTTGAGAGAAAAGGTTTTAGTAAATGTGGACGAGAAAAATCATTGAAAGCGAGTTGAAAGAAAGCATTGTGAAAGTTAAGAACAATTACAATACTTGGTCCAGAGAGGTTTAACGATTACTTGGTCCCGGTATGGTACATTTTAAGGCGGTCTGAAAGAAGTAAACATGATTTCGTCGAATGGTCATACAACATAAAATGTAATAAGAAAGTAACACAACATGAAAGCAAGTAGAAAGGCTTTGGCATGTCAGGAGCATGCGGCAATGGGTAATATGTCTTGGACAAACATGACCATGAGATCCTCGCCCGCCTAATTGGTTGACGTCCTTGTCAACTAACGAAGTTCAAAATCTACAATGTGGGTCATGACAGAGTCCAGATTTTTTGCACGTTCTCAGTTTGTTTCCTCTGTAGGGAGGTTCTTCCATTTGTCAAATAATTCTCGAACATTCTGTACAGACCTTCTAACTTTCCTAACTTTCTTAGCTAGGATTACCTTGACTTCTTTGTTTTCTTTCTGTTTGAGGTCTATTCTAGGTTTTGCAATGATATTGCGGCTGCTCTGGATATTGTTGAGGTAAGACTTTAGATTGCTCACATGAATTACGATATAGATTTTCATCCACGTGGGGAATGCCACCCTATAAGATGTAACTCCAATTTTCTTGAGAACTTCACCCGGTTCTTCGTATTTTTAGACAAGCCTCTAGTCCTTTGTGCTGCAGAAATTGATCTATTCTAGAATCAACTTGATGAGAACTTAGTCTTTTACCTGAAATGTGACGGGACAGTACTTCCTTCTTCCATTTTTGAAGTTTTGGGCTTGAGGATTCTTCCCTGCGTATGGGTGGTTAATGATATGGCATAGGGATGGTTGCCTTCGGCTCACAATTTCAAAGGGATTCCTCCCGGTCGAGGAACTACTTTGGCAAATAAAGAAAATTGGACCACATCTAGTGTTGCATCCAATTTGTTTTTACATGCCTAAACGAAGTGTCGCAAATATTCTTCCAACAAACAATTGAATCGTTCGGTCTATCCATCAGTCTGGAGATGGTAACTCAATGAGATATTCGAAGTTGCCTTCAAGAACTCGAATTAATTCGTCCAAAATGTCTTGATAAATATGTTTGAAGAATAGTTGGTCAGCCAATTCGACTGAACATATCTTGGGCGTGAGTTTGAACGCGACATATTTCGAGAATCAATCGACGATTACCTGACTTCATGTTTGCCAACCTTTGAGTGTGTGATGAAGGTTAGTGATACACTCTCCCAAGGTCTTGTCGGCACCAGCAAGGGTTCGAGGAGTTCTGAGATCTTGGCCTTTTTAACTTTGCCCTATTGGCAAATGAAGCATTTCTTGGTGTACTATATTATGTCATCTAGCATATTTTGTCAAAAGTACCCCTTCTAATCATGTAACATAGTAAAAGTAATCAAGGTCTAAACCTGTGTGCACTCAGAGAATGGAATAACTCGAGGAGTTAGTCCTAAACATCTTGAAAACGAGAGACAAGATTTAAATTGTCTAGATGCCCTTAAGAACCCAGTAGGCTTCCACAATATCTAAGAATAACAAAGTGATATGAACCAAGAGACATCAATCATACAATATGCTTCACTGAAGATGTGAAGAAAATATTGTTGAAATTATCAAAAGATATTTCAATTCACGCCACATTGAAGAAGAATAAAGTTTCATATTATAAATTTTGGGTGGATTACAATTGAGAGTTATTGTATTTCATTAATGTATTTTAGGACTTTTAATTTACTTGGTTACAATAAAATAATGGTTAATTATAGCCATTAAATATGAATGTTACAAATCAAATGGTAAAACCCAATACAAATCAAGTTCTTTATGAAAGTAAAAAATTTCAATGGGAGGTTCCAAATGTTGTATAAATGCCACGACCAAAATGATGTTGGAGTTTTTGAATTTCGTACCCGTAGATGCTTCGATATTTTTATTACTTTATTATTTTTTTTTTTATATATATTAATTTTTTCGATTTTGTTTATATTATGGTATATGATTTTTATACAAGTCCGACCTTAGCTCAGTTGGTAGAGTGGAGGACTGTAGTGGATGAAGAATCTCAAAGTCATCCTTAGGTCACTGGTTCGAATCCGGCAAGTTGAAGTTTTTATAAGTTTAATATGTATGTACTATTGATATAAGTATTTTGTTGAATGATTATATATTTTGAATATAGATAATTAATTATATGTCTGTAACTTATAGATAATTACTAATTTTTTCTTTTTACTTTTATTTTTTTTAACAAATGGAACGACCTGAATCCAATAAAGGGCTAGGTTGTCAAAATTTTCGGGTTAGGTTGGGTTACCAATCCAACCAACCCGAACTTTTGGGTTGTTCCAAAAAATTCTCTCAACCCAACCCGACCCGACCCATGTACACCCGTAACATTATTTTGATTATTTTATATGGAATTTAACACTATTTATTATATGATAAATCTAAGGTTATTAATGTAATTTTGAACAATATGTAGGTTACAAATGGGTGGATCATGTTCAAGAAATAATCTAATGGGTTTATGGTATATGGATAAAGTTTGGTGTTTAGCTGTGAGATTTTACATCTGTTAGAGAGCCGACCCATGTACACCCGTAACTTATCAGTTCGGTTGGGCTTTATGCCATAAAATCTCGTAGTTAATTATTATTTTTTATAATAACAATTTTGATTATTTTATATGCAATTTAACACTATTTATTAAATGATAAATCTAAGGTTATTAATGTAATTTCGAACAATATGTAGGTTACAAATGGGTGGATCATGTTCAAGAAATAATCTAATGGGTTTATGGTATATGGATAAAGTTTGGTGTTTAGCTGTGAGATTCTACATCGGTTGGAGAGGACAGTAGAATGAAACATTCCTTATAAAGTTGTGGAAACCTCTCCTTAACAGACGCGTTTTAAAACCATGAGGCTGACGCTGATACGTAACAGGTTAAAGCAGAAAATATCTGCTAGTTGTGGGTTTGGGCTGTTACGAATGGTATCAGAGTCACAAACCGGGCAGTGTGCCAGCGAGGATGTTGGGCCCCTGAGGGGGTGTTTTGTGAGATCCCACATCGGTTGGGAAGGGGAACCATACATTCCTTATAAGGGTGTGAAAACTCCTCTATGTCAGCGAGAACGCTGGGTCCCGAGGGGGGTGGAGTGTGAGATCCTACATTGGTTGGAGAGGAGAACCAAACATTCGTTATAAGGGTGTAGAAATCTCTCTGCGCCATCAAGGTGGATTGTGAGATCCCACATCGGTTTGAGATGGGAACCAAGCATTTCTTGTGGAAACCTCTCCGTACCAATGAGGTGGATTGTGAGATCTCGCATCGGTTGGAGAGGGAAACCAAACATTTCTTATAAGGGTACGGAAACCTCTCCGTGCTAACGAGGACGCTTGCCCCAAAAGGGGGTTGATTGTGATTCATTAAGTCTACCCTTATATTATTTTTAAGAATTATCAAGATTGTAAACCATTCGTAAAAATGCCACGACCAAAATTCTTTGGTATCAATTGTTGTGACGGAAGCGGAGGCAAGATCGATCGTACTCACACACCCACAAATATAAGTTAAACAAAGAGAAACAAAGATTTACATGGTTCGGAAGTAAGAAATTTCCCTACATCCACGGGTGATAGCTAATCACTAACCAAAGTGTTTACAAGTGTATCTCACACTCTCACACTACAAATTCTCTGTTACAAAGTTCTTCTCAATTGCCTCGCGTCAAATACAAAATGAAAATGACTCCACGTCTTAAAACAATGTTAGACAAATTTTTATATAAACATAGCAATACTAATTCTCATACATGAATCAAAGGAACACTAGCATACATAAATCAAGATGATTTAAGTACCAATATGAGATAATGTACCAATATTGGAGTGACTGTCATATGCTCAGCAACAGTAGACAACAATGTTGAATGCCAACAAATAGGTCCACTAGCCATAGTGGACAGATAACCAGTAATTGATCGTTACTTATCAATCTCCACTTGTTTCTTGGAAGAAATTGACATAGCATCAACATACAAGATCAAATAGATAAACAAACCACACAATAGTCAAATTGACTATGAGTGTACTTATGCTCCACCATGAAGTGATCAAAATCCATATACCATTGACGAGGAGATTGTTTCAGCCTATACAAAGATTTCTTCAATCTACACTACTCGAAAACCAACTCACTGTGTCGTATATATTTCTTCTTCCAAATCTCCATGCAAGAAAACAATTTTTATATCAAGTTAAGCAAGCTGAAGATTAAATTAAGCGACCAAAACCAACAAAATTTGAATGGATGGAGATATTCACCATTCTTGAAAGTATGATTTCCAAAAACAAAATCTGAAAAACAAATAAGCAAGCTTGCAATAAGAAACTTATCTTCGACAATTGATGCTGAGTTTGAGCACGTCTGGTGGTTGATGAGGTTAAGTCTTTCACAATACCACAAATGTCCAAACTTGGCTCTGTTGATACTAATTGTGGTACCCTAATGCCACAACCAAAATGCTCTAATACAAATTGTAGTAGCGGAAGTGGGAGCAAGATCAATCATACTCACACACCCACAAATTGTTGTAGCTTACCATGTCTATTAGTAGTCGTGAAGATATCACCAAAGTCCAGACCACTTCTAATTTCTTGTAGTACAACTCAGTGATGTCAAGCTTGTCTCAATTTCTCTAGTGCCTTATCGGGTGTAGAAATAGTCAGGGATCTCTGAACAAGGTCTTTGTTCCATAAACTCGTCACAAGTACTATGGACCACACGGGTAAACTCGGTAGTTAGTCAACACACGAGGTTGCTCCCCCACTTCAGTGTGATGTTATGGTCTTGTGGAGGGGTTGCTAGCTAAGCTTTCACAAATGATATTCAGGTCTCACGATGCCATATCGTCGTTCAAGTCAGCATGTTTGTTCATGTTGCTCCTCTTCAACTTAGGATACCAGTGATTCACTTCCTAATCAATATAAGCGGCTAAATAAGAAGATCAAACAAGTTGGTTCACCGCAAAGCTTAGTTAGGTCGTTCAGGTGATTGTGCGACACTAGGTTAGGTGAACAACCTCCAAACCTTTATTGGGTTTGTAATACACACGAAAACTGACTTAGGAACTTCTAGACCATCCAGAGCTTAGATAGGTTTAGGAGCATTAGGTGTACGAGCTTATGCATGAACTTCCTAGAGTCCAGGTTAGGTTTAGAAGCTTATGCATGAATTTCCTAGAGTCCAAATTAAAGCTTATAGTAACTTACTAGGTCATGGATGTCTAAAAGCCTACGGGTAGGCTACTTACCAACTATTTTTATGCTCACCAGATATTACTTTTTTTTCTCAAGTGGTTAGCTGATTGGTTGACGTGGGAAGCATTCGGGAGTTATGCGACCACAAAGGAAGGTCATTCTAGAGAGTCAGTTCTTTTGGTATCTTGGCTATAGTTTGTTTGGTATCTCCTACCTTGGTCCCCGATTTTATATTAATATTCAAACAATCCTTCCAAAATAATAAATATATTTGATTTTATCTTTTAAATTTTCAAAATTGTTTTATCGTATTTTTCTTAACACGTTCTAGTGATTCAAAAGTCTAGATCATTAGACCAATACGTTCTGAGAAATTTTCATGAAGAAAGCTTGGTAAAAAATGACTCCAAGCCATGGAATCTAGTGGTGGAATATTGTTTTCTTCATGAAGAAAGCTTGGTAAAAAATGACTCCAAGCCATGGAATCTAGTGGTGGAATATTGTTTTCTTTTAACTTTCTTTCCAAAATCCTAACCACTTCTTTTCTCTTTCTTTTTTCTTCTTTGTGTTTTTCATCCTCTCTTTTCTAACCGGCTTCATCATTCCGATGGTTCCATCATAAGACCATGACCAAGACAATCTGCTTGTTATGCACCAACTTCACATCTCTAACTAGTATCTTCATCGACTTCTCCCATATGAAGAATCCTCTCTAAAGAAAAGTGACTCATGTTCGATAACGTATGAAGAGTCTGGGGTATACTTCTACGGTATAAACATATGGAACACGTTATGCACGGTGACAAATGTAAGTGGTAGTGCTAATTTGTATGCCACTAGTCCTATATTCTCTAAGATCTCAAAGAGACCTACAAATCTTGTCTTCAACTTGCCCTTCTTCCCAAATTTCAACACCCGTATCATAGGTGCAACTTTGAAAAAGACATGATCACGAGTAACAAACTCAAGTTCCTTCCTACGAGTGCCTTCGTAGTGCTTTTGCCCGCTTCGTGCCTTCAGTATTCTTTATCTGATTTTTTGCACTGCTGCATTAATAATCTAAACCAACTCCGACCCTAGAAGTTGTTGCTCACCTACCTCTTCCTAGAAGATAGAAGTTTGACACCTACACTCGTAAAGAGTCTCTAAGGGGGCAATCTACACAGTCACATGTAGCTATTATTATAAGCAAACTCCATTATTTACAAGTGTTCATCCCAACAACCAGCAAAGTCTATAACACAATGTCCTCAACATGTTCTCTAGAATCTAGTTCTGCCGCTCAGTTTATCCATGCATATGTGGATGAGAAGTCTTTGACGATCTTTGATTTTTGGAATCTTGTATGAGTGAGAATGTCACAAAAGTTGATAAGATTGATAGTTAGCTGGCTACCTAGATGAGATACCCATCCAAGAATTGATGCCCACGATTGGGACCGTGGGTCAAATAAAGTCATATGAACCGGTGGCATGAGTGTGAGGGTAGCTTGACGGACTCTATTGCCCACATGGAGGAATACACCATAGAGCCTCCTCTGAGGTCCCTTCACCCTTTGCTCGACACTTAAGCCAATTTGACCACTTTGACTACACTTTCAAATGGCTCACAACTTCTTTATTCAACACTTAGGATTCTATTGACATTGTCCAATTTTAGCATAAACTCTCCTGACTTTTCTTTTTGTTTCCTTACCAAGTCTCACACCAATGAAGATGGTGTTTCTTACCTCTAAACCCATGATCATCCCTTTAATTAGCCAATGTGGGACTACTCCTCCCAATAATCCTTAACATCCTCGTTCTGCTTTATATGTAAGAGGGACCTATCAAGTGTCTGAATGCTCACAAAGAGCCACTCTTTATGCCTTCCACGTTAAATTTGGTGAATTCATTAGCTGACTATGAGATGACTTTAGTTGAAACATCGCCAATTGAAAGCATTGAAAACTCTTACATGGAAGCCCCCTTACTTCAAAACATAGTGGGAGAGATGGAAGAGTAAGGTCTTATGTACAAGACATGAATTAACCCTATATCAGCTAAGAGAACTATGACCATCATACACAATTTCATGACAGAGACTGAAGCAATATACTATACACAATTTCATGACAGAGACTGAAGCAATATACTATAGCATCAAGATATACTAAAATAAAAGTCATCAATTTAGCAACCCTACCTATAGTACATATACTACCCAATTGAAAAAAAAGATATACATATGCAAGATAGTGAAAAATGTTGTACATGTTGGAAAAAAAAAATAATTTTCCATCTCATAAATTTACGGGTACTTCAATTTAAAAAGTTCTCACAAAAAAATTTGTCTCACTTCACGAAAAATTAAATAACTCTCTATATTTAATTTCTTAAATAAATATCAAAACCGATTTAAAAAAAAAAAAAAAAAAAGAATGATTTTTTTTTTTTTTTTTATCACTAACACTAATATAAACATGACATCTCAACCACGTTAATTAAAACAGGCCACATCATATCAAAATCTTGACTTTTGAAGTTATTGTTTGGAGCCCTCGACCTTTTTCGAGCTTGTCTTTGACACTCGTGTCGTCTCTCTCTCGAACTTAGCGTATGACTTAACTTCAATGCACATTCTTGGTGTATTGGATGATGCCTTGTATGCCTTAGTTTCAATGCACATTCTTGGTGTATTGGATGATGCCTTGTATGCCTTAGCTTCAATGCACATTCTTGGTGTATTGGATGATGCCTTGTATGCCTTAGCTTCAATGCACATTCTTGGTGTATTGGATGATGCCTTAGCTTCAGTGCACATTCTTGGTGTATTGGATGATGTCTTAGCTTCAGTGCACATTCTTGGTGTATTGGATGATGCACTGTCCTCCTCTCGCATCATGACACTTCTCAATCTTGGGACTCATGTGGTCTTGTGGATGTCATTTGAGGGTCGCCCCTTGTCTGTCTTGTGGATGTCATTTGAGGGTCGCCCCTTGTCTGTCTTGTGGATGTCATTTGAAGGTCGCCCCTTGCCTGTCTTGTGTGGAGGTCACAATCTGGACTCATGTGGTCGGATAGATGTCACTTGAGGGTCACCCCCGTTCACCCCTTGTCTGTCTTGTGTGGAGGTCCCTTGTCTGTCTTGTGTGGAGGTCACAATCTACTTCATGTCAGTGATGTTGTGACATGCTCCTTCCTGCAATAAATGAGGGTTTTCTTCCTTCCGTTGGGCTTGAAAAGGTTATGATTAGAGGGAGGGTCGTTGGGACAGGAAACGTTCGGCCTTCCGCTAGCCTTTTTTTAATGAAATTGGGTCGGTTCATGACCTAGTTTTTGTGCCTATAAACTTGAAACCAGACCTAGTTTTTATGCCTATAAACTTGAAACCAACCCAAACAGACTCGAATCCAAAAAGATCAAAACAAACCAACCTAACCAAAAAAGTTATGAATAATGAAAATTTGAGAAGAAAAGAAAATGAAATCTAGTAAGCTTTTGAAAAATTTGGGCAACTCTCCCTCCACACTCACTTTGATTCAAACTAGTTTCTTTAGCTTCATTGTGGGCCGAGGAGGCCTATAACTCATTAACATGAAATTATGTGTCGCTATTGACTCACGAACTAGACCCTATGACCTTTAAAATTGGAGAGCACTAAGAGTTATAGAGTGACCCTAGATTAGTTAGATTATTAAAATGTGAAGGAGTCGATGTCCAAATTTATAGGATTCAAAACAGACATATTATTGATTCATGGCATTCCAAGTACATGTACGATAAAATGAAGAAAGGTTGAAGAAAAATGAATTAGGCACGCCCAAGGAGAAGATTGGCTATAACCAAGATGATACTACAAATATCTTCCACAGTCTTCCCGT
This sequence comes from Cucurbita pepo subsp. pepo, assembly GCF_057944985.1. NCBI lineage: Eukaryota > Viridiplantae > Streptophyta > Magnoliopsida > Cucurbitales > Cucurbitaceae > Cucurbita > Cucurbita pepo. The sequence goes on along the minus strand of NC_141799.1, from coordinate 10,925,897 downwards.
TACCAGACAGCGCCGATGGGTCCTTCGGCGGCTGCGTGAAGCTGTCCAGACAGTCGTCGGCCTCCGTCATGGCTGCAGACGCCTTAATGTTGACGCCATTGTAGTCACCTTCCCTCAGGTCGTTCTTCCCATCCTCGATGTCGTCGGCGGCATCGTCTTATTGTTCAGCACAGGTGGCATATCGCTCCTTAAGCTTGGGATCGGCTGCCTTGGACGCCAGGGACAGGGCGAGGGCACGAGTTTGAGCAACCTTGTCGTGGGCGAGGTTGAGGGTGAAGGTGGCCAGCCCTTTTAGGTCTCTGGTGCCAGCAGATTTCAACACGTTAAAGCAAAAAGAAGGGTTTCTAGTTTTCTTGCAAATGGTGGAAACGATGTCGTCTTGGGAAGCCGCATGCATGGGCACCATCCCATTGAAGAACAGTACTAAAAGGACAATCCTAAAGACGGCAAGAAAACTAGAAGATGCCATTTTTTATTTTGATTTTTCTGTCTGTTTTGCTCAATTAATTCGGAGAGAGGGTTCACATATTTATACACTCACAAATATTCCTTTTAATAGCTTTCACATTAGAAATTTAAGTAAAACCCTACTAAAAGAAAAACGAACAAAAATAGACGGAATAGGTTAAGCTTTTTTCTCTCTAAACCCAATCACAAATTTGGCTAAGTTATTATGCACTTTTTTAGACAATACACCGTCTTCCTCCGTGTGCCACTCTCGTGTTAACCTTGACTGACTACACATAAGAGTCATAACTTTACTCTCTTGCTAGTAAGATTATAACCGTTCTCCTCAGCTTAAATTAATAATATTTATTTTACAAAAAAAAAATTAAAAAATCAAGGTTATTAATGTAATATTGAACCATAGTTTTCATGGAGAGGATAATATTTAATAAATAACCTAAAAAATATATAGTACATGGATAGTGCTAATACGTCGACCAATATTTGTTTTGCCAATATTTTTTGTTGGCATCACGAAAAGTAGTCCTTGCCATGATTGTGTGTTTTGACGTAAGGGATGTGAGTCAATAAACTCGAGTGGGTTAAAATCATGGATGTGGGAATCATGCATTGAGAAGTTAGTAAGTCAACAAGCTCGACTTGGCTAAAATCATGGGATGTTGAGAAGTTAGTAATCATGGAACATTTGGGGCAATCATGAGATAAGGGAGACCAACCTCAGCCCACAATTTTCTGCAAGTTTGTTAGAAGCAATCATAAGATAACTCAACCGGGGATTTTCTGGGTCGAATAGATGCAATCATGAGATAACCCAGACCATCCTCAGTCCGAGAACTTAAAAGTTTTTTTGGAGTTAGCGAACTACTACGGAATGTTTCTTTTTAGGACTTATTCAAACCTTGACAAAGTTAATCAAGAGCTTAAGGAGTTTTTTTATGTATGCGCTAATGCCAGCACTATTTTATGGTTCAAGCATGGTGTACAACGATGCCTCGAGAAAAGGATTGGGGCTGCGTGTTGGTGTTAATGGAGAAGTGATTGTATATGGCTCCTAATAGCTTAAGAAATATGAGCGTAACTACCTAACCCTCGATTTGGAGTTAGCAACTGTGGTGTTCACGTTAAAAATATGCTGACATTACTTGTATGGTGAAAAGGTACAGGTAGTAAAACCATAAGAGCCTCAAGTATCTTATTCAGGTACAAAGAGTTGAACATGGGACGAAGGAGATAGTTGGAGTTTGTGAAGGATTATGATACAAAGATCCTTTATCACCCATGTAAAGCTAACATAGTGGCCGATATGTTGAGTAGAAAGACAGCTCACTCTTCTGGAATGTCATTTCAGTTCTCTAAATCTTCAAAAATTTCACTAGATGGTCATAATTCAAGTCATTTTAGGATTAGTATGGATGTAAAATAGTCAAAAGATCACCTTCCACACACCTTCACGCGCCCCATGCGTGGCTGGAATGGCTTCTAGGCATGATTCCACTCGCAACGGGCTCACGTGCAAATACCACGGCCAGTCGCTATTGGCGCTCAATTTAAGAATAATTTAACTTAAACTCCCAAAAACAATTTCACTACTTGACACCCACCCCACTCACGACACTGAGTGTTCTTGGCTTCGAGTCCAGGCGACGTAAGGCATTAGTATTTTCTTATTTTTTCTTGGTGTGGCATGTGTCCTCCAAAAGCACACCTTCAAGTCTCGCAAAATGTTGCCTCATCGATTTTCCTTCAATTAACGTAGGGTCGGCGCATGTCCTTCCACCTCCATGAGCGCGCTTAGATTTAATCCACCTCCCCACAATGGTATCAGAGCCATGCCCTAAACTTGGTCGTACCCATAGATTGGTAAATCCTCAAATGTCGAACAAAGAACTGCAAAAGAAAAGGAGCCGAGCCTCCTTGAAGGCATAGTAAAAAACAACTAAGACTCCAAAAGAAAAAGAAGTCGAGCCTCGATTAAGAGGAGGCGTACTTTGCTCGAGGGGAGGTGTTGGATGATGAAAGTAAATACAGACGGTTGATTGGCAGATTAATATATTTGGCCGTTACTAGGCCTGACATAGTTTATTCAGTTCGTATGCTTAGTCAATTTATGCATGAACCAAGAAAACCACATTGGGAGGCAGCTCTTCGGGTTCTGAGATACATCAAAGGTACTCCTCGTCAAGGACTCCTACTACCATCTGAAAACAATTTAAGATTACAAGCATATTGCGATTATGACTGGGGTGGTTGTCGAACTCCAGACGGTCTATTTCTGGGTTCTGCATTTTCTTCGGAAATTCAATTATTTATTGGAAGTCTTAACTAATGTGTCCAGATCATTCGCAGAAGGCTAGTATCGAGCTATGACAAATACTTGTTTAGAGTTAACTTGGTTAAGATGCATTCTTCAAGACTTGAATGTTCCACTGTCCGAACCTTGCATTATTATATTGTGATAATCAAGCAGCATTACATACAGCAGCCAATCCAGTCTTTCACGAACGTACGGAACACATTGAAATAGATTGCCATATAGTTCGAGAAAAGTTACAAGCTGGAATCATCAAACCGTGTTATGTTTCGACTAAAATGCAATTGGCAGATGTTTTCACTAAAGATTTGGGAAGACATCAGTTTGATCTTTTGAAGGACAAGTTGGGTGTGATTGACATACACTCTCCAACTTGAGGGGAGTATTAAGATATGATATTTGGAGAATATGTTTTAATAATTAGTTATGGAGCATGTGTTAGATATCCGTTAATATTTTTTCTTTGTTTTTGGGAGTTGTTAGTAGTATATTTTATCTTATGATTTGATTAATAGTATATTTTATCTTATTTACAAAATTTAGCAGTTGTATTAGTTGATAGTTTGTATCCTATATTTTCATTGTATTAGTTGATAGTTTATATTGTATTTAAACGTTTGTAATCACTAAGATCATACTTTCGATCCCAATTCTATTTCTCATTCTTAACACTATGGAAACCTAATTTTTTTTGTGACAAAATTGTGTGTCCCTAAGTTATGTAGCAGGGACATCGATAATGGCCACAAAATTCCCAGCTGAGTTCACCAATTTCATCGTTGGCGTAACAGTGTGCATGATAGTTTCAATGTTGCAATTTATAGCGCTATTGAATGAGTTGCCTGCCAACACACCATCAGTTTCCAGGAACTCTCTGTACTTCACTTTGTTCTTCGCATTAAGCGGCATGCTCTCGTCTTATGTGTCGTCGGTAAAAGCTTTGACGCCGGAGCCGATGATGCCCCGAGTCGCCGCTGTTCTGCCGCTTACTCTTGGCATTGGTTTTGTTTCAATGGGGATTTTATCGTGCATACAGAAGGTACAACAGAGACGTATGCGTTAACTGTTCAGTGAAATTTATATATGTTTTACTTTTATTAATTGAACTCGTATAGTTTAAAATGTTTTTATTAAGTTATTTTTGTTGTAACGATTTGAATGTCTTATTAGATCATTGTTATTATCGAATATCACTTATTTATGTCGAGCCTCGAGCCACGTTTTGAGAGAAAAGGTTTTAGTAAATGTGGACGAGAAAAATCATTGAAAGCGAGTTGAAAGAAAGCATTGTGAAAGTTAAGAACAATACTTGGTCCAGAGAGGTTTAACGATTACTTGGTCCCGGTATGGTACATTTTAAGGCGGTCTGAAAGAAGTAAACATGATTTCGTCGAATGGTCATACAACATAAAATGTAATAAGAAAGTAACACAACATGAAAGCAAGTAGAAAGGCTTTGGCATGTCAGGAGCATGCGGCAATGGGTAATATGTCTTGGACAAACATGACCATGAGATCCTCGCCCGCCTAATTGGTTGACGTCCTTGTCAACTAACGAAGTTCAAAATCTACAATGTGGGTCATGACAGAGTCCAGATTTTTGGCACGTTCTCAGTTTGTTTCCTCTGTAGGGAGGTTCTTCCATTTGACAAATAATTCTCGAACATTCTGTACAGACCTTCTAACTTTCCTAACTTTCTTAGCTAGGATTACCTTGACTTCTTTGTTTGAGGTCTATTCTAGGTTTTGCAATGATATTGCGGCTGCTCTGGATATTGTTGAGGTAAGATTTTAGATTGCTCACATGAATTACTATATAGATTTTCATAAAGGTGGGCAATGCCACCCTATAAGATGTAACTCCAATTTTCTTGAGAACTTCACCCGGTCTTTCGTATTTTTAGACAAGCCTCTAGTCCTTTGTGCTGCAGAAATTGATCTATTCTAGAATCAACTTGATGAGAACTTAGTCTTTTACCTGAAATGTGACAGGACAGTACTTCCTTCTTCCATTTTTGAAGTTTTGGGCTTGAGGATTCTTCCCTGCATATGGGTGGTTAATGATATGGCATAGGGATGGTTGCCTTCGGCTCACAATTTCAAAGGGATTCCTCCCGGTCGAGGAACTACTTTGGCAAATAAAGAAAATTGGACCACATCTAGTGTTGCATCCAATTTGTTTTTACATGCCTAAACGAAGTGTCGCAAATATTCTTCCAACAAACAATTGAATCGTTCGGTCTATCCATCAGTCTGGAGATGGTAACTCAATGAGATATTCGAAGCTGCCTTCAAGAACTCGAATTAATTCGTCCAAAATGTCTTGATAAATATGTTTGAAGAATAGTTGGTCAGCCAATTCGACTGAACATATCTTGGGCGTGAGTTTGAACGCGACATATTTCGAGAATCAATCGACGATGACCTGACTTCATGTTTGCCAACCTTTGAGTGTGTGATGAAGGTTAGTGACACACTCTCCCAAGGTCTTGTCGGCACCAGCAAGGGTTCGAGGAGTTCTGAGATCTTGGCCTTTTTAACTTTGCCCTATTGGCAAATGAAGCATTTCTTGGTGTACTATATTATGTCATCTAGCATATTTTGTCAAAAGTACCCCTTCTAATCATGTAACATAGTAAAAGTAATCAAGGTCTAAACCTGTGTGCACTCAGAGAATGGAATAACTCGAGGAGTTAGTCCTAAACATCTTGAAAACGAGAGACAAGATTTAAATTGTCTAGATGCCCTTAAGAACCCAATAGGCTTCCACAATATCTAAGAATAACAAAGTGATATGAACCAAGAGACATCAATCATACAATATGCTTCAATGAAGATGTGAAGAAAATATTGTTGAAATTATCAAAAGATATTTCAATTCATGCCACATTGAAGAAGAATGAAGTTTCATATTATAAATTTTGGGTGGATTACATTTGAGAGTTATTGTATTTCATTAATGTATTTTAGGACTTTTAATTTACTTGGTTACAATAACATAATGGTTAATTATAGCCATTAAATATGAATGTTACAACTCTTGGAATGCCTGGTTACAATAACATAATGGTTAATTATAGCCATTAAATATGAATGTTACAACTCTTGGAATGCCTTTAGTAGTTTCATTTTGAGGCTATATAAAGCCATGTATGTTGTATTTGTAAGGCAGACTTGGAAAATGTAGTAAAAGAAGCATTGTGCTTTTCTTTAGCCAATGGCTAAGTTTCTTTGCAATTCTATATAGTTTAGGTTGCATGTAGAATCATTCAAGCTCGACATGATCAATCTTGCTTGTGGAGTGATTCGAATCTCAAATAAGTGTTTGAGATATTTGATCAACAAGAGTCATTCAAGCTAGACATGATCGATCTTGCTTGTGGAGTGATTCGAATCTCAATCAAGTGTTCTTGCCTTGAGATATTCGATTAACAAGGTAATCCGAATCTTATTCCCCTTGTAGTTGATTCCTTATCTTATCATTTGCATTGCCCTTATCTCTTTTAATTCTCTTATTATTATTTTTTTCTCAGTTTGTGTAGAATGTTCATATTCTATCACAAAAATATATATATATATATATATATATATATATATATATTTTTTTTATGTTTTTTAAGTGTTAGATCTGGATCTTATCAACACTTTATTCTTCTTTAAGATCTTCTAAATCAATTTTCTTGTTGGTAAATTGATTAGATTTTGCCAATAAGAAAAAAAAAACCATTGAAAGAAAGAAAGCATATTGTATGATTGATGTCTCTTGGTTCATATGACAAAGGTAACTTTTTCAAGTTGTTAGCAATATGTATGGTGTTAATAGGGTCTCCGCTACCGTTTCCACTCCAGTACCCATACCGTCGAGTTTTTAATTCGATACTGTACTATCGAGCCAAGTATAGGTCAGCAAGAGTATGCAATTAGGTGTCCCAACTTTGTGGAAATTGTCAAATGTCTCTTGAACAAGACCACTTAGATGTAAAACTATTCTTGAGATGGGTGCATGGGATCATGTAGGTTAATCCAATAGTTGGCCGGCACACAAGGGTCGCTTCCCCCAGACTCTGGTGACTTTATGGTCCTGTGGGATGGTCCGCCAACTAACCTCCCATAAATGAGGTTTAGACTAGAAGACACCTTACTGCCCAATCAAAACTTTATGAAGTAGCACCTCAATCCAAGGCGTTGGACATTCACTGCAAGAGCATAGCAAGCTATATAAATATAAGAACATAAAAGTTTTTTTTACACTAAAGATGAAATTTATCGCCCCGTAAACTCACAACACCAGAATTAGGAGACCACTTCCTCGAACCCAGAGTAAGTTCATGAGTAACTAGAGAACCACATAAAACTTCGAAGCACCTCAGATGCTCAAATAGCAGTAGAGACCAGGATTAAACTTATTAGAGCCCGGAGAAAAATCCATGGATACCTACCAGGATGAGGATGCCATAAGAGCCTACGAGTAGATTGCTTATCGATTTTTTTTTATACTTACCCATTTTCCTTCTTTTTTTTTCAGGTGTTTGTAGGTTGGAATTGATGTAGGGAGCATTTGAGAGTTGTTTGGTCACACAGGGTCATTCTGAAATGTTAGCTCATCTTCCTATTTTGTGTCTTCTGTATTTCCTTCTATAATTGTATTCCAATAGCAATGAGTGAGAAAGCTTAGTCACAATCTATTTTCTCTCATTAAGTTTCATGAATTAGAAAATAATAAACCTTCCAATTTATTGTCTAGTATATCTAATATAGCAACTTGTTGTTCAATTAAGCTCACTATGACCAGGCTTATCCAATTCATGACTGTGATTATGATTCATTTAACTCTCAAATTAAATGGTTAGCTATTTATTGGTTTCACCTTGAACCAACTTATTAACTGTAACAGCCTAGATCCGTCCCTAGCATATATTGCCCTCTTTAGATTTTCTCTCTCGGGCTTCCTCTCAAGATTTTTAAAACGCGTCTGTTAGGGAGAGGTTTTCACATGATAAAGGGTGTTTCGTTCTCCTCCCCAATCAATATGGGATCTCGCAACTCTTCCTTTTGTCTCAATGTGGGTGCAATGGACGATCAGTCAAACTTAACTCATTCACATACATGACGAAAAAAAAAATTAGAGGTTTTAATCATCTTACCTATGAAGCTATGAAGCCATTGGTAGAGTCGATGAAGAAAGAATCCCAACTAATGACGTAACGGAAGCCAAGTTCAATTCTCCTCTTTCAGATTGCATGTAACTGAGATCTATGAAAAGAGTCTTTATTGCCGGTTGTTTATGCATTCAAACAAGAAAAAGAAGATAAGAGAGAAAAAAATAATTAGAGAGTTTAAAAACATAAAAAATAAAAAAAGATATCGCTAGAAGGAGGGCTTGAACCTCCGACCTTGTGGTTAACAACCACACGCTCTAACCAACTGATCTATTCCAGCTAATTGTTCATTGTATTTTGAATTTATTAATTTAAAATTTATTTTTTTTTTGTTTAGGATTATTAATTCAAGGTCTAAAGCAGCATTGGTAAGCTTCAATGAGACACCGAGATTTGAAGTGAAAGATAATGTTGGGATGACAATTGCAAAACATGGTTAGATAAGAACAAAAATGAGTAGAGGCAAGTTCATGGTACAAGAAGTGGAAGGAAGAACAATAGCTCAGGTGGAGATGGTGGTTGATTTTCGTAATTCGAGTCCACGTAAGTAGAGACCGGGTTGAGGGGCTTGCAAAGTTGATCTTGTCAAAGGCATGTCGAGGCAATTTACGACGTATTCGTGCTACATAGGATGTTCTCACCTTCAACATAATATAATAAGGCAGAAGTGTTGAAAATTGTTAGCGTCTAACATTAGCTCATTAAAGGAAAGATCATGAGTATATTTGAGAAACACTATTTAAAAAAAAAAAAAAAAAAAGACCAAAAGAAAGTCCGAAGAGCTGATACTCAAAATGAATAATATCATATCATTGTGGAGGTGGATTGTTCCTATCGAGAAGTTCAAGAACCGAAGAGAAGTATGGTTAAAAAATGGTTTAATTGTTTGAGGTTGAGTTGGAAAAATATTACTATAAGATTCTCTAATTTCCTCGTCGACATTGACATTGGTTGCCCCTTCGGCCGTGGTTCTTAGAGCTTAATGCTATGTGGCATAGGATTATTATGTGTATGCCTACTATATATCTAGTAATCTCCAAGTATATGGCAGAACAAATCCAGTCATATTATATATTGAACATCCATAGTGAAGCAACGAGTCCTATAGGTGCAAAGCGTTGGATGAAAGTCCCACGTCCCCTAATTTAGGGAGTGATCATGAGTTTATTATCAAGGAATACTATCTTCATTGGTTTGAGGCCTCTTGGGGAAGTCCAAAGTAAAACCATGAGAGCTTATGCTCAAAGTGGACAATATCATACCATTCTGGAGAGTCGTGTTCATTCTAACATAGTATCAGAGTCATGCCTTAAACTTAGATATGTCAATAGAATCCTCAATGTCGAACAAAGGACTCCAAAAGAAAAAGGAGTCGAGGTTCGATTAAGGGGAGGCGTACTTTGTTCGAGGGGAGGTGTTGGATAAAAGTCTCACATCGGCTAATTTAGGGAATGATCCTGGGTTTATAATCAAGGAATACTATCTCCATTGGTTTGAGGCCTTTTGGGGAAGCCCAAAGAAAAACCATGAGAGCTTATGCTCAAAGTGGACAATATCATACCATTGTGGAGAGTTGTGTTCATCCAACACAAAACATGTCTTGAAGGACAAGCGCCCCGACACATGGCCCAAAGCCTATGTGTGTGTCAAACCAGGTTCTTGAACAAATTCTTAGGGCGAGCTACAACCTATCTAACTTCACCTTCCTACCTTGGTTCTTGCACAAATTCTTCAAGAATGGATTAAAGCTCTTGTATTATCATATGTATGAGAATTTGGCACCTACGCATATGTATTCAAACACATTGAAGGCACTTTAAGAAATCATATGTTTGGATCTAAGTGGGTTTCAAATTGTAAAACCCAATACAAATCAAGTTCTTTATGAAAGCAAAAAATTTCAATGGGAGGTTCCAAATGTTGTATAAATGCCACGACCAAAATGATGTTGGAATTTTTGAATTTCGTACCGGTGGCTGCTTCGATATTTTTATTACTTTAGTTTTTTTTTTTTTTTTTTTTATATTAATTTTTTCGATTTTGTTTATATTATGGTATATGATTTTTATACAAGTCCGACCTTAGCTCAGTTGGTAGAGCGGAGGACTGTAGTGGTTGAAGAATCCCAAAGTCATCCTTAGGTCGCTGGTTCAAATCCGGTAGGTCGGAGTTTTTAAAAGTTTAATATGTATGTACTATTGATATAAGTATTTTGTTGAATGATTATATATTTTGAATATAGATAATTAATTATATGTCCGTAACTTATAGATAATTAACTAATTTTTTCTTTTTACTTTTTTTTTTTTAACAAATGGAACGACCTGAATCCAATAAAGGGCTAGGTTGTCAAAATTTTCGGCTTAGGTTGGGTTACTAATCCAACCAACCCGAACTTTTGGGTTGTTCCAAAAAATTCTCTCAACCCAACCCGACCCGACCCATGTACACCCGTAACATTATTTTGATTATTTTATATGGAATTTAACACTATTTATTATATGATAAATCTAAGGTTATTAATGTAATTTCGAACAATATGTAGGTTACAAATAAGTGGATCATGTTCAAGAAATAATCTAATGGGTTTATGGTATATGGATAAAGTTTGGTGTTTAGCTGTGAGATTCTACATCGGTTGGAGAGGAGAGTAGAATGAAACATTCCTTATAAAGCTGTGGAAACCTCTCCTTAACAGACGCGTTTTAAAACCATGAGGCTGACGCTGATACGTAACAGGTTAAAGCAGAAAATATCTGCTAGTTGTGGGTTTGGGCTGTTACGAATGGTATCAGAGTCACAAACCGGGCAGTGTGCCAGCGAGGATGTTGGGCCCCTGAGGGGGTGTTTTGTGAGATCCCACATCGGTTGGGAAGGGGAACCATACATTCCTTATAAGGGTGTGAAAACTCCTCTATGTCAGCGAGAACGCAGGGTCCCGAGGGGGGTGGAGTGTGAGATCCTACATTGGTTGGAGAGGAGAATCAAACATTCGTTATAAGGGTGTAGAAATCTCTCTGCACCATCAAGGTGGATTGTGAGATCCCACATCGGTTGGAGATGGGAACCAAGAATTTCTTGTGGAAACCTCTCCGTACCAATGAGGTGGATTGTGAGATCTCGCATCGGTTGGAGAGGGAAACCAAACATTTCTTATAAGGGTACGGAAACCTCTCCGTGCCAACGAGGACGCTTGCCCCAAAAGGGGGTGGATTGTGATTCATTAAGTCTACCCTTATATTATTTTTAAGAATTATCAAGATTGTAAACCATTCGTAAAAATGCCACAACCAAAATTCTTTGGTATCAATTGTTGTGACGAAAGCGGAGGCAAGATCGATCGTACTCACACACCCACAAATATAAGTTAAACAAAGAGAAACAAAGATTTACATGGTTCGGAAGTAAGAAATTTCCCTACATCCACGGGTGATAGCTAATCACTAACCAAAGTGTTTACAAGTGTATCTCACACTCTCACACTACAAATTCTCTGTTACAAAGTTCTTCTCAATTGCCTCGCGTCAAATACAAAATGACAATGACTCCACGTCTTAAAACAATGTTAGACAAATTTTTATATAAACATAGCAATATAATTCTCATACATGAATCAAAGCAACACTAGCATACAATGTGAGTGTACTTATGCTCCACCATGAAGTGATCAAAATTCATATACCATTGACGAGGAGATTGTTTCAGCCTATACAAAGATTTCTTCAATCTACACTACTCAAAAACCAACTCACTGTGTCGTATATATTTCTTCTTCCAAATCTCCATGCAAGAAAATCGTTTTTATATCAAGTTAAGCAAGCTGAAGATTAAATTAAGCGACCAAAACCAACAAAATTTGAATGGATGGAGATATTCACCATTCTTAAAAGTATGATTTCCAAAAACAAATTCTGTAAAACAAATAAGCAAGCTTGCAATAAGAAACTTATCTTCGACAATTGATGCTGAGTTTGAGCACGTCTGGTGGTCGATGAGGTTAAGTCTTTCACAATACCACAAATGTCCAAACTTGGCTCTGTTAATACTAATTGTGGTACCCTAATGCCACAACCAAAATGCTCTAATACAAATTGTAGTAGCGGAAGTGGGAGCAAGATCAATCATACTCACACACCCACAAATTGTTGTAGCTTACCATGTCTATTAGTAGTCGTGAAGATATCACCAAAGTCCAGACCACTTCTAATTTCTTGTAGTACAACTCAGTGATGTCAAGCTTGTCTCAATTTCTCTAGTGCCTTATCGGGTGTAGCAATAGTCAGGGATCTCTGAACAAGGTCTTTGTTCCATAAACTCGTCACAAGTGCTATGGACCACACGGGTAAACTCGGTAGTTAGTCAACACACGAGGTTGCTCCCCCACTTCAGTGTGATGTTATGGTCTTGTGGAGGGGTTGCTAGCTAAGCTTTCACAAATGATATTCAGGTCTCACGATGCCATATCGTCGTTCAAGTCAGCATGTTTGTTCATGTTGCTCCTCTTCAACTTAGGATACCAGTGATTCACTTCCTAATCAATATAAGCGGCTAAATAAGAAGATCAAACAAGTTGGTTCACCGCAAAGCTTAGTTAGGTCGTTCAGGTGATTGTGCGACACTAGGTTAGGTGAACAACCTCCAAACCTTTATTGGGTTTGTAATACACACGAAAACTGACTTAGGAACTTCTAGACCATCCAGAAGCTTAGATAGGTTTAGGAGCATTAGGTGTACGAGCTTATGCATGAACTTCCTGAATTTCCTAGAGCCAAATTAAAGCTCATAGTAACTTACTAGGTCATGGATGTCTAAAAGCCTACGGGTAGGCTACTTACCAACTATTTTTATGCTCACCAGATATTACTTTTTTTTCTCAAGTGATTAGCTGATTGGTTGACGTGGGAAGCATTCGGGAGTTATGTGCCCACAAAGGAAGGTCATTCTAGAGAGTAAGTTCTTTTGGTATCTTGGCTATAGTTTGTTTGGTATCTCCTACCTTGGTCCCCGATTTTATATTAATATTCAAACAATCCTTCCAAAATAATAAATATATTTGATTTTATCTTTTAAATTTTCAAAATTGTTTTATCGTATTTTTCTTAACACATTCTGGTGATTCAAAAGTCTAGATCATTAGACCAGAGAAATTTTCATGAAGAAAGCTTGGTAAAAAATGACTCCAAGCCATGGAATCTAGTGGTGGAATATTGTTTTCTTTTAACTTTCTTTCCAAAATCCTAACCTCTTCTTTTCTCTTTCTTTTTTCTTCTTTGTGTTTTTCATCCTCTCTTTTCTAACCGGCTTCATCATTCCCATGGTTCCATCATAAGACCATGACCAAGACAATCTGCTTGTTATGCACCAGCTTCACATCTCTAATTAGTATCTTCATCGACTTCTCCCATATGAAGAATCATCTCTAAAGAAAGTGACTCATGTTCGATAAAGTATGAAGAGTCTGGGGTATACTTCTACGGTATAAACATATGGAACACGTTATGCACGGTGACAAATGTAAGTGGTAGTGCTAATTTGTATGCCACTAGTCCTACATTCTCTAAGATCTCAAAGAGACCTACAAATCTTGTCTTCAACTTGCCCTTCTTCCCAAATTTCAACACCCGTATCATAGGTGCAACTTTGAAAAAGACATGATCACGAGTAACAAACTCAAGTTCCTTCCTACGAGTGTCTTCGTAGTGCTTTTGCCCGCTTCGTGCCTTCAGTATTCTTTATCTGATTTTTTGCACTGCTGCATTAATAATCTAAACCAACTCCGACCCTAGAAGTTTTTGCTCACCTACCTCTTCCTCGAAGATAGAAGTTTGACACCTACACTCGTAAAGAGTCTCTAAGGGGGCAATCTACACAGTCACATGTAGCTATTATTATAAGCAAACTCCATTAAGTACAAGTGTTCATCCCAACAACCAGCAAAGTCTATAACACAATGTCCTCAACATGTCCTCTAGAATCTAGTTCAACCGCTCAGTTTATCCATGCATATGTGGATGAGAAGTCTTTGACGATCTTTGATTTTTGGAATCTTGTATGAGTGAGAATGTCACAAAAGTTGATAAGATTGATAGTTAGCTGGCTACCTAGATGAGATACACATCCAAGAATTGATGCCCACGATTGAGACCGTGGGTCAAATAATGTCATATGAACCGGTGGCATGAGTGTGAGGGTAGCTCGACGGACTCTATTGCCCACATGGAGGAATACACCATAGAGCCTCCTCTAAGGTCCCCTTCACCCTTTGCTCGACACTTAAGCCAATTTGACCACTTTGACTACACTTTCAAATGGCTCACAACTTCTTTATTCAACACTTAGGATTCTATTGACATTGTCCACTTTTAGCATAAACTCTCCTGACTTTGCTTTTTGTTTCCCTACCAAGTCTCACACCAATGAAGATGGTGTTTCTTACCTCTAAACCCATGATCATCCCTTTAATTAGCCAATGTGGGACTACTCCTCCCAATAATCCTTAACATCCTCGTTCTGCTTTATATGTAAGAGGGACCTATCGAGTGTCTGAATGCTCACAAAGAGCCACTCTTTATGCCTTCCACGTTCAATTTGGTGAATTCATTAGCTGAATATGAGATGACTTTAGTTGAAACATCGCCAATTGAAAGCATTGAAAACTCTTACATGGAAGCCCCCTTACTTCAAAACATAGTGGGAGAGATGGAAGAGTAAGGTCTTATGTACAAGACATGAATTAACCCTCTATCAGCTAAGAGAACTATGACCATCATACACAATTTCTGAAGCAATATACTATAGCATCAAGATATACTAAAATAAAAGTCATCAATTTAGCAACCCTACCTATAGTACATATACTACCCAATTGAAAAAAAATATATACATATGCAAGATAGTGAAAAATGTTTACATGTTGGAAAAAAAAAATATTTTTCCATCTCATAAATTTACGGGTACTTCAATTTAGAAAGTTTTCACAAAAAAATTTATCTCACTTCAAGAAAAATTAAATAGCTCTCTATATTTAATTTCTTAAATAAATATCAAAAACGATTTACAAAAAAAAAAAAAAAAAAAAAAAAAAAAAAAAAAAAAAAATTTTTTTTTTTTTTTTTTTTTTTTTATCACTAACACTAATATAAACATGAGATCTCAACCACGTTCATTAAAACAGGCCACATGTAAAAATTCATATCAAAATCTTGACTTTTGAAGTTATTGTTTGGAGTACTCGACCTTTTTCGAGCTTGTCTTTGACACTCGTGTCTTCTCTCTCTCAACTTAGCATATGACTTAACTTCAATGCACATTTTTGGTGTATTGGATGATGCCTTGTATGCCTTAGCTTCAATGCACATTCTTGGTGTATTGGATGATGCCTTGTATGCCTTAGCTTCAATGCACATTCTTGGTGTATTGGATGATGCCTTAGCTTCAGTGCACATTCTTGGTGTATTGGATGATGCCTTAGCTTCAGTGCACATTCTTGGTGTATTGGATGATGCCTTAGCTTCAGTGCACATTCTTGGTGTATTGGATGATGCACTGTCCTCCTCTCGCATCATGACACTTCTCAATCTTGGGACTCATGTGGTCGGATAGATGTCATTTGAGGGTCGCCCCTTGTCTGTCTGTCTTGTGGATGTCATTTGAGGGTCGCCCCTTGCCTGTCTTGTGTGGAGGTCACAATCTATAATCTTGGGACTCATGTGGTCGGATAGATGTCACTTGAGGGTCACCCCGGTTCACCCCTTGTCTGTCTTGTGTGGAGGTCACAATCTACTTCATGTCAGTGATGTTGTGACATGCTCCTTCTAGCAATAAATGAGGGTTTTCTTCCGGTCGTTGGGACAGGAAACGTTCGGCCTTCCGCTAGCCTTTTTTTAATGAAATTGGGTCAGTTCATGACCTAGTTTTTGTGCCTATAAACTTGAAACCAGACCTAGTTTTTGTGACTATAAACTTGAAACCAACCCAAACAGACTCGAATCCAAAAAGATCAAAACAAACCAACCTAACCAAAAAAGTTATGAATAATGAAAATTTGAGAAGAAAAAAAAAAAGAAATCTAGTAAGCTTTTGAAAAATTTGGGCAACTCTCCCTCCACACTCACTTTGATTCAAACTAGTTTCTTTAGCTTCATTGTGGGCCGAGGAGGCCTATAACTGATTAACATGAAATTATGTGTCGCTATTGACTCACGAACTAGACCCTGTGACCTTTAAAATTGGAGAGCACTAAGAGTTATAGAGTGACCCTAGATTAGTTAGATTATTAAAATGTGAAGGAGTAGATGTCCAAATTTATAGGATTCAAAACAGACATATTATTGATTCATGGCATTCCAAGTACATGTACGATAAAATGAAGAAAGGTTGAAGAAAAATGAATTAGGCACGCCCAAGGAGAAGATTGGCTATAACCAAGATGATACTACAAATATCTTCCACAGTCTTCCCGTTGCCAGACAGCGCCGATGGGTCCTTCGGCGGCTGCGTGAAGTTGTCCAGACAGTCGCCGGCCTCCGTCATGGCTGCAGACGCCTTAATGTTGACGCCATTGTAGTCACCTTCCCTCAGGTCGTTCTTCCCATCCTCGATGTCGTCGGCGGCATCGTCGTACTGTTCAGCACAGGTGGCATATCGCTCCTTAAGCTTGGGATCGGCTGCCTTCGACGCCAGGGACTGGGCGAGGGCACGAGTTTGAGCAACCTTGTCGTGGGCGAGGTTGAGGGTGAAGGTGGCCAGCCCTTTTAGGTCTCTGGTGCCAGCAGATTTCAACACGTTAAAGCAAAAAGAAGGGTTTCTAGTTTTCTTGCAGATGGTGGAAACGATGTCGTCTTGGGAAGCCGCATGCATGGGCACCATCCCATTGAAGAACAGTACTAAAAGGACAATCCTAAAGACTTGCAAGAAAACTAGAAGATGCCATTTTTTATTTTGATTTTTCTGTCTGTTTTGCTCAATTAATTCGGAGAGAGGGTTCACATATTTATACACTCACAAATATTCCTTTTAATAGCTTTCACGTTAGAAATTTAAGTAAAACCCTATTAAAAGAAAAACGAACAAAAATAGACGGAATAGGTTAAGCTTTTTTCTCTCTAAACCCAATCACAAATTTGGCTAAGTTATTATGCACTTTTTTAGACAATACACCGTCTTCCTCCGTGTGCCACTCTCGTGTTAACCTTGACTGACTACACATAAGAGTCATAACTTTACTCTCTTGTTAGTAAGATTATAACCGTTCTCCTCGGCTTAAATTAATAATATTTATTTTACAAAAAAAAATTAAAAAAACAAGGTTATTAATGTAATATTGAACCATAGTTTTCATGGAGAGGATAATATTTAATAAATAACCTAAAGAATATATAGTACATGGATAGTGCTAATACGTCGACCAATATTTGTTTTGCCAATATTTTTTGTTGGCATCACGAAAAGTAGTCCTTGCCATGATTGTGTGTTTTGACGTAAGGGATGTGAGTCAATAAACTCGAGTGGGTTAAAATCATGGATGTGGGAATCATGCATTGAGAAGTTAGTAAGTCAACAAGCTCGACTTGGCTAAAATCATGGGATGTTGAGAAGTTAGTAATCATGGAACATTTGGGGCAATCATGAGATAAGGGAGACCAACCTCAGCCCACAATTTTCTGCAAGTTTGTTAGAAGCAATCATGAGATAACTCAACCGGGAATTTTCTGGTCGAACAGATACAATCATGAGATAACCCAGACCATCCTCAGTCCGAGAACTTAAAAGTTTTTTGGAGTTAGCGAACTACTACTGAATGTTTCTTTTTAGGACTTATTCAAACCTTGACAAAGTTAATCTAGAGCTTAAGGAGTTTTTTATGTATGCGCTAATGCCAGCACTATTTTATGGTTCAAGCATGGTGTACAACGATGCCTCGAGAAAAGGATTGGGGCTGCGTGTTGGTGTTAATGGAGAAGTGATTGTATATGGCTCCTAATAGCTTAAGAAATATGAGCGTAACTACCTAACCCTCGATTTGGAGTTAGCAACTGTGGTGTTCACGTTAAAAATATGGTGACATTACTTGTATGGTGAAAAGGTACAGATAGTAAAACCATAAGAGCCTCAAGTATCTTATTCAGGTAGAAAGAGTTGAACATGGGACGAAGGAGATAGTTGGAGTTTGTGAAGGATTATGATACAAAGATCCTTTATCACCCATGTAAAGCTAACATAGTGGCCGATATGTTGAGTAGAAAGACAGCTCACTCTTCTGGTATGTCATTTTCTGTTCTCTAAATCTTCAAAAATTTCACTAGATGGTCATAATTCAAGTCATTTTAGGATTAGTATGGGTGTAAAATAGTCAAAAGATCACCTTCCACACACCTTCACGCGCCCCATGCGTGGCTGGAAAGGCTTCTAGGCATGATTCCACTCGCAACGGGCTCACGTGCAAATACCACGGCCAGTCGCTATTGGCGCTCAATTTAAGAATAATTTAACTTAAACTCCCAAAAACAATTTCACTACTTGACACCCACCCCACTCACGACACAGAGTGTTCTTGGCTTCGAGTCCAGGCGACGTAAGGCATTAGTATTTTCTTATTTTTTCTTGGTGTGGCATGTGTCCTCCAAAAGCACACCTTCAAGTCTCGCAAAATGTTGCCTCATCGATTTTTCTTCAATTAACATAGGGTCGGCGCATGTCCTTCCACCTCCATGAGTGCGCTTAGATTTAATCCACCTCCCCACAATGGTATCAGAGTCATGCCCTAAACTTGGTCGTACCAATAGATTGGTAAATCTTCAAATGTCGAACAAAGAACTCCAAAAGAAAAGGAGCCGAGCCTCCTTGAAGGCATAGTAAAAAAGAACTAAGACTCCAAAAGAAAAAGAAGTCGAGCCTCGATTAAGGGGAGGCGTACTTTGCTCGAGGGGAGGTGTTGGATGATGAAAGTAAATACAGACGGTTGATTGGCAGATTAATATATTTGGCCGTTACTAGGCCTGACATAGTTTATTCAGTTCGTATGCTTAGTCAATTTATGCATGAACCAAGAAAACCACATTGGGAGGCAGCTCTTCGGGTTCTGAGATACATCAAAGGTACTCCTCGTCAAGGACTCCTACTACCATCTGAAAACAATTTAAGATTACAAGCATATTGTGATTCTGACTGGGGTGGTTGTCGAACTCCAGACGGTCTATTTCTGGGTTCTGCATTTTCTTCGGAAATTCAATTATTTATTAGAAGTCTTAACTAATGTGTCCAGATCATTCGCAGAAGGCTAGTATCGAGCTATGACAAATACTTGTTTAGAGTTAACTTGGTTAAGATGCATTCTTCAAGACTTGAATGTTCCACTGTCCGAACCTTGCATTATTATATTGTGATAATCAAGCAGCATTACATACAGCAGCCAATCCAGTCTTTCACGAACGTACGGAACACATTGAAATAGATTGCCATATAGTTCGAGAAAAGTTACAAGCTGGAATCACCAAACCGTGTTATGTTTCGACTAAAATGCAATTGGCAGATGTTTTCACTAAAGATTTCGGAAGACATCAGTTTGATCTTTTGAAGGACAAGTTGGGTGTGATTGACATACACTCTCCAACTTGAGGGGAGTATTAAGATATGATATTTGGAGAATATGTTTTAATAATTAGTTATGGAGCATATGTTAGATATCCGTTAATATTTTTTCTTTGTTTTTGGGAGTTGTTAGTAGTATATTTTATCTTATGATTTGATTAATAGTATATTTTATCTTATTTACAAAATTTAGCAGTTGTATTAGTTGATAGTTTGTATCCTATATTTTCCTTGTATTAGTTGATAGTTTATATTGTATTTAATCGTTTGTAATCACTAAGATCATAGATTTTCATCCAGGTGGGCAATGTCACCCTATAAGATGTAACTCCAATTTTCTTAAGAACTTCACCGGGTCCTTCGTATTTTTAGACAAGCCTCTAGTCCTTTGTGCTACGGAAATTGATCTATTCTAAAATAAACTTGATGAGAACTTAGTCTTCTACCACAAATGTGACGGGACAGTACTTCCTTCTTCCATTTTTGAAGTTTTGGGCTTGAGGATTCTTCCCTACATGTGGGTGGTTAATGATATGGCATAGGGATGGTTGCCTTCGGCTCACAATTTCAGAAGAATTCCTCCCGGTCGAGGAACTAGTTTGGCAAATAAAGAAAATTGGACCACATCTAGTGTTGCATCCAATTTGTTTTTACATGCCTAAACGAAGTGTCGCAAATATTCCTCCAACAAACAATTGAATCGTTCGGTCTATCCATCATTCTGGAGATGGTAACTCAATGAGATATTCGAAGTTGCATTCAAGAACTCGAATTACTTCGTCCAAAATGTCTTGATAAATATGTTTGAAGAATAGTTGGTCAGCCAATTCGTCTGAACATATCTTGGGCATGAGTATGAACGCGACATATTTCGAGAATCAGTCGACGATGACCTGACTTCATGTTTGCCAACCTTTGAGTGTGTGATGAAGGTTAGTGACACACTCTCCCAAGGTCTTGTCGGCACCAGCAAGGGTTCGACGAGTTCTGAGATCTTGGCCTTTTTAACTTTGCCCTCTTGGCAAATGAAGCATTTCTTGGTGTACTATATTTTGTCATCTAGCATATTTTGTCAAAAGTACCCCTTCTAATCATGTAACATAGTAAAAGTAATCAAGGCCTAAACCTGTGTGCACTCAGAGAATGGAATAACTCGAGGAGTTAGTCCTAAACATCTTGAAAACGAGAGACAAGATTTAAATTGTCTAGATGCCCTTAAGAACCCAGTAAGCTTCCACAATATCTAAGAATAACAAAGGTAACTTTTTCAAGTTGTTAACAATATGTATGGTGTTAATAGGGTCTCCGCTACCGTTTCCACTCCAGTACCCATACCGTTGAGTTTTTAATTCGATACTGTACTATCGAGCCAAGTATAGGTCAGCAAGAGTATGCAATTAGGTGTCCCAACTTTGTGGAAATTGTCAAATGTCTCTTGAACAAGACCACTTAGATGTAAAACTATTCTTGAGATGGGTGCATGGGATCATGTAGGTTAATCCAATAGTTGGCCGGCACACAAGGGTCGCTTCCCCCAGACTCTGGTGACTTTATGGTTCTGTGGGAGGGTCCGCCAACTAACCTCCCATAAATGAGGTTTAGACTAGAAGACACCTTACTGCCCAATCAAAACTTTATGAAGTAGCACCTCAATCCAAGGCGTTGGACATTCACTGCAAGAGCATAGCAAGCTATATAAATATAAGAACATAAAAGTTTTTTTTACCCTAAAGATGAAATTTATCGCCCCGTAAACTCACAACACCAGAATTAGGAGACCACTTCCTCGAACCCAGAGTAAGTTCATGAGTAACTAGAGAACCACATAAAACTTCGAAGCACCTCAGATGCTCAAATAGCAGTAGAGACCAGGATTAAACTTATTAGAGCACGGAGAAAAATCCATGGATACCTACCAGGATGAGGATGCCATAAGAGCCTACGAGTAGATTGCTTATCGAGTTTTTTTTATACTTACCCATTTTCCTTATTTTTTTTCAGGTGTTTGTAGGTTGGAATTGAGGTAGGGAGCATTTGAGAGTTGTTTGGTCACACAGGGTCATTCTGAAATGTTAGCTCATCTTCCTATTTTGTGTCTTTTGTATTTCCTTCTATAATTGTATTCCAATGGCAATGAGTGAGAAAGCTTAGTCACAATCTATTTTCTCTCATTAAGTTTCATGAATTAGAAAATAATAAACCTTCCAATTTATTGTCTAGTATATCTAATATAGCAACTTGTTCAATTAAGCTCACTATGACGAGGCTTATCCAATTCATGACTGTGATAATGATTCATTTAACTCTCAAATTAAATGGTTAGCTATTTATTGGTTTCACCTTGAACCAACTTATTAAGTGTAACAGCCTAGATCCGTCCCTAGCATATATTGCCCTCTTTGGACTTTCTCTCTCGGGCTTCCTCTCAAGATTTTTAAAACGCGTCTGTTAGGGATCAGTTTTCACATGATAAAGGGTGTTTCGTTCTCCTCCCCAATCAATATGGGATCTCGCAACTCTTCCTTCAGTCTCAATGTGGGTGCAATGGACGATCAGTCAAACTTAACTCATTCACATACATGGCGAAACAAAAAAATTAGAGGTTTTAATCATCTTACCTACGAAGCCATTGATAGAGTCGATGAAGAAAGAATCCCAACTAATGACGTAACGGAAGCCGAGTTCAATTCTCCTCTTTCAGATTGCATGTAACTGAGATCTATGAAAAGAGTCTTTGATATCGCTAGAAGGAGGGCTTGAACATCCGACCTTGTGGTTAATAGCCACACGCTCTAACCAACTGAGCTATTACAACTAATTATTCATTGCATTTTGAATTAATTAATTTAAAATTTATTTATTTTTGTTTAGGATTATTAATTCAAGGTCTAAAGCAGCATTGGTAAGCTTCAATGAGACACCGAGATTTGAAAGTGAAAGATGATGCTGGGATGACAATTGCAAAACATGGTTCGATAAGAAGAAAAATGAGTAGAGGCAAGTTCATGGTACAAGAAGTGGAAGGAAGAACAACAGCTCAGGTGGAGATGGTGGTTGATTTTCGTAATTCAAGTCCACGTAAGTAGAGACCGGGTTGAGGGCCTTGCAAAGTTGATCTTGTCAAAGGCATGTCGAGGCAATTTACGACGTATTCGTGCTACATAGGATGTTCTCACCTTCAACATAATATAATAAGGCAGAAGTGTTGAAAATTGTTAGCATCTAACATTAGCTCATTAAAGGAAAGATCATGAGTATATTTGAGAAACACTATTTAAAAAAAAAAAAAAAAAAAAAAAAAAAAAAAAAAAAGACCAAAAGAAAGTCCAAAGAGCTGATACTCAAAATGAATAATATCATATCATTGTGGAGGTGGATTGTTCCTATCGAGAAGTTCAAGAACCGAAGAGAAGTATGGTTAAAAAATGGTTTAATTGTTTGAGGTTGAGTTGGAAAAATATTACTATAAGATTCTCTAATTTCCTCGTCGACATTGACATTGGTTGCCCCTTCGGCCGTGGTTCTTAGAGCTTAATGCTATGTGGCATAGGATTATTATGTGTATGCATACTATATATCTAGTAATCTCCAAGTATATGGCAGAACAAATCCAGTCATATTATATATTGAACATCCATAGTGAAGCAACGAATCCTATAGGTGCAAAGCGTTGGATGAAAGTCCCACGTCCCCTAATTTAGGGAGTGATCATGAGTTTATTATCAAGGAATACTATCTCCATTGGTTTGAGGCCTCTTGGGGAAGTCCAAAGTAAAACCATGAGAGCTTATGCTCAAAGTGGACAATATCATACCATTCTGGAGAGTCGTGTTCATTCTAACATAGTATCAGAGTCATGCCTTAAACTTAGATATGTCAATAGAATCCTCAAATGTCGAACAAAGGACTGCAAAAGAAAAAGAAGTCGAGGTTCGATTAAGGGGAGGCGTACTTTGTTCGAGGGGAGGTGTTGAATAAAAGTCTCACATCGGCTAATTTAGGGAATGATCCTGTGTTTATAATCAAGGAATACTATCTTCATTGGTTTGAGGCCTTTTGGGGAAGCCCAAAGAAAAACCATGAGAGCTTATGCTCAAAGTGGACAATATCATACCATTGTGGAGAGTTGTGTTCATCCAACACAAAGCATGTCTCGAAGGACAAGCGCCCCGACACATGGCCCAAAGCCTATGTGTGTGTCAAACCAGGTTCTTGAACAAATTTTTAGGGCGAGCTACAACCTATCTAACTTCACCTTCTTACCTTGGTTCTTGCACAAATTCTTCAAGAATGGATTAAAGCTCTTGTATTATCATATGTATGAGAATTTGGCACCTACGCATATGTATTCAAACACATTGAAGGCACCTTAAGAAATCATATGTTTGGATCTAAGTGGGTTTCAAATTGTAAAACCCAATACAAATCAAGTTCTTTATGAAAGCAAAAAATTTCAATGGGAGGTTCCAAATGTTGTATAAATGCCAAGACCAAAATGATGTTGGAGTTTTTGAATTTCGTACCGGTGGCTGCTTCGATATTTTTATTAATTTAGTTTTTTTATATATATATATTAATTTTGTCGATTTTATTTATATTATGATATATGATTTTTATACAAGTCCGACCTTAGCTCAGTTGGTAGAGCGGAGGACTATAGTGGTTGAAGAATCCCAAACCATCCTTAATTCGCTAGTTTAAATCCGGCCCGTCCGAGTTTTTAAAAGTTTAATATGTATGTACTATTGATAGGACTTGTAGGTCATAATATCCATACAATTATTCAAAACTAATTTTTTTTTTTTTTTTTTTTTTTTTTTAACAAATTTAACGACGTGAATCCAATAAAGGACTAGGTTGTCAAAATTTTCGGGTTAGGTTGGGTTACCAATCCAACTAACCCAAACTTTTGGGTTGTTCCAAAAAATTCTCTCAACCCAACTCAACCCGACCTGACCCATGTACACCCGTAACTTATCTGATCGGTTGGGCTTTATGCCATAAAATCTCGTAGTTAATTATTTTATTTTTAATAATAATTTTGATTATTTTATATGCAATTTAACACTATTTATTATATGATAAATCTAAGGTTATTAATGTAATTTTCAACAATATGTGGTTACAAATGGGTGGATCATGTTCAAGAAATAATCTAATGGGTTTATGGTATATGGATAAAGTTTGGTGTTTATGTAACGCCCCTAATTTTCTCTACCCTAATTAGCGACGTTACCTTATACTCGTCAAATCAACAGGATAAGAGTTCATGTGGGACAGTCTCAATAACGATAATACATTCATCAATATAAGCAGTTCATACCTAGGAAAACAATTACGACAACCTAGCCTAGAAGTAATCAACAGAGAACTAGAGGAAACAATCCAAAACTATGAACCCAAAAGAATCCAACAGGCGCCTACGACACTACAGACTCTCCTCAAGATTTCCATGGCCCTTCGCATCATCCACCGTCAGCCGTACATGGGAGCCTTGCCTTACCTGAAAATATTTGTAGCACGTGGCTTGAGTATTATATAAAATACCTAGTAAGTCACCCCATTATTGGGGTTAAGCATATATTCATACATCCGGATGCAAGCAGTCGCACACAATACATCTACATGTCGCACACGATACACATACCTGACGCACACAACACACATACATGTCACACAGAATACCCATACATGTCGCACATAACAGCCATACCTATAGCACATGATACATACATAACGCTCATAATAACCATACATGTCGTACATAATAACTATACATGTCGCACATCATAACCATACATGACACACATAATAACCATAACATGCCGCACATAATAACCATACATGCCGCACAGTGTTAGAAGAACGAAGCTGAGAGAGGGGTCTGTCTTCCATTCCTTGTCCGGGCGGGGGTGGATGCATGGTAATTTCCCACACATGGCCCACGTGTGTGACTGTGGGCCCACCAGGCGAGCTCGCAAGCGAACTCCCTGGGCCTGGCTTGGTCGGGTATGTATGACATACAATACCGGACGCCACGGACAAAGGAGGGCCTGCATGATATCGTGACGAACACAATATCGAATTTACGCATCCATACCATCAGTAGCATAACGGGGGAGTGCCCCAGGTACATAACCATAGCGTGCATGAGGTTCTTAAGGTTTACCTCCATGGCATTATACGTACAACGCTCCATCCCCTCGCCGCATTACATAGCATAATCAGGTTCACATTAAGCAAGCATATCATAGCATAACCGGGTCCATATTGAGCAAACATATCATAGCATACTAGTCATCTCATTCATGGCATGTGGGGTTCTCATTACAATCATGACATGTCAATCAAGCTCATCATACATATAGGGCAACAAACCGCGTCACAACATCATATTCATAAACATGACATACATAGCAATTCACTGCAAGAATCACATACATAATGATAGCATGCATAGCATTTCACGGCAAGAAACATCTAACCTAGCATACAACAACAACATATGGTGCATGCAAGGGTCACAGGGCACGCACCAACATACATACATAACTAACGCCAACAGTAAGGTTACTTACCTCCTTGGCCTTGGCCGAAGTCACCCACAACGCTAACTCCAGCGCCTAACTACCTCCTATAAGATAACATGATACACTTAGAGCGCTTTCACAACTATCCCTCGTGCCTAGCTACCAAGGTACGTCCCTGTCGCAAGCTATTTGTCAAAATGGAGTTATACTGACCTCAGATGGTTGAAACGAGGGTGGGAATGGCTCCGGCAGGGTCAAAAACCTAGGAATTGGTATACTATTCGGATGTCGAGCCGAAGGTTCGCGAAGCCGCCGATGGAGCAGAAACCGATGGCTGCGATGAACACCACCGGCGCAGGGTTTCTGGCGCGCCTCCGGTTTGGGCCATAAAGGGGACGAGGCTCCGGGGTGGTGTCCGAACGCGGCCTGCGACGGGCTGGCTGCACGCTGGCTGAGACGTCTCGCGGAATGCCGAGGGTCGACCCACGCCTGCGCTGCGTCTTCCTCGTCCGGAAGTCCCGAAGGTCCTAATCGCAGAGCTTGGCTACTGTCGCTGGTGGATGCGTCGTCGTTCGTCCGTTCTCCGGTGGCGCGTCGGCTTGCTCTTGCTTTGAACCACACTGGCGCTCCCTTCTCCCTAAAGGAGGCGTCCACTCCTAGGGTTTACGAGAGCCTGAGTAGATCCTGCCGAAAATCTCGTGATTTTCAGCTGGCTTTCCCCTTTTTTTCTTTTTTTCTCTCTCTCCTCTCTCCTCAGAAGGTGTATCGTTACATCACTCCCCCCTGCGAAGGACTTTCGTCCTCGAAAGGATTGGCATCTACAAACAACTTGGGTACTTCTCCCTCATCTCATCCTCTCGTTTTCAGGTGGCCTCCTCTGCTGACTGGTTCCCCCACCACACCTTGACAAATGCAATTTCCCTGGTGCGCAAGGTCTTTACCTTGCGAGCTAGGACCTCCATTGGTTTCTCCTCGTAGCTTAAGTCTTCGGTCACGTCCAGAGTCGAATAATCTATCACGTGCGTGGGGTTCGCTAAGTACTTGCGAAGGGTCGATACATGGAACACGTTGTGTATGGATGAGAGAGACGGGGGTAGGGCTAACCTATATGTAGCAGGTCCGATTCGCTCCAAAATCTCGAAGGGTCCTATGAAGCGTGGACTCAATTTGCCCTTGCGTCTGAACCTTAGAACGCCCTTCATGGGGGCCACCTTCAGGAATACCATGTCACCCACTTCGAACTCCAGGTTTCTTCGTCTCGAGTTGCGTAACTCTTCTGTCTACTCTGAGCAGTGCGCATCCTCCCCCTGATCTGCTGCATCGCCTTGTTCGTGACTTGGACCAGCTCCGGACCCATCATGTAAAGCCCCTAATTTTTTTAACCTAATTAGTGACGTCACCCATGCATATATAACTCATTAAGCGGAAGCTCATCATAAATAACCTTGGAAGAGTCTTTCATAAAGGTTCATAAATCCAAAACAAAACCTATCTCCGAAAATAAATCTTCAATAACTGAATTCAAAATAAATCCAAATAAAACAAAACTCAATACTATAACTTAAAACAGTCCAATAAAAGTAAACTCCTAAAAAAAATATTCCCTCTCCAACTTCTATAGTGTCCTCAGCTCCGCCGTCAACTGTACATTGACACCTTGCCTTTACCTGAAAAATGTAGGTAGCACGTGGCTTGAGTATTTTAAGAAATACTCAGTAAGTCACCCCACTGTTGGGGTTAGGAATGCAAACACATGCAACATATGAGCGGGATCTAACTTTTCATAAACTTTTCACAGCCTTGGGCGCTTTTCTATTCTGGGTAGGGTTGGGTGTGTGGTACTCCTTCACACACGATCCATATACGTGTACATGGACCCACCAGGCGGGCTCGTAAACATACCCCCTGGGCCTTACTTGGTCGGGCACAACGTACTACACGTCGCTGGACACCACAGAACAGAAAAGGGCCCACATGATATCATGGCGAACATAAATATCGTATTTCATTCTTTCATATCATAAAGGGGAAGAATCCCGATGCACGTGACATACATATATGCATGAGGTTCCTTAACATATCTAACATGGCATTACATAAGCAGTGCTAACATCGCATTTACGTTTCTTACATCACATGGCGTCTCACATGACTTGCATTACATGACATATTACATAAACATTCCAGTACATTCCTTGCATAAACATCTCATTCATAACTTCACATAATATAAACAGTCAACAGTCAACATAGTTCATACATCACATAACATACACAATCCACAGTCAACACAATCTATCCATCACATAATCATATCACATAAATATGGTGCATGCAGGGGTCACGGGGCACGCACCATCATACAACACGTAGTAAGCTAACCTCAACAGTAAGGTCACTTACCTCGATGGTCTTGGTTGAAGGCACTCACAACGAGCTAATCCCAGCGGTTAAATATGTCCTATGATAACCACATGAAAACTTAGAACCTTTCGTAACATACCCTAGCTAAACCTCATGCTATTTATCAAAATAAACCCCCGACCTAAGCTGTCTTTAACGTTTAGGGATCATACTGACCTTGGATGGTAAAACTGAGGGCAGAAACTGCTTCGGAAGGGCCAAAAACCTTGGAATCGATATATTATAGTGATATCTTGCCGCTAAGCCTAGTTGCCAAGCCGGCCAACTAAGCCGCCAAGTCGAGCTGCGGGAATTGACGGAACCGAGCCGATTTCGTACACGTGCGAGCCGACCCGCACTGTGTACGCGTGCGAAGCTGCCGGAGCTGCTGGGTGTGTGTCTGCGGCTCGACCCTATTCCAAAAACCTTGCCTTCCTTACTCGACAAGCAACGAAACTCTAGTTTCCGCCTCCCCGATTCCGGCGACGCGCCGACAATCCCACAACGTCCTCAACACCGATTTCCGACAGTCAACCTTCTTTGACACAATGATCCCAACATCAATGCCTTACTTCTACTCGATTCTTACTCCAAAGAGCAACCCCAACGTTCCGGAGGAAAGTTTGGAGAGAAAATCGTTTTCAAGGGAGGTAAAAGGTTGGGCATAGGAATATAAAAAATAATACGAAGACATTTGCATTCTAGGGTTTTAGGATAAGGAAATTTAGAGAAATAGGAATGTTTCTATTAGAATAAACCCTAGAAGACATTTGCATTCTAGGGTTTATTCTATTTTTATTTGATTTGATTTTATTCTAGAAACCCAAACCGTTACAATTTCTAATAACTTCCTTGTTTAAAATTGCACCTTTTACGACGGAAATAAATGTATAACATAATATCTTGTCATCTATAAAAATAAAAATAACAATCAACCAAATAAGGTAAAAATGAAAAATCTGAAACGTTACACATCAGTTCCCGTTCTCCTACCTCGCCCCAGCATAATGGTGTCCTACACCGCCTTCCATACAATGCCTCGTACGGTGCCATACCGATTGTTGCCTGGTAGCTGTTATTATAAGCGAATTCCATAAGGTGCAATTTCGAGTCCCAACTCCCAGAGAAATCCAGTACACAGGCCCGCAACATGTCCTCTAGAACTTGGTTCAAGCGTTCCGTTTGGCCATCAGTCTGTGGGTGATACGATGTGCTGAAGTCCAGTCGAGTGCCCAACGCCTTCTGAAGTCCATGCCAAAATGCCAAAGTAAACCGTGGGTCTCGGTCTGATACGATCGACACAGGGACCCCATGCAACCAGACGATTTCCTTCATGTACAGTTGTGCCCACGTCCATTGTATAGGTGGCCTTGCCGGGTTGGAAATGTGCTGACTTCGTTAATCTGTCCACGACCACCCATATGGCCGTGTAACCCTTTAGTGACTTGGGCAGGCCCACTATAAAATCCATGGCGATGTTCTCCCACTTCCACTCCGGTATGTTGAGGGGCTGTAGTAATCCTGTTGGTCTCTGTCTGGGTGCTTTAACCTGTTGGCAAACCAAGCATCTGCTGACGAACTTCGCGATATCCTTCTTCATACCACACCACCAGAAGTGGGGTTTGAGTTCCTAATATATCTTCGTGCCACCAAGGTGCATGACAAATGGGGAGTTATGCGCTTCACTCAGGATTTCACCCCTCAATTTCTCTATCGCTGGTACACACAAGCGACTGTGGTACAGTAACCAACCATCCGCTGCCTTGGAGTATCCACCCGCTGGTTCTGTTTCCATTTCGTTAAGTGCCCTAGCTAAACTGGAGTCCCTTGCCTGCGCCTCAATGATTCTCTGCCGAAGGGTGGGTTGCATCGTTAGTCGAGCCAGTTGCGCCTTAATAAGGTAGATATAGCACAGCTTTTAGGAGGAGATTGTTAAATAAAAGCTATGTTCCTTATTTAGTTAGGTTGTTTTTACCTCAAAACTTCTGAATTCACGCCAATGGAAGAGCGTAATTCTAGTTGCCATTTTTTTGGCCAACTTGGGCGAAGTCTTCGCCCACTTTTCTATTTTTGTGTAATTAGTTTTTCTATTTTTGTAATTAGATTTGTTATTTAAACGATTCAACTGAAGAGAAATAAAACATCAGAGTCTTCAGCGAATCTCTCTCTCTCTCTCCTTTTACTTCCGCTATTTTTTCTTTCGAAGAAACCTTCGGCCAGTTTTTGGTCGACATTTTCCTCCGAATTGCCAGAGCCAACAAGTGGTATTAGAGCCTCGTTGAAGCGATCGGTAGTATACCATTATAGAAGAGCTAATCTTATCAGCAATCAAGTTGAATAGCTCAAGTGGTTAGAGCGTCGACCTAACAACACACAGGTCTCAAAGTTCGAGTTGTGAAGAAAATGCAAAGCGTGAAAACACACACATTGTGGGGTCCATCTCGGGCAAGCTCACTCACTCCTCCACGTTGCCGCCGTGTGCCGACATCTCCCTCGCCACAACAAAGAGGCCGACGCCATGATGACGGGCGTCGAGTTGTTGTTGGGCGAGTGATTAGGGAGACATCGACCGCCATCGTTCAGTTACCCGATATTGACAATTTCTAACTATAACGAGTGGGCCTTGTTGATGCGCGTCAACTTACAGGCGTAAGGGTTATGGCACGCTGTCGAGCCAGAGGAAGGAGAAATGATCGAGTACCCGGGAGAGGATCGACTGGCGTTCGCCGCCATATTTTTACGATCTTGTGCCCCCAAAGATGCTGGCGTCGAGACATTGCTTGACGTGAACGACACTAACAGTGGAAGAGGTGACTGGAAGACTACGTAACGTCATCGAGCAGCGGAAGAAAAATACTCCTTCAGTTGTCGACAAGGAGGGCCGAGAGCAACCGCCTTTGCGGCAAGAAGCCATGGAAGTCCCACACGGGCGCACGCGCGGGAAAGATGGGGATTATTAAAAGAAGGAGTCGACCAACGGCAGGCTGATCCAGTGCTCGAACTGTGGGGAAGAGAGGTCACCTAAGCAAGAATTGCTGGAGCAAGCTCAGGAACAAGGAGAAGGCCGAAAAGGCCCAGAGGACGAGCCAACTCTCTTCATGGTAAGTGCATGCACATCCCCAATCTTGATTCTAAATCCACGGAGGTGGAGGTAATCAACGACGACGTCGAACCCCCGAGAAAGAGCTCCAGCTGGGCGTAGCAAAGGCGGCACCAACTGGGAAGCCAATTCAACTAGAGGAGGGGCGGGCAGCTCAGATCGGCGAGATGGACACGAGCAACACGAGCATCGGCGATGGATCCTCGACACGGGCAACAAACCATATGCTTAGAGCTAGATCTGCGTTCTTCGAGCTCGACTCGAGATTTGCGAGATGGTGAAATTCGGCGATGGCTCCGTCGTTGAGATCGAAGGGCGGCACGACACCATCCTGTTCGTCAGCAAGGGAGGCGAGCACCGCTAGCTGACCGACGTCTACTTCATCCCGAGGCTCAAGGCTAACCTTGTGAGCCTGGGTCAACTTGATGAGACAGGCTGCTTTATTTCAATCGAGCGCGGACTACTCAAAATCTGCGATAATCAACGACGGCTGCTCACGCAGGTTCGGCGCACGACAAACCGTCTTTACATCCTAGAGTTAGAGATAGAGCAACCCGTCAGCCTCTCGGCCAAGACCGAAGAGGTATCTTGTAGGTGGCACGCAAGGTACGGGCACTTAAACTTTCCTGCCCTAGAAAAGCTACAAATCGTCTTTACATCCTGGAGTTAGAGATAGAGCAACCCGTCAGCCTCTCGGCCAAGATCGAAGAGGTATCTTGGAGGTGGCACGCAAGGTACAGGCACTTAAACTTTCCTGCCCTAGAAAAGCTACAAAAGGAGGAGTTGGTGCACGGTTTGCCGGCAATCAAAGGCGAACAAGCTGTGCGACGGGTGCCTCATCGGCAAACAGAGACGCACACCCTTTCCATCTCGAACATCCTACCGCGCCGATGAGCCGTTGGAGCTTGTACACAGCGATATCTGCGGGCCCATCAAACCGGCAACCCCAAGCGGTAAGAGTCTCTTCCTCCTGTTAGTCGATGACAAAAGCCGCTTCATGTGGCTGACCCTGCTGCAAGCGAAAAGTGAGGCGGCAGAGGCGGTGAAGCGCATTAAAGCGCGAGCGGAGGCCAAATGTGAGAAGAAGATGCGAGTGCTGCCCACAGACCGAGGCAGAGAATTCACCTCGGCAAGTTTCGGTAAGTACTACAACGAGATCTGCATACAACGGCACCTAACGGCGCCCTACTCCCCCCAACAGAACGGAGTGGTGGAGCGCCAAAATCAGACCATCATCGGCACAGCGAGGTCATTGCTGGTGACGGCCTGGATGCCTGGGAGATTCTGGGGAGAGGCAGTAATGACGGCCTTCTATCTCCTCAATCGGTCACCAACCCGAAGCCTCGACGGAAAGACGCCATATGTTGCCTGGTACAACAAAAAGCCAGCGGTACATCATTTCCGCGTGTTCGGCTGCGTCGCATACATGAAGGTAACACGTCCCCACCTCGCCAAGCTCGATCCCAGGGGGCTGAAGGTCGTCTTCATCGGCTATGAACCCGGGAGCAAGGTGTACAGACTCTATGATCCTGTAGGGGGGCGAGCTCACGTGTCTCGCGACGTCGTCTTCGACGAAAGCACCTTCTGGCAGTGGAATGACGAGATCGAGACAGACCATAATCCAAATCAATTCACGGTGGAGTACCTCGTCACTGAGCTAGAAGAAGAAGGAGTCCAGCATTAGGAGCCGTCACCGCCGCCAGCAGGTGCACCCCCTGAACTAGTGGAATTCGCAACACCACGGACTGCGGATTCGACGCTGGATGCCGATCACGATGCTGATCTAGAGGCTAGGTACCGGAGGATGGAAGACCTAGTGGGAGGAGGTGAACCACCTGGACTAGCAGCGCGTGAGCTCGAAGAAGTGGCCGAACTACATGTCATCAGTGTAGATGAACCGAACACCTTCGCCGAAGCAGAAAAGAACCCGTGCTGGCTGCAGGCAATGCAAGAGGAGATGACATCCATCACTGAGAACCAGACATGGAGTCTAGAGGATATGCCGCCGGGACACCAAGCCATAGGGCTCAAATGGGTCTTCAAACTGAAGCGCAACGAAAAAGGAGAAGTTGTGAAGCACAAGGCCCGTCTGGTGGCGAAGGGCTACGTCCAGAAGCAAGGAGTGGACTTCGAAGAGGTATTTGCGCCAGTGGCAAGGTTAGAATCCATTCGTCTCTTTCTGACAATTGCGGCACATTACTCTTGGGAGGTTCACCATATGGACGTAAAGTCTGCTTTCCTTAACGGAGAGCTGAAGAAGACCGTCTATGTCCGACAACCACCTGGCTTCCTGGACAACGACAACCCCGATAAGGTACTGCGCCTGCACAAGGCACTCTACGGGCTTCGACAAGCCCCACGAGCCTGGAACGCGAAGCTCGATAGTACCCTACTGTCACTGAAATTCAAACGCTGTGCCTCTGAGCATGGCATGTACATGCACGACCATGGCAAGCAGTGACTGATCGTGGGAGTGTACGTCGACGACCTCATAATCACTGGAAGCGATGTGGAAGTACTCGGAAGGTTCAAGAAGGAGATGTCAAAGAACTTCAAGATGAGCGATCTCGGTGTTCTCAGCTACTACCTCGGCATCGAAGTGCAACAGAATTCTACCGGCATCTCCATCTGCCAAAGTGCATACGCGAAGAAGCTGCTGAACACAACTGGGCTTGTGGACAGTAATCCTACAAGGACGCCAATGGAGACCTGACTCCAACTAAGGAAGGCCGGCACTACGACGACAGTCGACTCCACCAATTACCACAACATTGTCGGGAGTCTGTGCTATCTGGTAAACTCTCGTCCTGATCTTGCTTATTCTGTTGGATATGTGAGCAGGTTTATGGAAGCACCTAGGGAGGAGCATCTAGTGGCTGTCAAGCGCATCTTGCGCTATGTAGCCGGAACCAGAGGCTGGGGTGTAAGATACTGCGCAGGGAGAGGAAAGGAGAAACTCAAGCTGGTTGGCTACAGTGATAGTGACATGGCCGGTGACGTTGATGATCGTAAGAGCACCAGCGGAATGATCTACTTCCTCTCAGGCGGCGCGATCTACTGGAAATCAACAAAACAGAAGGTAGTTGCTTTGTCTTCCTGCGAAGTAGAATACATGGCCGCTTCGATGGCAGCAACACAAGGGGTCTGGCTTGCGCAACTAATGAAAGAACTCATCGGGAGAGAAAGCGATCCACCAATGCTATACGTAGACAACAAAGCTACGATCTCCCTGATAAAAAATCCAGTTCTGCACGACCAGAGCAAGCACATAAAAATCAGATTCCACTACATTCGAGAATGTGCAGATCGAGGGATCATCAAGATTGATTTCATCCGAACAGAGGAACAACTTGGAGACATTTTCACCAAGTCCCTGGCGCGGGTAAAATTTGAAGAACTACGCTAAAAAATTGAAGTTCAAATAATAAGATAGATATAGCACAGCTTTTAGGAGGAGATTGTTAAATAAAAGCTATGTTTCTTATTTAGTTAGGTTGTTTTTACCTCAAAACTTCTGAATTCATGCCAATGGAAAAGCGTAATTCTAGTTGCCATTTTTTTGGCCAACTTGGGCGAAGTCTTCACCCACTTTTCTATTTTTGTGTAATTTGTTTTTCTATTTTTGTAATTAGATTTGTTATTTAAACGATTCAACTGAAAAGAAATAAAACATCGAGTCTTCAGCAAATCTCAGCGAATCTCTCTCCCTCTCTCCTTTTACTTCCGCTATTTTTTCTTTCGAAGAAACCTTCGACCAGTTTTCGTCGACATTTTCCTCTGAATTGCCAGAGTCAACACTGGGCAGTCTCTGGCTAAGTGACCCTCCTTCCCGTATCGGAAGCAGGCCCCGGAGCGAGCTAGGCACCGCCCCCAATGGGTCTTCCCACACTCGCTGCACTTGGGTCGATCGTCTGCCCTGCCCTCTCTTCCCTGTTGGCCCCGCCTAGGATCGTGGCGCCGTCTGTCTGGTCGTCTCAGTGGCGGCGATGAGGATGAATCACGGCGCCGTTTGGCTGGTCGCCGCGGTGGTGGCGATGAGGATGAATCGCGGCGGTCACCCCAGTCACGGCGTCGCCTCCGTCTCTCGGTTGGTGAGCGGGACCCACGCAGTCATCTCGGTCACTGTGTCGTTTCCGTCTCTGGGTCGACGTGTAGGATTCGCTCGGTCCATCGGTCCCCTCCATGGCCCGTGCTACTCTCAGCGCGTCAGCGTAAGTCGTAGGTGCTATCGCTTCAACCACGTTACGTATCTTCCGGTCCAGCCCCAGCATAAACTGGTGGGCTGTCCTGTAGTCGGTGTCCACCAAGTCTGGGGCGAAGCATTTCAACTTGGCGAACTCTCTGGCATAGGCAATAACCGAACGCCCTCTCTGTTTTAGGTGAGTGAATTCCTGATGCTTGCGGGTCTAGACGTCCTCTGGGTAGTACGCCTCTGCAAAGGTCTCCTTAAATTCTGTCCATGAAATTCCGCCCCCCTGGGTCTAATAAGCTCGGCATCGGCACACAGCATACCTGAGCATTGGCACGCAGCATGAATGCTGCGTATTCCACCTTTTGATCTTCGGGGCAGTTTGTCAGCCTGAATACGGTCTCTATGGAACTCAGCCACAACTGTGCCTCGGTCGGGTCGTTAGAGGTCCCCTTGAAGGTCTGTGGGTCACCTCGCTTAAAATCCCGTAGGCACCTGGCATCCCTAGTGGAGGCGGAGTTATTCGCAGGCTGGCCACCAGACAGGTTTCGTACTACGACCCGCAATACGTCGACCAATTCCACCGCTGAGTCTCAGGCGGGTTGGGGTGTCGCTGGCCATGAGCATGTCACCGTTACATCGGGCCCCTCCCTGGTGTCCTCGCGGTCGGGACCCCGTCTCCTCACGCTCCTACCCCTAACTGAGGTTCGCCTCTTGGGTGTCATATCTACCCCTAGCAATAGCGATGAGGTTACATACTATTCTCCCCACTTCTATGAACAATCACAAGGGCATAATTCGCGTACACATGCAATGGCATTAGCCGGACACACACATAAGCATAAATCTGGCACATCATGGAACATATCAACATCAGAACAAGTGCGTACATCCGTAATTCTCTCTTACACTATATACACATACCTGACAGTGACGGTGTGGTTGCTGGAGGACCTTGGAAATGCCTTAGGCCTACATCGTAGACCAGTCTACAAGATCTGTGACCTAGGGCTCTAATACCAACTGTAACGCCCCTAATTTTCTCTACCCTAATTAGTGACGTTACTTTATACTCGTCAAATCAACAGGACAAGAGTTCACGTGGGACAGTCTCAATAACGATAATGCATTCATCAATATAAGCAGTTCATACCTAGGAAAACAATTACGACAACCTAGCCTAGAAGTAATCAATAGAGAACTAGAGGAAACAATCGGAAAACTATGAACCCAAAAGAATCCAACAGGCGCCTACGACACTACAGACTGTCCTCAAGATTTCCATGGCCCTTCGCCATTGACATATCATCAACATACAAGATCAAATAGATAAACAAACCACACAATTGTCAAATTGACTATGAGTGTACTTATGCTCCACCATGAAGTGATCAAAATTCATATACCATCAACGAGGAGATTGTTTCAGCCTATACAAAGATTTCTTCAATCTACAGTACTTGAAAACCAACTCACTGTGTCGTATATATTTCTTCTTCCAAATCTCCATGCAAGAAAACAGTTTTTATATCAAGTTAAGCAAGCTGAAGATTAAATTAAGCGACCAAAACCAACAAAATTTGAATGGATGGAGATATTCACCATTCTTGAAAGTATGATTTCCAAAAACAAATTCTGAAAAACAAATAAGCAAGAATGCAATGAGAAACTTATCTTCGACAATTGATGCTGAGTTTGAGCACGTCTGGTGGTCGATGAGGTTAAGTCTTTCACAATACCACAAATGTCCAAACTTGGCTCTGTTGATACTAATTGCGGTACCCTAATGCCACAACCAAAATGCTCTAATACAAATTGTAGTAGCGGAAGTGGGAGCAAGATCAATCATACTCACACACCCACAAATTGTTGTAGCTTACCATGTCTATTAGTAGTCGTGAAGATATTACCAAAGTCAAGACCACTTCTAATTTCTTGTAGTACAACTCAGTGATGTCAAGCTTGTCTCAATTTCTCTAGTGCCTTATCGGGTGTAGAAATAGTCAGGGATCTCTGAACAAGGTCTTTGTTCCATAAACTCGTCACAAGTGCTATGGACCACACGGGTAAACTCGGTAGTTAGTCAACACACGAGGTTGCTCCCCCACTTCATGTGATGTTATGGTCTTGTGGAGGGGTTGCTAGCTAAGCTTTCACAAATGATATTCAGGTCTCACGACGCCATATCGTCGTTCATGTTAGCATGTTTGTTGAGGTTGCTCCTCTTCAACTTAGGATACCAGTGATTCACTTCCTAATCAATATAAGCGGCTAAATAAGAAGATCAAACAAGTTGGTTCACCGCAAAGCTTAGTTAGGTCTTTCAGGTGATTGTGCGACACTAAGTTAGGTGAACAACCTCCAAACCGGGTTTGTAATACACACAAAAACTGACTTAGGAACTTCTAGACCATCCAGAAGCTTAGATAGGTTTAGGAGCATTAGGTGTATGAGCTTATGCATGAACTTCCTAGAGTCCAGGTTAGGTGTAGAAGCTTATGCATGAATTTCCTAGAGTCCAAATTAAAGCTCATGGTAACTTACTAGGTCATGGATGTCTAAAAGCCTACGGGTAGGCTACTTACCAACTATTTTTATGCTCACTAGATATTACTTTTTTATGAAATGGGAGGCCTATTGAGTCGGCGAACTATTTTTTATGCTCACCCAGTCTTACCCCTTTAATGGGAGGCCTATTGAGTCGGCGAACTAGAGCCACTCTCACCCATGCAAATCTAAGGATAATTTCGAATAAACAGGAGTTCATGGTTAGCTCAGGATTAAAACCGAGTTACCTAGGTTGTCGAATGAAAAGAAAATCAGTCTCAACAGTAAACGACATTATAAAGTAAGAGTGGTTTTCTTCATGGTCCGATCTTATGCAATACTCATTGCATAGGACGCCCCCACTCACATGTCTTCACATGTACAATTTAGTGATCACATTGTTTATATCATATACAAAAGTGGGCCGCATCCATAGTGTTCCCAGGATAAGGTACTCAGCCTTATCCTTATACTATAGATCATTTTGACTATATACTTGAACTTGATCCACTCTTATGTCTCTACATATAGTTCAAGTAATCATACTATAGTTACATACCCAACATCTTATGTAGACTCTTCTAGAAGTGCGAGGTGAACCTTGTTCCCTATCTCACGTGATAAAAATTCCAGTACCGTGATGATGGGCTATCTCTTTAACATACAACTGAGTGTACCTGTCCACTTGGTATGTGATTTTTCTAGGAATGAAGTGAGTTGTCTTGGTCCACCTATCTACGAATGACCCAAATGATTGTGTAATTCTGCTTGGTGTTTGGCAAATCCAAGATAAAGTCAATAATCACGTCTTCCCACTTCCATAGAGAAACATTAGCAGTTGCCACAACCCCGAAGGTCGCTATCTCGGTTTATTTACCTATTGAAAGGTCAGACATTGACCTACGCACTCAATTATTCTTAATTCCTTGCCACTAGTAAGTAGTTTTTAGGCCCTCATACATCTTCATACTTTTAGGGTAGAACGTATAAGACATATAGTGGGCTTTAGTGATAATATCCTTCCAAATTTCCTCATCCCATGGTATGCATAGGTGGGCATGCCACAACAACTTGTCATTTTACGAGACGTAAACCCCTTTGGCCTATCAGTCTCTTACTATTCCCAGATCTTTTTGAGGTACCACCTAGGCTTGACTATGGCCAAGCGTATCTTAAGCTACTAAAACCCAACGAAAGAGAAAGATACGTGAATAATAATGTAGGTGTATGTGTCTATATATTGCATAATTGGAGAAGTAATATATGATCATAGTTCAGTGAGATGATGCATATAATACTTGCATACATAACTTGACTTCAATTCTTTATGAGTCGAAGATATATACTCATAGTATTTTGATCATATTGATAGTACATTTTATATCATGATATTTCATAAGGCATAACTGTGGTCATAAAATCATATTAGCCATACTCAACATACATGGAAGTATATACATCACATCAACCTACATTAACATAAAAGTTTAATAACATGTACGTATTGTTATTCATACAACATACCCAACCATGCTCAAGGCAATCCAATTGTAAATTTACTTACGATTTTCGGCTTAAGTAGGTGCTCCTAAGCTCTCCTTATCTAATCATTCAAAGGTTTAGCTTTGATGTGATCCAATTTCACCTGTCTTCCACCATGTTACTTAACCTAAGTCAAGCCTAAACAATGAGAAATAATCTTAATTGGCCAAAATAGTATTTCAGTGACATTTTCGAACTTTAAATAGGTTCAAAATGCTTATGATCTAAAATAGGTAAATCAAGCCACAATTGGCCATGTCGAGCAAAGGAGAGTCGGTTGGAGCCACCAAGTCGAGCGCCAGGGGAAATGGCTATTGGAAGTTGTACACAAATTATAGCCTAGAGCTGCATGCTTATTGCAATGATAGAGGCAGCTAGGAGCATATAGAGTGATGGGTGGCAGCCATTTAGTTCTAAGCATGCATCTGCGATTTTTTGGGCTTGCTTCGTGGATTAAGTTTCGGTTGAGCGCACTCAGATTAGACCGTCTAAAGAATTCGTGGACATGGGGCGAGGCTATTAGGTTGAGCATCTGTCTACATTGTGGGTTAATTGAGAGTTCGATGTCATAGTGATGCTTGACAAGGGTGTTGCCTCATGTCCATTCTAAACCCTTTTACCTTACTTCAATGTAAGTTAGTTATTTATTATTTTATCATTTTAATTTATGTGTATGTCTACACTTGTCCAAGTTGATTGGTCTCAAAATGTACTATAGGGAGATACGAAGGTTGTCAATCCTTCCTGCCCATAATATATGCTATGAATGTTGTTATTGTTCCTTATTGCTTGCAAGCTTATAATGTTACTTTCTCAAATTGATTTTAAGATGCTTTATTTAACTTTCTCTGACCTCGCTTTTTTAAATTTGTTTTTTAAGAGTGTGATTAGAGACTTGAGCATAGGTCATCTATACCAACGACAACCTAAGTTTTAGTAGCCTTACTTACTCGAGGACAAGAGTAAATGCCGTAACGATCACGTTGTGTCCTTAAAGAACGTGATTGTGATCCTTGGTATGAGAGTCAAGTTTTCTCCTGGTATTCAAATTAACAAACATGTGCGCTATGAAACAGAGCAAGTCCCAGGTTGATGGTTGGGTGAGATTGAAGAACTGACAGTTCTATTTACGAGAAGTCTTTGACGATCTTTGACTTTTGGAATCTTGTATGAGTGAGAATGTCACAAAAGTTGATAAGATTGAAAGTTAGCTGGCTACGTAGATGAGATACACATCCAAGAATTGATGCCCACGATTGAGACCGTGGGTCAAATAAAGTCATATGAACCGATGGCATGAGTGTGAGGGTAGCTCGACGGACTCTATTGCCCACATTTTGGAATACACCAAGAGCCTCCTCTGAAGTCCCCTTCACCCTTTGCTCGACACTTAAGCCAATTTGACCACTTTGACTACACTTTCAAATGGCTCGCAACTTCTTTATTCAACACTTACGATTCTATTGACATTGTCCACTTTTAGCATAAACTCTCCTGACTTTGCTTTTTGTTTCCCTACCAAGTCACTCACACCAATGAAGATGGTGTTTCTTACCTCTAAACCCATTATCATCCCTTTAATTAGCCAATGTGGGACTACTCCTCCCAATAATCCTTAACATCCTCGTTCTGCTTTATATGTAAGAGTGACCTATCGAGTGTCTGAATGCTCACAAAGAGCCACTCTTTATGCCTTCCACGTTAAATTTGGTGAATTCATTAACTGAATATGAGATGACTTTAGTTGAAACATCACCAATTGAAAGCATTGAGAACTCTTACATGGAAGCCCCCTTACTTCAAAACATAGTGGGAGAGATGGAAGAGTCAGTCGAATAAGGTCTTATGTACGAGACATGAATTAACCATGTATCAGCTAAGAGAACTATGACCATCATACACAATTTCATGACTGAGACTGAAGCAATATACTATAGCATCAAGATATACGAAAGATAAAAGTCATCAATTTAGCAACCCTACCTATAATACATATACTACCCAATTGAAAAAAAAAAAATATACATATGCAAGATAGTGAAAAATGTTGTACATGTTGAAAAAAAAAATATTTTTCCATCTCATAAATTTACGGGTACTTCAATTTAGAAAGTTCTCACAAAAAAATTTGTCTCACTTCACGAAAAATTAAATAACTCTCTATATTTAATTTCTTAAATAAATATCAAAACCCATTTAAAAAAAAACAAAAAAGAAGAAGAATAAGAATGATTTGTATTTTT
Source organism: Cucurbita pepo subsp. pepo (assembly GCF_057944985.1). Taxonomy (NCBI): domain Eukaryota; kingdom Viridiplantae; phylum Streptophyta; class Magnoliopsida; order Cucurbitales; family Cucurbitaceae; genus Cucurbita; species Cucurbita pepo. Next base: position 10,883,816 of record NC_141799.1, on the reverse strand, counting down.
TTTTAATTTTTTTTATATCACTAACAGGTTAATATAAACATGAGATCTCAACCATGTTAATTAAAACAGGAGCCACATGTAAAAATTCATATCAAAATCTCGACTTTTGAAGTTATTGTCTGGAGCCCTACTCGACCCTCTTCGAGCTTGTCTTTGACACTTGTGTCATCTCTCTCTCGAACTTAGCGTATGCCTTAGCTTCAATGCACATTCTTGGTGTATTGGATGATGCCTTAGCTCCAGTGCACATTCTTGGTGTATTGGATGATGCACCATCCTCTCGCATCATGACACTTCTCAATCTTGGGACTCATGTGGTCGGATAGATGTCATTTGAGGGTTGCCCCTTGTCTGTCTTGTGGATGTCATTTGAGGGTCGCCCCTTGTCTGTCTTGTGGATGTCATTTGAGGGTCGCCCCTTGTCTGTCTTGTGTGGAGGTCACAATCTATAATCTTGGGACTCATGTGGTCGGATAGATGTCACTTGAGAGTCGCCCCTTGTTTGTCTTGTGTGGCGGTTACAATCTACTTCTTGTCAGTGATGTTGTGGCATGCTGCTTCCTGCAATAAATGAGGGTTTCTTCGTTCCGTTGGGATTGAAAAGCTTATGATTAGAGGGAGGGTCGTTGGGACAAGAAACGTTCGACCTTCAGCTAACCTTTTCTTTTTTTCTTTTCTTTTTATAATGAAATTGGGTCGATTCATGACCTAGTTTTTGTGCCTATAAACTTGAAACCAACCCAAACGGGAACTTGAATCCAAAAAGATAAAAACAAAAAAGTTATGAATAATGAAGATTTGAGAAGAAAAAAAAATGAAATCCAGTAAGCTTTTGAACAAATTTGGGCAATTCTCCCTCCATGCTCACAAAAAAATTTGTCTCACTTCACGAAAAATTAAAACAGGCCACATGTAAAAATTCATATCAAAATCTCGACTTTTGAAGTTATTGTCTCGAGCCCTACTCGATCTTTTTCGAGCTTGTCTTTGACACTCGTGTCGTCTCTCTCTCGAACTTAGCGTATGACTTAACTTCAATGCACATTCTTGGTCTATTGGATGATGCCTCGTATGCCTTAGCTTCAATGCACATTCTTGGTGTATTGGATGATGCCTTAGCTTCAGTGCACATTCTTGGTGTATTGGATGATGCCTTAGCTTCAGTGCACATTCTTGGTGTATTGGATGATGCACTGTCCTCCTCTCGCATCATGACACTTCTCAATCTTGGGACTCATGTGGTCGGATAGATGTCACTTGAGGGTCGCCCCTTGTCTGTCTTGTGGATTTCACTTGAGGGTCGCCCCTTGTCTGTCTTGTGGATGTCACTTGAGGGTCGCCCCTTGTCTGTCTTGTGGATGTCACTTGAGGGTCGCCCCTTGTCTGTCTTGTGGATGTCACTTGAGGGTCGCCCCTTGTCTGTCTTGTGTGGAGGGTCTTGTGGATGTCACTTGAGGGTCGCCCCTTGTCCGTCTTGTGGATGTCACTTGAGGGTCGCCCCTTGTCTGTCTTGTGGATGTCACTTGAGGGTCGCCCCTTGTCTGTCTTGTGGATGTCACTTGAGGGTCGCCCCTTGTCTGTCTTATGTGGAGGGTCTTGTGGATGTCACTTGAGGGTCGCCCCTTGTCTGTCTTGTGTGGAGGTCACAATCTATAATCTTGGGAATCATGTGGTCGCATAGATGTCACTTGAGGGTCACCCCTTGTCTGTCTTGTGTGGAGGTCACTCATGTGGTCGCATAGATGTCACTTGAGGGTCACCCCTTGTCTGTCTTGTGTGGAGGTCACAATCTACTTCATGTCAGTGATGTTGTGACATGCTCCTTCCTGCAATAAATGAGGGTTTTCTTCGTTCCATTGGGCTTGAAAAGCTTATGATTAGAGGGAGGGTCGTTGGGACAGGAAACGTTCGGCCTCCCGCTAGCCTTTTTTAACCTTTTTTTTAATGAAATTGGGTCGGTTCATCACCTAGTTTTTGTACCTATAAACTTGAAACCAACCCAAACGACTCGAATCCAAAAAGATCAAAACAAACCAACCTAACCAAAAAAGTTATGAATAATGAAAATTTGATAATAAAAAGAAATCTAGTAAGCTTTTGAAAAATTTGGGCAACTCTCCCTCCACACTCACTTTGATTCAAACTAGTTTCTTTAGCTTCATTGTGGGCAGAGGAGGCCTATAACTCATTAACATGAAATTATGTGCCGCTATTGACTCACGAACTAGAACCTGTTACCTTTAAAATTGGAGAGCACTAAGAGTTATAGAGTGACCCTAGATTAGTCAGATTATTAAAATGTGAAGGAGTCATGTTCAAATTTATAGGATTCAAAACAGACATATTATTGATTCATGGCATTCCAAGTACATATACGATAAAATGAAGAAAGGTTGAAGAAAAATGAATTAGGCACGCCCAAGGAGAAGATTGGCTATAACCAAGATGATACTACAAATATCTTCCACAGTCTTCCCGTTGCCAGACAGCGCCGATGGGTCCTTCGGCGGCTGCGTGAAGCTGTCCAGACAGTCGTCGGCCTCCGTCATGGCTGCAGACGCCTTAATGTTGACGCCATTGTAGTCACCTTCCCTCAGGTCGTTCTTCCCATCCTCGATGTCGTCGGCGGCATCGTCGTACTGTTCAGCACAGGTGGCATATCGCTCCTTAAGCTTGGGATCGGCTGCCTTGGACGCCAGGGACAGGGCGAGGGCACGAGTTTGAGCAACCTTGTCGTGGGCGAGGTTGAGGGTGAAGGTGGCCAGCCCTTTTAGGTCTGTGGTGCCAGCAGATTTCAACACGTTAAAGCAAAAAGAAGGGTTTCTAGTTTTCTTGCAGATGGTGGAAACGATGTCGTCTTGGGAAGCCGCATGCATGGGCACCATCCCATTAAAGAACAGTACTAAAAGGACAATCCTAAAGACTGCAAGAAAACTAGAAGATGCCATTTTTTATTTCGATTTTTCTGTCTGTTTTGCTCAATTAATTCGTAGGTTGGGTTCACATATTTATACACTCACAAATATTCCTTTTAATAGCTTTCACTTTAGAATTTTAAGTAAAACCCTATTAAAAGAAAACCGAACAAAAATAGACCGAATAAGTTAAGCTTTTTTCTCTCTAAACCCAATCACAAACTTGGCTAAGTTATTATGCACTTTTTTAGACAATACACCGTCTTCCTCCGTGTGCCACTCTCGTGTTAACCTTGACTGACTACACATAAGAGTCATAACTTTACTCTCTTGTTAGTAAGATTATAACCGTTCTCTTCGGCTTAAATTAATAATATTTATGTTACAAAAAAAAAAATCAAGGTTATTAATGTAATATTGAACCATAGTTTTCATTGAGAGGATAATATTTAATAAATAACCTAAAGAATATATAGTACATGGATAGTGCTAATACGTCGACAAATGTTTTGCCAATATTTTTTGTTGGCATCACGAAAGCTAGTCCTTGCCATGATTGTGTGTTTTGACGTAACGGATTTGAGGATAATATTTAAGGAGTTTTTGATGTATGCGCTAATGCTAGCACTATTTTATGGTTCAAGCATGCTGTACAACGATGCCTCGAGAAAAGGATTGGGGCTGCGTGTTGGTGTTAATGGAGAAGTGATTGTATATGGCTCCTAATAGCTTAAGAAATATGAGCGTAACTACCTAACCCTCGATTTGGAGTTAGCAACTGTGGTGTTCACGTTAAAAATATGGTGACATTACTTGTATGGTGAAAAGGTACAGGTAGTAAAACCATAAGAGCCTCAAGTATCTTATTCAGGTAGAAAGAGTTGAACATGGGACGAAGGAGATAGTTGGAGTTTGTGAAGGATTATGATACAAAGATCCTTTATCACCCATGTAAAGCTAACATAGTGGCCGATATGTTGAGTAGAAAGACAGCTCACTCTTCTGGTATGTCATTTTCGGTTCTCTAAATCTTCAAAAATTTCACTAGATGGTCATAATTCAAGTCATTTTAGGATTAGTATGGGTGTAAAATAGTCAAAAGATCACCTTCCACACACCTTCACGCGCCCCATGCGTGGCTGGAAAGGCTTCTAGGCATGATTCCACTTGCAACGGGCTCACGTGCAAATACCACGGCCAGTCGCTATTGGCGCTCAATTTAAGAATAATTTAACTTAAACTCCCAAAAACAATTTCACTACTTGACACCCACCCCACTCACGACACTGAGTGTTCTTGGCTTCGAGTCCAGGCGACGTAAGGCATTAGTATTTTCTTATTTTTTCTTGGTGTGGCATGTGTCCTACAAAAGCACACCTTCAAGTCTCGCAAAATGTTGACTCATCGTTTCCTTCAATTAACGTAGGGTCGGCGCATGTCCTTCCACCTCCATGAGCGCGCTTAGATTTAATCCACCTCCCCACAATGGTACCAGAGCCATGCCCTAAACTTGGTCGTACCAATAGATTGGTAAATCCTCAAATGTCGAACAAAGAACTCCAAAAGAAAAGGAGCCGAGCCTCCTTGAAGGCATAGTAAAAAAGAACCAAGACTCCAAAAGAAAAAGAAGTCGAGCCTCGATTAAGGGGAGGCGTACTTTGCTCGAGGGGAGGTGTTGGATGATGAAAGTAAATACAGACGGACGGTTGATTGGCAGATTAATATATTTGGCCGTTACTAGGCCTGACATAGTTTATTCAGTTCGTATGCTTAGTCAATTTATGCATGAACCAAGAAAACCACATTGGGAGGCAGCTCTTCGGGTTCTGAGATACATCAAAGGTACTCCTCGTCAAGGACTCCTACTACCATCTGAAAACAATTTAAGATTACAAGCATATAGCGATTATGACTGGGGTGGTTGTCGAACTCCAGACGGTCTATTTCTGGGTTCTGCATTTTCCTCGGAAATTCAATTATTTATTGGAAGTCTTAACTAATGTGTCCAGATCATCCGCAGAAGGCTAGTATCGAGCTATGACAAATACTTGTTTAGAGTTAACTTGGTTAAGATGCATTCTTCAAGACTTGAATGTTCCACCGTCCGAACCAGCATTATTATATTGTGATAATCAAGCAGCATTACATACAGCAGTCAATCCAGTCTTTCACGAACGTACGGAACACATTGAAATAGATTGCCATATAGTTCGAGAAAAGTTACAAGCTGGAATCATCAAACCGTGTTATGTTTCGACTAAAATGCAATTGGCAGATGTTTTCACTAAAGATTTGGGAAGACATCAGTTTGATCTTTTGAAGGACAAGTTGGGTATGATTGACATACACTCTCCAACTTGAGGGGAGTATTAAGATATGATATTTGGAGAATATGTTTTAATAATTAATTATGGAGCATATGTTAGATATCCGTTAATATTTTTTCTTTGTTTTTGGGAGTTGTTAGTAGTATATTTTATCTTATGATTTGATTAATAGTATATTTTATCTTATTTACAAAATTTAGCAGTTGTATTAGTTGATAGTTTGTATCCTATATTTTCATTGTATTAGTTGATAGTTTATATTGTATTTAAACGTTTGTAATCACTAAGATCATACTTTCGATCCCAATTCTATTTCTCATTCTTAACCCTATGGAAACCTAATTTTTTTTGTGACAAAATTTTGTGTGTCCCTAAGTTATGTAGCAGGGACATCGATAATGGCCACAAAATTCCCAGCTGAGTTCACCAATTTCATCGTTGGCGTAACAGTGTGCATGATAGTTTCAATGTTGCAATTTATAGCGCTATTGAATGAGTTGCCTGCCAACACACCATCAGTTTCCAGGAACTCTCTGTACTTCACTTTGTTCTTCGCATTAAGCGGCATGCTCTCGTCTTATGTGTCGTCGGTAAAAGCTTTGACGCCGGAGCCGATGATGCCCCGAGTCACCGCTGTTCTGCCGCTTACTCTTGGCATTGGTGTTGTTTCAATGGGGATTTTATCGTGCATACAGAAGGTACAACAGAGACGTATGCGTTAACTGTTCAGTGAAATTTATATATGTTTTACTTTTATTAATTGAACTCGTATAGTTTAAAATGTTTTTATTAAGTTATTTTTGTTGTAATGATTTGAATGTCTTATTAGATCATTGTTATTATCGAATATCACTTATTTATGTCGAGCCTCGAGCCACGTTTTGAGAGAAAAGGTTTTAGTAAATGTGGACGAGAAAAATCATTGAAAGCGAGTTGAAAGAAAGCATTGTGAAAGTTAAGAACGATTACAATACTTGGTCCAGAGAGGTTTAACGATTACTTTGTCCCGGTATGGTACATTTTAAGGCGGTCTGAAAGAAGTAAACATGATTTCGTCGAATGGTCATACAACATAAAATGTAATAAGAAAGTAACACAACATGAAAGCAAGTAGAAAGGCTTTGGCATGTCAGGAGCATGCGGCAATGGGTAATATGTCTTGGACAAACATGACCATGAGATCCTCGCCCGCCTAATTGGTTGACGTCCTTGTCAACTAACGAAGTTCAAAATCTACAATGTGGGTCATGACAGAGTCCAGATTTTTGGCACGTTCTCAGTTTGTTTCCTCTGTAGGGAGGTTCTTCCATTTGTCAAATAATTCTCGAACATTCTGTACAGACCTTCTAACTTTCCTAACTTTCTTAGCTAGGATTACCTTGACTTCTTTGTTTGAGGTCTATTCTAGGTTTTGCAATGATATTGCGGCTGCTCTGGATATTGTTGAGGTAAGACTTTAGATTGCTCACATGAATTACGATATAGATTTTCATCCACGTGGGGAATGCCACCCTATAAGATGTAACTCCAATTTTCTTGAGAACTTCACCCGGTTCTTCGTATTTTTAGACAAGCCTCTAGTCCTTTGTGCTGCAGAAATTGATCTATTCTAGAATCAACTTGATGAGAACTTAGTCTTTTACCTGAAATGTGACGGGACAGTACTTCCTTCTTCCATTTTTGAAGTTTTGGGCTTGAGGATTCTTCCCTGCGTATGGGTGGTTAATGATATGGCATAGGGATGGTTGCCTTCGGCTCACAATTTCAAAGGGATTTCTCCCGGTCGAGGAACTACTTTGGCAAATAAAGAAAATTGGACCACATCTAGTGTTGCATCTAATTTGTTTTTACATGCCTAAACGAAGTGTCGCAAATATTCTTCCAACAAACAATTGAATCGTTCGGTCTATCCATCAGTCTGGAGATGGTAACTCAATGAGATATTCGAAGTTGCCTTCAAGAACTCGAATTAATTCATCCAAAATGTCTTGATAAATATGTTTGAAGAATAGTTGGTCAGCCAATTCGACTGAACATATCTTGGGCGTGAGTTTGAACGCGACATATTTCGAGAATCAATCGACGATGACCTGACTTCATGTTTGCCAACCTTTGAGTGTGTGATGAAGGTTAGTGATACACTCTCCCAAGGTCTTGTCGGCACCAGCAAGGGTTCGAGGAGTTCTGAGATCTTGGCCTTTTTAACTTTGCCCTATTGGCAAATGAAGCATTTCTTGGTGTACTATATTATGTCATCTAGCATATTTTGTCAAAAGTACCCCTTCTAATCATGTAACATAGTAAAAGTAATCAAGGTCTAAACCTGTGTGCACTCAGAGAATGGAATAACTCGATGAGTTAGTCCTAAACATCTTGAAAACGAGAGACAAGATTTAAATTGTCTAGATGCCCTTAAGAACCCAGTAGGCTTCCACAATATCTAAGAATAACAAAGTGATATGAACCAAGAGACATCAATCATACAATATGCTTCACTGAAGATGTTGAAATTATCAAAAGATATTTCAATTATCAAAAGATATGTTGAAAATATTGTTGAAATTATCAAAAGATATTTCAATTCACGCCACATTGAAGAAGAATGAAGTTTCATATTATAAATTTTGGGTGGATTACAATTGAGAGTTATTGTATTTCATTAATGTATTTTAGGACTTTTAATTTACTTGGTTACAATAAAATAATGGTTAATTATAGCCATTAAATATGAATGTTACAACTCTTGTAATGCCTTTAGTAGTTTCATTTTGAGGCTATATAAAGCCATGTATGTTGTATTTGTAAGGCAGACTTGGAAAATGTAGTAAAAGAAGCATTTGTACTTTTCTTTAGCCAATGACTAAGTTTCTTTGCAATTTTTTGTAGTTTAGGTTGCATGTAGAATCATTCAAGCTTGACATGATAAATCTTGCTTGTGGAGTGATTCGAATCTCAAATAAGTGTTTGAGATATTTGATCAACAAGAGTCATTCAAGCTAGACATGATCGATCTTACTTGTGGAGTGATTCGAATCTCAATCAAGTGTTCTTGCCTTGAGATATTCGATTAACAAGGTAATCCGAATCTTATTCCCCTTGTAGTTGATTCCTTATCTTATCATTTGCATTGCCCTTATCTCTTTTAATTCTCTTATTATTTTTTTGTCTCAGTTTGTGTAGAATGTTCATATTCTATCACAAAAATATATATATATACATTTTTTTTATGTTCTTTAAAGTGTTACATTTGGATCTTATCAACACTTTATTCTTCTTTAAGATCTTCTAAATCAATTTTCTTGTTGGTAAATTGGTTAGATTGTGCCAATAAGAAAAAAAAAAAACCATTGAAAGAAAGAAAGCATATTGTATGATTGATGTCTCTTGGTTCATATGACAAAGGTAACTTTTTCAAGTTGTTAGCAATATGTATGGTGTTAATAGGGTCTCCGCTACCGTTTCCACTCCAGTACCCATACCGTCGAGTTTTTAATTCGATACTGTCCTATCGAGCCAAGTATAGGTCAGCAAGAGTATGCAATTAGGTGTCCCAACTTTGTGGAAATTGTCAAATGTCTCTTGAACAAGACCACTTAGATGTAAAACTATTCTTGAGATGGGTGCATGGGATCATGTAGGTTAATCCAATAGTTGGCCGGCACACAAGGGTCGCTTCCCCCAGACTCTGGTGACTTTATGGTCCTGTGGGATGGTCTGCCAACTAACCTCCCATAAATGAGGTTTAGACTAGAAGACACCTTACTGCCCAATCAAAACTTTATGAAGTAGCACCTCAATCCAAGGCGTTGGACATTCACTGCAAGAGCATAGCAAGCTATATAAATATAAGAACATAAAAGTTTTTTTTACCCTAAAGATGAAATTTATCGCCCCGTAAACTCACAACACCAGAATTAGGAGACCACTTCCTCGAACCCAGAGTAAGTTCATGAGTAACTAGAGAACCACATAAAACTTCGAAGCACCTCAGATGCTCAAATAGCAGTAGAGACCAGGATTAAACTTATTAGAGCCCGGAGAAAAATCCATGGATACCTACCAGGATGAGGATGCCATAAGAGCCTACGAGTAGATTGCTTATCGAGTTTTTTTTATATTTACCCATTTTCCTTCTTTTTTTTCAGGTGTTTGTAGGTTGGAATTGAGGTAGGGAGCATTTGAGAGTTGTTTGGTCACACGGGTCATTATGAAATGTTAGCTCATCTTCCTATTTTGTGTCTTTTGTATTTCCTTCTATAATTGTATTCCAATGGCAATGAGTGAGAAAGCTTAGTCACATAAACCTTCCAATTTATTGTCTAGTATATCTAATATAGCAACTTGTTGTTCAATTAAGCTCACTATGACGAGGCTTATCCAATTCATGACTGTGATTATGATTCATTTAACTCTCAAATTAAATGGTTAGCTATTTATTGGTTTCACCTTGAACCAACTTATTAACTGTAACAGCCTAGATCCGTCCCTAGCATATATTGCCCTCTTTAGATTTTCTCTCTCTGGCTTCCTCTCAAGATTTTTAAAACGCGTCTGTTAGGGAGAGGTTTTCACATGATAAAGGGTGTTTCGTTCTCCTCCCCAATCAATATGGGATCTCGCAACTCTTCCTTTTGTCTCAATGTGGGTGCAATGGACGATCAGTCAAACTTAACTCATTCACATACATGACGAAAAAAAAAATTAGAGGTTTTAATCATCTTACCTATGAAGCTATGAAGCCATTGGTAGAGTCGATGAAGAAAGAATCCCAACTAATGACGTAACGGAAGCCAAGTTCAATTCTCCTCTTTCAGATTGCATGTAACTGAGATCTATGAAAAGAGTCTTTATTGCCGGTTGTTTATGCATTCAAACAAGAAAAAGAAGATAAGAGAGAAAAAAATAATTAGAGAGTTTAAAAACATAAAAAGTAACAAAAGATATCGCTAGAAGGAGGGCTTGAACCTCCGACCTTGTGGTTAACAACCACACGCTCTAACCAACTGATCTATTCCAGCTAATTGTTCATTGTATTTTGAATTTATTAATTTAAAATTTATTTTTTTTTTGTTTAGGATTATTAATTCAAGGTCTAAAGCAGCATTGGTAAGCTTCAATGAGACACCGAGATTTGAAGTGAAAGATGATGTTGGGATGACAATTGCAAAACATGGTTAGATAAGAACAAAAATGAGTAGAGGCAAGTTCATGGTACAAGAAGTGGAAGGAAGAACAATAGCTCAGGTGGAGATGGTGGTTGATTTTCGTAATTCGAGTCCACGTAAGTAGAGACCGGGTTGAGGGGCTTGCAAAGTTGATCTTGTCAAAGGCATGTCGAGGCAATTTACGACGTATTCGTGCTACATAGGATGTTCTCACCTTCAACATAATATAATAAGGCAGAAGTGTTGAAAATTGTTAGCGTCTAACATTAGCTCATTAAAGGAAAGATCATGAGTATATTTGAGAAACACTATTTAAAAAAAAAAAAAAAAAAAGACCAAAAGAAAGTCCGAAGAGCTGATACTCAAAATGAATAATATCATATCATTGTGGAGGTGGATTGTTCCTATCGAGAAGTTCAAGAACCGAAGAGAAGTATGGTTAAAAAATGGTTTAATTGTTTGAGGTTGAGTTGGAAAAATATTACTATAAGATTCTCTAATTTCCTCGTCGACATTGACATTGGTTGCCCCTTCGGCCGTGGTTCTTAGAGCTTAATGCTATGTGGCATAGGATTATTATGTGTATGCCTACTATATATCTAGTAATCTCCAAGTATATGGCAGAACAAATCCAGTCATATTATATATTGAACATCCATAGTGAAGCAACGAGTCCTATAGGTGCAAAGCGTTGGATGAAAGTCCCACGTCCCCTAATTTAGGGAGTGATCATGAGTTTATTATCAAGGAATACTATCTTCATTGGTTTGAGGCCTCTTGGGGAAGTCCAAAGTAAAACCATGAGAGCTTATGCTCAAAGTGGACAATATCATACCATTCTGGAGAGTCGTGTTCATTCTAACATAGTATCAGAGTCATGCCTTAAACTTAGATATGTCAATAGAATCCTCAATGTCGAACAAAGGACTCCAAAAGAAAAAGGAGTCGAGGTTCGATTAAGGGGAGGCGTACTTTGTTCGAGGGGAGGTGTTGGATAAAAGTCTCACATCGGCTAATTTAGGGAATGATCCTGGGTTTATAATCAAGGAATACTATCTCCATTGGTTTGAGGCCTTTTGGGGAAGCCCAAAGAAAAACCATGAGAGCTTATGCTCAAAGTGGACAATATCATACCATTGTGGAGAGTTGTGTTCATCCAACACAAAGCATGTCTTGAAGGACAAGCGCCCCGACACATGGCCCAAAGCCTATGTGTGTGTCAAACCAGGTTCTTGAACAAATTCTTAGGGCGAGCTACAACCTATCTAACTTCACCTTCCTACCTTGGTTCTTGCACAAATTCTTCAAGAATGGATTAAAGCTCTTGTATTATCATATGTATGAGAATTTGGCACCTACGCATATGTATTCAAACACATTGAAGGCACCTTAAGAAATCATATGTTTGGATCTAAGTGGGTTTCAAATTGTAAAACCCAATACAAATCAAGTTCTTTATGAAAGCAAAAAATTTCAATGGGAGGTTCCAAATGTTGTATAAATGCCACGACCAAAATGATGTTGGAATTTTTGAATTTCGTACCGGTGGCTGCTTCGATATTTTTATTACTTTAGTTTTTTTTTTTTTTTTTTGTATATTAATTTTTTCGATTTTGTTTATATTATGGTATATGATTTTTATACAAGTCCGACCTTAGCTCAGTTGGAAGAGCGGAGGACTGTAGTGGTTGAAGAATCCCAAAGTCTCATCCTTAGGTCGCCGGTTCAAATCCGGCAGGTCGGAGTTTTTAAAAGTTTAATATGTATGTACTATTGATATAAGTATTTTGTTGAATGATTATATATTTTGAATATAGATAATTAATTATATGTCCGTAACTTATAGATAATTAACTAATTTTTTCTTTTTACTTTTTTTTTTTTAACAAATGGAACGACCTGAATCCAATAAAGGGCTAGGTTGTCAAAATTTTCGGCTTAGGTTGGGTTACTAATCCAACCAACCCGAACTTTTGGGTTGTTCCAAAAAATTCTCTCAACCCAACCCGACCCGACCCATGTACACCCGTAACATTATTTTGATTATTTTATATGGAATTTAACACTATTTATTATATGATAAATCTAAGGTTATTAATGTAATTTCGAACAATATGTAGGTTACAAATAAGTGGATCATGTTCAAGAAATAATCTAATGGGTTTATGGTATATGGATAAAGTTTGGTGTTTAGCTGTGAGATTCTACATCGGTTGGAGAGGAGAGTAGAATGAAACATTCCTTATAAAGCTGTGGAAACCTCTCCTTAACAGACGCGTTTTAAAACCATGAGGCTGACGCTGATACGTAACAGGTTAAAGCAGAAAATATCTGCTAGTTGTGGGTTTGGGTTGTTACGAATGGTATCAGAGTCACAAACCGGGCAGTGTGCCAGCGAGGATGTTGGGCCCCTGAGGGGGTGTTTTGTGAGATCCCACATCGGTTGGGAAGGGGAACCATACATTCCTTATAAGGGTGTGAAAACTCCTCTATGTCAGCGAGAACGCAGGGTCCCGAGGGGGGTGGAGTGTGAGATCCTACATTGGTTGGAGAGGAGAATCAAACATTCGTTATAAGGGTGTAGAAATCTCTCTGCACCATCAAGGTGGATTGTGACATCCCACATCGGTTGGAGATGGGAACCAAGAATTTCTTGTGGAAACCTCTCCGTACCAATGAGGTGGATTGTGAGATCTCGCATCGGTTGGAGAGGGAAACCAAACATTTCTTATAAGGGTACGGAAACCTCTCCGTGCCAACGAGGACGCTTGCCCCAAAAGGGGGTGGATTGTGATTCATTAAGTCTACCCTTATATTATTTTTAAGAATTATCAAGATTGTAAACCATTCGTAAAAATGCCACAACCAAAATTCTTTGGTATCAATTGTTGTGACGAAAGCGGAGGCAAGATCGATCGTACTCACACACCCACAAATATAAGTTAAACAAAGAGAAACAAAGATTTACATGGTTCGGAAGTAAGAAATTTCCCTACATCCACGGGTGATAGCTAATCACTAACCAAAGTGTTTACAAGTGTATCTAACACTCTCACACTACAAATTCTCTGTTACAAAGTTCTTCCCAATTGCCTCGCGTCAAATACAAAATGACAATGACTCCACGTCTTAAAACAATGTTAGACAAATTTTTATATAAACATAGCAATATAATTCTCATACATGAATCAAAGCAACACTAGCATACAATGTGAGTGTACTTATGCTCCACCATGAAGTGATCAAAATTCATATACCATTGACGAGGAGATTGTTTCAGCCTATACAAAGATTTCTTCAATCTACACTACTCGAAAACCAACTCACTGTGTCGTATATATTTCTTCTTCCAAATCTCCATGCAAGAAAATCGTTTTTATATCAAGTTAAGCAAGCTGAAGATTAAATTAAGCAACCAAAACCAACAAAATTTGAATGGATGGAGATATTCACCATTCTTGAAAGTATGATTTCCAAAAACAAATTCTGAAAAACAAATAAGCAAGCTTGCAATAAGAAACTTATCTTCGACAATTGATGCTGAGTTTGAGCACGTCTGGTGGTCGATGAGGTTAAGTCTTTCACAATACCACAAATGTCCAAACTTGGCTCTGTTGATACTAATTGTGGTACCCTAATGCCACAACCAAAATGCTCTAATACAAATTGTAGTAGCGGAAGTGGGAGCAAGATCAATCATACTCACACACCCACAAATTGTTGTAGCTTACCATGTCTATTAGTAGTCGTGAAGATATCACCAAAGTCCATACCACTTCTAATTTCTTGTAGTACAACTCAGTGATGTCAAGCTTGTCTCAATTTCTCTAGTGCCTTATCGGGTGTAGCAATAGTCAGGGATCTCTGAACAAGGTCTTTGTTCCATAAACTCGTCACAAGTGCTATGGACCACACGGGTAAACTCGGTAGTTAGTCAACACACGAGGTTGCTCCCCCACTTCAGTGTGATGTTATGGTCTTGTGGAGGGGTTGCTAGCTAAGCTTTCACAAATGATATTCAGGTCTCACGATGCCATATCGTCGTTCAAGTCAGCATGTTTGTTCATGTTGCTCCTCTTCAACTTAGGATACCAGTGATTCACTTCCTAATCAATATAAGCGGCTAAATAAGAAGATCAAACAAGTTGGTTTACCGCAAAGCTTAGTTAGGTCGTTCAGGTGATTGTGCGACACTAGGTTAGGTGAACAACCTCCAAACCTTTATTGGGTTTGTAATACACACGAAAACTGACTTAGGAACTTCTAGACCATCCAGAAGCTTAGATAGGTTTAGGAGCATTAGGTGTACGAGCTTATGCATGAACTTCCTGAATTTCCTAGAGCCAAATTAAAGCTCATAGTAACTTACTAGGTCATGGATGTCTAAAAGCCTACGGGTAGGCTACTTACCAACTATTTTTATGCTCACCAGATATTACTTTTTTTTCTCAAGTGATTAGCTGATTGGTTGACGTGGGAAGCATTCGGGAGTTATGTGACCACAAAGGAAGGTCATTCTAGAGAGTCAGTTCTTTTGGTATCTTGGCTATAGTTTGTTTGGTATCTCCTACCTTGGTCCCCGATTTTATATTAATATTCAAACAATCCTTCCAAAATAATAAATATATTTGATTTTATCTTTTAAATTTTCAAAATTGTTTTATCGTATTTTTCTTAACACATTCTGGTGATTCAAAAGTCTAGATCATTAGACCAATACATTCTGAGAAATTTTCATGAAGAAAGCTTGGTAAAAAAATGACTCCAAGCCATGGAATCTAGTGGTGGAATATTGTTTTCTTTTAACTTTCTTTCCAAAATCCTAACCTCTTCTTTTCTCTTTCTTTTTTCTTCTTTGTGTTTTTCATCCTCTCTTTTCTAACCGGCTTCATCATTCCCATGGTTCCATCATAAGACCATGACCAAGACAATCTGCTTGTTATGCACCAGCTTCACATCTCTAACTAGTATCTTCATCGACTTCTCCCATATGAAGAATCATCTCTAAAGAAAAGTGACTCATGTTTGATAAAGTATGAAGAGTCTGGGGTATACTTCTACGGTATAAACATATGGAACACGTTATCCACGGTGACAAATGTAAGTGGTAGTGCTAATTTGTATGCCACTAGTCCTACATTCTCTAAGATCTCAAAGAGACCTACAAATCTTGTCTTCAACTTGCCCTTCTTCCCAAATTTCAACACCCGTATCATAGGTGCAACTTTGAAAAAGACATGATCACGAGTAACAAACTCAAGTTCCTTCCTACGAGTGTCTTCGTAGTGCTTTTGCCCGCTTCGTGCCTTCAGTATTCTTTATCTGATTTTTTGCACTGCTGCATTAATAATCTAAACCAACTCCGACCCTAGAAGTTTTTGCTCACCTACCTCTTCCTCGAAGATAGAAGTTTGACACCTACACTCGTAAAGAGTCTCTAAGGGGGCAATCTACACAGTCACATGTAGCTATTATTATAAGCAGACTCCATTAAGTACAAGTGTTCATCCCAACAACCAGCAAAGTCTATAACACAATGTCCTCAACATGTCCTCTAGAATCTAGTTCAACCGCTCAGTTTATCCATGCATATGTGGATGAGAAGTCTTTGACAATCTTTGATTTTTGGAATCTTGTATGAGTGAGAATGTCACAAAAGTTGATAAGATTGATAGTTAGCTGGCTACCTAGATGAGATACACATCCAAGAATTGATGCCCACGATTGAGACCGTGGGTCAAATAAAGTCATATGAACCGGTGGCATGAGTGTGAGGGTAGCTCGACGGACTCTATTGCCCACATGGAGGAATACACCATAGAGCCTCCTCTAAGGTCCCCTTCACCCTTTGCTCGACACTTAAGCCAATTTGACCACTTTGACTACACTTTCAAATGGCTCACAACTTCTTTATTCAACACTTAGGATTCTATTGACATTGTCCACTTTTAGCATAAACTCTCCTGACTTTGCTTTTTGTTTCCCTACCAAGTCTCACACCAATGAAGATGGTGTTTCTTACCTCTAAACCCATGATCATCCCTTTAATTAGCCAATGTGGGACTACTCCTCCCAATAATCCTTAACATCCTCGTTCTGCTTTATATGTAAGAGGGACCTATCGAGTGTCTGAATGCTCACAAAGAGCCACTCTTTATGCCTTCCACGTTCAATTTGGTGAATTCATTAGCTGAATATGAGATGACTTTAGTTGAAACATCGCCAATTGAAAGCATTGAAAACTCTTACATGGAAGCCCCCTTACTTCAAAACATAGTGGGAGAGATGGAAGAGTAAGGTCTTATGTACAAGACATGAATTAACCCTCTATCAGCTAAGAGAACTATGACCATCATACACAATTTCTGAAGCAATATACTATAGCATCAAGATATACTAAAACAAAAGTCATCAATTTAGCAACCCTACCTATAGTACATATACTACCCAATTGAAAAAAAATATATACATATGCAAGATAGTGAAAAATGTTTACATGTTGGAAAAAAAAAATATTTTTCCATCTCATAAATGTACGGGTACTTCAATTTAGAAAGTTTTCACAAAAAAATTTATCTCACTTCACGAAAAATTAAATAGCTCTCTATATTTAATTTCTTAAATAAATATCAAAAACGATTTACAAAAAAAAAAAAAAAAAAAAAAATGATTTTTTTTTTTTTTTTTTTTTTTTTTTATCACTAACACTAATATAAACATGAGATCTCAACCACGCTAATTAAAACAGGCCACATGTAAAAATTCATATCAAAATCTTGACTTTTGAAGTTATTGTTTGGAGTACTCACCTTTTTCGAGCTTGTCTTTGACACTCGTGTCTTCTCTCTCTTAACTTAGCATATGACTTAACTTCAATGCACATTCTTGGTGTATTGGATGATGCCTTGTATGCCTTAGCTTCAATGCACATTCTTGGTGTATTGGATGATGCCTTAGCTTCAGTGCACATTCTTGGTGTATTGGATGATGCCTTAGCTTCAGTGCACATTCTTGGTGTATTGGATGATGCCTTAGCTTCAGTGCACATTCTTGGTGTATTGGATGATGCCTTAGCTTCAGTGCACATTCTTGGTGTATTGGATGATGCCTTAGCTTCAGTGCACATTCTTGGTGTATTGGATGATGCCTTAGCTTCAGTGCACATTCTTGGTGTATTGGATGATGCACAGTCCTCCTCTCGCATCATGACACTTCTCAATCTTGGGACTCATGTGGTCGGATAGATGTCATTTGAGGGTCGCCCCTTGTCTGTCTTGTGGATGTCATTTGAGGGTCGCCCCTTGCCTGTCTTGTGTGGAGGTCACAATCTATAATCTTGGGACTCATGTGGTCGGATAGATGTCACTTGAGGGTCACCCCGGTTCACCCCTTGTCTGTCTTGTGTGGGTCACCCCGGTTCACCCCTTGTCTGTCTTGTGTGGGTCACCCCGGTTCACCCCTTGTCTGTCTTGTGTGGAGGTCACAATCTACTTCATGTCAGTGATGTTGTGACATGCTCCTTCCAGCAATAAATGAGGGTTTTCTTCCGGTCGTTGGGACAGGAGCCTTTTTTTAATGAAATTGGGTCAGTTCATGACCTAGTTTTTGTGCCTATAAACTTGAAACCAGACCTAGTTTTTGTGACTATAAACTTGAAACCAACCCAAACAGACTCGAATCCAAAAAGATCAAAACAATCCAACCTAACCAAAAAAGTTATGAATAATGAAAATTTGAGAAGAAAAAAAAAAAAGAAATCTAGTAAGCTTTTGAAAAATTTGGGCAACTCTCCCTCCACACTCACTTTGATTCAAACTAGTTTCTTTAGCTTCATTGTGGGCCGAGGAGGCCTATAACTCATTAACATGAAATTATGTGTCGCTATTGACTCACGAATTAGAACCTGTGACCTTTAAAATTGGAGAACACTAAGAGTTATAGAGTGACCCTAGATTAGTTACATTATTAAAATGTGAAGGAGTATGTCCAAATTTATAGGATTCAAAACAGACATATTATTGATTCATGGCATTCCAAGTACATGTACGATAAAATGAAGAAAGGTTGAAGAAAAATGAATTAGGCACGCCCAAGGAGAAGATTGGCTATAACCAAGATGATACTACAAATATCTTCCACAGTCTTCCCGTTGCCAGACAGCGCCGATGGGTCCTTCGGCGGCTGCGTGAAGCTGTCCAGACAGTCGCCGGCCTCCGTCATGGCTGCAGACGCCTTAATGTTGACGCCATTGTAGTCACCTTCCCTCAGGTCGTTCTTCCCATCCTCGATGTCGTCGGCGGCATCGTCGTACTGTTCAGCACAGGTGGCATATCGCTCCTTAAGTTTGGGATCGGCTGCCTTGGACGCCAGGGACTGGGCGAGGGCACGAGTTTGAGCAACCTTGTCGTGGGCGAGGTTGAGGGTGAAGGTGGCCAGCCCTTTTAGGTCTCTGGTGCCAGCAGATTTCAACACGTTAAAGCAAAAAGAAGGGTTTCTAGTTTTCTTGCAGATGGTGGAAACGATGTCGTCTTGGGAAGCCGCATGCATGGGCACCATCCCATTGAAGAACAGTACTAAAAGGACAATCCTAAAGACCGCAAGAAAACTAGAAGATGCCATTTTTTATTTCGATTTTTCTATCTGTTTTGCTCAATTAATTCGTAGGGAGGGTTCACATATTTATACACTCACAAATATTCCTTTTAATAGCTTTCACTTTAGAATTTTAAGTAAAACCCTATTAAAAGAAAAACGAACAAAAATAGACGGAATTAGTTAAGCTTTTTTCTCTCTAAACCCAATCACAAACTTGGCTAAGTTATTATGCACTTTTTTTAGACAATACACCGTCCTCCTCGGTGTGCCACTCTCGTGTTAACCTTGACTGACTACACATAAGAGTCATAACTTTACTCTCTTGTTAGTAAGATTATAACCGTTCTCTTCGGCTTAAATTAATAATATTTATTTTACAAAAAAAAAAAATCAAGGTTATTAATGTAATATTGAACCATAGTTTTCATGGAGAGGATAATATTTAATAAATAACCTAAAGAATATATAGTACATGGATAGTGCTAATACGTCGACAAATATTTGTTTTGCCAATATTTTTTGTTGGCATCACGAAAAGTAGTCCTTGCCATGATTGTGTGTTTTGACGTAACAGATGTGAGGATAATATTTAAGGAGTTTTTGATGTATGCGCTAATGCTAGCACTATTTTATTGTTCAAGCATGGTGTACAACGATGCCTCGAGAAAAGGATTGGGGCTGCGTGTTGGTGTTAATGGAGAAGTGATTGTATATGGCTCCTAATAGCTTAAGAAATATGAGCGTAACTACCTAACCCTCGATTTGGAGTTAGCAACTGTGGTGTTCACGTTAAAAATATGGTGACCTTACTTGTATGGTGAAAAGGTACAGGTAGTAAAACCATAAGAGCCTCAAGTATCTTATTCAGGTAGAAAGAGTTGAACATGGGACGAAGGAGATAGTTGGAGTTTGTGAAGGATTATGATACAAAGATCCTTTATCACCCATGTAAAGCTAACATAGTGGCCGATATGTTGAGTAGAAAGACAGCTCACTCTTCTGGTATGTCATTTTCGATTCTGTAAATCTTCAAAAATTTCACTAGATGGTCATAATTCAAGTCATTTTAGGATTAGTATGGGTGTAAAATAGTCAAAAGATCACCTTCCACACACCTTCACGCGCCCCATGCGTGGCTGGAAAGGCTTCTAGGCATGATTCCACTCGCAACGGGCTCACGTGCAAATACCACGGCCAGTCGCTATTGGCGCTCAATTTAAGAATAATTTAACTTAAACTCCCAAAAACAATTTCACTACTTGACACCCACCCCACTCACGTCACTGAGTGTTCTTGGCTTCGAGTCCAGGCGACGTAAGGCATTAGTATTTTCTTATTTTTTCTTGGTGTGGCATGTGTCCTCCAAAAGCACACCTTCAAGTCTCGCAAAATGTTGCCTCATCGATTTTCCTTCAATTAACGTAGGGTCGGTGCATGTCCTTCCACCTCCATGAGCGCGCTTAGATTTAATCCACCTCCCCACAATGATACCAGAGCCATGCCCTAAACTTGGTCGTACCAATAGATTGGTAAATCCTCAAATGTCGAACAAAAAACTCCAAAAGAAAAGGAGTCGAGCCTCCTTGAAGGCATAGTAAAAAAGAACCAAGACTCCAAAAGTACTCCTCGTCAAGGCGTACTTTGCTCAAGGGGAGGTGTTGGATGATGAAAGTAAATACAGACGGACGGTTGATTGGCAGATTAATATATTTGGTCGTTACTAGGCCTGACATAGTTTATTCAGTTCGTATGCTTAGTCAATTTATGCATGAACCAAGAAAACCACATTGGTAGACAGCTCTTCAGGTTCTGAGATACATCAAAGGTACTCCTCGTCAAGGACTCCTACTACCATATGAAAACAATTTAAGATTACAAGCATATTGCGATTATGACTGGGGTGGTTGTCGAACTCCAGACGGTCTATTTCTGGGTGCTGCATTTTCCTCGAAAATTCAATTATTTATTGGAAGTCTTAACTAATGTGTCCAGATCATCCGCAGAAGGCTAGTATCGAGCTATGACAAATACTTGTTTAGAGTTAACTTGGTTAAGATGCATTCTTCAAGACTTGAATGTTCCACCGTCCGAACCAGCATTATTATATTGTGATAATCAAGCAGCATTACATACAGCAGTCAATCCAGTCTTTCACGAACGTACGGAACACATTGAAATAGATTGCCATATAGTTCGAGAAAAGTTACAAGCTGGAATCATCAAACCGTTTTATGTTTCGACTAAAATGCAATTGGCAGATGTTTTCACTAAAGATTTGGGAAGACATCAGTTTGATCTTTTGAAGAACAAGTTGGGTGTGATTGACCTACACTCTCCAACTTGAGGGGAGTATTAAGATATGATATTTGGAGAATATGTTTTAATAATTAGTTATGGAGCATATGTTAGATATCCGTTAATATTTTTTCTTTGTTTTTGGGAGTTGTTAGTAGTATATTTTATCTTATAATTTGATTAATAGTATATTTTTATGCTCACCAGATATTACTTTTTTTTCTCAAGTGGTTAGCTGATTGGTTGACGTGGGAAGCATTCGGGAGTTATGCGACCACAAAGGAAGGTCATTCTAGAGAGTCAGTTCTTTTGGTATCTTGGCTATAGTTTGTTTGGTATCTCCTACCTTGGTCCCCGATTTTATATTAATATTCAAACAATCCTTCCAAAATAATAAATATATTTGATTTTATCTTTTAAATTTTCAAAATTGTTTTATCGTATTTTTCTTAACACATTCTGGTGATTCAAAAGTCTAGATCATTAGACCAATACGTTCTGAGAAATTTTCATGAAGAAAGCTTGGTAAAAAATGACTCCAAGCCATGGAATCTAGTGGTGGAATATTGTTTTCTTTTAACTTTCTTTCCAAAATCCTAACCTCTTCTTTTCTCTTTCTGTTTTCTTCTTTGTGTTTTTCATCCTCTCTTTTCTAACCGGCTTCATCATTCCGATGGTTCCATCATAAGACCATGACCAAGACAATCTGCTTGTTATGCACCAACTTCACATCTCTAACTAGTATCTTTATCGACTTCTCCCATATGAAGAATCCTCTCTAAAGAAAAGTGACTCATGTTCGATAACGTATGAAGAGTCTGGGGTATACTTCTACGGTATAAACATATGGAACACGTTATGCACGGTGACAAATGTAAGTGGTAGTGCTAAATTGTATGCCACTAGTCCTATATTCTCTAAGATCTCAAAGAGACCTACAAATCTTGTCTTCAACTTGTCCTTTCTTCCCAAATTTCAACACACGTATCATAGGTGCAACTTTGAAAAAGACATGATCACGAGTAACAAACTCAAATTCCTTCCTACGAGTGCCTTCGTAGTGCTTTTGCCCGCTTCGTGCCTTCAGTATTCTTTATCTGATTTTTTGCACTGCTGCATTAATAATCTAAACCAACTCCGACCCTAGAAGTTGTTGCTCACCTACCTCTTCCTAGAAGATAGAAGTTTGACACCTACACTCGTAAAGAGTCTCTAAGGGGGCAATCTACACCGTCACATGTAGCTATTATTATAAGCAAACTCCATTAAGTACAAGTGTTCATCCCAACAACCAGCAAAGTCTATAACACAATGTCCTCAACATGTTCTCTAGAATCTAGTTCAGCCGCTCAGTTTATCCATGCATATGTGGATGAGAAGTCTTTGACGATCTTTGATTTTTGGAATCTTGTATGAGTGAGAATGTCACAAAAGTTGATAAGATTGATAGTTAGCTGGCTACCTAGATGAGATACCCATCCAAGAATTGATGCCCACGATTGGGACCGTGGGTCAAATAAAGTCATATGAATCGGTGGCATGAGTGTGAGGGTAGCTCGACGGACTCTATTGCCCACATGGAGGAATACACCATAGAGCCTCCTCTGAGGTCCCTTCCCCCTTTGCTCGACACTTAAGCCAATTTGACCACTTTGACTACACTTTCAAATGGCTCACAACTTCTTTATTCAACACTTAGGACTCTATTGACATTGTCGAATTTTAGCATAAACTCTCCTGACTTTGCTTTTTGTTTCCCTACCAAGTCTCACACCAATGAAGATGGTGTTTCTTACCTCTAAACCCATGATCATCCCTTTAATTAGCCAATGTGGGACTACTCCTCCCAATAATCCTTAACATCCTCGTTCTTCTTTATATGTAAGAAGGACCTATCGAGTGTCTGAATGCTCACTAAGAGCCACTCTTTATGCCTTCCACGTTAAATTTGGTGAATTCATTAGCTGAATATGAGATGACTTTAGTTGAAACATCGCCAATTGAAAGCATTGAAAACTCTTACATGGAAGCCCCCTTACTTCAAAACATAGTGGGAGAGATGGAAGAGTAAGGTCTTATGTACAAGACATGAATTAACCCTGTATCAGCTAAGAGAACTATGACCATCATACACAATTTCATGACAGAGACAGAAGCAATATACTATACACAATTTCATGACAGAGACTGAAGCAATATATTATAGCATCAAGATATACTAAAATAAAAGTCATCAATTTAGCAACCCTACCTATAGTACATATACTACCCAATTGGAAAAAAATATATACATATGCAAGATAGTGAAAAATGTTGTACATGTTGGAAAAAAAAATATTTTTCCATCTCATAAATTTACGGGTACTTCAATTTAAAAAGTTCTCACAAAAAAATTTGTCTCACTTCACGAAAAATTAAATAACTCTCTATATTTAATTTCTTAAATAAATATCAAAACCGATTTACAAAAAAAAAAAAAAAAAAAAATGATTTTTTTTTTTTATCACTAACACTAATATAAACATGAGATCTCAACCACGTTAATTAAAACAGGCCACATGTAAAAATTCATATCGAAATCTTGACTTTTGAAGTTATTGTTTGGAGCCCTCGACCTTTTTCGAGCTTGTCTTTGACACTCGTGTCGTCTCTCTCTCGAACTTAGCGTATGACTTAACTTCAATGCACATTCTTGGTGTATTGGATGATGCCTTGTATGCCTTAGCTTCAATGCACATTCTTGGTGTATTGGATGATGCCTTGTATGCCTTAGCTTCAATGCACATTCTTGGTGTATTGTTTTTCGAGCTTGTCTTTGACACTCGTGTCATCTCTCTCTCGAACTTAGCGTATGACTTAACTTCAATGCACATTCTTGGTGTATTGGATGATGCCTTGTATGCCTTAGCTTCAATGCACATTCTTGGTGTATTGGATGATGCCTTGTATGCCTTAGCTTCAATGCACATTCTTGGTGTATTGGATGATGCCTTAGCTTCAGTGCACATTCTTGGTGTATTGGATGATATTGGATGATGTCTTAGCTTCAGTGCACATTCTTGGTGTATTGGATGATGCACTGTCCTCCTCTCGCATCATGACACTTCTCAATCTTGGTCCTCCTCTCGCACTTCTCAATCTTGGTCCTCCTCTCGATGACACTTCTCAATCTTGGGACTCATGTGGTCGGATAGATGTCATTTGAGGGTCGCCCCTTGTCTGTCTTGTGGATGTCATTTGAGGGTCGCCCCTTGCCTGTCTTGTGTGGAGGTCACAATCTATAATCTTGGGACTCATGTGGTCGGATAGATGTCACTTGAGGGTCACCCCCGTTCTGTCTTGTGTGGAGGTCACAATCTACTTCATGTCAGTGATGTTGTGACATGCTCCTTCCTGCAATAAATGAGGGTTTTCTTCCTTCCGTTGGGCTTGAAAAGGTTATGATTAGAGGGAGGGTCGTTGGGACAGGAAACGTTCGGCCTTCCGCTAGCCTTTTTTTAATGAAATTGGGTCGATTCATGACCCAGTTTTTGTGCCTATAAACTTGAAACCAGACCTAGTTTTTGTGCCTATAAACTTGAAACCAACCCAAACGGACTCGAATCCAAAAAGATCAAAACAAACCAACCTAACCAAAAAAGTTATGAATAATGAAAATTTGAGAAGAAAAGAAAATGAAATCTAGTAAGCTTTTGAAAAAATTGGGCAACTCTCCCTCCACACTCACTTTGATTCAAACTAGTTTCTTTAGCTTCATTGTGGGCCGAGGAGGCCTATAACTGATTAACATGAAATTATGTGTCGCTATTGACTCACGAACTAGACCCTGTGACCTTTAAAATTGGAGAGCACTAAGAGTTATAGAGTGACCCTAGATTAGTTAGATTATTAAAATGTGAAGGAGTAGATGTCCAAATTTATAGGATTCAAAACAGACATATTATTGATTCATGGCATTCCAAGTACATGTACGATAAAATGAAGAAAGGTTGAAGAAAAATGAATTAGGCACGCCCAAGGAGAAGATTGGCTATAACCAAGATGATACTACAAATATCTTCCACAGTCTTCCCGTTGCCAGACAGCGCCGATGGGTCCTTCGGCGGCTGCGTGAAGCTGTCCAGACAGTCGCCGGCCTCCGTCATGGCTGCAGACGCCTTAATGTTGACGCCATTGTAGTCACCTTCCCTCAGGTCGTTCTTCACATCCTCGATGTCGTCGGCGGCATCGTCGTACTGTTCAGCACAGGTGGCATATCGCTCCTTAAGCTTGGGATCGGCTGCCTTGGACGCCAGGGACTGGGCAAGGGCACGAGTTTGAGCAACCTTGTCGTGGGCGAGGTTGAGGGTGAAGGTGGCCAGCCCTTTTAGGTCTCTGGTGCCAGCAGATTTCAACACGTTAAAGCAAAAAGAAGGGTTTCTAGTTTTCTTGCAGATGGTGGAAACGATGTCGTCTTGGGAAGCCGCATGCATGGGCACCATCCCATTGAAGAACAGTACTAAAAGGACAATCCTAAAGACTGCAAGAAAACTAGAAGATGCCATTTTTTATTTTGATTTTTCTGTCTGTTTTGCTCAATTAATTCGGAGAGAGGGTTCACATATTTATACACTCACAAATATTCCTTTTAATAGCTTTCACGTTATAAATTTAAGTAAAACCCTATTAAAAGAAAAACGAACAAAAATAGACGGAATAGGTTAAGCTTTTTTCTCTCTAAACCCAATCACAAATTTGGCTAAGTTATTATGCACTTTTTTAGACAATACACCGTCTTCCTCAGTGTACCACTCTCGTGTTAACCTTGACTGACTACACATAAGAGTCATAACTTTACTCTCTTGTTAGTAAGATTATAACCGTTCTCCTCGGCTTAAATTAATAATATTTATTTTACAAAAAAAAATTAAAAAAACAAGGTTATTAATGTAATATTGAACCATAGTTTTCATGGAGAGGATAATATTTAATAAATAACCTAAAGAATATATAGTACATGGATAGTGCTAATACGTCGACCAATATTTGTTTTGCCAATATTTTTTGTTGGCATCACGAAAAGTAGTCCTTGCCATGATTGTGTGTTTTGACGTAAGGGATGTGAGTCAATAAACTCGAGTGGGTTAAAATCATGGATGTGGGAATCATGCATTGAGAAGTTAGTAAGTCAACAAGCTCGACTTGGCTAAAATCATGGGATGTTGAGAAGTTAGTAATCATGGAACATTTGGGGCAATCATGAGATAAGGGAGACAAACCTCAGCCCACAATTTTCTGCAAGTTTGTTAGAAGCAATCATGAGATAACTCAACCGGGGATTTTCTGGTCGAACAGATGCAATCATGAGATAACCCAGACCATCCTCAGTCCGAGAACTTAAAAGTTTTTTGGAGTTAGCGAACTACTACGGAATGTTTCTTTTTAGGACTTATTCAAACCTTGACAAAGTTAATCTAGAGCTTAAGGAGTTTTTTATGTATGCGCTAATGCCAGCACTATTTTATGGTTCAAGCATGGTGTACAACGATGCCTCGAGAAAAGGATTGGGGCTGCGTGTTGGTGTTAATGGAGAAGTGATTGTATATGGCTCCTAATAGCTTAAGAAATATGAGCGTAACTACCTAACCCTCGATTTGGAGTTAGCAACTGTGGTGTTCACGTTAAAAATATGGTGACATTACTTGTATGGTGAAAAGGTACAGATAGTAAAACCATAAGAGCCTCAAGTATCTTATTCAGGTAGAAAGAGTTGAACATGGGACGAAGGAGATAGTTGGAGTTTGTGAAGGATTATGATACAAAGATCCTTTATCACCCATGTAAAGCTAACATAGTGGCCGATATGTTGAGTAGAAAGACAGCTTACTCTTCTGGTATGTCATTTTCTGTTCTCTAAATCTTCAAAAATTTCACTAGATGGTCATAATTCAAGTCATTTTAGGATTAGTATGGGTGTAAAATAGTCAAAAGATCACCTTCCACACACCTTCAGGCGCCCCATGCGTGGCTGGAAAGGCTTCAAGGCATGATTCCACTCGCAACGGGCTCACGTGCAAATACCACGGCCAGTCGCTATTGGCGCTCAATTTAAGAATAATTTAACTTAAACTCCCAAAAACAATTTCACTACTTGACACCCACCCCACTCACGACACAGAGTGTTCTTGGCTTCGAGTCCAGGCGACGTAAGGCATTAGTATTTTCTTATTTTTTCTTGGTGTGGCATGTGTCCTCCAAAAGCACACCTTCAAGTCTCGCAAAATGTTGCCTCATCGATTTTCCTTCAATTAACATAGGGTCGGCGCATGTCCTTCCACCTCCATGAGTGCGCTTAGATTTAATCCACCTCCCCACAATGGTATCAGAGTCATGCCCTAAACTTGGTCGTACCAATAGATTGGTAAATCTTCAAATGTCGAACAAAGAACTCCAAAAGAAAAGGAGCCGAGCCTCCTTGAAGGCATAGTAAAAAAGAACTAAGACTCCAAAAGAAAAAGAAGTCGAGCCTCGATTAAGGGGAGGCGTACTTTGCTCGAGGGGAGGTGTTGGATGATGAAAGTAAATACAGACGGTTGATTGGCAGATTAATATATTTGGCCGTTACTAGGCCTGACATAGTTTATTCAGTTCGTATGCTTAGTCAATTTATGCATGAACCAAGAAAACCACATTGGGAGGCAGCTCTTCGGGTTCTGAGATACATCAAAGGTACTCCTCGTCAAGGACTCCTACTACCATCTGAAAACAATTTAAGATTACAAGCATATTGTGATTCTGAATGGGGTGGTTGTCGAACTCCAGACGGTCTATTTCTGGGTTCTGCATTTTCTTCGGAAATTCAATTATTTATTGGAAGTCTTAACTAATGTGTCCAGATCATTCGCAGAAGGCTAGTATCGAGCTATGACAAATACTTGTTTAGAGTTAACTTGGTTAAGATGCATTCTTCAAGACTTGAATGTTCCACTGTCCGAACCTTGCATTATTATATTGTGATAATCAAGCAGCATTACATACAGCAGCCAATCCAGTCTTTCACGAACGTACGGAACACATTGAAATAGATTGCCATATAGTTCGAGAAAAGTTACAAGCTGGAATCACCAAACCGTGTTATGTTTCGACTAAAATGCAATTGGCAGATGTTTTCACTAAAGATTTCGGAAGACATCAGTTTGATCTTTTGAAGGACAAGTTGGGTGTGATTGACATACACTCTCCAACTTGAGGGGAGTATTAAGATATGATATTTGGAGAATATGTTTTAATAATTAGTTATGGAGCATATGTTAGATATCCGTTAATATTTTTTCTTTGTTTTTGGGAGTTGTTAGTAGTATATTTTATCTTATGATTTGATTAATAGTATATTTTATCTTATTTACAAAATTTAGCAGTTGTATTAGTTGATAGTTTGTATCCTATATTTTCCTTGTATTAGTTGATAGTTTATATTGTATTTAATCGTTTGTAATCACTAAGATCATAGATTTTCATCCAGGTGGGCAATGTCACCCTATAAGATGTAACTCCAATTTTCTTAAGAACTTCACCGGGTCCTTCGTATTTTTAGACAAGCCTCTAGTCCTTTGTGCTACGGAAATTGATCTATTCTAGAATAAACTTGATGAGAACTTAGTCTTCTACCACAAATGTGACGGGACAGTACTTCCTTCTTCCATTTTTGAAGTTTTGGGCTTGAGGATTCTTCCCTACATGTGGGTGGTTAATGATATGGCATAGGGATGGTTGCCTTCGGCTCACAATTTCAGAAGAATTCCTCCCGGTCGAGGAACTAGTTTGGCAAATAAAGAAAATTGGACCACATCTAGTGTTGCATCCAATTTGTTTTTACATGCCTAAACGAAGTGTCGCAAATATTCCTCCAACAAACAATTGAATCGTTCGGTCTATCCATCATTCTGGAGATGGTAACTCAATGAGATATTCGAAGTTGCATTCAAGAACTCGAATTAATTCGTCCAAAATGTCTTGATAAATATGTTTGAAGAATAGTTGGTCAGCCAATTCGTCTGAACATATCTTGGGCATGAGTATGAACGCGACATATTTCGAGAATCAGTCGACGATGACCTGACTTCATGTTTGCCAACCTTTGAGTGTGTGATAAAGGTTAGTGACACACTCTCCCAAGGTCTTGTCGGCACCAGCAAGGGTTCGACGAGTTCTGAGATCTTGGCCTTTTTAACTTTGCCCTCTTGGCAAATGAAGCATTTCTTGGTGTACTATATTTTGTCATCTAGCATATTTTGTCAAAAGTACCCCTTCTAATCATGTAACATAGTAAAAGTAATCAAGGCCTAAACCTGTGTGCACTCAGAGAATGGAATAACTCGAGGAGTTAGTCCTAAACATCTTGAAAACGAGAGACAAGATTTAAATTGTCTAGATGCCCTTAAGAACCCAGTAAGCTTCCACAATATCTAAGAATAACAAAGGTAACTTTTTCAAGTTGTTAACAATATGTATGGTGTTAATAGGGTCTCCGCTACCGTTTCCACTCCAGTACCCATACCGTTGAGTTTTTAATTCGATACTGTACTATCGAGCCAAGTATAGGTCAGCAAGAGTATGCAATTAGGTGTCCCAACTTTGTGGAAATTGTCAAATGTCTCTTGAACAAGACCACTTAGATGTAAAACTATTCTTGAGATGGGTGCATGGGATCATGTAGGTTAATCCAATAGTTGGCCGGCACACAAGGGTCGCTTCCCCCAGACTCTGGTGACTTTATGGTCCTGTGGGATGGTCCGCCAACTAACCTCCCATAAATGAGGTTTAGACTAGAAGACACCTTACTGCCCAATCAAAACTTTATGAAGTAGCACCTCAATCCAAGGCGTTGGACATTCACTGCAAGAGCATAGCAAGCTATATAAATATAAGAACATAAAAGTTTTTTTTACCCTAAAGATGAAATTTATCGCCCCGTAAACTCACAACACCAGAATTAGGAGACCACTTCCTCGAACCCAGAGTAAGTTCATGAGTAACTAGAGAACCACATAAAACTTCGAAGCACCTCAGATGCTCAAATAGCAGTAGAGACCAGGATTAAACTTATTAGAGCACGGAGAAAAATCCATGGATACCTACCAGGATGAGGATGCCATAAGAGCCTACGAGTAGATTGCTTATCGAGTTTTTTTTATACTTACCCATTTTCCTTCTTTTTTTTCAGGTGTTTGTAGGTTGGAATTGAGGTAGGGAGCATTTGAGAGTTGTTTGGTCACACAGGGTCATTCTGAAATGTTAGCTCATCTTCCTATTTTGTGTCTTTTGTATTTCCTTCTATAATTGTATTCCAATGGCAATGAGTGAGAAAGCTTAGTCACAATCTATTTTCTCTCATTAAGTTTCATGAATTAGAAAATAATAAACCTTCCAATTTATTGTCTAGTATATCTAATATAGCAACTTGTTGTTCAATTAAGCTCACTATGACGAGGCTTATCCAATTCATGACTGTGATTATGATTCATTTAACTCTCAAATTAAATGGTTAGCTATTTATTGGTTTCACCTTGAACCAACTTATTAACTGTAACAGCCTAGATCCGTCCCTAGCATATATTGCCCTCTTTGGACTTTCTCTCTCGGGCTTCCTCTCAAGATTTTTAAAACGCGTCTGTTAGGGAGAGGTTTTCACATGATAAAGGGTGTTTCGTTCTCCTCCCCAATCAATATGGGATCTCGCAACTCTTCCTTCAGTCTCAATGTGGGTGCAATGGACGATCAGTCAAACTTAACTCATTCACATACATGACGAAACAAAAAAATTAGAGGTTTTAATCATCTTACCTACGAAGCTACGAAGCCATTGATAGAGTCAATGAAGAAAGAATCCCAACTAATGACGTAACGGAAGCCGAGTTCAATTCTCCTCTTTCAGATTGCATGTAACTGAGATCTATGAAAAGAGTTTTATTGCCAGCTGCTTATGCATTCAAATAAGAAAAAGAAGATAAGAGAGAAAAAAATAATTAGAGAGTTTAAAAACATAAAAAATAAAAAAGACAAATTTAAAAAACAAATTTAAAAAACAAATTTAAAAAACAACCATCAAGTCTCTAACCCCACTCTTAAAAAACAAATTAAAAAAAGCGAGGTCAGAGAAAGTTAAATAAAACATCTTAAAATCAATTTGAGAAAGTAACTTTATAAGCTTGCAAGCAATAAGGAACAATAACAACATTCATAGCATATATTATGGGCAGGAAGGATTGACAACCTTCGTATCTCCCTATAGTACATTTTGAGACCAATCAACTTGGACAAGTGTAGACATACACATAAATTAAAATGATAAAATAATAAATAACTAACTTACATTGAAGTATGGTAAAAGGGTTTAGAATGGACATGAGGCAACACCCTTGTCAAGCATCACTATGACATCCAACTCTCAATTAACCCACAATGCAGACAGATGCTCAACCTAATAGCCTCGCCCCATGTCCACGAATTCTTTAGACGGTCCAATCTGAGTGCGCTCAACCGTACCTTAATCCACGAAGCAAGCCCAAAAAATTGCAGATGCATGCTCATAACTAAATGGCTGCAACCCATCCCTCTATATGCTCCTAGCTGCCTCTATCATATGCAATAAGCATGCAGCTCTAGGCTATAATTTGTGTACAACTTCCAATAGCCATTTCCCCTGGCACTCGACTTGGTGGCTCCAACCGACTCTCCTTTGCTCGACATGGCCAATTGTGGCTTGATTTACCTATTTTAGATCATAAGCATTTTGAACCTATTTAAAGTTCGAAAATGTCATGAACTACTATTTTGGCCAATTAAGATTATTTAAATTGGATCACATCAAAGCTAAACCTTTGAATGATTAAATAAGGAGAGCTTAAGAGCACCTACTTAAGCCTAAAATCGTAAGTAAATTTACAATTGGATTGCCTTGAGCATGGTTGGGTATGTTGTATGAATAACAATACGTGATATTTATGTACATGTTATTAAACTTTTATGTTAATGTAGGTTGATGTGATGTATATACTTCCATGTATGTTGAGTATGGCTAATATGATTTTATGACCACAGTTATGCCTTATGAAATATCATGATATAAAATGTACTATCAATATGATCAAAATACTATGAGTATATATCTTCGACTCATAAAGAATTGAAGTCAAGTTATGTATGCAAGTATTATATGCATAATCTCACTGAACTATGATCATATATTACTTCTCCAGTTATGCAATATATAGACACATACACCTACATTATTATTCACGTATCTTTCTCTTTCGTTGGGTTTTAGTAGCTTAAGATACGCTTGGCCATAGTCAAGCCTAGGTGGTACCTCAAAAAGATCTGGGAATAGTAAGAGACTGATAGGCCAAAGGGGTTTACGTCTCGTAAAATGACAATTTGTTTGGCAAGCCCGCCTATGCATACCATGGGATGAGGAAATTTGGAAGGATATTATCACTAAAGCCCACTATATGTCTTATACGTTCTACCCTAAAAGTATGAAGATGTATGAGGACCTAAAAACTACTTACTAGTGGCAAGGAATGAAGAATAATTGAGTGCGTAGGTCAATGTCTGACCTTTCAATAGGTAAATAAACCGAGATAGCGACCTTCGGGGTTGTGGCAACTGCTAATGTTTCTCTATGGAAGTGGGAAGACGTGATTATTGACTTTATCTTGGATTTGCCAAACACCAAGCAGAATTACACAATCATTTGGGTCATTCGTAGATAGGTGGACCAAGACAACTCACTTCATTCCTAGAAAAATCACATACCAAGTGGACAGGTACACTCAGTTGTATGTTAAAGAGATAGCCCATCATCACGCTACTGCAATTTTCATCACGTGAGATCAGGAAACAAGGTTCACCTCGCACTTCTAGAAGAGTCTACATAAGATGTTGGGTATGTAACTATAGTATGATTACTTGAACTATATGTAGAGACATAAGAGTGGATCAAGTTCAAGTATATAGTCAAAATGATCTATAGTATAAGGATAAGACTGAGTACCTTATTCTAGGGATACTATGGATGCGGCCCACTTTTGTATATGATATAAACAATGTGATCACTAAATTATACATGTGGAGACATGTGAGTGGGGGCGTCCTATGCAATGAGTATTGCATAAGATCGAACCATGAAGAAAACCACTCTCACTTTATAATGTGATTTATTATTGAGACTGATTTTCTTTTCATTCGACAACCTAGGTAACTCAGTTTTAATCCTGAGCTAACCATGAACTCCTGTTTATTCGGAATTATCCTTAGATTTTCATGGGTGAGAGTGGCTCTAGTTCGCCGACTCAATAGGCCTCCCATTTCAGGGGTAAGACTGGGTGAATGGCTGGGGACGTGGGGTGCAAGATGGAATTCACTCTTACCCACTTTTAGGGATAGAAGAGAGGTAGTTCCCTCCAGGTCTTGAACAAGGGGCCCCACCCTCTCATTGGCCTGAGAGGGATTCGGTTTACTGGTTGGACCACAAACCAATTGTTCATTAGAAGATCAGTGAGACATAAGGAACAAGAAGTAACTTCAGGGGTAAAACGGTAAATTGAGCAAGCTCTAGTTACGAACAACCTGTGAAGGATCGACTTACTAATCATGGTTATATCAAATGGACAGAAATATATCTATAGTGAGGGGGAGTGCAACTACTAGGCTATAGTGGAGTGTCCTAGTAGTTAACGAATGTTGGTTAACCAGGTCAATGAGTTTAACCGGTTAATTTTGGATCGTTGGAGCCCATGATCTATAGGTCCATTAGGTCCCTCTGCTAGCTCATAT
Organism: Cucurbita pepo subsp. pepo; assembly: GCF_057944985.1. Taxonomy (NCBI): domain Eukaryota; kingdom Viridiplantae; phylum Streptophyta; class Magnoliopsida; order Cucurbitales; family Cucurbitaceae; genus Cucurbita; species Cucurbita pepo. The sequence goes on along the minus strand of NC_141799.1, from coordinate 10,849,703 downwards.
CGGACTAAACCATAGAACAGTGTGACGAGTGAGTTCGAAGTGTTCGAATTCAAATTAGGGAATATGCGCTACATATATACGATATATTTAACCGCATTTTTGTTTTATTTACGAATTAACAAAAAGAGAGAATATGAGATATTTAAATAAGATTTAAATATCTTAATCAATTATGTGTCGAATTGATTGGGATTGACATTTGAATTAATATTAAATATTAATTAAATAGTTTAATTAATCATTTAATGTTACTCTAATTTTAAATTAATTATTCAAACTAATTGTTGAATTAAAATGAAGAAAGTCAAAATGTTGACTTCATTTAATGGAAAAATCTAGTAGAATTTTGAGGTGTCAAAATTTGGTTAACTCAAACATGCATGCTTGCCCCATAATCCCAAACATTTGACTGGAATTTTGAGTGTCAAAATTTGGTGATCTCAAATTTGCATGAACATGCAAATATGACTCTTTAAATAGAGTGATCATGGTACATGGAAGGTCTTATTCTTCTTGGTGAAAAACCATGAGAAAAACCTCTCACAAACACTTTCTTCATATATACAAAATCCCTCCCAAGTTTAGTCACTCACCGGATTCCACAATTCCATTCTAAGGCCGGAAGATAGTGGAAAAGACACTAGTGGTGGTTCGAAACCGGTTCGTGAGGAAAGAGGAGTTTGAACTACAAAAGGTTAGTATTCGAACTCATTAAGTTTTAATACTTACGAACATGCTAGTTATTTATTATAATTGATGTTCTAAAAATGCCTAAGATCCAAATTGCTTCCGCATGTGTTATATTAATACCATCAAAAAAAAATATGTAATTTAAATTAATATTTAGTATATTATATATATTAAAAGATAAAAATATATTTATTGTAGTGATACATTACGTATTAAAATATAATTAATGTATATGAGATGCATTAAATAAAAATATACCTTTAAATTTTAATGAGATTCAAATTAGTTAAATATTTATTGGAATATCTTATTACACCAAAGTATAATTTGAATAAGATATTATTTCATCGAGAATAAAAGAAGGGTCAACAGTGGAATAGTTTCATAAGTATTTGCGCAGTTTTCGTATTCATTCTAAAGCACGTATTTCCAACAGGTCCTTTAGCAACCAATCCGAAGTTGGATCGTCATTGAGGATGATACCGAGTTTAAGTGGGGGAGAGTATCACAATCCATAGAGTAATTGTGCCCCCGTAAAAGTCATCAAGGACGATAACTAGTTTAAGTGGAAGAATGTCACAACCATACTACGAAGAGAATAGGTTGTGACCCTCACGTCGAGATAAGATAAGTGACAACCCTCAAGTGGCGCTTATCCAGCCACGCGAGTGTCATGATGTGACTCAAGAGGACGATGTATCATCCAACACACCGTATAAAGTGGGCATTGAAGAGAAGATGATAGGCAAGATAGGGGCAAAAAGTAGACAAAAGTGTTAAAGACAGGCACTTCGTTGAACGGCTAGGTAGGGCTCAGGCCTTGACCTCAAAAGTTGAGGTTCTGAAGGGTATTTGGGCTCTATTCATATGAAATATGACAGGTCGCCAAATTTGGTGTCAATCGGATATTAGATGAACACTCTATGAAAACTACATGACCGTTTGCGAAAATCATGTCTACACCGGTTAGATTGGAAATGCCTCAAAATGCACATTAGGAAGAGACATGGTGTCAGCTCTTCACCACCCTGAGTTATGTGGCTTAAGCAAGCTACCCTATACCAGATGCATGTGCCATAGTGAGGGCAAGCGTTACAAGACGAGTGTGCCAATATTGCGTTCATGCGCATGTGACGAAAGTTGGATTAGTATCTGCTATCTTGAGCGGATTTTGTAAATGAACTAGCATGGACACGGGAGGGTCCAATGCCTCGATATACAGATGGATGGGCGTTCGGGATGTCCCCATGACATGAACTACATATGGGTCCGTACTCAATGATCATGATCAAGCGAGCTTATGATGGACAATGACATCCCGGGACTTGAGATGGTGTCAAGACATGTGGGTCATCTTGATTGGAAATCGAGATGATATGATGAGATGTGACGTTGTACATGAGAGACCTTGATCCCGAGTAGATGTAAGATCAAGCAGAATGACTTGCCCTAGTGTAGAAGCAAGTCAATTGGGTCGCAGAAGATTGAGCATGCACGCGCAGGCAGTTTGTGTGGCGAACAAACTTGGATTCCGCACACACTGTGTTTGGTTGCCCAAGATAAACCTCATTCAAGGTGCAATGAAGCTACAAAAACAAGCGAAAAAAGAATATGGAACTTGGAATCTCCTCAAAACTTGTTATAAGCGTGTCAAGATCACAATGTCGCACGGTTGAAAATATACGATCATGACATCCAACAACTACACTTTAGGACACTCACAAATGCCAACATCTTAGGGATGTGTTGATTGCGTACTGACTGCTTTTGAGGCTATTCTTGGAGTTGCTCTTACGGATGGGACACCTGGCTACTGTGTTCATCTAAGTTTTTAACCTACAATCCACGTTAATCCATGCATGCAAAATGTCACATAAATGTTTCAAAATAATATTGCCATAATGTTCAAGCGGTGCCGAGAATATCGAGAGAAGCAACTACCTGGTAGAAGCTCAATGGGGGTTTCATCGGCGCCGAAGCTCTCAGGGATGCAAAGGCAAGTGCTCAGTCTATACAGAGCATTTCTCCGAGCGGCTCGTTCCAAATCCGCCGAAGATCGACGCCAGATTGAATCGGTTGTCTCCGCCGAGTTCCGCCGAAACGCCAAGCTAATCGATCGCAAGAATTTCATCTACATCGAGTACCTTCTTCGTCGAGGTAACAAACAATTGGATCAACTTAGAAGCCCTGCAACTGTTGGATTGTCATCGCTCACTCTCAATTCGTCTCCAACGCAAGATTCTGAGCCTTGAAACTGTATGTACATTGCTTCCGATTCTGTTCTCGATTGGGATAGATTTTGAACCCTAGAAAATAATCTGCGCGATTGATTTGCTTTCTTTCCGTTTGGATCTCAGATCTCAGATTCGCGATCCCATGCGATTAATTTCACATTTCATTTGCTGGATACTGAATTTTGTCCTCCATTATCTTGCTTTCCAGTGACGATCAATTTTGCAGAACGGTCGGTAGTAGAATAGAATCCATAATTCAAGGTTAGGTATGAATTTAGTGTTACAAAAATTAATATATTAAGATTGCAATTAGAGATTAGTTAATTATATTGATTATGGTAAATATTGTACATTATGAGCAGCAGGAAAATTGGACAAGTACAAAATATACAGAGAATTAGCCAATTTCTTCAAAAATTCAATTATGAATTTTAATTTATACCTACTACATTCCTCAAGGGGACATGTCTACTCAATATCCTTCATAGCATCCTGCAATAACATTAGAATCACCTTTCAAAATCCGCTGATCGATCATAATAGTTGTTTACATGTATCTCAACTAATCTTGTGAAAAGATTGCTTAATCCAGTTACATTTTATATTGACAATCATGAAATATCTAGTCCTATCTGTCTATTCAGTTTACAGGTATTCTGATCAATATCATAAAACATTTAATATCAACACTCAAAATTTTGGTATCCTAAACTATGACTTAATAGTGTGGAGGAATTCTAACCTCTAACCCCTCGGTGGAAGATAAATATTTTAACCAACTGAATTATGCTTAGATTGACATGAACTTATCAACTTATAAACTACTTGTGAGATCCCACATCGGAGAGAGGAATGAGTGCTAGTGAGGACGTTGAGCCCGAATGAGGGTGGATTGTGAGATCCCACATCGATTGGAGATGGGAACGAGTGCCAATGAGGACACAGGACCCCGAAGGGGTTGGATTGTGAAATTTCATATCGGTTGGGGAGGAGAATGAAACATTCTTTATAAGAGAGTGGAAACATCTCCCTAGCAGACCGTTTTAAAAACTTTGAGAAGAAGCTCGAAAGGAAAAGTCCAAAGAGGACCATATCTGTTAGTGGTGGGCTTAGATTGTTACACTACTCTAAGAGTAGATGATCATGATCATTTCAGATTTGAGTAGATCGTTCATAAAGTACGTGGTAGCAATGGGAAAGTATACCGAAAAGGGCAAGTATTTACACAAAAAAGTGACGTTACCTTGGCTAATCGTGTAACGTATGCAGCAGCAAACGCGGTTGCTAACAATCCGAGTCCCAGCGTCCATAGCTGCTGACCATTTCCTCCTAGCAAACCAACTTCAGATTCTTCTTGCTGAAACATCCCAAGTAAAATTAACAGCGGACACAAACTGGACAATAAACATGACAACTCAAAAACATTGAAATGAAAGATCATAAACTCAACTAAGAATTCAAATCATCTTTAAGGGATGAACCAAATTGGAAACTTACAAGAATTGCTCGTCCAAACGCACCCGCGCTCACATAAGCCCACGTTCCCGGAAGCATCCCCAGCCAACTGCATTCAAGGAGAATCAAAAACGTCAAGAACAAAAGCCAAGATTAAACTTTGTAAGGTTAATTGAGAATTGAAAACTGACCTTCCTAACACATAGGGGACAAACTTGACAGATGTGAGTCCATATAAATAGTTTCCAAGAGAAAATGGAAGCAAAGGGCTCAAACGTAGGAGGGTGACTACTTTGAAACCATTTTCTCCAATGGCTTTATCAATGGCAGCAAATTTCTTGTTTCCTTCTACCAGCTTAAGAATACGCTCACGAGCGAAATACCGAGCAATCAAGAAGGCAACACTTGCAGCAACCTGAAATATTTGGAGACAATGAGCTGATAATTAGCGGCCATATGCTATTCCATCTGTTTGTTTTACTTGAACAAATCACTCACCGTTCCACTAATAGAAACTATAACCGTCCCAATTACAGAGCCAAACAGGAGTCCAGCTGACATTGTTAATGGAATGGCGGGAATTGCAAGGATCTAGAAGGGAAGAAAAATATACCATAAATTTCATAACAGATGGAAAATATTGAAACCGGTACCATGGAAGTATCAGCCAAAAGTGAAAAACAAGTAACACAGGGAAACAGTTTTCATAGTTTCAGCATAAAGGTTATGGATCTTCCAAGCCTGGTAGTACAGAACGGGGAGAAAACTCTCTCCGCTCCCTCTCCGATTCATCTTTTAAATGGAAATTCTCCACCCCGTTCGGAGCAGGTCCCTACGAAGGGATATCTTTAATAGAACCTCACAAGAGACCACACAACACTATGATCCCTCTCAACTCATCTAAAAGTATCGTCCACTACTTGCATTGTACTCATGAACCCAGCTCCATAAATCACGTTTAATTGAAATATAAAAGAAAAGGAACACAAGCATACCAAAAAAACCAACCCACGCCTAAGGAGACTGACAGATAACTATACAAAAAAGGGTTCCATCCTTCACAATAAGACCTAAAGGGTCATTAAGGATAATAACAATGTAACGGACCAAACCCACCATCGATCGGCTATTATAATCAACTTTCACTTTCACTGCCAAGACTCGGATTTGCTTTTTGGGGAGTTCGAGGTTGAGAGGAAAGAAAGCAATTGGAGGTGGTGAAGGAACTCCACTCTCATCTAAGCACATAATGTCCTCTGTGGGCTTTCACTTATGGGCTTCCCCTCAAGGTTTTAAAACCCGTCTGTTAGGGAGAGGTTTCCACACCCTTATAAGGAATGCTTTGTTCCCCTCTCCAACCGATGTGGGATCTCACAATCCTTCCCTTTTGGGGGCCAGCTTAATTGGGGCACACCACCTAGTCCTCACCACAAAGGCCACATCTATAGATGTAAAAGGCAAATTCCAGATACATGTATTAAAGCAAAAATATGTGTACCTCCAATCCTGCATACACTGCTACGAACAAAGCATATCCTGCTGGACCATATCCTGTTCATCAAAAGCTCTATGTTATGAATTGCATGATTGAGAGAGATCCTTCACACAAATGGAGACCTCCTCAGCCATTCAATATCTATCCCTTTTTATTTGGTAATGATGCTATGTTACAAAAAAGGAAAAAAATAGTAGCTGCATTAAAGAGGATTCATTTATCATTGTACAAAATCCTCTTTACCTGAATAAGACCATTATTAGATTTCGGGAACAACAATTAGAAAGAAGCTAGCTGCAGATGCAGATAGATGATCAATGAACACATCAATCCAGCTTCCATGAATACATATAAAATCATAAAAACTGTGTTTAAATCCTATTTTGTTACTAAGATTTTCATACTAACTTTAGTTTGGTCACTAAACTTTCAACTCCTAAACTTTGCATCAGAAACTATTTTAGTGATTCTCATTCACGTGTCATTGGTCGTTCAAATAAACAACTTAAACCTAGTTCAAAACTCTGACATCAAATTTGTTGCAAGTCTAAATTGGATCGTTGTTTTCTAATTAATTTTCAAAGAATTATATATATATGGAAAAATGCTAACTAAATCTAAATCACTAGATAATCATAGTAGGTAAGGACTCCGAATAAATTTGTCAACCGCAGTTATGAAGGCTCCAAATAAATTTGTCAATAGGCACCGAACAAAATTTGTCAATGAAGGCTCCGACAAAATAATTTGTCAACGGTAGCCATTAAGGCTCGGAATAAATCTGTCAACGGTAGCCATTAAGGCTCCGAATAAATTTGTCAACGGTAGCCATGAAGGCTCCGAATAAATTTGTCAACGGTAGCTATTAAGGCTCTAAATAAATTTGGTTAAGATGGAAGAACAGGTGGAAGATCGGTAGCTATGAAATTCTTTTGTCAGCACATACGTCAGTTGAAGCCATGAGAGCACATAACTTATGGATACTGTCCTCTTGGAGCACTTTAATAGGCATTGTTTGCCTCTCTCATGTTCACTTCTCTTGGAGCACATCCATGGGTGTTGCTCACCACTCTCGTGGTCACTTCTTTGGAGTGAATGGTTTAGTTGGTAACTTTGCGGTGCGGTAGCAGGGGTGAACTAATAATCTACGACAGTAGACTTTCCGTAGCAATTCTTCTTAAGGTACCGTTTGATTCTTCCATTCGAGAATTATTAAGGCTCTAAATAAATTCGGTTAAGATGGAAGAACAAGCGGAAGATCGGTAGCTATGAAGTTCTTTTGTCAGCACATACGTCAGTTGAAGCCATGAGAGCACATAACTTATGGATACTGTCCTCTTGGAGCACTTTAATAGGCATTGTCTGCCTCTCTCGTGGTCACTTCTTTGGAGTGAATGGTTTAGTTGGCAACTTTGCGGTAGCAGGGGTGAACTAATAATCTACGACAGTAGACTTTTCGTAGCAACTTTTCTTAAGGTACCGTTTGATTCTTCCATTCGAGAATTGGAGTCCAGCCTTGAAAATTGAGAGATCTTAGTTTTGTCGCCTCCTTTTCTTCCTCCGACGCTTTTGGTTCCCTCCATTATTGAATACTTCAAATATGAATCTCGAAATTTGATGTTTTGTGATGATGATTGGAAGAACGACTTGAATTTTTTTTTCTATTGGCAAAAACAAATCAGTAGGGTAGTAATTTGTTTCCTTTTCTTCACAATCTAAATGGAAATTGGTCACGGTGACGGAAGCTATGAAGGCTTCGAATGAAATGTGATCACGATGGATGATCGGTAGTGATGAAGGCTTCACCGATTAAGTTAGGATTTTGGTTCTAATCAGATTTTCTAAAAAATCTCTAATACCACGTTGGAAGTCTAAATCAAACTGCTGTGTTTTTATTGTTTTGCAGAGAATTATATATCCTTTCATAGAGGAGAAGGGGTAATCACTAGATAATCTAAATAACTATTTCAATAATAATCGGTAACTAAATCTAAACAAATCCAACCAAATTAGCGAAGTCAGCTACTTCCAGTTCCCTTATGATAACACAAATATTCTATCTCTATATAGTCATGTACTGGTTAAACAAGTTCCTAGTAAATAGTTCAGAAAGTTAAAAGTAGGATACAATCATATAACTCCAAACACTATTGGTGTTTCAAGACTTTCAGCTGTTCTCCTTTTTTCTTAGTAACAGTATGATCAAGTTCAAATAACTCCAGAAATTCAGCATACTTTTAAAAGAAAACTGAAGGGAAGCCTATAAAACAAGTCATACTTACGACCAATTAAAACAGCAACGAAGAACAAGCACAATGATAATCAATCCACTCCCAAATTCAAAACTAAAAACAGAAAACAACAAAAATCCATGAATAATCACAAAATTACCGTCAATAAACGTGGAGAACTGATTCAAGAACGCATTAATCGGATCCTTGTAAACATATCCAGCAAATGCAAATCCACCAATAATCCCAAGAAGCAACACACCGGCCAAAAGGGTACCCTTAAGAGCAGTATCGTCCTCGGCGTCCTTATTCCCTTTATCGGCGGCGGCGGCGGCGTCATCGTCGTCGGACTTGGGGCTAAAGAGCCACTTGAAACTCTGAGGGGCGGTAGTGGGAGTCTTCTGAAGAGAAGGCTTCTTGGATTGCTTGAGAGAGGAACAGGTCTTGAGGAAGTGGAAGCGCTTGTTGGGTGTGAAGCTGAAGAGGAAGGAGGAGGAGGAGAGAGGAGGAGAGAAATGGAGAGAAGAAAGATAAGGCGATGGGTTTGAAGATGACGGCCATAAGGTGAGATGGGCGCGCATCATAAAGAAGAGAGAAGAATTGTGTGGAAGCTGATCAGCTCATCAATGGAGCTCTGTGGGATAAGAGGAAGAACAAGGAAGTTTTCCTATTTCTTCTGCTGCTGTGATTTTCTGTGTTGTTTTGTTTATTTTATTAATTGGATGGAAATGAAAAAGGGGGGGGGGGGGGGGGGGGGGGGGGGGGAAACGAAGGAGATTTGGGATTTATGGACGTGGGGCAATATAGAACATATAAAATAACTCAATTTTCGGGAATGATAAAAAAAGAAAAAAAAAATTTGGGTTATGTTTGTTACTATAAACCAAACTTCATGTTCGTTGGTATGGTCATGCTTGCCTAAAGCACGACAGGTGTCCCAGTCTTGCTTGTCCGAGTTGGTTGACAGGGAATGTCACGATCATGCTTGCTTAAAGCATGACAAATGTCTCAGTCTTGCTTGTCTGAGTCGGTTGACAGGGACGCCAACCAATTGAGTGGGGGAAGATGTCACGGTCATGCATGTCCAAGGCATGTTGTCAATGGCCACATGACAGATAATCCTGGTCTTGCTTGTCTAGGACGTGTTGTCCATGGTTGCATGTACATGCTTTCATCCTAGATAAGTCTTGTGTATGACCATTCACCAAAATCGTGTCTACACCTGCACAGTTGTTGTTGTATTTTGCTTACATTCCCATATAACACCAATTTCAATTTCTCAAATCTTGCTTTCAAAACTCTCTTTTGAAATCTCTCTTCCCCCGTTTTCTAAAACTTTCTTCTTGAACCGGGGCAAGAGGCTCGAGTATACTTCGTTTGGACGTAGGCGACGCAAGAACAAAATCTATGTCATAATATTACAAGTTTTCTTTTTTAGTTTTTATTTGTATGTTAGTTCAATCAACATATCTCTATATATAACTTGGGCCAAAATTTGAGAAACTAAACCAGACCACTGTCTGAAAGTGGAGGAAAAACAAAAAAGGCATATCAAATTTAATTTCCTTCTACCTTAATCTCTCAAGTTTCAAGTGTATGAGGATCATTTACACTCAGTGATCCATTCTTTCATCATGTAGATCCAAGGAACTAGTGGCGGGAGAAGGAGAATTTGTTTTCTGCAAGCCACAGTGGAATGCAGAGTTTTGTACGTTCAACATGAATTTCTCAACCCTTTCATGGACCAGCTTGTAGTACCTGAGGTGAAAGTAGTTCTGGCTTTTCAAGAGCTTTCACTGCAGATGTTGCTGCAATGTTAAACTGCAATGGGACGAAAATCACGAGTATTCGAGTAAGAGGTCTAGCAGTCTGTCTATTCAGAAAACATCCAAAAGTGCTACATGATTTATACTGAAGGAATTGTGCAGCCTAATGTCCATTGGGTTAAGAATGCTAAACATGTTATATGCACCCAAGAAAATGAAACCCTTCTCTTAAACCTGTTAATGTATGCCCACAATCACAGAAAGAATTTTGCTACATATTATGAATTGTGACTGGTAGAAGAAATTAATTGCACAAACCCACTATCAAGGATCTCTGCTTAAATTGAAGTATGATCTGAGGCGTAATCAAACCCAAGGCTGAATATCTAATCCACAACAATGCCTACTTTGGTCTCACCAATAGGTAGACATGAGGGGAGATAAAAAAAAAGATTGTAGCTAGTAGAAAGCGTGGACTGATAAGTGGCTTTTTCCAACTTCCTAGTACTACTGATCATAAACCTAATTTGACCTCACTGTTAGGCAGCCATGAGGTGGATAAATGATTCTACCCTGCACAGAAAGGGCAGATTAATAAGTGGCTTATTCCCACTTCTTAATACTATTCATCGTCAATTCATAAAAAGAAAAAGAAAATGTAACCGTCCAAGCCTACTGCTAGCAGATATTGTCCTCTTTGGACTTTCCCTTTCGGATTTTCCTTATAAAGAATAGGTTTCCACACCTTTATAAAGAATGCTTTAATATTTTGGCATCAACTACTAAAATTCTCTATTTTAACTCCACTGATATTATCCTCAGCTACGGTTCTTTGTCCCGATTGGTGTACTGTATGCAACCAGGATTCAGTGAATGAATGTGAATCAAATAGGAATTTTATTTCATGAAGTGTTCTTACAAAAGAAGATAAGGACGCCAGTAGTTCTTTGGGTGTTAGAGGGATCTTAGGAGGATATTCTAGATCTAGCCCGCTTTCATGCATCTACTTGGGCACATGTATCTAATCTTTTTTTGTAATCTTCCTCTTTCCTTAATTGCCAACAAGTGGATCTCCTTCTAGCAATTTTGATTGTCCTCTTAGTTGCCCCTTTGTTGGTGGGGCATTGCTTTTTTGGGTTGCTTCCATTCAACTCTTTCACTCTTCTTAACGAGCATCTTATTTACAAATATAACAAAAACATGGACCTGTGGTCTCAAAATTAGAGCTAGGTTCAGAAAAGGAAGAAAGAACAGAATGAGGCAAAACTAACGAACCAGGCCAAGCTAGACCACTTGATAACTGATTAAACAATGGATTTCGAAACTTCTCAATCGACATTGAACTTAACTTCACCTACTGAATCACAACACAAATAATTATGTACATTGAAGATTCAATGCCTCACAAGATCTAATATGCATAAAATGTGTAAAATCATTTGAAAAAATGTAACCTAAGAACCCCAAATTCTATCAAGCCACAGTTCATTTACAATTGCAGTTTCCTAACATTGATTGCCAAGTTTTTTTCCACAGTTCTTTTGAGCTAACTCAGTTGTTTCTTTTGCAAAGAAAAATAAAATAAAAACAACAATAACAGCAGCAGCAGCAGCAAGAACTGTAGTGGATAAGGTTAGAACCATACCATCTGTGTGAATGAGTTAACCAGAGTTTTCGCGAGGGGCACTATGCAAAACCTAAAAAGATAAGATAGGATAAAGAGATCAGTCTAAAATTGCTATTATCTGCTTAATAAACAAGAAGCTATGGTAACTAGACGATAAACAAAAACAAGAAGAGACCTAGGAAGCACAAATGTACTTAACAAACATAACAAAGAAGAATCAAGCCAAAAAATCGCTAAAAGAAGCCTCTCTCTCGTTCTTCTACAACTGAAAATTGAAAGAACAGATAGAACAACTGCCAACGCTGATGGATATACATGCAATGAAGAACATAAACATACATTCCTCGGCCGCCTGCCAAAGCTTCTTCCGCAGGGTCTTTCCATTCATCAATCCTGCGAAACAAAGAGAAACATCGCCAAAATTCAAATCACAAATTTACAGAAAGGAAACTGCAATCGAGGCAGGGAGATAGCGACGATCGAACAGAAGGCGTTTGGATTCCGTAAGAGTTTTATCCATCTTCTACCCACCCCTCAACGCCGTGGAACGGCCTAGAAATGGATACTGCTTCACCCTTCCCAAAAACACATGTTTTCCAAAATACATTTAATTACTAAATGGCAAAAGTCATGATTCTATATAAGTAGAGTCGTGGAAGAAGAGTTCATCATTCATTCCTACCTATCTATTTAGATGAAGCATGCAATATCTCCGTATCGAGATAAATAGATGTTCATGATCGAAATATATATCAAGTTGGTCCTGTAACGACCTTAGATTTCTATTAACCTAAAGTCGTTACCGTCATCATAACATATTCTCTTATGCGAAAATAAACGTTTAAAAACTTCACCATAAAACACTGTTGTGGACTTAGGTGTTCAAAAACGTTTTTGAGACAGCATAACAAATTTCTAAATAAAATAAATAAACATTAAGATAAATACACTTTATTCTAATCGAAGTCTAAGAAAATAAATACACATATCATATGCATGTGTCATTCGTCTCGACTTGCGATGTCATCGTCAACCGTACATGAGTCTCTTGCCTTTAACTGAAATAGAAATATCAAGCGACTTGAGTATTTTAAGAAATACTCCATAAGTGACCTCATTACATTATTGGAGTTCGAGAAGGTAAACACATGAAATTCATGATTAGGGATCTATCGTTAAAACCATCATAGGGGTGGCTTCCAGTCCAGACAAATTGGATGTGTAGTATTTCCCTACAAACGACAACACATGCGAGCTTGGGTCTCCATGCAGTTCGTACCCCCTAGACCAATCATAGTCGAGTTAGTTGTCTGTAGCGACGTTCGGAGGTCAGCAGGCCCTTGAGTGTCATGCGAGGCATAATCATCATTATCATCATCGTGTACGCATTCGTACTAATCATCATAAATGGGGAAGTAATCCGATATAATGCATGAGGTTCCTATAATTTTCATCTTTAAATCATTCTTATGACACAACCCTATACATCATTCACACATTATCCTAGATAACATGAACACATTGGCCTTCATACGTTCATCATCATTAACATCAATTAGGGTTGTGTCTTAAAAATCTCGTCGTCATAATGCATCATGACATTTAATACATGCACATCATCTTAATATGAAATACCATCATATTAAGTCATCTCATCATCATACATTTTAATCATCATGTTTTCATGCATCATCATCATGTATATATCACATCATCATATAACGTAAATTCTAAATGACATGTGCAAGTTCCACTGGGCACGTGTCGTCATACATTAGACAAGCCCTCCAACCAAGCCGAACATCTCTCTTCTTAACCTTTCTCTACGAGATTTTGAAGTTGAGTTGTTTGCATATTCATTGTCTATACAACATCAATCACATATGGGTAGAAGGACGTTTTTTTTTTTTTTCCTCCTTTTACTTCGTTGTGAAGATGTTCTCGTTCCAGATGTCATTGATCGGCATTTTCTACCTCTTCCATTGTCTCTTGTAGTGTTGAAGGGTGGTGATTCCAGTACGTAATATTTTTGTGAACTCAATTAGACATCATTTTTCATCGGCTCAAAATGGTTTGATATCGTCTCTACAAGGGTCTCAATGTTCATGTGATGTCCCACATTGGTTAGGGAGGAGAACAAATCACCCTTTATAGGAGTGTGGAAACTTTTCCATAGTAGACACGTTTTAAAGCCTTGAGGGGAAGTCCGAAAGGGAAAGCCCAAAGAGGACAATATCTGCTAGCGGTGGATCTGGGAAACACGATTATCAAGTCATAGTAATGAGAAAATGACTTATTTTACGTACCTTTTTGCATTTGGATGACCCTACGAGTTAAAAAAAACATTAGTATATGCACTAGAACAATACTTAAGCGTGACTTCACAATCTTACCCTCACCCATAATTTTTATCAATATCAGATGTTTGAAATGAAGGTAATATCTGTTCTAAAAATCTCTACTTAAGGATATAACGAGTTATTCCAAATCATTCATTTGAAATTGACAGAAAGCCATCATTTTATGTTAGATTGAAATCTTAGATTACTCGTAACAAATTGAAGTATATTAATAAAAAAAAATTTAAAGTTTGAGATTTTTTTAAACATTATCCATTACATTTTTAGATTTTTTTTTTTATTTTTTTTTAATTTAAAGGTATTATTAAAACTGATATTTTTATTAATTTAGTTAAAATATAATTAAAGCTAAAAATAATTGAAAAAAAATCAACAATATATCTAGAAGGCAGGTTGAAACATTATTGAATTGGTTAAGGCATGAATCACCACTCTCACAGCTTAACTCAATTATTAATAATTAATAATTCTTATTACAATATTAATATTAATAATGGCGACATAAATTAATTTAGGCCCAAACTAATTGGGGTTGATAATATTAAGCTTAGAGAGGGGTGGGTATGGCTCCGAGCCATAACTTCAAAAGTCAAGATTTCGATTTGAGTTTTGGTATGTGGTTCTAAAGTTAAGTCCGTCTATATGAAAGATGAAACCTCGTCAAATTTGGTGTTAATCGGACACCCGATGGACACTTCATGAGACTGTGTGACCACTTGCCAAAATCACGTATACTCTAGAAAGATTAGAAATGTCTCAAAATGTAATATATGGGGAGACATGATGTTAGCTCTCCACCACTCCTAGACCTTATGGCCTGAGAGAGCTAACCAGTGGCACATATGTGTGTTGTAGTGTGGGCAAGCATTACGAGACGAGCATCTCAAATGACTTCCTTTGAAATGAGTCTTTTAAGGACATTATCGAATGACATGGGTGTGCCGACATTGTACCCCATCTCATGTATTGGAGGTTGGTATATGCACCTGATATCCGATACAGAATCCGTCAATGACATGGTATCAATAAGGGAGGATTCATGTCCCAGTAGAGCCTAGATGGATGGATGTTCAAGATGTCTCGCTAATATGATCGACATGGGTCAATTCACAATAAGCATGTCCGAGCAAGCCAAGATGCCCGAGTTGTCCTAAGATGACATCATAATGCATGAGTCGTATTGTTGGAAACCAAGATAATGAGATACGATGTTGCTTTGGAAACCATACAACATTAAATTATTCTTTTTAAGTTATATAAATATGTGGTACGAGGATTCAAACATCCGACCTCAAAGAGAGAAGATGTCAAAATACGCTTTAAGCTATATTGATATTAGCAATTTAAATTTACTTTCGATTTTTCATCCGATTTCTTATGAAAGACATTCCGTCCATTTGATCTAATAGGCCATTTTCTTCACCGATTTGTTGCGTGTAGCAATTATTTATTTATTTATTTTTATAAAGTTCTCAACCTCAAAATTAATTTTATCATTAAAATTTGTTGCGTTTTTTTTTTTTTTCCGTTTTGTTAAAAAGAAATTTCAATTTAGTTGCTTTATGTTTTAACGTTTTAATTATTAATTATTCCTTAGTTAATTTAAAAAATGCGATTATAGTCCATAAAAATACCCTACCTTTATATTTTATCTCAAAATATTTTTAAAATTTTAATAATATCTTTACATTATTTTAATAAAAAATTAGATAAAAATTATTAATATTTTGTTTCGAAATACACCGAAAAAAAAAACATTTGAACTTTTAAAGAAAAATCTAAAAATTAATTATAAAAGTATTTTTAAATTAAAAAAACGTTTAAAAAGTGTTTTTTTTTTAAACGTATTTAACATTTTTTAAATAAAGTATTAACGTCTAAAATTATATATATTTTAATATTTAAAAAAAATTAAAAAAATATTTTTGAAGAGAAGGAGAGGTTTGGAAGAGTGAATGAAAATGAGAAGAATGTTTGATGTGCGAAAACACATTTATTGAATAACCGATTCTTGAGGATTGGAGTGTTCTGGTTTTACTTCAGACGCCGACAGTGAGTTCATCCGTATTCAATCCCATCTTCCATCGTCTTTTTCTCCATATTTCGATTCTCCTCAAACCCCCTGTTCTCACCTCTCCCCATTGCCCGCATAAATCTCCTCTACGCCTCTGGTTTTTGATACTCTGTTGTTGAATTCCACGATTCGACGAATTTGGGTCAGATTTTGATTCGAGGGGGTCGTTGGTTTTCTCTCTTTCTCAGTGGGTTGGATTCCTTTTTTTACTGCTTTTGTTTGATTTCTTGCCCTTTTTGTGTTTTGGCTGCTTGTTTCTGTATTCAACTTGTTTATTGTAGTTTTCCCCTTTTTCGTTTTCAGTTCGTAGGTTGAGGAACTTTCTATTATTGGCTGCTATGGAAGGAGCTGTGGGTGCTGAGTTTCAGGATTGGGAGGTGCTGCTCCATGATTCGAACGCTGAAACTCCCCTGACTGCCGCTGAGTTTTCCGGGGAGAAACCGACCCGTTTCGGCGGAGCTGAGGATGTGTCCGATTCCGATAGCATGATCAAATCCGATTATTTCTCTCTTGATAATCTGGGACGGCGAGCGAAAACTATTCCTGAGCGTGATCTTAGCGAAGAGGAGGATTCGGTTAAATCCGATAATCCTAGTTGGATTGATCCGAGTTCGGAGAATCGGCATAGTGGGGTAATTTCGGGAGAGTTGTGGTCCGATTCTGGTAGTGATAGGTCTGATGATCGTAAATTTAGCGAATTCAATTTGAAAACTGAGTCTGGAATTGCAGAATTTCTGCTAGGCGACGAGGAAATGAGCGGTAAGAATCGAGAATTGGAGAGTTTAGAATCACATGTTGGATTAGCTTTTGAAGAATCTGAAGAAATCCAACCCCAAAGCAAGGATTTGAACAATTTCTTGTCTGATTCTGGTGGGAATATAGATCAAAGTGGCTTAAAAGTTGGGAAGTTGGAAGAAGAAGAAGGCAAAGAACATTTGGAGGAGAACAAGAATCTCCAAATTGAAGAAACAAAAGTGAATGCAGAATCTGGCAGTGAGGTTGGAGACCAAAGGAAAGTAGTTTGGTGGAAAGTCCCATTTGATGTCTTGAAGCATTGCATGTTTAAGGCAAGCCCTGTCTGGTCATTCTCATTAGCAGCTGCTGTAATGGGATTCATTATTCTTGGGAGGAAGCTCTACAAAATGAAAAGGAAGAGCCAGAGCTTGCACCTGAAGGTTATCCTGAATGAGAAGGTAAATTCACTAAGAATTTATACAGCAAACAAATTAGATGATGAACTGTTGATACTGAACTTTTGTCTTAGATTAACTAATTGCTTCACTGTGAAGAAATTCTGGAAGTTGTTGATTGTTGGGTTTATTGTGCTGCATATTTGTTGTCATTTTACTTGGTATATTAACAATTTGAGTGAAAATCCAGTATTTTTCTTTGTAGTGAAACACGAATCAAGTTTAATAGGCATGGCTCTAGTTTGTTGTTAGCTTATATGATTGGTGATCCAGTTGTTTAGGTCAGTAGGCTCGAGCTTGAGTTTGTTGTTAGCTTATGTGAGTGGTGATTCGGTTGTTTAGGTCAGTAGGCTCGAGCTTGAGTTTGTTATTAGCTTATTATGTGAGTAGTGATTCGGTTGTTTAGGTCAGTAGGCTTGAGCTTGAGTTTGTTGTTAGCTTGTGTGAGTGGTGATTCAGTTGCTTAGGTCGGTTGGCTCGAGCTTGAGCTTGTTGTTAGCTTATGTGAGTGATGATTCGGTTGTTTAGGCCAGTAGGCTCGGTAGGCTCGGTGCTGGGGCAGTTCAGCTCCTTCTCATTGATGTGCCAAAATGTGAACCAAGTTTAATACTGCTGCTGTTAGTTGGCTTGCTGTGAACACTTTCTTGTTGAACATTTATAGTTAGGGCATTTATTGCTTGGTTTTCCTTTCGGGAACTTTCCCATTTATTCAAGTTTAGCATTCAATTAGATGAAAACGACACCTTGAGAAACTCGGGTAGGAGCTAGTCTGCTTTATGTGGCTGATATTCTGCAACATAGGCAGCAATTCCCCCTCCCCCTTTTCAAATACTCTATTGAGATGTCGATTTTCGGCATCATTTCAAAGTTGGGATTATATTTTTTGACACCCTATGAACTAATTATTACCTGCAGAAGGGATCTCCACTCAAGAGTCGAGCTGCTCGTCTTAACGAAGCCTTTTCGATTGTGAGGCGTGTCCCAGTTGTTCGACCTGCTCTCCCTGGTGCCGGGATAAATCCATGGCCTGCAATGAGCATGAGTTGAGGATTCTTCCCACACGAGATGCGAATAAAGTAAAAGTGATGGTGTTTCTCTGTCCCTCTCTTTATCTAAAAGATGTAATATTCCACAGGTTTCTATCTATGTTATGCACCAATACAAGATGCTTTCAGCATCAGCTGTCTGTAAAGTGAATTCAGATACTGACTTCTCTTTTCTTTTTTTCTTTCCCTTTGAGATATTCCATTTTGTGTTTATATTGATGAATGCATAGCTCGGCAAGTAGTCTCATTATCGGGATCAAGTTTCACGTATAATATGTAACTGTTGGGGCCTAATCATAGTTGTACTTTGGGTTGGATGCATAGTACTTTCTATATACAATCTATGCATATGCACGTGGATCACTAGATGAGCTCGTTAATGTACTCCCTAGTGATGACTATGGACAAGCACACACTTATGCTGTCAAAAGTTGGCAGAAAAAAAGTACACGAATAATATCATGATGCATAGTACTTCTCTTCATAGTCTATGCATATACACGTGAACCCACTAGATGAACTTGTTGATGTACTCCCTAGGATTAACTATGGGCAAGCATATACTTATGCTGTCAAAAGCTGGCGGAACAGAAAACTACTCAAATAATATGATGTGCAAAAAAGTCAAGGTTAGATATTCCCGATGTAAGTTCTGAACTTACACTATAAGCATAATTTGATCTTCTTAAGTATCCAGAAGTGAACCGTCAACTCAGCCTGGATAGGGTTGAACTTCACCTATGATATTCAAATCAATCATGCCATCGATTTTAGAACTCATCCATAGAGTTATGAATACCTAATTGTCCTTAATTCGACCCTAAACATTGAAAGTTACATTCAAACTCAAGTGCAATCTTCCTCGGATGGATAGGAACAAGAATCAATTCAATCTTCTTCTAACCTGTGGCCAATCAGAGTCGTTGGATCATTTTGTGGCAACTCCTTATAGGATGTAGGCACGATTAGGAGAGATGTGAAAAGCTAAAAGTCATTGATTTGGAAAAATATCTATAAGCAGACCATACATAAAATCAACTTTTAGGGTTACCTTTGCAATTTTTTCTAGTCTATTCTTAGAGTTCTGGACTTTAGAACTATTCCAACCATGAGTATGTATAGCATCAACCTAGGTGAACTATTCAAGACCTTGATAGAGATAGAATATGAAAGGACTTTTGGGTTAAACATCCAAAACCGGAGCTTGTAAGCCCTCAGATTTAGGGTTAACCCCGACAATCTACAATCTAGACATGTGGTTTTAGATTAAAGTTGTATTCGATATAGAGCTTGCAAGTAGCTCAATGAGTATATTTTTATACTCATTCTTGCTATTTTGTGTATTTTAGATGGTAAAATGAGGTGTTAGTGGGGAGTAGGAGCATTCCAAAATTGCATTTCTAGAGGACCATTTAGGCCCGAGTCTTCCTTTTGTATTGTTGTATTTTGTGTTAACTTGTTTTAGCTATTGGCTATATCGTACCATTTGTCTTCAACTACTTTAAGTAATTTATATGTATGAGTGTGTGTATATATATATACACACGCAGAAATTTTTTCTAATTATTTATTGTCTCATGTCTTTCATAAGTTTTAAGTCAATACATAACTGTACGTGGCTTGAGTCTCTCAAAAAATTATTTTATATGCTCGGTTCACATCATCTAGTTTGGTGGACTAGTATCTTCTATTAGGTTTCACTACCTTTTCAAGTACGAAATCCCGTGAATATATGTTGTTACAACGATTTCAATAATGTTTCAACTTATTTGTTAGATATAAAATTGAGTTTTGTGTTAATATAATATTAAACTTTCATATGGGTATTTTAATAGATTTATAAATTCAAAAAATAAAAATATTAGAGATTCGTTAGACATAAAACTAAAAATTTTAGAATTTGACACTTTTAAGAGTATTACTGAATTTGAAGTAAAATAACTTAACATTTGTTCATTAAAAAATTAATTTTTATGTAAATTTTTATTTTGTTAATAATTTAATATCGGAGAGAACTGAAAACATGAAAGAATTATCAAACATGTTTCTATCTTATATATGTCCTTTTTTTAAGTGAAACCAATATGTTCGAGTAGATTAGGCTTTGAAATTTTTTTGTTTGCATATCTATTAGTTAGAGTCATGAGAGTACATAACTCTGCAAACTATTTTCTTAGAGCACTTTCTCTCCTACTCACTTTTTTTGAAGCACTTCTATAGGTGTCATTCGTCTCTCTCGTGCTTACTTCTCTTGAAGCATTTTCACGATCATTACTTGATTCTCTTTGATTCTTTTAAGAGCATTTTTACGGGTGTTACTTGTCTTTGTCATGCTCACTTCACTTGGAACACTTCCAAGAACGTTGTTTGCCTCTCTTATGTTCACTCTTTTTGAAATACTTTCACAGACGTTGCTTGTCTCTTTCGTGCTCACGAATGTTTGAAATGACTTTTCAAATACTATTAAATAAAATAAAATAAAATAAAAAGATTTTTTTTAGCATTTCTTTCCATCGGCCAAAGAATGTACAAACATGGAGTCCATTAGGCCTAAAGATATACAACTTTATCTTTAGGCCTGAATATAGCTTTATCTTTTATGCATATGGGTGAAATTCATTTTGTCAATTTTATTTTAGGCCTAAACATATACAACTTTATCTTTACACCATTCATATAGCTTTATCTTTGATGCACATGTTACTTTTCAACTTTACTGTCCATGATCTTCTAATAGTTAGTTTCATTCGATCTTTCATGCATAAAAGTCTCAACCAATTCTGTACTCTTAATCCATTTTCAGCCTTGAACATGTGCAATTTCGATTTAGTTAATAATCTTCATAATGATGATAATATAAGAGAGTTAAAACATTGGTACAGAAAGTACATATTTAACTCGAATTAAAATTTTAGCTTCCTCAATATTGTTCTAAATTCCTATGGGAATATTTTTTTTTTACTTACCAAGGTTCAGAAGGAAAGGGAACGTTTAATTTACAATAGATGTTTTAAACCAAAAGAAATGTTTGAGCTCTTATTAAGTCCCACATTTGAAAAGGCACCAAAAAGAAAAAGGGGAAATATCTTTGGTGGCAACAGAAGAAACGTTAGCCACCACTTATGGGAGGGATAATTGCCAACTCATCTTTATCTTTAACAATTGTTGACTCAGTTGTATAATCCTCATTCAGAGCAAGAACCACACATCCAATGATCTCTTCTAGCCTTGGAAATTTTCCTACAATCTTGTTCAAACAATCCTTGGCAGTACTGCCTGAAGGGACATCCAATACCATGTCGTTTAGGCCCGTAAGATCTCGAGCTCTAGCAAAAAACAAGGCCTTGATTTGAACCAGATGCTCCACCTTTTCCCCAGAACTGTCTGATGTTCCAAATCTATCTTCTTGTCCTTTCATGTCTTCCTCTTTGGACAATACCCACGTGATGAATTCACAAGTGTGAACGGTTTAACTGTAGAAGCCATATCATGAAATGATGATTATTTACTCCAACGACACACAATGGACCGAGAAAGATATGTTAAACCATGTGAGCTAATTGGTCGATAATGGGAAAATGTGATCCAAATCAAAATATGCAGTTCACTGTGAATGAAATTATTGCAATGGATGTTGGTAGCATTACCAATATCTATCGTGATCGATGGCAAAGGTAGTGGTAAGATTTTGCTCATCAGATCCAGGTCACCTTTTTCACAGTGGACTACAGTTTACTAGATGCATAAATAGGAGCTTCCTAGAAAGTTACCATCTTACTCATTTGTAATTTGATGATGGTAACATTAGATTTTGGTTCCAGAAGGGAGGATTCATTCTGAACTTTAACAGAAGTTCTCGAGACCATATTGTTATTAGTATCATGTAGGGAGGAGGAATAATTTGTTGCTGGTCTTTATCTTGATCCAGATAAACTTAAGAGGCGAACTCACTTTGCTGCTTGTGAAGTTCCTTGGAAACTTACAACATTACTACAACTTCTTTTGGTTGGGACATAACTTTCCTCAGCCTACTCCTTTTGGACCCACTCGTAGAAGAAATCGAAAAATCCTTCTTCTTAGAAGAAAGTTGTTTCTCTAAGAACAGGAAGTTAATAAAATTAAACCAATAGGATGTTACTAAATCCCTATCTACTTAACTATCCTTGTTTAGGATTCCCTCGTTAGTGTGCTCCATTTTAGTAAGAGTGATGAGGAGTTTTTGGTAGGAAAATGATGAGAAGTATGGATAATCTCATCTGTTGGGTAGGAGGTTGTTTCTAAGTGGTGTAGCAAAGGTAGGGTAGGGTAAATTTTTTCCAGTAAGGATTTTTCTCTCTTGGTTGCTAAGCTTTGGTGATTTCCTTCAAATTCAAATGCGTTATGGCATAGGATCATTAAGAAGAAGTATGGCTATGAGTCCACGGGTGGGACGACTATTGTGGCTAAAGGCGCCTTCAAAATTCATTAGAAAGCCATTTGCTGCTATATTTTGTGTCCCAACAACTTCATTCATGTATTTTTTGTTAGAAAAGGACTCTGCACCTTTTTCTTTTTCTTTTTTTCAAATAATCATTGAATAAATAATGATCTTCATAGGTGGACTCTCAAATTTTTACTGCATTTTCTGGTAAATCTCTATTTGCTCATTTTGGATGGCTCAATCAGATCCCTTGTGCTCTATTTCACCGGAAGGCTAAAAATCCCTCGGAATCTCGTCTGCCAATTTATGGAGAATTAACATGCAACTTGTCCAATATTCTTCCGTATGAGTGTAGTGTAGGTCTGCTGCTTGAGAACTGGATAATATCTTATGAAATTTTGGGATAGATTTCTTGAAACTTTTGGTCAAATATATAGTTACAAAGGGATAGAGGGCCAGAAGATGTTAGGTTTGGACAATGGATTTGGAATGAAAAACGCATCCAAGATTCAAGGTGACAAATAAACACTTCAAACGTCAGCTATATCCAGGCTCCAACCAAGGATTCAGAAACCAACAATGAAAATGAGTTTAATTAAACTAATATGACATTTACAAGATTCAGAAACCAACAATGAAAATGAGTTTAATTAAACTAATATGACATTTACAAGATTCAGAAAAGTCATCTTTAGTATTTACCAGATGATACAGATTTCATTCGTAATAGTCAACATGCATGTCCATAAATACTCTCTCACCGATGCTACTCGCTAAGGATTCTTCTTTCTCCAGAAAGTAATGTGAAATTTCGATTAACATAGCAGTCCTACCGATTAATCTTGTCTACTACCAATTCAACCTCATAGCCTATAGTGCAAAACTGAAACGAAATCGTTCAACAGCCAAAGAATCAGAAACTATAATATTTGAATTTTTGATCCGCAGATTAGGTTCCAGGAACGAGTTCAACCCCTATTTTCGGTGTTTTTCCTAATCAGAAACTCGATCAGAATTAAAGCCAAGGAACACCGGAATCAAACATCGAAAGAAAATTCCAGAAATTTGCAATCGAAAAACGAAATTTACAAAAATCGAAAAACACTTACACGAAACTTGCGGCGGAAACGGGACCGAAGATCAAGAGAGCATCGACAACGCTTGCAACCAAAGAAGAGCTTCGAGAGGAAAGGATATGTCTGACTCACTGTTTTATTAATTATTAATTAATTCGGAATACAATACTAGTCTGTCTTTTGTCCGCCATGCCTTACATTTTAATATTATTTTTTAAAAAATTCATAAAATGAGTCTTTAATATCAATTTAAATTAATAGATTTTAGATATAAATGTTTTTAAAATATTTATATTCTAAAAACCCATTTAAAAATAATTTTGTATTTTTTAAAGGAGAAAATTGATTATTTTTCTGACGAAATACAAAATAAAATCGAGACAAAACGACAAAAAACCTGCTCCACATTCGCTCATATCCTAGGTTTGGCTCTCTATGGCACCTGCTCCATATTCGTTCATGTCCTCGACTAGCTTCTAGTTGTTACCTAAATATATGCAAAAACTAGAGTGAGTATATAAGTTCGCAAGCAGTCTACTTATAGGCTCTTAATCGTGTCTATGGTGGATGTTAGGGATACTATACCCTAAAATTTGACCAAAGGCATAACACGGTTTTTGTACTAAGGTCCTTGGTCTTAGACCACAGGGTTCTTAAGTTCATAAGGTTTTGTTAGTCTGGTGCCTAGGCCTGACTTATGCACTTATATGATACCTCGTCTTTGGATGGATATAAGGAGAGTGGATCTCATCGGGCTGTCCACTTCCACTTCATACACAATGCATGTCCGGACCCTAAAACACTCCTTCTAGAGGATGTTTTAGGTCACATGAGAAGTAACTAACATAAATCTCAACATAAAACTTGTGCACGAGATTTGCACAAGAATACAAAATTTAAATTTGGGTCATGGTTGTCCCGACATTCCCTTGTGTCCCTCGCGACATAGTTTAGGTTATGGCATCCTACGAAGTAGGGCATCTAGAAAAGAGTTTGAGCAAGGCAACCCACTAAAGCGAGAACAATATATGATCATAATGTACTATGTATCGGGTGGTCTAAGGTCACTTAGGACATAAGGCGGGTCTAAATAGAGTAGTATCTAGCAGTCTAAGTGTCAGGTACTACTCTATTTATAAGACTGACCATAAAACATCGTAAGGACACCGTAGAGGCATTTTGGTCATTTTACCCTTATCATTGGTTTAGGTCCTAAACCCGATCCTATGTCTATCAAATTTTGCGTACATCCTAATTATAAGATATTAGGCTATCCATTAAAAACATTAAATTTGGGTCTTTAACTCGTGGTCTAGCCCAATCCTTTCAAATCTACTTAGTTCTGAGTTAACTTGAAGGTCATGAGGTAACACCAAGCTATTCCTACAAATATTTTTTGAAGAAAGACCAAAGTGGCTACTTACTTGCTCAGTTGTGTTTGGGGCCTCGGATCTCGCACCCTGATACTCAACCGTCTCCAATTTTTTTTTGTATAGGACCTGTAGGGTATCAACATTAGGGAACCAAAAGTATTTGGGTAATTAGAGTGAACTGTAAGGAAAGACGAAACGAAAGATGAATGAGACAGAACTCAATCACTTGTCCCCGATTTCTTTCACTCTTGAACTCGGGTTGAACTATTTATTCTTGATCTTCTCCAGATTGAACTCAATAATCAGTAGCTCTTGGAACCCATCTTGAATAGGAAAAATTAGGTAAATAAACCACTCGAGTCCATTTTTGGGTGACGTGGCCAATTCAAGTGAGTTGGTAAGAACCATATAAGGGACATACAATTCATGTGTAGAAGAGTTCAAAGATATTGGCTAGCTTTGGACTAGACGAAAGCCATGTGGTGCACTTAGAATAAGTTAGCTTGAATTTTCAGAACCCTGATGAATCTTGAATATGTCGAGGTGGACTATGAATGAACATAGCGAAAGATTTCCACGTTATGTGACCTAGGACAATGCAAAAGTAACCATGACATGAACATAAATCTTAAGAGCCGACAAGATTGTTGGTGTAAAGTTAGTTATGAAATATATTTTATACGGAATCAGTTAGATTTGTTCGGTTAACAGTATATTTAGTATATTTTATTTAATTTTTCAGGGTTTTGTTATTAGTATATTTTCTGGATTTAGTTGATAGATAGTATCCTATTTAAACCTCGGGAACATTAATGAAAAATAGACTTTCAATCTCGCTTATGTTTCTCATTCTTGATGTGGTATACAACAGGAGAAATGAAGAATAGAAGAAAAGTGACAAAGATCAGAACAGAGGAGAGATCATCTTCCACGAGATATATAATCCTTGTAAGCCCACGTCTCAAAAGTTTTAATTTCTCGTCTCATAGCAATTGTCAATCAGCACCTCAAATCATAATATTTTTTTTCTCTCAATAATAAAATCAAGAACTTGTATATGCACATAAATCTCTCGTGATTCAAGAGGAACATTGATCATGTTGTTCTTAAATATCAAAATTTCCTTATTGGCGGAATCAGCCAAACCAGCTTCGAAATTTCAGATGTTGATTTAACACATCCTTATTACATTCACTATTCTGATCAGTTAGGATATTCAGTTGTTCCAATCAAATTAAATGGAACAAATTATCAACCTTGGACTAAATCATTTATGCATGAACCAAGAAATATCTCTTCGAGTTATAAGATACATCAAAGGTGGTCTATTTGTGGGTTTTCCATGTTTGTGCTAAATTCAATGTGTCTTGATCCTCAGAAGTCGAGCATCGAGCAATTGGCAGATGTTTTTACGACTGGAGAGGGAATATTAAGAAATTTGATTTATGTAGAGTCAGTTATATATATATATATATATATATATATATATATATATATATATTATCTTATTAATTGTATTTTCTAAATTTAGTTGATAGCTTGTATTCTATTTAAACGTTGTGAACATTAATGAAAATTGAACTTTCAATCCCGAATGAAAAACATAAGTGACATGAAAGTCCAATCTTAATTAATATTCACAACGTTTGAATAGAATACAATCTATCAACTAAATCTTGAAAATAAGATCAAATATACAAAATACTTGAAAATAAGATAAAATATACAAAATATACGAAAAAACAAGGTATTAAATCTAATTCAGTATAAAATATATTTCATAACTAACTTTATATCAGGAATAAAAAATCAAATTGTTATAGCTGGAGTGAAAACATCGGCCAATTGCTCGATGCTCAACTTTTGATGATCTAGACACCTTGTTTGCTTTTTAGACTCTCAATAAATAAATGAATTTCACGTGAAAATGCAAAATGGAAACATTGGTTTGCCTTTTAGACTTCTAAAAAATAATTGAATTTACGAGTAAGATGCAAAGATCATAAACTCAAATGATCTGGACACATCGGTTTGATTTTTAGACTTCCAAGAAATTATTGAATTTTACATAAATATGCAAAACCCATAAATAGATTGCATTTGATGTATCTGAGAACTCGAATAGCTGCTTTTTCGTTCATGATGCATAAATGATTTCCTCCCGAGTTGGTAATTGTTCTATTTAATTTGATTCGAACACGTGAATATCTTGGCTATCAAAGTGATGAATGTAATAAGGATGTGTTAAATTAACATCCGACCGTTTTGAAGCTAGATTTGGTTGATTCCGCCCCAAAGGAAATTTTGATATTTAAAAACACCAAGTTCTGTTTTTCCCTTAAATCACTCTCATGTATGCGCATGAGTTATTCTAAGCATCAAGTTCTTTATTTTATTGTTGAGAGGAAATATATCGATGATTTGCACTGAGGAACAATGACTATAGAAACCCGTAATTAAAACTTTTGAGATGTAGGCTTAAAAAGATATATATCTTGTCATCCCAATTCATCCGTCCTCTGTTTCGATCTCTGTCACTTTTCTTCTATTCTTCCTCTTCTCGTGATACCATATTAAGAAGAGAAACCGATACAGGTATTAAGATAAAATATATTATTAACCAAATTTCAGACCAAAGATAAAATATAATACTAACCCATTTCTAAAAATAATGGAAAAATCCTAACTAATTGCAGCCGTATAAAATATATTAAATATATTCTATAAATATGTTTATATTAAAAATGTCTTAATACTCCCTTCGAATTAGAGAATGTACCTCAATCACACCGAACTTGAAGGGAGAATTAAGAAATTTGATTTATGATATAAACTTAGTTATAGAATATATTTTATATAGCGGTAACCGATAGAAAATGGTCTAAGGAACGACTTTAGTGTGAAGCTTGAATTTCTTAGTCAAAAGAATACGTTTTTGAGTTTTTTCATCAACAATAAAAGGCAACCTATTGTGTAGCTTAATCTCGAGCACCTCAGCTTTCGTTCTCACCATCAAACCTGTTCCTCACATCACTACGAAGCTAAAGGAATTAATTCCGTCCAACGAGATCAAGTGCTGGAGATGAATTTCTCGACTTTTAAAAACAACTCGTTTTCTTACTTGATAATATACTCCTTCAAATTTGTCTAGTGTCAAATTCAAAATCCCATAGGAACTACGAGATCACCCCAAGGACGCCTTCGGTATCCAGGGGTCGTGGACCGACCATAGAACCCTGTTCAATAAGTGGAACGCATTAGTTGTCCGCTATCCGGTTGGGCAGTAAGGGTCGGAGAAGGGCAATCACTCATTCTTAAAACCAGCATTCTTAAGACCAAAGAGGCGGTCGACTCCTTTAGTAGAAATGCTTATTATACTTGTAGAAAGAGGTTGGTATAAAACTTAAGTTCGAAGCAACCTCTAACAGCTTGACGACATGGAGCTCCTTTTGCATAAACTCAACATAATCTTCATTTCTATCTACTCTTTTTTTTGTTTTTCTATTTTGGCTCGGCTATCCCACCTAGCCAAGCCATTCCCTTTTGTGATATTGAGCCGGGCAAAACCAATAAAATAAAGAAACAAATGAACCCGCGATAGTGGTTTTTAAGACTGGAGCTATCAACCACTCAGCCATCTCTCGGAAAGATAATTTCTATTTGAATTATATTGTACATCATTGTCTAGAGAATTATCTTTATGGAGTGCTATTTTTGCATAAACTCAATATAATCGAGGTTGTTTTTCAAAATTTCTAACTTATGAGGCTATTAGTGTTTTTTTGACTTTTGGGACTACTTTTCCAATTTTAGAACTTTGAGGGCTATTTTTCTAAATTCAATTTTTGAATATTATTTTTATTTCTTTCTTTATCATCTTCTTCTTTTCCTTCTACAACATTCACAAATTTTCATTCCATACACCATTTAAAAATAATTATTTTATCCATTGAAATATTGGGGGTGAAACCTTTAATACTACAAGAAAATGTCATAAATACCCTTTTAAATTTTTCATTAATACCCTTAAATTTTTTTTTAAAAAAAAATATTTTAGAACTAATTTTTTATATTTAAATGGGTGACATTTTTTACAAAATTATTGGTAAATTTTTTATTTTATTTTATTAATTTATTATTTTTTGTTAAAATTACTGGGTGGATTAAAAAAAATTGGATGGAGAGTGGAGATTGCAATTTAAGAAAAAAGGTTAAATTTGATAAAATGGAAAAAATGAATTTCCAATTAAAAAAAAAAAAACGGAAGTGGACAAAAATGGTGATCTAAAAAGAAAAGTTGGAAGGGTAAAATAGTAATTAACCTTTCAACGGTAAACGGAAAATGAATGAACTAAGAAAAATTAAGGAAACCAAACCACGCGTAGACTGCAACAGAGAAATGGAAGAACCCCAAACACTGTTGCCATGATCCTTCCGAATTCCTCTATCCTTCTTCCATTCCCCCAAAATCATCATCTTCATCCACAATTCTTCGACATTTTTGGTATGTAAACTTACACAGTTCGGTGAAGAAGCACAAAAATGGCGTTGAATATGAAAACTCTCACCCAAGCCTTGGCCAAGACCGCCGCGGTGATTGAGAAAACCGTTCAGACCACCGTCCAGGAGGTCACCGGACCCAGGCCCCTTCAGGATTACGATCTTATCGATCAGATCGGCTCCGCCGGTCCTGGCATGGCTTGGAAATTGTATTCTGCGAAGGCTCGTGATTCTTCGCGGTCTCAGCAATATCCCGCTGTTTGCGTATGGGTTTTGGATAAGAGGGTTCTATCGGAGGCTAGGGCTCGCGCGGGGTTGTCGAAGTCTGCTGAGGATTCGTTTTTGGATCTGATTCGATCCGATGCGGGGCGGTTGGTGAAGCTGAGGCATCCGGGAGTAGTTCATGTGGTGCAGGCGTTGGATGAGAATAAGAATGCCATGGCTATGGTTACCGAGCCGCTGTTTGCTTCGGTGGCAAATGTTGTTGGGAATCTGGAGAATGTTGCTAAGGTTCCTAATGAGCTCAAAGATTTGGTATGTAGAGCCCCATTTCCCTCAATTTTCTTTATTTTTTCTTTTGCCAAGGTGTTTTCCAATCTGGGTTAGTATAGTAAATGCGAAACCAGATTGAGTTTGAGGAGCCTCTTATGTTATTCAATTGAATTATCGGTCTGAAAGTTGTGATATTGGGTAATCTAGTTGATGCCAAAATATTATAGTCATTTGCTTGCTGCAATTTGTGTGGATACAATAATCACTCGACGTAATATTTATTGTCAACTTCTTCATAAGTTTCCAATTTCGTTACACTTGCTTTGAAGAGGAAGGGTAATGATTACAAGCTTGAGTTGTATTGTCAATTTAACTTGTGTACATTTTTTATGGGAGAAAAGCTTTCCATTGATAAGTTAAAGACATGAAAAATTCATGTTAGAGTTGTTATGTTTTCTGTAAATATATTAGTGGCCTTGTTATTTAATGTTTTTTTTTTTTTAATTTTTTAACTTTCTCCTACTTTGATTTATCTTGTACCTATGCATATATCTCTTTTGCAAGTGAAATAGAGGGTTCTGATTTTCTCAAACCTTTTGCAGTTATGTGGTATTAGAGCTTTAGGTCAATTAAGGTTTTATTTTTCTTTTGACCTATGGTTTTGTCAACCAATTGGTTCCTTTTTGTTGCCGTTTTGTCTCATTGACCACATCATTCGAAAGCCTAGTCGTTGATCATTGTTTCCCCAAAATTCAGTCTAGATCGGTGCAGTGTGTGAGGCTCACACATTGGTGTCACCACCACACACTGATGCGTGAGGGCGCGTGTTCTGCTGGTTGTGATTTGTCTTCCGTAGGTTTGCTCACCATATTATCCTCAATCTATTGGTGTGTTGGTTTTGGTCATACCGTGTTCGGTTTTTTGGTATTTGGTATTTGGTGGATCCTTGTTTGGGAATATTATGGTTTCTTGAGATACAATTTATCGTTTTCTGTTAAGCTAGATATTGGTCTATTTGAGGTTATAGTTGAAAAGAAAGTAGTAGTAATATTTTCGAGATCATTTTGATGACATCCAAGATTACAAAACATGAGCTAAATGTGGTATCCACCCCCTCCCTCATCTGCAAAAGGGCTTGGAAGTACATAAAGGAACATCAAAACCTCATCACCAACCGAATTCGCCGTAGGGTGGGTGATGGAGGAAGCACATCACCGACCCATGGATTGAAAATATCACGCTAGCCCTATGGTATCCACTTTTGTATAGGCTCTCTCATTGCAAAAAAGCCACGATGAAAAAAAAAAAAAAAAAAAGAATGTTGTCAACAAATTTTGGGACTTGAAACTTGGTAGAAATTTAAAAGATAATGAAGCAATGGAATGGGTCGAATTAAGCCTTGATCGTGCTTTAGTGGTATTGTCAAACGAAGCAGACCCATTTACTTGGCTCCCTAGTGCCGACAGGGTCTTCTCTACAAAATTCTTGATGATGGACATGAGGAAAAAAGTAGAAGCAATAAATCCCACGCTAGTAAAGAGAGTATAGAACTGACATCACCCTAAAAAGGTGAATCTTCCTCTGGGAAATAGCACATGAGTCATTAGCACAAGCGAAAATTTTCAAAGAAGAATGCTTACATTACTCTTTCTTCAGATTGGTGTCCATTATGCAAGAAAGAAAAGAAATGACAAAGCCACTTATTTATGCAATGCACATACGCTCAGAACTTTTGGACAACAATTCTTAGTATATTCGGATGACATCTCACATTTCCTAGGGAGGTAAAGGATCTATTGGACATTGCCTTAACGTACCACCCATTCAAGAATGCAAAAGGCCTACTCGGAAAAGCCTCATCATGACTTTCTTTTGGAATTTGTGAAAAGAAAGAAATAAAAAGATATTCGTGGAAAAAACACAGACTTATACAAAACTCTTCAACAATGTGGTTACCAAGCTATATCTTGATGTAAGCTGTCTAATATTTTTACTCCTATAGTTATACTTCCCTTCTTGTAAGTTGGGAAGGTCTTTTGTAATCATCATGGATATTACATCTCTTTTGACAATTTCATTCTCTTATAAAAAACAAAAGAAAAGAAAAGAGCTGAATGAAACCAATTTTATGCATGGCGGACTAGCGTTAGTCATTATATTTAGAGCATTGATATGGAGGATCATTTGACTGCAAAAGCACCATAGATAGATGATACTAGAATTGCTTGGTTAAAGGGCGATTCTACGGATAAAGAACTTAATTGAGAGTGAGATAGTTGGGCTCGTTATCACTGTGAATCGGTTAAGGGCTATTGGAACTCTTGGAATTTCCTTTTTCAAGGAAAGGAAACATTAGTATAGTGTTTGATGCGTGCAAAACTCTTTTTCAACCTGATCAAGGTGATAAACCTCCAATGGGTTATTTTATGGAGTGCAAGATAACATTTGTAGATTTTGATGATTTGCTATTGATTAGTATTGATGTAAAAGTAAAGACTGCCCAGCATGAACAATTATTTATGAGTTTCCTAGTTTACCTTGCATCTAAATATGATACGGCTATAGATTAAGTTCTTTCTAGTTCAAGCATCTCATTGTTGGAAGACGATTATATTTGAAGTCTTTGCACAGAGAAGTTGCAAGTGATTTTTCCATTTGAGTCTATTATCTAAGTGAATAGAGGTAATATAGAGGTAGGATCGAACATGTCTTGAGGAAATCCCAATACTCAGAAGTCAAATTCAAGAGAAGTTGTTTGCCACTATTGTCACAAACCTAAACATATGAAATGTGATTGCAGGAAACTGTTGAATAAGAGCTAGTGGTTTCAATTTTTACATGTTACCTCTACTTCTTATGCAAAGGTCTATTATGATTTATTGAAGGAATGACCTGAATTATATCTATGTTAATCCTGGCCTTAATTATATCTATATTGTTATCTAGTATTTAAGAATTTAGTTAGATTTTTTTTTTTTTTTTTTTTTTTTTTTTTTTTTTTTTTGTATGTATGTGTGTGTGTTTACTTAGTATCTAGGGGTCCAGTTAAGGAGTGACGTGAGTAAGATAATTTAAACTTTTTTTAACATGGTATCAGAATCATTCTATTTTGAGAGGTATGATTAATCGTGTAGCCTTTATAGCTACCAATCTTCCACCTTAACCAAATTTATTCAGAGCCTTCATAGCTACTGTTGAAGTCGTGTCGTCAAAGTTGTGCGATCAATATTGTATATAATCCTATCCGGTCCAAGTTGGATATGGATGATATCTCTTTTGCAGCCTGAGGGGGGAGTATTGAGGGAATAATGTTAATTATGTCTATGCAAATCCTAACATTAACATTCTTTGTCCGTAGTGTAATCATTTGTCTTCTTTAGATAATCATTTGTCTTCTTTAGGTAATCATTTGTCTTCTTTAGATTGTGAGTCCTCCCAGTTTGCTAAGTTTCATCTTCTAAGTCTGTACCCTAGGGTCAATAAACGAGCTAGAGCTCTTTTTTAGTTTGCCCATTTTGATGCCTGAGGTCAGTGTCCTATTGGGTCCAAGAGAGAGTTTGGTATTTTGTTTCCTTTGTAGACGATTATTCTCTGCAATTTGGTTATATTTAATGAAAAGTCGCTGTAGAGTTATTTTTCTCATTTTTGTAACTTCCATGTTGAAATTTGCTCAATTTAGTGGTTCTCTTAAAGTTCTACGAAGTAACAATGTTGAAGAATACTTTTCTCATGCTCTTAGTTCTTATTTAGGTGAACATGAAATTCTTCATCAATCCTCTTGTGTTGATACTCCATCTCAAAATGAAGTTGTAGAATGAAAGAATTGCCATCTCCTCAAAATTGCAAGAGCCTTAATGTTTCAGATGTATGTTCCAAAGTATTTTTGGTCTGACGTTGTTTTGACGGGCTTTTTTCTTAATAAATCGCATGCCTTCCTAAGTTCTTAAGGGTGAGATACCTTGTCATATTTTGTGTCTCAGACAACCTTTGTTTTCTCTTTTACTCAAACTATTTAGTTGTACTTCCTTTCTTGGGAAATTCACCCCCAACTCACAAAACTAGATCCGAAGTTCTTAAAATTTATATTTCTTGGTTATTCTCGTGTTCAGAAAAGGGTATTGGCGTTATTTTCAGTCTTGATCGATACTTTGTCTTTCTGATGTCACGTTCTTTCAAAAAATTTATTTCTTTTCTTCACCTTCAACTAAGAGTTAGGAGATCATTTAGAGGAAGATGATGATTTTCTTGTCTACATATTTGTTTCCTCTTTTGAGTCCTCTAACCATCCATCTCCATCTATACCTATTTCTAATGACCCACCTGCTACTCAAGTTTATTCTCGACGACCACCTCCCTTAGTTAAATGCCTTGTACTAAAGGTTTCTTTGTCCTTGGATTCAGGAACAAACGATGATCTTCCTATTGCTCTTCTTAAAGGTAACGCCAGTACACTTATTCCATTTCCTCTTTTGTTTCATATAACCTTTTGTCATCTTCTACATGTTTTTTCATTGCATCCATGAAATCTGTAAGCGTTCCTAAAACTGTTCATGAAGTTTTGTCTCATTCTAGATGGTGTGCTGCAATAGTAGAAAGCATTGCCTTAGATGAGAATTGTACTTGGAATTTAATTTCTCTTCTGGTAGGAAATAAGCTATCAATTGTACATGGGCAAGCAGTCGATGTCAATCCAGAGGACCTGTAGCTCGGTCGAAGTCTCGTCTTGTAACACAAAGACTATGCAAAAACTTATGGTGTCGATTATTCTGATACTTTTTCTCCGGTTGCTAAATTGGCTTTTGTCAGGTTATTTGTTCCATTAGCATCCATTCATCGTTGGCTCTTGCATCAACCTGATATTAAAAACACCTTTTTTTATGGTGATCTTCAAGAAGAGGTGTATATGGAGCAACCACAAGATTGCTCATGGGGAGAATGGAATGGTATATCACCTTCTTAAATCCTTGTATGGATTTAAAGAGACCACAAGCATGGTTTGGAAAATTAAATTAGGTGATTGAAAACTTTGGAATGTGGAAAAGCACATCAGATCATTTTGTCTTTTATAAACAATTTGATAGTGGTGTCATTCCGTTGGATGTGTATGTTGATGATGTTATAACTGGTGATGACACATTAGGCACCCGATCACTCTAGACCTTTCTCCATTGATCAAAAAACAGAAACCACTGTAGATGGAGATCATCTTTTCCTTTTTTTTTTTCCACGGTAGATGGAGGTCATCTTTTCCTTTTTTTTTTTTTTCCACGGTAGATGGAGGTCATTTTTTAACCTTTTTTTTGGTGGAGGCTTACTAAATGTTTTGGGTTTCACTTCAAGATGATGATTTGGCTCACCGTTTTAACAAGTCTGGGGTTGTGTAGTATGAGATTCTTAAGTCTGATTTCTGTTGTCTTTGTTTGGTGTGTGTGTGTGTGTGTGTGTGTTATTTGTAATTCATCCCATTCTTTTGTAAAAGTGTTTATTTTGTTGGTTTTCCATTTGTAAATGTAAGTGTTTTGTGGATAATTATGAGTTTTAAGTGTCAAATGTGTTACTAATAAATTAGTGTTGAGAAAGAGCTTCTATTCTATCCATAAACCCATTTCTTCATTGATTGAGAAAATCAATTCTGACTTATATTTCTCATATGTGGCATATGCATGATTATATATACGGTTGAATCTCTAATCATGTGATGCTTGTAGCTTGCTTAAAGGCTTCTCTGCTCTCATCAGCTTGTTCTTCATCTACATTTCACAGGAAATGGGATTACTGGAAATAAAGCATGGTTTGCTTCAGATAGCAGAATCTTTGAACTTTCTTCATAGCAATGCACATCTCATTCACCGTGCTATATCTCCTGAGGTACAATTTTATTTCAACTTTTTCCTTGCTTGGGATCAGGCTAAGTTAATTGGTGAAAATCGTTTTGATTAAAAAAAGTTATTCTCTGTTTAGTACCTCATTTTCTTGGTAGCTTAAAACCGTTTTTTAAAAATCCTGAGATTATGTGAAATTGGTTTTTTGCTTCATTGAGAATTGAAAAGGCACAAGTGATGAAGTGTTGAATGATACAAACTCAGTAGAGTTGTTGAGAGAAATACCCCCCACTTCAAAATAACAAAGAAGATTGCAGAAAAGCTCCCATCTTAGAGTATCTTCTATTTTATTGGTCTCAGATCCTCAAACATGTAGACTCAATTCATGATTCAATAGC
Organism: Cucurbita pepo subsp. pepo; assembly: GCF_057944985.1. Lineage (NCBI taxonomy): Eukaryota > Viridiplantae > Streptophyta > Magnoliopsida > Cucurbitales > Cucurbitaceae > Cucurbita > Cucurbita pepo. The sequence goes on along the minus strand of NC_141799.1, from coordinate 10,813,454 downwards.
TGCCGATAATTTGAACCACGAACAGAAACTAGATACAACTCCCCACCCATCCACTCTGTCAGTTCCTAATACATTTGATCTGTCTATGTAACTTGAAATTATGACTTTGCAGAATGTCCTCATCACTTCAAATGGAGCTTGGAAACTTGCTGGATTTGGCTTTGCAATTCCAGTCGATCAGACTTCGAGTGACATGACTGCCATGCAGACTTTCCACTACTCTGTGAGTTCGACATCCACTGGTTGCTTGTTAAATTTTAAACGTTATAAAATCTGTTGGATGGAGCCTTTGTCAGGCAGTTGTGATCTGAAAAGGAGGTCAAGTCTTTTTGATATGGAACTTTCCATTTATATGCATTTTCATTCTTTTATGATTTATTCACTCTGTAATCCTGTTCCATTGGTTTGTAAAAAAGAAAGAAAGAAAATCCTGTTTCAGTTTCATGCTCCAGCCTTCAGTTTAGTCATAAATTTTACATCCTTATTAGTGTGTTTTGTATCTATGAATACTGGGCGTTGCTTTTATCCTCATGTTAATGGACAAGCTAGCCAGCTTCCTATAATTTTCACTCTTTATACAGATTTTGCTCATACAATATTATGATATGAATTGAAGATCATCGTCACCAAAACTAATTGAGACTTCTATGTTAATTTTTGTTAAAATGCACAGGAGTATGACGTTGAAGATTCTGTGCTACCTCTTCAGCCATCGCTGAATTATACTGCTCCTGAGTTGGTCAAAAGTAAATCATCTTTGGCTGGAAGTTCCTCTGATATTTTCAGCTTTGGATGCCTTGCTTACCATTTGGTTGCTAGAAAGCCTCTGTTTGACTGCTTCAACAATGTTAAAATGGTATTTCCAAGTTCATTCTCTCTGAACTTAATCACCTTTTCTGACTAATTTGCTTACAATGCTTATTGTTGCAAGTTTAAATCATCTTACTTGCTTTTTTTTTTTTTTTTTTTTTTTTTTTTTTTTTTTTTTTTTTTTTTTTTTTCTTCCAAACAATGACATGTCTCTTTTATAGGGAAAGACCGACTAAATCTAAATCAATAGATAATCTAAGTTCCCTAAATACTATAAATCAAATCTCTAATTACTATGTCACAATAGATCTAAATAATAATTCCTAGATACTAGATAACTAAATCTAAATAATAACCCTTAGATATTAGGTAATTAAATTTAAATCAATCCAACCAGATAAATTAGGGAGTTCCAGTACATCCCTTGTTTAATGAGATTACATAAATAACCTTCGACACTCCGTTCAAGCTGAGTAATAGATATCAATCATTCTTAGTTTGGATACTAACTCATGACCTAAATTAATGCTAATATATTTGACTAATGGGAAAGTCTTATCCAGATAATTTTGATTTTCATGATAGGAGATTCTTGTTTTTCTGGTCTTTCCTTACATATTTCAATTAGTTTGAGTCTCCTTAAATGGCTTGATGTAGAAGTAAAACCATATTCTTGGTCTTCAGCGGAAGAAATCAAGTACAAAACTCTCTCTGATTTCTAGTTTAGTTAATTAAGAATCACTGGTGTTTCTAATGTGAATTTATTAGCCAAGCGTATAAAATTAGTACATTTTTCCTGTTTTCTTTTCTTGAGGCTAGCAGACCTTTATGATTATGACTGGTGTTAATGAAGGTGTTGAGAGCTCTACTGTAATTTTATTAAGAACACACTAAAAGTTCCAGCTGATGCCCTGTAGCACTTGTTATTGAGCTTCAATTAGTCTGCCTGTAAGCGTTGAGGTCCGGGAGTGATTAAGATTCCTGGTCCTAAAACTTGTAAAGCGATAAAGTATTAGTATGCATTGGAAAATAGCATGCTATTACAAAGGCTTGCTTTTAGTGTCCTCAACTGTGTGCTACTGTACCACTACCCGTTATGCATGGTACACAAATCAATTAGCTATTCTTTTCAACTTAAGTGAATTGGAAATGTTGTATGCTGAATTATGTATTTAAACCACATTATGTATTATGATGCTGGAAGCTTGATAATGTTGCCATATATTGGTTGGTTTTGGACATGTATTAGCTTTTCTTTTAAGGATGTGTACATGGTGCACTAAAGCTTTATTGTTGTGCTTAGTAGTTGTTATAGAGTTACTTTTCATCTCTCTATCTGAATTCTTAAAGGTATAGACTGAGGATAATATACCTGTTGGAAAAACTATTATATGAAAGTTAAAGGAATTGGCACAAATATTCTTGTAAATCATACCATTTATCGAAGTTCCTAATTCTTGTTATTTTTTTCTTTTGGTTTTCTGTTCCTTCCCCCTTAGTACATGAATTCCTTAACTTACCTGTCAACTGAGTCGTTTGCTTCAATTCCTCGGGAGTTAGTTCCTGATTTGCAAAGAATGCTCTCATCAAATGAGTCTCTCCGGCCAACAGCAATGACGTTCACAGGTAATACAATTGGGAATTCCATCTAACTGATACATCCTCCTTCAGCTTCAAGGGAAATTATGTTGATTAAGTTGTAACATTGGATATTCGGTACCGTCCACCGAAGTTGGAAAATAGAAACGATTGCACAAATTACATGCTTTTGATGAAATATAATATGAGATTCGAATTATCCTTTTCATGTTGATCATGCCACTTGTAAGTATGCTTAATGTTAGATCCTTTGTGATTCTGACTAAAGCACTCCCCCCAGAAAAAAGCACAATATTAGTCATTTTTCCATTGTTTGTGCTGGTTATAGTCTGTTCAAATCTACATTTATTTGATTTTCTTGCAGATTCCCCATTTTTTCGGGATGACACAAGGCTGCGTGCTATTCGCTTTCTTGACCACATGCTTGTAATTCTTTCCATTTCAACTTTACTGATTTGTGTTTCGCTGAAGTGTTATCCAGCAGTTACTTACAATAACAAAGGATAGTTGAAATTGGAAATTTGTTACTTTATATTAATACTTTTCAGGAAAGAGATAACATGCAAAAGTCTGACTTCTTGAAAGCTCTATCTGATATGTGGAAAGATTTTGATTCCCGTATATTGCGCTATAAGGTTTGAGTTTCTTCTGGCATATTTATCTATGAATTTTCTGGTTGTTGTCATGCTTTCTGATCTTACATTATAAAATTTTGTTTCTTTTATTAGATACAAAAATTCATTGATTCAATGAAACATGTTAGGTGATAGAAAACAAGCTAAAGATAATCGTTGTTGGTTGACTAAGTGCCCAGTGGTCAAGGCCCAAGGGGACATGGTGAAAAGCCGTAAACCATGTCTTTGACGCATGGGTTTAAATTATGTGGCCACCACCTACCCAACTCTCTTTTGCCAAATTTTATAGGATTAAAATGGTTGTTCTCTGAGGTAGATGAGACTACACGTAAACTAGTCTAAATGCTTACAATTGGGGGGGGGGGGGGGGGGGGGGGGGAAACAGGAACAGCCAACGATTTATGATAAACTTCCCCAGTTTGTAGAAATGAAGGACGGACGACAGTTGAAAAAACTCCTTAGGATGCAACTACAAAAGGAACCAAAGATACTAGATGCTATTTTTTGAAGCAAAAGTCAGCCTTATCAAAGTTGAATCCTCAGTGATGAACAACTAATGGATTGCAATTGTTGCCCCTCCGTTTTGTTTTGTTTTTTTTTCTTAGGTTGAATTATTTGATTACACTTAATAACGCAATTTCCAGCAACACCCTTGTCTTGGACATGGTGCTTTGCTTACTTACAAGTTATCTCAGCTTGCATTCCAATTAGTAATTACTCCACGGAGTAAGAATATAAATAAGTCCATCAAATGCTCACACACATTTATAAGACGAGGAGTTTACTAGTAATCTTGTGCTTTCCCAACTTAAAATATATATATGTACTAAAAGAGTAGGGATCTCCCATTGAGGGTTTCGTTGGGTCTTTTGCAGGTCCTTCCACCTCTCTGTGCAGAATTACGTAATATGGTTATACAACCTATAATTCTTCCCATGGTATTCACAATAGCAGAGTCTCAGGTACAAAACCTCCATGGTTTCATTATTTATTTATTAATCTTACTAAGGTATCATGCAAAAGTTGACGTTGAAGTTTACAGAATTGATGGGGGCCCTATGAAGTTTATTAATTTCATGTTATATTCTTTATTTCCATTTTTTTTTTTTCTAATGAGATTTCCTGGCATACTGCAGTTCCACTAAAAATCTGAAGTTGGTAGGTGTATGGTACTAAAAATTAATAAAATATAGCATATCTCAATTTGTTCCTAAATGCTAAACATACGTATATATGTAGACACACCACACACATTTTTGTTGCTTTCTTTTAAGATGTGCAATTTTCTTTTTCGTAGGTGGACTTGGTAAATACATGTTTGGTTCTGAGTATAACTTAATGATGGATAAATTAAGGACGGTATTGGTTAATTTGTTCCCGTATTTAAACATATATATAGATAGATATGAATACATATACACAAATACATACACAGATATGTATATAAATGTATATATCACTCATGCATTTTAGTTGCTTTCTTTCAAGTTTGTCCGGTTTTCTTTTTCGTATGTGGACATGGTAAATACATGTTCTGAATATACACTAGTGATGGTATTGATCAATTTGTTCCCTTATATTAACACACACACACATATATATACATGTTCATGCATGCATGCACACATTCATATCTATATAAATGTATATATGAGTTTTCTAAGATTGTGTTGCTTGAACCTGGACTTCGTAATGCATGGATTTTTTTTATTATTTACTTATTTATTTTTCTGCATTACTTTTGGGTCTGAGGTGTGTTAAACAAGCCAAGAAGTTGCGACTTCGTCTAGATTGATATGTAGAATCTGGAATTTTTTAGGAATGGATTTAATGACTTGAATCTTGTTGTTGTTCAATTTGTATATTTCAGCTGGACTATATTGTTGCCTTATCTATCCGTCTTATAATAAAAAATAGAGACACTTCATGGTTCATTTACAAGGGAGGAACTGATGTTTAATTGGCTGACATATTGTTAGCTTCTCTCCTTGGTTGATGCCTTCCTCTTCTCTGTTTTGAGAAATATAATCTTTCATTGATGGGATGAAATGTAAAATATGAAAACTATATACCCCTACATCAAGGAGCTGTACTAAAATCTTTTTTCTATATATAAATGATGGTATGAGTGTGATATGACCCTCCTAAGACCACAATCAGAGGTTCTTATTTTTATCAATTGGAGGGCCTTTTTTTTAGTATATTCCGCTGTTCGTGTATTTACTAGTTAGTTGTGACTTGTTTTATCTTCCATTTCTTCTGCGGTTCATCTATTTACTATTTGGTTTTGTGGGATTATATTTTTGGAATATAAGATTAATTTCTTAAATCTTGCAGGATAAACATGATTTTGAGCTATCAACTTTGCCATCTCTTGTTCCTGTCCTGAGTACTGCTTCAGGTGACACATTATTGCTGCTTGTGAAGCGTGCCGATCTTATTATTAACAAGGTAACGTCAAGTAGTTATGCTTTTTGTGAGGTGATGCTAGTTGGTAATTTTACATGCTAAAATGTCACAAATTATATATAGTGCTTTAATTCCACATCTATCTTTATTTTATAATACCGTGATGTCAAGGGAGAGGTGAATAATTTTTTGAGTGTAGAGTGGAACATAAAAGCTTCTTGATACCACTCGATTATGAGTCGTGACCAAGGAATTAAGGAATTAATTTAGAGGAGTAGAGATGGGAAGGTTTCGTGATATAAGGGGGATGGATGCAGAGTCTTTGGTCGAAAAAAGAATGAAGGAAACCATTATCGCAGCTCCAGTGGAAAAGCTCTTCAGGAATACAGGGGGAAAGTTCCTTGCGGCTACAGAAGCTAGTTAACTGTAGGGACCATTTTTGGAGATTTCAAATTATCTGAAAGTGGAGATTGGATTGGAGTACAATCCTAATTTAAGTAGCTAGCAGCTACATGAAGGAGATGTGTGTTTAGATGCTTTCTGGTCAGATATTATAAAAAATGCCAAAAATCATTAGGTTAAAACTGGTGAAGGGAAAATCTTTTGGCATATAGGGGAAGAAAGAAATCGAAGTCTTCAATGACCAGGGTGGAGGCGTTAGGAGGAGACCTTGAAATAACTATTACCAAGATTCAATGTTCACTCTGGAGTCCTTTTCAAAAAAAAGAAAAAAAAAATTATCCCGAAGATTTAATATTCTCGAGAGAGGCGAAAACAAAAGCCTCAAGAAAAAGTTAACGAGGCAAGAAAGAGATAGACTAAAAGTAGGAATGACCAGAGAAACGTTGATCAAGATCCATACCCTAGCATCTTTTCCCAAGAGTGATTACTTGATCTCTAAGGATAAAGAAACCATCCCACACCGATCTCCTCTGTATCGATAGAGAGCGACAAGACCCTATGGAGATCGAAGAAGAGAGATCAGGAAAAGACAACACTAAGACTATCTAATGCAACTCTTATTCGAAAGGAAATAAAGACTTAGAGACAAGGAAAAAGGATGAACAAAGGTTTACTGCTATCCCAAAGGATGCTCCCAAAAAGAAACTCGTGATCCTTCCTCAACATAACACTTGATAAATTCAGAAAAGGGGGGAACAAGAAGAAAAAGCTTCCCGAAGGTTTTCGCTAAGATCCCGAAACTCCCCACTTGAAATCCACTCAGAAGCATGGGAGCCATGCCCACTCACAGTCATTCTATACCCGAAAGTGCAATATTCTAAAAGGATACGCCACAACCTTTTGTCCAAAAGAGCTTTGTTGTGCATTCTCAAGCTCCCAATGCCCAGACTTGCTCGCTCAACAAGCTTCAATACCATCTCCCACTTTACCAAATGGGATCTTCCCCCTCCCACAAAGTTCCTCAGTCTCTGAAGCATTTTACTCATGGTGACTAGGATCCTAAACAAGGACAAGAAGAGTTGAGAATCTCACTTAAGACTGCCCGCATAAGAGCAAGTCTCCCCTCTTGGGAGAAAAAAACCTTCTTCCAACTCGACAACTATTTTAGGAACTTTTCCGATACATAATTCCAAAAAACATGGCTTTTAGGATTACCACTGAAAGGGAGCCCTAAATAAGTAGAAGAGAGCTGGCTAACGTCACATCCCATTGTCATGGCCGATAAATGCTAACATGGAAGGACAACAAAATATCTTTTCCTTATCCACCTTAAATCCATTTATCACATTCTTTTCCACTTCTGTCGTCACAAGCCTGATGCCACCACTAAGAGAAAAAGGAAAGGCGATACAGATCACATTGCCAAATTCCCTTTGTGCATAAATATTGCTTTTAGGTCTCCCGTTAAGAAAAATAGAGAAATTTGCTGATCTGACACAACTCCACATCCAAGTTCTCCACTTTGTTCTAAAACCCTTCTTCCCGAAACTATATCTAGGAAATTCCAATCCACATGGTCATACGCATTCTTAAAGTCAATCTTAAAGATCATTTCTTCCTCTTTTCTCTCCTTATAGTCCTTGATGGCTTCATTAGCAATAAGAACTTGATCCAATCCAAAGTTCTCTGCCCTACAATAAAAGCTCCATAAGAACTAGAGATAGTACTAGGAAGCACTCACCTCAATCTATCAGCTAAGGTCTTAGCAATAATCTTATACAAACTTGCTACAAGGCTCATGGGTCTAATATCTTTTACCTTGTTTTCTCTTTCTTAGGAATGAGACACACGTAGGTTTCATTCTTTCTAGAATCAATAATACCCCTCTCACGAAACTCACAGAAAACCTTCCACAAGACCTCCTTAATGCTATCCCAACAATCCTAAAAGAAGGCTATAGTGAAGCCGTCAGGACCAAGCCTAAAACCACCAAGTTAGGGGAGTTTGGTGAAGGACAAAAAATTGAACAAATGAATTTGAAGTGCTCACCAAGGATGTTGACGTTGCTGATCTTCGAAGGGAGTGGTTCTCATGTATATATGTTTTCAGACCGAGTTTTTTACAAAGTTAACCATTTGATGGAAACAGCCAAGATGGAAGCAATTTCTCTGTGCATGGCAGGCAATGTGCTAAGCTTGGTTCTGATGAATCGAGAAGAGGAATTGGCATATTGTTGGGAGGAATTTAGGTAGACATTGATTAAATGATTCCAGTTGCATGGGAGGGGCTCCATATATGAATGCTTTTCATCCCTCTGTTAAGAAACAAGTGTGTGAGCGTATCAAGCAATTTGAGGTGTTGGTTGGTTGCACTGTTGAACTGTTACGTGAAGCTCCAGGTCTTGAAATTGGTGGACTTTGGCCAACAATCAAGGAAGTGACCCTCAAAGCAAGGGAGATATACTTCAAGAGGGAGGCCATGGAGGTGGGAGCTCTTTTGAACCTAGCCTTTCACCCAAACAAATTCATATAATTAAAAAAATATACCTTGTCCGTTTGGAAGAAAAAAGTGATGTGATAGGGGTTAGCTTTGGGACTGGTTTGGAAGGCTACAACAAAACTACTAGGGAGAAAGGATTGCATTTTGGCACAAGGATAAATATTATCAGGAATGACTACTTGTTAACAAGAGAGAACCAAGGTGGTTAAGGAGCCCATGATGTGATGGAAGTTGTTGTATTGTCACTTAGTTTGGCTGTCGGGATCTTGTTGCGGCGGACAATGAAACTGAAAGGAAAAGCACAAGAGAACTTGATGTTGGTCGTGGTGGGACTATGCATGAATTCATACTAGGTCTCAGTATTCAAGAAATCTTGGTATCTTATTTGAACTTATAACTGTTCTGTCCAATTTAATCTTTGAAAATGTTCGCATGAATTTTTTTCATTGTGGACACTTGAATAACATTTACTACATTTGGCTGATTTTTCAGCCATCAGTTTATGTATTCCTTTTCCCTCCTTTGTTTTTCAGTTCTATTTGATAGCATGTTCAAGGGCAACTTTTCTCATTCAACCAGTCTGACATTTTTGTAGACCAATCAAGAAGCGTTAATAACAAGTGTCCTGCCATTGATTGTTCGGGCTTATGATGATAATGATGCTCGCATACAAGAGGAAGGTCTGAGAAAATCAGTTTCCCTTGCCAAGCAACTTGATACACAGGTGAGAGCGCCATATCTTGTGTTTATGATCGCTTTCTAGTTTATCCCCTCAAACCCTCTTCCTTTTCATGAAGGTGGGATAGTTAGTCTGCAAATGCATCAGAGAAGTGATGCTAGATGTACACATACTTTGTTAGCTGTCTCTCTCTCTTTTCTTTATTCATTTATTTTTCTTGAAGCCTTTTTTAATTAAGAAATAGTAGTTTTAGGTTGTCTCAACAAGTTTCGAACTATCAAATATTATCTTTTTTGACCTTTTTTATGGTATGCACCACCCTTGCATTCACATTTGCTTAAATCGTCGTGTTCTTACAGTTGGTGAAACAAACAATTTTGCCCCGTGTTCACACCTTAGCTCTAAAGACGACAGTTGCTGCGGTAAGTATGTTCTTGCAGTTCTATTTGATTCTTCGTTCTTTGAAGTTCTTTACTATTTGTTTGGTGTCTTGTCATCTTTTTTGTAATTCCTCCCTTCTAATGAAAGTAAAGTACCATTTCCTATCCAAAAAAAAGAAAAGGAAAAAAAAAAGGTAATTACAATTGATTGATACGTGGTTGCTTTTTATAGGCATTCATCTGTTAACCTTTCTATATCCTTGAGTGCACCTGAGAGAATTATAATAATGATGTTGACATGAATTACTTACGAGAGATTCCTGCTTCATTTTGATTGAGGTGCATTATTGATGGTGCCTTCTAAGTGATTTTGGAATGGTAAATTAGCATCTTCCTATTTCTCTATTGACTATTGACTATTGATTAGGCACTTTCTGCTCAATTGTGTGATGTGTTTTACATATGTAAAAATGTGAGTGGTAATTTGGGCTTTCCTTCCTACGTACAGGTCAGAGTCAATGCTTTGCTCTGCTTTGGAGAATTGGTTCCGATGCTTGATAAACACGCAGTTCTAGAAATCTTGCAAACAATTCAACGTTGTACAGCTGTTGACCGTTCTGCTCCTACTCTCATGTGTACCCTTGGGGTAGCAAATTCAATCCTTAAGCAGGTACCTTACCATATCTAGTTCAATCTGTTTTTGGAAGGATACTCTTGCAAAAGACTTTTGTGCACTACTTGAACCAATTTGCCTTCTGACACTCATTTTGTCAGTATGGAATTGAATTTGTTGCGGAGCATGTTCTTCCTTTACTCGCACCTCTTCTTACAGCCCAACAATTAAATGTTCAGCAGTTTGCTAAATATATGCTTTTTGTCAAGGACATTCTCAGGTAATATTGTTAAACACTACAACCAAAATCTGTATGCATGATTGAGGGCACGCACGTTAATGTAGCTTCATCCTTTTGGAGAGGTTACTCTTAGCAGTATATTTCTGATTCTAACGATATTTATCCATCACAGGAAAATAGAAGAGAAAAGAGGAGTCACTGTTTCTGATTCTGGAGTATCAGGAATAAAACCCTCTCTGATTTCTAATGGCTCACAGTCACAATCATCAAGCACAGCAAGTGATGTCTCGGTTCCAACAATAAAAAGTCGACCTGCTTGGGACGAAGATTGGGGCCCGACTTCTAAGACACCTGCGTCCTCACAAAGTTCTACTGGCAATGTCTTGTCTGCTCCTGTTGTTCTTGGTGGTCAATCCATAGCTGGAAATTCTATACAAACAAATTCTGTTGTGACGACATCTCTGTCTAGTAATCAAACTGTTGCATCCTGCCTTCCAGTTGATATTGAGTGGCCTCCTCAGAACTCTACCAGTAGTACACCCATAATAGCTGATTCTGGGATGCAAGCAACTACAGGATCATCATCCACTTCAAGCTTGGATGGCGAGGACCCTTTTGCTGACTGGCCTCCACGTCCCAGTGGATCATTAGCTGGTGCATCAGGAGCTTCAAACAACGGAGTGGTCGGACCATCCAAGAACAAATATGGAACTGGTTCATCCATGACTACACCGAACAGTTTGAACTTTCAAACAAACGACAATGCTAGTTGGACCCTCAACAACCAAAATACTAGTGAACCAATGCAAAATCATGGAACTTCGACTTTCAATTCAAGCAGTCCGGGGAGTGGAGTCATCAATTCCCTAAATTCTATTGGATTCCAGAAGCAAAATCAGGGAATACCATCCCAGGTTACTTATGATGCCGACAAGAAATCCACTGATCTTGGATCCATATTTGCGCCAAGTAAGAGTGATCATAATATTGCACCTAGACTTGCCCCACCCCCCACAACTGCTATTGGTAGAGGAAGAGGAAGAGGGAGGGGGGTTTCCTCAACACTTCGTTCTACTCAAAACAAATCATCATCTGGGCAACCTCCCCTGATGGATTTGCTGTAGTGGGTGGATTCTCTGTATCAGAAATATTTGGAAGATACAGATTGCCTTTTGTAGATTTTCGATCTTGTGGCACCCAGAGATGGATCTGAGGAACTGCATATCAGGTATGAGTACATTTTTTTGACCCTTGCAAGTAAAGCGTGAGTTGGGAATGCGAGTTGATTTTTGGTAAATGCATTTTTTTCTGTTTATAATCAAAATTTTGAACTAGTTTATAATGGAAATTTTGTATGCCTCTCAAAGTTGTATTATTCATTCATATATAAGTTCCACTCCCAGTTTGTGACTAGTTTTTGAATGACAATAAAGGAAGTTGATTCATGTCTCCCCAATGCTTCATAAGGGTTTATGCCTCTTCAGTTATCTCTCTCCCTCGTTTTGTCAATTGATATCACATATGATGCCATTTCTTCAACCCACTCATCGTGCTCTTCCTATGCTCCCTTCAAAGTTCAAATAGTTTATATATTCTACCAAAACTTGGTAATTTTCGGGACTTCCTAGCTTCCCATATCACTAAATTCACAACCAATTTTTAGATTTTAGGTTTAATAATTTCTAGTTTTTACTTTAGTTCATTTTGGTCCATGTACTTTTGATTCATTTTGATGTCAATACTTTTAAAAAGTTATCAATTTATCTCTATTCGTAAAGCGTAGGTTTTATACATTATTGAAACTCTTCCATACATATCAATGTCTACATTTCAAAAAATGTAGCAAGTAAAATTTCATGCTTAAATTATTATCGAAAAAAATGAAGGAACTAAATTGACCAATTTTCAAAAGTACAACATAAACATGATCATTTCGGAGTCATATAATTAAGTGTAAATGGAAGGCACATACATCACATAATTCATACGAATATCATCAAAATTTAACAACATTATAAACAAGACTATAGGGTATATGTTATTCGTGCAACAATAATTTTATTCAACTAAACCCGTAAGTCTTAAACTTTTGTAAGCTGACAATCGCTTAATCTCAACTTCAATATGTATCATTCCATGCATTAAAATTATTAAACTTGGAGATCATTCATCAGGAATAATATTAGTTAATTATTTTAAATTAAGCCTAAATAGTGATAAATAACCTTCGCAAAAATAGTAACCAACATCGACAAACAAAATTTGTACCTACAAAAGGTCACCCAAGAAGGTTTTCTCTATGGCCCTTCACAACAACTTTTTTGCTTTTCCCATCTCTTTGTGGCATTGAAGAAACCCTAAATTATTGTACCAATAATTAAGAATCATAATATATTATTCTAAAAGAGGTTAAAGAAGTGGGGATAATAAATCCAAAGATACAATAAACTCAACAAAAATATGCCATCTAAAGAGCCCAACGTGAACAATCTTCTATTGGAGTTCGAGTTCGAGTTCATCCTTCCACTTTAGCAACCATTCTTGGCATCGATTTGGCATCTTAGGACGATAACCTTTCTCAACATCGTAATAACGTTTCTAATGCATGGAGTAAGCCAACTTTGAGCTCTAAAGCGTTTATACACTTACCCCCAACAATTTGGAATTAAATTAATAGATGATCCTCGTTCCACTGCTGTTACTGCACAACAACACGCCTCGGTTCGGATAGGCGACAAAGGCTAGGAACTAACTTCTCTGCAGTCTGCACAACTTTGAAGGTATTAGCTTTGCCCACCAATGGTGACTCGAATAACTTACTTTCTGAGACCTGATAATTGAAAATCCCTTGGCTATCTCATTGAGGGCTATCTATGAACATAAAAGACTTGCACGAAAAAGTTTCCTAGAGCTTCATACTTGCAGATCCTTTTACCATCGCCATATCAACTACCAATAGTCCCCACAAGAGCAACGCCCATCTTTGAAATGATGGAAACGAACTGAATCTCTAAGAATTATCTCTCTTTTCTCGATTATCGAGAAGAGCTTCATCGCCCTGTGGCAATCTAAACAAATCCTCAGGTTCTTCATCACTCTCACTGGAGCTGAGTCTGGCAAATGGATAATCCCAAAAGCCACAGCCAACTTTTCACTGTGATAGTTCACCAACACATTGATCATGGATTCATACTCAATTTTGTAATCAAATTCATCCTTCATCAAATCTAAACTCTTAGTCTTTGCTAACATTTCGTCCAACTTCGCATAAATCAGTTCACTATTTTTGTGAGAGCGATCACCTGAAACAAATGAGTACATTTTATCTCCTACTTCTATCCAGCTTAGACCAGGTTCTTTCTTAATTCTCCGATCTTCCATTAATTTCCTGACTTTTAAGGCATCTTGCTTGTTTCCAGCATCCATATAAATGTTATAGAGAAGCACATAAGATGCAGATGCCAAAGGTTCAAGCTCAATTACTTTCTCTGCAACACGTTTTGCAGTGAATGTATCCTTGTGAATCCTGCAAGCACTTAGTAGAGCTCGCCACATCACTGGTTCGTGCTCGAAACCTAAGTCCAAAATTAAACTCTCTGCATCGACCAACCTTCCAGCTCGACCAAGAAGATCAACAACACAGGCACAATGCTTGACATGACTCGTCATAATGTGATCTTTCTTCATAGTATCAAAGTACCTGTCACCAGCAAAACCGGACGGATGGATTATATAGAAACATAGTCAAGCATAAGACTGAGACAGACCATCTAAAACAGTAGACGGCTAAAGAGATCTTCACATTTTTTAATCGAAAAGTAACCATATAACATAGCATTTAGGATTGAATTTAAGGGAAAATGGCTAAAAGGAGTACGAGGCAGAAGTATACACCTCCAAACCCTGATTAAGCCTTGAGGGAGCAGAGACCGAAAATAAATAAATAAATAACAGCCCAAATAGCAAATCCTGACATAAATTATTATAGGGTCAAGTGATTTTGGATTAGGCTAATGCCTTCACAACACCTGTCATAATCTTATATCCCCAAGCCTTTCAACATGTAAAAATTTGGTATTGAATGACAAGTAGAGATTCATGACTCACCTTAATCCTTCTTCAACAAGCCCTCTGTGACTACATGCGATTAGAACTCCAAGGAAGGCAAAGTGATTAGGCTCAATTCCACAACTCTTCATCAGGTCAAAGAATCTCAAAGCCTCGATTGCATGCCCATGCTGTGCATTGCTGCAAATTATTGTTGACCAAGACACAACATCGGGATTTTCCATTTGTTGAAAGGTTAGATTGGCTGAATATAGATCTCCAGACTTGGCATACATCCAAATCTGTGAATTCTGAAAGATGGTGTATCTCGAGATGCCAATTTTATTTGCATAACCCTGGATTTGTTCTCCAGATCTTAACATGCCCATATTTGCACAAGCACTCAAGATCGTGGACAAAATGAACTCATCAGGTTTCTCTTTGGATGCCAAAAGTTCATAGAACAAAGCCAATGCACGTTCAAATTCTCCCTTTTGAAGGTAACCAACAATCATGGCAGTAATCGGGACTATAGTCAAATTATGAATAGAGTTAAAACATGAAAAAGCATCCTTTATTGAGCCTAACAAAAAATACAAATCAATAAGAACACTTCCAATGTACTCATCCGACTGAAGGCCATTCTTGCATATTAAAGCATGAATTTGCTTTGCAAATTCAAAATCCTCAACAGCAATACAAGCTTTAAGTAAGCTTGAGTATGTAAACATGGACGGTTTTATTCCACAGCTTTTCATCTCAAAGAAAAGATTGAGGGCTTTGTACGCACATTTATCTTCAATTTTCTCTTGTTGGAGCAAACCAGCCATCATTGCATTATACATCACAACATTTTTGTCCATCATTTGGTCAAAGATTTGAATAGCATCATCCAAACTTCCAGTTTTTGCATACATATCAAGCAATGCAGTCCCAACAACAACGTCCAGATGTAGGCCAAGTTTGATTGTAAGGCCATGAAGCATTGTCCCAAATATTTTTGAACCATTGAAGTTTGAGCTACAAGCCTTCAGGGCACTTCCTAGAGTATAAGTACTCAAAGTCAATCCAGACTGATGCATTTTCATCAGAATTGTCAATAGCTCTTCATATTTTCCATTTTGTGCATAACCAGCAATCAACGAATTCCAAGAAACACCATCTAAATTATTAGCATGGTCAAACAACATCCTTGCATGATCAACCTGGTTGCATTTTGAATACATGTCAATAAGGGAATTGGTCAGAACAACTTGGGAGCCTAACCCACTAACTAAAATTAACCCATGAACCATCTTACCCGCATAAAGATCCCCACTTTGACTACATGCTGTAAGAGGGCCTGCACAAGTGTACTTATCAAGTTTCAAACCAAGTCTTCTTGCTTTATTAAACAAAATCATGGCCTTGTCAAGGGTTCCTATCTGAATATATCCAGAAATCAAAGAGTTGAAAGTTATGATGTTTGGTTTTGGCATTTTATTAAACAATTTGTCAGCAGATTGTATATCCCCACATTTGCAGTACATGTTAAGAAGATTGTTCCGCAAAAATAGGCAAGGCTTGAAAAAAGTTTTGATCATGTGGGCATGAACAAGCTGGCCATGGTTCAAGTTCCCAGTTTTAGTAGCTGATTGAACCAGCTTAACATAGTCTGCAGATTCTAAAAGGAAGGTCAAAGAATATGGTGGACAAACTTGTGATGGGCCCAATGAGTTCAACTCCGAAGTGGCAAAAGACTCTATCCGTTGTCTACTGAAAACAGGAAGCATGGGGAACATAGAGGTACAGGAAAGAAAACCGAATCTCCAAACAAATGGTTTCTGAGGCAACATTGTTTCATATTGCTAAATAACTAAACCTGTACAGAGTTTCAAGTGAGATTTAAAAGAGGGATGATCTATTGTGAATGAACTGAATAGAACAGCTAACTTTACCAAAAAGTCTTCCTCGACCCTGCATGTTAACCAATTGAGTAGTCAACAAAAGAGGAAATACTATTAGAACTGTTGGTTAGCTAGTACAACACAACGCATAATAATTGAAAATAAAAATAGATCATATCTACTAATTAGAATCAGGAGTTTGATACCTAAGAAGCAAAACAAAAATTAATCAACCTTAGAAAATTATTTTTTTCCCTTCTTCAGCTAGGTAGCTATGTAGATAGCGATAGATCCCAAACTACAAAAATTTATACACGTAAAAAAGGAAAAACAGACGGACCAAGTGATGTAATTAATTGAAAGTGAGATGAGGTTGCCCTTCGAGAGGGGGGTGTTGTATTGTTGTGGGGCCACTTCATACAGTTAGTTATATTTGTGTCAGTTAGTCAGAGGAGTACTTAAAGGCTGTCTAAGTAGGGAGAAGGCATCTTTTTGGCATTTGGCTTAATTGTAGCCTTTGTTGGGCATTTTGGAAAGGGAGGAGTTCCCAAAATTCCCTTGACGATTGCCAAAAATAGTGAATACATAATTTGAGGTTTATCACTTTGGTATCACAACCCCATTCCTAGCAAAGTGGCAGCCTTGGAAGAAAGGATTTCAACAATGCAGATTGGAATGGAAGAGTGTTTTGATCAGTGATTTGACGTGATTCAGTGATTTTTTTAGAAGCAATTGAGCGGAGAGGATAAGATCGCAAGAGAATTTGCACAAATTAGTGAAGGACTTGGTCGGATAATGGAGCAAAAGTTAGAGCAAGCACTTGAGATTTGGTCAAGAAGACAAGAAACTGTTCTCCTAAGAAATCCTGTGTGGTCATGTAAAGTCCCTTTGTTTGATATGCGTATGAGGAAGTTGGAGATTCTGATCTTTAAAGGATAAGATGAAGAAGACCCTTAGAGTTGGCTACATTGAGTAGAGAGATACTTTGTTGTAAATCAATTAAGGGAGAAGGATAAATTGGATGCAGTGGTTTTGTGCTTGGAGGGAGAAGCTCTCGATTGGAACCAATGGGAAGATGCAAGAATGCAGGTTGGGAATGAGTCCTAATCCAAGCCCTAAATCCACATCTGCTACAGGGAACTTGGGTCAAGCAGCCCGAACCATATCGTGAAGTCCAACCCAAAATTTAAATGCGAGCACTTCAATGACTTCAAACATATCTTCAATCCCTATAACCCCACTTGACTCGGTCAGTAAGCGACTTGTGAATGGAAATGAACGCTTAACAAAAAGCGAGTTGAAGGTTAAGTATGAAAAACGGTTTTGTTTCAAATATGACTAGAAAAACGTTCAAGGCCATAAGTACAAGAAAAGAAAGAACTTGAAGTCTTGTTGCACTTGGATGAAGAAATGGAAATTATAAATGAAGCGTCAATTGACAGAGAAATTTTGGAGGGGATGGCAACAACATTCGAGACCCTCGATTTGAAATCGAAGGAGGCTGATTTGTCCTTGAAAATGTGTGTCCTTACTGTAATCCTCAGTTTCAAAAGGATGAAATTGAACATCTTGTGAAAGAATGTTGCTAGCAGGTATTATACAGCCGTCAAGAACATGTTCAAGCCTTATGCTGTTAGTTAAAAAGAAAGAGTTGGCATTTATGTGTTGATTACTAAGATTTGAATTGAGCCATTGTCCCTGATTGTTTATTGAGAATGTTGAATGAATTGTACGGCCCTACAATATTTTAAAAACTAGATCTCAAGTTGGATTATCACCAGATTCGGATTTCTTCAAAGGACATTCCAAAAACAGCTTTTCGTACTTATGAGGATCAATACAGTTTTTGGTGAAGTCATTTGGTCTTTGGAACGCTCTGTCAACATTCCAATCAACTATGAATTATTTGTTTCTGCCATATTTGAGGAAATCTGTGCTAGTCTTCTGTGATGATATCCTCATCTATAGCCCAATAGTGAGTTCACACACCTTCCACCTTGCTACTGTGTTGAGAATAACGAATCAGTTGGTGGCTAATGTTAAAAAATGTCATTTTGCGGAAGTTCGAATAGAGTACTTGGGTCACTTAGTGTCATCAAAGAGAGTAGCAGTTGATTCGTTTAAATTATAGGCTATGGAGAAATGGGAACTGCCCAGAAACATAATATAGTCACGGGGATTCCTTGGTTTAACAGGGTATTATCGAAAATTTGTGACCAGTAATAGAACTCTAACCTTTCCTTTGGCTTAGTAGTCGAAGAAGGATAACTTTAGTTGGAATGCAGCCGCCCAGCAGGCATATGAGGGGAAACCATCTTCAGGATATACCAACGGTCACTTTAACAATATGCTCTGTTATACATAAAGCTCAAAGAGGCAATGTTGTCCTACTTAGAATCAATGATGAAAAACTCTTCTACAATTCTCCGTTTCTTGGGACAAGGTACATCAGGTGGCATTAAAGTGAGTTTGTATAAAGACTTTCAACATTGGCACATTCTAAAAAATCTCAATTCATCTTCAACAACACACCCTTCCCTTAGAAGAGCTGTATGTTGGATGATGTCCATCAAAGTCCTTGAATTTCCCAGATAATAGATTGCCAAAATGTTTCATATGGAAAGATTCCTAGAAGCTCAAAACGAAACCAAAAGCTATATCCCATCACCTAGAGCTATTTACTGGTTAATCTGAGGGGGAGAATTTCAAATTTGAAAAAAGACTCAAGGACTCCTTCCCAACTAACATACATTGAAGAGAGAAGCTTGAATACTCATGGTCGAAGAATCAAGGCAATTTCAGCAGATACCATAACGATATACAAACGATCAAGGCCTCAATTGAAAGCGACTGTTATTTCTTATGATTATTATTATGCAATTCGGCTGTTGTTACTAAAAATAAATAGATCAAAATAACTCCTCCATTCATTCATAAGACAAATCCTAATTTATGACTTCCAAGTTAGAAAAGACAGAGATGGAGATGGGGAGAATACCAGTTACAACAACAGAGTAGAAAATCAGAGCAAAGCCGCAAGGAGGGAGCCTGCGGCTGCACGAGCGGAAGAAAGACGGCGGTGGCAGCGGCGGCGGCGACACTGAGATGCTGAAAGGGAGAAGGTGGAGCATGTGGAGGCAGAGGAATCTGAACCCATGTTTCTCATCGATTGTAGTTTGGAACTTGCTTATTTTCATATTACCCTAAATTCTTTTTTTTCGATTTAAATTACAATTTTTTTTTATCCTATTTGATTATTATGTATTATAAATATTTAATATATCTATTTATATAATAAATTATGAACTAATTCATTTATAATATATAGATTTGAGTTTTATTTAATGAAACCTCACATTTTTTTTATTTTATATTTAGTAAATTATTAAATAATCGAATAAATATAAATTTAAAGGTCGAGAAATCAATTTTATAATTTTTATTTTTTTTAGATCCAAGAATAATAGTTTATGTTGTTGGACGATCCACATCACTAATTTAGTGAATATTCATGTATTTATAATTAAATAATACTTTTTTTATTGGTACAATGTCTCCTGGTGAAGCCCAAAGCAAAGCCATGACAGCTTATGACAATATCAACTATTGTGGAGAGTCGTGTTCATCTAACTTGGTATCATGTGTGTTTGGCGTGTGGGTTGCTAATTGTGAGTTTGGTGCTCAACCTGGAGTTTTTTTTTTTTTTTTCTTTTTCCAAATTCATAAGGAACGAGCATGATTAGAACTTTCTTTGATTATTTTGTGTCTCGAGAAACGAATAGGACTAATTTGTTTGTAGGCTCGGATTGAATTTTTAACAATTCTTCCCTCCGTTAGCTAGAAAACTCAAACTGGATTGGGCAAACATGTTTGAGCCACTTTCAACTCCCTGTCTTTCATAGAACTTGTTCGGGAGCTCATTTAAAACGTGTAGAAATTGGTCCGAGTGAAAATGGTAAACCATAACCCTCAAATATAGAAGAAATTCGAGAAAAGTCCCGTAACTTCTTATTTATAACCCAAACTTTCATCGACATGGATGGTTCCAAAATCAAGCTCAATTTAATCTCGAAGTTTTCGAGTTCTTTACTGTAAAATATATTCATCAGGGTGATACCAACCGTAGTTTTAAATTTTAGTCATTAAATCGAAAAAATTTCAGTTTTCTTGAACATATTAAAACGGATGCTAATCATTTAATTTCATTTTTACTCGATAAGTATCTCCCACATCATTCATTTAAATATATATTATATCGTATCATGTCTGGTTCGTTACGAGCGAATTAATTAATTAACTAATCTTGAGTTCCACACCATCAAAAAGGGCAAAACGAAGCAAATGATTGATGCCGCAAATTGAATCAAATAAAAAAGGTTTGACACTGATTGCAAATGTGTTTGGTCTACTACAGACTATTGAACGACCCTGTAATTTTTAGTACATTTTTGAGTGTCAAAACAGGTTAAGATAGAAAATCTATTCTCTTAAAAAAAATAATCTTCGAGACTGTGTAATGCTTACTCTAAAACTATTTGTTTATACAGTAGTGATATTTTCTTCACAAACTTCGTGTACGGCTAATAGTTTGAATTACCCATCTCATGGAAAACCCTTTTCGCTCCACTTAGCTCTATCTCCCGTAAGGGTGTTTTAGTGATAGGTTGTATAGGAACTAAGACGATCCTATTTGGTCAAATACCTAGTGACAAACTCTTATCTTCTTTTCATTACAGTATTTCTGAACAAGTTCTCGAATAACAACTCTAAGGATTTTCTTATTTATGATAGTGACGATACCGATATCAACAGTGATCTTGATACGGAGCTGGAGCTTCTAACTATGATGAATGCGCCACTCACTATGGATATGATGCCAGAAATAGACCGAGAACGGGAGAAAGTTGGAAAGTAGTAAAAAGATATGAGGGGCAAATTTGGAATATGGAAAAAGCCTCAAAATTTGGAAGATTTGTAGTGAATTATTTGGACAAATCCACACTTTTTGGCTGATTATCACTTCATTCCAATCCTTTTCTCTAAGATTGTGAATATACTCAATTTGTCTGTCTCGCATGCCCTAACCCCAATTATTTCTAATTTTATTTTTAAAATTAAACTCGTAAATTAATTTATTTTCTTATCGACATTTTTAAGTTAACTTTTAAAAATTAAAAATTAAAAGTAGAAAGTAATTTTTGTTTTTAAATTAAATTAACTAATAATCATTAATCTGATAAAATGAATATTATTTATTTATATGAAATTCTAATATAAAAAAAAAAAATAAGAAGATAAGAATGGAAGTAAAGGGAATGAAATGAAATCAAATTCTTTGTTGGGAAGGAATCTGGAGGGAATAAAATAAAATAAAATAAAGATTCTTTTAAATATTATGCATCCCCCACCCCCAACTTTCTTATAATTTGCATTTTGGCCCCAATTTTGATTAGTTCAACGCTTTGGGCGCCGATTTCTTAGCGTAATCCAAGGCCCCTCCATTTTGTTCAAATTATTTTTGCGCCATTTGCGCCCTTTCCCTTTCCACTTTTCTAATTATACTATGACCCCTTTTTTCTTTAAAATTAAAAATCATAATAAAAATAATTATAATTATACCTGATTTTTTTTTTGACCCAATCTCTACTTACTCTTCTTTCTTTCAACGCTTTATTTCATATTCTCAATATTCACTTTCGATAATTTGTATTTTGCGTTTAAATTTTTTGGTCTGTTAAATAAAATATTATGTCTGTTGATAATGTATCAAATGCGAATGATTTTGTAAATCTCATATGGTATAGTAATTGCGTTATTTAAGGAGTAAATTTTTGGGTATAAATGTGAGTTGAATGATAAAAATATAATAAGCTCAAAATGAATTTTGAAATGGTATTAAAATGTAAAAAAAATGATGGGATTTTGGGTTACCCAAAATCATGGAATTTGGTTTGCTCATAAAGGAGACCTTGTTTTTTGGGCATGAAAAGGTCGGGCATAGGCCGAAGCACTTTC
This sequence comes from Cucurbita pepo subsp. pepo, assembly GCF_057944985.1. Taxonomy (NCBI): domain Eukaryota; kingdom Viridiplantae; phylum Streptophyta; class Magnoliopsida; order Cucurbitales; family Cucurbitaceae; genus Cucurbita; species Cucurbita pepo. The sequence continues at coordinate 10,791,239 of NC_141799.1, read as the reverse complement.
ACCCATTCATTTTCCTATAAAGTGCTTCCTCTTCGTGCCTCCCCACCACCCAAATATAACAAGATACCATGTTAAGAATGAAAAAGAGAAGTAGACTTAAAAGGATGATGATATATCTCGTGGAAGGTGATTTCAATTCATACATCGTCCTATGTTTTGATCTCAGACATGTTTCTTCTGTCCTTTCTCTTCTCATGTTCAGGTACTATGTTAAGAATGAGTCCCACTTATGTTTTTTTGGACTTTTGATCCCACCTATGTTTCTCATTCTTAACTGACTATTTAATATTTATATGTTTTAGTTAAAAAGGGAGTATATGAATAAGCTGAGACTATATTTAAATTATTTGAAGACTCCCGTGATCCATCTTTTTTCAATAGCTCAATTATAAGAATTTCAAAATAACACATGTTTTATTTTTAACAATTCGATATTGAGTGACATTTTGATATACGTTGGTCTCTTTTCTGTGGTTCAATCATATAAACTCCAAAATTAAGTATGCTTTGCTTGGAATAATTCTATGTCAAATTACCTCTTGATTTGTGCTGGTCTCTTTTCGGTGGCTCAATCATTGCGACTCCAAATTTAAGTATGTTTTACTTGGAACAATTTTATGTTAGGTGACCTTTTGTATTAATTTGTGGAGATAGCTTTTACTCTCATAAGTAAGAAAGAAGTAACGTGTCCACAGTTACTAGAGATGCATGTGTCTGATTCTTGGATTTTGAATTTTGGGCTCGAGACGTTACAACTGATAATATAAATGCCAAATTCTCCTTCCCATTATTCTCTCCCACCGGAACATTCCAAAAACTAATGAACGAAAAAAATTGGTGCATTGACGTGGATGCTAGTATATAAAAATTAAAAGACATGTCGACATCATTTACATAATCATTCACGTAAACAGTGTGAAAAAAATATTGCACATGACTTTGACGATATCTTTCGAGATGAAATAAAGAGTAAAAACGATCTTAATCTTCTACGTAGTTGTCAAGAATATCTAAAGATGTTCACGAGGCAGGGCGGAGATGGAGAAGTTTTTCCCGACCCCATATAGCAAATGGAGAATATAATTTTTATCCCGACCCCATTTAGTTAATTACGATCCATATAAATTTTTTTCCTTTCGGGTTTATATTTGATTTATGGCTTCATATATTCAGAAAAAGGTAACAAAGCCTTGAATTGCTCTCAAAAATGGAAATAAAATGCTCTCAAAAATGGAAAACCTTTGCTATAAAAGGGAGAGAAATTGAAGCCAATAAACATTATCATTTATTAACTTTATAATGTCACGAATGGTTGGGCTGTCGGTGACCCGAGTAATCCGAATAACGTTCACAACCTAACCAACTCTCTTTATTTCCAGCTAGATTGGGCTGTCGGTTTTTTTTCTTCTTTTTTTTACTTATCAAACATTCATAAGTCACAATACATCACTAACATCAGTTACAACCTCAAATGCTCTTAATTTTTCATAATAATCTTAAAAGTAGAGTTGAGTTGTAACCCTATTTTCAGGTTGGTCTAGTTGACTCGACAAAAAAAAGTCAACCCACAAACCGACTCAATTTTTTTCGATTTTTCAAAAATTCAACTCAACCCAAATCGAAAAAAATAAATTTAAACCCGACCCATCTCGAATTTTTATGGTTTGAGTTAGATAGTCAGAACTAATCGAGCTATCAAGCTATACGAACACTCGTAATTGGTGAAGTAAATGGTAGGTTTTGAAGCATTATAAAGGGAGAGTTGAAGTTGGAGCATGATTTTAGGTAGAAGGCATAAAAAGGGGGAAGCTTTAATTTAGAAAGAAGCATGCAAATTTGAAGTGTGAGTATTAAAAACCACAATTGTTATTGACTTCCAAAACAAAAGCCTCAAATTGCGCTACTCATAAACTATGCCACTCTTTATAAACCCCATACTCCCTTTGCATCATCTTCAATTCAAACTCAAACATTAACCTCTTTTTTCATTACCCGCTTCTCCTATGGCTGCCACCACAAACGCTCCCACGTTCTTCTTCTTCCTCCTCCTCCTCTCGTCTTCCTTCTCGTTCTATACCGCTCGAGCCAACCCCAATTATCGAGACGCCTTGGCTAAGTCCTTATTGTTCTTCCAAGGACAACGCTCTGGTAGAATCCCAAATGGTCAACAAATCGCTTGGAGGTCCAACTCTGGTCTCTATGACGGTGAACTCGCTCATGTATGTCTTAAAAGTTTTGACATGTTCTTGCTTTTTTACCGTTTAAATTTTTTTAAATAATATAACCAATGTTTTAATTTTTTACCATTTTCAAAATTTTTATTAATATATTTTAAAAGAAAAAGAGAAAAAAATGGAATTAAATTAAATTATTACTGTTTTGTTTTTTTTTTTCCTTAAAAAATTCGAACTTTACCAAAATCGAATCGTTGGGCAATTCTCAGGTGGATTTAACCGGCGGGTACTACGACGCCGGCGACAATGTCAAATTCAACTTACCGATGGCATTCACAACCACAATGCTTTCATGGGGAGCACTCGAGTACGGAGCGCGTATGGGATCGGAGTTACCCAACACACGCGCCGCCATCCGTTGGGCCACGGACTACCTTCTCAAGTGCGCAACCGCCACACCCGGCAAGCTCTACGTCGGCGTCGGCGACCCCAACGTGGACCACAAATGCTGGGAACGACCGGAGGACATGGATACAGTTAGGACTGTCTACTCTGTCTCTGCCGCAAACCCCGGGTCTGACGTGGCCGGCGAGACAGCCGCCGCTCTCGCCGCCGCGTCGTTGGTGTTCCGGCGGGTAGACAGAAAGTACTCCGGACTGCTATTGGCGACGGCGAAGAAGGTGTTTCAGTTTGCCGTTGAGCATCGAGGGTCGTACAGTGATTCGCTTGGATCGGCTGTTTGTCCGTTTTATTGCTCTTATTCTGGGTATAAGGTAAAGATTCGGAATCTTTTTTTTTTTTTTTTTTTTTTTGAATTAAATTGAATAATTAAAAAATTTATGATATTAAATATTTTTTTTATATGAAAAATAGGATGAGCTTGTGTGGGGAGCGACATGGCTACTAAGAGCAACAAATGATGTTCGATACTTCAATTTGTTGAAGTCATTGGGCGGCGACGATGTCCCTGACATCTTTAGTTGGGACAACAAATATGCTGGTGCTCATGTTCTTCTCTCCCGGGTAAATATCGTTCTTCCCTCTCTAACGCCTCGAGAATCCGAGTAATTTGAATTATCCAACCCAATTCATAAAAATCGTTCGGGTTGAGTTGGGTTCCGTTCAATTTTTGAAAAATTGAAAATTTTGAGTTGGTTTGTCGGTTGACATTTTATTGGTCGGATCAATCGAAAAATGAGTTGTAACCCAATTCAAACATACCATAATTTTAATATTATTATGAAAATTAAAAATGTTTTACGTTTGATATTTGAGTTTTATGGTATTTTAGTTATTAATGTCACGTGTATTGTAGAAAAGTGGAATTTTTTTTTAAGTAATTAAAAAAAGAACAATAGGACGACCCAACCCTTGGACTTACAACTCTTGAACTGGTTAAAATAGATGGAACACTACTTGGTTGTTCGAGTCACTAACTTGAATTTTCGGGATGGTTCAAAAGATTTCTCCAACCCAACTTGTGTACATCCACTCGTGTTAAATGGTTGGTTTCTATTGGTGCAGCGAGCATTACTGAACAATGACAAGAACTTTGATTCCTACCAACAAGAAGCTGAGTCATTCATGTGTCGGATTCTACCTAATTCTCCCTATTCCAGCACTCAATACACACAAGGTATGCTATTTTCCGTCCGGTTTAAGCATAATTCAATCCGTGGTTCATAATTTAAGCTCGAGAATTAAAAAGCTTTGGATTTGTGTAGGGGGATTGATGTTCAAGTTGCCACAAAGTAACCTCCAATATGTGACATCCATAACATTTTTGCTGACTACATATTCCAAGTACATGTCCGCCGCCAAGCACACCTTCAACTGCGGCGGCGTTCTTGTCACTCCGACATCCCTCAAGAATCTAGCAAAGCAACAGGTAACTAACTACCAAACGCCGTCGTTTTTGGGCTCAATTTAACAACACTTTTTAATTAATTTAACAATTTAAATAAATTAATTCAAATTGATAATGCAATTCAGGTTGATTATATATTGGGAGTGAACCCATTGAAGATGTCATACATGGTGGGGTTTGGCAAAACCTTCCCCAAAAGAATCCACCACAGAGGCTCTTCGCTGCCGTCCAAGGCCAGCCACCCTCAGGCCATCGGCTGCGACGGCGGTTTTCAGCCCTTTTTCTACTCCTACAACCCCAACCCCAACATCTTAACCGGCGCCGTCGTTGGTGGCCCCAATCAGAACGATGGCTTTCCCGACGACCGCTCTGATTACAGCCACTCCGAGCCCGCCACGTACATCAACGCCGCCCTTGTTGGCCCCCTTGCCTTCTTCTCTGGCAAGACTAAATGATTCGATAAGATCTTATGTTATAACTACGTGAATATAGCTAGATTGATCCCCGAACGTGCGGATAAAATAGCTCTTTTCTTTTTCTAAATGTGTTCGTAGCTTGTCATACCACCAAAAAAATATGGTGATAAAGTGACGAATTGAATTAAAACTTCGAAGCTTTTCTTAAGAAATTCAAATCAAATCAAAATGTATGTATAATTGTCTATTATGACTGTCTCAACTTATCCACTATAACTAACTCGACCTAAAAAAAAAATTAAGTCAAGTCAATTAGTTACCTACGTTTACATAAAATTGTATTTATTTATGATACACTTATAAAATATAATTACATGAATAAGGCGTCTATTATTTACTTAAAAAGTCAATTAAAATATAATTATGATTAAGACCTGTTATATTATATACTTAAAATTAAATATTTATCTACCCTCCCAACTAACTAGATAAGGATCAATTATCGTAGGGTTGGGGCTCCATGGAGACCTACTTCAAACGGGATAGGGAACTCTCGGGTAATAAAATAACGACGGAGACGAAGATTACTGATATGAACTGAGAGACATCAATCATACAATATATTTCAATAAAGATGTGAAGAAAATGTTGTTGAAATTGTCAAAAGATATTTCAATTCATACCTCTCAGAAGAATGGAGATTCATGGTTTAAAATTGTGGATGGATTACAATTTAGAGTTATTGTATTTTATTAATGTATTTTAAGACTTCTTATTTACTTTAGGTTACATTTACATCAGGTTAATTATTGTCATAAACTATGAATGTTACCACTCTTGGAATGCCTTTAACAGGGTCATTTAGAGGCTATATAAAGTCATGTATGTTGTATTTGTAAGTAGACTTGTAAAATGTGGTAAAAGAAGCATTTGTGCTTTCATTTAGCCAATGACTAAATTTCTTTGCAATTCTACGTAATTTAGGTTGCATGTAGAATTATTCAAGTTCGACATGATCAATCTTGCTTGTAGAGTGATTCAAATCTCAAACAAGTGTTCTTGTCTTGAGATATTTGATTTAAAAGAATCATTCAAGCTAGACATGATCGATCTTGCTTGTGGAGTGATTCGAATCTCAAACAAGTGTTCTTGTCTTGAGATATTCGATCAACAAGATAATCCGAATCTTACTTATCTTGTAGTGATTTCCATATCATTTGGAATCAAAACCTTCCCATGGTTTGGTCCACAAAAAAATTAATTAAAAAGAATATAAAAAAAAGTGGAAAAAGAAAAATCTCGTGAATCTCATTCATACAAATTATTGAAATCTCGGCTTCAATATCTATAAAAATAAATAGAAAATTTTCTCCACCCGGCATGTGATAATTATGGACCGACATTATTTTTCATTAAAAAAATGTCTAATTTTATTACTTAAATATCAGATTTGTTGCTTTAGAAAAGTGGAAGGTTTGATTTGAGACCACTCTAGAATTTATTCGAGGACCTTTGTTTTTTTGTATTACTTTTTTTTTATTATTATTATTATTTTTATTTTAAAATTTCAAGTATTTCACTATACAAAATCCATCATTAATTACCTGAAAAAAAAAAAGAGAATATTATAATATTTAATCATTCACCCTCGACTTTTAAAATCTTAGATCTAACTCGATTTCATTATCAAATATCTGTTCAAAAGCACGATGATAGTCTCCCTAACAATATCTCCGGTCAGGACCTATACACACCTTGCTCTTACCTCAATTTTTTTTAGAAAGGCTAAATATTGAAAATACTCGGGAAAATATGCATAATTTACGTCAAAAGATGGCAAACTCGAGGGTCATAGCACATGAGATGAGTAGTTGATAGTTCTCGTGCATACATATAGGTAAACTGCATGTAATGACCTTAAATTTTTACTCAAAATTGCTACTAACGTCTCATGCTAAGCTTATATGCCGAAATACAACTCTTAAAAACACAACATTGATAACATGAATTTCGAAGAAATTAAAACAACTTCATCTTTGAAAAACACCGTTATAGTCTTACGTGTTATGGTCTCTGCTTGTGATGCTGCCACATCTGTATATGGGCGGCTTACCTTTACCTGAAAAATGATGTGACACACGGCCTGAGTATTTCGAAAAATACTTAATAAGTGACCCAACTATAGGGGTCATGCAAAAATGCAAACATATGCAAACATGCTCTAGGGACCTATTCTTAACTCATCCTAGTGGTGGCTTCTTGTCCGAAGTAACTTTGGATGTGTAATACTTTCATACACACGACACCCACGTGCGAGTGTGAATCTCTAGGTGGGTCGCACCCTCCCTTGACCCATCATCGTCAAGCAAGTTGTCTATAGCGACGTCTGAAGGTCAGCAAACCCCTGGGTGTCATGCTCAACATGATCACCGTCATCATCATCATAACATGTGCGTCCGCACTCATCATCATAAAAGGGGAAGTATCCCGATGCTTATGTACACACAACATGCATGAGGTCTCTCTATTTTTCATCTTAAAATATCTTTTTGATACAACCCTAATCTTATCTCTATCTTATTTTTAGTAATACATGCTCATTAGATATTTATGTTAATATCGTTATTCAGGCTCTTTAGGGTTGTGTCCTAGGCCGATTTCTCGACATGATGCAACATGACATTCATCACATACAACATGCTTAATATGGAAAACATCATCATATTGAGGTAACAACGTCATGCATCATAATCATCATAACTCATCATCATAATGCCATCAAATACATCATAATCATCAAGTATTAACATACATCATCATATAGCTCATATACATCATCATGCGTTGTAACTCATCATCATACATCATCACATAATTAATATACGTCATCACACGACATTCTACGTCATAGCTCATATATCATACATCATAATTCATACAAGTTTCAAGTCTGTCCGATAGTAAGACCATTTACTTGGTTGGCCTTAGCTGGCGTCCTCCATAAATTTATAACGTTAGCTCTCGTTCCTCCAAAGTTGCTCTAATCATCGTTGGAGTTCGTTTTCTATTAGATAGTTCATCACCTTTCATTAGTATTTCACAAATAATAATAATTTCAATTGACATTTGTGAAATACGACATTAAAATGATCTCAATTACCTTAATCGGGGTCAAAATCAGCTTTGAAAGGATAAAAAAACATAGGGAATGAGGTCCAGTTTGCTAAATCGAGCCGCCTCCGACGTTTTTAAGCCAAGGGATTGCGTGAAGCCTAGGGCTTCTGTTTGCTATAGGTCTACACGTGTCGCTCAGGGGAAACGACATGACGTCGTTGCTTCTCAGGTCGAGACGTGGTTTCGGGTCAGCTCGCGGGTCGCGTGGCTGCAGGCGTAACTAATCGATCATGTTAGAAAAGCTAAAATAACCTTGAACCTACGACAATAAAAACTATTGAACCCACTAAAATAGAAGGAAACCAACCTATAATGGTGTGAGCTAGACCAATTTGGACCAATAGCATAAGAAAATCCTTAAATTGGCCTAAAATTATAGAAAATTCTCGAATGGACCCTAAATCGATCTTGAACTCAAGGGAGATCAACAAATATCTACCTTAGCCTGTGACGATTCGTTCCTTAATGAGCTGTTCGGCCTTCAAACGACATTCAATAAGTCTGTATGTGACAATGACATGAAACAAATGGAAGAGAGTCGATAAAAATTCACAAAAATTGATCATAGCTAGACGATATCCTTCAAAATTGAGAGAGAGCTTTGATGCACGGTGTGTTTTTGCATATTTAACAAGTAAAAGGCAATTAATTTTTAAACCTTTAAAATTGTTTAATAAGTGATTAGTTCTCGATAGATCCTTAAAATTTTAAATTTTTGTCGAAAAATTCATAATTTAAATTAACAAATCTATTTAAACACCAAGCGGGTAATATATATAATCGAGATCTATAAAATATCTATAAGACATACAATCGAGACCTATAAAATATCTAAGTGAAATAAAAAGCAATAAAATGATTAATTTCCATCATTCCACGTGTACGGTTCAAATAAAGAGTGGAATAAGAAAATAGAAATCGACGTGGCAAATGGAAGCCATAAGAAATACAGGTCAATCGCCACACTGACTTAGCTGTCGTTTCTCTCTCTTGTTTATCCTTTACTCAATTTATTTTTGCTTGCTTTCTGAAACTTAGGGTTAGGGTTTTGCATCTGAACTCGCAGAACAATCATGTCAGGAAGATCAAATGGTTGCACTATTTACATAGGTTTGTTCCTTGTTATCTCTCTCTTTCATCTTTCGTTTTAACTCTTTCGTTTTCCTTTCATCAGGATTCTGTTGTTTGCGTTTTAAGCTATGTTTTTACTTCCTTCCTTCCGTGAACTTCCGTATGTAAATTAGGCCTTTCGGTGCTGGATTTTCCTAAGAATTGTGTTTATTTCCATCTATTATGTGCTACCAATGGATGTATAGGACATAATGACATATTTATCGATTCTCTTACAAAGCTCTGCTTTGATTTTCTTTGGTGGTTGAACAGAAAGGATTGGATCGTGTGCTGGATTTCTTCCTCAACTTTTTTGCTCTCTTTTAAATGTATTTGATTCCTGTTTATAGCATGCTTGATTTGATAAAGCTAAAAAGCATACTTGATTTGCTGCTTGTGGGGTGAAGAAGATTGGAAGTTGGCCTTATTTTGTGTTTGTTTCACTTACATCTCTTAGTTAAATTTCATTTATGCTTAACTAGTTCAATGTCGATTTCACTTTGCCCACCGTCTTTGATCTGCTTCTATGTAGATTTTCCTCTTATTCTCTAATAACTGGATACTCTGCGCATGTATTCTTCCGGGGAAATTTTATTCCCCCCTCTTATCTTCTGATATAGTATCATACATTAAATTTTAAGGATGCAGCCATCCTCTTACGGTTTAGATGCTACACCTTCTTCTGAGTCTGATTTTGTTACTCTCCACCTTCTATAGGTAATTTGGATGAAAGGGTAAGTGATAGAGTTCTGTATGACATTCTAATTCAAGCTGGGCGGGTAGTGGACTTGCACATTCCTCGGGACAAGGAATCCGGCAGGCCCAGGGGTTATGCTTTTGCAGAATATGAAAATGAGGAGATTACCAACTATGCTGTTAAGCTTTTCTCTGGTCTCGTGACTCTACATAATCGTACCCTAAAGTTTGCAGTATGTTATTAATTTTTTCATTCTCAACGCAATTTTTTCTGTTATCTTGGTTTTTCTTGATCAAATTTGTTTCCTAACTTATACATGTTTTGTTTTTATATTAAAGTTTCATGTACTAAGTATATATTAATTGGTGAAGTTATCTTTGTAACAATTTAAAATAATCTAAAAATTGTATTCATTCATATACCTTATGTGGCATATTGCCTAACTTTTCTGAAGTTTTAGAACCACATTCCAATTATACCTATTTGTTCTAGTTATTTCCAAATCATAGTTTGCATTTAGAAACAACCTTGTGTCATCATAATTAATCAATGGGAAGAACCAAGATAATTCATGGATCAAACGTCATAGTTTATCTAACAGTGATAGACTTAATCCAGTTTAGTTTATATCACCACAAGTTTAAGTGACAAACTAAAACGTTCTTGAAAAACCAAAAACAAGTTTGAACATATAATTTCATTTATTAAAATGATATCTATTAGTTTTCTATAAAGTTGTATCTTTTAAGTCTTATTTTGGACAGAATAGTAGCAATATAAACAACAATGAAGGGGAACATAGTGATATAAAGTTTCCTTTTCTTTTATATTTTAATAGATGATATTTTTTTATACACAATTATATACTGTGCTGTCTCGTATTCCAATTTTGTAATCAGACGACTGTGCAATCTTCTTGCATCAGTTTTGATTGTGTGGTGAGTTTTAAAGTTATGGGAATGATGCATAATTTTTGACGTGCAAACAGGTATCTGGGCAAGACAAGCCTTCACCTAGTAGTAGTGCAATCACTTCATCATCAAATATATCTCATAAATCAAGGTCGCAGATTGTTCCAGGTTATTCTAATGAAATATCTTCATATTCCAATCGCTTGTCAAACTCGTGCAGGTTTTCTGCATACCCAGAGAACCATCTAGAAGGTGATTTTCCTGATTTTCCTTTATTTTTGTCTTTGTTTTGTTAGTTTGCTAAGAAGTTGTGTATGCTTTCACGTGCCTTTCCTACATTGGTTCAACGAATCTGTATTTCTTTTATTCAGCGCCTCCTTACCCTGGGTTAGTTAACCAATCTAATGGGTATGGATCAAATTCGGATCACCACAATAACCAATACAGTCAGAGATATTCTGGGACAAATTTGGATAGCTTTAACCATCCTAAATCACGCCGCCATGATACGAGTTATCCAGTACACTATCCTCCTTATGAACTTTTGAACTAAGGCAGCTAGCGCATACCATTTTGGTTAATCTTAATGGTGTCCTAAGTCTTAGGATAAGTTGGATCTCTTAGTTGGATGCAGAAGGTTTAGTAGAAATGACATGGTATTTGCTATGGGCATTCTGGTTCAATATATTGTCATTTTGTAGGTGTATGTATTTGTATGATTTAGCTGTGTTGTTATAGTTGATGCTCTAATTAAAGTATTGTAATCTATTTGATTAAATAGTCAGATTTTCTTCAACTCCAGTTTAATGTAATGGGAGTATAAATGATATTTTTCATGGTGACTGCAAGGAATAGCCTTTTGTTTTGTGTATATTGAATATTTATTTTTTTGTTTTGTGTATATTGAATATTTATTTTTCTTTGAAGTGTTTTACTTGATCCAATGTGTGAATGTTACTAATGTTTATACTTATTGGTGGTGGCTTTATCATGTCGCCCTTTTAGAATTGGTTAATTTTATTTAAAGACAATGGGAAAAATTGTCGACCAGACTGGTTTACTTTTCAGTGAAGTGGAAGCTAAACTACTTGTTATCCTTGGCATTTTTGTTTGTGTTTATTGTCATTTCTGCCTCTGGGTATGCCAGTACTCTAATACTTGGTAGGTTAAATTGTAAGGTGGCATGATCTAGCTTTGACCTGCCCCCCTCACTATAATGCACAAGAGAACCTAGAAAAGTTCACTTCCTTCTGGGAAGAAGGAAAAGCCAAGCTCCAAAATGAGAATTGATATGACTGCTTTTGTTGCATTTTGTAGACCTAGTTCATAGCATCCTTGTTTGAATATATATTTTTCAGATTTACGTTTGTTTATCTATAATTTCATTGTTTAGTGTTTCAGTTTAGAACATGCTAGAATTCTGAAAAAAATTGAAAAATGAAATCTGAAAACTATTTAGCGCTGCTTTAACTTTTTGGAAACATTTCCGATAGTTAATTAAAGCATGCTCATTGTTTGTAACAAGCATAATTTTGGAAGCAGAAGAAAATTCGATGTCTGGTAACCTTTTGTTTGTCTAGTCCTCTTATCTTTTTAGACTTCTGATTCTTATATTCTAAAGTGCTGCGTAATCTGAAAAATATGTATGGCATGCTTGAAAATTTCTTGACGTAATAGCTTTTTGAAAAGATTTAATGTTTGAAGAATTAGTTTTTTGAGAAACATAGGTTTGTACTAGTCTTGAGAGCCATTCGTTATTCGATAGTAGATAAAACATTTGGTGATCAGGTTAGTGGCAGCTCTATCCGAGGATCAATAGTGGTTTCTATCAACATTCAAGAATCTAAATGGCTCCTCTTATTTGGGCCCAAAGTTCTTGTGTGGAGTTGCCCATTAATTTTCCATTCTTTATAATATGAATTTGTGCATTTCCTCATTTCTTCCCGTTTTGTTGGTTGTGAAATCTTTATTTGATGTGTAATACGTTTGTTTGTATGGGTATTATAAATGATCTTTCTTTGGCTGCGTTGTAAGATTTTGGATAAGTTTGATGCAGTCATATAGCTTTAGTTAGCATGTAGTGTTTTTGAGTGAAATCCTTTTGTATGAAGCACTAGTAGAGAAAAGTACATCGATTAAGTGCTGTCTAAGGATTTGCATTTGCTTTTTCAAACAAGAAGTGGAAGTGTAATGAAAAGCATCCACGTCCCAATGGATAGTACATCCTAAAGGCCTTCTAAACCTTTGGTGGTATAGGTTTGAATCCTAGTGCTTAAGTTTGCTTCTAGAGGCATATATTTTTAGTTTTGAATTTATATATGATGCCTTGTCAATAAAGTTGGAGAATGGTGGTAATCTGACGGAAATATGGAGCTTGGAAAGGATGGTGAAAGAACAGAGAATATGGAAGATGGATGGCGAGATTGAAGCAAATAGGCTAATTTGATTGCTTTTGTGGTGGAATAAGGCGTTTTGTTTTGTATTTGATTTTGTGCAATCACATAGAATTTGAATTGAAGGAGAGGTGCCCCTTCAACTGTAATTAGTATAGCATATAGCTCATTAGGCAAGACAGTGGGTAAGCCGTGGTTTTCTGTCCGAAAGGATTACATTTCTGGCATCTTCTCTATAATTGTATTTAGAATTGTTTTTCTTTGTTAACCATCCAACTTCAAAGGCAGCAACAGGAGGGTTGTGCTCGTTGGATGATTACAAAGAAAATCTCGAGCTTATATTGGTCATAGGTATGGTTGAAGAAGCTTGTTCGGATTGGTCACGGGCATGAGCAGAAGCTTAGAAAGCTGAGATACAAACTATTTGTGAAGAGTACAATGGAATGTAAAGCAAAGCATATGGGTAATTTATGATTTATTAATCATACGTTTTCTTTTTTTAATGGAAATCATGTATTTCAATTTATATGAGCAAGTAGCATTTGAATGAAGGTTAACTCTTGAGACAATGAATAGTTGGTCTCTTATTTCCATTTGTTGGGATAAAATGTTGAAAATTAGGTTAGATTCAAAGTTTGGGTTTTCTTAATACAATAAATATAAGGAATGAGATTTGAAGCTTCAAATGTCAGAGATGCATTCATTAGGGGGATAAGTTTCTTTGGCTTTTGAAGGAAGTTGACTTTTGGGTTAGCTTTGACTTGACATGATCTTAAACTTGTAGGTTTAAGGTTTGTACAAGTCCAAGTCCAAGTCCAAGTCCAAGTCCAAGTCTAGCTGGCGCAAGACACTTTGGGCTCGGATTGAGGGTCTACTTTCAATCGCAATCACATGGCCTACCTCTTGGACTTGTCTCATTACATCAAGTTTGGGTCCGATTTGAGGTAACCCATTCAATTAGCCTATTAAACATTTATTTATTTATTTTTAAAAAAAAAAAATACTTTTTAGAACTTTCTTATCTAAATGTAAATTTTTTATTGAAATTATATGCAACAATTCTATTAAAATCCTGTTTTTTTTTTTTTTAATAATTAGAGACGCTACTATATGTATGATGTCCAATATATGTAAGAAGTTATGTTAAATAATTTTATAAATGATGCCTAGACTTAAAATGTATTGACCAGCTTTTCGAGATTTCTATTCATGATGGGACACAGAATTTAAAATTTAAATATGCATTCAAGTTTGTGTAAAAATACTATTTAAACTTAGAAAACTTTTATTTTTAAAAGAAATAATTAAAAAAAAAAAAAAACTTGTGTAGCTCGTGTTTGAAGTATAATTTAGTCTATCTCTATTTGTTATGATAATATGATAATAGTGGTGCAAAGGCTTAATGTACAGGGACTTATATTAAAGGGGAAATCAATCGTGGTAGTGATCAAGATTGCTTTAATGTCAATCGTTTTGATCTGTATAAAAACTTTTAGGACAAAGTATTTGAGCATCACCTAAAATGTCAAACACTATGACACATGTCTCGGGATCTTCTCTAGAGAAAATGAGCCGAGAATATATTGGATATAGAGTATACCTAAAGACACATGTCTCACTAACGGTAGTGTAAGTGGGAGATTGCTAAGATTTATTTCATAAAACCTAGTAATTGATTATTTAATTTTTTAATAATAATTTTGCTTAATTTATTAGCAACTTAACCTTGTCCATTATTAATATATAAAGTCATTAATATAATTTTCAACAATATATAATTAACATATAAGAAGATCATATTAAATGATATGTATTACATTATATCTGGTTAGATACTTTAATATATAACTTAATTTGTAATAGTTACAAATGATTTGATTTAGATCGCTCATGTGGAGACAAGTAAACGTACAAAATTATGGGTTCTTCACATCCTCATCTTGTTCTTCAAGATAATACAAGCCGCATAACGCTTCATGGCTTCCTCCTCTTCCTCCATATTTATGAACCCAACTCCACACCTTTTCAATTCAATGTTCCTCGAAACAGATCCGCCATAGTTAACTTGTAACAAGAACCGAAATTCAATCTCTCTAAATCCCTTCATCTTCCTCCTCAGCAACTGGGTTCGAGCCAAAACAAACAACCAAATATGATCCATTTTCCTCATCCCAGAAATCGTCAACCCATTAACAATAACATCTCCCTTCTTCAAATTCCCCTCATCTGGGCTCCTTCCGGCGACAGAAGCAATAATGGAGCCGGAAACATCACCCCCGCCGTCGCCGCCGCCACACACGACACATAGAGCAAAGCGAATCAAATTAGAATTCGGCGCGGTCGGATCCCATTCGACGGTAATCGAAGACCCCATTTTTGTGGTGAACCAATCAGGAATCTCACTTCCCGGAATCACGACATTGAATGCACCATTTCGAAACAACATGCTCTGCATCCAGGAAACGATCAATGTCTGAAGCTTTTTATTGCCACCCAATTGATAGCAGTTCATAAGATTCAACTCTGTCATGAAATACAATTGCTCTGTTTTTAACATCTCTGGAATGGATACAAGCGAGCCGCAATCCTTCGACAAGATCCTTAAAATTCTCGGTGGCAGCTCGGGGATGCACAAAAGCTTCTTGCATCGATTCAAATTCAATCTTTTCAGGTTTTTCAGCTGAGAGATTGTTGTCGGAAGCTGACTGAATTTATTGCCACTCAAATTCAGCTCTGTTAATGAAACCAAACACTCAATCCCTTCTGGAATGGATTTGAGGTTGCAGTAGCTGAGATTCAGTTTGGTCAGAGAGAACAGAGTGGCCAATAACGGGACCCCAATTGGAGAATCATCGGCCATTGAAGCTCTGCAAAGACAAAGGAACAGGCGTGTCATGATATCACATCGGCTCTGTTCATGCTCTGTTATGGAGGTGTGGTCGAAACAGAGTTGGAGTAATGCATTTGTGTTGCCGGAAAATTGTGGGATGTTCTTGAGCTTTGAACAGCCCGAAAGAATCAGTACTTGAAGGGATTTGATGTTAATTTTGGTTGGAAGATTGGTGAGATTGATGCAATCTTTCAGATTCAGAAAAATAAGGTTTTTTGCAGCGAAAATGGATGGATGAATGATGATCAAACTGGTGCAGCCTTCGAGCTCCAATCTCTCGAGATTTGGAATTTCTTCGAAATCTGGAGTGTTTGTCAAGTTCTTAGAGTGGTTTAGATTGATATACTTCAAGTTCTTCAGATGCTGTCACAAATTGATCACATAATAATAGTTCGATAATAGCTCGAGATGTCCATTTTGTTGGATGAAAGTGTCCCACAACGGTTAATTTAGGGAATGATCATGAGTTTATAATTAAAGAATACACTCTCTATTGGTACGAGGCCTTTTGAGAAAACCCAATGTAAAGCCATGAGAGCTTAAGCTTAAAGTGGACAATATCATACTATTGTGGAGAGTCGTGTTCGTCTAACACATTTAACTAATAAGAGCAGAAATTCCAAGGGCAGAAATTCCAAGGGAAATCTATCCCATGAGAGCTTAAGCTTATGTTGAGAACTCAAGGGCAGAAATTCCAAGGGAAATCTATCCCATTTCAAATATCTCACCTCCGTTGGGAGCCAATGTTCTAAGTCATTTTCTGATCTCTCGTACTTAAATTGGTTCATACTCCAAAACCTTTAAGGACTTCAACAATACGATTTAGCAGCAACCTGAAACCATTAAGAAACAAATGGAACATAATCGATGTCAATTACGTCAACTTAAGAATACCCTTCTTATTTCTTTACTCGACTGTTACGTATAGTCCTTGATGTCAAGGTCGAGAGAGATCTTACCAGAGTTTTCGATCTTGTTCACGAGTACCTCGATTTATCGAAACGGTTTATCCTCGTCCACTCCGGCTGCCCTCGTAGTCTCCTTTCTCTCCCTCTACGCCTTATGTGTTGGTTTGCTTCCCATGGAAGATACTTTGTGATGTATGCACTCTTAAAAAAGACAACAACTTGGGAGCTGGGATCCATTCATCATCCACTAAACACAATTCTTTTATGTTTACATTATATTTTAGGTCAAATTTTGTGTCCGCTCAATTAACAAAAATACTATTTTATGTGTGTGGTGTGTTAGATGATGCACTGTTTTCTTTGGTGGCATCATGACACTCGTCTAGGCCCTCATGTGACCGGATGGACGCCACTTGAGGGTCGCTGCTTCTCTTGTTGCAACGTGATAGTCACAATCTACTCTCTTCATAGTTAGGTTGTGACATTCTCCCCCGTCCTCAATGACTTACGTCGGGGCACAATCATTGTTAGGTTAAAACAAAAAAACTTTTAAACTTAAAGTTTCAATAATATCCTAAAAACTCTATTCTCACGTTTTAATTTAACTCTTTCCTTTATTGTTCCTAATATTTAAAAACTTGTTTGAGAGTTTTTTTAGGACAATTGTTTTTAGCTCGTTATTTAATTATAATTAATTTTAAATACATTTAATGTTGGTTTCACACTATTTTTTTTTAGTAAGTTTATTTTAAATTTTTAATGTTTGGTTTTAGGTGGTGTCCCCTTCTATTTGTTTGTGCCTTGTTGTCCTTTGGCTTAATTCAAATATGATAGTCGGTGATGTTAATCTTGAAATAAATTGTCGTTCTATGCATAGTGTCACGGTCGTACTTTTCGAATCTTGCTACGTCATGATCGTAACACAATTATGATAAGCCTTAAGGAAAACTCAAGTTCCATTATAGTTTTTTCATCCGGCTTTCCAGCTTCATCAGACTTCAGGCTATGTTCTCTTTCGTCGATTGAATACAACTCATGGGGAAACTAAACTTTGTTCGGTCATGCACGCTCCCCGTGCATGCATGTTCATGTGCTCGCGACTCTAGTTGTCTTGTCTCTACCATAGACCAAGTCTTATGGTTCAACCTTGCCTCTTCTCTAGGCTCATGTCCTTCAAATGCAATGTTATATCTCATTTCATTGTTTTGATTTCCATCATAGCCCGCACAGCTTCATGATGGAATTTCAAGTTTGGAGAATTTTCGGTTCGTTTAACGTCGGGATACCATCAACGACTTTTTGTTCGTGTTTTAGGGTGATTTGGAAAAGATACTTTCTCTTTCTAATATCCCAACAATTTCCCTACGAAATACTAACGAAGAAAATGAGCTTATTACAGTATATATTGGTGCTTAAAATCGAAACTCAAATTTGAAAACCCTAATTAGGCCTTTGAAGAACATGGTGAAAAACTAGATAGTTTTCGACACTACTATGAGAAATGTTCAAATTTGATGGTTTTGACACGTATGATCGACAACACACACTACAAATTTTTGTTGCTCTTGCGAATTTTCGGTTCATTCAATGTTAGGATACTATCGACGACATTTTGTTCGTGCTTTAGGTTAGTTCTAAAAAGTTACTTTCTTTTTCTAATATTTCAACCATCTTCATAGGAAACAATATTAGGACTTGAGTTTAGAAGAATCGGAGCCTATAACACTATAGACAGGCGCTTAAAACCGAAACTCAAATTTGGAAGCCATAATTGGGCCTTTGAAGAACACGGTGAAAACCTTGAGTTACGGTCGATATTTTTTCAAATCTTCCACTGTAAATAACGTTTAAATATGATGGTTTTGATACGTGATTAGCAACCAACACCAAAAATTGTTTTTGCTCTCGACCAATTTTCATTTCGTTCAACATCGGGGGTACCATCAACGACTTTTTGTTCATATTTTAGAGTAGTTTTGAAAAGTTATATTCTTTTTCTAATTTCTTTAATTAATCAATTTTCGTTTGTTAATTTTAAGTCACTCCCGTGTAAACCTAGAGCCACACTCTTATGTACTTTATAACAACTAGTGCATATTTGTATAATTATTACAAGTAAGTCGATCATTTCGTGAATTATTTTTAATTACAGATGAATCAAAAGTCCATTTTATCCCTACCCTATCACACCTTAAATACAATCAATTTTCTAACCAATAATTTATTTAAATCATAAAATTGACACTTAAACTATCATCATAGGAGTGAATTCCGTTTCTTATTGGTTAAGCATCTTAATGTTTGACACATAAAATCGGCTACAAAAGCCATTTTCACCCATACAACAAAGAGAACAAGCATTCAAAGTTCATAATTCAATAATAATTAAAATCAAGTCCTATAATTATTCCGTAAAATATTAATGTTACAAATCAGTTAATTTATAAAGAGATAAAATATTTATTGATCTAGTGTTATACAAACTCATTACATAATATTCTCGTTACATAATATTTCCATAGATACCGATGAACCTATTTCTTTATATATTCGATAATATTTAATTACAAATAAAATAATGAAAATTGTTATAACATCATGAAGTATGGGTTCTAAAATAAAGACAGAAACGAACTATCTTCCTATATTTATGGAGGCAGAAGAGATGGGGCCGACCGACATGGACGAAGAACTGTTCCACATTGTTGAAACCTCCTTCGCCATGGATCTTGAACTAGACTCGAACAGAGCTTGATAGCCAGCCCATGGCTCCAGTGCTGGCAGTGGGTCTTCTCCATTAAGGAACCTCGTGACTTGCCTTATGCAGGGGCGAGCTTCTGGGTTCCACTGAGTACAGAGAAGCCCAAGTTTGAGCACCATCTCCATCTCCTCCACCTTATAATCCGAACCCAACTTCGGATCAGCCACATGAACAACATTACCCGTTTCATACAACTTCATCACCCAATCCACCAATACAAACTGCCCTGATCCCAGAGGCTTTCTTCCACATGCCACTTCCAGCACCACTACTCCATACGCATACACATCCGCGCTCTTCGATGCCTTCCCCGTTCGAAACAACTCCGGCGGTATGTAGCCGATTGTCCCGACAACTTTCGTCGTGTGCGATACTTGGTCGTGGTCGTATTGCCTCGACAAACCGAAATCGCTCAATCGAGCATTCATGTCGTCGTCTATTAGAACATTGCTCGGCTTTACATCTCGGTGGATTACCACTTGCTCCCAATCTTCATGGAGATATAGTAATCCTGCAGCAATGCCTTTGAGGATGTTCAATCTTTGCTCCCAATTCAAAACGAAGTTTTGAATTGGATGATACAAAAGAGAATGAAGGCTCCCATTTGAGATATAATCGTAAACTATGAGAAGATCGTTGTTTTTCTTGCACCATCCTTGAAGATTAACCAAGTTCTTGTGTCTTAATCTTCCCAAGCTTTCGATTTCCGCTGCGAATTCCTTCAATCCTTGGCTCGAGTTTCTTTTTACTCGCTTTACAGCAATCTCAGCTCCAGTTGAACGTAACGAGCCTTTATATACCGACCCGAATCCTCCGATTCCGATTTGCTGGCTGTCTTTAAATCCATTTGTTGCTGTGTAGAGGTCTTTGTAACTGAATCTGTGAGGGCAATCTTTTTCCCAGTCCTCTAAGCTCTCAGCTTTCCTCATTTTTCTAAACAAGAAGGCTAAGACAACAATTCCCACAATGACCAGAATCGATGAAACTAATACAATAACCATAAACTGGGGATTGGATGCACGAGGATGGCTCTGCCGTTCTGGTTCTATGGGAAGGAGAGAGTACCTCAGCGGCCGTGCCGGTGCATTCACGGCGAAACTCCATCCCAGAATGTAATGAGAGCTTGTTTCGATTCCGGTTGACGCAGCGAAGCCAACGTACATTTTTTCCTTTAGAACAGGAGTTAAATCAATGGGACAGGAAAGGAGTGGCTTCTCTGGTTTTTGATCTGTCAAAAGGCCTATATAAACACTCGCACTTTTTCTGGAACCATCATATTCAATCCAAACAGCAATTGGGTCACCGGAATCAATCAAGATATGGTCCAAAATGGTATCATTAAAATAGGAATAAGAAGCATGTTGGGAGGAAACAGATACAACACCATTGATGTTAATCCCAACATCGTTTCCTCTGGAGTTCTTGAGCTCATCATGTCCTTTAACAGTGTCAAATTCAACAGCAAATATATGGTTGGATACGCTTCCATCGTTAGAACGATTGAATAATCCAAGGAAGTGCCCACTTTCAGCACCTTCAAACTTGGTTGATGGAGCCAAGGTGAATGCAAAGACGTGGCCGCCATGGCCGGGGCTGGATGGTTTAATGGCAAACACAAAAGTTGTGGAGAAAGATGAAAGAGAAGTGTTATTAATCAGGTGAATGGCATCAGGGTAGAATGCATGGCCTATGACATTTTGTGAAGTGTTGGTGAGCCTCAATGCACCAGATGGCATCACAACTGCGGCTCCATCGCGAACCAATCTTTTTCCTTGGCTAAATCCATTGTATAATAAAGAAGATTCTGCAGAGAAAGCTGCTATATGCAAGAAGATGAAAAGAAAAGCTAAAGGATTTGGAAGAGCCATGTGCCTTTGGAAGAAAGCTCTAATCAGCTCCAGAAAAGAAAGAAAAAAACATGGCTATCCATATGAATGAACACCGTTGTTAATATAAATGAAGGGAGCTTTGAATTGGTCGCAATTGGAAGCCAGACTTATATGGACCACTGATGGGGATGGGAGAGCCGTGTGAACACTGAATGGTTTGATGAGGAAGTTACTGAAATTTCAAAGCTTCAGACCCAAATGAATCTTCTTCTAAGAAACAAAAACTAATACCACACATTAATTTCTGAATAATACACAAAAGTAAATGAACTTGTGAATTTTCTCGGTTGTTTGGAAAAACTGACGTAGAAATAAGAGATTCTGAAAAGTCTTTTTGAAAAATTCAAGAGATTGTTTTCTTGTTATCAGTGAGATGTCAACATCAAAACAAGTCAATTGAGTTGAACTAATTGAGCCAAGTTTGTCAAACTGGGTTAGGCAAGTCGAGTTGAGTCGTGCTAACCATGCTAGCCTAAGTCAAGTCTATCCTCGAAAGTGCACACTTGAAACCGTATTTCTATCCTATATATCATGGAAGAATGCGCCTACAAGTGTAATGGCCCAGATCCACCCCTAGCAGATATTGTCCTCTTTGGGCAGCCCTTTCGAGTTTCCCCTCAAGGCTTTAAAACACGTCTGCTAGGGAAAGGTCTCCACACCCTTATAAGGGTGTTTTGTTCTCCTCCCCAACCAATGTGGGACATCACAACAAGATATGCTCACTAAATCCTAGTTCGTATCCCACCTTTCACAAAATCCTAATTGATTCACGCGTCACACAGTGTGTATGATTAAGTACTATGCTGGTGTTAAATTCATTGTTTCTTCATCCCGTTTCTAGGTTGAGTTCATGTAGGTCTAGCTGAACTAAATTTGTGCATAAAACTTCAATAGAAAAGATGAAGTCATTAATTGGAAGATTGGTCACAACAATAGGAAACCAATGAGACTTTTCAAAGTGAGTTTTTCGAGCATTGGCTCTAATTTTCCAACTTTGTGGTCATTAGGATTGGAGTTGCGTTCTTATTCAAACTAAACGCTCTCTAATATTATGTTCCGCAAGTCCCCTTAATATCGAAGCAAACTCCTCTCTTTATATAAGATTTCAACCACTTGAAAGCCACCACGAAGCCGCCACTGTTTGAATGTTTCCTTTTGCATGTTAGGTGTGTATGCGCCATATAATTTACTGACAGGCTGCTTAACCACTTCATGCATGCAACATCTTTGCGTTGCACTAACTATGGGTACTGGAACAAGTTCTACGAGAGTGCAACCGTGGGTAGCACAGGGATTAATGTGTTGTACGAGGAGACGAAGACTTCAAGAGGTATTGGAAAAAGTACTTCAAATGAGATTGCCAAAGCCTAGCACCACACTAAGAAA
Organism: Cucurbita pepo subsp. pepo; assembly: GCF_057944985.1. Classification (NCBI taxonomy): domain Eukaryota; kingdom Viridiplantae; phylum Streptophyta; class Magnoliopsida; order Cucurbitales; family Cucurbitaceae; genus Cucurbita; species Cucurbita pepo. Next base: position 10,768,663 of record NC_141799.1, on the reverse strand, counting down.
TCTCGACAGAATGTCAAGTATGCCCTACAAGATGCAACGAATGTGATGGCATTGCCCAACTTGTTAAATATGTACGATGCAGAAAGGGTATTCCGATCATCTACATGCACCTAAAAGTTATGAAGAAAATCTTACGGTATATTTGGGGGACTGAATCCTTCGGGTTATTCAACACTAAAGTTCATGCTAGATGGATATTCTGATAGTGATTGGTGTAGCGATGTGGATGATCGGAAGAGTACATTAGGATTCATGTTCTTTTTGGGGGACACAGTATTTACGTGACTTTCAAAGAAATAACCGATAGAAGGCTACCCAAATTTATTTGGATAGCACATCTGCTATCGAATTGGCGAAGAATCCGGTTCACAATGAAAGAAGCAAGCATACTGATCTGAAGTTCCATTTTATTCGAGAGCATATGAAGGAAAAGGAGATAGAGCTAGTGCATGTGAAAAGGGAAGACCAAGTAGCTAATATCTTTACGAAGCCTAGTGCCTCTATGAAAGATGGAAGAGAATTAAGTTTCAGACCTAATAAACTTAATTCATCGACATGAACAAATTGAAAAGGCCAAATTTAAGAAGTTTATTGGATACATCTTGAGGTTAGATTCATTTGGTAGATACAATCATCATTGTTCAGAACAGAACAATATCCCAAAAGGATATTTCATTTAAATTTGACATGTTGGGTCTTAGAAGAGAATGAACATTATATACAACAGTTTCTACTGAGGTTCAGCACATAGAATACCAGCTCTCAGTACAAGTTCTCGAACCTGGTAAAGCATGGACCAGCAAGAATCAATTTCACAGAAGGGTCAACATAGTTCAACGCAAATGCATGGACCAGATAGAATATAAACCAAAGCCACGAATCTCAGTCAAGATATCAAAAGAAAACAGCGAGGGTCAACTTGCTTAACCAGCGAATCAAAGAAAAGAAGAAAACAAAACGTTCATAAGGTGGGAATATTTTAGGCACTGATTTTTTCCCGCTTCTCTTTTGTTTTAATAACTTTTTGTATTAAATGTTATCATCAAGAGCTATCTTTACTCTAATTTGGTGTGGTGAGTGTATCATAAAGGAAATTAACACGTGAGAAGGAAAAAGGAAAAGTACCTCATACTATCTTCAACGCCCATTCTCCCAAGCTGTGTATATTTTTGACTGCATTAAGTTAGCCATTTTGGAGTTCTGGTGTTCAGCTGATGTGGGGTAACTAAGAATCATTACTTCTGTTTCACTTATAGGCCTGTGATCTTCTTGGTTATAGTGTTCTTTCAGTGACACACAATTCCTAGCAAGTACATAACGTAAACCGAGCGGGAGCTTCGGTAATGACTGGAGCCTACTGCAGTTGTCCAAGACAAGGCATCTGAGATTGATAAGCTGACACAAAGTATTAGGCAGGTTGGCGAAAAAGTTCCTGCTTAGATCCAGAAACTGCAATGAAGACAGACAGCTGAGGTTGTTGGGTAGGTCTCCATCTACCAGCTTGCAATCACTAAAAATCAGAACTTTTACAGAATGAAAATTCGATAGGCAAGTCATCAACTTCAAACCAAATGAATGTGAATTATAATTCCTTGGTGTATCCCAAAATGGGAAGAACGAATAGCAGAATTTTCGGGACAGGCCTTCGCAGTTGAATACTTCGAGGTTCGCCAGAAGTCGTAGAGACAATGGGACATGACTAATAGAAGTACCACTCACATCAAGCTTCTTTAAACAAGAAATGTTTCCCAAGCTGTCTGGAATTTGATCAAGCTTTGAGCAGCCACCCAATGCAAGATGTTTAAGCGATGTCATGCAACCAATCGAGTCTGGGAGTGTAAGAAGATTTTTGCAGTGTCTAAGATCCAACAATTCGAGGCCAGTGGGTTTTCCAATCGACTGATGCAATTCTCGAATAGCAGTGCCATCTAAATGAAGCTCTGTCATAAGTTTCATGTTTTCCACGATCTCTGGAAAATTTTCAAGTCTTGAACAACCAGAAAGAACGAGAATCTTTAGTGATTCGAAACAAATATTAAAAGGGATTCTTTTGAGAGATTTGCAATCCTTAAGATCCAATAAGATGAGATGTTTCAGAGCACCGACAGATTGATGAAGCTCCTGCAGTCTTATACAACCATTCAAGACCAACCTCTCAAGATTTGGCACCATTGACAAATTAGGGGTCTTGATCAAGAACTCAGAATTACTAAGGTTTATTATCTTCAATTTATCTAACCTCTGTTAAAAAAAGGACATGGCTACAAGAATGTCATGATATTATCAATTCAACCGTTGAAGAAAATTAAACAATGCTATTGATAAAAGTGACGTACCTTTGCTCCCTTCCAAAGATTTTCAAGGCAGCTATTCGGTAAACTGAGTTCCAATAGTTCACTCGGCTGGAAACGTGACGGTAAATGTCTTAAAGGATATCCATGCCAACTAAGAAGTCTCAACTTATCTGAGAGATACTCAAGATCTCCAGAAAGGAACACATTATGAACAAGCAACACTTTCAGGCCGGTCATTGTCGAAAAGAACTTGGCATTTAAGTGTGACTCTCCATGCTCGTCCAAGTCCAAGACTATGGATTCAATGTCTTCTACTCCCTAAGAATATGCACGGAGGTGAATTCAAAGTTCAAAAAACGCTTGTTTCTGAACTAAGAGTAACATTGCTTACATTCTTTATTGAAGCTTTACCTGACTATGCCTCAAAGCATGGTTGACATCCTTTCGACGCCACAGCCTACAGCATTTTCCTGACGACTCCTCAAGAAAAATTTCTTGACCTAATTTTTTCAGTAAATTATGCACCTGTACTTTGTTACCGTGCACGGTTACGAGGGATTTCTCCTGCAAAATTTTTAGTCCGTCAGCAGCATCAATTCCAAAACTCTTGAACGTGTCAATGACTTGGTCTTTGCTCCTTCCTGTAAGAAAACAAGCAATATCCAAAAACATTCTCCTCTCTTGAATTTCAAGTGCATCATAACTAATTTTCAAGTTTTCATAGACTTCCCTGTTTAAAGAAACATTTAAATTTTTTACGGCATCTTCCCATGACGGAACCAATCTACCGTGCAATGAAGACCCAAGAACCTTAATTTCTGATGGGAGGCCCTCAGCATGTTTTATAAATTGCATACAAAGATCCAAATAACCTTTCTTAAAAGACTTGACCCCAAATGCTTCATGACAGAAGAGCTGAAGAGCCTCTTCATCATTAAAACTCTCAACATTGTATCGCCTATCAACTCCAAGAGAAACAAGCAAACCTTCATCTCTAGTTGTAATGATGACTCTACTTCCAAAACCAAGACATTCTTCTCCTCCTATCAGTTCTTTCACCTGGCTCACACGATCAACATCGTCAAGAACAACAAAAACTTTTCGATTTTGTAGGTTTTCCTTTATCATTGCAGCTCCATCACCGTCTTTAATGCGAACTTTTCCTTTTAATAGAGTCATGGAAAGAAGTTTCTCCTGCAAGGATACCAAGCCTCCAACATTCTTTAAAGCTTGCCTAACATTCCGCAGAATGCAACTTCCATGAAATTCACGGGCAACAATTTTGTAAAGAGCTCTGGCAATAGTTGTTTTGCCTATTCCACCCATCCCCCATATCCCAATAAAGCGCACATCATCCAGCCCCATGCCCAAAAGTATATTTATTCTGCTTAACCTCAAGTTCATGCCAACCAAATTTTCATCATTGCTAAGTAAATCAGGACGCAGATGATTGAAAACATGCTTAACAATTTCTTGGACTTTCTCTGTTTCGGTCCTGTTCATAATACAACCACCTAAATTCAATTTCAAGTTCTAAATTCAATTTCCAAGGGACATGAGAACTTTGATACTGATGTATAAGAGAGAAGGAGCAAGGAATCATACTCGTCATTTACATGCCATCCAAAGAGCCCTCCAACTTGTCTCATGGCATACCTCCAGCTCTGAACCTCTTCGAAATTCTCCTTGATGTTACTCTCGTGGTCAATAAAGAAATTTTCATAAATTCCAGTAGGACTGATGACATCGAAGGAATTAATTTTGTGGAAAACCACGAGAACTGTTTGACCTAATGTGTTCTTGCAGTGGACGATCTTAGCCAATTCCCTCAAGCACCACTTGGAATCCGCATAGCGTTGAGATAGAATAACAATGGTGGAGCGTGACTCCTCAATCGCTTTGATCAGCACGTCGGCAATGGCCTTCCCTCTCTCGAGCTCATCGTCATCTCTGAAAACCACAATGCCTTGTCGCCTGAGAGCTTCGTAAAGATGGTTGGTAATGGTCTTGCGAGTGTCCTCGCCTCTGAAGCTCAGAAAAACGTCATACGACCATCTAGGAGAAGAAGAAGAAGAAGAAGAAGAAGAAGAAGAAGAAGAAGAAGAAGAAGAAGAAGAAGCAGCCATTCACAACCTGATCGCCGTGCCGGAGAAGGATTAGAAGGAAGAGAAGCATTCGAAGTAGATGGAAAATGCTACGAAATCTGGACTTTCCATTGATTTTCAGAAACTTTTTCCACCGTTCCGCTCTATCAGACGACTGACGATTGAAGTTTGAAGTGCTGACCATTTTTCTTTTTTCTTTTTCTTAAATATTCTTTTTATTATTTTATTATTTTATTATTTTTTATTATATAAAATAATTAAACAAACAAACAATGTAGTTTGAAACAAATAATAAAAATAGAACAGATTTCTTGTCTCTATTCGAATACGTCTTTTTGTAATTTATTTTAGACCAATTTTTTTTTTAAAAAATAATTAAGGAATTGTTTATTTGATAGGTTGGGTTTAGTGTTTCTTAAACCTAACCATGGTATTGACTAATTTCAATATTTTTTATTTTAATTTTAATATTCGTTACAGTAATAATTGTTATTTTTTTTAATTATTCTTTCTTTCTCTCTCTTTCCTTGTTTAACTTTTGTTTACAATTTTTTTAAAAAAATTCACAAAATAAATTTTTAAGAATTACAAAAAAAAAAAAAAAAAAAAAAATCGGCCAAAAATAACTTACTCGTAAAATAAATATAATATTTTTTAAATTCATGAATATATAAGTAAATGATGTCGAGATAGATGCAGAGTTTGAGGAAGCATGCTGGTGGGGGACAAGAGACATGACAATGCAGAGGCAAAGGAAGAACAATTGCCCTGCTTGGAAGAGACTCCAACTAGTTAGCCTCACCCTACATCAATGCTATGATCACTTGGAAGCACGTGCAAATATCTGAAGTTGGCCTCACCCTACATCGTTGAGTTCGTCAAGGGTCGATTAACAGAGACCTCAACCAATTGAGTGGGGGAGGATGTCATGGTCATGTTTGTCCAAGGAGTGTTGCTTGTAGCCGTATGTCAGATGTCTTGGTCATGCTTGTTCATGACATGTTGTCTATAGTCGCATGCTCATTCCAAACTCCCTTTTACCTGCTTTCATGTTAGATATGTTTTTACTATTTCCTGTCGTGTCTATATGACCAGTCACCAAAATTATGTTTACACCCGCCAAAGTTAAAATGCCCCCAAGTTATCAATTCTTCCTATTCGAGTTATATACTATCAAAGCCGTTGTTGTTACTTACTTGCTTTTAGCTTATAACATTGATTTCTTTAAAATTATTTTCAAACATTTTTCTCAAATGTGACACAAGGGTCAATCATATGTCGATATTATCTGCGAAGTCTGAGATTTGTTCGTTAGGTTTGAATAAGTACCGCACAACCATTGTCTCCAAGAGTGAAATTGTAACACCGAGGTCATGCCAATGCTCTCCCTACCATGACACCAAAAATTAGAGGCAAGCAACCAGGAGTCGGATACAGAAATACCCTTGCAATCGATAGAGGTGGACGTTTCTGGTCATTCTCTACCAAGGTGAGTATATGATTAAGATAAGAAATCTTACGTGTATAGAGAGATAAATCGTATAGATGAGACTAGAGAGGTAGATATAGTTGAAGTTGCTAGAGGTGTGAATTCTATTTATTAAAGAGGGGGAGATAGCAGGGAGAACTAACTAAGGCTATCAAATTACAATGCCCAAAAAAAGGCAGGCATAAAATGCTTGAAACTACAGACTTCTTTTAATTTATTTGGACTAGAAAAGAAATCACATCACAGACTAGATGATTTGAAACAACATAGCTGCAGGACATAGCACACACCAGAGCATCATAGAAGGCAACAGGCAACCGACATACCATGATCACAAGCTTTCATATTCTTTGCAGTTCTGAATATGTCTTCTTAGGCTCTACGGCACACGTCTCCCTCGCATATCCACTCTTCTTTTTGCTCCTCAGCTCCCTCGTTCTTTTTCAAACCACATTTTGGGTGCATATCAAAGTCACATTCCTCACAGTAAAACGACCAACCGTATCCCAATTCATCACAGGCATCACAATTATACGCAGCTCGATGTGTTCGAACCAGTTCGTGTTCTTCATGTAGTTCATGCTTCAGTTTCTCAGGCCACCCCTTTGCCTCTTCTTCCAGCTGCTTCTCTAATTCCTCCAGACGTTCCTTTGTGAACGGATACGCATCTGCTCCATGAGATGATATGAGATTCCGAGCGTCTGTTGAGACAGTACGACCACTTCGATCAAGGGCTACGAGTGCAGGAATGCCTTCTATTTTGAACCTACGATTTAGGAACTTCTTCCTTTCATCCCCAAATGGCAGAGCTAACCATGGCATCCCTGAAAAGAATTCCTCAAATGAATCTTGATCGCTATCACTTGAAATGAAAACGACTTCGAACTCTTTGTCCTTTTGCTTAATTTCGTTGTATGCCTCGATAAGCTTAGGCAAGAATGCACGGCATGGAGGGCACCAGTGTGCTGAGAAGTAGAGCAAAATGTTCTTGCCAACAAGTTCAGATACTGGAATCTGGTCAAACGAAAGGCAATCAAACACAAACATAAACATACAGAAACAGCTCAAGAGTATAACGCAGCACATGGTGGCCTAACTCATTAGATTATGCTGAGAAGTAGCAACAAGAAACTTTACCTTTGCACCATTTTTTCCAATAACAAAATTATTTTCTCCACGAACTAAAAGAGACTCCAGAGTCTGTGACTCGAGCTTTGCCTTCTGAATCTCAGCAAGTTTCTCGAGTTTTTCGGGATTGAAAGGGTAGGCATCAGTACCATGCTCTTCGATGAGTTCCGCTGCATTCGGGTGCAAAGTCTTGCCGTCCTGCCCAATTATGACAAGAGTAGGAATATCACTAAGCTCAAAATATCGAATGAGTTTTTGACATTTCTCATCCTTGAACGGCAATGCCAACCATGGTATGGTTTTGAATGCTTCATTGAAGTCATCATCCTCATCGTCTAAAGAGATCAACACAATCTCAAAGTTCTGTTTCCCCTCTTTCAGTTTCTTGTAAGCATCAACCAAAAGAGGTGTAAAATCATCACAAGTTTCATGGCCATACACTGAGAAGTAGAGCCCAATCACCTTCCCTTCTAGCTCAGAGACAGGAATCTGCAGCACAAACAAACAAACATTGTGTTATCACATCATTCATGTAACAGCCCAAATCCACCGCTAGCTGATATTGTCTTCTTTGGGCTTTCTCTTTCAAGCTTCCCCTCAAGATTTTTAAAACGCATCTATTAGGGAGAGGTTTCCACATCCTTATAAAGCATGCTTTGTTCCCCTTTCCAGCCAATATGGCATCACACAATCCACCTCCCTTGGGGGCCAACGTCCTCACTAGCACACTATCCGGTGTCTTGCTCTGATACCATTTGTAAGAGCTCAAGCCCACCGTAGCAGATATTGTCCTCTTTAGACTTTCCTTTTCGAGCTTCCCCTCAAGGTTTTTAAAACACATTTATTAGGGAGAGGTTTCCACACCCTTATAAGACATGCTTCGTTTTCCTCTCCAGCCTATGTGAGACCTCCCAATTCCAATGAAAAGTTCAGTATTATAAGAAATGGAATGATGACTATACCTGATTACCATTATTCGAGATCACATAATTACGCGAGTTCGAAACCAAAATGGAACTAATGGTTTGGTTCCTTTTAGCTTCCTCCTCTCTATCCTTCAGAAGTTGGATCTGTTCCGAAGTAAAAGGATAAGCATTAGCCCCATATTCACTGACTAATCTCACTCCATCATCAGTCGAAACCTTCCCCTCGGCGTCGAGAACAACAAGATGAGGAATTCCCCTCACTTCAAAAAGTTCATTCAAACGTTCTTTGGTAGCCGAATCAGAAAATGGAATGGACAACCATGGCATTTTAGAGAAGTAATCCTCGAAAGATTCGTCATCGCTATCAGCAGAAACAAAGACAACTTCAAAATCACCCTTAGAAGCTAATTCCTCATAAACCCCTGCAAATATCGGAGTGAAGCGGTGACAGGGAGGGCACCATGACGCCGAGAAATACAATCCGACAATCTTTCCAATTAAGGAACTGATCTTCACCTGTCCAAAACCCCAAATCAATGGCCGATAAGAGGATTTCATTAATTTCCTAAAACAGATTCCCAAAATTTCTCCGAAAAGTGTGAAAAAACAGAAAACACCATTTCAGATTTCTCTACGGCTAGTTAAATATCCAGCAACACAACACAAAAACAACAAAATTAAAATTATGAAATTACAGTTGCATGAACAGTTAGCGTCTGAATATACTAATTGAGCAAAGATACATACATACCTGATCGCCATTATTCCGGATGAGAAAGTCCCTCCCCTCAGAGGAGAAGAGGGAACTGAGATCGTGCACAGCATCAGAAGCCATAAGTGTTGGATAATCCAAGATTGTGCGTAATTAACAGTGATGAACAATGAAGAATGAGATCAAAATCAAAGAAATGGCCTTAATAAAGCGAATCAGAAGCTTCGGGAGCAAGTAACATGGAAATTATAAAAATTGCTAACACGAAGACTTGGAAGTGGACGAGGGAAAAAAGCATCGAATTCGACTCGGTTGTAAAGATATTCGTTCACAACAAAATTCCTCACCGCCATCTCCCTTGCGTTCTTACGGCTTTTTGAGGGTCTGGAATTACCATATTGCCCTTCCTAGCCGCCAGGACTTCCTTTAGGTAAAAAGTAGTCAACTTTCTTGACATGCTAAAATATTGAATTAAAACGTTTTTTTTTTCTTTTTTCTTTTGGAGTTATTTAATAATGTTTTATCATTAATTTTTGCCCTTCTTAACTTAGTAATTAAAAAAATCAAAATTAACTATGTTGTGTAAGGATTAAAAAAAATATATTTTTTCGTAGTCACCGAAAAAACGCGGGTACTCTAATGGCTGAGCTAGGTATGTATGCTTATCAATCTTGTCCCGAGCGCGTCGCCGTGCCCTGTACTGATGTTAATTGAATGAATGGACACCACCAACCACCAAGTTCATGCTCCGAATCTATAAAGAGTTGCGTGCCTCAGTAGATATCCACACAAGCATATGATGTGTCAGTGTGAATAGAGACCAAGAATGAGAAAATTCGCGAAGGGTAGGAGAACCCGCACCTCCAATGAACCCAGGATTATACCTGAAGTTCTACACTTCAGCAAACCCTCAAACTTCACCTGTGAGGAAATGGAACACGAAATGATGAGAGAAAATGATGGAAGACGAACGGTTTTGTCTCGTCGGACATCAAAGCTGGCGAAACAGAGACCTTCGATCTAGCAAACGAAATACGAGCAAACATGCAGAAGATTAACATGATCATTAGTCTGGAAAGATGAGGGCGAACTCAACGAGTTTAGTATGGTTTTAAGAATGTGTAATAACATCGTCGACAAAGATGGGTTTAAGAGAAACGATAACGTCAAAAAATCTCACATTTTTACAAGAGTATTTGATAAGTTAGATTTCTATTAAAAAAATTCGAACTTATATTGAATATATAAAATAGAAAGTTAGTAAAAATTTAAGGATTTAAGTCTTATCGAACAAATAAATACAAACTATCGAAGCTTCGTTTACAACCCCTCCAAAGAAAACTGTACTAACATGGAATGTGTTAATTTGCTTCCACAGCACAATTAAATAAGTTAATCACGTGATGCAAATGCACTAATTCGAGGCCATAGTTTTCCATCTCATATCAGTGAAAGATTCGATCCATTTTCACTTGGAACTAAAAAATTTCTCTGGTAAATATTAATTTATCCTACAGGATTAGAATTCCACCTCAAATAGAAAGGAGAATCTCTGGTAAATATTAATTTATCCTACAGGATCAGAATTCCACCTCAAATTGAGAGGAGAATCTCTGTCTAAATGGAGAGAGATTTCTTCTCGTGAAATAAATGGGAATGAAAATTATTTGTTTTCGTCCCATCCCGCTCCATCACAGCTGGCCTTCCACTGGCTAGTGATTGTGTTTTTCATGGAATTTCTCATTACTCATATCATCATTCACACCTTCACCTAAGTGCTAAAGCTAAAGCAAAAGCAATCTGGTGAACGCTAGGAGGGCGAAAGCCAAAGCGTTTTTCAAAGGGGGTTATGAAAAAAAGACCCATTAAAGAAAATGTTGAAACTACATGAAGCAGTCTCTATCTTCGGTCAGAGATAAGAGATGAATGTCGCGGGGCTCGATCAAATTATGTCATTGTAAAATAAAAATTACAAGGTAAAAAAGATTTTATTAAAGACCAAGAGAGGGATATAGCTCAGGCTATCTCAAATTACAATATCCAAGAAAACCATTACAGACGATGGCTTGAACCAACACGATAGCTGCAGAACACAACAGGTCACATACTGCAAACCAAGCTAAGCACATACCATCATAAGCTTCCATTTTATTTGCTTTCTAAATATGAACAAACACTTACGCTTTACGGCGGCACACGTCTCCCTCGCAAACCCACCCTTCTTTCCCCTCCTCCTTGCTTTCCTCTTTCTTTTTCAAACCACATTTTGGGTGCAAATCAAAGTCACATTCCGCACAGTGAAAGGACCAACCAGATCCCACTCCATCGCACCCATCACAAACATATGAACGACGTGTTTTAACAAGTTCATGAGCTTCATGTAGTTCATGTTTCAGTTTCTCAGGCCACCCCTTTGCCTCTTCTTCTAGCTCCTCCTCCAATTGCTTCAGACGTTCATCTGTAAACGGATACGCATCTGCACCATGAGCTGAAATCAGCTTCCGGGCTTCTGTCGAGACTGTGCGACCGCTTTGGTTAAGCGCTACAAGTGCAGGAATGCCTTGGATTTTGAACCTGCGATTCAGTAACTTCTTCCTTTCATCCCCAAATGGCAGGGCTAACCATGGCATTCCTGAAAAGAATTCTTGAAACGAATCTTGGTCTCGATCACTTGAGATGAAAACGACTTCGAACTCTTTGTCCTTTTGCTTAATTTCGTTGTATGCCTTGGTAAGCTTAGGCAAGAATGCACGGCATGGAGGGCACCAATGTGCTGAGAAGTAGAGCAAAATGTTCTTGCCAACAAGTTCAGATACTGGGATCTGCTCAAACGAAAGGCAATCAAACACAAACATAAACATACAGAAACAGCTCAAGAGTATAACACAGCACATGGTGGCTTAACTCATTAGATTATGCTGAGAAGTAGCAACAGGAAACTTTACCTGTGCACCACTTTTCTCAATAACAAAATCATTTTCTCCATGAACTAAAAGAGACTCCAGAGTCTGCGACTCGAGCTTTGCCTTCTGAATCTCAGCAAGTTTCTCAAGTTGTTCGGGAGTGAAAGGGTAGGCATCAGAACCATGCTCTTCGACGAGTTCCACTGCATTCAGGTGCAAAGTCTTGCCGTCCTGCCCAATTATGACAAGAGTAGGAATCTCACTAAGCTCAAAATATTGAATGAGTTCTTTACATTTCTCATCCTTTAATGGCAATGCCAACCAAGGCATTGATTTTAATGCTTCTTTGAATTCCTCATCTTCATCATTGAAAGAGATCAACACAATCTCAAAGTTCTGTCCCTTTTCTTTCAGTTTCTTGTAAGCATCAACCAAAATAGGCGTAAATTCGTCACACGCTCCATGGCCATACACTGAGAAGTACAGACCAATCACTTTCCCTTCAAGCTCAGAGACAGGAATCTACAGCATAAGATTATAGTTATCACATTAATCCAGAAAATAATCTACAAACAAAAGGTTGAAGAAATTATACCTGATTTCCATCATTCGAGATCAAATAATTGCGCGAGTTCGAAACCAAAATGGAACTTATGGTCTGGTTCCTTTTCGCTTCCTCCTCTCTCTCCTTCAGGAGTTGGATCTGTTCAGAAGTAAAAGGATAGGCATCAACACCATGATCGCTCACCATTCTCACTCCTTGATCAGTTGAAACCTTCCCGTTGGCATCAAGAACAACAAGGTTAGGAATTCCCCTCACTTTGAAGAGTTCCTTCAAGCGTTTTATGGTGTCCGAATCGGAAAATGGAATCGACAACCAGGGCATTTTAGAGAAGTAATCCTTGAATGAGTTATCATCTCTATCAGAAGAAACGAAGATGACTTCAAAATCGCCCTTAGATGCTAGTTTCTCATAAACCCCAGCAAAAATCGGGGTGAAACGACGACAGGGAGGGCACCATGATGCCGAGAAATACAATCCCACGTTCTTTCCGATTAAGGAACTGATCTTGACCTGTTCAAAAACCGAAACTGACAACCGATAAGAGGATTTCACTAATTTCCTTCAACAGATTCCCAAATCTTCAAACAACAGTTCAAATCTTCCTAGGGTAAGTTAATCATTCAGTAATCTAACACGAAATCAACAGATTGAAATGAAATTAAACTATGAATTTAACATCATCGTCCTACTGAAGCAATATCATTGAGAAACAATACGTACCTGATCGCCATTGTTGCGGATGAGAAAGTCCCTCCCCTCAGACGAAATAATGGAGTTCAGATCGTGCACAGCGGGAGAAGCCATAATCCTTCAGAAATCCTTGATTACTGTTGTGCTGTTGAAGGAAATTAGCAACGATGGATGCATAAAAATCAAAGAAATTGGTGATAATATATAGAAATCAGAAGCTTAGGCAGCAAGCAAATTCTCGATGATAAGGAATCATTCTAGTCGTCCTGAAGTCTTCGCTTGTTTTAATTTAGTTTTTATTTATAGAACCGACCATGTTAAATGTAGTCAAGTAATTTTGTCCTGTCCTCCTGCCTCTTTCACATTTCATTTTTTTATATTATTTTTTAAGTGATTTAACACGACTCTCCACAATATTATGATATTGCCCACTTTTAGTATAAGCTCTCATACTTTTTTTTGTGCTTCCCTAAAAAGTCTCGTACCAATGAAGAGAATATTCTTTGATTATAAACTCATGATCATTCTCTAAATTAGCCGACATGGGACATTCATCCAATAGAATCTAGCCCCTCTCCTCACAGTCATGTAGCACGTAGGAAAAGTTCAATTGTTGTAGCCATCGAGCCTTCTTCTTCTCATGTAGCACGTAGGAAAAGTTCAGGACATTCATCCTGATTATCTGCTAGTGTCGTCTAGTCGGACTCACCCCTCGCTGTTATGGTCCACTCACCCCTCGTTGTTGTGGTGTGGACCATAGAAGGAGATTGCTAAGGAAAGCCACACCCACTAATAAGAGACCTTTCTATTGGATCTAAATGTTTTTTTTTTATTATTTTAAAATAATTAGATATGCATCCACTTCAACTTGTTCGACTTGTATCAGATTTTAAAATAAGTCAAATATGAACTATGATATGTTATAAAACATATTTATAAAATGTTTTGGGACTTATTTTATATGTGATATGATTGTTGCTATGCAACTAATAATTTTTTTTGATGATTGTACATTGGTTATTTTGTAATTATCACAGTAGAGCGTAGGATAATGATAAAGATTTGGTAGTTATTTGTTTTGTAATAACTGTTTGGATGATGAAAGTCTGTCGGCTAATTTAGGAAATGAACGTTTATAAGTGAGGAATACTAACAAAAGCAAAGCACGAGAATTTATGCTCAAAGTGGACAATATCATACCATTGTAGAGAGTCGTGTTCGTCTAACAATTACCACCATAGTCGAATAATGATAACGATTTACGAGTGATTGCACATTGATTTTTTCATAATTACATCAAAGTCACCTTTAGGGATTATACCGATTTGGTGGTGCTTACACGTTAGTGATTTTGTAATTGCCACCATAATTACCTTAGGGTGATGACAACAATTCTTTGGTGCGGTGTGTTCGACTAATTCTCTACTCGTTATTCTACAACCTTGACTATGTCATTGAAACAATGGTACTTTTGAACTGCAAGAACTATTTGATCAAATTGCATACGTTCTAAATATATATATATTTTTTTTTAAAAAAAATACCTAAAGCATGATTTTATTCTAAATTAGAAAATCGAAAGTTTTGAGAATCGGTTGACCTGTATGTGTGTGAAAAGTCTCGTTACAATATTAGATCTCGTTATATTATATAATATAATAATTATTAACTTTTTTTTTTAGTTGTAATTGATTTGTTATTTAATGTAAGATAAACGTGTTGTATTTATTTATTTTGAATATAATAATACATTGAGACAGCTAGTTTGCAATGACAGCTATGGTTATCCGAAATTAGTTGTCACAACTGTGGCAGAGTTACTAGAATATGAAGCCCAAAAATAATGGGTAACACAAAAATGAGAAAGAAAATAAATATTTCATTATGAAAACAATTGCAAAATTCTAAAGAAAGAGCACACGGGAAGAAGCGTGAAATTTGGTTGTGCCCCGAGAAAGTTATCGAGGACAATGACTAGTTTAAACGGGCGAGAATATCTCAATCATACTAAGAAGAGAGTAGAATTTGGTTGTGCCCTGAGAAAGTTATCGAGGACAATGACTAGTTCAAGCAGGCGAGAATATCACAATCATACTAAGAACAGAGTAGAGTTAGGTTGTGCCCCGAAAAAGTTATTGAGGACAATGAGTAGTTCAAGCGGGCGAGAATATCACAATCATACTAAGAACAGAGTAGAGTTAGGTTGTGCCCCGAAAAAGTTATTGAGGACAATGAGTAGTTCAAGCGGGCGAGAATATCACAATCATACTAAGAACAGAGTAGAGTTAGGTTGTGCCCCGAAAAAGTTATTGAGGACAATGAGTAGTTCAAGCGGGCGAGAATATCACAATCATACTAAGAACAGAGTAGAGTTAGGTTGTGCCCCGAAAAAGTTATTGAGGACAATGAGTAGTTCAAGCGGGCGAGAATATCACAATCATACTAAGAAGAGAGTAGAATTTGGTTGTGCCCCGAAAAAGTTATCGATGACAATGAGTAGTTCAAGCGGGCAAGAATATCACAATCATACTAAGAAGAGAGTAGAATTTGGTTGTGCCCCGAAAAAGTTATCGAGGACAATGACTAGTTTAAGCGGACGAGAATATCACAACCATACTAGGAAGAGAGTAGGTTTGTAACCCTCGTGGGTATATAAGTAACATTATCTCTATTGATATGAGATCTTTTGAGATAACCAAAAGCAAATTCACCCGAGCTTATACTCAAAGTTGACAATATTATATCATTATGGAAATTTGTTGTTCCTATTTGTGGTATCAAAGGTAAGTCTTAACTTAGCCATGACAATAGAATCCTTAAATGTCGAACAAAAACGTTATGAGCCTCAAGAGTATAGTTATAATGTTACTCAGGTGTCGAACAAAGAATTTATGAGTCTTGATGATATACATTGAGAAGAGGAGTCGTGTTATACAAATGGTTCCACATGAGCAAATGGTCGTTGTTTCTTCCTCTCAAGTATAAAGATGATGATTTTGGTGACGAGCCTAACGGTAAGACATCGAGTTTCACGATTTGCAAGGAGAACTCATGGCAGACAACACTTTACTAGAACGAGTAGGCAGCCACAAATAACACGTCCAAGACAAACACATTTAATATGCAGCACAAATGCACGATGTGGACAGCACAAATAACATTGAATTAGCAATGTGCTCTAGAGAAGAGGAGTCGTCAAGAATAGGGTCGGATGATAGGTGACTATTTAAGGGGAGGCTCAATAATATACCTTGTTAGGTGAGATTTTAAGGAGATTTTAAGGAGAGACTCAATAATATACATTGTTCAAAGACTCCATAAAAGGAGTCGTCATGATTCGAGGGAACTACAGTTTATATTCCTACATAATTAATAGGAAGAGGATTATAGGTATATAAGTAAGGAAGCTATCTTTGTTGATACGAGATCTTTTAGAAAAACCGATTCACGGTAGACAACTCAAAGTAGATTTGTTGTTGCATCACTCCCAACTCCATTAATCTAACTTAAAAAACTCAAACAGAACATAAATCCCAGACCATTCCAAGTAATCAAAAATCCCAACAAAGAAACAGATCATGGAATTTTAGAGTTAAGAACACTACAAAACCAAAAAGAATTCACAAGAAATTTTAGAAACAGACCTCAAAACAGGAAAAATGAAGAAATTAGAGAAATATGGAAATACTTTGATGTTCTATCAAAAGAATTCACAAGAAATTTTAGACTCACAGACATTTTGTGTTCTTTCAATTTTTTTCGATCATGTAAATTGAAAGGAAATCAGAAAAAAAAAAAAAAAAACTCTCAGAAAATATAGAGATCAAGCGAAAACAAAGGAGACACCCGAGCGCCTACAGGATCCATGGTAGAGAAGAACAAAAGGAAGTATTATAAATCGCTCACACTCTCTGCTCTCTATTTCGAATATATATTCACAGAACTTGAGAATTGAGGAAAATAATCGTTTAGAAAAAACTGAAATTAATTTATTCAATCATCTGTTTCACAGAACCAATTCCACAAATCGAAACGAAATTCCACAAATCGAAACGAAATTACACAAATCGAAAACAGAAAACTCAAAACACGAACATAAAAGAAGAAGTACCTGAAAAACCAGGGAAGCGATCAAGAGAAACGAGAGAAAAGAGTCCATTGAAGATACTACATTGTTGAGGCTGAGAAGCCGCTCGAGTCGAGGGAGACCGTAAAATCGAGAGAAGAAAGATCGATTTGTGTTCTTCAATTTAGGGGCAATTTTGGTATTTCATTATCTCCTTAAAATGTGCGTAAATTTTGGAGCTGATTTTTGTTACCACTTTAATCTATATTTTCAAAAACAAATTTAAAAAAAGAATTGATTTTTTAAATGGGTGGATATTTTTATTTTCAAAAATATCTTTAAACTTTAAAATATCCTCTTAAATTTTAAAAAAATTCAAAAAAATAACAATAATACCCTTAAACGCTTAATAAAAAATAAAAAAATTTATAGATAATCAATGAGATAGTAGACTATTTTCGTCCATAAATTATCCATTAATAATATATATATTTTTATTTTTTTTAGAAAAGTTGAAGGGTATTAATAAAACTTTTTAAAATTAAAGAGTATTTTTAAAACATTTAATGTATTTTTGCAAAAAAAAAAGAAATAATAATAATAAAAATAAAAATAAAAGTAGTTTTGAAACTTTTTTAAGAGTTTGCGGGTTAATTTTTATTAATTTAGCCTATAAAATTGATAAAAAGAGAATATTAATCATTTGATTACCCAAAACAAAAGATTAAATAGGCAGCGTATTAAAAACAATTATTTTGATTAAATATCGTTAATTTAGAGTGTTTCGTAAAAAAAAAAATCATAATATCGAGTCAATGATATCTATGACATAAACATCATCAACACTCTAATCAACTTGGTAAAATCTTAAGGTTTTCGATAATAATCTCTTGAGTGATGTTGATTTACTAATATTTATACTTAAACGATACTTTTGAAATGAACATGGGTACGGTTTCTACATTAACGCTATACTTTCTAAAAGCCGCCAACATCGAAACTTGATATCATAGAATGAGTCAAATCAACTTTATATAAAAACCAAAAAAGGAAAAAAAAATATTACCATTAATAGGCCAGAAGCCCTAAGAATCAAACAAAAAATGAATGAATGCAATGAAGCAAGCCAAGATCACGAGAGGGACATCCAGTCAAGTACCCACATTCCGATTCCCAATTATGGATGAGCCTCCTCTACGGATGTAAAGAACTCCTGCACCTTATTTCATGAATGGACAACCCGAGAGGTCTCGAAAGTGATTCGCTTATGAATCTCCTATTGAAGAGTTAGACTATTCTCGCTCAGTGGTCTCCATGGAGAAGCCTCTCGTAAAGATGGAGATTGAGGCGATGATACAAGCTACAGTAGAGAAGACCCATACAGGAGGAAACAGGAATGGAATGATTTTAGCCGAATCTGGCGTCCGAAGTTATCTCACTTTTTTTACGTGAGCTTCCCAAGAAGGATTAGAATCACCGCGTATATAACGAGTATAATTATATTACAACTACAAAAAACTTACGACCCATCATATCACCCAATAATGTAATGGGTAAATCAATAATTCATCTATTTTAGAAACATTAGATAAGTGATTTAAAAGTTTTTGAAAAACATCTCAATTTTGGTATGAAATAGTTACGATTGCCACTAAAAGTAATGTTCGTGTCAATAATTTTATGAACTTAATGAGGAACGTCATTTTCTGTTCTAAAATTTTAATTTCATCCATTTTTTTTTTTGTTAAATAATTTTATTATAATTATTTATTTTAGGATAATTAATAAAGAAAACATTCCTTAATAAATTCCATAATAACCTAAATTTTAAAATTTTAAATATTTAAATTTATTTTAATAATTTAACTTAAAAGAAATAAAATAGGTAACACAATTAATTATTATTTATAATTAAGTAAAATAATAAAATTGTAAAAAAATATTATTAATAATATTTTTAATTTTTAATGTAATAGATACCAAAAATTTTATTCCATTTTAAACAAAACTTTAGGGTCCCACTATCTAGTGCTGACATGGCAAGTTCTCAGTGGCTTCTACTAAGATGACATGGCTCACTATTAACGACCCGGATCCGTCTCCCCCAACTCAAATGACTACGATCTCTGGATCTTACCCGAATTCTCTTTTCGGAGGCTGCGATGAGCTGCTTCAACGCTGCCCCCACCGCCGCCGCCGCCGCTGCCGCTGCTGCTAGCCCTCTATTGCTGAATGGCTTTTCTATCTCACATGGCGCCGCTCTAAAATGCCTTCTTTCTCTTCTCAACCTCTCAGAAAACCTGGTTTGGTTCGCCCCAAATCCAAGCAATGCCCAGATTCCACTCGCCCATGTGTCGTTCAGTCCCTTTTCAGCCTCTCTTCTCGAGGGAACCTCTCGGAGGCCCTTTCTTACCTCGACCCATTGGCCCAAAGAGGCATACGCTTGCCCTCTAGCGCTTTCGTCCACCTCTTGCGACTCTGTGCCAAAGCCAAGTCTCTCAAAGGTGGTAAATGTATTCATCTGCATTTGAAACATACGGGGTTTAAACGCCCCACGACTATTGTAGCCAACCATTTGATTGGTATGTACTTCCAATGTGGCCATGAGATTGATGCACGTAAGGTGTTTGATAAAATGTCTGTGAGGAATTTGTACTCTTGGAATCATATGCTTGCTGGGTATGCTAAGTTGGGGAATGTATATCAAGCTAGGAAGTTGTTTGATGGAATGACGGAGAAGGATGTTGTTTCTTGGAATACAATGATTCTTGCTTATGCTAAGAAAGGGTGTTTCAGTGAAGTTGTTGGGTTATACAGAGACTTCAGGAGACTGGAGATGGGTCTCAATGAGTTTAGTTTTGCTGGTGTTTTGATTCTTTGTGTGAAGCTGAGGGAATTGCAGCTCACGAAGCAGGTTCATGGGCAGGTATTGGTTGTTGGATTTTTGTCTAATGTAGTGCTTTCTAGTTCAATAGTTGATGCATATGCAAAATGTGGAGAGATGGGATGTGCGCGGAAATTGTTTGATGAAATGCTTGTGAAAGATATCCTCGCGTGGACTACTATGGTATCTGGATATGCTAAAGGGGGTGATATGAATTTGGCTAGCGAATTGTTTCACCAAATGCCTGAAAAGAATCCTGTCTCCTGGACAGCTTTAATATCAGGCTATGCAAGGAACGGTTTGGGGCACGACGCACTCGATTACTTCACAAAAATGATGATGTTTCGAATTCATCCCGACCAATATACATTTAGTAGTTGTCTCTGCGCATGTGCCGGTATTGCTGCACTGAAGCATGGTAAACAAGTACATGCGTATTTGATAAGAACGAACTTCAGATGCAACACAATAGTCGTCAGCTCTCTCATTGACATGTATTCAAAGTGTGGCATGTTAGAAGCAGGCTACCGTGTTTTTCACCTTATGGGAAATAAGCAGGATGTTGTATTGTGGAATACAATGATATCTTCCCTAGCTCAACATGGTTATGGGGAGAAAGCAATGCAGATGTTCAATGACATGGTTAAATCAGGATTGAAGCCTGATAGGATCACGTTCATCGTGATCCTTAGCGTGTGTAGTCATTCAGGGCTCGTGCGAGAGGGACATCGGTTTTTCAAGGCCATGACGTATGATCACAGCGTTCTCCCTGATCAAGAACACTATGCATGGTTAATTGAGCTCTTGGGTCGAGCGGGATGTTTTAACGAGTTGGTAAACGAGCTAGAGAAGATGTCATGTAAGCCGGATGATCGAGTATGGAATGCGTTACTTGGTGTGTGTAGAATGCATGGTAGTATGGTGCTAGGAAGAAAAGTGGGTGAGCATGTAATGGAGGTGGATCATCAATCTTGTGCAGCTCGTGAATCTCTTGCAAGTTTGTATGCTTTTCTAGGGAAATGGGAGTCAGTAGAAAAGGTGAGGGAAGAACTGGAAGAGAGATTGGTGAAGAAGGAGCGTGCAATTAGTTGGTATGACATTGAAAATAAGGTACATTCTTTCATTGCAGATCACATTCATTGAAGGAAGATAGGCACATCCCATACAGAAGAACAATTTTCAATCATTGAAAAGAGGTTGTTAAGGTACATTATTATTGTTATTTTTGTTGGGATATTTCACACAAGTGATCTTACATATAGGATGATAAAATGCTCCATATTGAACCTTTGGGTCTTAATCCATATAATTTGTTTATTATCTCGCTATTAATCAATAATTATGGCCCGAGTTAGTTTTTGAGTTCATTTTTCGTGTTTAGTTTGTGCTATAAAATTTGGCCTTTGACCTATATTTCCATGATTGAAGCAAGAGGGAAAAGTCGCTAAGGGTGTCAGTACCTCAAAATGCTTTTGCTCGTACCTTCGTCAGCAACGTAAAGTAGAGATGCCAATAACCTAAACAAAGAAGTAGAGGACGAAAGAGATTTTTCTATATTAACTTAGCAGAATCCTTATATATATATATATATATATATGGGAGTTGAACTGCTACAGAATAGGTCAACTTTTTAAACTGCTACTGAATCCATGGGCAGACAAGAGACAATACTGAATCCATGGGCAGACAAGAGACAATACTGAATCCATGGGCAGACAAGAGACAATACTGAATCCATGGGCAGACAAGAGACAATGTAGTAAACTGCTACTGAATTCATGGGCAGACAAGAGACAATGTAGTAAACTGCTACTGAATCCATGGGCAGACAAGAGACAATGTAGTGCGGAGAATGAGAATTCTATATAATTAACAGAAATCTCTCTATTACCTCTACTTATTTATATATATATATATATATATATATATATATATATATATATATATATATATATATATATATATATATATATATATATATATATATAAAAGAGCTAATACACAAAACTAACCTATTACATATTTATAAATAAAAATATCGTTCTTAAAGTTAGAATACTATATAGTAACATTTAAATTTAATTTTTTTTATAAATGAAGTTAGTAGGATTATATTTTTGTTTATAGCATATTATTGGATTTATTAGGATGTTTTATATTTTTAATAAAAAAAATAGAAAATTTATTTGATATAAATATATATATATATTTTAAATATAAAAATATAAAAAGTTTATAGATAAAAATTAAAGGGAACTTCTATCCTGGGGAAATAATGGGATTAAAAAAAAAAAAAAAAAGAAAAAAAGGATTGCATAGAAAATAAAAACAAATATTTTATATGACAAGGTGTATATTGAATATAAAATATTTTTTTTATTTAAAATATCAGTAATCCGTAGATTAAATATGTTTTAACATAACTAATTTAAAATTAAATACTATTAACTTTACTAATAAAAAAAACGTTTAAACTGAATTTTTCCCGTCAATTTTGAATTTGAATTTTGACTAAATTTAGAATACATTATTGTTATTATTATTTTTTATTTTTAATTTTTTGTAATTTGAGATTTTAACTTTATTGACTAAACAAGAATAATAATAATAATAATAATAATAATAATAATAATAATAATAATAATAATAATAATAATAATAATTAAGTCATAATGTAAGCGGATTATTAATTAATTAATTAATTAATTATAGTTTGATTTCAATAATTTTGAATTCATAAGCTTTCATAGTTATTGATCGTCCGCATTGTAAAGCATCCAAACAGATTCAGAGATCAGAATTCGGAGATCCCAAATCTCAACGCTCCACGAAGGAAGAACACTCTCTCGAGTTTCATCCAAAGGTACTCTCTCTCTCTCTCTCTCTGCATTAATGTTGAACTCCGAAGCGTTAAATCCTCATTTCTTTGTCTAAATAGCATCAAAGTGTAATTAAAGGAAGCAGACATTCGTCGGATGAAACGAACACTGTTTAATTTAATTTCGAAATTTGCGACAAAGGAGGAAACAGTATTCTAATGGTTGACCATTCCTCAATGTTGAGGCAACGATGCGGAATTTTGCCTCAAACTGCGTCATTTCATTGCACTTCACCCTGAATCTGCTTCTTCCATTTATTATCATTTTGTTATTTCTTTGGAAAACTTAATCTGCTTCTTCCTTCTCTATCTGCAAAATTCTCTGGTTGTTGTTTCACATATAATTGCTTCGGACTGATTTTGAAACTCTGTTTCTTTCTTTCATTTTGATTCCTTGTTATTGGATACATGTCTTTGATTTACATTCTCGGCATTGCTGTATATATGTTTTTCCTCTAGTTTTAAATGGATCTGGTTTTAGGTACTTGAGTGGAGATTTCAATCGTTTTCAGTGAGATCTGCTGCTTTGTTTGCTCTCTTTTCCTTTTCTCTGGGTGGGAATTTGGGGCTCTGATTTGTATGAAACCGGAAATTACTCTTTCTTAATATGAATTATTGTTTTTGTTTTGGTTTTTGGAATTTGGTCGTGATGAAGGTTTGCCCCTCCTTTTTCTGATGCAGGGAGGCATCAATTTCGAGTTGTCGATCAATCAGTGGTTCGAATTGATGTGCAATGCGGTGGCGTATCGGAGCTCTTCTGCGTGATAGAAGAACTGCTGAACTGCCTATTAGTGGAAGGAATCACTTGTATAGAGTTTCTCTGTCTTTGGCTTTTATTCTGTGGGGATTTACCTTCCTCTTTAGCTTATTGTTCAGCCGTGGGGATGGCTGCCAAGGTATGCTTTGATCATATCATTTTGATTTCTTAAGTGAATATTTATTTGAATTTAGAAGTGTAATCAAACTGATTGCTCCATTTCATTACACCATTCTCTTGTGATCTCTGACCGAGCTGTTTTCAATTGGTTTTTATCTGTTCGCTGCTTCTGTGTTTCCTATTCTATCAACCCTTCTTTTATTTTTCAATTTGTTGGTTTTATAAGATTCAAATTTGTTTCCCTTGAAATGCAACGAACATTCTGGTGGCTGTGAATATTCTTAACGCTGACAGTTTCAAGATTTTAATTGATTTATATTTCAACTTTACATATGATGTTCTGTACTCTTACATTAGAGAAAAGGAAACAACAAAAATTGTGTTTTCATGCTTGAACACTTCATTAAAATTGCTATCAGGGTAAAATCAGAGGGAAATACAATCATTTGATTGATTTTTATTGTAGTTATTTATCACAGAAAACAATAAATCATAATTGGTCAAATGCTGTGCAATCCTTCTCTAACGAACGAAGTTCGTGCATGATGAAATCAAGCTCATTATGCGTGGAAATAATAGAGTAAGCGTAGTAATGAACTGACTTGAACATGATTTATTTAATAAGCTGTACCACTTCCTTGAGTTGAAAGGATATAATAGAGTACTCTGTTCCCTGAAATTATATTTATATGAACGCTTCTTAGTTGGCACTCCAATGGAGTACCCGAAGTAGTAGGCTTCCTTTGCTTAGTTTGTTTATTTTGTTTATTTTGTTTTATCTTAAGTTTTAAACTGTTGAATTGGTCTGGCTTTGTTATTAACCACCAAAATGGCTAAAATTAAATATTAGAAAAGGATTTTCTACATTAATAGAATGAATTAATTTGTCTTACACCATCTTTGTTTTCTACACCAATTCATTGACTTAATACCAGACAAGATAATATTACTGATTATCTATGCCCTTCTTTTCTTTGGGTTTCAGAAGGATCTGTTGTACTACCTGCTGGTGTATCTACTTCAAATGAATCTAAATTGGAAAATAACGAGGACTCTGATCTTTTACATGTTCCTCCAAAGGGGGAAAACGATTGTCCCAGTCATCTGAAGGATTCGTGCTCAATTGATGCTACAAGCCATGGTTCTAACAATGAAGAACTTTCACGTGAAGAAAGTAGTAGTCATATACGAACTGCTACGGGGTTTCCTGAAGCTGGGAGCTCTAGCACTGGAGTGAAATCGGAAAGCAAACCTCTGAAGGAAGGTATCTCATCCGATACCGTTCTGTTGGGCCTTGAAGAATTCAAAAGCAGAGCCTTCATATCCAGAAGCAAGTCCGAAACTGGGCAGACTGGGAATAGTATCCATAGAGTAGAGCCTGGTGGTGCAAAGTACAATTACGCTTCAGCTTCAAAGGGAGCAAAGGTATTGGCTTTCAACAAGGAAGCAAAGGGAGCTTCTAATATTTTAGGGAGGGACAAAGATAAATACCTCAGAAATCCATGTTCTGCTGAAGAGAAATTTGTTCTCATAGAACTGTCAGAAGAAACCTTAGTAGTTACAATTGAAATTGCTAATTTCGAGCTCCATTCCTCTAACTTAAAAGAATTTGAGCTACATGGAAGTTTGGTTTATCCAACGGATGTTTGGTTCAAGCTTGGGAATTTCACCGCTCCAAATGCAAAGCAGGCACATAAGTTCGTTCTCAAGGACCCAAAATGGGTGAGATATTTAAAGTTGAACCTTCTTACTCATTATGGTTCAGAATTTTATTGCACGCTCAGCAGGGTTGAAGTTTATGGAATGGATGCAGTTGAGATGATGCTGGAGGATTTAATAGCTCAACATAAACCTTCTGTTATATCAGATGAAGCTACTAATGATAAGAGAGCAATTCCCTCCCAGTCCGGATCCAATGATGAAAGACAACATGGTAGAGAGTTGCAATCTCTAGCCACTGATGAAAGTGATGATGATGTGATTTTAGAACCTTCAAATAGTAATATAATCGATCCAGTCGAAGAACAGCACCATCAACAACCTGGCAGAATGCCTGGTGATACTGTTCTCAAAATTCTGACTCAGAAAGTTCGTTCATTAGACCTAAGTTTATCTGTTTTGGAGCGGTATCTGGAGGAATTGACTTCCAAATATGGCAATATACTCGAAGGATTAGACGAAGATATAGGAAATAATCATCTACTCATTGTGAAAACCCGAGAGGATATAAGAAATATTCTTAAAATCCAGGACAGCGCAGTACGTCATACACTTGTTCTTTCAATTCATCTCCTATCTATAACAATGGCTATTAACACTGGTTTGTTGTGAATGCAGGATAAAGATGTTCGTGATCTCATTTCTTGGAAGTCCATTGCTTCCATGCAGTTGGATGGTCTGCAAAGGCATAACGCTGTTCTCAGGTTTTGACTTTTCTCCACCCACACCCACACGCACTAGCACTAGCAAAAGGGAAAAAAAAAAAAAAAAAAAAAAAAAGGAAGAGAAATGGAGTGAGAAGCTTTGTTTTTCTCCTTAAATCCTATTTCTAGTATAAATCCTACTTGTTCATTGATCTGACCAACACCTTTTTATTTATCAAAAACTTCGTTTGGAGAAGAAAGGGAGAAAGATTAAAGCTTAGATAGCAATGTTGTTGTGTAGAAGTTACTTCAAAAAAAAAAAAAAAAAAAAAGGTGAAAAGTGGTGAAAAAGCTAAAAAGCTTCCGTTTTGGTATTATGATGCAGATCTGAGATTGAAAGGGTTCAGAAGAATCAGAGTTGTCTGGAAAACAAAGGAATAGTTGTTTTTGTTGCGTGCCTCATATTTACATCATTTGCTACAGTTAGGCTATGTTTACAGATTGTTCTTAGTGTATATGAGAGAACAAATAATTGCAGGAAATTTTGTTGCGTAAGCCCTTCCTGGTATCTATTACTCTTCAGCTGCTGCATTATTGTTTTCATAGAGTCGCTTTAATAATCATAAAGGACGATCTTCATCCCAGATATATATTTAGTTTAAATAAATGAGGTGTTGTGTTCATCATTCAGGCTTTGGGATTCACTTGATGACGGACATCACAAAACACCCTCTCCTTTTCCACTCCCCCATCATTCAAAATAAAGATTCCATTTTTGAGTTTCTGATGTTTCATTCAAAATAAACTCTTTCTGTTTACTTTTTTTTTTCTCCCCAAATGTTCTGTCCATTTCTCTACCACTTTTCCTTCTAAAATTTATCCCTCTTAAATTTATTTCTCTTCGAAATTCTCCTCTCTAAACCCATAAACTCACTGACGAAGGTTGAATACTCTACTTCAATTTGCTGTAAAAAAAAATTCAAATTAGTTGTATTACAAACCACTTGGGAATGATTAGATTTGTTTATAATAATTATATCAATTTGGGAATGATTAGATTTGTTTATAATAATTATATCAATTGACACAATTTAACTTACAATGCATAAGAGTGCAACTCCATACTTATGGTAGAATTGGTACGAATGTACAAGAGTGCAATTTTAGATGTATATTTTAGATGTATAGTGAAGTGACCCCTATAGGTATTAATTAGTTTTGTACCATTGAAATTTATAGTATATAAGTTGATTAACTTTATATCATTGGAGCTTATAATCGATAAGTTAATTAATTTTGTATTATTAGAGATTATAATAATTTTGTATTATTATAATCATATTATTAGAGATTATAATAAATTTTGTATGATTAGAGATTACAATCTGAAAGTTCACAAGTTCCCAGCTCCTAAAATGTTCAATATAGTTAAAAAAATTGAAGTGTTAAAATTAATATTTAATATCTTAAATATATTAAATATAAAGGATAAAATATATTTAGTTTGAATTGTTTAACTAATATTAAACATATTAAATGTAACTAGAGAAAAATATAATTAGCTTGAAGTATTCAAATTAGTATATTTAATATATATTTCAAATGAATATTTAATATATCAAAATGTATTAAACATAAAAAGAGAAACATATATTTATTGTATTTGATAATTAAATATTAAAATAGGTTCAAGCAAAAAATTACACCCCAAATACTTAAACAGAAAACTAACAATGAAGAGAAGCAAAAACAGATCACCATTCAAATGACAATCCAAAACTCTCCGCTAGAAATAACTGAATATTATACATACCCATCAGAGATGGACGATGGATGATGGATGATATAGCACATACAAGATCAGAACTAATACATGCAAATACATTTTTCTTGTCCAAAAAAGAATGGGGCCAATGGTAGAACAAAACCTTAAAAAGGGGAGGAAAAACAAAGGATATCAAGAATACCTCGAATCTAGTGTTATATTGATGAAGAAAGCAGTATAACCTGGCACTGAGAAATGTTGTATATACACAAACCTCTTTCTCCACTTATAAGTTTGTAGTAGAAATATGAACTTGAAGAGATCGCTAAATGAACCATCAAGTGTACCTTAATATCAACCCAATGTTGCAGAGACTAAATCATCAAGTAATATCTGCTGCCATGCTAGAAGTATCTGGAACCAGAAGACTGCGGAGGTGCTGGTGGCAGCCGGATAGGAGTGCGACGGCTGCTAGAGTTGGAACCTGAGTTTATGTCACCGTTCTGTGCGGGATCGATAGATCTACTGTAACCATTGGAAGAAGATCTTCTGTAGTCAGCCCGGCCATTAGAAGCAGCATCAAATGCAGATCTCCAGTCATCTCCTCCAGGTGGTCCGCTAGTTTTGGGACTGCTTTCTGCAAGGGTTTAAAATATTACAAAACGTCAAGAAAATGGGGAAATGAATTTCTTTCATAACATTGAGAAGTGGCAGACTATCAAACAACCAACTTTAAAATCACCGAATGACCAAGGAAATGGGAACGCCAAATTAATTTATTCAGCTATTTGCTAACAAATGAATGGATGTGTACTCATTCTTCAATCATTTGGCTGGGTTCAGGCGTACAGCCAATACATGAAAGTACTTAGAGAAAGTGGTTCTTGTAGCATTCAACTCCAATAATTTTCGGCAGAGATGTCTGGGTGAATGAATGCAGGAAGAAATTTTCTTAGTTAAACGTTGACCAGAAGGAATCATTTAAGAATCTTCCTGCGTAAAGAACTGTCTGGTTGAATTTTTGGCAAATTTTCTTTGTTAAACTTCAACGAGAAGAGTCGCCCTATGAATGACTCTTCCGGTACCAAAATTGCGTGGGTTGGCTACTGATGTTGTTAAATTGACTAGAAGATCACCCTCTAAGATTTTTCCATGACGTACAACATTGAACAAAAAGTTGTGTGGGCTGAATGCTAGAAGAAACTTCATTTCTTAGAGCTTGACTAGAATGAATCAACAACACCCTATGATTAAGTTGCCTAATCAGGAGAAACAAAATAATGTTGTTTCTTTACCAGTTCTACATAAATTAAGACAGATCAACATCAAACCTAACAACGAAACCTAGTCCAACGGTGGGCAGCAGAACATGCATACAAATAGTGAAAGCAGGAACTAATGACTAAGATTACCTGGACTACCATCGGACCAACTAGCAGCAGATGCTTGATTATCATGAATGCTGAGCTGGCGTGTCAGTTTGGAAAGGAGAGAGGATTGTTTTTGATAACGTTCTCGCCTCCGTTTTACATTATGATCCTCCTGAAGAAGCTCCTCAATCTTTGCAGAGCTTTGGGCACTGTTCAGCATGAGCATATAATAAGTTGGATTTCTACCAAAGTAACTTTTTTTCAAACCTTATTGATACAGATCTTTCAATCAACGGTCGACACATTAATGAAAATATTTCTAAAAAGACAATACCAACAAAGCAAGCCCATACCAACATGGAAGCTAAACTCTACCTGATCGAGCTATATAATTGATTTAGCATGTCTTCCTTCGCCTTCTCAACTTGACAAAGTACAACAGCCTGCATAATGAACAACTCACTAATGAAATAAACTTGTTGGAGAGAATGATATAAACTAGATGGGATAATAATTAGAACGCAATCTTCAACCTAGCCAAACAATTCAAAACTTACCTTGGGAACATTTGCAGCCAAACTATTCAACACTGCTTCAACATAACCACGAACCTCTTGAGACATCCACCGCAGCTCTTCTTCAGGATCAGCAGGTTTTCGAGCCATAGTATCCTAATAAAGGTGGATAAATTCTTTAATGTTAATTGCAAACCACAATAAAAAACAAGTAAAAGAAATTTGAAGTGCATGAGAAGTGGTTAGTTTAGACACATTCTCACAAAGAAACTAGCTTCGTTAAAATTTTAGAAACAAATGGAACTGTAAAATAAAGCTACAAGAAAAGAGGGCATAGATGTATCCTATGCACATTCCAACCAGTAAACACAAATCCCCATGAATGTAGACCAATTATCTAAATGTGAGTGTATGTCAAAATTAGAAAAAAGCAAGACAATAATAGGTTTCAATGACATACTAGAGAACCATCAGATAGACTCTGCCGCATAGTAAGACCACCTTCGGAGGATACACCTCTCATCTGTCCTCCTTTGGACGGTTGAATGACATTGCGTATCTTGTTTATCCATTCCACCTTGTCCGCAGCACTCTCCGCCTTCAAGACAACAGCACTATGAACTGAAGAACATGGCACAATTGAGTTAGCAAACAGGTTTTCAACATGGAGGTATCAAATTTGGAACATTTATAAACTAATACTACGACATTTAAAAGATCAAAAACCTTATGTAACCTTACCTTTTAAAACGGTTTTATATGGAACCTTGCTGGTAATCTTAAACACAAGACTTGATCCTTTTCCAGAATCGGGCCCATTAGCCTTTTTATCCTTTGAACTCTTTGGAGGTGGAGACTCTTCCTCATCTGTAGCTTCTTCAATATTACAATCCTGTAAATGTATTCAGAAGTCAATGTGGCCATTCAGATAACCAACAGGAATATATGACAGAATCATTGTTAAATTTCAAGACGATTCCAGTACATCTTATTGTCTTAAATGATTGTTCTTGAGAATATACGGAAAAAAACTTGAAAAAGAAAAACCAATAATTATATGTGATTTTTTGTTTTCCTTTTTGTAAGAAACTGCGCTTTCATGAACAAGCATCAACAGAAAGAGTTGGAACGTAACCACAGAAACAGATGAAGCTCATAATTACAAAAAGACGTTGTGGGGAGTTGTCCCCATACTGAGATCAGGAAAAACATAATGCTCTACCTCTAAAGTAATGACACCACGAAAGTGTCTCTCTTCTTGCTTCTTGGTGTATCCAAGCTGCACAACGAGGATAGAATAGAAGTAAATAAAGGTATCGACACATGTTGCCTAATACAAATAAAAATATAGGTAAATAGAGACAAATGAAACCAGAATGTACAAACATCTCCCCAGGTCAACGCATGAAGATGGCATGGCTGAAATGCTTAAGTGAACTTATTTACCCAACCTTCAGATGTAATATTAACATACACGTCTTATATGCTCAAAGAACAGTGAAGCTACTATGAGATACTCGGCAGTTATGTAATGGGTATATGATCACCAAGCATGAATTAATAATCACCAGAAATATGCCTATAACCTACTCAGATTTTTCTTTCTCAATATAGGAAACTAATACTGAGGGATGATAGGCTGAAACGCACGAGAAAAGAACAAATGGTATACCATCTAACTGACTACGTACTGAGGGATCAGGAACCACCCATTTCTATTGACCATTAGAGTAGAATTCCACAAAATTTTACATACCTTTCCAGTCTTCGCATTCAAAACAAACCATCGCCTGCTCCATCCATTAGTTTTTGCACTTTTCTTTAACAAGAAACCTACAAAATGAACAAAATTTCAAAAATAAACCTGTAAGTTTAATAGTCTCCTTAAAGTTTACTTCAAAACAAATTGCTTTACTTTGTAACCATTGAACTCAAACTACGATGTAAGCCATCATACAGACTTCCAACTTTATAACAGTAGTCAGCTTTAAAATTGCAGAGATAGATACAGACAGTTTGACATGAGTACAATGCAGCATGGATGTGCGGACAAATAATCATTGAAATTGAAAAACATAAAACGTACAAATACAAACAGCTTAATGCTTCGTGGTGGAGTCATAACTTTCAATAGCAAATTCTTTCGTAACTTCCCTTTCTCTCTGATTGTTAATGATTGGAAGGCCTTTTGTAAGTAGCTCTTTGGGTGGGGGTTCTCTCTTCCCCAGCCCTGATGACTTTCCTTTCCTTTCTTTGAATTTAGTCTGATGGTTTCTTCAAAAAATTATAATAAAATGTATAGTAGAGTAACATTATATTAAATGTTCAGTCTTTCTACATGTTCAAAATGACTCAGCATTAAACGGACTTCCAAACCAATAAACATATGTAAACGGATCAATATATTATAAATAATAACAAAGGGTTAAAAACAAAATCCAAAAACCAAATGTGTCTTCAATTATATGCATAACAATTATTCCATTGGCCTAGTCCAAAGCTAATCATTGATTTAGGTTCTTTTTTTTCCTTTTCAATCCGGGTGTCCAAGCATCACTAAGTGTCAAAAAAACAAAGTTACAGAAGAGTCAAGAATATAGTTTGAGTGTCCAACTTGATCCAAAGCTCAACAACTGCCAAGCTCGTGGATGACACCCAAAATAAAACTGCCATTCACATGTAACGGACTAATTGTGTTGCATGTGCATTATTGGATGCTGTATATTCAAGAGTCTGAACACGTTTCAGCTTGGGGGACTTACCAGAATACTAACTCCAAACAAATCAGAACCAAGTTTACAAATCTCTACACAATTCATTCAACACCAGATTTGAGAGAGAGAAAATAGCGACAGATGATTAAGGGTCTCATATTAATTTAAAAGGCAAGAAAGAGTCTTCTAAAACAAATTTTAAAATGCCTTCATAAACAGCTGAAAGTTAAAACCCAGTAACAGCATTCCCTTTTTTTATAAATAAAATAATATTGCGTGCATACCAGCTGTTATCTCTCCATCAGCACCTGCTGTCTTCAAACCCGAACCCTCCTGCACTTCCTTATCTTCTTTACTAGGTTTTTCTTTCATTGATTTCAAGCTTCCCCCAGCTTGCTGACTATTTGTTTGAGGACTACTTGCCTAGGGGGACAAAAACTATGCAAGTGAGAAAGTCAAACAAAAATGAGAGTCAGCAGCCCTGCATTAACTCAAATGACTCACCCTGTTCGACACCGCTTGTTCAGCCTCTTGCCCTTTTTTTGATGATTTAGTTTTCACTTCCTCTTCCCGGCGTTGTCTTTCCATCCTAAGTTGAGAAGGAGAAAGTGATCTCATATACAACCAATTTTACTATTGAAATTTAAAATTTTTGGGACCAAAAATTGTATAGTATAATTATGCATGGGTGGTGTGTGGGTGTGGGAGGATTTTTATTGGAATGTACAGGACATTCAAGATCTTACAATTTCACACAGACACAATAATTAATACAGCAATAGGCTCCAAAAGGACACGCCGCAGAAAAAGTAAACACACATTAGCAATATCAAATTTCATCATGCGTGTAGGATCCACCCCCCCCCCCCCCCCCTCTCACAGCAGCCAATTTCATACCCCAAAAGGCATAGCAGTAGAAGATTTTCCTAAGCTTACCTTCTTTGTACAAGACGTATAAAGTGTTGTGGTGGGACAAATGCTCGCTCCATATCAACTAACGCCACAACCATCTTTTTTGATTCATTTTTAAACCCATCCAGGGCAGCACTTGCAATGGCCACAACCTAGAAAAATAATCGGTTTTAGAGGGTTGGAAACAGCTATTTAGAGCTCCCTTACAAGAAACATTATTTTTGAAAGAACAAGAAAACCTTTTCGAAGAACTACAGCTTATAATATAAAAACTTAAGCAGGAAAAAAAAAAAGTTAAGATGCAAACTACAAAAGAAAACAAAATAAAGTTGTAAACTATGAAAAGCTAAAAGGATAAACGATGTAATCAAGAAAAAAGTAAAAAGCCACTCACCTCTCTTTTGAATGGTGGATATCTTCCAAGACCTGGGGTGCCATTAGCAGCAGCAGAAACAATATCTATCAAAACTCTGTGCACCTATATTTTTGTCAAACCAGAAACAACATGATTTCATTAACAATAAAAAGAAAAAAATTAAACGATCCTTCTGCTTGTTTAAGGAGTTTGAGAAATTATGAGGCTAAGAGTAAAAATATTTTTGTTATCCCAAATTCTATACTTTTGGCCTTCTAAATGGTCTCCTCGGACTATTAATTTCACTTTTTGTAATTATTCCCTATTTTGCCTAATAATTTAGATTGAAGAGCCTCTTCAAAATCACTTCTGGTTTTGAAGTATATGAGGATGACACATCTTTTCCATTTTTCTGTGGTAACAAAATTTAAGCAAAACAAACTAAACTGATAAGCTAAGGCTCAAATTCTAAAAGAGATCTCAAAAAAAACAAAAAAAAATATTCCATGATGAATTTAGTGCTCCAAAATTTAAGAAGCTGAACATTTCATGCCCTTATGCTTATCTTTACCTCATCAACACAGAGACGTGATGGTTCCTTTGCAAGCTCCAAAACACCTTTTATTAAAGATCTCAAACCCTTCTCAGGTGATATAAGATAAGGCTGATAACCATCAGCTTCTAATACAATCTGTTACAACGAAGTCAAGAATGAATCTACAGCCTAATAAAACATAAACTACTAAAAAAAAAAGAAGTTAAACATACCCTCTTCACATTATTAATATCGAAGTGTCTGTCTAAAGGCAATTGCTTAATTCGATTTGGAAAACTACCCTCAAAGCTAGCAACAATTTTCCAGCCTGCACCCTGATTTGCGAGGTAAGAAATGTTAAAGACTTGGAAATCAAAACCCTCACTGCAATTAAATTATCAATAAACTCAGATTTTGTCCACGGGTTAGTTTTTTCTGACTGCAGAAATGCTCAAAATAAAGTCTGACTAGATAAGTATTGAGGAGAAAAATTATTTCATTATCAATTCATATCATCAATATTGATTTTTTTTTTTTTTTTTATGTAAGAAACAATTTCATGGATGTATGGAATTTGCAAAAAGGATGCATAGTCCATGAATATTACAAAAAAGCTTTTCCAGTTGGTTAATAGGGAGGGATAACTATATGAAGCAAAGAGATTTGACAATTTACACCAAGAGGTTCATTATAATCATCTTTCTAACTTATCCAAGTATTTTCCATGCATATCAAGAGAACTCCTTGCTAACGAAGATTTCACAGTTCGTACAAATTGTTTTGTATCATCCTTCAAAAGGAAATTAGCCAGGATCATCAAACATACAAACACAAAAGAAATCAAT
Organism: Cucurbita pepo subsp. pepo; assembly: GCF_057944985.1. Lineage (NCBI taxonomy): Eukaryota > Viridiplantae > Streptophyta > Magnoliopsida > Cucurbitales > Cucurbitaceae > Cucurbita > Cucurbita pepo. The sequence continues at coordinate 10,733,772 of NC_141799.1, read as the reverse complement.
TTTTACAATCAGGACTTGAAAGACTCTCCCAGCCGAATTGCCACCTGTGCGGCTGTATTCTCAAACAGCTTGAGTTCGATTCCTGAGCTAAGCAATTATGCTTGTTTATATATTATATATATATAAACTATTGGGACTTTATGTTCTCCTTAGGAAGAAAACTACATGCTCTACAAGTGCTAATCACCTTCAAAGTGAGTTTAAAAAACAGAAAATAGAAAAATAAGAAATACAAGAGAAAACAGAGGGGGGATTAACAAAAATAATAATAATAATAATAAAACTTAAATTATTAGAATTTCTTTTTATATATGCACAGAAGAAAACTCTATCCTGCTTAACACAATTTTATGTAGAAAGATTACAGAATAAATACTGTGGCAACTTTAAAAACAAAGGATACCAACTTGTCGTGCAGGAAAAGAACCATGAAAAAAGTATATAAATAAAATAGAAGACCTACCTCACCAGAGCCTATGTGCTGGAGAAACTTATCTTCAAACTCACGGCAAAGTTCCAAAGCTAGAGCTCTAGTCCCCTCGACACCATTGACCATTTGCTCACCAAGCCTAACTAACTCATCCTGAACTATTTGCGACTTCCCTTGTAACCTTTAATAAAGTAAAATATAAAAATCAATAAGATGTTAATTTCCTCCCACGTATTAAAAATACATATTTTATCCATTTAAAATCCTGTCAGATAAATCTGCCACTCAGAAACCACAAATATGGCAGACTCCATTCTTGTCAACAGACCCTCATTCAACTCAAAAATAGAATTCAACATCGATCACCTAAGACTAGTCTTCCATGATTTTTTTACATAGGATATATATTGTGAGAAATAGGTTATCTATTTGTTAATACAAAAACTTTCCCTGAGTACAATAGAAATTACTGGGGGCAAAAAAAAAAAAAAAAAGCACAGCAATTTGTAAATAAAGGTTTCTTGTAAAATTTGGGAAAACAGTTACCCGGAGAGAAGATTAGGAAGCCGGACTTTCATTCGTTTGCGGATCTGTTGGGACAATGCATCAACTAAAGCTAGCCTACCTAGCTTACTTTGAGGGGCACCAGGTAGTATAGTTTTTAAACTTTCACTCTCTGCTCTCCATGCAGTCTCCATGGAATTCTCGGAGCCAACAGATCCAGACTGTGCAGTAACTATCGAAACCGATTGACCAATTATAGCAACCCATGGGATATCTGAGGCTCGTGCTGGCCCTTGATTTAACAGGAGAGCTTGCACTGCAGCAAGAGACTTCTGGTCTGAAGAAGCTTGGTCAATTTTGCTAATTACACCAATGGTTCTGGTACCTATGTTGAGGATAATTTTCAAATTTAATCACCTAATGCAGTTGAAAAGAAAGAATAGAAAATGCATAATTCGAAATCTAACATAAAATTGAAATTTCAGCATTGAAAATTATCCCTATAAACTTAACAAAGCAAAACATGAAAGAAGAAACAAGAATCCATGATAAATGATAGTGGTGGTGAACATAAAAGACAAAACCCAGTAATTAGAACTTATTCCCCAGGTTTACAAATAACATTACACCAAACTTAAAATAGAAATGTGACGATGACTGTGAAACAAATTACCATCTGCATCAAATTCCTTCGCAGTTCGTAGGGCTCGAGATGAAGCAATTTCAGGAGCCTGAACAGCTGGTACAATAACTAGCAAAATTGCATCATTGTGTTCAGCATATTCACTAACCTATGCAAAAACCATCAAAATATAATTACTTATACCATTAATAACAGTTTATAAACAATACCAGACTATCATTTGGTTAAGAAAAAAATACACAAACCATCTATATGGATAATGGATTCAGATATTGTCTAAAAGCATTCATCCAAAAAAGAAACGCTAATTCATAAATCTTTTAATCAAGTATATGAGCCAGTCCATGAACAGCTACTTACCACAGAATCATCCATTGCCCGTTGATCAAGCCCAGGTAAATCAATCAACTTCAGTGGAGGTGCTGAAATGAAAATTTTTAAATGAAAATCTAAGAAACAATAACAAATAACTGAATGAAATAGATAAAATTAGCTGATAATTAATTTTTATAAAGAAAAAGATCGATGTTGTAAGAACCTGACATAAAATCCTATCTATATAGGGAGCAGCAGGTTTTAGTTTTTTTTTTGTCTTGGACATGCTTTGAATACATTTTAGTGAACTGGCTTCATTCATTGCCTTTACAGACTAAAGATTTCCTTGCACAGCAGTTATTCGCCTAAACAACTTATAGTAGCTGAGTAATGACAAATTGAATTACAGAGCATCCAATGGACATGCAAATTAACTAACACCCAATATCATTTTTCTAGAGCAAATACAAGACTTTCTTTATTATCGACCAGAAAAAGAATGTGTAATACTGGCATTCCCTATATATTCCTGGATAATCGTATTTATCAATCTTCAAAACATTTCATTTTACAAGATTCTATGTTGGTTAGATTATCAACGTTTCAGTGTTTCAATGTAAGAACAAGATTAGTTTTAAAATAACTAACATCAACATGCTTTTTTTCCATATGCAAATAAATGATAAACAGTACGATATATATACTTATTAGAAAAACATTAATACAATTAAGAACTGAAAGGAAGAAAATTTCCCACTCCACTATTAGAAGAACACTAACCATGAAGTGATCCCAGTGAGCTAAAACAAAAAGAACTTCACATGTGGAAGCTAGAAGTAGGAAAAGTGCATTAAGAAGCTACCAGATAATTACATACGAGATTAACCAATTCACACAATATGTACAATAAATATTTAATTATGAGATCTTCGTTTATGCAAAGGGATGAAGCATAAAAAAGAATGAAAAAAATACTTGATTAAAAAATACTAGATATAAGCTATTCCAATAACAGTTTTTACCACCAATAACACACGCAGTGCACACATTTCAAAATCTTCAGAAGTTACACTTTTAAAAGAGTTATATTGAAGGATTACATATTAAATTATAAACTATTTATAAGAAAAAATTAAGATTTTTACTCCATACTACAAAGGCCAAATGAACGAACTAACCTGTACTTGTGCGAAGCTTTAGATATATTTCATCTCGGCCCTTTCCTGAAGAACCCTTGCTCAACCTGTCCTGTAGAGAATGTCGCAAAGCACCTAAAGAACAATTGGAATTAGTGCTGACATTTAATACAGGAGTTTAGCTAAATAACCATTAATATCTGAAACATTATCACCTCTTACACTAAAAGTATAGCATAGGTCATATATAACCAAAAGCATACAAAAGAAAACGTGGTAAAAGCCATTCTACAACCAAGGGAAGATCCACACATGTAAAGTTCTCATACAGAGCGGAAAAAAAATGTACAGCATGATTTAAAACACAAGGGCATTTAGTAAAGTTACTAACTTGCAGAAACTTGCTGAGATTTATTATCAATCTGCAGAATAATTGATTTACTACTCAAAGAACCATCCCTCTGCAAATCAATGCTAATTGGAGCTCGTGTAGCACCATTTTCACCAGTTGGCTGAGCATAGAATAGAAAACAAATTACACAAAAGAATAGGGTATTCATACAATTGTTCTGTAGATCCAAAGAGAGAAGGAAAGAAGGAAAGAGATAACCAAGTAAAATTCAACTTACCAGAACAGGATGCCCAATTAAACTATTCAAAGCTGCAGACTTGCCGGCACCCTGAGATATTTTATCAAAGAAATAAAATTATGATATCTTCATAAAATAAGCACATCTACAATAAGAAGAAACAAATAAATAACTAGGGCAGATGGATTGCACTTTTCCAATCAAGGTAAATTTTCAAGCAGCTAGTCATGATTTACGAGCATATGTACTTCAAAATTCTATACTCATCTACATTCACACTTTATTTGAGAACTGCATTCATAAAATGTAAACTTAGCCAAAAGAATTTCCATCATAATTGGCAAGAGCTTGAGGCTTTTGTCCAGATTTCAGATTCGGAAAGAAATAAGAACTCAGTGAATTGTGAAGCAGACGATCAATACAAACTGAATACCACAACCAATACAGAATTATCGGCTGAAAAAAAGCTTAAGTTTTTCGTGAAATTCAACTCCACTGCAAACCATGATTAATAAAAAAAAACCCAAATTGTACAAGTTTGATCATACTGTAGAGTTTTCACAGCCAACCAAACTCTTGCAACTCTCAGGACAGATCTAAATAAATAATCCATCGCACCGTACTCCAGATATTACTGTCACACTACAAGCAGTAAGTCTTAGTTACAACGGTCAATCCATGAAACACGCCTTCCAAATCGCGCAACAACAATTTGCTAATTAGCAAAAGAATTAATTCAGCAACGTGTCCCATCACAAGGGAGCTTCGTAATTTTCTTCTACTGCAACTAAAAATTCAAAATGTTTTCACATCTTTCCATTTCTAGAATGTTCCAACAAGTTGGGAGACTCAAATAGACACAAAGATCTGCCGCCTAAGACTAACAGTTCAAAAACTTAAATCTAGAAACACGTCTCCAAGACAAAACACACAGAACAAAACCGATCCAACATTAAAAGCCAAGTAAGAAATACAGAAAAAGAAAGAAACGGCTAACTCACAACATTGCCCAACGCAACAACGTTGAGAAAAGTCGTAGCCCTACGAGAAGAACCGCCAGAGGTAGAATTGTCGTCAACATCTTCATCGGCAAGCAAAGCAGCCGCTTGGCGCATCGATTCGGACAACTCACCCAACTCCTCGATCGCGTCCATTGAATCTATAGAAAGCTAGCAAAGATCAAGGATCTAAAACACGGAAAAAGCGAAGTGAAGTAATCGGGAGCAAAGAGATGAGAGTAGAAATTGAAAGTGGAGGTAGACAAAGAGATCGATTAGAGAACAGTTGAAGAGAGATGTAGGAGAAGGTAGATGTGTCTGTGTGAAAGATTCTTGAAGTTGAAGGAACAAAGAAGCTGTGAAGTTGAATGTTTGAGAAGACGAGGGTTACAAGAACGAAGGAGAAGAGGAAGAAAGTTCCCCTTTCTCTCTCTAAAAGACTCTGTCTCTCTCTCTCTCACCGTCACTGTTCTGTGCGTTTTGAAATGGTAATTGAAACTGATTTACTTAGCCTTCTTTGCTCTGACGTCATATTTGAATTTTCTTTTTTCTTTTCTTTTTTATATTTTTAAATAAAGTTTTTGTGTAGTTATTTCGGCGGTGGGTGCTCTCCCACTTTGATTTTTTTTTTTTTTTTTTTTTGAATTCAAAATTTTAACTTTTTTTAGTTGTTCCGGCCCGGGTGAAAGTCTTGTATGATTGACTTCTTGTCGGGGTAAGAAGTGAGGGAGAAGCTTGTAGTTTAGTACTGTTTTACTCGAGTTTTTTCTTTTTTGTGAATACATTGTTTTATATGGAAAGGAGTCTTTGTCCGAGAGTTAGTGGGCAAGGTAGTTGATTGTAATTTCCACCCGAGGCTTGGTCGATCAAATTGAGACGTTTTTAATTTACTAAGTTGGAGAGGTGAAGGAGCGAAGTCACTTTATCCTGGGCTATTATTGTTGGGTTGATCCCGTTGGTGGTTCCTACATCTTCTGTGTCTCCATCGAGGTCCTTCATACAAGTTTGTTGCTAGGAGCCTCTGACCTATAATCTTTCATCAATAGAAGTTTACTGACTGACCTAGCTCTTCAATCGACGATCTACGACTTCCTCTTAGTTGCAGATGCTCATGCTTTAATTCTCAAACCCTAGCTTGTTTCCCTAGTGAGATCAGAATATGGAGAAAATCATCGACTTGGTTAGCCTTTACCTGACCAAGGACCTAATACTAGGCATAGCGCTTTTTAGCTTGATTTAGGATTTGGCCTGAAGTGTTGGTGTTACTAAATTGCTATTAGATATTTTCAATTTATTAATAAAATAAATGGTTGTTTTATATGGGGTAAAAATGGAGATGGTTATTATTTAGATAGTACCAATACCAACATATGAGCAGGATCTAACACAACCAGTTTATATAAGCTTATACTATAAAATATTTAATCTCTTCTTCTAAATTCGGTGACCGAGAAGTTTAATATTTTATAAGATGATCATATGTAACTTAATCTTAATCTTAAATGAGTTATGAATTACTGTCTTTGGGAGAATTTGTCGTTAGCTTTGAATCAATTCAACATGTCTACCATTTTGGAAATTTGACCAAACAAGAAACTAAAGAACATAACTTTACGAGAAGAGATTCTCTAATTCTCGTAAATAGGTTAGTAGATGAGCAGTTCTCTTAAATACTAATTTTGGTACTTGAACAAGGGGCATCACCCTCTCACTCGTCCGATAGAGACTTAGTTTATAATTGGATCATAAAAAATCATTCATTAGACAATCAGTGACATTTAAGGTATAAGATGTATTCATATGGGCATCAAACTTTTTGATTAAGTTGCCTATAATGATGATATTCATTGACACAATTTATCCAATAGTACATAAGAGTGCAACTATACGTCTATAGTGACCTATAGTTAAGGAATAAAATTGATTGATTGAAAATTTTAATTAATTATAACTTTATGTCGTTATACACGATTCACGATTCACGTACCACACATAGACCCACCAGGCGGGAGTATACATGCCCCTTGGGTCAGCCCTTCAACTAATGCATGCTCATGTGTCGAGCCACGAAGGGAAAGAGCCCTCATAATATCATGGCGAACATAGATATCGTAATGTACCCATTTTGTACTCATTATAACGAAAAAATATCCGGATGAACATGACATTAAAAAAATGCATGAAACCCCCATAACTTTAAATCATGACATCAACATATAATGTAAGACATACATTCGTTCTTTCATAAATATAACGTTCATGAATACATACTTGGCTTAATAATATTGCATAATCTAGAAGTGATCATGCTAACCTACTGTGCATGTCATATCATATAGAGGTACTATGTATCATACAACATGTAAGTCATAACTAGTTCGATACCATGACAAAAACATCTCATAGCATAACTTGCAACGTAACATAACAAATATATATGTCAAACAATCATAAAATATAGCACATGGAGGGTCACATAGCACGTGTCATTCATACTTCATTCTATTCATCCAATCAAGCATATCAATCTATATGGGCCACGACTTCGGGTAAGAACACATTAGAGGGCTTAATTCGCCTCATAACATTGATTACTTAAACTTACTTGGTCGACTTAAGTTGGACTTACTAATTATTTCTAGTGCTAGTCCAAATCTATTCCTTATAATCCAATTCAATCTTAAAGGGCTTAATTAATTTGTCTAATAGCATCAATGATCTAAATTTAAATCCCTTTAAAAGAAAGTTGATGAGATCTATGACAAGTAAGTTTATGGAACAAAAAACTATGAACGATTTCACGATTACCATATCATGATGTTTCTAGTGAACCCAACACTCATGAATCATGAGATATGATTACAAGACTGAATTTTAGTACTCTCAACAAGATTAGCCCGGGAGCTAGTCTAAAAAACTCTGGAAACAAGAACTCAATGATCTCTCTCAGGAACCTAGTTTACCACTACGATACTAAGAAAAACCTAAGATAACGTAACATGTCTACTAGGAATTGTGAATGATATCACTAGAGCCAAGACCACTTTCTATTTCCTCTAGTATGTTATTAGAACTATTAGGAACATCGATTAGATCTAGTAGAACCCTTATCCCAAACGGTACGCCTATGAAAGAGTACCATTTAGTTTTATTATCGTGTGTGAAAATAGTTAGAAGCATCTTAATGGGGCTTCCATTCCATAAATTCGCATTGAAAGGGGTAAAGGATCACACAAACAAACTCAACTAGTTAATTGGCACGCGGGGTTGCTCTCTAGGGGTCAAGATAACCTTTCAGAGATGATGCTCAATACCCATTCACGATACCATATTGTCCTTCATGTGCTGGAACTTTTATGAGGTCACCTCTCAGATTCATAGATACTAAGGATTCACTTCCAAGATAATGTAAGCAAGCTATGAACATAAATATTAGCTCACTCCATAACTCATTTAGGCTGTTCGCGAGATCATGTGGCAACAACTTAGATGAACTATCCACGAAGCTTGATTGGGTTTATTACATGCATGAGAACTATGTCTTAGGAACTTCATGATCTACCAGAAGCTTAGCTAAACTGTAAAACCTAGGTCTGAACTTCTTAGAGCTTAGAACTAAGCCTGTGGTAGGTAGTTAGGTTCAAGATGCCATTACAAGTTTACAAGTAAGTTACTTACGGAGTATTTTTATATGTACCTTAGTTATTACTTTTTCTTGTAGGTGATACCTACGTAGCTAGTTGAGATGGAGAGTGGTCGGGAGCTGCATGACCATAGATGGCTTGTCTACTTGAGTCATTTGTCCGCCTTTGATCTTTTTGAGGATGTATTGGTTTGTATTGGTTTGTATTTTGTTCATTCGCCTTTGATCTTATAGAATTTGTGAATGATGATGATAGCTTCTAAGTGACCACAAGAAAACTAGAACAGTATAGCCCAATGCGATGAACATATTAACGGATGAATATGTTAAAAGACAATATCGGTAAATGGTTCGAGTCCATTAAATCATGTATCTATATGCTATGTAGGGAAAATTCAAAATGGACAAGGTCAAAATAATCCATACTTGAATCCGTTATGGATGGAGGAATGGTTAACAACCTACGAACACTTTGACTTCTAGTTAAACTACTAATTCAATTTTTATTGTCACGTAGAATCATAACAACACAATTACTTTCAATGGTAGCCAACAAATCAACTAATCGTCTAACTCATGCAAAATGAAATATTTCAGAGTCTAACCCCTTCAACCAAGAAATAGAGGTACAAGTGGGAGTAGTCGGTATCAAGTTGACCTTTCGACACAATGCCTAGTAAAATCGAGGCATCAAAATGAGAAGAAAAATAACATTATCAAGCTGTAGTGTTGTACAATGGTCGAAGTTTGGAGGAACATTATTATAAGATCTAGGAAAAATAAATAGTGTGCATAGAAAATGAGGTTGTTACATGCAAAACGTAGGTAGATGAACAATAATGACACCATTATCAACTCTACCAAAGAAGATAATTGTACCGAAAGATATGAATAATGTCGTGCCAAACAATAAATTTCTTACAAAGTTGAAAAACCCGTATACCGACTCGTTTTTTTGCAAGACTTGAGACAAACATCGCTATGAATTGATATGTGATGCATGCACTTCCCGTATGTCATTGTACCATATACACATCATGCCTATGAGATATTGATGAGTGATGTATGATATTGATGAAAGATATATCGTGTACACGTGTGCATGTCTCATAGGAGAGTTATGTTATGAAAAGTAATAGAAGTATGATAGGCATCATAACCGTATGTCATGATTTGAAAATGTGGGATCTCATGCATGATGTATGTCATGATTTGAAAATGTGGGATCTCATGCATGATGTATGTCACGAGCATGAGATACTTTCTCAGTATGTTATGTACGTGATATGAAACACTCTCCTTTCTTTTTTAGTTTCCCGCAGTGTAAGCGTGCTCTAGTCCATGATCAGGCTTAGGGGTACGTATACATTCCCTCCTAGTGAGTTCATGTGCGTGAACTGTGTGTAGAGAATATTATGCATTCAACCCGTCCATAAAAGAAAGTAGAGCCCAAGGAATAGTCATGAAAAATAGATTCCCCCGTGAACTATGATTGCATGTAATTGCTTGTAAGGCTCACATGTATGGATGATAACGTCGGCTGAGGATGCTATGGAAACAAAGTTATGATGGTTAGATTTCCGCATTAATTTAAGTTATAGTTCTTATGTTAGAACACATCAATAACATCACTTTCGAAACTTTGAAGAATGATGTTATATTTTCGGTCTTTAACTATATTATTTCTATGATACTATTATTATTATATGAATTATTTTTTAAATGACGTGCATGACGATCTTATTCTACGAGCAAAAGCATTGTCATGAAAGAAAAAGATTGCACGTGTCATGTGAGTCTCACCATCTATTATTATATCCCGTTCTTCTAAAAGCTTCAATCCATCATTATAATTTTACTTGATTTTAGGATGCCTAATAAAAAATTTTAAATTATTAAACGTTGTCTATACCAATAAGGTGTACTTTCTTTTTCGGTGACCTAATCATAAGAACTCTAGAGTTAAGTGTGAATTTCTATGTTGGGTGACCTCTTGGATCTTTACTTAAGATGTATGTGAAAAGGATCCATGTTGGTCTGTGAGGATAGTTCTACCCTTAGAAGTGAGAAGTAAGTAACAAGATTATGTCGCATGGAATGCAGGAGAATGTCAGATTAGATGACGAAGATCGAGACCACATGGCGGTGAGTATCTCAAAGCATCTCATTTTATGATACAATCGAGTAGCACAAAGCAAAGTATAGCAATTTGGATAACCCATCAACTTTCACGTTCACAAATCACCTAATTTTACACGGTATCTAGTAAAACCATCCTTACTATAATTCGTTTTGCTCTATCATAGCATGGTCGGTCCTAAACTATTCATTAACAACTCGAATCATTGGTTAATCAATTTCAATCCATATAAGTCAAATTCATAGTAAAAATTTCTATTCATAGCTTAATAGTCTAAATTGGCTGAAAAATCAACTTAAAATAACTCAAATTAGACCAAAATACTCAAACATGAAACTGATTCAATTGAACTAGTCACGTCATCATCTTCAACCTCCAACTCCAATGCATGTATTTTTTAGATTTTGAATTCGTTTTCTTTGCATTTATGGGCTTGTTCTCGTTCCAATCAACCATAACTCCACTGGTAGATTTTCTCAAAAAAAATTCTTTAGTACCAGAATCATAAAAAACCATCAACTCCACTGAAAGATACTCAAAGATGGTGAGATTTGTTTAATATTATTTTGAAATGTGAAGTATTATCATTTTGAATTAGTACAGACCCAATTGGGAGAAAAGTTGTAAGAGAGATTTTGAAGTGAGAGATACACTTGTAAGCACTTTGTTAGAGTGATCGACTACCACACTTGTCTCCCGACCACATCAATCTTTGATCATCCACCTACGATCATTCTTCCAAAAGAGTTTGTCTGGTAGTCAAAATGGTTGGCACGACCCACATGAATGAATTCCCTTTATAACACACAAATACACTCATAGCCTAAAACAAACCAAAATGTCGTCTTCCCCTGAAATTCCAACCTCAACGCTCCGTCTTCCATGGAAGCACCGTCTAATTCTCCGTCTCGGTACTATAGCCACCAACACCTTTTGCCGATCCGATTTCACCATCAACCGTTGGCTCACCGGAATCCTTGACCGGAGAAGCCCCCCCTCCTCCATACCAATAGACGGCGTTTCCTCTTACGATCTCCTCATCGACAAATCCCACAACCTTTGGGTTCGAATCTTCACCCCCATCGACGATGTTCAATCCCTCCCGGTGATTTTCTATTACCATGGCGGCGGCTTCGCTTTCTCTTACGCTGATTCATCTCTTTACCACACCACCGCTCACCAATTCGCCAAACAACTACGCGCCGTCGTGATCTCCGTTAACTACCGCCTCGCTCCGGAGTTCCGATTCCCGTGTCAATACGATGACGGATTCGACGCATTGAAATTCATAGACGAAATCGATGATGGGACATTACCGGCGAGTGCAGATTTGGGGCGTAGCTTCATTTTGGGGGAAAGCGCCGGGGGGAATCTGGGGCACCACGTGGCAGTGAGAGCGAGCGAGTACGCATTCAAGAAAGTGAAATTAATTGGGTTTATAGCGACGCAGCCGTTCTTCGGAGCAGAGGAAAGAACAGAGTCGGAGATTAGGCTATGCAATCAGCCGCCGTTGAGTCTGAAACTTACAGATTGGTTTTGGAAGGCGTTTTTGCCAGTTGGGTCAGATCGAGATCACGCGGCGGCGAATGTTTTCGGGCCGAACGGAAGGGACATTTCGGGAGTGGAGAGGTTTCCGGCGACGGTGGTGCTAGTGGGAGGGTTTGATTTGCTGCAGGATGGGCAGAGGAGGTATTACGAGGGGCTGAAGAGAATGGGAAAGGAAGTGAAGATGGTGGAGCTTCCAAACGCCATTCATGGCTTCTTTTGCTTCCCCGATCTGCCGGAATATTCCTCCATGATTCAGGCGGTGAGGGACTTCATCGCCGCCCAATGGCAAAACTGTAAAAAGGAAGGACTCGTAATTTAATAAATTTCATGTGTCGTCGCATTACTGTCAGTGCACGTTATTCCTATTTTATTTTAATTTATTATTATTATTACTTTCTCTTTGATCTATAATATTGGTGGATCCTCTCAATTATATCTCCATTTTTTTTTATTTTTTTTTTTCAGTATTTAATTAATATATTAGATTTTAAAAATTATTGTATACTTTTGTGATTCAAATTAGGGCTCACATGGTATAATTGATGTTGACATTTACGTTTAAAACTTTAATTTTCATAATTATTATGTTTACAATTTAACGTTATTTATTACATGAAAAGTATTGTTGACAATCTTGCATATAATGCAAGATAAACGTGGAGTTATTAGTTGTTACCTTTTTATTTGTATATTTATTATGTTTTTTATTTTATGATTTCTTTTTATTAAATAATCAAAGTTGTATATCTATCATTTTTCATTTCATGGTTTTTCTCTAGGTTCATGAGTTTGTTGATGAATTAGATCTTGAAATTAGATTAAAATATTTTAGAAAGTATTTTCGTACTACTTTTGTGAAGAAATCTAGAAGTGAAACTCATTAAAAATCGAAGTTCCAATTGAACCTCAAGAATGGTGAGTTATGATTTGTTGGAAATCTAGATTAAAGCTTCAGTTTTGGTGAACCAATTGAGTTAAATTGAATTACATCTAAAAGGATACAAACATTGGAAGAAATTAGGAAACACATGAAATAATTCATGAAACTCAAAAAAGTATGTGACACGCACCAGATAGGGCAGGAATGAATGCGTCAGGCGAAGTTGTGGACATGTGTTAGGTGGGGCGGGGATGTACGCGTCGGGTACTAGCGACGACCGTGTCGACATAATAAAAATTGTGAGGAATTATGTCTGCAAGGATTCGAATGCATGTAGCAAGGCTCTGAGGAGCAAACGAGCGAATGTTATGTGTTGCGTAATGAGTGTCAAGGTCATGCTTGTCCAGGGCGTGTTGCTCATAGGCGCATCTCATGTCACTTCGAATTCTTTATTTAATTTCATGTTGTATTGCCTTACTATTGTATTTTTTGTATGTATGACTTCTCAGCGAATTCATGTCTAAGCATGTTAGACCTAAATCACCTCAAAATCCCCTGATTTTGTATGAGGGTGTGACTAGTTCTCAACTCATCCCCTAATTTTGTATGAGGGTTCAGCGAAATCACGTCTAGGCCTGCCAGAAGTGAATCACTTCAAAATGTACTACAATGATGTGACTGGTTGTCAAATTCTTCTTACCCAAAAAGTTATATGCTAGCTAAGCCAGTGTGTTGCCTTTTACTTATAGTTATATAACATTGTTTTCAAATCTTCTCTCATTCTTACTTTCAAACTCGCTTTCAAATATCTCTATGCCCTCGTTTCTAAAATCTTCTTTTCAAACGGGGTCATAGGCTTGAGCATACATTACCCGACCGTAGGCGACACAGATACAAATTGGCTTGAATCGCTTGGTGTTGGGAGTGAGTGTTGCACAATCGCAAAGTTCGCTTCCAAGAAAATTGAGATTGTGACAAGTTGTATTAGAGCTTTGTTAGTTTCTTGACGCATTGAGACCAAAACAATGTCGACGAAAAAATCGACACCCAAATCACAAGCCGACCAACTTATCTTGATAGAGGAGGAAATGTTGTTCCTCAAAGGAGTCCCTAATACTACCCGCTTCATGGAACGACGAGTGACAAAATTGAATGAAAAATTCGAGAGAATCAATGCAATGGGCAATCACCTGGATGGGTGCCGATAAAAGAACTGATGTTTAGGGTGGACATGCTAGAAGAAAGAGTCACCCAACAAAGTAGCTCAAGACCTGTTGGTAGCCTTGACAACTCTGTCGCACACAAGGAAGGACGTGGCAAAGAGCTCGATAAGTAACAAAAGACCATGATGATGTTGTTCAATGAATTAGCTGATGAATTCAGAACAACGGTCGATTACATCAAGGGAGAGATGGCTGATATGAACACCCGAATGAGTATGACAATGAGGGTCGTGGAGAATTTCACCCAGGGCAAACTCATGCAAGACTTAACAAACTGAAGTTCCTGGTTCCAAGAGCCTTTAAAAGGAATCGAGATGCCAAAGAATTGGAAACTTTATCTTTGACGTAGAATAGTACTTCAAAGCTACAAGAGCTTGCATCGAAAACATAAAAGTTACGGTAGCCACAATACATCTTGTAGACAATGCAAAACTTTGGTGGTGTTTGAAGCTGAACGATATCCAAAATGAGTTATGCACCATCGACTCATAGGAAGAGCTCAAGAAAGAGTTGTAGACTCAATTCTTCCCCGAAAATGTTGAATTCATATCAAAAGGAAAACTGCGAGAACTGAGACAGACTGGAGGCATAAGGGACTACGTTAAACCGTTCACTTTAATGCTAGATATTAGCTATATGTCAAAAAAAGATAAAATATTCTACTTTAGAGACGGATTGCAACCATGGGCCAAGACAAAAAAAAAAAAAAAAAAATATGAACAAAAGGTTGAATACTTAGCCACTGCAATCGTCGGTGCAAAAAGACTCCCAGACTTTGGGGAGAAACTGGTTTTCAAAAAAAGAATAAACAAACCACAAGCACCGAGAACAAATCGTATAAGCCACCAAGACAGTGGAATGAAGGTCCCATAGATCAAATGGAGGCAATGACAGATCAAATGGGGAAATGGATAGACCTCCTCAGAATACTAATGTTGGACCATCTTGAAAACCCTATCCTTAAAAGAACTATTCGACGAACGATCGAAAGAGTTGTAGAACTTGAACTCGGCGCCATTACAGTATCTGTTGTGTAAAGACCCCTACAAATTGTCCTACTGCTTTCATCGAGCGTCCCTTTGTGCATTCTAAGTGTCCATACAAGGGAGCAAAGACACGAGAGTGGAGCTAGCAATAGAAAAAAGGAAAGACCAAGACAACCCGAGAATGGGTGCGCTTAAGTTCCTGTTAGCCATTCAAAGGAAGGTTGACCCGAAGAAAGTAATAGAGAAGGGGTTGATGTTCATAGATGCGACAAAAAACTCGTGACCGAGCAAGAGCACATTGATAGACTCAGGCGCGACTCATAATTTCATTGTTGACTAAGAAGTTCGAAGATTGGGACTAATCCAGTACTCCAAGCAATCGGCCTGGGAGAGGTTGATGATTTTTCAATGCGGATCACGGGACTCACCAATAGCATCACCACTCTCGTGGAAGCATCAGCGAGACATAAATTGTGAAGAAGATGTTGCAGGTCGTCTCCAATCACCTCGAGCAAGTCGTGATTTCAATCGAGACATTGGTTGACGTGAATGACCTAACGGTGGAAGAGATGATCGGAAGACTGCGTAACGTCGAGCAGCAGAAGAAAAATACCGCTTATAGTGTCGGTCGATGGTAGACCGATCCAGTGCTCGAAGCAATCGACCTCGGAGGGGTTGATGATTTTTCAATGCGGATCACGGGGCTCGCCTACAGCATCACCACTCTCGTGGGAGCATCAGTGAGACATAAATCGTGAAGAAGATGCTGCAGGTCATCCCCAATCACCTCGAGCAAGTCGTGATTTCAATCGAGACATTGCTTGACGTGAATGACTTAACGATGGAAGAGGTGATCGGAAGACTGCGTAACGTCGATCATCGGAAGAAAAATACCGCTTCAGCTGTCAACAAGGAGGGGTCGTCTACTCCTCACTGAGGAGGAATGGCTTGCACGCCAAAGCTCCGCGACAACACCAGCGAGAGCAATGGGCCTACACCTTCTTGCTTTCACTGATCTTTTCGCGCCCAGCCGCAAAGGCAGTGAGAAGCCATGGAAATCTCACGGGCGCACGCGCGGGAAAGATGGTGATAAAAAAAAGGAGTCGATCGATGGCAGGCCGATCCAGTGCTCGAATTGTTGGAAGAGAGGGAATGACTTGCACGCCTAAAGCTCCGCAACAACACTGGCGAGAGCAATGGGCCTTCCAGCTGCAAAGGCAGTAAGAAGCCATAGAAATCTCACGGGTGCACGCGCGGGAAAGATGGTGATAAAAAAAAGGAGTCGACCGATGACAGGCCGATCCAGTGCTCGAATTGTGGGGAGGGAGGTCACCTGAGCAAGAATAGTGCTCAAATTGTGGGAAGAGAGGTCACCTGAGCATGAATTGCTGGAGCAAGCTTAGGAACAAGAAGAAGTCCGAGAAGGCCCATGTGGCTCAATCCAAGGAGGACGAGCCAGCTCTCTTCATAGTAAGTGCATCCGGTCTTATTCGATGTCCCCAGTTTTGATTCCAAATCCACGGAGGTAGAGGTAATGACGACGTAACTACTTCTCTCGTGAGCGTCGAACCCGAGGAAGAGCTCCAACTGGGCGTAGCAAAGGCACCAGCTGGGGAGCCAATTCAACTGAAGGAGGAGCGAGTGTTCGCTCAGATCGGTGAGAGGAACGAGCAGCATGAGCACCGACGATGGGTCCTCGACACAGGGACAACAAACCATATGACCGGGGCTAGATGGTGATAAAAAAAAGGAGTCGATCGATGGCAGGCCGATCGAGTGCTCGAATTGTGGGAAGAGAGGTCACCTGAGTAAGAATAGTGCTCGAATTGTGAGAAGAGAGATCACCTGAGCACGAATTGCTGGAGCAAGCTCAGGAACAAGAAGAAGGCCGAGAAGGCCCATGTGGCTCAATCCGAGGAGGACGAGCCAACTCTCTTCATGGTAAGTGCATCCAGTCTTATTCGACGTCCCCAGTTTTGATTCCAAATCCACGGAGGTGGAGGTAATGACGATGTAACTGCTCCTCTGGTGAGCGTTGAACTTGAGGAAGAGCTCCAGCTGGGCGTAGCAAAGGCACCAGCTGGGGAGCCAATTCAACTAAAGGAGGAGCGAGTGTTCGCTCAAATCGGCGAGAGGGACGAGCTGCATGAGCACCAACGATGGGTCCTCGACACAGGGACAACAAACCATATGACCGGGGCTAGATTTACGTTCTTCGAGCTCAACTCGGGAATTTACGGGACGGTAAAATTCGGCGACGACTATGTTGTCGAGATCGAAGGGTGCGACACCATCCTATTCATCAACAAGGGAGGCGAGCACTGCAAGCTGACCGATGTCTACTTCATCTTGAGGCTCAAGGCTAACCTTGTGAGCCTGGGTCAACTCGATGAGGCCGGCTGCTTCATTTCCATCGAGCGCGGGCTACTCAAAATCTGTGATGATCAACGATGGCTGCTCATGCAAGTTTGGTGCACAACAAACCGTCTTTACATCCTGGAGTTGGAGATAGAGCAACCCGTCAGCCTCTCGGCCAAGACTGTAGAGGTATCTTGGAGGTGGCACGGAAGGTACGGGCACTTAAACTTTCCTGCTCTACAAAAATTACACAAGGAGGAGATGGTGCAAGGTTTGCCGGCAATCAAAGGCGTGAACAAGTTGTGCGACGGGTGCCTCATGGGCAAATAGAGTCGCACCCCATTTCCATCTCAGGCATCCTATCGCGTCGATGAGCCATTGGAGCTCGTGCACGACGATATCTGCAGGCCCATCAAGCCGGCGACCCCAGGCAGTAAGACCCTCGTCCTCCTGCTGGTCGATGACAAAAGCCACTTCGCTGATCCTATTGCAAGCGCGAGCAGAAGCCGAATGCGGGAAGTAGATACGAGTGCTGCGCACAGACCGAGGTGGAGAATTCACCTCGACAAGTTTCGGTAAGTACTGCGACGAATTCTACATACAACTGCACCTAACGGCGCCCTACTCCCCCCAACAGAACGGAGTGGTGGAGCGCCAAAATTAGACCATCGTTGGGATAGCAAGGTCTTTGCTGATGACGGCCGGGATGCCTAGGAGATTCTGGGGAGAGGCGGTAATGACGGCAGTCTACCTCCTCAATGTTTCGCCAACACGAAGCCTCGACGGAAAGACGCCACACGAGGCCTGGTACGACAAGAAGCCAGCGATACACCATCTCCGAGTGTTCGACTACGTTGCATACATGAAGGTAGCGCGTCCCCACCTCGCCAAGCTCGATCCCAGGGGGTAGAAAGTTGTCTTCATTGGCTATGAACCCCGGAGCAAGACGTACAGACTCTATGATCCTGCGGAGGGCGAGCTCACGTGTCTCGCGACGTCATCTTCAACGAAAGCACCTTCTGGCAGTGGAACGACGTGATCGAGGGAGACCACAACCCAAATCAATTCACGGCGGAGTATCTCGTCACCGAGCGGCAAGAAGGAGGAGCCCAGCATCAGGAACCGTCACTGCCGCTAGCAGCTGCACCCCCTGAACCAGTGGAGTTCGCAACACCATGGACTGCGGATTCGACGTTGGATGTCGATCACGATGATGATCTGGTGGCCAGGTATCAGAAGATGGAAGACCTAGTGGGAGGAGGTGAACCACCTTGACTAGTGCCGCACGAACTCGAACAAGAGGTGGCCAAACTACATGCCATCAGCGCAGATGAACCGAACACCTTCGTCGAAGTAGAAAGGAACCCGTGCTGGCTGAAGGCAATACAGGAGGAGATGACATCCATCACCAAGAACCAGACATGGAGTCTAGAGGATATGCCACTGGGACACCGAGCCATAGGGCTCAAATGGGTCTTCAAACTGAAGCGCATTGAAAAGTGAAAAGTTATGAAGCACAACGCCCGTCTGGTGGCAAAGGGCTACGTCTAGAAGCAAGGTGTGGACTTCGAAGAGGTATTTGCGCCGGTGGCAAGGTTAGAATCCGTCCACCTTTTGCTGGCAATCGAGGCACATTGCTCTTGGGAGGTCCACCACATGGACGTGAAGTCCGTTTTCCTTAACGGAGAGCTGAAGAAGATCGTCTACGTCCGACAACCACCTGGCTTTCTAGACAACGACAACCCTGGTAAGGTACTACGTCTGCACAAGGCACTCTACGGGCTTCGGCAAGCACCACGAGCCTGGAACACGAAGTTCGACAGTACCCTACTTTCATTGAAGTTCAAGTGTTGTGCCTTTGAGCATGGCATGTACTCGCACGGCCACGGCGAGCAGCGACTGATTGTGGGAGTGTACATCGACGACCTCAGAATCACTGGAGGCGACATGGAAGTCCTTGGTAGATTCAAGAGGGAGATGTCAAAGAACTTCAAGATGAGCGATCTCGGCGTACTCAGCTACTACCTCGGCATCGAAGTGCAACAGAGTACTGCCGGCATCACCATCTGTCAAAGTGCGTACGCAAAGAAACTGTTGGATACTGCTGGGCTAGCAGATAGTAACCCTACAAGGACGTCAAAGGAGGCTCAACTCCAGCTGAGGAAGGCCGGCACTACGACGGCTGTCGACTCCACCAATTACCGCAACATTGTCAGGAGTCGGAGCTATCTGGTATTCACTCGCCCTGATCTTGCTTATTCCGTTGGATACGTGAGTAGGTTTATGGAAGCACCTAGGGAGAAGCATCTAGTGGTTGTCAAGCGCATCCTACGCTATGTAGCCGGAACCAGAGGCTGGGTGTAAGATACTGCGCAGGGAGAGGAAAGGAGAAGCTTGAGCTGGTCGGCTACAGTGATAGTGACATGGCCGGTGACGTTGATGATCGTAAGAGCACGAGTGGGATGATTTACTTCCTCTCAGGTGGCGCGATTTGCTGGCAATCAACTAAGCAAAAGATAGTTTCTTTATCTTCTTGCGAAGCAGAGTACATTGCCGCTTCGACGGTAGCAACAGAGGGGGTCTGGCTTGTGCGACTGATGGAGGAATTCATCGGAAAAGAAGACGATCCACCAATGCTTTATGTGGACAACAAAGCTACGATCTCCCTGATAAAAAATTTGGTTTTCCACGACCGAAGCAAGCACATAGGGATCAGGTTCCATTACATTCGGGAGTGTACAGATCGGGGGCTTATCAAGATTGACTTCATCCGAACAGAGGAACAGCTTGGAGACATCTTCACCAAGTCTCTAGCATGGGTAAAATTTGAGGAACTACGTTCAAAGATCGGAGTTCAAATAATAAGGTAGATATACCACAGGTTTTAGGAGGAGATTGTTAGATAAAAGCGTGAGGTTTTCTTATTTTGCTTTACACGTTTTAATTAGTTGATTGAATATCTTCCTTTGACCATTTGACAAACATGTCGAATGGATTACTAACTTTTTAGGTGGCCATTTTTGAAGGAAATGACACAGATTTAGTTGGCCATTCTCGGGCCATTTTTAGGATAAGTTAATTATTTAAATAGGTGAATCTGTTGAGAAAGAAAAAAAATCACCTCTTTTTAAGAAAAGTCAAAGTGCAATTCTCTTTCTCTCTCTTTCTCTCTTAGTTTTAGGCGTTTTTATTTTCTTCTAACAACTTTCCTCTCTCTTCCCATCAAACGATTTTCTCTCACACCAATTGTGAAAAGGGATTTCCCTTGCCGATTGTCGAAAAACAACATAATGGACTTTCTTCTGTAACACAAAGTCATCCCAATTTCATTAGCGAAATGCCTAGTGATTATCGATCGCAATCCCACAGTAATCCCTGCGAGCATCAAACAACCAGTTAATCTTTGAATGATCTCTGCTATGCAGGTGAAATGAGGGCTCACACGAGAGGAGCCCACATTTATGGCTATACCTTTGATGGAAGATGTGACCACTGCCGAAACTATTTCGAGTGAAGTTAGGGATGTCCTAGATAGTTATGTTGGAGTGAAGAATGCATATGAGATGGCTCCCCCAGAGCTAGCCTAACTGAGGAAGCAACTAGACGAGTTGTTGGCTGCAAGATTCATCTTCCCCGCAAAGGCACCTTCCGTCCTCCCCGTACTATTTTAAAAGACGAAGGATGAGTCATTACGTCTGTGCATAGACTATAGAGCTTAAAACAAGGTGATTGTACGTAACAAGTACCCCCTGCCGATAATATCCATCCTGTTAACTATCTTCACAGTGCCAAATACTTCACGAAGTTGGACTTACGATCAAGGTACTATAAAAGTACGCATTGCTGAGGGAGATGAGCCCAAAACCACGTGCGTAACAAGATATGAGCTCTTTAAGTTTTTAGTAATTCCCTTCGACCTGATGAACGCCCCAACTACATTTTGTACGTTGATAAACTAGTGTTTCCACCAGTATCTAGATTAATTCATTGTTGTATACCTCAATGACATTAGTTGTATACAACGCAATACTAGAAGAACACAAGTTGCATCTGAAGCTAGTGTGTGACAAGCTACGACAGAATCAGTTATATGTCAAGAAAGAAAAATGTGCATTCACACAAACATGCATAAATTTCCTCGAACATGTCATTAGATGTAGACAAATCAGCATGGATAATGATAAGATAAAAGCTATCCAAGATTGAAAAACTCCTACTTCAGTATCCGGTATACGATCCTTGATTGGCAAACTACTATAAGCAGTTCGTTGAAGGGTTTTTACGAAGAGCCACCCCATTAACAGAAATCTTAAAGAAAGACCACCCTTGCTCGTGGTAAAATGAATGTCAAAGGGCCTTTGAAGATTTGAAGACAACCATGATGAGAGGCCCTGTCCTCAGCTTGGTAGACATTTCGAAGCCCTTTGAAATAGAGATAGATGCATCTGACTTTGCTCTTGGTTGTGTCCTTATCCAATAAGTGCACCCCATCACCTATGGAAGTTGGAAGCTGACCGATGCAGAAAGAAGGTACACTACCTTCGAAAAGGAAATACTTGCCATCATCCATTGCCTTAGAGTCTGGAGACAATATCTTTTGGGATCCCACTGTAGGGATATGGAGCTTGATGACTATTTATAATTAAAAAAATCTGGGAGAGATATATACGGTAGATATTTAATAGGTGGTTAAATTTGTTAAAGCTATATTTAGTAAACTGAAACCATATATATATATATATATATATATATATATATATATATATCCTACTAGACAGTGCTTTCAATATGTACTTTCTTTATTCTCTATTGGTGTACATATCTGAAGTTATCAATATAGCCTTTAGCCAATATTCCTGTTTGCATTTTGTCTCTCCTATTTCTTTGTGTTCATCTTGATCGAGCGTATGCGTTGTTGTGCGATCCTAAGAACTAGTATGAGAGCTAGGAGAAATTCACCATCTGTGAAGATGTAAAGTTCAAATATTGCAATTGAGAAGTTAGATGAATCCGATTTCGGTTTCTAGAAGATGCAAATTGAAGATTATCTGTACAAAGATCTTCACGAACCTCTGTTGGTGGTGAAGCCAGATACCATACTACAGAGCAGTGGAAGCTTAAGGATCATTAGGCCATAGGGTTGATCGGTTAACGTTGTCCTTAAACGTA
This sequence comes from Cucurbita pepo subsp. pepo, assembly GCF_057944985.1. NCBI lineage: Eukaryota > Viridiplantae > Streptophyta > Magnoliopsida > Cucurbitales > Cucurbitaceae > Cucurbita > Cucurbita pepo. The sequence goes on along the minus strand of NC_141799.1, from coordinate 10,711,209 downwards.
TTGTTCAACATCATCAAGGCGAAGACGACGTCGAACCTATTGAAGGCGTTGTCGAATATGTATGAAAAATCGTCAGCTATGAACAAAGTGTATTTGATGCAGATGTTGTTTAATCTACAAATGTCTAAAGGTGGATCTGTTGCGGATCATATAAATGAATTCAATATGATTGTAAGTCAACTGAGTTTGGTGGAAATTAATTTCGAAGATGAAATTGAGGCACTGATTTTGATGTCATCTTTACCTGATTCGTGGGATATTGTTGTTGCCGCGATCAACAGTTCTCGAGGATTGAGAAGCTGAAGTTCGATGAATTTGAGATGTAGTTCTCAACGATAGTATTTGCAAACGAGAACTTGGAGATTCATCTTGTGGTGTTCTCAATGTTGAAAAAAGGGAAGAAGTAAATGGAAGGGGCTAAGCAAGGTCGACCAAAATCAAAGAACCTTAAAAATTATCCAAATAGGCCAAGCTTAATGTGTTGGAATTGTGGAGAAAAATGTCACTTTCCAACAGATTGTACTAGACCGAAGAGGAAGTAGAATCACAAACCAAAGAGGAAGCAGGATCACAAATCTGAAGATAATGATGATTCATTAAATTCAGCAGAAGACATTCAGGATGCTCTAATCCTTAGTGTGGACAGTCTGGTTAATTCCTAGATTTTAGATTCAGGTACATCTACTCATTCTTCTCCAAATAAAGAGCTGTTCCGGAATTTCAAGTCTGAAAATTTTAAGAAGGCGAATCTTGATGACAACAAAACCTTGGAGATTGAAGGAAATGGGGATGTTTGCATAAAAACTCCATCAGGAAATCAGTGGACATTAAAAAATGTCAGATATATTCTTGGTCTCAAGAAGAACCTAATCTCTATTAGTTAGTTGGATAGCACGAACCTGATCTCTATTAGTTAGTTGGATAGCACAGGTTATGCAACAGAGTTTAAGAAGAGTTCGTGGAAGATTGTGGGATGATAAGAAAACTTCAATCCTCGTTGGAATTCCAAAAGTATATAGTTGATGGAATATGAATAGCTAAGATTAACTAATGCCTTTTCTTTCTATTGCTTTTTAGCAGAGGTAGGCGACAAAAAAGGGAGCTTGGTTGAAGTGGAATAATCTTCCAGTCTAGTGAGTGTATATGCCTCCTTTGCCTCCGGCTTCTAGCCTTCTTAGCTTCGCTACCCCTGCCCTGTGGTCCGTCAAGAGAAAGGGTTTGCCCATAAGTGAAGCAAAGAAAGAAGATGGCCTTTACCCAGTTGTGCGTTAAGCAATTACCATTCCATAGCGGGTACATTATAAAGAAAGAAGATGGATTCCCCTCCCGAAGATCAGTCGACTGTCTAGTTTTTGTCCCGGGTTGAAAAATGCAAATCAAATCCTTTGGTACACAGCTGTTAAAAAAAACCTCCCTTTGGACAGAAGAACGGGAAAGACGAATCCGATTCTGTTCTATCGATAAAGGCATTTTTTTCTACTACCTTTGATACGTGGGCGAGAAAGTCAGATGCTTGCTTCCTTCTGTCGGCTCTGGGTCTCTTAGGGAATTCTCTTGCACTCCCGTAGGACAGTAGGCTATATTCTTACCGAGCGGGAAAAAGTTTTAATAAATTATCTTCCTTGTAAAGAGAAAAGAACTATATATGTTGTTGCGGTAGTCTTTATCAATCGACTCTCCTACCTAAATCATCTCAATTATAGAGCTTAGACACTCGAAACGAAAGAGGTTATTACCGAGATTGCCCATGTACTGCACAGTACTTTAGTTGACAGTGAAAGCTATCTGAGTCAGATTTCAAATGAGTATCCCCAGCGGTTCCGTTTTGGGCAGGCTGGTGCCGGTTTGTGGATGGTCTAAGTCCTTTTCTGACTTTAAAAAGAACAAAAGTAGATAGCGGAAGGTCGGATGATATAAGAAAAATCACCCCTAGAGCATGGAAGGGCGTTGAGCGGGAGGAATAAAGCAGAAAGACGTTCACTTGAAGTCGGGTTCGGGAATCCCATGTCTAAAGAAAGCATTTATGAAATCGGGCTTTCGTATCCCCGGGAATGAAACTAGTGCCAAGAGAGGGACGTAATGAAATGAACTTATAAAGATTAGAATACTAGACAAGCTATATCTATAGAAGACTCTCATAGAATATAGAAGAGATCCTTTTGATAAATGCCTATAGTGATTACCAGGCTAAATCAAGAACCATAGAGCACCGCGTCTTGGTTTCTCTTCTATATCTCTCATTTGAATTCCATTTTTATTGTGACGAAGACTCGGTTTGTCTTAACTAGGTGCTACACCTCAAAGCGTAATCCAATCTAAAATGAACTGGCTTGGCCGGCCTTGGAATAGTCAAAAGAACGAAACTAGTTACCCTACCTACTATTCTCTACTTTCTTCTTTCGCCCAGATTCCCCATGGGTGAGGAGCTAGAATCAATGTTTTTATATATGATATGAGAAACCTGATCCTTTTCGAGTCTTTCATTCCCCGCTTTCTGTTCATATCTGGTCACTTAAAACGCTTTCTTCTCTGATGATAGAAAGAGGTAATAAAAAGGGAAAGAAGACTAAAAAAGACTCTTAGCAAGTAGTGCCTCCACATCTTCAGGCAATGCACCACGACTGTCATCTCTTTCTCTGTCCCAAAGGAGAGCTGCTTTTAAGCAGGTAAAGAGCTGGTAGTGAGGGTCTTCCATCGGTTAGGTTTTGTGTCCTAAAACTCATAGTTTATAAATAAAAACATATTCTATTTTCAATAAAGTTATTATTGATGTTTATTCAGTAAAGATTGTTATTGAATAAAGTGAATTTTATGATCGTTAATCTAAATCCAATAAACTAAGAATACTCTGACTATAGTATGATTACTTGAACTATATGTAGAGACATAAGAGTGGCAAGTTCAAGTATATAGTCAAAATGATCTGGGATAAGGCCGAGTACCTTATCCTGGGGACACTATGGATACGACCCACTTTTGTATATGACATAAACAATATGATCACTAAATTGTACAAGCAGAGGCATGTGAGTGGGGGCGTCCTATGCAATGAGTATTGCATAAGATCGGACCATGAAGAAAATCACTCTCACTTTATAATGTCGTTTACTGTTGAGACTGATTTTCTTTTCATTCGATGACCTAGGTAACTCGATCTTAATCCTGAGCTAACCATGAACTCCGGTTTATTCGAAATTATCCTTAGATTTGCATGGGTGAGAGTGGCTCGAGTTCGCCGACTCAATAGGCCTCCCATTTCAGGGGTAAGACTAGGTGAATGGCTGGGGACGTGGGGTGCAAGATGGAATTCGCTCCTACCCACTTTTAGGGATAGAAGAGAGGTAGTTCCCTTAAGTATTGATTCCAGGTCTTGAACAAGGGGCCCCACCCTCTCATTGGCCTGAGAGGGATTCAGTTTACTGGTTGGACCACAAACCAATTGTTCATTAGAGAATCAGTGGGACATAAGGTACAAGAAGTAACTTTAGGGGTAAAACGGTTAATTGACCCAGCTCTAGTTACGAACAACTTGTGAAGGATCGACTTACTAATCATGGTTATATCAAATGGACAGAAATATATCTATAGTGAGGGGAGTGCAAATACTAGGCTATAGTGGAGTGTCCTAGTAGTTAACGAGTGTTGGTTAACAAGGTTAATGAGTTTAATCGGTTAATCTTGGATCGTTGGAGCCCATGATCTATAGGTCCATTAGGTCCATCTACTAGCTCATATCGGACTAAACCATAGAACAATGTGACGAGTGAGTTCGAAGTGTTCAAATTCATATTAGGGAATATGCGCTACATATATACGATATATTTAACTACATTTTTGTTTTATTTACGACTTAAACAAAAAGAGAGAATTTGAGATATTTAAATAAGATTTAAATATTTTAATCAAATATGTGTCGGAATTGATTGGGATTGACATTTGAATTAATATTAAATATTAATTAAATAATTAGATTAATCATTTAATATTACTTTAATTTGAAACTAATTATTAAAATTAATTGTTGAATTAAAATGAAGAAAGTTAAAATATTGACTTCATGGAAAAATCCATGTTTGAGTTAGTGGAATTTTGAGGTGTCAAAATTTGGTTTAACCAAACTTGCATGCTTATCAAATAAACCGCACAAATTTGAGTGAAATTTTGAGTGTCAACATTTAGTTAACTCAAACTTGCATGTTTGCCACATAATCCCAAACATTTGAGTGGAATTTTGAGTGTCAGGGAACCTCTCCCTTGGAAAAATCTTGAAAAAAAACTCTCATAAACTCTCTTTTCATGTATACTAAATCCCTCCCAAGTTTAGTCACTCACCGGATTCCACAATCCCGTTCTAAGGCCGGAGAATAGTGGAGAAGACATTAGTGGTGGTTCGAAACCGGTTCGTGAGAAAAAAAGAATTTGAAGTACAAAAGGTTAGTTCTCAAACACCTTGAGTTTTAATACTTATGAACATGCTAGTTATTTACTATAATTGATGTTCTAAAAGTGCCTAAGATCCAAATTGATTCCACATGTGTTATATTAACACCACCACCATCAGTTTTCCTGTGGCTTGAGTTCTGAGACGAAAATCAGGCTTGGCTTTGAAGGGACATATAAAAGAACGAGGCATCTACGATGCGGAGATCCAGTTGTGCTTGCAGGGTGTAAAATGTGACACAATATCTGGAACCTTATACACCACAGGGTGTATGAACATGACTGTTGTTGCTTAGAGTGCTTCAAATTTAAGTCTATGACATAATAGACTTGGACATATGAGTGTCGAATGAATGAAGATGTTGGGTGCGAAAAGAGTTTTGGAAGGTCTGAAACTGTTGATATGAGTCATCGTGAGAACTGTGTTATGAGCAAACAGAAACGAGTCAACTTCACAAAGAATGCCAGAAAATTGAAGAGTTCAGTTGGAAATAGTCCATACAGATGTTTGAGGACCATCTCCAATTCCATTACTTCGCAGATCAAAGTTCTACGTCACCTTCATTGATGATTTCAGCAGGAAGGTACAAATTTATTTCCTGAAACACAAGTCAGATGTGTTTGCCACCTTCAATAAGGGGAAAGTTGAAGTTGAAAATAAAATCGACTTGAACATCAAATGCCTAAGGTCTGACAATGGAGGAGTTCTATGTCACCTTCATTAATGATTTCAGCAGGAAGGTATGAATTTATTTCTTGAAACATTCAGATGTGTTTACCACCTTCAAGAAGTGGAAAGTTGAAGTTGAAAATAAGATCGGCTTGAAGATCAAATGCCTAAGATCTGATAATGGAGGAGTTCTACATCACCTTCATTAATGATTTCAGCAGGATGATATGGATTTATTTCCTGAAACACAAGTCGATGTGTTTGCCACCTTCAAGAAGTGAAAAGTTGAAGTTGAAAATAAGATCGGCTTGAAGATCAAATGCCTAAGGTTTGACAATGGAGGAGAGTACGACAAATCAGAATTCAAAGCATTGCAGCTGAGGGAATTCAATTAATGAGGAAAGTTCTCGGTAAATTAAATATACATGTTCAATAGGACGATAACATCCATCAAACACCCGAAGCGCAGATTCACAAATTCAGCATGAATTAAACACATACATATACAACAGATTATCTAAACTACTTCATATTATGCGTCCATACACTTGATATACATATTATCTAAACTCATTTCATGGAAAAGCTAACCACGTAAGGTAAATGAACTTGCATGCATGCAACGAATCCAACAAATTTGCTTTCTAAATCTTGTTGGGGTGACTTACATGATTGAAGCGTGCCCTTCATTTATCGTTTCTACACAAATAGAGTGTCTAAAAAGTGTGATTTTCTTCGGTTACGTCCTAAATTAAATAAAAATATGGTTAGAATTGGAATTGGGATGACAATCGAGTAAACAGGAGTCGAACGGATCGTAAACTCACTTACACGCGTCGACACGTGCTTCCACGCACCGAGGGAAGACTTACTCACGACTTTCACGTGTGATTCAAAAATCTGCAGTCACAGGTCATGTTCCAGTTTGAGTAGCAGTTTGGGTTGGCTCGGGTGGACCGCAGGTTAATGGGTAGTGGGTCAAATCGGGTCGGTATAGGGCTGCAGAGATCGTGGTCGTGATCTGGCTGGAATCGCGTTGCTCCACCCAACGCCTGACGCGTGTCCTCCGTCTAGTGGTGTGTGCAGAGCCTCTCACTGGTTGACACGTGACATGCCGATGTTTTCTCTCTCCTCCTAACTGAGGAAACTCTATTACCCGATCAATTTTTCTTCGTTTTCTCATTTTCATAATTTTAGATTTTTAGCTCGAAATATTTACTTCTAAAATATTATTGTTAAGAATGAGAAATAGAAATAAAAATACAATTGAGAAGGTGTGTATTCTTGTTGATATTGATATCCTTTAAATATGATACAAACTCCAAGGAAAATATAAACTAATTAAATATTGAGAATAAAATAAAATATACTCTAAATCAAATCATAAAGGAAAGAATATTAAGATACAATATCTAAGATATATTCTATAAATAATATATCTCAACAATTATACTTCATAGTTCTGGATATGTCCTAATATTTTTCTTGTATTCAATTGTGAAATATTGATGGAGTTACGAGCGTCAAAAGTCGGTTCACTACCTTTTATTACCTTTCTTGGAACGATTTTGAGGAACTCCACCTTCGAATCAAGATTTCGGCTAGGTTTCTTCACAAATCGTGTGGAGAATTCCTCATAGATGAACATATCAAGATTTCAGAACTTGACTCCTTCTCTCAACATTTCTCTCACTTTTTGTTTTTAATTTTTTTTTTCACGTATTGTGCTAGGGCTTCAAGGACCCCATAATGGTTAGAGGGGCTAAATGACATATTTGTTCGTTGACTTTGAATTACATGATATCATGAAGAACATAAAATCGAAGGTATGCATCCATACTAACATAACATAACGGAGAAGTATGCTAATGCACATGAACAGTTATGCATGAGGTTCCCATACTTTCCATCATGGCATAATAAAATGTGTATTTCAACCTCCATTCTTGCATGACATATTAAATCCAGTAATTGTGCGTACATAATTTTTATATGTTATGACATAGGGAAGTTGTGCATAATAGATTTCCTTATTTCAAACCATATCATGACATGTCATAGCATAACCTAACATATCATGACATGTCATAATATAACATAACTTATCGTTATATAGCATGCCATTTCGATTATATTATAATATTATTTGGCATATCATACAGCAGAATATACATAACATCAAATATCAAGGTATATCACACGTATGATATATGTAGGGGCTACTGGCACTGTCATACACAAAACAATTCTTCCGACCAAAACAATAGTTTGATTCTACTCTAACTTTTTTCATGAAAGTTGTGTGAAATTCTTACAAGAATAACATATCAAAATTTGAGAACGCAATTCCTCTTCAATCTCTAATGTCTAGAAAAAATCGATGACGAAAAAAATTCTAAACTTACCTCTTGTTCTTCCCCGGTTCAATATGATTTTGAATGATTCAAGTGTCCAAACTAGATCTTCAAAAGGTTTCGAGAAGGTTTTGTCGGACCAAGAGGACCAAGAGCTCTCCAACGGTTATCTGTTTTAAATTTTTCTCTCTCAAACCCTAACTATATCTCCTCCTTTTCTTTTTCTTCCTCCTTAAAATCTAATTTCCGCCCTTCACACGCCCTTCATTAGGAAAGGGAGTCGAAAGGACCATTCTCCTCGTTTACACCCTATTGAAAGTCGGTCTTTAAAATTCTCAATAAAATTTTGAAATTTCGAACCTTCAAGAAATTAAAAGAGAGACACCGAGATTTACGTACGTTGGCGCCCATAGAATTGGATTGGATTGGAGAGGTGGAATGGAATGAAGTAAACTACCAATACTCCGCCCACAGTTAAACAACAACTCAATTTACGAGGCTACCTTCTCATGACAAAAACAATGGACATAAGTCTCCAAGCAACCATCCTCTGTCTGGTTGTGCGTTTAAGGATGTTACGTGGTGTGGTGTTTGTCTAAACTTGGCTGCCTTTCACTTCAAACAACCCACTTTACAAATTACTCCCAAATAACTTATCTCACTCCAATACAATATAATGAGGAAACACTTAATTTTTCGGATGTTGCATATCCACTAGGTTCTGCTTTCGTTCGTCTCTGAACTACATCTTATAAAGAAAGAGGAAGCGAAAGCAACATCGATCACACTCACACACCGACAAATAGAAATTAAAAGAGAGACATGAAGATTTACGTGGTTCGGAGAGAAGAAATTCTCCTACATCCACGAGTGGTAGCCAATCACTATAACCAAAGTGTTTACATAGTGGATGTATCACACCTCATACTACAAAGTTTCTCTCAGTTGCCTCCAGACAAATACAAAATGACAATGACTCCACACTTCAAAATAATGCTAAACAAGCCTTTATATAAACATAACAAGGTTAATTATCATACATGAATCAAGATGATTCATCTATCGAATGAGAATATGAATCAAAAGGGTTATGGACCAAAATAAATAAGAATATGAATCAAAAGGGTTATGAATTAAATGAGAATTATGACAATACATCTTCAAGACAACTTACAACAAAAACCTCGAAATTGATTGGAGAGCTTTAGCAGACCATAAAAACTAGGGATTGGGCATAATGTTCGAGTTTCATATTTTAATCAACACATTTTAGAATGACAAAAACACGTAGCAAACGTTGGAAAGGTCATATTGTTTTCGGGACAAAATTAGGTGGGATTGTAAGTCAAAATTATCTTCTAATGTTTATTTTAATAACAAGGTCCTCCATATATAAATCATTATCTTTCTATATATGGACATGCCACATTGCAATATTCAACCCAACATAGAAAAGAAAAGAAAAGAAAAAAAAAAAAAGATTTTATGAGTATTGAAAGCATATACCCAAAGATCTCATTATCTTCTTCCCTATGCCTTTCAAATGTCAAATTGCAAAGGCTTTATGCATAAACCATGCTTATAACTTGGGAAATTAATATAATTTGCCAGTAGGTATAATGTTTTGTTGCTTCCCTCTCTTTTTTTCCTATTAAAAAAATACCCTCCATAATAATACACGTTTCATTTTAAATTATCGAGGTTGTATCTTAACACGTACTAAACCTTTTCAAACTATTTAATAACTTATTCAACTATCCAATCTATTTGATTAAATTTTAACACCGTTTCGATCAGACTACTCAACCTAAATCATAAAAGTTCGATTGAATTGAATTTTAGGCAAACAAAAAATTTGGGTCATTCACATATGACATTTGTTTATTAGGTCAACCCGACTAACCTGAAAATAGAGTTATAATTCATCCTTACTCGACTTTTAAGATTATTATGAAAAATAATAATATTTGACATTTATAATCGATGTTAGTGATGCATTGTGACTTATAAATGTTTATATCTGAATTTTATGAGATTTTAGAACTCAAAAAGACTGGTTTGGGTTGAGTTGTGAAATATATTCGCGTTGTTCGAGTCACCCATTCAACTAACCCAAACTTTCGAATTAGCCTAAAAGATTTCTCCAAGCTCACACACAGACTAAATTTAAAGGAGCCGACTAAGCTATATAAGATTTGTAAACTCAATGGATGGATTATTAGTTAAGATTAGAAAATATAATAAGATTTAAAGGAGGAGAGAGAAGGCAGCTAAGTTGGTGTTTAGATTAGATATTTAATTAATGGCTAAAGAATTGGTCCATTCTAAATATTAAAACCATTTCCACATTTCATTTAGGAAGACCCTGAAAAACATAGTCAACAATATCACATAATATTGATTTAATAATAATCAAGGAAGGAAAATAAATAAATAAATAAATAAATAAACAATGTTTATCTTCAATGCCTTAATGTTCTTCATGTTCCTTCCATATTTGGCCCTTAAGAACTCTGCCCCTTCGCCGCATACTATCTTCTTCTTTCTTTATTTTTCTACCTTCTAATTTGACCCTTTAGTTTCCAACGCCCTTCAACTTTTCATATTATTTCATTAACTTTTAAATTGAAGTAAGTTTAAACTATTTTATCCCAATTTCTACTGTGTAATTTTAATTTATGATTGTTGTACTGGTTTGTAGAATTAAAATTTAGAGATCAGTGTTAAGATAACGTCAAGGGGTCATAGTAGTATTGGCCAAGGCTAATCAAATAAGTGACCCTATCGTTGTTTGGTTATAATTGTGTACTGAATGATGATATGTGTCTGTGGATGTGTCATATGACGTATATGTAAACTGTTATGAAATGATATGTATATGAGATGTTACGTGAATTTTATGATGTATGCGATAAATTGATATGTTTTGATATGATATGTTGAAGGCATGCTCGAGTTATGTTATGTGACTGTTACGGTATATGATATGATATGATATGTGCATGATGTGAATTGTTACGTGCAAGGACATGAAAATGTTATGATATGAGATATGTGCAACATGAATGATATATGATATGATTGACATGAAATACAATTCTGATACACACATGGAAGATATGATAAAAATGATATAATATGGAGCAATATGCTAGTGGGGTTGTAGTATATGATAATGAAAATGGAAAAATGTTGGGACCTTATGCATTATTGTGTGTTTATGCATTGGGGGATACCCCTTCTCCTTTCACGATAGTACGGACGGGTACGCTACGAGGTAGGAAAATGATCGTTATGTTTACCATAATGATGCCAAGATGATTGCTATTCCTAATGAGTGTCTGACATCAATAGCTACTAAAGAATGCTCGCTTGACCAGAAAGGAGTCTAGGAGGTGTGTGAACCGGCTGGTGGGTCCATATTCGCACGTGTGAACCGTGTGTAGGAAAATTAAGTACAAATTCAATTACCTGTTTAGGATAGCCGTTGTAGGAAAATAGACTGATATGATAGATCAAACTCATGATTTGCATGTGGTCACATTTAACCCCGGTAGGTGGTCACTTACCGAGTCAAGCCATGTGCTACTTCTATTTCCAGTAAATGCAAGGCATCCCTGTGCGGTTAACAACGACATCGCAATTCGAGACTATGACACAAACATAGGGTAGTTGTACTTTTAAAGTATGAATTTATACTCTAAATTCATGATGTATGATGGCCCAAACAAGCTACCTTGTAGCACATGCGTGTGTCATAGTGAGACGAGTATCTCAGACGACTTCCTTTGAAATGAGTTTTTCAAGGACAGTATTGAACGACACATGTGTGCCGATATTGCGCTCCAACCCACGTGCCAGATGTTGAATTATGCACCCGCTATATGAAACATATGTCGTAAATAGTTTAGCATGGACATGTGTGAGTCTGATACTCAAGAGAACCCAGATGGATGAACGTTCGGGATGTCCCAATGAGATGATCGACATATGGACCAGTTCCCAACAGATGTGTTCGAGCAAGTCAAGATGATCGATGTGTTCCGAGACATGGGACGACATCACGATGTATGAGTTGTGTTGTTGAGAACGGAGATGACAATAATATACGGCATTGTTGTCCGTCATATATTAGGAAAAAAAGGTTTTTTCATTTTATTAAAATGCCCAAAAATACATATTATTATCTTTCAGCACAAGGCATGCGGCACTTATAAACGATTAAAAGCATATACCCAAAGATCTCACTCTCTTTCAAAGGCCAAACTGAAAGGCTAATTAAGCACAAACCATGCCGCTAAGGAAATGAATATAAATGGACTGTTAGCTATGAATGTGTTGTTCATTGAAGAAAGGCCAACTAAGCATGTTCTTATTGCGATTAGATATTCCATTTTTGTTGTCATTTGCTCAAAGAAAATGACAAATTCTTCCATTGAAAATATTTAAAACCATTTCCATGTTCCATTTAGCAAGACTTCCAAAAAGATATTCAACCATGTCGGATATTATTTGGTTTAGTATTAAAAGGAGAAAGAAATGATGTTTATCTTCAACCCCTTCATTTTCATTATAATATTATACAAAATCCTTTACTTATAAGCCTTCGTTAGCCTTCTCATTTTTCCATTCCAAATCCTTTTGCTCTTTCCCACCTAACTTCCTTCCCCATTTCGCCCTTTACACCTTTGCGGCCGTTCAAACCCAACGCTGCCCCTTCGCCGCATACTCATTTCTCGTTTCTTTATTTTCCTCACTCTCTGTTCTACTTCTTCTACTGATTTTGTTCTTATTTGGGTTCATCTAATTTGTAATTTCCCTCGTTGAAATCCTTAAATTCCTCCAGATTTGCTAATGTCTCCATTGTTCTTGCTTTGATCTCTTGATTTCGCTGTTGAGCACATTTTATTAGGGTTTCTTTTTGTTTTTCTGGATCTGGGTATTGCTGATTATCGATAATATAGCTGAAATTTTCTGTTCTGGCTTCTGGGTTTTTTCCAAATCTGTAAATTATTTCTGGGTTTGTGAGATCTAGCACATTGGGCCTTTCTTTTTTGTGAACATGGCTTACGACCATTTGGATCCATCAAAAGGCTATTCAGTTGCTTCTGGGCCAGGTCCAGCTTCAAAGCCTGCATCTGAAATGAAGATCTATCAGTTCTTTGTTTTCTGTATTCCAATTGTTGTCACTTTCATTATTCTCCTCCTGTTCTATCTCCTTTACCTTCGTCGCCGAAGGGCTGATTGGAGCTCCATCCGAATGCGAACCTCTACTGCAGTCAACAACAATGACATCTCAACAGTATGGTCTTTTTTTTTTTTTTTTTTTTTTGTGTGTGTTCTTTGCTTTGTTCTTAATTATTAATGATTTTGATCTTTCCCTTGTTGTTGGAGCAGGCTGAAGTTGGGTTGAAGAAGGAATTCAGGGAGATGCTTCCCATTATTGTGTACAATGAGTCATTCTTTGTCACTGACACACAGTGAGTGGCTTTTTTTCTTATGTCTGGTTTCTGTATTCTGGTTGTTTGTTGTCCTTATTCTTCTGATATGTCTTGTTTGTGAACTTAGAATGAATTGAAGAGCAAGGGAACCAGCACTAGTTTCTTTTTAAATGGATAGTATCACTTCAGTTTCTAAATCGGTCGTTGATTCGTTTAGGTTTCGTGTCGTATAGTAAAAATGTTGATCTGCTTTCAAAGGAGAATTTGAAAATCACAAGATTATGAAAATGTGCTGTTTGAGTTTGGAATAATGAAGAGAGTTTGGTGTTGATGATAATTAAAGGGATATTGTTTTTGTGTTTGTGTGTTGCTGCAGATGTTCAGTCTGTTTAGGGGAATACAAAACAGAAGATAAGCTTCAGAAGATACCATCATGTGGGCATGTATTTCACCTTGAATGCATTGATCATTGGCTATCCAACCACACTACTTGCCCGCTCTGTCGCCACTCCGTCCTTTCTCCGTTGCCTCAAACACCACATGTTCAGATCGATATGGGACTCGAGTCATCGAATGAACAACAACACGAAGAAGCAACTCCCCCAGACAGTAATCAAGCTTGTCAACATACAACATCTCCGGTGTAAGACTACATTGGAGAGGGGGAAGAATCATTCATTGCTGCATTAAAAAGGGATATGCATCATTGGATAATTCATCGAGAGGAGACGACCCGAGGGAAAACTTGGTACGTAAATAGCTGTTCGATTGCAAATTATCAATGCCATCGACCCTCTTTTTAGGACCATGACAACTTCAAAGTACTTCGTTCCATATCCAAACAGAGCAGGAAGCTCTTGTTGTTCTTAGCAACACCATTTAGAAAAATGGTTAAATCAATTCTTTGTTTTTGAGCTCATTGGGACCAACCTGGCAGAACAGACCCTACAAGACCAGACATGTAATCTATGTATTCATAATATATAAATAATTTCCAGATTGTGATAAGGTTTCATTTGACTATTTGTCTTGGTGTTGTTTGGAACTGTCTTTGTCACTACAGAAAGATGTTTTTTTTGTAAGTTATTATTATTTTTGGAGGCATATCTGGTAATTGGATGAAGAAGTTTCCTTGTTGGTGTGGCTAATATATCTTTTAAGATATCAACAGATTAAATAATGGGCTTGTCATTGCCTTACTGCCCGCCCATGAACTGATGGAGACTTTTAGACTTGGAAGTTCATATTATCATAATGTTATCCATTTGACTTCAGGTTTAGATTAGCATACATAGAGTCCATTTAGAACAATGGTTATGACCTATTCACGAAGTATATAACGCTCGTGTGAATAGTTGATTTGCGTGTTCCTGTCCTATGTAGGTATAAACTGAATGAACCGTAACCAAATACTCAAATTTGTGCGATTGATACTCAAGTCATGCTTTTTGGAAATACAAAGTTCCTCTTAGATACTTATACCAACAACAATTTAGTATTCAACACGAACTAGTGTTTCTGATTCGAAAGGGAGATTGTACGAACACATCCATCACTTGTGATAGTAGGGAGCCAACAAAATGAATGGATTTGTGTAACCAATTCTAGCTCCGAGAATCCATGGATGGATTGTGAAGAGTGTAACGTAATCAAATAAATTTCTAAAAGCAAATAACATCATCAGTATTCAGCACATCTTCTATGAAGATTCATCTTTTCCACTCTAAACTCAATCCTTCACGATTCACCTTGTTTGGTTGAAAACCCTTTTCCATGCCAAGACTGGGTTTTGTCAGCCGATCCCAACCAAGAATGTGAGGCAGGGCAAACTATGAAAACGTCAAAACAATAAAACAGAAATAAGTTATCAAATGAATTAAACCCAAATGATGATTAGCACAGACGGAAGAAAATATCTAACAAAGAAGACATGTACACTCAAATCTAGTAGCAATTTGATGAACACAGCCAAGATAACACGAGTTTGATTTTAGAATTTTAATTGGGCTTTTAATTGAGAGTTTATTTGAGTAGAGAAAACAAAAAAAGGAAAAAAGGAAAGTCAACCTCAGTTCTGGGGTGTTCAAAAATATGGTTTGGTTTGATTTTTTTTTTTTTCTTTCTTGTAAACCCGAGGAGGTCGGTTCAGTACTCGGGTTGAGGGCCTTAAATATCAAGTCGAACCAAACCAACCCAATGCCATTTTATTTTCTATTTTGTGCCCAGCAGCTCATTATTTTTAAGCTCAACATATCTTTAAGTAGTTAGGTTTAGGTTGCTGGTCTACCTCTCGGCCATTGCTACGTCGCGCTTGCTCATGTCTCAAAATCACCCTCTAACTCACCAAGCTGCTCCTCTCAGTCGCTCTACCCCACTGTTGTGGCACTCACAGTGTCGTTCAGTTGACTGTCGCTCTGCCCTTTCTTGGTTTCTATCTTCCCCAACACCGGTATTGATAGTGACCACTAACAATTCTAATTTTCTCAGACCCGGCATCAGTGACTACTCTTTTTGCATTGGTTTCTTGGTTATGCGTTTTTCTTTAGCCTTGCCTTTTGTTTTAATTTGTTAGGTATAGATGGAAATGAGTGATTTCAAGGATGACACACCAAATATTAGTTTTCAAAGCATGTTCTAATTCTAAACCATTAGAGAGAGTTCGGGGTTAAAAGAATTTTGTAATGCTACATGTCTTAAGTTTGAGCTTCCCTTAAGAATAACAATAACTGAGACTAGCGAGTTTCTTGCCACTTATTCCTACTAGAAGCACTTGCTGGCACCATTCTGACCACACCTACAGCATGCGATTTCTTTGACACTTGAACCTAGATTCGCATTGGTTGTGGCCAAAATCACTATTTCCAGCAAGCCCCACTTGATATCAGGTCTTGAATCACCTTAGTTTAATGATGCACGCTCCATTTAGGCTTCAATCGAAGTACCAGTGATCAGTAAGGCTCGGGTTCGCATAATCAAACTCCAAAAGCACTAGCCAGCACATATTCAATTCTGTTTTAGAGGTTTGATAAGTGTTGATACTCCTTGGACACTTTTGGATCCTCTTTAAGTGTGTGGTTTAGTCTTTTCAGCTCCGAGAGCATTTTAATTGCAGTTTCAGATCAATTTGAACACTCTAAAACGCCTTTCAGCGAGGGATTGAATCCGTTCTGGGTAAGTTTAAGGCAGTAAAGTTCTGTTCAAGCCGTACTGAACTTAATTTTAAGCACTTGAGATCGTTTTCTAATCCTCGGATGCTCTTGGTATGTTGCTTGGGCACTTCTAACAATCACCTATAACTTGGTAAGGATTGGATGGTAAGGTTTCATTTAGAACACTCCTTTTCTTGTTTACTATATCAAGCGAAAGATATATCTCTCCATGATTTGTTATGTTTATGTTGAGCATGATGAATTGTGTAATATTGTACTATGGTTGTGTGATGATAGCATGATGTATCCTTGGGTTATCTGAGTTATGCATCATATGTTTGTTGTGAGCGTGTTGTTTTTTCTTTTTTGGGTATAAAACATGGTCTAAGAGCATGCCTAGGTAACATGCATTCTGGGGAGATTGTGAGATGGAGGTTAGGACCTTGTGAGTTGCAAAGATTTGACTTCACAAGAGGGTCTAGACCAGCGAGCAGACGTGGACATATAGAGATGAGCAAGACCAGAGAAGTGTCAAGGTAGCATTGCTACATGAAGGTGGCTAGTGAGACCAGAGAAGTGTCAAGGTAGCGTTGCTACATGAAGGTGGCTAGTGAGAGTTGGCTAAAGTGCAGTGCCAACAAAGGCTGTGTGAAACGCTCTGACTTTGCTTCTAAGTGAGGGTGAGGCCAAGGTGGCCCTATTTGGGGCGCGCTCCCTAGCTCATGTGAGGATATGCCGACGCTAGTTAGTTTTGCCATCGGCTGAGTCCGAGAGAAAGGTGAAGGAGGCCTCAAGTGGGATAGCTCACAAACCATTTGGCAAGTTGTTTTGTCGTGCTTATGCTGCGACTTTTGGAGATCGAGGGAAGGTCTATTAGTGGAAGTCCATAAGTAGTGTGCAAGTCCCATATTTGTTCTGATGTACGACGATTTCCCAACAAGTCAATTAGCAGCAATCTAGACTCTGCTTTTGTAAGAGTTGGTGCCACAAAGAGGAATTTTGTGGTTGGCTTGTGAGACTCACCCTGAGGGGTGTACCGTTCAACTGCTCAGAGAGAATATGTGTACTGTTTACGAGAAGTGCCAATGTTGAAGTTGGGGCAAGGTTGTCCCCAAGCTGACCACAAGGCATTAGTAAGATAAGCATTTTGATAAAAGAGTAGTCATATGCTTGTAGCATGATCAGTTCCAGTGGGTCAAGTTGACAGCCAATCCAAAGTTCGGATTGTCATCGTCCTCGATGTCGAGATTAAGTGGGGGAGAGTGTCACAATCCATGGAGTGATTGTGCCACGAGAGAGTCATCAAAGACGATGACTAGTTTAAGTGGGGCAGAATGTCCCAACCATACTATGAAAAAAGTAATTTATGACTCTCACGTGCAATCATGACAATGTGGCAACACAAAGAGGCGCCCAATAGGCCACGCGAGGGTCAAGACAAGACAGTAATGTGATATGAACCACGACCAGGAATTTCCATACCTTAAGATCCAATTACAAAGACGAGAGCCAAGAAGCTACAACAAACCTTGTACACTTATATTCAAGCTATGGTGAGCTCATCAAAGAAAATTTTAGAAGACATTGGAGACCTCTATTATATGGTGTGCAAAGTTGAGCTTCAAGAAAGAGATGCATTAAATGCACTTTAAGTTGCATTTGATGAACTCAGCTAAATTTATGGAACTAGTCCAAGAATGACTAACAAGCACATTTCATTCATTGCACTATTTAATTATAATTTAAATATTTGTTTGTTTTTCATAAGTTACCATATTCCACCATTAACTAGCTATTGTAAGGAGGTTATGAGTATTTCTAATTTACTAGCCAATTTAATTTGGAAGTTATCTGTGATATAGGTTAAGCTTGTAAAGGCTATATAAATTCTTTTTTTTTTTTGACTAGAGACATCACATTTTGGAATTAAAGAATAAAGAATAGAATTTCTATTTTTTTTAGCTGTGTTGAGAGCTAAAATTTTCTTTACAAATTCTTGTGTTTAGAACTTGCATGCTAGAGTCATTCAAGTGGTATTGATCAAACCTCTTGTGGAGTGATTCGAATCACGAGTTTAGAAATAAGTTTTCTTTACTCTTGATCATCAAGATAATCTGTTCCATACTTTTCCTTGGATTGATTCCATATCATTTGGTATCAGAGTTTTAAGCTCAAGATCGGATATATGTTTTCTTGCGTCTGTCTCTTTTGATTCTCATCTATATATATTTTTGTTTTCAGTTTCTGTAGCATGTTGACATTCTGACTAAAAAATTATATAGCAAAAAAAAAAAACATTATTTTTGTGCTTCATGTTAACATATTTTATAAAGTGTTAGATCTGGATCTTTTATCAACACTTTGTTCTTCCTTATCTTCTAAATCAATTTTCTTGTTGGTAAACCGAAGAAAGGAAGAGAAAAAAAGGAAAAAAAAAAAAAAAAACTTACGGTTAAATGTCTTCTTTTTTTCCTCTTGATTGTTATATGTAACTCTGATATGTTACTCAAATGATATGGAATCAACCCAAGGGAAAGTATGGAACGGATTACCTTGATGATCAAGATCAAGGTCAAGAGTAAAGAAAACTCATGATTCAAATCACTCCACAAGAGGTTTGATCAATACCACTTGAATGACTCTAGCATGCAAGTTCTACACACAAGAATTTGTAAAGAAAATTTTAGCTCTCAACACAGCTAAAAAAAATAGAAATTCTATTCTTTATTCTTCTCTAATTCCAAAATGTGATGTCTCTAGTCAAAGAAAAGAAGGCTTTATATAACCTTTACAACTTTAACCTATATGACACAACTCCCAAATTAAATAGTCAAAGAAAAGAATAGTCAAAGAAAGGAAGGCTTTGTATAGCCTTTGCAACTTTAACCGATATGACACATAACTCCCATAGTCAAAGAAAAGAAGGCTTTATATAGCCTTTACAACTTTAACCTATATGACACATAACTCCCAAATTAAATTGGCTAGTAAATGAGAAATATCCATAACCTCCATATTAAAATGGCTAGTTAATAGTTACAATATACCTCCTATATGAAAAACAAACAAATATTTAAATTATAATTAAATAGTGCAATAAATAAGATGTACTTATTAGTTATCTTTAGACTAGTTTCATAAATTTAATTGAGTTCATTAAATGCAAAGTGCATTTAATGAACTCTTTCTTGAAGTTCAACTTTGCAGAACAAATAATGAAGGTCTCCAACGTCTTCTAGATTTTCCTTTGATGAGCTCACCATAGCTTGAATATAAGTGAAAAAGGTTTGTTGTAGCTTCTTGGCTCTCGTCCTTATAATTAGACCTTGAGGTATAGAAATTCCTTGGTCGTGGTTCATATCAAAATGCCTCAAAATGTACCTTAGGGGAAGGTCAGCTCTCCACTACCCCTAGGCGCGCTGTGGTCTAAACAAGCTACCATGAGGCACATTCGTGTGTCACAGTGAGGGAGAGCATTGTGAGACGAGTATCTTGAATACCTTTCTTTAAAATGGGTTTTTTAAGGACAGTGTTCGACATCACAAATGTGCCGACATTGCACCCCAGCCCATGTGTCGGAGGTTGGATCATACAACTGCTATCCGGTACGGAATTCGTAAAGGATATGGCATGGACATGGAAAGGTTCAATACCTCCATAGAACCTGGATGGATGGATGTTAGGAATGTCTTGATATTATGAACGACACATGGACCCTTTCTTGATGGCATAACTAAGCAAGCTATGATGGTCGACACCCCATGAATTACGATGGCGTCAAGACATGTGGGCCATGCTAATTGTGAATTGAGATGACATTGAGATGCGATGTTGTGTTGAGAGACTTCGGCCCCAAGTAGAGGCAAGGTCGAGCCGAATGACTTGGCCTACTGTAGAGGCAAGTCGACTAGAGTCACAGACAACTGAACATGTACGTACGAGCAAGGTGTGTGGCTGAACAAGCTTGGATTCCACACAAGTTGTGTTTGGTTGGCGAAGACAAACCTCGCCTAAAGGTCCAACGAAGCCACAAATCCAGGCAAAAAATGAATGTGGGACTTGAGTTCCAAGGCTGGTCGTAAGTGTCAAGGTCACGATGCCACGGTTGAAAAATGCACGACCGTGACACCCTACACCTATGTCATTTCATGGTTCCTCTAATAAAAATGTGATTTGGTTACATCACTTTTGCACGGTCATCCTATTTAAAGTTTTGAGAATTATGTTTCTAAATTCCTTTCAAAGAATCCAAGTCTCTAGTTTTCAATGTGATACATGTGAATTCACCAAATATACTCGTATATCTTTTCCCATAAGCCAAAATAAAAACTCTATCCATTTGATTCATAGATCAATATGGGAATCCATTTGATTCATAGATCCAATATGGGAACCCTAACTGTTCCAAGTATTTATGGGGCTCGTTGGTTTCTCACATTAATGATGATTATACTCTAGTCACATGACTATTTCTTCTCAAACAAAAATCAAAGGTTAGTAATATTATTCCTACCTTCCACTCAATGATTCAGACTCAATTTGGAGTCAATCTCAATCCAACTTTATCCCCATATTTCCAATCTCAAGAATAAGGCATTATTCATGATTTTTCTTGTGTTATTACACCGCAACAAAATGGAGTGGCTGACAGGAAAAATGGACACCTTTTAAACACTAACTGACCACGAAAACATGCCAACAACTTACAGAGGAGTGGTAGTTCTTACTACAACTCACTTGATTAATCGCCTCCCATCTCGTGTCCTGAATAATCTAAGCCCAAAATAATTTCTTAACCAATTTCATCCTTACTTTCAAACATCAGATGGTCTCACACCCCGTATATTTGGGTGCACCAACTTTGTTTATGTTCATAACACTCAGAGAGGTAAAAACTTGATCTGAGAGCAATAAAATGTGTTTCTAGGATAGTCTTCAACCACAAAGGGGAACTAATGTAAAAACCCTACATCTAGAAAGTTTACCCTTAAATTGATGTGATATTCTTCTCTAAGGTCTCTCTTCAGATGTAGAACATGGAGATTGAAGAGAGTCCTCCTTGCGGAACTATTGAACCCCTGGATACACTAAATGAGTTATTATTGAGTCCATGCCTACTATTGATTCTAATTATAAGTCAAATCCTACCACTGCAAAGTTACCAACTGAACCATACACTCCACCTCCATTGCCAAATCCCTTGTTCTCTCAAGTATATTCTCGAATTGACATAAGTCCAAACAACCAACTCTACTCAAAATGAGGATGTAACACAAGTACCAATAGATGATAGACCCAGCTTTTCGAAAAGCTACTAAAGAACGCACAAAACAACACTTTTACTCCCTATCAAACTATATCTCTCTTGAGAAAGACTATCTCCATCACACAAGAGTTTTATGGTGAGTCTAAATTCAGTTCTACCTAACACAGTTCCTGAGGCTTTATCCAAAAGAGTGGTAGGATACCATGAAAGAAGAACTGCATGCTCTAGAAAAGAATAACATGAGGGAGGTTGCAGATAGGCTCAAAGAAAAAAATATAGTTAGGTGTAGGTGACTTTTTACGGTACAAGGTTGATGAAAGATTAGAAAGGTACAATGCAAGGTTAGTAGCTAAAGGATACACTCAAACTTACGATATAGATTACCAAGAGACATTTGTCCAAGTTGTGAAGATGAACACTATAAAAATATTGTTCAAATGGAAAAAGAACTTGAAGAAAAGAAATTTTATTCAAATCGAACAATTCTCTTGCATTGGAAGTTTACTCTGATGCTACCTATGATGATTCAATAGTGGACAGAAGATTTGCTACGGGGTATTGTACTTTTCTTGGAGGTAATTTAATAACATGGAGAAGCAAAATGAGGTGGCTAGATCATCTATCAAATCAAAATTACGAGCTATTGTACAAGAACTATGTGATCTCTTATGGTTGCAAATAATTCTTGATAACTTACAAATTAAGTGAGAAATTCCGATGAAGTTGTACTACTACAACAAATCAGTTATCAATATTGCACATAATCCTATCCATCATGAAAGGACAAAGCATATTGAAACTGATCAATATTTTATAAAGGAGAAATTAGAGGAAGGGATAGTACGCAACAGTTATGTGTCCTCTCAGCTTTAATTAGCAGATATACTAACAAAAAGACTTCACAACTCTCTGTTTCATGAGTTAATATCCAAGCTAGGAATAGATGATATATGAATGTCCTTGACTTAAGGCATGAGTTAATATCCAAGCAC
Source organism: Cucurbita pepo subsp. pepo (assembly GCF_057944985.1). Classification (NCBI taxonomy): domain Eukaryota; kingdom Viridiplantae; phylum Streptophyta; class Magnoliopsida; order Cucurbitales; family Cucurbitaceae; genus Cucurbita; species Cucurbita pepo. Next base: position 10,688,897 of record NC_141799.1, on the reverse strand, counting down.
GGAATGGATGGATTATATCTATTCCTCAACTTGAGGGAAAGTGTTCAAAGAGGGAAAGTAATAAGGGAAGTAATTGAACCTATCTGTATCTAAGATTTACTGTTTCCTAATATTTAGGAATTCATTCATATTAATATTACTTAGTATCTAAGGATATATTTAAACGTTTTTTTTTTTTTTGGTACTAAAAGACATTCCAAAAGCATATAATTCATAGTATGTTCTATCCACTAGGCTGCTGTTTCCTATATTTACTGTTCTTTTTTTCTTTCTTTTTTTTTCTTTTTTTTTCTTTTTTAATGACAAGATCTTCTATTAGATATCAACTCTGCTATAATGATGCTGCATCTAAATACAAATCAGGAGATTCTGATGATCTAAAAGATAAATTAGAGAGAGAAGCAATTCATACACTGCAAGCTGTCTTCATCACAGAAAATTCGCCTGCTGTGAAGGGAACACTCAAGAATTCTTTGGTACTTCGCGTGTTATCAACAACATCTGCAGAAAAGGGAAGAATATAAATTCAGCTGAGGGTAAGTTCTTCATAGAAACAGTGACAGAAAATAAGTTGATCAAGAAAAATAGATTTAAAAAATGAATAACCAAGCATCAGTACAGAATCTATAAAATTGGATGATTGCTGAATAAGGTCTTGTAGATTATAAAGATAAGCTCAATGTTTCGAAATCTAATCAGTAGAGTCACGATTTGCCTTGTCAAACCTCCCAACTGCCAAAGATCATGAAATTGAAAATTCCAACAACCTTTATTCCATATAAAATTGAGGAAGCAATAAACAAAGGACAACAAAAAAGGTACTCACGCACACAAAGCGTTCAGCTTAAAGCAAGCAAGACATTTTAATCCTACAGTGCATAACAAGTCAATATCTGATCTTTCAAATGAATTGACTTTAGCAGTGAACTTTCTCTTTAATCCTTACTCAAAGAGATGAAATAGCCATTGCCATCTGCATGGGCCTTAATTGTTAAGCTCTTCCTTACTTGACCAGCAGTACTGCAAGAAATTACTCAACAAAATAAACCGAAAGTGCTGAATGTAAAATATTTCGTTGATTTTTGTTAATACCGTGTCGTTAATAAAGCAGCCTCATTTTATTTGTTTTTATTCTTTTATAAGATATTTAATTATTTCTCTAAGAAATGGGTATTATATTGCATTAGAAATAGCAATGGAACCAACCTTGAAAGCATTCCAGGGTCATGGAAGAATTCGCAAGAGTCTCTGGGACCCAAATTTATTAAAGTACCAACCTCTGTTGGGGACAATGAAAAGAACTGCAATATATAAATTGAATAATCAGGAAAGATGCAGTATAAGTGAGTATATACTGTGAGACAAAAATATGGAAGAGTAGAATCCACATGTTAGATACATTAGAGTTCAACATATATATAATATGATGTATATAGGCTTACATTGAAGCTGTAAATTAAGAATAATAAAATTCAATAAACTGCAAATGATTAAGAAGCTTTTGTGTTCACATATATCCTGTGACACTCCCTTAAGCTTGAGAAAATATATTAATTATCCTCAACTTGTTACAAAGGTAATCTATTCCAACTTCATTTAAAGTTTCCGTGAAAGTATCTCCTAATTGCTCGAGTGACTTCACATATCCAGTAGACACTAAATCTTATTGTATTTTCTCACAAACAAAATGACAATCAATTCAATATATTTGGTCCGCTCATGAAATATTGAGTTGGATGCAATAAGAAGAGCAACTTAATTGTCATGCCACAACCTCTAACTCCAATATAGCCTAATTCAATCAGAGATGATGGACCAACATTATTTGATTGTCATATTTCTGTAGTTTGATTCAACACTTGAGACACAGAAACTACATTTTGTATCTAATTCTTTTCATGAGGCCAAATTACTTCTAACAAAAAAACACATATAGTCAAAAGTCGATCTTCTATCTTCTTTTATCTTGCCCAATTGGCATCCGAAAAGCACTGGATCTTCATATGATTATGTTTTTCATATAAAATTTCACGTCTAGGGATAGTCTCAAAAACCACAGAATGTTTTGTACTATAGTCGAATGATCCACTGTGGGTGAAGTCATAAACTAACTCACAATTGCTTACGGAATAAGTGATGCCTGGTCATGCCACCATAATGTCAAAAACCACAGAATGTTTTGTACTATAGTCGAAAGATCCACTGTGGGTGAAGTCATAAACTAACTCACAATGCTTACGGAATAAGTGATGCCTGGTCATGCCACCATAATGTAATTCAACTTTCCAACCAATCTTTTGTATCTCTCAAGGTCTATAGACGGTTCTCCATCCTTTGTAAGTTGCAAACTAGACATCATTGGAATACTAGATGACTTGGCTCCCAATTTTTCAGTTTCAGATACTAAATCAAACACATTCTCTCTGTAACATAAAGATACCCTTCTTGCTTCTCATTTCTTCCATACCCAAGAAGTAGATTAAAATTCTCAAGTCTTTAGTATGAAATGACTTTAAATGAAAATTTTGAGAAATAACATGTTTGATGTATCAGTTCAAGTGATGACAATCCCACTCTTGAAAGAGGCTTTGGAGAAACCATCACCAGCAAAGGGAAAGAAATCTCCTCAGGCAAATCAATCCAAATATGTCGAAGAAGACAAAACAAAACTTTGCAAAGCTAAACCACGACATGGCTTCCTCCTTGAACCAAAAGAAGAATTTCAAGGAACTCAAGACCACGGGCTTCTATCAATAGAGCAACTTTGGCCAGCATGAATGGAGAAATAGGAAGAGGAGCCTTCTTGTCACAATCTTAAAATAATAATTCAAAAGCTTTCAAGAAAGAATCTTCAAGAACATCCAACCTTCATATTGAAATTCACTTGAAATTCACTAGCTGAATGACAAATTCCACATTAAGCAAACTTTTGAAGGCAAACTCAGAAACGTCACCACGAGGTGGAGGGTCTTGTTGTTGCGTGAATAACTCCTCTAGCTAAACCTAGAATTGGATTGGGGAACGTTAGGAGCATCATGGGTTTAGGAGGTTGACGGAATATCCCAAAGGTAATCGAAATATAAAAGGAGAATCCTTTGCTCAACCTTCTTCCATCCCACGTTAGTGTGTGTGATGTAAAGTTAATCCTCTAATGTAGTATAATTAATATTGCAATATGTAGTATAATTAATATTACAATAGAGGCTGTAACGATTCTCCCACATGCGTAGTCATGAAAGTTACTGATAGTACAATCTAAGGGAAACTTCCAGTAGACATCTGAACTACAAATACAAAGAATGGAGAAAGAAAAATTGACCTGTTTTTTTGTCCAATCATACTTGCGCTCCCCTATGGCAGGAAAGAACGTCAGCAGTATTGAACCACGTCGATCAATTACAAGACTCCCAGACTATAATACAATCATACAAAGAGTGAAAACAAAATTGATTTTACTTTATATATATACACACACACACACATATATATATATATATATATATATATATATATATTTATTTATCATTATATACCTCTAATTTAGTGAAAGTTGGCAGACAAGGAAACATTGAGACTCCAGCTTTGCCCTTATATACATTATAAGCAGCATAAACTCGGTCATTTTCATTCTTTGGGACTGCAAGAGAAAAAAGTTAGGCCATTAGACACAATAAAGAGACTCATGTCTTGAAAACTTGGAAGATAAATATGAAATCTGTGTCCTTGATATATGGATGGAAAGGTTATGATGCCTTTCTCTCTTTCAGCTTCCACAATAAATACTTTTAGAGATACTCCTGGTGGCTGTTACTTTAGGAATGCCTTTTTAAAAATAAAAATTGTAGAATCTTTTTCATGGAGTTTGTTTTTTTTATCTAATCCCCACATGAAATTTCATCTTTTGTTGAAATTACTTTACCTCATACCACCACTAAAAGCCTGCACTTAACACCGAAGTAGGAAAATTAAGGCATACGACAGTATATAACCAGCAGATTATATTTCAAAATGTATAAGAATTTTCATTGTTAAACAATGTACCTGTATGAGTAAACTTTTGTCCTGGAATGCCGACTCCAGATGAGAAAGGATGTGACCCAAAAGCATGGTCAACATGACCAGCTTTCTTACACACAACTTGTTCAAATAGCTGGTTCCTGTTTCCATGTTATATAATGACTTGTTAATTGAATTTTTAAGCATCTACAAAAGGAGGGGGAAACTAAAAGTAAAATTGGTCCAAAATCTGAGGCTAGAATATAGAAAATATATAATAAAATCAAAAATCAATAAAAACTTTTTCGTTTATTGGGGCGATGAAGTCAATTTAGCAACAAGAGAAAAAGTATCAAAATAATCAACACCATATGTTTGTGTAGTCTTAACAACAAGGAGAGCCTTCAATATAGCTATAGATCAATCTGGATTGACTTTGACAGCAAATGTCCATTTACAACTGATATGCTTCTTTCCTGGAAGCAGAGAAACTAAATCTCAAGTACAATTACCATCTAAGGAAAAATTTTAGGAACATATGCAGACTTCAAGGGTGCAATGAAAGAACATGTAAAAGATGACAAATGGTCATATGAAACAAAAGAGGAAGTGGAAAAAGTGCACTGACATTTACTTTTACGAAGAACAAAAAAAAGATGATCATTTGTTCTTGGATCCAAGGACGAACAAGTCTCTTGTATAGGAAATGCAACTGAAGGAGGTAGCCATCGAGAACAAACCTGAGTAATAGGTGGGTAAGTGGAAATAGGTCAAGATGGAGATAGATCGTTAAGAGTTCTCAGAGGAAACAATTGTGTAGACAAGAAAATCACCACTTTCCTCTTTTGCTCCCCCTGACTCTTACTTGAAAGTGGAGGAGGAAAAAAAAAAAAAGAAGAATCTTCAAAAATATGACAATAGAAGAGACAAAGTATCAAACAAGGCTAGGACAATAATACCGAAACCTATTTTGAACACAAGAATGACCAAGAAATATACTTTTTAATGACTTTGGATCTAGTTTGGTGAGTTGGGGGCAAACATCTTGAACAAAACAAGTACAACCAAATATTTTGGGTGTAAGAGAAAACAAATGTTATTGAGACAAAATCCAATGAGATATCTCACCCTTATGATCTAAGGAGGGCATATGATTTATTGAGATACAAGTCGTCAAAACAACACCAACCCGAAAATGTTTTGAAACATGCAACTAAAACATGAAGGTTCTTGTTGTTTCGAGGAGATCACGATTCTTCCATTCTACAACCCCATTTTGAGATGGAGTGTCAATACAAGAGGAATGATGAAAATTTTCACATTCACCTAAATAAGAACTACGAGCATGAGACAAGTAGTATTTAACATTCTCACTCCATAAAACTAAAAAAAGAACCACTAAATTGAGTTCGAATTTCAGCATGGAAGTTACAAAACTAAAAAAGCAACTCATAATGATTTTTCATTAAATATAACCAAGTTACATGAGAAGAATAGACCACAAAAGTAATAAAATACTAAAAACCTCTCCTGGACTCAATAGGACATAAACCACGTACATCAGAGTTGACTAACTCAAAAAAGAGCATTACTTCATTTATTGACCCTGGAATACAAACTTAGACAATGAAATTTAGCAAACTGACACAATTCACAATCTAAAGAAGACAAATGATTAGATTGAGGATAAAGATTCTTCAACACTGAAATAGACGGATGAATCAATTGACAACATTCTCCAAAGGGAGAGGACACTTGAGAGCATGTAATGGCTATAGATATTTGTGGTTTAAAAATGTAGAGATCTAGAGATTGACACCCTCTACCAATAGTCTTTCTCAACATAAGATTAAAAAATAAGCAATAACCCGAAAAGAATGAGACAAACAGTTAAGAGAACAAGTGAGTTTAGTAACAGAAATCAAGTTAAAGGTTTAATATGTTAAATTTAAGTCAAAGGGCAATGAAACTCAGTAGATAAGAGTGATAGTACCCAATTCTAAAACAATAGAGTTAATTCCATCACTATATTGACATTAGGTCAAGATGTAGATAGAAAAAGGTTAGAGAATAACCAAAGATTAACTGTCATTTCATTCACTAAAGAGATATTTATAAGTGTACAAGGTAAATCCTGAATAGGAGAAAATAAAACGACAATGAAGAGCAAGATAACTAATATATTTACAGAAACCATAACTATGCTAATAATAATAATAAATCCAAAAAATTTCAAAGAGACCCTAAAAAGGTGTGAAAATCTAAGCATATGATTCTCACCAAGCACTAGATTTTCCCAAAACAAGAACTCTAATACTAATGCCAATCTAGGAGAGGGAAGATGCTGCGCCAATCTCCACTGTTTAGATATACTCTCCCAAGGACTTCTATGACTGCCATTTATTCTAGCTTTTGTGTGCCACCAAAAGTCTTCTTCTCCATGTATGCTTGCAATCATTTTGTGCTACAAATCATTATGGGCTTAAAAGAATCTGCACGCCCATCTTACTAAGCTAATATGGCCAAAATTTGTACTCCTAAACTACTGATTCCAAAAACCCCTCCCCTTCTAAGACCAAATTCAATTGACCAAGATGTTTTAGTTTTCCAACCCTGCTGCCCTTTTCACTCTTTTCTTTCCCTTCAATTTCCAAACAGATATTTCTTGGCATGAAGCAAAAGTAAGTCATCCTCCTCTTGATAGTTGAAAATTATTGCATCTATCTACTTTAATCAGCGCCCTTTGCATGAATGGAAGCCAAAAATCTTCCAATTTCGGATTCCCACCAAGAGGCATAACTAAATAATGTATCAAGCATATCTTCACTTTACAATGGAATCTGATAGCTAGATGATCCAATATCATGTATCTCAAGATCCCTCAACTATACCTAAAAACGGTTCAACTTTCCCCACCGAGATATTCCTAGTATAGAAAAGAACCTAACCTTCCAGAGAAGCCATACCTTCTAGAGAACCCTTTCTTCCTGATTAACAGAAAAAACCCAAAAAACTCCTCCATAAACAGGTGACACCCTCAATTCGGAACTCAGGATATATAAAAAGACCAAAAAAATCAATACCACACTTGGGACGAGAAAGATTACTGCAAAAGAATGCAGTGCGAGTCTCCTGACATTTGTGCTTGCACAAAGCACACCACTAGCAGAGCACAAAGAAGTAAGATTTTTGAATAAAGATAAGCAACCATTCTTTAGAAAAACCTTACTTGTTTTGAAGTTTTCACCTACAAAGTCTCCCATTGTAAGACGAAACATGGGTGATAAAAGATTTACAGGAAAATACATTAAGAGGATTGATGAACCGAAGGCGCTGGTTACAAGAATATGGAGAATAATTAACTCCCTAGAGGCTAGAAAGAAGAGATCAAAATCCTCAAGACTTGCTTAGGAACATTTTGCAATAGGGTTCTATGTTTTAGAACAAAATTTAGTTAAAATATGTTTGAATATCTATTTTAAGAACTTATTGTTCATGTATTCTTATAAATAATCTATTTTTAGGTCGTGTGTTCGGGTCTGTGGGTGTAAAAGGAAAACCCTTGATTTCTTCAAAGTCTTAAGACTTGGGGCAGGTGCAAACTTTTTCTAAAAAGTGAGAAACAACAAAGTAATCAAATGCATCACATAGACTATATAGTCAGGAAGAAGTATAAACACAGCTCCAAAATAATCAACCAACTTATATATAGGAACCATTCTCTTTAAGGACAGGATTTCCCTTCAAACCTTGAAATCTTCCAACAACTCCGAGCATTTTAGAAATCATCCAACGCAACTCCATTTCCAAAACGAGCTTTCCGGAAATAAAAGTGCAAACACAAACATCGCAAAACTCCCAACAAGGCAACTATAAAATTCCAACTGAAGGAAAACCATAAGACAGACAAACAAACAAACAAACAAACAAACAAACAAAACAAAACAAAACAGTAGAAAGTAGAATCCCTACCAGAAAAGGTTACGTTTCCTTGAACATCGAGGAGTGAGGGAAAACAAAAGAATGGATGATAACGAACAGCATTGCCAGAAAAGAGAAATGGAAGGTAACAAAAGAACATTGAGTCGCATAGGGCACAGTGCGGTAAGAACATTGATTTTAAGAGTGATTTAGCAGACAGTTCAAGGAGAAAGTAGAGATAGTAGCAGAGTGGTAAGAAATGGAAGTTAAAAAGGCGAGAGGAGTTGATACCTGGACAACCATCGCTGTAGCTTCAACATCGTTCTTCGCCTTCTGGATGAGCTGAAAATGGAGGGTTAGGTCGGGAACCGAGAGAATGAGGGAAACCCGTTTGAATCCTTAAAGACGGACAGTACGTGCCGGTTAATGAAGCCCTCCTTTATATGAAGTTTTGTGGTAAGAAAATGCTCATATAAATAATTAATATTTTATTTTCTTTTTACTAATAATATTATTATTTATACTAGAAAATTACATTAAATAAATATGGATTGGAAAAAGTTCTAATATTTTAGTATAAATGGTAATATATTAAATTTAGGAGCTCCTCTCGACTCAATTTAGGACTTATCCAAGAAATTTAAAAATAAAATAGAGCGTTGGAAGCACGAAAATCAAGATCCTAAAAACACCTTAATAAGTAGTCATGTTCAAGAAATACGGGTGGGAATGGATAGGTACTTTAATATGCATGTTTAGGGTCTCGAACGATGAAAGAATAACATGGATTAATCAATATCCTGTCACGAAATCAGTTGTTCAAAGCACGAGTCACAATGTAAAACAAAATCGGTTTTAAAAACAAGGCTCTAAAAAATTTAAAGATAAAATATACATATGTATTTATATTATACAAAATATAAGTTTAAGTTTATGTCATGACTAAATTTTCGAGGGTTTATGGAATGGTACCATAAAATGAGATGAAAACACGATATAAGATTAAAAGAAAAAAAAACAAAGGGAATTTAAAATATAATATACATATATTTACGTATATTTTTATTTGCAGTGGTGTGGCTTTCTATGGCTTCTGCTCGAGATCTGCTCTCATCCCCATCCAACTCCTATCTACCTAAAAAAACATGGAAAACATGAAGTGAGTACAAGATTCCGTAAAGTAACCTACTTATAAGCTTATTAATCGTGTCCATAGTGGGTTCTAAGGTATACTATTCCTTATTCTAACTAGAAACTCGGCATGGTTTCTTGGCTTGTGGTCATGAGTCATGGTACATGGTCTACCGATAGTAGTTCCGAACATATCTTTATACTACTTCCATGAAAAAAAATGGTCACATGATAGGCGAACATCATGAATGTGAACGTATCACCCTGTGAAAACATGGACAAGAAATCCTAAAATATGGCTAAGACAAGCCTACAATAATATGGGGGCAGAGGAACCTGTTGAAACATAGCTGACATCGACTTCTTGCTAAAGAAAAAAGGATGCAAGGTATCCCACCTAGATGAGGAAAACATGAAATCATAATGCACCTCGTGGTGGTCGGAGGTCAAGAGTCACTTAAAACATGAGTTAAGAGTAGCACTTAGTAATCTTAAGGGGTCATGGTAACTTTAGGGCTTGGATAAGTGGTAAATATATTTGACTTGATCATGACTTCGATGTAGCTTAAGCTTAACTAGGCATGATCATCACACATGGGAGTCAAGCTCGTGGGAGTTCATTAGGATGTATAATCTTAAGGTAACCATCACGGACATTTTAATGATTTAAAATTTAAATCTTGGATCGAGCTTCAAACATGATCCAATAACTCCTCTTATAAAATTTAATTTCATTAAGAGGTCATTTGGATCATAAATCAACGGTATTTTCTACCGTAACATTAGGGTCATTTTACATCTATTTTTTATTTTGCTTCTTGACATTATTGAATGATCACCAAATTTTATATATAACCTTAATATGTTAATTTTACCTTTTATTAAAATTTTATAAGTAACTGAGTCTATTTAGTGGGTTAATTTAAGGTTACTTGATTTTCTAACAAAATATCCAATTTTAGTACTTAAGTCATGGTTCTTAGCTTAAACCTTTCATGTTTCTTTAAATCTTGGTTAACTTAAGCTAGTGATTCATTTCCAAGCAATTCCTACCAATAAAATTTAAGAAAAGACCAGTTTGGTTACTTGTTCGTTAACATTCGAGTCCTTAGTTCTCGAGCTTTTGGTATCCAAATTTCTCTAGTTCTCAAGTTGGACAAAATGAGATTGGTTCACTTAGGGTGCGACGTGGATGATTCTTCGTGGGCATCTCGCGCTACAAACGAGCTTCACCAACCTTGTATAGAGACTTTTGGTCCTCGATTCCTTCATAAAGTTGTAGGTGGGGATTACAAGAAGTAGGGACCAAGTTCTTACCTTGTTGTGGACTATTGCTCAAGCTTAACCTCGATTAAAATTGGCTGAAAACGTGCTTTCTCGCCCGAGCTTACCCATAAATTTTTGTTATTAGTTGGGATTCAAGGGCTTATCAGCCCACACTTCTTTCACCAACTTTCTTCCTCTTCCTCCCCTTAAGATCAAGGTTTGGTTTTGGAGGATGAATTTTATCGTGGGTCCCATTTTTGAAGTCAAACTTCACTTAATCCTCCATAGCTTTTAGGTACTATTTTTTAGCAAAAATAGAGTCGTGGAAGAGCTTTATTAAGTTCCATTTCTTTGTATATAGGATCTGATTTGTTATTTAAATATCCCAACTGAATGAGAAATAGAACAATCGGGTCTTCAGCGCATATTGTCTCTCTTTTGTTTTTCAGTTTTTTTCTTCTCCCAATAATTTCTTCGACTTTTTTCCTCCGTAATGATTTCCTCACACTCGCTCAATCAAAGACAACAGTAGTCAAATCCGACGACGTAATTGCTCTGGTGAGCGTTGTCGGTGTGGGGTCGATAGATCCCGAGGAAGAGCTCCAGCTGGGTGTAACAAAGGCACCGACTGGGGAGCCAATTCAGCTGAAGGAGGAGCGAGTGTTCGCTCAAATCGGTGAAAGAGGTGAGCTCACGAGTCGCACGACGTTGTCTTTGACGAGATCATCTTTTGGCAGTGGAATGACGTGACCGAGGCAGACCGAAACCCAAATCAATTCATGGTGGAGCACCTCGTTACCGAGCCCGGAGAAGGAGGAGCGCAGCATCAGGAATCGTCACTACCACCAATAGCTGCACCGGGCACGCCTACACCAACCCTAACCACAACTTCGGTTGCACCCTCTAAACCAACACCTTCTGGTAGTGGAATGACATGACCGAGGCAGACTGAAACCCAAATCAATTCACAGTGGAGTACCTTGTCATCGAGCCGGGAGAAGGAGGAGAACAGCATAAAAAACCGTCACTGCCACCAGTAGCTGCACCGGGCATGCCTACGCCAACCTCAACCGCAACTCTTGCTGCACCCTCTGAACCAGTGGAGTTTGCAACACCACGTACTGCAGATTTGACGTTGGATGTCGATCACGATGTTGATCTAGTAGCCAGGTATCAGAGGATGGAAGACCTACTGGGAGGAGGTGAACCACCTGAACTGGCGGCGCGCAAGCTCGAAGAAGAGGTAGCTAAACAAGACGTGGAGTCTAGAGAACATGCGGACACGGAGATATACCATAGGGCTTTAGGAGGAGATTGTTAGATAAATCCATAGGTTTAAAATCATTTCTATTTTACCTATTTTGTGTTAAACCCACACAATTAGTGGAAGCTTTAATTAAGTTCCACTCCTTCTCATTTTTAGGATGTAATTTGTTATTTAAATATTGCATCTGTGTATTTAGCGCATACTGTCTCTCTCTTTTGTTTTTCCATTATTTTCTTCTCCCAACAATTTCTTCAGCTTTTTTCCCCGTATTCCTCACATTCGCTCAGTGAAAGACAACAGGAGTTATCGCAAATTTTCAAAAAAACTTACCCGATTTCCTTCAATTCACTTCGTTCCAAACGTTGTTGGGCGTCGTGGTGTTCTTATGATGCCACGTGATGCCTCCTTATTGGCTACTTCATTCCAAATATCTCGAGTTCGAACTTCAGCTCTATTCTTGACATGTGTCCCTGCATTTGCTTGACGCATTCGTCCCTTCGTTCAAACCATTTCACTCCTCAAGTTCTTCAACAAACTTGTTCATTTCCTAACGAAACTAAGAGTCTTAGATTGGTTGATAATGAGAGAGTATCAATTGATTTAGACCTAAATTGGTCTTTAATAGGGTAGTACCTCGAGTCTTGAGTTTAACGTGTGCCAGTATCAGGTGTGAAATGGACGGGGGCCTCCCAATAGGGCTCATACTCCATAAACTCGCTTGTAGAGGGGTGAGGAACTACATGGGTACCGAGTAGTTGGCATACACAGAGTTCCATGAAATTATGGACTTACGATGGATTCACAATTAACCCTTGTTTGATTTATACCACAATGTCCCTTGTAAAACCATTCAATTTTGGCTCATAAGTTTAGGATACATATGATCACAACATAAGTTTAGGTAAGTCGACTAGAATAGTTTACCAAGAATCATGATTAGTCATTGACGAGATTGTCAACATCAACACTGGTGAACCATTCAGGACCTAGAGAAGGTAATGAATGAAGAGAACTTTGAGTTAGGAGTCTTAGGACCTACCAGATTGCTTTGATAAACTAGGCTTGAATTAAAAGTTTACAAGTAAGCTACTCATTGAATATTTTATACTTACCTTTGTTGTTTTCTTCTTTTAGATGCCAGTTGAGTAGCTAGTCGAGGATGGGAGCAGTCTGGAGCTATGTAGCCATAGAAGATAGTAGATCCGAGTCTTTTGTCTCCTTTATCATCTGACCTATGCTTGGATGCAAATGTTCCATTTAGAAAATCAAAGGAAATACACGATTTTTGTTATTCGAAGAGGACTTAGGTTGTCCACAGGTGAAATGAAAGAAAATTCAAACAACTTATGCTAGACGAAACTCGAAATCTTGTTGGACGCATGTAAAGAAGGCCAAAGTAAAATATAAAAAAAACTAACATCGGGCTAGATTTGAGCTTTTTTTCTTAGGCGTTGAAGACCATAGTCGAGTGTGAAAGCGCACATGTACGCTTCATCAATCGTGCGTGAAGGCATATGAACCTCGTGAGTAACTCCTTTATCCTCGTTTGATCTCTTTTTATCAGCTTTTGTATTCAATTTTGATATTATTCTATGTGGACTTGAATTAGGACTAAATTGAGGAACTTGAGAATAGGTAGATTTTCAAACAAAGGAAAACCCACCTCTGAATGTCGCTAATATAATAAGTAGCCATTTTAGACTTATCTCAAACCATATTTGCACGGGTATCTTGGTTTTTACTCTAAAGTGAAGTTTTACTTAATATCGAATAAATAGGAAGGATTTAGGACTTGAAGCACCCGGTGCTTAAAATGAACACTTTACTCAGTATGACCTAACAGAACCCAAAAATTAAGTAATTGATTAAATTAACCTATGAAAAGGATTTCGTTGAGCATGAAATTTGAAAGTATGGTTAGACTTTGATTTTGATGTATATGGAATTTAAAAGGAACATTAGGATGTTTAGGACTTAAATATCATGAGGGTGAAAATGATAAAAATGCCCCAATCTTTTACTTCATTGTATGACTCGAATGAATTCTAAATGGCATAAAACTTTGTGTAGTACTTCGTTATGAGAATTTAAAGGATTTAATCATGATTTTGACGGGTTTAAGTATGAAATTGATATACATAGGTTGGTATAGAACAGTTATGAGTAAGTAAAACATCTTGTGATCAGATGTGCACTCAGATGAACTTCTTTGAGCATAATCCAATAACATAATACTTATGTCCTAGCTCTAAGAGTATAGCCAACCAAGAAGGCTTTATTCAACAAGAACCACGAGCCTTAGACGTCTTGATAGCTAAGTAATACCCCACGAGATGGACTTAGCCTAGCCTAGCCTAGTGATGACCTAATTCACCCTAGACCTCCATACCTTTTCGGAATGCCATGTGCTTACGATTCCTCACCTCGATAAGTGGATGCCTTCCCTGAATGGTAGATGACACACATGATTATGCTTCTCCGATGGGTAGCATCACAATTCTGTTGTGACCATGCCAATTTTAGGATTTAGGACGTGTGGAAGTAGACATGAGCTTCCAGATAGGACCCATACTCTATAAATCCACCTTGAGAAGGACTAAGACTAGTATATGATTATGTACTGCGTGAAAATGGACATGGGCTTCTAGATAGGTCTCACTCTCTATAAAATCATCTTGAGAGAGACGAGGGATCACATGGGCACATAGGATAGGGCTTAGGTATAGACTAATCAAGAACTCAGGACTTGGGTTCTTAAGAATGAACGTTTATGCATGTACAAGCGTAATTATCAAGTTAAAAGTGTGGTACCTTAGTTGCATCCATGGATACAATCAAGAGCCTACCAGTTAGTTGCTTACAAAATATTTTATACTCATTTTAGAGTTTTACTATTTTTCAGACAATATCTAGATGTTGGTGTAGAGTAGGAGTAGTTGATTAATGGGGTACGTTAGTCCTATTCCATATACATATGATGCAATTGAATGAGAAGTTTTAAAGTCTTTGTGCACACTCACTTTTCGAGCTCGAGCATAATAGCCTCGTAATTCTTCGCACGTGTCAAACAGTTGCCACATGAAGAAGCGACGGTACTTTAGGCTCCTCTCATCGAAATTCAAATACCAGGCTTCATATCTCTTCTTGTATTTCAAGTATTCAATGGCCTTATATGGTTGTACTCAAGTAACGCAAACTTGGCATCTTCTCGCACGCAACGTCATGTGACATTTGAGATTAATATCCATTTTCCATAACAATTATGCCTCCAAGGCAATCAAACAAACCAAGCTAGATATCAAAGTCCGCTCAAATTCATCGTAATCTTTGATATCGTATGAAAATAACTCAATACTTATCGAGTATGGTCATGTCTAGTTTCATGCGAATATGATTCATTAATTGACTATTCTAAAATTTGAAGGAAAAAAATAAATAAATAAAGAAAAGTTTTTGGTTCGAAAATTTGACTAAATTTGTTGCAAAATGTAGTATAATTTTTAACTTTTATCCTATAAAGTATAGTATGATTATTAGAATATATGACTAAATTTGGACATTATAAAATACATATATAAAACAGAGAATAAAATAATGTTTTAAAGATAAAATTTAACGTCCCACTTTTTGTGTTTTTATAAAGTTGAATCTAGTGCCATCAAATTTTCCCTTTTCCCTGTTTGATTATTTTTTTTTTTTTTTTGTTCATTTTGGATTTGTTTATAATTTAGATTAATTAACTTCTACGATTGGAAAAAAAAAATCGAATATAAAATCCATTTCTATTTAGATTCTACAAAATTATAGATAGGTTCATTTAATTCGAGGGAGCGGGACGAGGATGTGGATTACATTCTTTATCTTAGTATCCACCTTGGTGTTGCACCAATCTTCCACCCGTCTTGCCCACTATTATATGTAAATAGTAAAACTACAACGGTGTATATATTAGAGTATTGAACTTAAATTAATATTGAAATTTGAATTTTTAAAAATTAGGTTGAATATTATATTATATATTATTTAATATAAAATATTAGTTTAGGGTGTTAGAGACCGTGGAGTGAAGAGACCAATTTGCCCTACTTGTGACACTAGAGATATGGATGAGTGCAAAGCGGGCAGATTGACTGCCTCTATAGAATACGACAGGAAGAGAACATAGCTTAAGGGTCTGGGCAAGATAGCCGAAGATGTTTGGCAGAATAGAGGCATTGTTAACGCAGCTACTATAATACTGACACTATGGTGACAGGTACTCCACCCGTGCTTGACTTTCATGCATTTTTACTATTTGATTATGGATCCTCACACTTGTTTATATTTACTACTTTCGTATGATATGCACGGTTAGGATTAGTACCTTTAGGGTACAAATTGTTTGTTTATGAGCTAGTGCATACATGTCAAATAGTAGGGTTAGAAGGACCATTAGATTCTCAAAGTACACCATGGTGCTTGGGATTTATTGGCCAATGTTACTAATGTGAGACAAGAAGTAGGCTATGTGGCAAACGTGCCGGTGGTACAAAAGTTCGAAGATGGGTTTCCTCTGAGGAATATAGACTTAGCAATCGAGCTTTAACTAGAGATAGCCTGATTTCTAAAGCACCTTACCGGATAGCCCCTGCTGAGTTGAAGGAGTAGTTGCAAGATCTTCTAGATGGAAGCTTTATCAAGTCAAGTGTGTCAACTTAGGGAGCACCAATATTATTTGTCAAGAAGAAAGACGAGATTTGCGATTGTGCATCGACTATAGAGAATTGAACAAGGTGATGATCATGAACAAGTATCCACTTCCTCGTATTGATGATCTATTTGACCAACTGCAAGGTGCATCAGTGTTCTCTAAAATTGACTCGAGGTCAAGATATCACAAATTACGAATTAGGGAAAGTGACATTACCAAGGTGGCTTTCAGAAGTTGGTACATCCATTATGAATTCACTATGATGTTGTTCGGTCTGACAAATGCCCCAACAACAATTATGGATATTATGTACAAGGTGTTTAAGGACTTCTTAACATGTTTGTTATCGTCTTTATTGATGAAATATTAGTATATTCTAAGAGCGATGGAGAGCACGAGGCATACCTGTGCAAAGTATTGTCGATGTTGAAAGCGCATCAACTTTACGCAAAGTTTTTTAAGTGTGAGTTTTAGCAGCAGAAAGTGACTTTCTTAGGACATGTCGTGTTAGGAAGTGACATCTTAGTGGATCAAGCTAAAGTTGAGGCAACCATGGATTGCCCCGACCTACCTCAACAACTAAAGTGAGAAGTTTCTTGGGTTAACAAGTGACTTAAAGAAGATTTATCCAAGACTTCTCTAAGATAGTTGCCAGCCTCACCCAGTTAACGAGAAGGGAAGGTGTTCTCAGGGAACAACACTTGTGACAAAGTTTCAGGGAAATTAAGCAGTGTGCAGTGACTAGTGACAACACTGGTACTTGTTGTACCAGACACTATGGGCAACTTTTTGGTTTATAATGATGCATCGGAAAATAGGCTAGGTTATTTTTTGATGTAGAATGGTGCCTCGAGACAATTGAAAGAATATAAGAAGAATTACCTGACACATGACCTAGAGGTAGCAACAATAGTGTTTGCTCTAAAGATATGGCGACAATGTATCCAAATCTTCACCCAAAAGTCTGAAATATTTGTTTGCTCATAAGGAACTTAAGATGAGGTAAAGACGCTAGTTTGAGTTAGTCAAATACTATTACATTGAGATAATATATCACCAAGGTAAACCCTAAACCTTAATGTCGCACCATATGCCCTAAGCAGGAAAACAACTTATTCTTCATCTTTGATTACCCGACAATTGAGATTGCAAAAGAATATAGTTAGAGTTGGAATAGAAGTAGTGGCAAGAGGTGCCGTGGGAAGGTTGAGTCAACTATGAGTTCAACAAAACCTAAGATAGGAGATCATAGATGCTCAAACTAATGACCCTTGCTTATACTCGATTTGCCAAAAGGACAAGGTATAAAGAGAGTAAGGTTATTGTAACGCCCCTAATTTTCTTAATCTAATTAGTGAGGTCAACTCATGCATGCTTAAGTCATATATACAGAAATTCATAATAAACTTTTAAAAATAAAATCATGGACTTGCATATTCCGTTCAAAACATGAAATTAAAGCTAACATAGTTTTAAATATAAATCAAACTGCAATAAAATACCTAACCATTACTAATTTATATTCAATGCCACCTATTAACTACTAATTTAAAGCAACACCGGCCCTCTTAGGCCCTATTTTGAATTCCATGGCCTTCCCAGCTTTTAGTGTCATCCATGCATACAAGCTTTATCTTTATTTGAAAAGGGTAGCATGTGACTCGAGTATATTATGAAATACTTAGTAAGTCACTCTACTGTTGGGGTTAGATATGCAAACACGTACGATATAAGAGTGAGACCTATCATTTATAAACATACATAACCTTAGGTTCTTTCCAATTCTCGACATAATTGGATGCATGATACTTTTCCATACACGGCCCACGTATGCTCAATGGTCCCACCAGGCATGCTCGAATACGTACCCTCTAGATTTGACTTGGCGGGGCACAACACATTACATATCATCAGACGCCACAGAAAAAGAAAGGCCCACATGATATCATGGCAACCATAACTATCGAAAGTACGCGTCCGTACTAACATAACATAATAAAAAATATCCCGATGCACATGATATACAAACATGCATGAAATCCCATAATTTACATTTCATAACATGACGTTCATTTCATTTCCTTTCTCTTATCTTTCATAACATAGTTCATAAATGTAACATGTATGCATGACAAACATCTCAAAATCCATCAAAAACTTTACATGTAAGATATAAATTTTAATACCTGACATTTCAATTCATTCATTAAAAATAGTGTAATCAATATACATGCATACGTGACATACGTCTCATACGAATACATAGAACATACAAATATCACATAACATAAGCATTACACTACGGTACTTGCAAAAGCCACAAGGCATGCACCATCATAAATCAAACAATAAGCTCACTCCAACGGTAAGGTCATTTATTTGGTTGGCATTAGCCGAACTAATAATTTTCTAATCACCTCGGAACTATATTCCAGCACCTACTTCTCACCTATAACAATTCATATAACATGCTAAAGGGCCTATTAGTAACTTAACTCTAAACATGATGATTAATTCTAATATAAACCCTAAACCTAATTAAACTTGGTAAATAGGAGTCTTACTTATCTAAAATGTCTTAAATAAGATAAAGAATGGCATTAGAAGGGTCATAAACCTAGAAATCGATATATTTGTATACCAAGCTGTCTAAGCTGAGAAGCCGAGCCATCGGAGCCGAACCGAAAACACCCTGAGCCGAGCCGAGATTGTGCGCGACTTGCAAGCTGGTCACATGTCAGACACGTGTGAGCCGAAGGAAAACGACGCGAAGTCGAGGAGCATTGGGCCGAACTGGTTGCAGACTGGGCTTCACTATGGCCCACTGGATTCCTTGTACGTCTGGGATTGGGTCACGAATAACTTGGCTAAGGTGATGACGAGGCTGCGGGTCCGTCTGAGCTAAGCTATAAATTGGTATTAAATTTTATGCCCAAAATATTTTTAAATAAATAAAAAGAAAATGAATTGTTAATTTAGTAGAATATCGAACTTGATTAATAATATATAATTTGAGAATAGGGAGAAAGATTACTCATAAGACATGATTTTATTTCATTAGTAGATCATCAAATCCGTTACAACATGTGTGACATAGATATGATGAGTTTAAAAGGAAGTTTAATCATTTCTTTAACATACACGTTTGAATGATTCAAATATCTTGTCTCTTCCACAGTCAGAGTGACGTTCGAGCACAATAGCTTCATACTTTTCTATACGTCCACAACAGCGTGCCACTTGAATATGAACGCGGTACTTCAAGCTTCGCGCATCAACTTCCAAATACCAAGCCTCATATACGTGTTTATATACCAAATTTTCCCTATGTCGATTGTTGTACTCTTGCACGGCAAACTTTGCAATTTCTTGTATGCAAGGCGAATCAAGATGTGGGATTGGTACCCATTTGCCATGACAATGATGCCCTAGACGTGGACGACCATGCGGGTCAAATATACCGAGGTTGATGCCGAAGTTGAGTCCAATAGTCATTGTGACGTTTGATATAGTATGAAAAGAGTTTGTGATGGCTTGCTTTGTTTAGTAGTGAGCATTTATAGAAGTGTAGGTAGTAGACGATAAGGTTGACAGAGAGGATTGTATAAATATAATGAAACGGATCATCTTGTTATTGGGAATATGATTCTTGGACGTTGAGGGAGTAAAAAAGAAAGGTTCTTGGTTAAAGGGTTTGGGTTCTTGGTTAAAGGGTTTGATTCCTCGGAAGGCATGATCCCATTTGCATATTAGTTGTAGAATATGTATACTTTTAACATACTAATCTTATTGGCTTTCACAACAGCCGTTCGGATATTATCCAGCAAACCAAGTTTGGGTAGCCAATAAAAAGTAGAACTATGCACTTTGTGAAGACATTTGCTGTATTTACTGTTCTTAAAATCATTAAGAACTTTACCTCACTATCTTAAATCACTTCCCTTAACAAAATATATATATATATATATATATATTATATGCTTTGTATTCTGTCACTACAATAAATCGTGGATACGATAGCTTATAGAAAAATGCAATTTTAGCCTTTTTTTTTTTTTTTTTTTTAGTAACTTTTGATACCCATGTTATTAAAAATTTGAGATTTTTTATAGCATTTTTGTATAGTTATAATCGATGCTATGAAAAAAAAAAAAAAAAAAAAAAAAAAAAAAAAAAAAAAAAAATATATATATATATATATATATATATATATATATATATATATATAGCTTATATAAGATGCTACGAAGGCATTTTATAGTACTTTAATTAAAGTTTAATATAAGGAATGAGCGACTCAATGACTCCAAAAAGTCGAGTAAGTTTTTCCCGAAATAAAACAAAGAAAATTTGATACATAATATACTTTATTTATGTTTAATAAAATAGTGTTTATATATGATAGATTTAAAACAACATAATAGTTAAAACAAAAAATAAGGAACCACACAAAACATTTTAAAACAAAAGGGTTGAAGACAACAAGTGAGGCTTGTCTATGACACCTACTCCAAGTGAGGCTTGTCTATGACACCTACTCCAGAGTCCGCTTCCGACCTCGACTAGCTCCTTATTTTCTGGAAAAAAAAAAAAAAAGAAAAAGAAAATAAAGAATGAGTACAAGACTAAATAAGTAGCCTAATTGTAGGCTCTTAATCGTGTCTTGATATGTTAGGGTACCACACTCTTTCTTGTTTTGTTTTGGTTCTTGTGGTAAATACTTTGACCCCTTAGTTCTTTTCTGGATTTAGGGTTCTTATCACGCTCTATCCTGAGGACTTTGGTCTTTGGATTTTGAAACTTTGGTTATTCTCTAAGGGTCTTAGTACTATGGTTCTTAGTTCTTGTCCTTCGAACTTGGATCTTGATTCATGTTCTATACCTTGATCTTATCTTGTTCTGGGTACTTTCTAGGTTCTTATTCTGTTTTTGATTCATTTCTCAAGAGACTCCCTCTAGGATTTACGGTATCAGTCATGAACCAAACAACCTACGTCCAAGGCTTCATGCGTTCCAAGCGATGTAGTCTAAACCCATGCCTTAGGCCTTGCTCTTCGATACAGTCTAAAATCCTATTCCAAGGCTTCATGCGTTCCAAGCGACATAGTCTAAAAACCTACATCCAAGGATTATTACGTTCCAAGCGATGTAGTCTAATCCTACATCTAGGGTTTTCCCTGTGGTACAACCTAAATACCTTTGCCCAAGGCTTCATACATTCCAAACGGCATAATTTGAATACTAAGCTTAAGGCTTCATGTGTTCCAAGCAGCGTAGTCTAAGTCATAAGCATGCTGTATCGTGGAAGGTCTTAGGAGGTTTTTGATTCGTGGGTAAGTTAACTTACTCTCTTCTTGTTCCATCGTTGCCCTAGATTACTCCCCATGATAGATCATAAAAGTCACGTGATCGATGCATATATAAACATGGCATCCTGCAAATTTTTGAGTACCCATAACATGGTGCAGGACATCTCATCGAGGTGAGGGAAACATGAGGCCAAACATGACATCCTGCAAAGAAAACACGGTGCAGGGCATCCCACCTAGAAGAGGAAACATGAGCCCCTCAAAGTACCGCTTGGTGGGAGATCATGGGTTACAATTGAACATGATTAGAGTCCTATCTAGCATTCTTGAGTTTTTGAGTTTGAGGACCTTGGTCCCTTATCCTTGAGTGGTACCTGTTGGATTTGACCCACGATCAAAATTATGTCTAAAAGGCGAAGGAAAAACTTAAGGGGAGAGAGATTTTTGGAGCAAAGGAAACCTTAAGCATCTTTTAATTCTCTTTGTTGCTGTGAAAAAAAAAAAAAAGCATATTATCGTGACAATTTATAGTGGAGAAAGCACTGAATTGTTTCCTAAAATTTCTCCTCAAGTTAAGAATTACTAACCATCTTCATAATTGAAGCATAAAACTTAGTCACAACCACAAAACTCGGTCCACCCTTTGGCAATTAGTACCAATTCTCATACAGTTGCTACATAGATTAGTAACTTATTCCACTGAGTCTAATAACAATTCTCATAAAGTTACTCAATAAGTTAGTGATTTATTCTAATAAGTCAAGTTTATAAGCTCACAGTACCTAGCATTCTTCTTACCTTGGTAGTTGTAGAGTTTGTATGGTATTGTTCTTGGTTCTCAATCTTGTAAGTTTCCAAGGTTCATAATTCCTTGAGGCATAAGTTGTAGCATGCATTCATAAACATATGACATATAACTAGCATGAGTTATTCTATAAAGTCATAGAGTCATAACGAATTCTTTAGAGTGTTCTAGAAGAGTCTTGAATCTTGAGGTGTTTCCTTTAGGTGTTTCTTGGATCCTAACTTGCCTTAATAAATATGAAATCTCAAACATATCTTCGTGTCCTGTCCCTTTATGGCTTCTAGCAGCATGAGCGTGCGCTAGCCTATAGTCAAACCCCCTAGTGGGTCTATGTGCGTGTGTGTGGGTCATGTGTAAAGAAGTACTACTCATCCAACCCTTCCCGGACTGTACTCTGCTGATGTTGGAAGTACAATGCTCACATTTACCTAAAATGCATTCAATAGACTAAGCACCTTAGGATCATAGACTAAGTATCATAGTGTTTAGAGTCCATGATTAAGCCACATAGCCATCCTAGAAATCTAGTATATCTCCATTACCTAGGAATGACTAAGGTAGCTCTTCAAGTTAATAGCAGTATTCAACGGTGTCAACCGTCTCTATAACTCTTTCCACTCACCAGTACTGTCGAGCTAGGCTAGGCCAATTAGGGTAGTGTGTCATAACGACTAGGTGCCCCAACCTAATGGAAATAGCCAGGGTCTCCTGAAGAGGGCTACTAAGCTGTAAACTCGCCCTAAGAGAGGGTGTGAGACCATGAAAGTTGACACAGTAGCTGGCCTGCACATGGGGTTGGTCCCCCCCACAGTAGAGTGAGTTTATGGTACTGTGGAAGGGCTTGCCAGCTAACCTCCAATGGTTGATGTTCAGACTAGCAGACACCATATTGTCCCATTAGAACTTTATGAGATAGTGCCTCAATACAAGATGTTGGTCATTTGCACGTAGGCAAAGCAAGCTACCTAAATCAAAGAGCAGAAAGGTTGGAAAACCTGTACAGATCCCTATGGATAAGTTTCCGACTAGAGATTTGCTCAATACTTTTGGGCTTCCCCAGTTGCTCGATAACAATAGAAATTAAGCCTAAATTACCTAGAGTCTTGAGAAAAGTCCGTGCTCACCTATCAGGTTAAGGATACTATGAGGGCTTACAAGTAGGTTACTTACTGAGTAATTTTATACCCACCCCTTTCTTCATTTTTTTTCTAGATGTATGATATTGCTGGTCGAGGCGAGGGAGAGCTTGTAAGCTCTGAGCCACAAGGGGGTGTCGACCTAGGGCGTCTAAGTTGTTTATATTTCTTGGGTTGTCATTGCATATGTTTTGTATTTCGTTCCCATTCCTCCATTTTGTGAATAAATTAAACATCACTCATTTTGTAACGTTTTGCACTGGTTTTAACAAAGGTATTGTATGACTTTAATTTTCACGTAATATTTCATTAGTTTCACTAGTTTTGTTTTCATGTGTTCACTTTTGCATAGTCTCTTAGTCATGGCCCGTGTTTTCGAAACTTCAATGGGTTGTGACAGATTGACATCAAAGGTTTCGAGGTTTAAGTCTTGTATACTTTGGTTTTATGTAGTGAATCGTAAATTTCTATGGCTCAGCTTGTCGACACACCTTGCCATCACCAAGTAAATTATTTGAACTTCAATTATAGAATAAGCTTTTATGAGAAGGTATCTAGTGAGCCTAAAGTGTATTTGGATTGTTAATCAATCATGATTGACGTGTCTGTGTGGTAATTGTTAGTTTATTTAATCTTGTATTAACTGTAATTTATTTGTATTTACTGTTTGTATTTCAAATTATGTCAGTTGAGGGAAGTAATTAGCGGTTAAGGGTAGTTACTAGCGGTTAAGGGTAGTTACTAGCGGTTAAGGGTAATTACTATCGGTTAAGGGTAGTTACTAGCGGTTAGTGTGGCTATTCTGTCTATATATGTATTCTGTAACAAGTTGAATAATGAGTAAGTTGGTTTATTGTCTCTCTTAGTTGTATGAGTGTTTTCTAACATTTGGTATCAGAGCGTGGTTACATGCCAAAGATCATGTCGTCGAAGACTGCAACAAAGGAAGGTCTGGTATCACTCCAATACCCGACGTTATCGAGAACCAACTACTCAGCATGGGCTATGAAGATGAAGGTCTATTTGCGTGCTCAAGGGGTGTGGGACGCAATCGAATCAACTGAGTCTCTGGATAGTCTTGATGAAAGGAAGGATCAAATGGCCTTAGCAGCTATCTATCAAACAATCCCTGAAGAGATGTTGTTTTTGTTAGCAGAGAAAGAGACAGCAAAGGAAGCATGACAGACACTAAAAACTATTCATCTCGGTGCTGAACGTGTAAAGGAGGCAAAGATCCAAACTCTGAAGATTGAGTTTGAAACTATGAATATGAAGGAGTCCGAGACTATTGATGATTATGCAGCAAGGTTGACAGAAGTCGTTAATAAAATACGTACTTTTGGAGACAAGTTTGAAGAGGCATACTTGGTGAAAAAATTTCTCCGCTCAGTACCTCCTAAGTTTCTTCATATCGCATCGGCAATAGAGCAATTTGCCGATTTAAAGGTGATGACCATGGAGGAAGTCATCGGTCGTCTTAAAGCATACGAGGAACGGATCGGTGGCAACAAAGAGAATGCTGAGCACGTCTTATTGACTCAAGGAGAATGGAAAGAGAAAAAACGTAGCGACAATGGAGGCCATAGCCGAGGGCGAGGTCGCAGTGGTCGCTGGAAAGGGAGAGGTCATGGTCGTGGAAACGACTCGTTTCATCAAGAGAAGAAGGCTGACAAGAGCAAGGTAAGATGCTACAATTGTCAAGGCCTAGGCCACTATGTCTCAGAATGACGGAAGGTGAAGTGTTATAATTGCCAAAAGATTGGCCATTATGCATCCGACTGTAGATCGAAGAAAAGGGAGGACCATTATGCATCCGACTGTAGATCGAAGAAATGGGAGGATCAGGCGCACTTGGCTGAGACGCAAAGTGATGAGGATGAGCCAGCCTTACTTACAGCACAAGTTTGTGAAGTCCGAACTCTCGGTTCACCAGAGTTGACGGAAATGTCTCTTTATGAAGAGAAGATTGTCCCGAAAGAAATTGAGAAGAAAAACAACATTCGGTTCCTAGATACGGGAGCCAGTAATCACATGACTGGTTGTCGAAGTTGGTTCTCGGAATTGAACGAGTCAGTGACCGGCATGGTGAAATTCAGAGATGGATCACTTGTAGAGATAAAAGGACGTGGAGATGTGAAGGCTGCGTCTGTGAAAAAAACAGAGAAGATGATCGATGTGGAGAAAATCGATGGCTCTGTGAAGATTGAATCGGAGGAAAAAACAGAGAAGCGAGAAGAGAAGAAGAGCGAGGGCGAGAAAATCGTTGGCACTGTGAAGTTTGAATCCGAGGAGAAGAGCGATGGCGTTGTGGCAGAGGTCCAGAATGTGGAAACGGAGGTAGCGAAAGTAAAGGAGATAAAAGAGAAGGACTGTGACGACGAGAAGAAGGAGAAGGAGGACGGAAACAATGGCGGTGCTATTGAAAAACAGGTCGCCGGAGAAACGAAAGCGGAGAAGGAGAAGGAGGCCATTGTTTCCGGCAGTGCAATTGAGGTGACACAGGTAATTAAACTTGTTGAGGAAAAGCCATTGGCCGGACAAGTAGAACAGGTAATTAAAACTGTCGATGAAAAGCAGTTGCCCATTGAAAGGAAGACAGAGAAGAAGGAAGGCGGAGATAATTGCGGCAGCTTTCATCTTGGGAAGCGGAGTATATTGTGGCGACGTCAGCTGCTTGTCAAGGAATATGGTTAGGACGTTTACTGAAAGAATTGATTTGAAGAATGTAAGAATGTGAAGATCGAAATACAAGATTAAGGGGATGATTTGTTAGTTTATTTAATCTTGTATTAACGGTAATTTATTTGTATTTACTGTTTGTATTTCAAATTATGTCAGTTGAGGGAAGTAATTAGCGGTTAAGGGTAGTTACTAGCGGTTAAGGGTAGTTACTATCGGTTAAGGGTAGTTACTATCGGTTAAGGGTAGTTACTAGCGGTTAGTGTGACTATTCTGTCTATATATATATATATATTCTGTAACAAGTTGAATAATGAGTAAGTTGGTTTATTCCTCTCTTTAGTTGTATGAATGTTTTCTAACAGTAATGACCCAAAAGTTTCTATCTACCTATAAATCATGGCTCCTAATAGAAGAATGAGAACTGATTGGTCAACGCCCAAGAGTAGAAGGTGAATGTCTGGTGGAAACAATTATATGTTTCTATTGTGGCAAGCCAGACCATCGTGTTGCCGACAACCTTTAAAAGAAATTCTAGAAGGCAAACCGACCTATAGGGTAGAATCAGAGAGGTCGGGGAGATTAGCATTAGTAGAAGAAGTGAGTTGTAGCCCCTGCAACAATAGCCAATAAGTTTGATGAGCTCGACATAATGGTCACAGGTATACAGTCCATTTTTTGTCATCTTTACATTGTTTGATTTTGGTTCTATGCACTCATTTTTTTCCGAGAGGTTTGTTGAGCATCCCCACCTAGAGATTGAGCCTTTAGAGTTCACCTTTATAGTATTCACACCTGCGGACAAGTTATTGTTGGCTATTCATAGAGTCAACGCAGGCAGTGTGAGAGTTTCCGAACGAGTCCTAGATGCAACACTGATTGTTCTGTGCATTCATGACTTCGATATTATGATCTACGCTTTGAGTGATTGAAGGACGTTATTTCCCTATTAAGCGTGTTTGTTTGTTTGCATGAAAAGTTGTATGTTAGCTCCAACTGTTGATGTTGTGCTCTTCTTGTAGAACGTAGACAACAACGATGAGATAAGACTAGGGCGCTAAAGTCAATTTGGCTAGACGATAAATTACGTCAGGATGCTTCTAGTAGGCTGAGCATCGTAAGATCGTGAGCGGCAGTTAGTGAGTATAGACCCTAGTGCTCTTGGACTAAGCTAGATTTGAGGAGTTGATCTATATTATTATGGAGTCGTGAGTCCATGCATAAGCCGTCTAGCTGCCCTAGAAACCTAGTAGACTTCCACGACACCCAAGAACGACTAATGTAGGTATTATGAAACTTTTGGGATTTCAATCCAAAAATCTTGTTGAAGAACGAGACTTTTCAATCTAAAATATCCAAGGACCTAAAAATACGATAAGGAATCAAATCAAGGGAAGGTTTTGGAACTGATTACCTTCATGATTTAAATCACTCCACAAGATTGTTGAATCAAAACTATTTGAATAACTCTAACAACAAATCTAAACACAAGAAATGTAAACTATTTGAATAACTCTAACAACAAATCTAAACACAAGAAATATAAAGGAACCTTGGTCAATTGAAAAGTTGCAACTCTTATGTCCATCATATCTAATGTCCACTAATTAATTGTAACATAAAAAATTTAAAATAATACCATAAAATTTAAAAATACAATATGTGGGGTGAAATTTTGTTAAGGTAACCCTTTTTAAAAAAATATGTATTATTATTATTATTATTTGATGTTCAAATAACTCTTAAATTGCCCACGTGTGACAAAGTTGACTATCATGAACTAATTTATATAATTTAATAGAAATGTTGGTAGAAATGTAAGATCGTGATTAATGATACATATAGTTTTGGCACATAGAGAGGATTACTTATACGACTTATTCTCATAATGAATGACATAGATATGACAACTTTAAAAGTAAGTTTAATCACTTCTTTAACATGCACGCTTGAATGATCCAAGTATCTTGTCTCTTTTGCCGTCAGAGTTACATTCGAGCACAATAGCTTCATACTTTTTGATACGTCCACAGCCTCATACCACTTGAATATGGAGACGGTACTTTACACTTCGTGCATCAACTTCCAAATATCAAGCTTCAAATGTGTATTAATATGTCAAATTTTTCCTATATTGATTGTTGTACTCTTGAACTGCAAACTTTGTTCTTGCATGCAAGGCGAATCAAGATTTGGGATGGCTACCCATTTGCCATGACAATGATGCCCTAGATGTGGACGACATGCGGATCAAAGAAACAGAGGTTGATGCCTAATCCCAATTCAAAAGTTATTGGGACGTTTGATATAGTATGAAAAGAATTTTGTGATAGGCCTGTTTTGTTTAATAGTTGAGTATTTATAGGAGTATAGGAATGTGATAATATTAAATTTTATGTAATATAGTATAAATATAATAAAAGGAATCTTAATGTCTTGTTACGAGGGCGGAGCAGTTGTCAGAAATATTAGTTAATGGGTCACCTGGTAATCGCTGGAATTTCAGATTCTACTTAGAAAGCTATTTCTCGCGAACGCCTTTCTTCTAACTAAGGCAATTGGTCTCTCACATTGGATATAAATAAGCCGACGTTGCCAATGCAAGTTAAGCGCGTGTTCTTGATTGAAGGGTTTGATTCCATAAAAGGCATGATTCCACTCATTTTGCATGGAGCAAACCAAGTTTGGCTAATTGGTGCTTGGATCTCTATGCTAAGCATAACTTCGGCATAAATCAACACCCTTGCAATTTGCAGATGACACATATGATGTGTTTATCTCAGTTCATCCAATGCCTTAAACATGTATTTTCTAGCTATATAAGTGTCAAGACTCTAATTTTTGGCTCGAGTTGGTACTATCTTTAAAACATAAAAGGTGAAGTAAAATGACGGTAACATTTTTCGAATTTAAAACAAAATATAAATACATTTTATTTGAAACAAAATACAGTTTCGATACATTGGGTTAGGAACAACTTAAAACAATTAAAAAAAAAAAAAGAAAACCGTGGGGCTTTATATGGAACCTGCTCTAGATCTGCATCTATCCTTGACCCGCTCCTTTTTATCACCAGAGAAATATGAGAGAACTTAAATGAATACAAAGATTTAGTAAGTAGTCCACTTGTAGGTTCAGTCTGAACATACGTCCAAGGCTTTATGTGTTTCAAGCAACGTAGTCAAAACCTGTATCTAGGACTTGATGTGTTCCCTACAATGTAGTATGAGACCTACACCCAAGGCTTCTTACGTTCCAAGCAGTGTAATCTTAAACCTTCACCCAAGACTTCATATGTTTCAAGTGACGTAGTTTGAAAACCTATGGCCAATGCTTTATATGTTTCAAGCGGCATATTCTGGATACATATGCCGAAGACTTCATACATTCCAAGCGCCATAGTTTGAAATATATATGCAAGACTCCCCTTGTGGTGGGATAGCCACCTAATTTTTTGAAAGTTAATAATTACCCTAAATCTTATCATGAGGTAGTATCGTGATAATTTAAAAAATCCAGGGCTAACTATGAGTTCATCAGTTGGGTAGCTCCCTAGTTTCATGAAAACGAAGGGCTAACCCTAAAGCTTAACTTAAGGCAGCATTATGATTACTTCAAATTCAAGAACGAGTCTAGAGTTCTTCTCGACTTAGGGGAGCATCCTGATTCTTGAAAATTAAGAACTAACTCTACGCATAACATAAATTCACAACACGCTCATATCATGGTTCTTTATTAACATCAAGGCCTTGAAGGGATTTATTAAAGTGCATAATTCTCGGGGTTATTTGATACGGGCATTCTAGAACTTTTCCTTATATCATGAACATTTCATAATTTTATGCCTAAGTTGATCCAAAGTACTATAAAGTCATAACGTGTCCCTTGAAAATTCTAGAAGGATCTTGAATCTTGGTTCTCGGTCATTAAAGGTGACTTTATCTTTTCCGTTAGTATTTTAGAACCTTTGAGATCTTGTATAACCCTTAGGTCATGCTCTAGTCTCTTATAACATTGAGAAATCCTTATGGTTTTGTAAACTTCTCAACGTCCTCGTAAGGACATTTTGGTCATTTATCCCATATTCTTCATTTAGGTTTTCAAACTTTTCCAAACTTGTTGAAATCTTGAGAAAATTTTTATGTCCTTGTAAATAGGTTTTTCTTAAAGACCACTAGCGATATTTTGGTCATTTTATACCTAAATTTTGGCCTAGCCCTAAACATGCTCTAACGACTTTGAAACATCATAAAATAAGATCTCTTATAAAGTTTATCATATTTAGATGTAATTTGGGTCATAAATCTGAGGTAGTTTTGTTGGGTTTTATGTCCTAAAACTCATAGTTTGTAAACAAAGATATATTCTATTTTCAATAAAGTTATTATTGATGTTTTTTCAGTAATAAATTGTTATTGAATAAAGTGAACTTTACGATCATTAATCTAAATCCAATAAACTAAGAACACTCTGGCTATAGTATGATTACTTGAACTATATGTAGAGACATAAGAGTGGATCAAGTTCAAGTATATAGTCAAAATGATCTATAGTATAAGGATAAGGCTGAGTACCTTATTCTGGGGACACTATGGATGCGGCCCACTTTTGTATATGATATAAACAATGTGATCACTAAATTGTGCATGTGGAGACATGTGAGTGGGGGCGTCCTATGCAATGAGTATTGCATAAGATCGGATCATGAAGAAAACCACTCTCACTTTATAAAGTCGTTTACTGTTGAGACTGATTTTCTTTTCATTCGATAACCTAGGTAACTCGGTTTTAATCCTGAGCTAACCATGAACTCCTGTTTATTCGGAATTATCCTTAGATTTGCATGGGTGAGAGTGGCTCTAGTTCGCCGACTCAACAGGCCTCCCATTTCAGGGGTAAGACTGGGTGAATGGCTGGGGACATGGGGTGCAAGACGGAATTCACTCCTACCCACTTTTAGGGATAGAAGAAAGGTAGTTCCCTTAAGCACTGACTCCATGTCTTGAACAAGGGGCCCCACCCTCTCATTGGCCTGAGAGGGATTCGGTTTACTGGTTGGACCACAAACCAATTGTTCATTAGAGGATCAGTGAGACATAAGGAACAAGAAATAACTTCAGGGGTAAAACGGTAAATTGACCCAGCTCTAGTTACGAACAACCTGTGAAGGATCGACTTACTAATCATGGTTATATCAGATGGACAGAAATATATCTATAGTGAGGGGAGTGCAACTACTAGGCTATAGTGGAGTGTCCTAGTAGTTAACGAATGTTGGTTAACCAGGTTAATGAGTTTAATCGGTTAATCTTGGATCGTTGGAGCCCATGATCTATAGGTCCATTAGATCCCTCTGCTAGCTCATATCGGACTAAACCATAGAACAGTGTGACGAGTGAGTTCGAAGTGTTCGAATTCAAATTAGGGAATATGCGTTACATATATACGATATATTTAACCGCAATTTTGTTTTATTTACGAATTAAACGAAAAGAGAGAATCTGAGATATTTAAATAAGATTTAAATATCTTAAATCAATTATGTGTCGGAATTGATTGGGATTGACATTTGAATTAATATTAAATATTAATTAAATAGTTTAATTAATCATTTAATGTTACTTTAATTTGAAATTCATTATTCAAATTAATTGTTGAATTAAAATGAAGAAAGTCAAAATGTTGACTTTCATCTAATGGAAAAATCCATGTTAGTGGAATTTTGAGGTGTCAAAATTTGGTTTAACCAAACTTGCATGTTTGCCAAATAAACCCCACAAGTTTGAGTGGAATTTTGAGTGTCAAAATTTGGTTAACTCAAACATGCATGCTTGCCACATAATCCCAAACATTTGAGTGGAATTTTAAGTGTCAAAATTTGGTGATCTCAAGTTTGCATGAACATGCAAACTTGACTCTTTAAATAGAGTGATCATGATACTTGGAAGGGATTCTTCTTCATCTTGATGAAAAAACCTTGAAACAAACACTCTCTTTCACATATACAAAATCCCTCCCAAGTTTAGTCACTCACCGGATTCCACAATCCCGTTCTAAGGCCGGAGGATAGTGGAGAAGACACTAGTGGTGGTTCGAAACCGGTTCGTGAGGCAAAAGGAGTTTGAACTACAAAAGGTTAGTATTTAAACCCATTAAGTTTTAATACTTATGAACATGCTAGTTATTTACAATAATTGATGTTCTAAAAGTGCCTAAGATCCAAATTGCTTCCGCATGTGTTATATTAACACCATCAAGTTTACCTAGGGACATTATGGTTATTTTACCTCGTTACTTGGTTTAACTATATTATGTCTATCATAAAAAAATTATAGGTATTGGAGTTTGTTTAATGGGTTATTTTAATGTGTGTTTTGTTTGGTCGAGCAGGTGATCAAGTCGTGCCTCGATTCATGGCTAGGGGTTAGATCACCCAGGACATCAGACACATTGTATCATCTATAACATGACACGTGTCACTTGCTAGGTCAATCTTGCTCCGCCGCTTGCTGCCTGCACGTGTCTCCTCCATGTTCATCTCATTCTTCCTATTTTTTCATAACTTTTTATACATAACTCGAATCAACTTGGTTCATTCATCAAAATTATAAACTTCTAATCCATTTTTATGAAGGGATTTTTCTCATAATTTATAATCAAACACGCGAATAAATAATTGAGTTCAAAGAAAATTAGGAGATGAAAAATATTTATTTTTTAAATTATATTGCATCAAAACTAAATTGTCATGAAGAAAATTAAGGGATGGAAAAAATATATATTTTTTTTTATCCAAAATAAATTCTCAAAATAACCAGGAAACCCCATTCAATATTCTAACTTTAATTATAAAAATATGAAAATCAAATATGATAACACCTTGATAAAGTGTGTATTTTAGTTATTATTTATTTATTAGTTTTATGTTCAAACAACTCTTAAATTGGCAACGTGTGATAAAGTTGACTTTCATTGGGAGGGTTAAACTCGATTCTTTTTTTTTTTTCATCATGAACTAATTTGTATAATTTAACAGAAATGTTGGTAGAAATGTAAGAACTTGATTAACGATACATATAGTTTGGGCACAGGGAGAAGATTACTTATAAGACTTCCTTTTATTTTATTACGTGACATCATAACGAGTAACATAGATATGATGACTTTAAAAGTAACTTTGATCCCTTCTTCAACATGCACGCTTGAATGATTCAAGTATCTTTTCTCTTCCGCAGTCAGAGTTACGTTCGAGCACAATAGCTTCATACCTTTTGATACGTCCACAGCCGCGTACCACTTGAATATGGAGACGGTACTTCACACTTCGTGCATCAACTTCCAAATACCAAGCTGCATATGTGAATTGATATGTTAAATTTTTCCTATATCGATGGTTGTACTCTTCGACTGCAAACCTTGAAATTTCTTGCATGCAAGGCGAATCAAGATTTGGGATCTCTACCCATTTTCCATGACAATGATGCCCTAGACGTGGACGACCATGATGATCAAAGAAACCGAGGTTGATACCTAAATTCAACCCAATAGTCATTGTAACGTTTGGTATTGGAAAGAACTTTGTGATGGCTTGCTTTGTTTAGTAGTTGAGTATTTATAGTAGCGTAGGAATGTGAAAATAGAGAATTTTATGTAGTAGACGATAAGGTTGACAGTAAGAAAGAAGATTTAAGAGATATAATTATATAAATATAATGAGAAGAATCTTAATGTCTTGTTATGAGGAATACGATTCTGAGACGTATTAGTTGGAATTAGATATAGTTTTTGGGAATAAAGTATATAATAATCTTATTCGCTTTGACAATTGGCTTCATTTTGCATGGAGGATGTTATCCACCGAACCAAGTTTGGTTAATTGTTGCTTTGATCATGGACGTTCTGATTGGATTGGGTTGAGAGATTTTTTTTGACCAACTTAAAAGTTCGGGTTGATTGGATTGGTAACCCAACCCGAAAATTTTCACAACCAACCCAACCTTCTGTTTTCGGGTTGTCGGATTGTTAAAAAAATTCTTTTTTAAAAAAGTTTTATTTATCTACAATTTATAATTATTCGGATACAATCTAAATAAAAGATAATTAAAAATTCACAAATCAATCTATAATTATTATAAAAAAAACAAATTCAATCGAGAGCTAGGAGCGAAAATAATAACATATTAACATAATTCAACCTTGTCATAAATATTTTAATTGAAATAAACTTACTCTATGTGACCTTGATGAAGTTAGTATTTAATTATTCGAATACAATCTTATATAAAAGATAATTAAAAGTTCGCAAATCAATCTATAATTATTATAAAATAAAAAAAAACAAATTCAATCAAAAACCAGGAGTGAAAATGGTAACATATTAATGTAATTCAACATTGTCATAAATATTTTAATTGAAATAGACTTACCTAGGCAAAGAACCTATCGCTGTCTCGCTGTGCTACACGTGACCGTGATGGAGTTAGAAGGTTCTAAACTATTATAAAATAAAAGTTTAAATAAATTAAAATTAATTTTCTATAAAATCTAATTTTGTGTCTACTATTTTAGGGGTCCAAGTTTGTAAAATAATGGAAAATAAAAAAATATAAAAGAAATTAAACAAAATAATGTATTTGATACGTAGGAGTAGTTTAGGTTACGACAAAGTACCACAACCGTAAACCTACCATGACAGTAATCTTCTTAATATATTTTATATGGCTCGGGTCAACACGAGGATTTTACCTATGAACTCGAAACCGAACCGAATCAATTCGGGTTTAAAAAAATGAACACAACCCAACCCAACCCAACCCTTATAGTTCGGGTTGGGTTGGTCCGAGTTGTAGGGTTGTCGGGTTGAATTTACACCCCTACCAATGGTTATAACCCATAAATCAGCATACCAATTACAACCAATACTCTTTTTGTTTAAACGACAACAACAAAAAAACAAACCTGATTTCAGCTTATAATATTTTTCAAAGTGAAAATATAAGTGGTTAGTGATCATCAGCTTAGTAGTAATTAGAGGTACCAACAACATACGTCAATACCCGTTTCAATTTGTACCAATTAGTTGTACTAGGATATGTCGTGAAATGATTAATCTAAGTCCAATTAAGGTTCAAACAAACCTACCATGGCATAACTTTAAGCTCAATTAGGCTTAGGAAGTTTGAGTTTAAAAATACATTAAAACAAGGTAATAGATTCTACAAATTAGATTTAAAATGAAATTGATGGTTGATGATGAACCAGTCTCAATGTGAAGGTATTAAACGATAAAGAACGAGTTACAAGTTGACAATATACGGTAATAGGCTCTAGTTAACACTTATAATCTTTATAGACTCTAAAATAATGCAAAATACACCATGAGTGTAATACCCCACAGAGAAGGCTAAAGAGAGGTTCAAGGGCTACTCTTGATCCTGAGCGTGCGTGAACCTTTACTGTTGACTTACTCATGACCCGAACCCCTACAACTATCAGTCTGCAGACCTACTGACTCTCTCTATCGTTCTACATTTATTGTTAAGGGGAAGGGAAGGTGTAGTGTAAAGCTATAAGAAAGACTAAAGCAAGAGAAGATGAAGAAGCTCATTCCCCTATATGCTTTCTGATCCTGTTACAGTCTTTGTAGTAAATAAAGGATATTCTATTAATTTGTTCCTTATGCAGCATCCTTTACTGTCAAGTAAATCAAAGAATAGTCGGGTAGTAAGTTCAGACTGGAGGAAGACAAGATTCATGATCCTTTGACTTCTCTTCGTAAACTATTATCTCTTTCCTTGCTTTCTTTCACTCCTCTCCCTTCCGGTCTCGCTGTTGAATCGGAGAAAGAATCAATCAATTGGAAAAGTAGTTCACTCTCATTCTTCTTTCGTCTTTCCTTCCGCATTACCTCGTGAAAGAACTGACTTTTTCTTTCTTAGTGCTTGCTTTACCTTGTTGTGAAAGAGTGAAATCAGTCTCATTCATAAGGAGTTGAGACTTACTGTTCACTCTCATTCTTCTTTAGTTTCGTCTTTCCTTTCTTACAGGAGAGTAAGTTCAAGCAAGAAGGAAAAGGGTGTCGGTTGAGTAAGTAGTGAGAGGAGAAAGAAGAGAACAGAACGAAAGGAGAAGATCAAGAATAGTTCCACCCGAGTTACATCTGGCTCATTCATCTTGTCTTGCTTTCGGCTTTCTTTACAGTTCAAGAAGAAATAGGTGTAGGAGAGACTCATAAGAAAGTTTAAGAAATCGAAGGAAAGCATAACGACCTAAGGAAAATTTGAATGACTCGAAGAAGGTAGTTCTGTTGCCCTAACAAGGTTTCATAAGGATTTAGGGTCATTTGAAAAGATTAGAAAAAAAAGAAATAGGCCGAAAGGACAAAAGGGTCATTTTTTCAATTTTTAAGGAACTTTTACCATTTTTAATTTGAAAGAAGAAGGAAAAAATGACGGGCAAAAGGGTAATTAACTTTTATAATTTGTTTTTTTAAATAATAATAATATATTCAAAAAGTGATAAATTACCAAAATACCTTTGAACTTTAAAAAACTTATGAAAATGTCACGAATCAGAAAATTAAATTAGGGACGGTGAGTATCTAATAGAAAATCTGTCATATCTCCACCATTGGACCTTCGCCAAATTCGAGTTTGTTTTAGAAGAGGCACACTTTATCTAATCCAACAGCTAGAGTTCAAAATGAAGGTCGGTGAGCCACTTATCGAGATTTATGGGCTAAAAATCTAAAAAAGAAAACTTCAAATTTATGGCGATTCTATAGACAGTTGATCATGCCTCCCACCATGAGTTATAGCCTCTAAGATTTTGAGTTTCGTACTATGGGGTTTTTTCAAAATTCGAGAATTATAGTCCACTATTTTCCTTCAAACTTGTTTCTACACCTTCTAATTAAGATTGCCCACAAGTTTGGTGAATGAATAAAGTGTTGAAGGTGCCTTAAGCATATTCATCTTTAGATGCATGTTTCAAACTACACAACTTAGAATGTAAAAAGCCTTAGGTATGGGTTTTAGATTGTATCGCAGACAACGCATTAAGCTCTGAATGCAGGTTCAGACTACGTCGCGTAGAATGCATGAAGTCTTGGATGTAGGTTCAGACTGTGTTGCTTGGAACGTATGAAGCCTTGGACATAGGTTATTAGGTTCATGACTTGTATCGTAAATCTTAAGGAAGAGTGTATTAAGTATCAAAACAAAAATATAACAAAAACTTAGGAAAGAACTCAGAAAAAGAATAAGAACTAGAACATAAATCAAAATCCAAGTTTTTAGAATTAAGAACCTAGAACCTTAGAAATAAGGTTAAGGTTCTTAGATCATAACCAAGATTAAGACCTCAGAACTCATGACCAAGTTTTTGTTTCATTAGTCGAGTCTTATCTCTTAGGCACGATGGAGAACAAACATCAACATTATTCCGATCTACTCATTCAAGAGTTGTTTGATTTAATTTCTTTTTAAGGTTGTAATGATGTTGCAGGGCCTACTATGATCCTCGTAGCTATTTTCGAGTTATTGAGACTTTTCACCTTTAGGCCCTCTTCCTGAAGCAACCCTAATCCCGAAGCTCTCCTTAAACATAGTCCTCTTTCAGGCAACGACATCACCTACACATTGTATTATGATCTTTTTCTTGCCCGACACTTATCCTTGGCCTGCCTTTCTTTAAGAGAAGCCACGAGTGAGATCGGATACAATTGAGGGGCTACCGTCATCATAACATAATATTTTTGTGCGGAAATATGCGTTTAAACTTTATCATAAAACATAAACTTCATCTTAAAACACTGTTAGGGACTCACATGTTCGAAAACATCTTTCAAACGACACAACAAAAATACTAAATGAAACAAATAAACATTAAAAGTAAATCCTCTATTCTAACCTAAGTCTAATAAAATAAATACAACTACCCTACCGGAGTTAGATGCAAACACATACCATTCATGAGTGAGACCTATCATAACAGTCTATTTTCCTACCGTGGCTATCCTAAGCGGGCAATTGAATGTGTACTTAATTTTCCTACACATGGTTTACACGTAAGTGAATGGAGCCACCAATCGATTTGCAACCTTTTGAGTCGTTTTCTAATCGGGCAAGCATTCTCTGGTAGCTGTTGATGTTGGACACTTGTTAGCCTCCATATTTTGAGCACTATTTGTGAATCCTTACATTTTGTTTCCAAATTAACTTAGGTATGTATGCGAATCGCAGTGACTATGTAACCGCCATCGTATTCCCACTTTCCTATAAATCTCTCAGCCTCAACCAACCTCCCCCAAATCTTCAACAACCCAGTTGCGGCTTGTGCCTCAAGTCTCCTCCAGTTACCTCTAAGCTGCTTTCTGACTTTTTGCTCAGTTTGGCTTCGCTAAATGACTCTAATTGGCTTTGGTTTAATGAATTCATGCCTACGAGACACCTTGATGAACTATGTGTGATAAGTATGAATGATATGTCATGCACATATACGTATATCTTATAGGGAAGTCATGTCATGAAATATATTGAAATATTATTTGCATCATGACTATGTACCATGATTTAAAATATGAGATCTTAGGCATGTTATATGTCACAAGCACAAGTTACTTCTCTACTATGTTATGTATGAACGTGTACACTATGATATGAGATACACTCCTTTTTTTCGGTTATATTTCAACAACATGAGTATACACTAGCCCGTATTATGTGTATACGAGCCCATCTAGTAGGTTCATGCGTATGTGTGAACCATGTGAGCGGGCATGAGAATTGAACCATCTCTTCGTGATATGGCTTTGTGGCTATCACTTATTTATGTATATGGGCTTTGTGGCTTTGTGGCTTCATGATATGGATTGTATTGTGATTTTACTTGTGATCGACTACTCATCTGTGTATATGGGAGTTGACCCATCTTGTATCATTTATAGGTCCCTCGAATTTTCAATATTTTCTGTGATCGCATGCATATCTAATTCCAGTAGTGAGTTATTTATTGCGTATTTTCAATACTCAACCTTTCTTATAATGCTTTCACGAAAGAACTAGAGTGTGTAAAGATATTGACAAAGAGACTACTTGTTACCCTAGATTGCAGTTCCACACACATGCATATTTTGCGTTGTTTATTTACCCGTACTTTACCCCGACATTTGACATTGGTTAAGTTTTGATTGATATTATTTGAATAAAATTTGTTAATTTGTTTGACGTTAGAAAGGTTATTCATAAAATGTACGAATTCTTTTTATGAACATGTTTGAGTTTGATATATATATATATTCATTTCAGATGACATAAACAGGTGTATAGTAAAGAGCTCGAGTTAATCTAAAATTTTAGAAAACTATATACACGTGGGAGAAATTTTAAAGTCGGTAATACACAATGTTTTATTTAAACTTAATTAGTTCATACCACTCTTAAATTGCATAAAAGTGTGATAAAAGTTTTTTTTTTTTTTTTGGGAGAGTTATACATGATTAACCCTCCTTTCAATATTTAACTACCTAATCTTCAAGGAAATTTCAATAGAAATCCAAGAAGTTAGATTCATGACATATAGTTTAAAAGTATAGAGAAGACTACTTATAAAGCTTTATTTTAGTGCTATTTGATTGTGGCTAACGTACATCGTCAGTCCAATTACAACTCAAATAGCATCGATCTGACAAACTTAAAAGGAAACTCGATGACACCTTTATATATGCCTGAACGACTCGAGTGACCTGATTCTTCCACACTCAACTCTCTTTTCAAACACAATAACTTCATACCTTTTCACAAATCCTAAACGGCTTGCCACTTCAATATGGAGACGGTACTTTACACTATACGCGTCGATTTCCAAATACCAACCTCCACATATACCTTTGAGTGCCCAATTATCCCAATGTTTTTTATGGTGCTCTTCCAGCGCAAACTTTGCAACTTGTTGCAAGCACTCCATGTCGAGATTTTGGATTGGTATCCATTTTTCATTACAACCGCAATCCGGTTTTGGACGATCAGGAAAACCAAAGTTGAAGCCGATTCCCAATCCGATAGACATCGTAAAGTTTTGAAATAGTATGAAAATCGGTTTGAGATGACTTGATTTGTTTAGTAGTTTAATATTTATAGAAGTGAATGAATGTAGTAATCATAAAAATTGAAGTAGCAAAAGATAAGATCGATACTTTTCTATTAATTTTTTTTTTATGTTTAGTTTCTTGGGAATATGATTCTTGGATGGTATGTTGTCAAATTCAAAAAGCAAGGGTTCGATCACTTAAAAGATATAGCGTATCAGTTTGAATTAGTATAAATTCTCTTTTTTCTCATTCAAAGTATACTTTTATGATCGTTATCTTATTTACTTTTGACAATTGCCCTTCATTTTATTTTTTCGAAGGATGTTATCGAGAAAGAAATCTTTGATAGCTCCAGTAAATGTTATCGTAACTTTCGATATAGGTTAAAAATAAATAAGAGATTATATGTATATAAATAAAACATTATCTTTATTGATATAAAATTTTACGAGAATAAAAAATTAAACGGATTATGGAGGTTCGTTGTTGTCGTTTATAGTTCAATATTTCAATCTGAAAAAAAACTTGAATTTAAAAAAGATTTGAGTTAATCGTGTAATAAGATATTTGTAATATAATAACAATTTTTTAATTGAATGTCATATATTGTTAGAGCTTAAAAAGAAAAAGTTTTTTTTTTTTTTTTTAAGTTCAAAAGCTAGTTTGACTACTAAAAGGGCATAATACCACTTGTTTGAAGCTA
Organism: Cucurbita pepo subsp. pepo; assembly: GCF_057944985.1. Classification (NCBI taxonomy): domain Eukaryota; kingdom Viridiplantae; phylum Streptophyta; class Magnoliopsida; order Cucurbitales; family Cucurbitaceae; genus Cucurbita; species Cucurbita pepo. The sequence continues at coordinate 10,647,905 of NC_141799.1, read as the reverse complement.
GACTTTATTTTCCCCTAAGAACTCAGCTGTTTACCACGGCAACAAGGTATCTTAGGAGTGTTCATAGATTGCTAGCGTGAGAACGGTATCTATAGCTTCGTGGGAGGACCAAGGGTCCCTAATCCGTCCTTACTGCTCTTAGCCATTTCACATGGGAAATGTGTCCCCACGTCGTACAGTCCATTAGCTGCATGGGAACGGGTTGGGTCGCGCCCCCCATATGGGGACTATATGGGCGTAGGGGTATTCAGCACACCCCTAGGCTAGATACCATGTAGTCTCAGATAGCCATGAAGAGGTAGCATCTCATAGAGAGATACCGACCATATTAGCTTGGCGGCGTATAATGAAAGGACGATGAACTGGTAAAACCCAGAGGGCAAGCTCCAAGGGACTAAAATTAGAACCAGATGTCCTAAGACCGAATTAGGAAACTATGGGAACCTGTTAAATTAGGATGGGAAGAGAGCCTACAAGTAGGTGGCTTACTGAGTATAATTTTTATATTCATTCCTTTCTACTTTTTTTTTTTGTCAGGTGTCGGTTGAGGTGAGGAGCGTTCGAGAGCTGTGCGGTCACAGAGGAGGTCGTTCCGGAGCGTCAGTCCCTCTTTGGTCTTTTGGAGTCTTTTGCAAATTTCTTTTATATTTGTATTGTATTTCCTTTTTGTAATTTAAATCCTCTTTTGAAATCTTAAAAAAAAAAATATATTCAGCTTTCTTCTATTTTAATTTTATTGGATTTTCATCTTTTTATTTTACTCTTCTTTTTATTTTCTTTTCTTTTTGTTTGTTTTCTATTTCGTCTTTTGAGTCACGGTCCGAGCTTTGAAGCCTCGAAAATCGGGTCGTGACAGAAAGACTCGAGTAGTCATAACAGAGCAGCCAGGAGTTAGAAGTCCGCATTAAGCCACCTAGCTGTCTTAGGAATCCAATAGATCTTCTCATACCCTAGATATGACTACAGTGAAGTTTAAATCATGGGCGTGATTAGGTGATCGAGAATATCTCCTTAGTAAAACATGCACGAGAGAACTTAGTTCAGATTAGGCGCTATAGCTAGTGTGATTTACATGTTGACCCAAGTCAGTATGTTTCTAGTAGACCTTGCACCCCAGAATCGTGAGCGATAAGAAATTTAGATGTTTGTGCACCTAGAGATTGGTTTGGCCCAAAAAGCTACCCCGAATATCCTGTAAACAAGAGATGAGATTTAAACTGTCTAGACGCCCCTAAGAACCTACCTCCACAACAACTAAGAACGACCAAGGTAGCTCATCAGATTATAACAGTGTGAAAAGTGTCACCAGTCTGTCCACTACCTTTCCATCCAGTACCTACTGTCGAGACTTTACTCCAATTCCGTTTCGTAGAGTTAGGCGTCATCGATTATGGTAGCGCAACATGTGCCTCAACCTAGTGGAAATGGTCAGGGTCTCATGAATAGGACCCTTGTGTTGTAAACCCATCCCTGAGGGAGGGACCTGAGTTGACCTAGTAGCTAAAGAGCACATGGGGGATTGCTTCCCCCAAACTTTAGCGATTTTATGGTCCCGTGGGAGAGTTCATTAGCTAATCCTCATGATGATGTTCAGATTGTTGTTTAGATTCAAATCCATCCATACTATTTTGCAGCTTATGAGGTTGCGTCTCAATGTAGGACACTGGTCATTGACTGCGTAAGCAAGGCAAGCCACCTAAGTCTTAGAAATGAAAGATTGAAAAACCAGCGGCACCTCGTTGCTCAAATAATATTAGAACCTAAGGCAGAACTTCATAGAGCCGAGAGTAAAGCTCGTGGATACTTATATACTTTTACATTTTGGAGTCTTTTATATTTTGTTTTATAATAGTATTCCCCATTCCTAATATTTTGAACAACATTGTTTTGTAATTGGATTTATTTTTGTATTTAATTTTTTTCTAGACCTTTTTTTCATGATTTAAATATTATCAAATTTGTATCTGACCATTTATTTTACTTTTATTTTTATTTGATTTAGCCTTGGTCTTTTTAGTCACATTCCAAGATTCGAAGACTCGAAAATCGAGTCATGACAGACTCTAGGGCCTTGTGGAAGGGTTTCCAGTTAACCTTCCATAAATAATGTTCAAACCAGCTGAATATCATACTATTTAAACGAATTCTGTGAGGTAGCACCCCAACCTAGGACATCGGTCATTCATTGTTGAAAACCACAAATCTAGATTGGGTTTCTGATAGCCATGAAAACCACCACCTCCACCCCTAGAGTGGATTTGTGATAGTCATGAAAACCACCACCTCTAGACCCAAATGTGGGTTTGTGATGGTCATAAGAACCACTCAACTTTAAGGCTTTTCCAAAAAGTCATATAATTGTAAAATTAGGTTCAAACTTCTCAAAGCCTAGAGAAAAAACGGTGATATCTACTAGATTAATGATGTGATTAGTTCACAAGTATTTTTATACTCACCTATGTTCTAATTTTTTTCAAGTGCTCATAGGTGCTGATTGAGGTAGAGAAACGTTTGAGAGGTGGAAAGTCACAAAAGGATTGACCTCGGCATCAATCCATCTTCGTATTTTGAGCCTTTGTTTGTAAGTGTATAGCACCGTCTTGTAATTAACATTAACTTTTACCCGTCATTTGATCATATAAAAGTAAAGCAAAATCCTACTATTGGGATTGGGCAAATGAAAGAGATCGTTAAAAACCAACCAAAAAAGCACAATCCATTCCCACTACTTTTCCTTTGGGGTCCTCCTTCCAAACATGAATCATGATCATCACTACCACACACATACTCATCATCACACACACTCATTTATAATATATGTTTATTACTATCACTATCGTATTTTACTTAGGTCAATTCTATCGTAATCATAGCATCATCATAAATCATAAATAGCGTATGATTATACTTAATAGACAAGTAGATAACACTTCTAACCGCTAAAAACATCTACGAGTTAGGAAGGTTTGGAGGTCGGGTTTTCAAGGTGTTGAGCCTCATGTTCTTGAGAATATCTATTAGCCCAAAAGAGATAGTTGAAGAAATTGACAAGGCTGAGACCCGCCAGCAACCAATAGAACAGATCCAATCTGTCGTTGTTTAGGTCATTATGGCTAAGCCACCCACCACCCGAAGCCCCACCAGTTATCTTATTAACAAGCGACACCAATAAAGAGCTCAAGTAGAAGCCAAACGAGTAGGAGCAATAAGTCATGGCTGTTAAAAAAGACTGCATCCCCTCCACGGATTGCTTGTAAAAAAACTCGACCAGACCGACCGCAGTGAAGAGCTCAGAGATGCCGAAAATGATGAATTGCGGTGCGATCCAGAGGATCGAGAGGGATGAACCAACGAGGGAGGAGTTTCGACGCTTTTTCTCAACTAATGCCGCGGAGACCATGGAGAATGTGGCAACGAAGAGGCCTGTGCCGACGCGTTGGAGAGGGGAAATGCCGGAGTTGGTATGGGTGATGCGGCGGGCGAGGGGGACGAAGGCGGTTTCGTAGAGCGGGACGAGGAAGATGAGGATGAGGTAAGGGATGGATTGGAGGGAAGCAGGGGGGATTTGGAAGGAGTTGGTGAGGCATGTGTTCATGGCAGCTCCTTGTTGAACTGAGAATGTTTGGAGCTGTGCTAAGATGGTGTTGAAGATTATGGTGCATGCAAATATAGGAATAAGTGATAGAATTATTTTGACTTGTTCCACTTGTGTTACCGTGCACAGCTTCCATGGACTCTCTTCACTTCCAACTCTCCCTTCTTCACTTTTTATACAAGCTTTGTCGAGGAATCTGTAAATATACCTCATGTTCACAATTAACCACTCGACAAGACACAAACTTGTTAGGATTGCACAACAACGTACATACTCGATGAACACGAATAGAAGAGAAAATTCAAGAAAGAATATTGACTAAAGATTTTATTGATCACGGATGTACACTTAGAACTAAAATTTTTATTGATGAAGAATATTAGCTAAAGATTTTATTGATCACTTCAGTACATTGAGAGTACAGAAATAAGAAAGTATATTTAGACGTCTCACTAATGAGATATATATATAGTGGACTCAATATAACTTACTAATGAAATATATATAGTTTCAGTTTACTAAATTGATGAGATGTGTATTATCTTTACGAAATATCTGTCCTAGATTTATACAATTTTTACTCTAAAGTGTTTTGTCTCGTCAATTTGATTAAAAATTTAATTTTTTTCTTAAGAATTAAAAAAAAAATTATTTGACTTATAAATTTGATTAAAAAATTAAAATTGTTCTTAAAAAGTTTTTTAAAAAATACTAATAAATATTTAAAAGAACAAAAACAGACAAAAAATAGCAAGAAAAACATAATTAGATTTTGAGAAACACACGTGAACTTGTCGGTATGGAGAAGTTTAACGACGGCGTTTTGACTTCGATGCAGCATCTCCGAATTGGAAGGACAGATTTGCTTCCTCTTCACAAATGCAGCTACAAAAACCTATGAGCAGAAAGGGAAAAATTAAAAAAAAAAAAAAAAAAAAAAAAACTTTGGTGAATGTTTGAAATTGGATAATTAATTACTTGAGCGATGGGGGTGAAGATGGTGCCACGAGGAGGGCTGTTTCGAAAGAAGGAGGTGCCAGCGAGCAAGGAGATCAAGCCAAGAAGCATGGTAGCAGTGGATACGGTGAAGCCAACGTCCATGCCATAGTGGGTTTGGACCCAAACAAGGAGTGTCAAAGCAATGAGCTCGCCCGTGCAGAAGGCGAAGTAAGCACAATTGAAGAAAGTGGACAGCTTTTGGAATTGGGTTGGGTGTTTGTCTTCGAAATTGGTCAGCCCCATGTGATATTATGTTGGGCTTTAAACACCCACTTCCCAATGCCACCAAATACAGCGCTGTGAACAGCATTAATGCCTCGTACCCTTTCGCCTCCATGCACTGTTGCCCTGTCCCCATGTCGCATGCTGGTGGCCTCAGCCTTGGATAATGGGCTTGCACTGTTACAAGACTAAATCCCTGCAAATATATATTAATCCACTATTCAGCTCTTCCTAGATTCACTTCTTCATCACCAACTTCAAAATTTTTGTAATTTTTGTAACTTAATATTATTAATATTAAGTAAGAGATACGGCAGCTAGCATATATTGTCATCTTTGAGTCTTCTCTTTCGAGCTTCCCTTAAAGTTTTTAAAACGCGTATGCTACAGAAAAGTTTTCACACCTTTATAAAAAATGTTTCATTCTCTCCTCTTCAACCAAGGTAAGATATAATTTTTTTTTTTCAGAAGACCAAAATTAAAATTAAGAGAGTTTGGTTAGGAGCTACTCATTCTCCAAGATGGTATGATATTGTTCAGTTTAAACATTAGCTCTCATGACTAAGATTTTACGAGTAGAGATGTATTTCTTATTTATAAACTCATAGTCAACTGCTAAATTAACGGCTAGTTATATAGGATTCATCTCCCAATGATCCTCGGCATTTATGGTCAAAATGACAATAGGATCGTTGTTTGCTCGGTTGAAAACAATGATTTAGACGGGAATTTACCGATAGCTCGAGGAAGCCAAAGATGAGCATAGTTCGGAAGCTGCCAAGATAAGAATCGGAGAGGAAGCCACCAAGGAGAGACAGAAGAAAAACAGTTCCAACAAAGTTGGTAACAACGTTAGCAGATTTAGAGAGAGGAAAATGCATGTGAGTGAAAACGTAAGTAATGAGATTATTCCCAACTGCTGCTATAGCCATCATCTCAAATGCTTGAAGCCCTGAGCCACAACAAACCATATAAACACACAAAACACAAATTAAAAACATAAAAACCGAACCCAAACTCTGTTTCAAACACCAAAAAACAGACCAAGAACAAAGGCAGCGGCAGCCATTCCACCATGTTTGTCAGAGGTGCACGGTCGGCCTCTCCAATCAACAGATGTGTCCTCAGACATGGAATTTATTTGTTTGCTCTTTGTTTTTGTCTTCTCTAAAGCATCCCCCATTTGATAAATGACCTATTGAAATCTTACCCAATAGGGAGAGAAAAAAGTGTTTAATTTTGAAGCACTATTGAGTGATTTCTCACAAGGCAATACAAATGCTTTGGAATTGGTTTGTATTTATAGCCTTTATGAGCTCGACTCGTGGCAGTTATTGTAGTGGAAACTCAAGGAACATAATAAAGCTAAGTGGAACAAAGTAGAAGTTGATGGTTTGTTACATTATTATATTATCCACCTTAAAATTGTATCTAATAAATCTATATTGTTTGACTCTATACACCGTGATTGTTAGTGGTTAAGGATTATTTGATAAGTTCGTTACACGTGTTAATCGGTATACATAACATAAAACTAATTAATTTTTTTTTTTAAATGTTTGAAATGACACGTAGAGATACAGATTTTGTAGTGAGCATATATGCCTCCTTCGCCTCCAGCTTCTAGCCAACCCTAGTACGAGAGCAATGGATTAGGCCAAACCTGAGTAATCTTAGTTATTGATGGGGGTTTGAGATCGGATCCTACATACTTTTGATTTCAAAATAGATGGTAGGCAACCCTTGAGCCATTAGCTAAAGCCATGCACATCTACGAAGATCCGAGCTTGATAGCAACTCTTGAAAAATAGCACTTGATATCCTATTTGGTGGGCATAGCCCACTTAGCCATCAAGTGGGGAGCACTGACTTTATTGTGTTAAAGAATTAGAAGGAAAAAAAAAAAAAAAAGCATTGGGTTTTATTTTTTTTCCAATCTCTAAATCCATCTTGCCTTTGAAAACTTTAATCACCCAATGTCTAATATAATATTTCTCACTTAATTTGGTTATCTCAAGCAAATGAAATGATCTTGGTTATCTCTTTTCTTTTCGTTTCTAATTGGAGTGGTTGGTTATGTTGCGTTGCTGATATTAGATAGCCTAGGTGACTGTAAGCAATTGAGTACCTAGGCTAGGACCTTCTTCCGATCACTTGCGTCCGATTGAACTCGCACAGTAGTTGGCTAGGCTACTTAGCTCGGGCTAGCTTACAATGTTTCACTATTGCATTTAGCTCCACTTAGATGGCTTGAGCCCACTTTGGTCGCTTCTCCACTAAGTCTAATGGACCAAGTTGGACTTTAGGAAGCATTAGTGATTGAGAAAGCTATGGATAATAAAAAAAACTATTAAAAAGAAAATTTAAACATCAAAAGCTTATTTTGTAATGTAACACTCGAGTCTTGATGAGTATTAATTTTCTGCCTTTTTTTTTTTTTTTTTTTTTATTTAAAGTTTGAATTTTTTAGATTTTATTGAGGGTATTATAAGCTGAATTTTAAGATCAGGTTGAAGAAAAAATGTTTAAAATTTTTTTAGAAACTCAAAAACAATGAAGAATTTGAAAATTAGGCCAAAGTCAACTCGGAAGGGGTAGAATGATCATTTTGACCCATTTTGGATGTGTAAATGCTCTAATCAAAATGTTAAGGGAATAATAAGAAAAAAGAAGTAAAAAGGAAAAGAAAAGAAGAGTTTAGTGAAGGGTGGCACATGTTAAGGGAACGTGGCCAACTGTAGCATGGCACATGTCAAGCAATGACGATAGAAATGTAGTTGGTCGAGCACACACCACTCGTTGCATCGTTAGAGGGTAACTCGATCCAAACTGTCCACTTGACTTGCATTCGCCGGACCGACTTGAACCAATTCATCTAACTCATGACTCATTTCTCGCTTGAGTATGCCACGTGTCGATATGAGAATAATTAGAGGAATTTTTAACTCCGGAAGGATTAAATGTAGTCCCTAGGAGCCAAATGCGCGAATCAAGGCATACGACATGTCACAATGTGGGGCACACATCTCTCCCTTAGCGTGCCCATACTCGTGAATGAGTTGTGGCACAATTACACTCTTGTGGTAGCAAGACAGTGATTGTGTGGTACTTATTCTAACTCAGTGAACAAATTAGCTGTATGAAAATCATAAGTTGTGGACAATGCAAATGAATAAAGAGTCCAATGCATGCATGTTACCTAGGGTAGTTGTTGACAATTCAAACGTATGGAAATCATAAGTTATGATGATGAGTTTTCTAACACACGACCCTAATTAATAACTAATGATGAGGAACATATAAAGACCAATGCATGTATGTTGCCTAAGGTAATGTGTGAATGATGTATAGGGTTGTGTCAACGAATGATTTAAAATGAAAACTATAAGGACCTTATGTATATTGTGTGTTTATATAATTGGGTTACTTCCCATTTATAATGATGAGTATAGACGTGTACACCATGATGATGATTGCCTCACACGATACTCGAGAGTTTTCTTACCTCCAGAAGTTTGGTTATGAACAACTAGCCCGACTATGATGGATCTAGGGGGTGCAAACCACCTAGGGACTCACACTCGCACGTGTGGGTCGTGTGTAGAGAAGTACTACACATCTAATTTTCTCCAAACTAGAAGCCACATCTATGATGGTTTTAACGATAGGCCCCTAGGCATGAGTTACATGTGTTTGCATTCCCTAACCCCAATCATGGGGTTACTTACTGAATATTTCTTAAAATACTCAAGTTGTTTGCTACTTCTATTTCAGGCAAAGGCAAGACACCCTTGTGCTGCTGACCACTACATCACAAGAAAGGACCATGGGACATGCATATGATAGTGGTATTTCATTTCTTAGACTTTAGGTTAGTATAGGATGTTTTTACTTTTAATGTTTATTTGTTTTATTTAGTATTTCGTTATGTTATTTTAAAGATGTTTTCAATCGTGTAAGTCCATGACAATGTTTTATGATGAAATTCTAAATGTTTATTTCCGCATAAGAGAGTATGTCATGATGACGGTAGAGACTTTAGGTTAGTAAAAATCTAGGGTTGTTACAGTATGTTATGTTACACACTGACAAATTATGTTATGCCATGATAAGCGATGTTATGATATGATCATGTCATGATGTATAAAAGTGATATGAAATTTGGTTGCTATGATGCATAAACCTTCATAAAAAATGTCTTAGAAGATAAGCTATGTAATAAGAAAGACACATGAATTATGTAAGCATAAATCACATATTATACCATGACCATAAGTCATGAGGACCTCATGCATTTTTGGGTGACACGTGCATTGTGATACTTCCCCCACCATGATGTTACGAATGTGTACAATGTGATAATGATTTATGACATTATGTTTACCATGATGTATTGATGACCCTTTCCCTCCGTGGTGTTTGACAAAGAGTCTGTTAGCGAGAGCTGGTCTGACAAGCCAGATTGAGGGGGTGTGTGAATCCGCTTGGTGAACTCATGCTCGCACGTGTGGTCATGTGTAAAGAAGTACTATACATCCAATGTTGCCCAACTGGGAAAGCTGCTTAAGACCATGATATGCTATGATAAAAATAATAGGTCCTCATGTTACATGTGTTTGCATTCCTTGACCCCAATAGAAGAGTCATTTAATAAGTATTTCTTAAAATACTCAAGTTATGTGCTACTCTTACATTTCACGTAAAGGCAAAACAACCCTATATGGAAAACGGCAGCGTCGCATTAGAGACCGTAGAACTGGTATTAAAGTAGCTGCATTTTTATTTTCCTTATTAGTCTTAGGTTAATATAGGCAGGTTAATGTAGGGCATTGTTTTATTTCCTAGTTTTTGTTAATTTGTTTTTTTTTTTTTTTTTTTTTTGTTTCTTAAATGTGGTTGATTTGATTTAAGAATTTTATTTTAAACGTATAAATCTAGAACATTGTTTATGAACTATTTAAAATAAATGTTTCTACATAAAAAAGGTGTGTCATACATATGGTAGCAAATCTATTTAAGTAACAAAATAGGATCGTTACATAGTCTAGCTATCTCTTCCAAATACATACGCTCCCACTTTTCTAAGGAATATATCGGCTTCCATAGAAGGAAGTATGCGTAATGAGTCTATCAATAATTACCCAAACTACTACGTACCTTTAACCATTTTATTGATCCCTATGATAAATCTCATGGATAATCTTCCCATTTCCATTTAGCACACTCAAATGTTGTACTAAACCTGCATGTTGTTCTCTGGGTGCCTTAACTTGTTATAAACTAAACACTTAACGACATACTTTGCTACATCTCTCTTAATATTACACTACTAATATTTTAATCCCGATACATCTTTGTTCAGGAAACTATGAGCTTCACCTAATATTTTTAGATCAATGTTTTTAGATACACAAGCACTATCCATGTTTTTTATAAGCAAAACAAAAAACACAACTTCTTGCTTCTCCAATGTCGAGTGTTACACGAGTCATATGATTACTAACTCCATTTGTATTTCGTACGTTTTTTTTTTTTTTTTTTTTTTGCGAGATCAAAATTCCAAAGAGATAATTGATATCCAATTAATAGCAGAGAGTTTGATCTTACCGAGAACTCGAGGAACGATAATTATATTTCATACATATTAACTAAGATTAGAAGAATGTAATAGTCACTATCTCATCATAAAATCTGCTTAAGATCATATATATGCTTGAAGTTTTATAAAATAAGCATGATTTTTAATATATATTAAACATCATACAAAGGATATCTCAAACATATATAAAATCTTTTCAAATCAACTATCCTATGTAGAGATAGTGAATAATAGATATCTAGCTAGCTAGGCTTTAGGAGGGCCTCAACTGTTCAACAAGGTTATCCATATAAAGTTGTCAATACTCTCATGATTGGTGTATCTTATATAACAATTATGTGATAGCTTTGGTGTTATTTGAAAACCTACAATGATTTTATATCTTAATAAAATCTCATTCATTTATCGTCTGAAAGATTTCCTCTATGTAAAACTAATTATGTTAATCTCTACATTTTAGGGAAAAAGTTGGATAATTGGACAACAAATTAAAAAGAAAATTAAGAATATGGGAAGATCTTATTAGTAGATTTTTTTTTTAATTTTTATTTTATTTTATAAATATGGTAGAAAATTTTGAAAATCTCGTTATGACCCTCACCTCCAATGGTAGTCTGCGGAACCCCTAAAAAGGGAGAAAAGAGGTTAGTATAAAAATACTTGGTAAACAACCTACTTGTAGGCTCTCATCACACTCATGACTTAGTAGGTGATCACAGGCTTTATTCTAGGCTCTAGGTATATTGCTCTTGCTGTGTACAGTCTTGGGTAGCTAGTTTAGCCTATGCAACGGTTATGGTATCCCATGATGAGGCACTGCCTCCATAGACTTTGTATCAGGTGGGGACAACATAGTGAGTAATAGCCTACTTGTCATCCATAGGAGGTTAGTTGGCCAATCTATTCCACAAGCCATGAAGTCTCCCAAGGTTTGGGTGCGCTACCCTAGTACATGCCAACTCCATTGGCTACCTGCATGATCAACGCCCTCCCATAAGACGGATCCTTCGAGCAAAGTAACCACTAACTACCTGCATGATCAACACCCTACCACAGGATGGATCCACTGTGCAGGATAGTCCACTAACTACTCGCATGATCAACGCCCTATCACAGGACGGATACATCATGTAGGGTAATCCATAAAATCATTGAGTCACACATCCCTAACCAGACTGTAATACCCGAAGAAAGAGAAATAGAAATAGAAAAAGAAAAAAAAACCACCTAAGGGGTCCAAATGAAACCCCATCCATAGTCCTGCAAAAGAGAGATAGTGAGAGAAAGGGGTAGAGAGAACCTAGAGAGAGGAGAAATGATGAACCGCCGAAAGACTCACCGAAAACTACCGTTGGAGTCTATTCCAGTGAAGATCATGATGCAAGGAGGTGAATATCATGCAGAGAGACTTTCTTGGAAGGGAAAAGAGAATGTGGGTGGCCGGAGTCCCATTTTTCATCAAGAAGTCGGAAAACCCGCAAGGTAAGGATCTTGAACGTTTTCTCAGATCTACGGTTTTCCTTTGTGAATCAAGATCTGAAATCTTGATATATTCATCTAGGAACAACTCTATGCATGATCTGTGAAGAAGTTTGGCCGAGACCTCAACCCGAAGGCGGAGATCCGAGAGTCGTTCGAGAACGGTGAGCGAAATTCCGACCTTCTTAACTCGTCCGGTAGTTAAGCAAAAATTACGAAAAAAATACGAGGACGTAGCCCGTAACACGATCTAAAACCTTGCCGAAGGAATCATGTCGATCCGATCTACGGATCAAAAGATGTGAAAATCGGAAAAGAGGGTTGTGTTTCGGTTTTCAGATGGCAGAGAAGAAAGAAGAAGAAGAAAAAAGAAAAAAAGAGTCGGCCGGTGAGCGGCGGACGGCGGCGACAGGCGCCAGACACGCGTCAACCATCAGCTGGAGCAACGCAGCTCCAGCAAGGCGTTGACACGTGTCGCCTGCAAGCCGGGCCGAACCGCGACGCGAGCCGAGCCGACCGGACCGACCGACCCGTGACTACGCGGAGGCGGCGCGCGTGCAACCTGCGACTGGCACCTTCCCGTGCGCGTGACCACGCACTCCCAGTGCGCTGCTGGCGCGTGAGCGCGTGTGGGACGGCCAATTTGGCCCGGTTGTTTTCTGTTTGCCCGATTTTTGTCTCGGTTCCAGTTCTAATACTGTTTTTATGTGAATAGGGACCTAATTTAAAGAAATCAGTACTTTTTGACACCTCATGGGCAAAGAAACGCTAGCAAAAAAGGGCACGCGTCAACCAGGTAAGTCACCACCTGGTATTTAGGAAGAAATACTTGTAGGGTTCGCTTGGATTGTATGTATGCATGTTAGTAATTTTGCCTTAAATTAGCTCTCCATGAATGAGATTAATCAGATGGATTGTTATGATGTGTTGGGTGAATTATCTGAGTGTTGCTTGTATGCCTTAAGCTTCCGTTGTACGTATGCATGTGTTTAATTTATGTTGGAATTGTGTATTCTGTGTTCCGGGTGCTCGATGGATGAATTCGCCCTATTGAGCGCGAACTTCGTGTTTTGGGTGCTGGATGGAGGCCATCGCCCCGTTGAGCCGGCGTGCCTAGTTTGCATGAATATTAGGATGTTAGAAGACGGTTGCATGCACACCCCGTTATTTTCTAGTGCCCATTTCTATGATAAGCTTAGAGAATTTCTGTTAGGAGCGATATGTCGCTTCAGCCAAACTTAATTTTCCCCTAGGAACTGAGCGGTTCACCATGGCAAGAAAGTACCTAGGAGTGTTCATAGATTGCTAGCGTGAGAACGGTATCTATAGCTTCGTGGGAGGACCAAGGGTCCCTGATCAGTCCTTACTGCTCTTAGCCATTTCGCATGGGAAATGTGTCCCCACGTCGTACAGCCCATTAGCTGCATGGGAACGGGTTGGGTCGCGCCCCCCATAGGAGGACTATATGGGCGTAGGGGTATTCAGCACACCCCTAGGCTAGATACCATGTAGTCCTAGATAGCCATGTAGAGGTAGCGCCTCATAGAGAGATACCGACCATATCAGCTTGGCATAAGGAACCTCTAGGTGACTAATGAAAGGACGATGAACCGGTGAAACCCAAAGGGCAAGCCCCAAGAGACTAAGGTTAGAACCCGATGTCCTAGAACCGAATTAGGAAACTGTGGGAGTTAAATTAAGATGCGAAGAGAGCCTACAAGTAGGTGGCTTACTGAGTATAATTTTTATACTCATCTCGTTCTCCTTTATTTTTCTCAGGTGTTCGCTGGCTGCTGGTCGAGGTAGAGGAGCGTTTGAGAGCTGTACAGTCACAGAGGGGGTCGTTCCGGAGCGTCAGTCCCTTTTCGGTCTTTTAGAGTCTTTTGTATTTCATTTTATATTTGCAATTTCACTTGTAATAATTAACAAACAAAATTTCTCTCTTTTGTTTTAATTCAAAGTATTTTTATCTTTTTACTTTGCTTTTCTTTTCTTTTATTTTCCTTTTGTTTGTTTTCGAGTTCGTCTTTTTAGTCACGATTTGGTTTTCGAAGCCTCGAAAATTGGGTCGTGACACAGACTCACACCTAGTTCAATAGTATCTACTAGAGTGGAAAGGGAAGTGGGGGTCCTTAGACACTATACAGGTTGCTATCGGCCTAAGAGGCTACCTTGGTCATTTCTGGATGTAGTGGAGGTTTGCTAGGTTCTTAAGGGCGTCTAGGCGATTTAAATCCCATCTCTGGGTGCACACAGGTCTAAACCTCTAATAGCTCACGATCCTAGAGTGCAAGGTTTACTGAAAACATGCTGACCGGAGTCAACATGTAAACCGCACTAGTTTTAGTGCCGTAATCTCAATTAAGTTCTCTCATGCATGCTTTGCTAGGGAGATATTCTTATTGATCACCTAAGCACATAATACATAATTTAAACTTCACCTCAATAATATCTGGAGTTTGAGGAGGTCTATTGGATTCCTAGGGTAGCTAGATGGCTTAAAGTGTACTTCCGACTCCAGGCTGCTCTGTTCTGACTCCTCGAGTCTTTCTTAGTCTGGGAGCACTAGGGTCTAGACCTCTGACTTTCGCTTACGATCCTAAGGTGCTCAATCTACTGGAGGCGTCATAACCTAGGTCGTTGTCTAGCCAACCTAACTCTAACTCTCTAGCTATGTGCAGATAAACACGCTCTACAAGGAGAACACAATCAAATAACTGGAGCTAACACATATGTATCATGCACATATACAAGAAAACAAGCTCAACAAGGAGATAATATCTATCAATCACCTAGAGCACAGATCACAATAATCCTTCTTCCTTTATAGCACAACGGAAAGCATATAAAAACATCATTTATCACAAATCTCATCATAGTGACATTTTTTTTTAATATCATGCATACCATTCTCGTCCTTATTGCCCGACTCGTATTCTTGTCATGCATATTCTCTTTCTAGGCTCACATAATACATAAAACAACATGGTTCTCCAAAATCTCATCCTAGGGGCATAATGATCTTTTTACCATAACATACAGACAGTACATAATCATCCAAAAACGCCATTCCAAAGTCCTTAACATGCATATTCAAACCACCTAAGGTAAGGAATACTCGCATGCTAGCACGTCCTAGCAATTCCTATAAGTATCACTTCCTAGAATCTGTGTGATTACTTACTTTGATGACGCGTGCCTTCTCAAACTAGTTTTTTCACGTGTTAGAAGCTCCAAAATTTATAAAATCTCTCTTTAAGTGTTGTCACCTGCGCATTGGGACTCCTTCGTCGATATTTCCAAACCAGTTTTTGATTCTTTTTTATTTTCTTTGAATTTTCTTAATTTTCTCTACACAACTCAAATTAACTCAGTTTCTTCACAAAAAATTGTAGACTTCTAGTCTCATAACTTTTAGTCAATTACAACAAGAAAGAGGTGAGTCTAAATATCGTCAAAAACTAAAACTTAAAAAAAAAATTCAACTTCTTGACATTCATTAGAATTCAACTTTTTGTCAGAATCAACTTCAATTCTGATAAGTGGAAATCACTACAAGGGGAGTAAGATTCGGATTACCTTGTTGATCGAATATCTCAAGGCAAGAACATTGTTTGAGATTCGAATCACTCCACAAGCAAGATCGATCATGTCTAGCTTGATTGATTCTTGTTGACCAAATATCTCAAGGCAAGAACACTTGTTTGAGATTCGAATCACTCCACAAGCAAGATTGATCACAAATGCAAAGAAACTTAGTGAACTACATAGAATTGCAACCTAAACCACAAGCATGATTCTATATGCAACCTAAACTACATAGAATTGCAAAGAAACTTAGTATTGGCTAAAGAAAGCAGAGATGCTCATTTTACTGTATTTTCCAGGTCTGCTTGCAAATACAACATACATGACTTTATATAGCCTCACAATGAAATTATTAAAGGCATTCCAAGAGTTAACATTCATACTTTAGGGTCATAATTGACCATTATGTAAATGTAACCTAAAATAAATAAATAATCTTAAAATATATTTATGAAATACAATAACTCTACTATGTAAATTGTAATCCACCCAAAATTTATAACCATGAAATTTCATTCTTCTTTAATGTGGCATGAATTGAAATATCTTTTGATAATTTCAATCGCATTTTCTTCGCATCTTCGTTGAAATATATTGTATGATTGATGTTTCTTGGTTCATACCAAATTCCTTCATAAAACTTGTGAAAAATATTTCTCCAATATCAACATATTAAAAATTCAAAATTTAATTCCAACCAGAACTCTTGAATTTAAAGGAAAACCAAAATCAAGAACCTAAAAAGCATACATTATGTTCTTCCTCGATCCTTGATGGAATTCAGTGATTCAAAAGCTCAGAGTAGTTTTAGAGAGACCACTTAGCAATTTTTGTGAAGAAACTCCGGAAAATTTGCTATTTGGAGCAGATTTTTACTCTCTCCAAGCTCTCTCTCAAGAATTCTAAACCCTCATCTTCCTTTCACTGTTTTTTTTTTTTTTTTTTTTTTTTTTAGTTTTTAGCAAACTAATTTGGACTAATCCAGACTCCTAATTACGAAGGGAGGGTAAAAGTGAAGAATTTACCATAGGTTGAGTTTGATGAATTTTCCAAATTTTTCGCTATTTTGTTTTATATTTTTCTTTAATTACTGAAATTTTTCTAAACATTTTCTCTTCTACCTCATCTTTATATTGGATTTATAAAACCCTCACTAAAATCTTGAAAAGGAAAAATTATGTTATTAATTTCTCTCGAGTGTATGGACAAATTTTCTCCTCCTTAAAAACTTTCATCTTCGAAAGTTGCTTCTGCCTGATTCCCAAAGATAGAAAATCCTCTTGTCGAATTTTCTTGCACAAATTGTTACGTTGTCTCGATGATAACTCTTTCGAACTGTGACTATAGACATCCTTTTATTGTACATGCTCTTATGGATGATGATACATACCAAACCTTAGGGTCCTCTTTAAGAAAAATTTCTCAAATTCCTTCTTGGTGTGCTCCTAGAGTTACCTTTCCTCTTGTTTGTCACGTCTCACCCTACTAGGGGTTTAAAAGTCACTACCGGAGCGTTGCTATCTATCAAAGCATGATGTCAATCACATGATTCTATAGGCTCCCAACCAAGCGAGCATCCTAACATCATGCAATGTCTCTGCATAGTAGAGAAAATCTAGGCTATCTCAAGCCCTAGATCTTGTCCTTGGGTCCGGTGATGAAGCGGTCCATCTTCTTCATCTCTGTTCTGACCAACTCCAATGCATACTCTGTCGGTCGTACTCTTCGACCATCTTCACATTCTATTTCGGTTCAAGGAAGACTACCTAATTTTTTAACATAGTTAATAAAATTTGGATTTTTCTAAATAAAATAACAAAATAATAAAAAAGTGACAAATTACCAAAATATCTCTAAAGTTTGAGTTAATTACATAAATGCCTTATGCCTTCAGCTAAGTCGAGAATTTTTCACATCTTGAACATTCTACACCAAATCTTCGATATCTTCACATCCACATATTAGATTGTCCTCAAATTTGGACATCTTCTTGAATAAACAGAATTCAGCAAATTCAATGGCTGAAAATCAAAATAGAAGTTGGCAAGCCCTTCGATCATGATCTTGATCGAAGAAGATACTTCCAACAAAAATTCTAGAAAATTTTATTTAAAATTCATGGAGTTCTAGACGTTTTAAAATTTGTTTTAAGCTCCACTTATGGATTATGAAAGGGTGGGCTACCATTTGAAGCAAGAACCAAGCAACGACAAGCCTCCAATCAAGAGTTATAGTTGTTTCGTTTCTTGGTATCTCCCTCTAGTTAAAAATTAAGCATTTCGTTAGCGTTAGGGGATTAAGTCGAAAAGTTTTGTAAACGACCCAGATCCTATTAAGATCTATATCGAGCTGCTAAAGAAAACCAAGAATCACACAAGTTTCATTGATGATTGGGTCGAGGCCTTAACACTATAATTAGCCATGATCATGCAAATTCGTCCTTTCAAAATAATTTCTTAAGCTTGAAGAGGGGATAAGGAAGAAGTTTTGTGAATAAATGGCTTGAACAGGTCCCAATTGTTCTAACGAGTAAGAAGTAGCAGTGGGTTTTCTCTGGCGAAAAAACAGGTTTTCCGTCACCTTTGAAGGCCTTTAACTCCGTGCTACACTGAAGAAAATATAAGAAATTTGTCACATCATCTTCCTTAATGTACCATCTCCAGGTTCCATGGATAAGGAAGAACATAGTTCAATTAAACCAACCACATCAGCCTAAATTCTAACCCCCTCTTAGTTTTTTTTTTTCTTAAAATTAATCGTCTTCCAAGTTTGTTCTCATGGCATGATGATTCTAGAAACTACTCTCCCGAAAAATAATTAGCAAACATTTTGACAAGATGTTCGATTTTTCCATAGAAATATATTCGTTCAAAAAGGCCCCTATAAGAAGTTAATCGTATATGAGAAGATTGGTTACGTAGAAAAAGGAAAATAGATTCGTATTCACATACATAAGAATTGTATAGGAACAAGACTAATCTTTGATTTCTTTTTGAAAAAAAAGAAATCAATTTTTTTTCAATTTTTTTGAAGTACTAACACTATTCCAATTACAATACTCGTGAAAAAAGAACCGAAGGAAGATGCCTGTGAATGTTTGCTGAATCCACCACACCTAAATGGTGGTGAGAGTTCTTTTATTTATAATCATTTACAGAATACAGAAATATCGTAAATTACAAATAATATGAAAATAGCGATAAAAGAAAAGAATAATAAATGAATACAATATATTTGCCTTTAATAAAATGGCAAATATGGTAACCCGTAATGTAAGGCAAATATCTAGATATTTGCCTTATAATGAACGGTCAACTATCCTTAACACCCCCCTCCCCCCCCCCCCCCCCCCCGCAAGCTGAGCGTCGGATTTGAACGAACGTGAAGCTTGGATCTGAAAAATTCAAAGAGAGGTCGAGAAATACTCTTTGTGAAGATGTCAGCAACTTGGAGATGAGAGGGTACATATTGTGTGCGAAGTTTGCTAGCGATAACAAGTTCTCGAAGGAAATGATAATCTAGTTCAACATGTTTGGCCCGCTTGTGAGAAACGGGATTAGAGCTCAAAAAAATAGCACTTTTGTTGTCACATAAGAGTAAGGGCTGCTGTGAAATAGGGATCTTGAGGTCATGCAAAAGATGCGTAACCCAAAGAAGTTCAGCAGCAGTTGTGGCAAGAGCACGATACTCAGATTCACAGCTGGAGCGTGAGACAGTAGGTTGCTTTTTGGCACTCCAAGAAACGAGATTGTTACCAAGGTAAATAGAATAGCCGGATGTAGAACGACGAGTATCGGGACAACCAGCCCAGTCAGCATCTGAATAAGCGACTAGCGTACTAGGAACAGTGGATGGACGAAAGGTAAGACCAAAGTGGAGTGTTCCTTTGACATAGCGAAGAATACGTTTGACAGCAAGAAAGTGATCTGCAGTAGGGGCATGCAAGAATTAACTGACAGAATTGACAGCATAGGCAATATCTGGACGCGTAATAGTCAAGTACTGAAGGGCGCCAACAAGAGATCTGTAGAGAGTAGGATCAGAGAAAGGAGAACCATCAGCAGTTAGGTGTTGAGAAACAACCATGGAAGTGTGAACTGGTTTGCTATCGAGCAACTGAGCACAAGTAAGAATATCTCGAGCATATTTTAATTGACTAATAAAGAGACCATCAGGAGTGGGTGAAGCTTCAAGACCAAGAAAGTAACTGAGAGAACCCAAATCTTTGGTAGCAAACTCAGAATGAAGCTTGCGAGTAAAGCTGTCAATAAGAGATGAGTTGTTGCCGGTAACAATAATGTCATCAACATAAAGAAGCAAATAGATAAGGTTAGATTGCTGATGAAAGACAAAAAGGGACGTGTCAGCGCGACTGCAAGAAAACCCAAGTGTGAGAAGAAATGAGCTAAAACGCTGAAACCAAGCACGAGGAGCTTGCTTTAAGCCATAGAGAGCTTTCTTTAATAGACAAACATGAGTGAGAAATCGAGGATCAATATACCCAGGAGGTTGTTCCATATGAATACGTTCAATAAGAGTTCCATTGAGAAAAGCATTCTTGACATCAAGTTGTCGAAGAGGCCATTTATTTGTGATTGCAATAGAAAGCACAACACGAACAGTGGTAGCTTTGACAACCGGACTGAAAGTGTTAGTGTAGTCAAGACCAGGAACCTAAGTATAACCTTTGGCAACAAGACGAGCCTTGAAACGCTCGACGGATCCATCAGGCAAATATTAATACGAAACACCCATTTAGAGCCCACGATGTTGGTGTTGGCAGGGCGAGGAACCAAAGTCCAAGTATCATTTTGTTGTAATGCTCGAATTTCTTCATCCATGGCAGCCACCCAAGCAGGATTCTTAGCTGCAGATTTGAATCCTTTTGGCTCAGTGGATGCAAGAAGAGCAAAAAGAAGTCCAGATGAGCCCAAAATACCAAGATTTGCTGGATGCCGAGTCTTGAATATACCAGCTTTGTCTCGTGTGATCATAGGATGAGTGCCCAAAGAAGAGAAATCAACAGGAGGTTCAATAGAGGTCGAATTAGAAGTCGAGGGTGGCAAAGTGGAACCTGCAAGAGAAGTATCAACCTGCACAGACTCATCTACAAGGTCAGAACAAATATCACACGGGGATGAACTGGATCGAAGAATGTGCGGTGATGAAGTGGTAGGGGGGGATGAATCAATATGATGAAGATGTGGTTCCAAGAAATTTGAAATAGGAATAGAGGAAAGAGGTTGGGCCTGGAAGCTAGGGATAGCAGGAAAGTGAGTTTCATCAAATTGAACATGGCAGGTGATATATAGCTTAGTGGTGGCGGGATCAAGACAGCGGAACCCTTTATGAGCAGAACTATAACCCAAAAAAATACAAGGAATGCTGCGGGGAGAAAGCTTGTTAGGCATATAATCACGCAAATAAAGATAAACACGACAACCAAAGGGATCAAAATTGTCATAATGTGGAGTGTAGCCATAAAGAAGTTCAAAGGGTGACTTACCTCCAAGAAGTGGAGTGGGCAACCGGTTGATAATGTAAGCTGCAGTGCTGAAGGCGTCAACCCAAAAACGAGGAGAAAGATGAGAGTGAAAGAGAAGGGCCAAGCCAGTCTCAGTCACATGATGATGTTTTCTCTCAGCACGACCATTTTGAGCAGGTGTATATGGACAAGAGAGTTGATGGTGGATGCCAGAATTACGTAAATGAGTTTTGAAACAAGTACTAGTAAATTCGGTACCACCATCGCTTTGAAATACCTTGATACGAGAAGAATATTGATTTTCCACAAATTTTTGAAATTGAAGAAAAATATAAAAAAAATCAGATTTAAATTTTAAAGGGTAAAACCAAGTGAATCGAGAATAATCATCAATAAAAATAGCATAATAAAGAAAACCCGAATTTTATTTGACGGGAGAAGGACCCCAAAGATCACAATGAATAAGATCTAACACATGAGACGACCTACGTTCATTGCGGGAATAAGGCAATCGATGACTTTTCGCAAGCTGACAAGTATTACATAATGATGGAGAAGGCAATAAAGACGTAAGAGAAAGATGACCTTTTCTATTTAAAAAAGAAATAACATAATGATTTACATGACCCAGACGAGCATGCCATAAATCATATGAAGCACGTAAAGATTTGTTTCTAAGGGCTGAAATAAAAGCAGAGTTGCCGCGCTCCAGCACATATAGCCTTTCATCTCTTTTACCGGTTGCCACCACCCTTCCTGTTTGACGATTCTGGATAGTAATAAGATTATTAGTAAATGTAACGGAGAGAGGAAAATCAGACGTTAATTTACTTATGGAAAGAAGATTTTTAGTGAGGTGAGGGACAAACAAGACATCTAATAAGTGAATATTTGGAACAGAAGAAAGAGTACCGGTGTGGGTAATGGGTAGGGATGCACCGTTTCCTACGATCACAGAGTCCTTACCCGTGTAATTTTTAGACTGATCCAGAATAGATGGGTCGGCAGTCATATGGGCCGAAGCTCCAGTGTCCAGAAACCAATCAGCAGCATCGGGTCTAGCAATAGAACATGACGTGTTAAAGGCTTCAGCAAGGTGAGCATGACAAGAGTCAGGTCAAACATACCGTTGGTTGCAGCGGTCAGCATAATGGCCCTCTTTGCGGCATATTTGGCAGTAAGGTGGTCGACGACCCTGACTTGAGTGGGTTCGTCCTCGATTAGAAGAGTTGTTTTTGTGAGAATAAGAACGACCTCGCTGGTTGGTAAAGGAAGCAGGGTGGCTTCCATGGGTGCGACCACGATTAGTGGCTGTGAATGCTGTAGGAGTGGTGTCAGAGGACTCAAGGTAGCGCTGGAACAACTCAAAACTTTCAGCTTTAGAGATTAAATCTGCAAAACAGGGGATAGGCGTGAGAGCCATCTGAGGAGTAGAAAAAGCTGAAAATTCGGTACCGAGTCCACGAAGGAACCAGTGCACTTTATCAATGTCCTCGACGGGTCTACCAATGGCATGAAGTTGGTCACAATTTTTTTTGAAGGCACGAGCATACTCAGCAACAGGTTTGGTGCCACGTTTCATCAACTGCAAGTCATCCTTGAGTCTCAGTTTACGAGCTTTCGACTGATGGCTGAACGTAGTTTCCAACGCAAGCCAAACATCACGTGCAGTAGATAGACCAACGACAACAACCATGGCTTCCTCAGTGAGAGAGGAGAGCAGGAGACAGAGAAGTCATTGATCGGCTGCTCTCCATGCCAAATATTTGGGGTTGAGTGTTGAGGAGGAAGAGGAGGTTTCTGGTTCAAAGCAAGGTGGTGGAACCATAGTTCCATCGACATAGCCCAGCATGTCTTGACTCTCAAGGAGAGGGAGAAGTTGGCTTTTCCAGAGAAGATAATTGGAGGAAGAAAGTTTGATGGTGATCATATGGATTAGAGTATTAAAAGGAAGAAGATGATAAGAAGATTCGGAAGCCATAGAGAAGACAGGGTCAGGGTTGTTAAACCGAAAGGGCTCTGATACCATGTGAATGTTTGCTGAATCCACCACACCTAAATGGCGGTGAGAGTTCTCTTATTTATAATCATTTACAGAATACAGAAATATGGTAAATTACAAATAATATGAAAATAGCGATAAAAGGAAAGAATAATAAATGAATACAATATATTTGCCTTTAATAAAATGGCAAATATGGTAACCCGTAATGTAAGGCAAATATCTAGATATTTGCCTTATAATGAACGGTCAACTATCCTTAACAATGTCTAATAAAATTTAGAGCATTTCGGGTACTGAAAGCTCAGAACCAATGCTCCAACATTGACTAAGAGGTAAATAGCCAATCTAAACTTTCCTTAAGAAATACCGGTAAAAATCACTTGGATTTCATTATAAACCTTTATTCAAGTGAGAGTTTAAGGAAGATGGAAGAAATAGACTAAGAGCCGTGATTTAAGAATCTAAATTGAGTGTTTTACTCGAAAATCAAGTAACGTTAAATTAACCCATTAAATGAATAATGTTGCTAAATTTTTTTTAATACTAAGTATAATATTGTTGAAGCTAATAATAGAAGTTTGAATTAGTTACTACCGAAGGGGAGGAGGAGGTGAATTCAATTTCATCCACAAAAATCCCAACCAACTCCGGGAATCCCCCCTATAAAAGGACCTCCCTCCCCATCATTCAAACCACTCCTCCTCTTAATCTCACTTCAGTTTTCTGTTGTCACCAACAACTGGTATCAGAGCAATCTTGCAGCAGCAAAAAAAAAAAAAAAAATGGCAGTAGAAAAACAAGTTGAGATCTACGTTCAGCCTGCCATCCCAAGGTTCGATGGTCACTATGATCATTGGGCGATATTGATGGAAAATTTTCTCAGATCAAAGGAGTTCTTTGATATGGTGGAGACGGGTTATGAAGAGCCAAATGAAGGCGAGGTACTCTCAGCTGGTCAACAGCAACTGTTGGCAGCATCGAAGTTGAAGGACCTGAAGGTCAAGAACTATTTATTTCAGTCCATTGATAGGACTATCTTGGAAACAATGCTTCAGAAGAAGACATCCAAGGAAATTTGGGATTCTATGAGGAGGAAGTATCGAGGCTCAACGAGAGTAAAACGTGCTCAACTACAAGCCGTCAGAAGAGACTTTGAAATTCTCCAAATGCAAAAGGGAGAAACGGTGAATGATTATATTGGCAAGGTTATAAGTCTTGCAAGTAAAATGAGGATGCATGGTGGTTCAATCACGGAGGTCGCGGTCGTAGAAAAGATTTTGCGATCACTAACTCCAAAGTTCGATTACATTGTATGTTCTATTGAAGAAGAAAACAATGTCGAAGAGATGCAAATAGATGAACTCCAAAGCTCCCTGTTAGTACATGAGTAGAGGCTCAATCGTACAAGTGCAATAGAGAAGATGACAGCCTTAAAGATATCCACACCAGGTGAAACTTCAAGCCCTAGAGGTAGAGGGAAAAGAAGAGGCAGAGGTCGTGGGAGAGGCAGTCGAGAAAGAAGTGGAGATGTTGGCAGGTCAGCAGACCTAGTCAGAAACGATTATGACAACAAAGGCAAGAGACACTTTGACAAGTCTAAGGTGGAATGCTACAGATGTGGACGCCTTGGACATTACAAAAATGAATGCTATACCAGGCTCCAAAAGGAGAAAAGAGATCAATCCAATTTTGTGGAGAGAAGAGAAGAAATATTATTAATGTCCTTCCATTCTATGAAGGTTGCAGATCAAGGTGTATGGGTCGTAGACTCTGGATGCAGCAATCATATGACAGGTTGTAAAGAATTCTTCTCAACTCTGGATGAAAATTTTCATACTACGGTTTCTCTTGGCAACAATTCAACTCTCCAAGTGATGGGGAAAGGAACCGTAGATATCAAGACTAGAAATGGCTTTGTAGAGTCTATTTTTAATGTATTCTACATTCTTGATCTGAAGGCCAACTTACTTAGTATCGGTCAGTTACAAGAAAAGGGGTATGTGATCACATTCCAAAATGATGAATGTGAGATTTATGACTCCAAAAGAGGATCGATTGCTAAGATGAAGATGACCACCAACCGTCTATATCCGTTGACGTTAAATATCATTGCCAAAAGTTTGATGGTGAAGAAAGAAGATACCACCTGGCTTTGGCATTTTAGGTATGGTCATCTACACTTCAAAGGATTAAAGACATTGTCTTCAAAGAAGATGGTAACTGGGTTGCCAGATATTACTCCACCAACGGAAATTTGCGAGAGATGTGTAGTAGCAAAACATGAAAGAAACTCTTTTCCATCCGAAAAATCAAGAAGAGCTCAAGCAATTTTGGAGTTGATTCATTCAGACATATGTGGTCCCATCTCTCCAGCATCAAATGGTAACAAGAAATATTTCTTGACCCTCATCGATGATTTTTGTCGAAAAACATGGACTTATTTCTTGCACGCCAAATCAGAAGCCTTTGATTGCTTCAAAAAATTTTGTGCTACTATAAAGACGGAAACTGGAAGAAGAGTCAAGGCTTTAAGAACTGACAGAGGTGGAGAGTTCTGCTCGAACGAGTTTATTAAATTTTGTGAAGAGAAGCATACGGAGGCAGTTAACAACAGCATATACACCACAACAAAATGGTGTGGCCGAAAGGAAAAACAGAACCATTCTCAACATGGTTCGAAGTTTACTAAATAAAGGAGAAGTCTCGAAGGAATTTTGGCCACAAGCTGCCGTGTGGTCCGTTCACATTCTCAACCGGAATCCTACCTTTTCTGTTAGAGATATGACTCCACAAGAAGCATGGAGCAGAAGAAAACCTGCAGTAGACCACTTTAGAATCTTTGGGTGCATAGCATATGCACACGTTCCTGATGAGAAAAGGAAGAAACTTGAAGACAAGAGTTTGAAGTGTGTATTCCTTGGAGTAAGCGAGACCTCTAAGGCGTACAAGCTTTATGATCCTTTGACAAAAAGAAGACTTGGACATGGGAAGAAAAGATCACTGTGAATTAGCAGATTCCTGTAGATCTTGAAGAAGAACAAACTGAAGCCCCTATTCAGCCTCACTTTGAGCATGGAGAGAGCTCATCACAAGCTCAACAAGAAGAACCAGTAGAAGAAGATCATGATCATAATCAAAGAAATCCAAGAACAAGAAAAAGATCAAATTGGATGATTGATTATGAGATGAACTATGAATCAAGTGATAGTGGTTATTTTGCCTTCTTTATGGATAGTGATCCAATTGTCTATGAAGAAGCGGTAAAGGTGAAGAAATGGAAGGAAGCTATGGACAGTGAAATCAAATCCATAGAGAAGAACAAGACTTGGGAGCTCACTGATCTTCCTGGAGGACAGAAAACAATCGGAGTAAAATGGGTTTTCAAAACCAAGTTGAATGAAAACGGTGAGGTGGATAAGTACAAGGCACGACTCATTGCAAAAGGATACAAGCAGAAGTATGGAATTGATTACAATGAGGTATTTACACCTGTGGCACGCCAAGACACTATCAGGCTCATAATTTCTATTGCAGCATAGAAATCTTGGCCTATTTATCAACTTGATGTGAAATCAGCCTTCTTACATGGAGAGCTTCAAGAAGAGGTATATGTAGAACAACCAGAAGGTTTTGTTCAAAAAGGCAAAGAGGAAAAAGTATACAAGTTGAAGAAAGCTTTGTATGGTTTGAAGCAAGCTCCGAGGGCATGGTACAGTCGCATTGATTCTCATTTTGAAAAGATGGGATTCACTAAATGCCCGTATGAACATACGTTGTATGTGAAAACTGAAAAGAGAGGTAACATTATCATTATTTGCTTATATGTTGATGATTTAATATTTACGGGCAATAATGAAGAAATGTTTGAATCTTTTAAGAAGAGCATGATGAAGGAATTTGAAATGACAGATCTTGGCTTGATGAGATATTTTCTTGGAGCAGAAGTTACTCAAAATCCCGCAGGTAACTTTATCTGTCAGAAGAAATATGCTCAAGAATTACTTGAATATTTAAATTGGATGAGCGCACATTTGGAACTCCATCAAAATTGGGTTTAAAGATGCACAAGGATATTGACGGGCGAGAGGTTGATAATAGGTACTTCAAACAAATTGTGGGAAGTTTGATGTACCTAACTTCAACAAGACCAGACATCATGTATGCGATTAGTATGATAAGTCGTTACATGGAGCATCCAACGGAAAAACATCTCAATGCAGCAAGAAGGATACTTCGTTATGTGAGAGGAACCTTTGATTTGGGGGTATTCTACAAGAAAGGAGATGATCGAAGATGGTTGGCTATACAGATAGCGACTATGCAGGTGATATAGATGATCGTAAAAGTACTTCAGGAAGTATTTTCATGATGAGTTCAGGAGCTATTTGCTGGTTTTCAAAGAAGCAACCTATTGTAACACTCTCAACTACAGAAGCAGAATTTGTGGCAGCAGCAGCATGCTCGTGCCAAGCAATTTGGTTAAGAAAAATGCTTGAAATTCTTAATCAGAAGCAACCAGGTACGACGGTTATATATTGTGATAATATGTCAACTATTAAGTTGTCTAAAAATCCTGTGTTGCATGGAAGGAGCAAGCACATCGATGTTAGACTTCATTTCTTGCGTGATTTGTGTAAAGAAGGCATTATTGAACTCTACTTTTGCCGAAGTGATGAACAAATCGCAGACCTATTCACAAGCCCTTGAAACAACCATTGTTCGAGAAACTTAGAAGAAAGATGGGAATGTGCAGAATCCAAGATGTATATCAAGAAGATGAAGTGAAGTCCTAAACTGATTTCCACAGAATTCAGTTTAAGGGAGGGTGTTGAAGCCAATAATAGAAGTTTGAATTAGTTACTACAGAATAGAAGGAGGAGGTGAATTCAATTTCATCCACACAAATCCCAACCAACTCTGGGAATCCCCTATAAAAGGACCTCCCTCCCCATCGTTCAAATCACTCCTCCTCTCAATCTCACCTCAGTTTTCTGTTGTCACCAACAAATATGACATGTTAAGGTTATATATGAGAGTTTGCCGTCATGGGATAAATTTAAGGAGTTGAACTAAGTAATCATGTAAAATGATCATAATGCCCCTAAGGTAATTTACCTTTAGTTCATGACCCAAACGAAGAAACTTTAGACGAAATCTTATCACATGATGCTTAAGGATAATGTAAAGTTTTAGAACCGTTGGATTATGTTTGAGGCTCGAACCAAGTTTAGGATGATAAATGACTAAAATGGCCCTAGTTTCTTTTATGCTATTTCAAAGTCCAAATCCCCAAGGATTTAAGTAAGGCCTATTTGTAAGTGTAGGAAGGTTCACCTAAGATTTTAAGAAGTTTTGATCAATTTAAGAACCTAAACGAAGTTCAGAGATATATATTAAGGCTAAAGAGATGATAAATTTGTCCCGAAGAACCTCCAATCAAGATTATGATCCGTATAGAACTCAAAAGAACATGTTATAATCTTTATGATACTTTGAATGACATATACATGTTACTATGTTCGTAACTTATCAGGTTGGAATAGGGCTTTAAAAAAAGACTTATGCTCAAGTATAATCCTTAGAGTAAGAACCTAAGAACCCATGAAATTAAGAGAACATTCTAAGGACAAGAACCAAGAAAAGGTACAATACAGGCCCTAAATCCATTATGAAAAGAAGAGTGTTAGGTACAACTTAAGAACAGGGGGCCAAGGTCCTAAGACTCAGAAACCCCTAAACCTCCCACGATATAACTTGTTCATGATTTAGAATACTACATCACTTCAAACATAAGAAGTCTTGGATGTAGATTTTCATACTACATTGTTTGAAACATAAGAAGCCTTGAATGCAGGCTTCAGACTATGACACTTGGAATTTATGAAGCCTTGGTGTATTTTTCAGACTATATCGTTTGAAACGTATGAAGCCTTGGGTATAGGTTTTAGATTATGTCACTTGGAATGTATGAATCCTTAAATGCAAGTTTCAAACTACACCGCTTGTAACGTAAGAAGCCTTGGGTGTAGGTTTCAGACCGTATCACAGGGAACACATGAAGCCAAGGATGTCGGTCCAAACTACAACACTTGGAATGCGTGAAACCTTAGATGTAGGTTCAAATTGTGTCGCTTTGAACGCACGAAGCCTTGGACAAGGTTATCAAGTTCATGTCTTCTATCGTACATCCTAAGGAGAGTGTTTTATGAAACCGAACAAGAACTAGAACAAAAATCAAGGACTAAAGACAAGGACAAGAATCAAGAACATGAACTAAGAACTAAGGACATGGATCAAGATCCACATTTTTAGAACTAAGAACCCAAAACCTCAAAACTAAGGTTCTTATATCATAATCAAGGTTAAGAACTCAGAATAAGGACCAAAGTCATTGGACTAGATCATGACAAGAACTTAGACTTCAATAACTTAACCTAAGGACCTAAGTTTTCAGGTTAAGAACGAAAAGAGTGTGGTACCTTAACATACCTTAAGACACGATTAAGGACCTTAGTACTCACTCCATGTTTTTCAAGTAACTAAGGTGGTTGTCGAGGTCGAGAGCAGATTCTAGAGCAAGTGCCATAGACAAGCTACATCCCTAGTCTCCATCCTCTTTTTTTTGTTTTTTTTTTTTTTTTTTTAATGTTTTATATCCAATCCTCTTTGTTTTTTTAAACTACTTAGTATAAACTCTATTTACATATAATGTAAATATATGGTATATTATGTTTTATGTTTTTAAACTCTCTTTGCTTTTATTAGTGAAAATTTGGATAGTCTTTTTTTACCACTAAGTCAACCCCAATTGTGATTCGTGCTTCGGACAAGTTCAAAAAATTGGATCGTTACAGTTGATTTTTGACAATATGAACATGCACTAGCCTGTAGTCAGACCTAGTCTATGTACACGAACTTGCCTAGTGTGTTCATGTGCGCATGCGTGAATTGTACATAGAGAAATACTATGCATCCAATTCTACTTGAAAAAAAGAATAGAGCACAAGGAATAGTCATGAAAAGTTAGTACCACCATGATTGCATGTGATTGCATTCTTCTACCGTGGGGCTACTTAGTACTTTTTAAATACTGAAACGACCTTTACTTTTTTTTTAGGTAAAAGTAAGGCTCTCATGTACTTGACCCCGTTAGTTGAGAAGATGTTAGGACGGATCAAATAGCATCTACTTCATTGATAAATGGTGTTATTTTTATGATGCTATTATTATATTTAAATTTATTAACATTTATGTCCATGACAACGTTCAAAGTGAATTGTGTTTATATGATTTTCTGCCCATGATACTCATGACAGGCATATAATATCAGTCTTATTTTAATAGAAAAGGTAAGATTTGTTACACTAGGGATCATTTGCTACCGAATCTTAGGTCTTGCATGAATTTTACCAACTCAGCTCAGCTGGGTGCACTCTTGTATCAATGTTCTTACAATGTTGTACCTCGGTGGTA
This sequence comes from Cucurbita pepo subsp. pepo, assembly GCF_057944985.1. Classification (NCBI taxonomy): domain Eukaryota; kingdom Viridiplantae; phylum Streptophyta; class Magnoliopsida; order Cucurbitales; family Cucurbitaceae; genus Cucurbita; species Cucurbita pepo. Next base: position 10,617,460 of record NC_141799.1, on the reverse strand, counting down.
GGTCCTTAATCTTGACCAGATCAGTACTTCACTACTAAGTTTCATCTTACCCTCTCAAGGTCTACTTGCTTTATTCCCTTAATTTTGGAGTAATAGTGTCATTAGATCTTCAATGGTAGTTATCACAAATGCTTACTTGAATTCGTGAGTTGGTGCCCAAGTCTATTTCTTCTCACAACACGAGGCATAGGCAACAACTTTGTGTGTTGTAGGCCCGAACTTCCTAGATAGCTGTAAAATCTATATCGGAACTTTCTAGAGCCTAGAGAAAAGGCAATAGTAACTCATTAAGATAAGAATGATGAGAGCATACAATTTGGTTGCTTAATGAGTATGTTTATACTCATCAAATTCTATTTTTCTTTTCCAAGTGATCACTATAGATCACCTAGAAAAGGCAATAGCCGGTTTATGATTTTTATAAATCTGTATTCAGTTCCCTAGTTCGTGTTTTATCATAAACTTTGAACAACTTTAGATTTGTAATTGATTTTGGATTTATAGTATTGTAATTGAAAGTTTTAAAAGGTATTTGAAAGTGACTCATAATTTAATTTGATTGAAATATTAGAAAAGACAAATAATGGACAAAAAAGGATAAAAATGTGTGTTTAGAAAATGATAATAAATAAATTTGATGTGCGTGTGAAGAATGATTTTGTCGGTTGAAAATTGAGGTTTTGAAGGACAGAATGTGATTAGCAAATCTAAGCTGAATTAATTAGGAGTTGGAAAAGTTTAAGTTAATTGAATTAATCCAACCTCCTTATGTTATATTGGATTTTAGTGTCTCCATTATGGGAACCATACGTTCCATCCACTTAAGTTCTTTTTGTCCACTATATGCCTCTTCCTCTTATTATTCCTTACTTTATATGCATTTACTTTTAATCCATTATCTTTTCATCCTAATAAATATACTTATGATGTAAATCATACTTCCATTAAGATGGCGTTGTTATGAGACATGCATGTATATATTAAACATTTCTTTCATGGTTAACATGCATGACTTATCAGTGTCTCGTAGGCATAGAGTGAGCAAATCAATATAATATATATGACATCCTATAGGGAGGTTCATGCATCATATAATATTGATATCATAACATAGCATTATCATATCACTGTATAACTTATATCAAAACATAAATCGTCACATAACATAATACACATCATATAATCATAAAATGTGACACGTCCAAGGGTCATAGAGCACATGTCATTTATACAACATACAAATCATCCAACTAAGTTCGTGGGCGTACAATCACTTACTTGACTAAGTCAAAATCACTGTGCTCCCTTGATATTGGCTCTAAAAGGCCAAGCTGGAGCGGTCCGAACATGGGTTCTATGACAGGTTCAAAATCACCAAAGTGAAATGAAATAGAGCAATAGTTGGGATGAACTTACTCTTTTTCTCAATCTAATCGATGTGGGATAGTTTCTTTTTTTTTTTTTTTTTTTTTAATTTTTTGTTGTTGCATATAAAAAAAAGATACTCCTCCTTTCAAAGTTAACTTAGTAATTGGGGCGTTCATGAAATTCATTGTAAGTGTCCTGAGGCCTTTAATGCTGTAAAAGTGAGTCCTTATGTTTAAAGCAACTGAGCAAATAGTACCTGCACTTTCAGACTGTGGGTATTTTACACAAACTACCCCTCTTAGTACTACACTGCCCTTATCAATTATTGGCTCGTTAAATGAAAAATAGTATTGGGAGTGTGTGAATCAATTCAGTAGTTATAAGAAAATTTATAAGAAAATTTTGTATTTTGTTTAAGAGAGTCGTGAGTAGTTGTTAACTTGCGGAGAAAATTTAGAAAATTTATTAGTGTTTTATCCCGTGTAAACCGTATTCAAATATACACTTTATTCAAAACGACAAAAGAGAATTCAAAAGCATAGTGTTTAAGGTTATTATGTTTCAATAAATTTTCTTTTCAAGTTGTTCTTTCTCTTCGTTTATTTGTTTCGATATATTTTAATGGTTGGTCAAGACCAATATTTTGTATTAAGCTAGGATGCTGAAAGAAATATTGTCATCATATAAAGTCGTTAAAGGAGATATGACGATGATAAAAAGAGGAAAGGAGGGGAGTGTAACGCTCCAGTACCTGTAACTCACGAAGAATAACTACGCAGCATGATCGATAAAGCTGCGTGTTAACTTACAGGCACAAGACGTGTGGGATGTCATCAAGCATGATGTCAACGTTGAGGCAAACAAGATGACTATTGTCACCATCTACCATGCAATTCTGGAAGACGTCATTCTCACGTTGGCAGAGAAGGACTCAGGAAAGGCAGCATGAAGACATTGCAAATAATGCATGTGGGTGTGGAATGGTCAAGGAAGAAAAAGTATAGACCTTGAAGAGTGAGCTTGAGGCTATCCATATGAAGAACAGTGAGTCAATAGACGACTTTTCCATGAAGTTGACGACGATCGTCACCAACATCCATTCCTTAGGCGATAAGGTAGAGGAGATCTACGTCATCAAGAAGTTCCTTCGAGTTGTTCCCCTGAGATTCATGCAGATTGTTATGTCCATCGAGCAGTTCGACGACCTAAAGAACATGTCGGTTGAGGAGATTGTTGGTTGTTTTATGGTCCATGAGGCAAAACTTCGTGACTACGATGATAAAAAGGAGGAGAGACATCTCTTACTCACACATGAGGAGTGGCTCGCACGAACGAAAAGGAAAGATGTTGCTAATTCTTCATGTTCAGGTACGAAAAGACATGACGGCCAAAAAAGGAGTGTAAAGGTTGTGGGCGTGATCGTAAACGTGGTAGCAGAGGAGGTTGTGACAATATCTCACAAATCCATGATAATGCCAACCCCTAGAAGGACAAGAGTATGGTTAAGTGTTATGCTTGTATAAAATACGGGCATTATACGGTAGAGTGTCGTAACAAGGAGCGCAATGAAGAGGCAAACCTCGCATTCACAGATGATGAAGAGCCCACATTGATGTTGTCCACGAAAATGCTCAATTTGTTGATGCTCAATGAAGAGAAGGTTATAACGAACCTTCGCAAATGGAGAAGACTAAATGGAGACGAAAATGCGGTACCTAGACAGCGAAGCAAGCAACCACATGATTGGAGATTGAGCAAAGTTCAAGAAGCTTAATCAAGAACTTCATTGGAAACGTAAAATTTTGCGACGAATCAATTGTATCAATCCAAGACAAAGAATCCATCTTATTCCATTGTAAGAATACTAACATCTTTCAAAAGTATCTATTGGCGTTGGCAGCAAAAAAGAGAAGAAGAAATCAATGAAATGGAAGAAAAAGGAACCGAAGTGCAGAGACCATAAGAAACAAAAGGCTATCAGTAAGCAAAGGGTAATCTACAAGTCGATTTGTTACATCAAACTTGTCTCTCAACTAAAGAAGCCTAGAGGCAAACAAAAAAAAAAAAAAAAAAAAAGTTGAAAAATAGAGGAGTACGTTACAAGAACTTCCTGCATGTAAGCTTAATGATAAATTTTGTGCGCAAAAGAGAGAAAGATATTGCACGTTGTAGATTTAAAATTTCTTCGGAAAAAGACAGAATTTAGCAAATCTAGTGTGCTGGCTCAATGCGACGTTTCTGTGGATGGTGATGGATGCCTTTGGCTTTGTGTTGTACAAAAGTGGTTCCCTGTTTGGTTTTGTTTTCTGGAATGAAACTTTCCTCCTCCGCCAGCGGTGCCGCAATGGTAGGATTATCCTGCCGCTAAGTTAACTTATTGGCCAAAGCTTGTGAGTCTCGATTATAGGCTTGTCAATGTTCCAATTTTGGCTCTTATTCTTATATTTATAGAGGAGCTTGCATTGACCTTGAAACATCCAGAATGGTGTTATTGCTTCACGGCTGCGTCGTTAAGTCATGCATTGGTGTAAGGTTAGCCTCCAACTCTGTACTAAACTCGGATTCAATTTAGTCGGCTTTGTCTTGTGTTGTTATGCATTGGTGTAAGGTTAGCCTCCAACTCTGTACTAAACTCGGATTCAATTTAGTCGGCTTTGTCTTGTGTTGTTAGGGAGAAGGGCACGAGTATGAGGTTCATGACTTTAATCTGTTCATCATTGTCAACATCATTCATTACTCCGTTAAAAGTAAATGAATTCTCCATATCATCATACGTTTTGAATAATTGAGTTTCAATTAAGTTGGGTAATGATTATGTTATTTCATACCTCTCCCACTACAACCAGACGTTTCAATCCTTGACATGGAAACGTCTTATCTTTACATGTGATGAAACTATCAACAACTCTTATTTGTATGTTAGTAACTTCATAAAAAAAAATAATTCATTTAATATTATTTTATTACATGGTTTATGACCCCATATTTTTTCAAGGACGGTAGATATAGCCACATCTAGTCGTGTTGGGTTAACCGAGATTCCAATTTCTTTAGATTTGTTTTGAGCACGCATTTTTTTGGAATGAGGTCCCAATTTCTACAAATAAACATACTTTATATGTTGGACATCCCCAAATATGGTAGTGGAGTTCATTGGAGATCGAACAATGTCTAAAGTATTTCTTCTTTTGAATTCTCGTATCTATTGAGGTGTTTCAGGAATTGAAAGTCGGGGTGTTATTTCATTTTCTATAGATAGTTTAGGAATGACAAGTCCATGTACCCTCTAAACGAGATGGAATATTCATATCCTCATCTAACTTTAACATTCCTCGAATCACATATGTATGAGCGTAAAAACTCCAAAGGTTATTTAGTTCTATGTTCGTTTCCTCCGAAAGACTATTAAATCATCTTTCTTTTTAAGTTATGAGTTATAGAGGGATAAAGCTTCTAATTTTGACTTTCTTAGAGGACCACTCTTTACTAGCATTTTAATTCTATCTATATCGGTGTGACCCATGTAAAGATAGGTATCATCCTTTCGAGAAATATTTTTGTCTTTTCTTTCTAGATTTAGCCATCTAAAATGATTTAGTATTTAGAAGCGTCTTATATGCTAGCGGTCTTTTTGAAATAGCACTTTATTACGACAACACTTTAAAAAAACAAATCCGTCAAAGTCATTAGAGTAAATGAGTCATTTTGCCATTCAGCCGATTATAGGAGTCGTGAGTAGTCTCCACAGAACACTTGCAAAAGAGAAAATAGTTAGAAAGAAAGTTTGAGAGAACTTGTAGAGTAAAAGAATTAAGGGTTGCTAAAAAAACTCACCGAACCACTATGGGAAATCACCCTCGGCCAAGATCTAGACGCAAGGACATTTTCTTGGAAGGATAGAGAGGTCTAAGAGGTCGAAGCATCACAAACCACGAGGAACCATGAGGTAAAATTCTTGAATGTTCTCCCTCAAATTCGAGCCTTTTTCTTGCGAATCAAAAACTGAACTTTGATGTGTTCATCTAAGGAAGATCCTTCGATAATTCCATGAAGAAATTTGATCGAAAACATGAACCGAAAGTACTGTAAGGATGAGTAAAGAACCTTCTTCCAACGCTCAAATAGTTCATAAGCATATCATAACACAAGTAACATAACTTCAAAAAAGGAAGCCTGTTGTTTGTTTTTTTCCTTCTTGTTTTAAAGAAATTGCTTAGATGCATAGATCCTTCCACTAGGACTTAGACATTCGTAGATGCTTGAATATCCATCCAATTGTGACATGTTTTGTGGCATAACTTTCATGCATTTAGTCTTCTTTATCTTAATTATTTGTGTCTCTAAATGTTCATATTTCTCAATCACAATTCAACACTCTTGAATTTGTACGAACACATTAGAAAATCTAGTTCTAAACATTCTACCCCATTTCGTCCATATCTAAATTATTTTGGTCCTAAAGTTACATTGGGCCGAAAGTGTACACACTCAACATTGAATACGATAGTTTTTTTTTTTCTTCGTAGAATAAATGTTTCTCTAAGAAAGAAGAAGAGCTAGCTAGCGTTGATAAGAGTAAGATCTCGTGGAAGCTAAACAAACGGTTGAAGACATGACTATTTGAGTTTAAGCCAATGTAGTCATTTGTTCGGGGGAAGTATTGCCGGAACTTGAGTGTGTTCAAAATTTCATATTAACTAAGAGTGTTAATATCTCTATTCGTACAAGGGCTTTTAAGTATAAAAAAGGAAAAAAAAAATACACGAGAGCTTCCGATCAAAGTGGACAATTTATATACACACACGGCCGGAGGCTCGACTCTGTTGAGCTTTGAGCTTTCTACCGTTACCGTTCCGTTGGGTACCAGCCACTATGTTTGACACACAGCTAAGGTAGGAGAATGAAATGGCATTTGACGTAATTAAAAGCAAAGCCAAGGGTACTTACATATTCTCTTTCTCCCCCCAAAACCCCACCCCCTTAAAATAGTCGAAAGGACAGCGATGAGGGACATAATAATACACCCTCTCCCATCTGACACAACCACGTCCATCATGGCGCGTGCTCACATTCCCCCTCCTCCTTTCTCAATTATACCCTCATCCCTCCACGCGCCCCATCACCGCGCGTGAATTCCCCTCCTCTTATCCAAAAAAAAAAAAACCCTATAACAGGTTAAAATTACATCCTTTACTCGATAATATATAATTTACCAATATTTAAAATAAAATAAAAAAAAAAAGTAAAAATTGGATTAGAAATTGTTGAATTTAGGGTAATTGGGGAAACATAAAAAGAATGGAAAAAAGAGAAAAGAAAAAGGAAGAGAAAGAGAAAGAGGTGGTGTTGTTGGTCCTCGAAGGTGGGCTCTATTGGGTGTATATTATTTCATGTCCCTATTACTTAACACCCTCTCTTTTCCTTCCTTTTTTCCACTTTAACCTTTCAAAAAAAAAAAAAAAAAAAAAAGAAAGAAAATCCAATACCCATTTCACTCTCTATTTACCTAATTGTGTATCTCTCTTCTTCTTCTTCTTCTTCTTCTTCTTCTTCTTCTCTCTCTCACCCCTCACCCCTCACCCCTCCATTTGTTGTTGTGAGATCTAATCTGAAAACCCAAAGAAGAGCATGAGTCAGTTTGGAGACACCACTTACACCAAGGTCTTCGTGGGTGGCTTGGCTTGGGAGACCCACAAGGACACCATGAACAAATACTTCCAACAGTTTGGGGATATCTTGGAAGCCGTTGTTATTACCGACAAGGCCACCGGTCGATCCAAAGGCTATGGATTTGTACGCTTCTTCTTTTCTTTACTCTTTTAACGACAACAACTCTTTTAACAAACTCTTCAATTCAGGTCACTTTCCGGGACCCCGAAGCCGCTATGAGGGCTTGCGTCGATGCTGCTCCGGTCATCGATGGGCGGAGGGCTAATTGCAACCTCGCTTCTCTTGGGCTTCAAAGATCCAAACCCTCAACACCCAACCACGGTAACTATAACTCAGATCTACCAAATCTATCATCATTTCCACCAAACCCACAATTTTTTAATCATTCATTTCTTTTTAATTTCTTTTAAAAGACAAAAAGAAATGGGAATTGCCAGGCGGCGGCGGCGGCGGAGGTGGCGGTGGTGGAAGAAACTTTAGGGTATTGAGCTGTTTCCAGAGTGGATTTGGAGGGAATGTTGGATCAGCTTTTCATTCAACACCAACTTTCCCTCATTATGCTGTCCACCAAGGGATCCCTTACAATCTCTATGGGTAAATTTATATTAATATATATACATATATTCTCTCTCTTCGCTTTACTTTATTACTACATACAACCATTAATTCCTTTTTTTTTTACTGCATGCATTGCCACTGTAACTATTCATTTAATTACCTCCTCATTGCTCTTGTTTTAGGTACTCTTCCTATTCACCCGACTACAATTACCCTACGGTTTGTACTCACACTTCTCTTTTCTACCTTGGTTAATACTTCTTTAGGGAAGGGTGAAAAGTAAAAGATTCTGTGTACCAATCTAGTCAAAGGGTTCAAAAGTGAAAGTTTTCTTGTCTTGTCGTTTTATGGGACACTTTCTGTTTTTGCAATTAATATTGTAACTGACCAATTTTTTTTTTTTTTCGTATGGGTTTTGTTATACATTGATTCATGCATTATAATCATGAAATTGTAGCCGACCAGTTTGGAATATTAATTTTTCTTTTTTTTTTTAATTTTGATTTAGAGCTATTACAATGTGTACGGCGGCGCAACTGCTCAGTATCCTATGTATAGTACTGGTCCCGGCGGCTTAATGAGTGGTGCGGCGGCGTTCTACCCGTATTTCCAGTTTGGGGAAGGAATTGGCGGCGGCGGCGGAGCCAATGGGTTCAGTGCTGGTTCTGGTCAACAGGGTTATGGGGTTCAGTACCCTCACCATCTGTTTCAGTACTCGGCTGGGATTAATTCAACTGCAACTACGTTCCCACAGCACTATGGTGGTCCTCCTATGTCTCTCCCGCCCACGCCACCCACCCTGCCGTCAGGTAGTAGCTCTTATATATTATATTCTTTACTTATAAACTCATTATTGAAATAGACATACTAATATTTTTGACTGCTGTGCCACAGGCGTGACAATGGCTCTAACTACACCAATCCCACATCGCTAGAGAGACAAAACCCTCATCTCTCAACACTCTTTCCTGCGCCTACGCCCTAACCATGGTTCCATCTCTTCAATCTCTCTCTTTATTTCACTCACTCTAACACCAACCAACACACATGCCCCTCGTCGGGGCTGAATAGAATAGAATCGAACCGAACCAAACCAAACCAACCCCCAAAACTCACCTCCAAAGTTAGGAGCAAAATCATGCATTTTCATTTGTTCATTTCATTTTGTGATGATGGGGTCATTAGAAAAAAATAAAAAAAACCCAACTTTGGCCAACAAGGGATTTGGCCTTAAGAGTTGGCGAAAATGTGCCAATAGCATGGTTTTAGTGCAAGCTACAAAGGGGTGATCCCCCCTTTTTGTTGTAAGTTGATGAGCCGTAGGAGTGGCTCTTAAGGACATTACAACAATCACCTTTTTCAAAACACAAACACTTGTTGGGTTTGCATCAAAATTGTAAATTTCATTCCAAAACAGCACACCCATTTCTTCCATCACTTAGAACAACAAAAAAGCTAATATATTTTTCCCAACTTTTGATCTTCATTATCATCATCTGTAATTAAATTTGAAGTAGGAGTAAAAAGTAATATGAGAAGAAATTCAGATTTTAAAGAATTGGTGGTGCAAGGGATGCCCCACCTTTTATCTTCAAACATTAGGACAAATCACCATTTTATCTTCAAACATTAGGACAAATCACCAAGTTTTAGAATTAGTATTATTAGTTTTGACATATTCCTCTTGGGGTAAGGGGATTAATTAACTCTTAAGCTACCATATTAGTTTGTTGTAATTAAAATTAAGAAACAATGGTTGTTGAACTTATGGGAGTTACAACCTGGTTTAATTTTTGGTTAACCAAAGCACAAATATTGCTGTTGGTTTAACATTATTTTGTTGTTTTAATTAGAAATTTAGGATTAGGGTTTAAAGCATCATCCATGATTTTGAGATGATCCATTAATGGATATGGAGCTCTCAAAATAAGCATTTTGCATGTGAGCCATTGGGAGATATTTGGGTTCCCTTTGGCTTCTTCTTCTTCTTCTTCTTCTTCTTCTTCATCTTCTAACCCAAGCAACCAACCAAGCAACCAACCATGGTTAGGACATAGGCCAACTTCATGTCTTTCTTCATTTCTTGCTCTCCAATTCTGCTGTGTTTTATGTGTCTGCGTGTTCGAGGGCTTCGGGTGGACCTTGGAAACACTGTGTTTTAATTAATTATGTCGCTAAAAGAAGAGCCTTTTTTTTGTTTTTTTTTTCCCTTTTCATGTCTTTTTTTTTTATGGTTTGTAATGTAATTAGATGTTGGGTACCTTTCTTTCATATCAGCACTTCTACTAAGATTCAGTTCTTCATCAGCTTGCTCCTTTGCAGCTGCTTGATGAATAACCTACGTACCTCAATATTAATTGCTTCTTTCTTTCTCTCTTGAGTTCGTTTAATAACACGCGTGACGTTGGAATCATTGGATGTGGTACTCATATATTGAAAGATTGATAAACCGTTAGAAATAATTACGTATTGTATTATAAGTTCATTCTTGATATATGATTTAGTCTTTGTACGAGGAACATTTCTAGAAGAAGAATTGTTAAGCTTTTGTTTCTTTGACTTCTAGAAGAAGAATTGTTAAGCTTTTGTTTCTTTAACTAGTCATCAGTAGTGTGTTTTATGGTCGAAAAGCATTTTGTGTTTAAGTCATCATGAATTGTTGAAGATCGTTGGAAAGGAGTCCAGATTGCCTAATTTAGAGAATGATATGGATTTATAACTGAGAAATACATCTTCGGTGGGAAAACCAAAAACAAAATCATGAGAGCTTTTCAAAATGGACAATATTATATGATTATAGATATTCGTGTTCTTGAACTACTAACGAGATGGGATTTGCGACCCTCTCCTTTTTTACTTTAAAGATAAAAGAGAAAAAGTTGTTCTTCCCACCACTCATAACTCTCTTCTCCAATATTATCTCCCACTCTAATTTTTCAAACTGAAAGCAAAAACTACAGGGTTTTGTTTCTCTTTTGGATTTTCGGGTTGGATTCAAAGTATTTTCTACACACATTCACGCATGGGGACATGAACCTTCTAAGTAAGCTTTTCAACGTACCCCTTAGGCCGGACTATGGGCTAGTGCACACTCACGTTGTCGAAAATCCATGAAAAATATAGAAGTAATCTATAATCATACGACATACTACATGAATGAGGTACTACATTAAAAATTATGATTTAATGAGATAATCCACGTAATACTTTCATGCTTATGATGAAAAATATTTTATGAGAAGTACATATTCATTGATAGATGACACAACATGATGTCTCACAATGCATAAAATCACCATATTAACATAAGGAATCGTAGTTAATAAAAAGGAAGTACATGCATCACAAGATTCATTTGAGCATCATAGCATAAATAATAACACGTAATAGAATCACAGAGTACGTGCTATTTATGCACCAATCAACTCCATCCAATATTGACGGTATACAGTTTCAAAAGTAAGGTCATTCAAAGTTTTGGCCTAAGCAAACATCCCTAAGCTTTTCTTAGTTGATCACCCTTTATGACGGTGATTCCTTAATGACGGTGATTAAAAGTGAGAACAAGGTAGAAAATCCCTAAACCCTAAACTCAAAGAAGTTAAAAGTAAGAACAAGGTAGAAAATCCTTAATGATGGTGATTCTTTAGGCATCGATTTCTCTTGGTATAGAGCTTGAAGCTTGCGATTGATCGAGGAAAATGAGTTAGGAGGGAGATGAATGAAATTGATTTGAGGTGTTTAGGAGTGAGAGAGTGGTTGAATTCTAGGAGCTGGGGGAGTAGTTGCATGAATTTCAACGACTCAATAGAATTCGTAAAAGTAGCGATCGGTACAATCAAGACATGCTAGAAAACTTATAAATATATTTAGCTCTATTAGAGTTCACAATTATGCACGACAGAAGCGGTGAAACTAAGTATTGTGCTAACCATAAACTATTAAGTTTTCTAGGCTTAGGCTTAGCTATCATGAAACTAGCTTAATAGGCTTCTAAACATGCTCATGTGGTTACTTACTTGTTCATCGACTCCCCGAGCTTGATTTTGGCTTTCAAGAATTTCAAATTCTCTAAAATTCCTCGATATACACTAAACTAAGTCAAAAGAATAACACAGGTGAAAATAGCTGGCTCGAAGGACGGACAATAGGAATCTTCAAATTCTTAAAAAAAAAAGAAATGTAGGTTGGAATGAGTATAACATGGCCATCAACTTGGCCTTTGTAATGGACTCTGAGGTATGAGACCCCTATATCGGAATCTGAGATACATGACTCTTATGACAGGTTCTCAAATACGTGGCCCTTATGAAGGGCTTTGAAATACGTGGCCCTTATGACATGACTTTAAGACACGTGGCTCTTATGAAAGGCTTTAAGATATATAGCTTTTATGACGGGCTCTGGGATTCATTGTCACAACTCGATTCTTGAGGACTCGAAATACAGATTGTAACTCGTTGAAATATGGTAAAAAATTTTGCAAAATAAAAACGAGACATTCAAAACATAAGTATAGACAACTATTTACTTTATATTAAGTAGAGCTCCTACCAACACAGTTTTAAATATAAAATAAGAAATAAACACAAAAACATTTTAAAACAAAATAAAGTTGGAGGCTCCATGGTTAATTTATGGCTCTTGCTCCAAAGTCCATTTCGTCCCAACCAGCTCCTAATTATCTGAAAAACATGGAAAACATGGAGTACATAAACTTAGTAATTAGCCTACTCAGAGACTCTTAATTGTGTTCTTAAGCTAGGATGTTATAACTTCTTACGTATCTAGGGACCTAACACATAGCTTAACTTGGTTCATGTGGTCGACTTGGAAGTTACCCCTAAAGTGGCTCTTAGATCACTCCCATGAAAGACCGACATGGTCACATGATTGGAGCAAAAGATGATCATGACATCCTTCTACAACACAGAGCATCTTAACTAGGTGAGGGAAGGATGAAGCTCATCATGGCATCTTGCTCATGAGACATAGTGTAGGGTGTCACAATCGCACTTATGGCCTTATCTTCTAGGGTCGACCCTAACCATTAATTCGTGGAATAGCATTGCCTCAAGATGGCCTACAATTTCATCTATCCTATCAAATTTAGCAATAATCTCGTTCATGTGAGACTCCAAAAACCTCATTCCATCAGGAACTTTACGTCAATCTTTATCAACTGGTCAGCCTAGGCTACCTAGTTGTTTTGCAGCGGACATGTTTGATTACTATGATTCAAGGAGCCAATCAGGCTCTGATACTACTTATCACAATCGCACTCTTGCAACAATGAGACAACGATTCTACAACACTTGTTCTAACCTGGCGAACAAGTCAGTCGTATGAAAATCGTAATTCTCAAACAATATGGGCGTATGATCGAGCCTCGATTATATTTGAGAGAACATGTTTTAAAAAACGTGAGCGAGGAAATGCGTTAAAAACAATTTGTAAGATAACAATGTTACAAGCTAAAAGCAAATAAGCAACAACTACAACTTTGATAGCATATAACCCAAGTAGGAAGAATTGACAACTAGTCACATCTCCCTATAGTACATTTTGGGACATTTTAACCTACTGAGGGTAGACATATTTTGGTGAATGGTCATACACCCCATATTGACATGTCAAGAATAGTAAAGACCTACTTACACATGAAAACAAGTAAAAGGGGTTTCGAACAAGATATGACCATGTACAATACGTCATGGATAAGTATGACCAAGACATCTGACATGCAGCCACAGACAACATACCTTAGACACGTATGACCATGACACAGAACATCCCACCTAAAAAAAAGAAATAGGGCTTCATAGTACACCATGTGCTAAGAGGTTATGATCACTTAGGGTATAGTCGCATAGTACACCATGTGCTAAGAGGTTATGATCATACCCTATGCATGGTGCATGTATAGCGGTAAGGTAAATTTAAGCCTTTCCTTAGCTTCATTCATGTTATGAATTCATAAGACCATGACCAAAGGAGATACTTAAATTCTTAAAATTCTTAGTCTTAGACAGTAGGAGAAATATGGTAATTTTTATTTAAACCATGGTTCCAGCTCCTAACGAGATACAATAGTCCTCCAAATTTATTCGTACCTTAATAAACATGATTTAAGGTAGTGTATAAAGTTTCAAGTCGTTCAAAGGTCATCAAGGCTGTGAACCGTAGCTATTATGGCCTAGGAACATTTTGGTCATTTTGCACCATTACTTGGTTGAGCTATTTATCCTTGTCCAATGAACACCAAATCTCATACATAACCTTAACATGCCAGGATACAAATGAAAGATTGCATGGACTTTTGGTCTCTCCCTAAACCAATGAATTGTCAGAGAGAAATGAAGCAGCGAAAAGAAGTAGCTCAACTATTATGCATAGCATTAAATTTTCATGAGCGATTTTGCTTAGATGGTTGTTTTGACATTACTTGAATCTCGAGCAAATCACTCGGTTTGAGGCCTCAACTCACGGGTCTTAGCCAAATTCTTTCGTGAACCCCTAGTTCTTACTTAACTTAAGGCTTATCTTGAATACCAAATGATTCCTACCGGTATTTCTTAAGAAAAAATATAGATGGGCTACTTACCTCTTATCCGATATTCAAGGTCCCGTTTCTCAAGCTTGTGGCATTCGACTTTTCCAAATTGTCTTCTTCCTCCTGTAGATTGGGGCTAACACATCATTGTCTTCTTCCTCCTGTAGAGGAAGAAGACGCGATGATGTATCCCAGCCCCATCCAAGGTGCTTCAACACTCAATCCCTTCATGAATCTTGTAGCTGAAACATCAAGAAAGAGCTAGAGGGTGACATCTTAATTTATGATACACTGTAGTGTGAGATATGGTCATCCAAAGTCGATGAAAAACTCGTTTTCTTACTAGAGCAAACTCATAATCACTGTGTAACAACCTTATTTTTCTATCGAAATATAGTCGCTATCATATGCATGTTGTGACCTTTTTATGCGGAAACATTCATTTTAAATATTTCATAAACAATGTCATGGACTTACATATTAAAAATAAAATTCTTAAATCAATAAAAAAAAAAATTGTCCAAAAATGAGTAAACAACGCATTGCTCTAATCTAACCTAAGACTAATAAATAGGATGAAATGTAATTACCCTAACATCAGTTTCATGGTCTTCACGATCATCCATACAGGAGTGTCTTGTGTTAACCTGAAATATAAGAGTAGCACATGGCTAGAGTATTTTAAGAAATATCTAGTAAGTGACCTTAAAGTTGCGGTCGTGAAATGCAAAACAAGCAACATGGTGGGACCTATCATTTAAAACAACATAGCAAGACCTTGAGCTCTTTCAAGTTTGATTGGTATGTGGTACTTTCCCACACACGACTCATGTACGTGCACATGGACCCACTAGGCAGGCTCATATACATATCCCCTAGGTCTGGCTTCGTTGGGCTAAATATTTTGACATGTCGTCAGACGCCATGAAGGGAAAGGCCCACATGATATCATGGCAAACATAAATATCGAACGTACGTATCCTTTCGAAAGTACACATCCTAACTGACATAGCATGACGAGGAAGTATCCTAATGCATGTGAACACACAATTATGCATGAGATCTCAATACTTTCCATCATGGCATAACAAATGATGCAAGACAACCTCCATTCTTTCATAACATTCTTTCATAACATATTAAATCCGGTAATTATGCGTACATAATTCTTATACATCATTTCATACATGACATAGTTTCCAAAATATGGCATAGGGAGGCTGTGCATCATAGATTTCATTAGTTCAAAACATATCATGACATGTATAGCATAGCATAACAAGACATAACCTAACATAGTTTATTGTTATATAACATGACATTTCGTTTATACCATAATATTATTTGTCATATCATATAGCGTAATATAACATAACATCACATATCAAAGCATATCACACATATGACATGTGCAGAGGCCATTAGATACGTGTTATCATATATAAAGCAGTTTTTCCAACCAAACCGATAATGGAGCCATATACTTGATTAACCTAAGCCAAAGTTAATTCTTGGAACTAGTCTAAAAATGCTCCTCTACATCAACTAAAGCAAAATGATGGCCAGATCAGCCACTGTATAATCCAATTATCGAGGATAAAGGAACATCTTGACATATCTATTTTATCTCTTCTTCCCGTATTTAAAATTCCTAAAATTAAAAAACATATTTAGTTAGTTTCGTATGATTTTGATTATTCTAGAAATTAATAGGTTCATATTTATAATTGACCTAAATAACTCATTTTAGACTTCAAACTATAGGTTATTAAATTTTATAAAGTATTTAATAAATACTATTTACTCAAATAAAAATATATGTTTGTTGTAATGAAAAGATGAAATTATTTTTTTCTATTGTTATTTCTTGTGAATTATTTTATTATATTAATTGTCATCTTCAAAAAAAAAAAAAAATAATAATAATAATAATAATAATAATAATAAATAATAATAATAATAATGACAAATACTTTAAAACTTTATTTACTTCTTTAGGTTGTCATACCGATCCAACCATTGGTATCAAAGCGAGTTGCTCTTAAAGATTTTTTATAATAAACTAATTGTTAGAGATTATGGCAAACCTACGTATTAATAATTGTTTTTGTGAAGGACAATTAACCTCTAGGCCTCCTTATTTTTATGGAACAAATTATACTTCTTGTAAAGTTAGAATGAGAATTTATTTGCAGCAATCGATTATCAATTATGGTTAAATGTTAGTAAAGGCCCTTGCATTCCAATAATATTGAGAAGCTTAAAATAGAGGATGAATTCCATAGACGTGATATGAAAAAAAAATGCTATTTTAATGTTAGTGTTATAAATTGTCTTTATTGTGCTATAAGTAACATGAATTTAATAGAGTATCTATGTGTTTTTTATCATATAAAATTTGGAAAACTCTTAAAGTAACTCATAAGGGAACAAATCAAGTTAAAAAAACAAAGATTAACATGTTAGTTCTATTTTATTTAAAATAGATGCAAATAAATATATAGTTGATAGGTTCAGTAGATTTACTAATATTCTAAATATTTTTAAAAAATTTAGAAAAGTATATTCTACTCCCGAAAATGTAAGAAAATTTTTAGGTCTCTAAGTTGGAAAGCAAAAGAGACAATGATTCAAGAGGCAAAGAATCTCAGAAAACTTCCTTGATAAACTTGTTGGTTCTCTCACGACACATGAGATGCTTCGATGAACTTGTTAGTTCTCTCATGACACATGAGATTACCATGAAGCATGGAGGAGCACATGGAAGAGGAATCAAAAAAAGAAGAAAAATATAGCCCTAAAGTCCATCACATTGGAAGTTGACTCTGACGATCAAGATGATGTTGCCTACTTCACACACAAGTATAAAAATTTCATCGAGAAGAAGAAGCAATTTAAGAAACATTTCACCCTAAAGAGCTTGTTTTAAACCATAAAAATTTCATCAAACTCTTTACGACTCTTTACAGTGAAATGTTTCTTAAATTGTTTTTTCTTTTGATGAAGTTTTTCATCTTCAACAAGGGCTTCCTCATCTTCCGAGTCAACTTCCAATGTAATGGACTTTAGGGCTATACTTTTCAGGATTCCTCTCCCATGTGCAATAATCTCATATGTCATGAGAGAACTAACAAGTTCACCACAAAGCTCATGTGCAATAATCTCATATGTCATGAGAGAACTAACAAGTTCACCACAAAGCTCATGTGCAATAATCTCATATGTCATGAGAGAACTAACAAGTTCACCACAAAGCTCATGTGCAATAATCTCATATGTCATAAGAGAACCAACAAGTTCATCCAAAAGAAGTTTTGTGAGATCCTTTGCCTCTTAGATCATCATTCCATGTGCACCTTCATGAAAATCTCATGTGTCATGAAAGAACCAACAAATTCAGCCAAAGGAAGCTTTGTGAGATCCTTTGCCTCTTGAACCGACATTACTTTTGCTCCCCAACCTTTAGGTAGAGACCTATACATTTTCGGAGGTAGAATATATTTTTCCAAAATTTTTCAAAACATTTAAAATATTAATAAATCTAGTACACATATCACATACAGATTCATTTGCATCCATTTTAAATAGTTCATAATTATGAACTAATATGCTTTGTTTCTTTAACTTGATTCGTTCCCTCATAAGTTACTTCAAGAGTTTTTCGAAGAACACATGGATCCTTTGTTAAATTCATCATTACTTAGGGCACAATAAAACAATTTATAGCACTAGTATTAAAAGAACATTTTCATATCAAATTCATCCTCTATTAAGCTCCTCACTATTATTAACAATTTTTATTGAAACGTAAGGGCCTTTCCAAACATTTAACTAATAATCAATTGATTGCAAATAAATTCTCATTCTAGTTTTCCAATAAGTATAATTTGTTACATCAAAATAAGGAAGCCTAGAGATTGATTGTCCTTCACAAAACAGTTATTAACGTTATTAACATGTAGGTTTTCCATAAGCTCTAACAATAAAATTTCTATAAAAAATCTTTAGGAGCAACTCGTTCTAATACCAATCGTTGGATCGGTATGGCAACTTTACGGGTGAATAGGGTTTTAACCATAAAAGTATTTAAGGGATTAATTTTTCTAATTATGAAACATTTTTAAAAAAAAATAAATAGAAGAGGCTAATTTGAAATAACAATAAATAATTATGAAAAACTTAATACATGCAATAAATCACAATAACAATTTCGAGATTAGATAGGAAACTACAGGGGTTCGGCCAAACTCGACCTACTCCACTCCACTCACTCACCAAGCGCCTCTTGAAAATTTGAATAAACCTTTTTCAACTTTTTCATAGTATCAGAGCCCAATGCTACACCGCTCTTTTTACGAGATCAAGAACAAACTCAATCCTTTCTACGACTTGGCTAAGGATCAAATCGGTACAAGTATCTAAATTTTGTAAGAATACAAGAACTCTCTACAAAAATGATGATGAGAGGAATAAACATGATGAGAGGAATAAACTTGGAAGCTTGAAGAGAGTAGCCCTCTAAAGTTTGAAAATATAGGGGAAGAAGATGAGTTTAAATAGGGAAGAAAAGTGACAAAAATAGAATTTAATATGACCATTAAAATATTTTGTTATTTATTTTAGGGTAAAAGAGAGATGAAAGGTGGACTATTGAAGGTGGACCATCAATGCGAGAAATGGAGGGTAGACCCAAAAAAAAATTTCAAATATTCAAAAAATATATATATAATAATATAGTAATATAATATAAAATTAATAAAAATAATTTGAATTAAAATATATGATGTTTAAAATTATTCTATTCAAAGTTCTAAGTGTCATACTTTGATTCCGGTATCTTATGATTGAACTTCTTTGTTTTAGCTCTGATGTGAATGATTAAAAAAAAAAAAAGTCTGTCAAAGTGTGAACCATTCAAAATACTTATGCAACATCGGTCTTTGAGAATAGGTTGGTTGAGGTATTTTAGGGAGATGGAGAGATCAGTTATCTTTTTTTCAAAAGAAAAAAAAAAAAACAATTGATTATTTAACTCATTTTGTTTTATTTTATCACTTTTGTAAGTGTTGTTACATCATATACATCTAAAAACTTTCGTCCTTAAAAATATTTTAATCTTGGAATAACTTAGATCCTTATCTATCTAGAGAGGTTCATGGTCTAAAACGTGGTAGGACCAACTATGTTATATACTATATCAAGTTAGTCAATGGATATGTGACATATGTTATATACTACATAAAGGGACTGTGGTAGGGTTGACTTGTATGTCACTAGTTTGATCCGATCTAGAATATCGAAGGATCTGATGAAGCATGGACTTAGCTTGCCCTTTCATCCGAACCTTAGTATGTCTTTCATGAGGTCACCTTTAACAATGCCCTTTCACCTACCTCAAACTCCAATCCCCTATGCCTTTTGTTGGCGTAGTTCCTCTGTCTACTTGAGTCGTGTGCATCCTTGCTTTGATCCTTTGTACGACCTCATTGGTGGCTAGGACCAACTTGTTCCTATTAGCTTGCGTTCATCACTTCATACCAATTTACTAAGGACATGCACCGTTACCCATAAAGAGCATTGAATTATACTATGTCAATAGTTGCTAGAGAACTATTACTATAGGTGAATCCTATGAAGTACACCTTAGAAGTTTAACCACTTGAGAAATTCAACATGTAGGCACAAAACATTTCTTCTGATGTTTGACTCAAACATTCCGTCTGTTTGTTGTAGAAAAAGTACTAAAATTCAACTTGGAGAACTCACATTTTCTGAAGATTGCGTTAGAATTTAGATGTGAAGCGTGGGTTCCGATCCGACTCTATCAACATAAACATTTCATGCAATCAACAATATCTTTTCTATATAATTGTGCCCAATTGTCTACCACAAATATATGTCATATGACTTAATCCAAACTAACTAAACTTCACAAGCACCTAAATAACTTGTTGAAGGTTAAGCTTATTTAAACCTGCCAAAGCTCGTGTCAATGATCACCCAAACGATGGGGAGAGACCTCAAGCCAACACCTTGAGTGAAGGATGAACACAAAACTCTAAAGTAACTCGAGGTTACTCAGGAAGAACATCCAGACGAATGAAAAGAAGGGTCGATCAAAAATGTAAGGCACAACAATTTCAATGTGGACAAAGAGTACTAATCAAGTTGAGATCAGATCAATTTCAATTTCAAAGCAATAATAACCACGAATGGTGTGAAAATACTATGGACTAGTCGAAGTCATTCAAAAGGTCGAAAAAGCATCATGTATGATCTAATTGCTCCCATGGATGTGGACCAATCCGATTGTCTACGTCAGTAACTTGAAA
Organism: Cucurbita pepo subsp. pepo; assembly: GCF_057944985.1. Taxonomy (NCBI): domain Eukaryota; kingdom Viridiplantae; phylum Streptophyta; class Magnoliopsida; order Cucurbitales; family Cucurbitaceae; genus Cucurbita; species Cucurbita pepo. Next base: position 10,596,979 of record NC_141799.1, on the reverse strand, counting down.
CATTACTATCTCGATCAAGAAAACACCAAGCACAATGAGACGACAATCTCATGCCACAAAGAAGAACTCAACAATTTCAATATGCACAAAGAGTTCTAATCAAGCTGAGATCAGATCAACTTTGCTTTCTAAGCAACAAAAACCACGAATGGTGCGGAAATACTATAGACTAACTGAAGTCATTCAAAAGGTCGTGAAGACATAATATAGGATCTAATTACTCCCATGGATGTGGACCAGTTCGGTTGTCTACGTCAGTAACTTGAAACGTTACTATCTCGATCAAGAAGACACCAAGCACAATGAGACGACACCCTCATGCCATGAAGAATAATTCCACCGTGAATGAAGTAGAAGAGATTCTGGCTAAGAAGACACGAAGAGTGGACAAACTTATAAGAAAATTTCAATAGTTTTTGATAGGTTGGAAGAGACTCCTTAATGCTGAGATCAATTGGAAATGCATCGAAAGACCTGAAGTCAGCCTCATTCTACGTCATTGAGTTCATGAAGATTTAGTTGACATAGGCGTCAACCAATTAAATGGGCGAGGATGTCACAGTCATGCTTGTCGAGAGCATGTTGCCTGTTGTCGCGTGTCGGATGTCCCGATCATGCTTCCAGGACATGTTGTTTATGGCTGCATGCCCATTCCAAACTCTTTTTACTCGTTTTCAAGTTAGTTAGGTAGTTGTTATTCTAGTTATTTTAATATGGGATGCATGATCATTCACCAAAATCATGTTTACACCTACCAAGACTAAAATGTCTCAAAATGTACTATAGGAAGATATGACTAGTTTTCAATTTTTCCACCTAGAGTTATATACTATCAAAATTGTGGTTCTTCCTTATTTGCTTTTAGCTTGTAACATTATTTTCTTAAAATCGATTTCCAAGTGCTTTCTAAAATTTTCTCTACATATTCTAAAAAAAAATGGTGTAGAGTGGGGCCAAAGGCTTGGGTTTAAGTCGCACATGCCAACCGCAACCCAAATTCTACCCAAATTCTAGTTAACTAACTACTTGAGGGTGAGAGTGTTGATTCTGACACTATGAAACAAACAAATGGAAGGTCATTCTAGGCATTAATGTTTTTGGTATTTTGGTTGCAGTTTGTTTTGTATCCCATACCTTGGTACTTGGTTTTGTATTAAAACACAAACGATGCTTTTGAATAGTACATGTATTTGTTCTCATCTTTTTAAATGTTTGGTTAATTTTAATATTTGCGAGAAAATTTATTGTACTTTCCGATGTCCTTACAATTCACATTGTGCTTTGAGAGAAAAAGGTCGAAACACAAGTGTACCACAAAGGGTTTGAAGATCATGTCAATTTATTAAGATATAATATTTAAATAATATATTATAATAATTAGTTATGAAACATAGATATAATATTTTTTCTTTCAGAAGTGTATTTTATTTTATTCTCAAGATTTAATTAGTTTATATTTTCCTTATTTTTATAGGTATTAGTTGGCAGTTTGCATCCTATTTTCGTTATGAGCATCAATGAATATTGCACTTTCGATCCCAATTCTATTTCCACCAGCGGGTTAAAGAACGGATCAAACCCAACCCCAACCCGTTAGCATTTTTCATTTTCTCAGGTTGTTTTTGAAGGAACAGCTCTTCCATTGTTACTCCCTACCAGATACGAGAACCTACGGACTCAACTCGCCTAACTGCTAACCACACAAGTTCCTCTAAGAAATTTTATCTATTGAACGCAAATACAACTTTACAATCATTATTTAACTCAGAGAATCAAAACAGGACTACCATTTATTCCATTCGAAACTAGGATGTCTATGAATACAAATGTTGAACTCCTCAAATTATTTCGTGTATATACAGATATTTGATCAAAGAAGTAAGGTCCTAATTCCATAAAGGGAGTGGGGAGGGCACAGATGACTTTATTTTGCAAAATGGACGAGAAGGACTGCATCTTTAATCTTTATATACCATTCATGTCACTCTAATTATCGACAATCAAGTTTTAGAATGAGCATCAAACTAATGGTCACAAACAAAAAAAAAAAAAAACTAAAATTATTTCAAAACATGATTTCAATATTTGATTTTATCCTTTTAAATACAATTTTCATTCCATAAGCATCTATTTTAAATAATTACAAGCATGTTAAAATATTAAAAAATGATTATAACCATCTCAATCATATTATAAGCCATTAATTAACTATGACTAGTAACTAATCTACAATCTAGATGATCTATTCAAAACAGTAATCAAAACTTCAGTATTAATTTGTTTGTATTTACATTCAAAACCTTATTTTGAAAAAGGAAAAAAAAAAAAAAAAAAAAAAAAAGAAAAGAAAAGACCATGTTTATGTGCAAGGAAACAACAAGGCATTTTAAAGAAAAATAAAACAAATAGAACGGAGCAGCACGCCAAGCATTTGCTACCCACTTGCATTTCAGCCCCAAACACACACACACACATACACACTCTTTTTTAAAGGTACGAATTCAATAATTAATAATCTAAAAAAATCAATAATTAAACTTTAAATTAATTCATTTCTTGCAAAATTTTGGAAAATTTGTCAACTAGTAAATAATTTAAGATCCCAAATTCAATTACGAAAAATAGTGGGAAATTCAATTATGAAAATACTCAATTGCCCCTACATTTAGGTGAGTTTGACATTCTTTCTTCATTTAAACATTTTAAATTAAAATTCATATGCAGAACTCACAATGCAAGCTTATACTACATGAACACACATTCAAAATCAAATCAATTATCCTTCAAACAATTCAATACGAAAACAATAACAAATTCAAGATGTAAAAAATATATAATTTTAAAGGTTTAGAAAGAAGTAGAATAATGTTAAACCATATCATCATTTCATACCTAAGGTCCTGCGCATTTCAATTCCTAAGTTGGTGCAGCCAAAAAGCAAAAGTCGAAAAAACAGAGGAATTGGCATAGAAGTTCATCAAAGGTTAAGGTTGTTTAGCAGACAGTTTGTTGGGGCACACACAGCACATGACTTAACTACCTCTCTACACTCTATGCCTCAATCCCAATTCCACCCTCTTCTTAGATATTAGATCTTCCATCTTCCCTCCACTCTTCTCCTCTTATAATCTTCAATCATTCAATTCCCAAACTCAAAACTTCAATATTCCAATTAACACCTAAATTCAATCCCCCCCATCATTCCAAGGTATACCTAATTCCTTTCCAGTTTTGGGCAAATTTCAACGCTTTTTACTTTCTAAACATTTAAAGATACTTCCATCCTAATGCTTCTTCGCCTAATCGCATTTACTTCAAATTTAATTCAATTTGTAGGCATTCCCCCTTTTGTGTTTCTCTCCTCACTCAACCAATTCAGAACAATTTTCAACCATCTTAAACATCCTCCTCCATCTCTCCTCCATATGATATGTTCAAACATCCCACCACAACCCAGAAGCTGTTTTAATTGCTTCCTAAATCATGCACGCATGCACAAGTGATCAGATCATCCCCCAATACTATGCTCTATCTATCTATGTATATAAATAAATTCTGAGTATCCATTGCAGAAACATATATGCAAGCAATGTGTATGTGTAGTTTGTGATTTTGGTTGTGGCTGAATGTTTTTAGGTTCCAAACAGGAAGCAGGAAGGCAGAAAAATGAGGGGAAAGCCAATGACTGGTAAACTCACCTTGTTTCTTTGTTTTGCGAGCTTTCTTGCTGGCTCGCTCTTCACTGCCCGCACCAGTATTCATACTAGAGACCCTCAGTTTCTCAACCATCTCGAAAATCTTGAAGCTGTACAAGATTGTGACCACAAACGAGTTAGTTTTCCTAATTTGTACTTGTATTACACAATGCAAAATCGTAACGTAATGTGATTCTTTCAATTTTTGTTTTTCGGCAGAAATTAGTAGAATCAAGTGATCAGGACATTATGGTGGAAGTTACTAAAACACATCAATCTCTTCAGTAAGGCCAATCGATCTTACCGAAATTTTTTCTGTTCTGTTCCATTCTCTTCCTCTTTGTGGTTGTGTTGTGAAGCTTTATTTCACCAGATCTCTGGAGAAAACGTTCGAAAATTGGGAGATGGAAATGGCTCTATCTCGAACGAACGGGAGAAATCAAAGAACTCCGCCGGAGAAGGCGTTCGTGGTGATCGGAATCAACACGGCTTTCAGCAGCAAGAAACGCCGAGACTCGATTCGAGAGACATGGATGCCTCGAGGTCCGTAAAAACCAAAACCCTAACTCAAATACGAAACTCACACAGAAATCGGCATCAGATTGAGCAATTGATAACCGGCGCAGGAGACTCGCTGAAGAAACTAGAGAAAGAGAAGGGGATAGTGATCCGATTCGTCATAGGAAAGAGTGGAAGACCTGGTGGAGCATTGGACAGAGCCATAGACGAGGAGGAGGAGGTGCACGGTGACTTTCTGCGGCTGAGACATGTGGAAGATTACCATCAACTATCGACGAAGACACGGCTGTATTTCACCACCGCCGCGTCGCTGTGGGCGGCGGAGTTCTACGTCAAGGTTGACGACGATGTTCATGTGAATTTGGGTAAGTAAAAAAAAAAAAAAAAAAAAAAAAAAAAAAAAAAAAAAAAAAAAAAAAAAAAGTCGTCGACTTCCTAACGACCTAAAATTACAAATTTAATATTCTAAATAACTTAAAAAAATTACAAATTTATGAAATACTTTTCAAATTTAAAAAATCAATATTAAATATAAACTTGAAAATTGAAAATTGAAAATGGCGGTTTTGTGCGTAGGTGCGTTGGTGTCGGCCCTCGAACGGCATCGGTCCAAGCCCAGGATTTACATGGGCTGCATGAAGTCAGGCCCAGTTCTCTTTCAAAAGTGAGTTACTATTATTTACATCAAATATATATATATATATATATATATATATATATATATTTTTTTTTTTTTTTTTTTTTTTTTTTACTTAATGAAAACTTAAAAAAAGTTAAATTAGGGGAGTGGATTAATATATGGAAGATAATGGAAATGAACAGGGGACTAAAGTATCACGAGCCCGAGTATTGGAAATTCGGAGAAGAAGGGAACGAGTATTTCCGGCATGCCACTGGTCAAATCTACGTCATTTCTAAAGACCTTGCTGCTTACATTTCCCTTAATTTGTAAGTCAATTCAATCTCAGGTTCCGTTTTTTTGTTTTCATGCTAACACCAATTTTATTTTATTTTCGGGTTAGTCCAATATTACATAGGTATGCGAATGAAGACGTGTCGTTGGGAGCTTGGTTCATTGGGTTAGAAGTGGAACACGTGGATGATCGTTCCATGTGTTGCGGGACACCTCCAGGTAAGACGTTATATCTATCTACTTCAATCATAATATCAATCTAATTATGAGTTTGTTTGGGTGAATAGATTGCGAACCAAAATCGAATGGGGGGAATGTGTGCGTGGCAACTTTTGATTGGTCGTGTAGTGGGATTTGTGAATCGGTAGATAAAATGAAGGAGGTCCATAAGTTATGTGGAGAAGGCAATGCAGCTATTTGGAACGTTGACGTTTAATGTCATTGTTATCCGTTTTCACTCCATGCTTGTCCACTTATAATAACAACGATGAACTTCCCATTCAGAATGCCAAAGTCATCACTTTTGTACTTTGCATCAATCAATGAGCATCTATTTACTCTCGGATATATTTACTCTCTTTTCTTTTTGTTTATTATTTCTTGTTTTTGCTTCTTAATATTATTTTATTTTTATTCATTTCATATATATATATATATATATAAAAGCAAACTAAAATATTATTAACATTTGTTTATTAAAAATATTATTATGCATTAAATGAGTAATAACTCACCTAAATATTTTAAAAGTAATTTAATGATATTAAATTAAAATGCCTCAAATTGAAATGGTACCCGTCCTTCATTTTGCAATAAATGGGTGCAAATATGATGTATAATATATAAAATGGAATTTTTTAGATAATATCTAAATTATTCTTTTTTCTTTTATTAAAAATATTAAATATTAAATTTATTTTCTTAAACAATTTTCCAATTATCAAGTTTATGATCGATAGAACTATCAGTTGTGTTTTAGACCTAATTATGCTGATCATAATGCTGAGATGGTCACTATTCCTACCGTATGTCCAACAACAACTCCAGAGAATGCTAGCCTAACCAAGAAAAAGGAGCCTAGAAGGTGTGTGAACCGACTGGTGGGGCGATGATTGCACATGAGGATCGTGTGTAGAATAGTAAATACAGAATCAATTACCGGCTTAGGATAGTTGCCCAAAGGAATACAAACCGGAAGATTAGGTCTCATTTATAATTGTATGTGTTTGCATCTAACCCCAGAGTATTTTTCAAAATACTCAAGCCACGTGCTACTTTTATTTCATATTAAAGCAAAACACTCAAGTACAACTAACGACGACATCACAAATCGAGACCATGACACATTCATAGAATATTTGTATTTATTTCCCTAGACTTCGGTAAGGATAGGTTTTTTTTTTTAATGTTTATTTATTATTTAGTATTTTGTTACATTGTTTTAAAAATATTTCGAACACGTAAGTCCATGGTAATATTTTAAGATAAAGTTTCAAATTATTATTTTTGCACAAAATGATTCCGTCATGTACACAGTAGTAACGACTTTAAAATATAAAAAATCTAGGGTGGTTACAAATATAAAAACACATAGTTAACTGCCATAAAATATGTGTTATTCATGCAGTATACAATCTCATCTAATAAGCTTATAGGTATCTCAAGAATGAGTTCACCCATAGTTTTAAGCCCAACTTGATTCTAAGGTCGATTCTAAATTCTAAATAGTATTAAGGTATCATTTCTAATGAATCCCGCAATAATCTCTATTTTAATTTTAAAATGTTTTTTTTTTTTTTTTGGAAAAGTTATTTAATATCTATCCAACTTAAATTTATGCAAAACTAAATCATTATTGAAAATAATTATAGCGTAGGATATTTTTAGATTTTTTTTTTTTTTTTTTTTTTTAGCATAGGATATTTTTTAGTAAAATTGGTAGAAGATGACAAATTTAGAAAATTTTTGTGAGATCAAAAATTTGTTGGAGAGAGGAATTAAATATTTTTGTATAAGCATGTAAAATCCAACTTTAACTGGAAGTTCTAAAGAGAAAGATAGGTACAGGGCGAAGTTGAGGAGGCTGATCACGAGGGGTGGATTGAAGAATTGAAGAAGGGAACAAGTGAAAAAAGAAAAGAAAAAAAAAAAAAAAAGTGTTCTAAAAAAGTGAGTTTGAATAAGTTTGCATTTTGAGCTGTAAAATTTAGAGAGAGTAGTAGAAGAAATTGGAGGAGAAGTGTCGAGAAGATGCAGGAGAATCCTCAATCAAATCCTGAAAGTGCAAGAATGCTCTAGAACCCCCAAGAACAATGCCCAAATACATCCCTCTTTCCCTCTCTTCCACTTATAAATAAATTACTCTTTCATCATCCATCCTCCAACACCACCCAAAATGGAAATATCCAAAGCAAAGAAACCAGCACTTCTGATGTTCACTCTTCTTCTCCTGACCTCATCCACAGCCTCTCTGCTTCCATTCTTCGACCCATTTGGGATTCTGGAGCAAACCCCTTTTAGCTTCCAAAACCAAAACAGAGATGCTCTGCAGCACGCACTCCAGCCCACCAGAGTGGACTGGAAGGAGACGCCGGAGAGCCACGTGATCATGCTGGATGTGCCTGGGCTTAGCAAGGACGAGGTGAAGATCGAGTTGGACGACGAAAACAGGGTCATCAAAGTGATGGGAGAGAGGAAAAGAGAGGAGGAAAAACAGAGCGATCACGATCACTGGCACCGAGTCGAGAGAAGTTATGGCAAATTCTGGAGGCAGTTTGGGCTGCCCAGAAATGTGGATATGGAGTCTGTTAGAGCTCGGCTGGAGAATGGGGTTCTCACGGTGACGTTGTCCAAGGTCTCCCCGGAGAAGGTTAAGGATCCCAAGGTTGTCAGCATTGAAGAACCGCGGGCGGAGCAGGGGAAGTTGGGCGGGGCCAAGCAAGAGCTTTGAGAACTCAAATTTGTTTTCTTTAGTTATGTGTGATGTTTTGAGTTGAAAGTTTGAATGCAGTGTCGTGCGTGTAAAATAAAGAACCAAGTTTGTGTTATGCAAATATATATTAAAACAACCAAAACAAGGAAAGTAACAATTTGAGGGAAAAATCTTTATAAAAAAAACAAAAAAAATTTGACGTCCAAGTGATCACTTGGACTTCCTACCCAGCTACGAGGGCAAGAATCAACCTTACAGTGTCCAGTCTAGCCACAGGCGCGAAAACCTTCTCAAAATCAACTTCTTGTCGTTGCACGTATCCCTTCACCACGAGTTTTGCTTTATGTTTGATGACATTTCGTTCACTTTTATTCTTCAACTTAAACACTCACTTCAAATTGATGAGCTTATGTTCGGGCGGTAAATTAGTCAGTGCCCACATCTTATTCTTCTCCTCGATGGCTTCAAGATATTTTTGCATAGCCTTTTACCACATTGTCTCATTTGCTACCTCACGATAAGTTGTTGGCTCCTCGTCCACGAGCAACACTAACTCGTCGAGATTCAATTCTTCTTCAAGTGTATCCGCATAAATTTCAGCAAGAGAATCAAGATAATGAAACATCTTTGGTACACCCTCTGTTGTGGATCCTCGTATGCTCTCACCTAAGCTCTCTTGTTCTAGAGAATTCATCACGTCTTTCGGTGTCACCGGTGATGACATGTGTGGACTTGTTGGTGTCATTGTCGGTGCACTTTCAAAGTTTGTTGGTGTCCCTCTTCTTCCTGAGGTAGTGAACTCTGTAACAGTCTGCTTGTGATTGCCAACGCTGCACCAATCCCACTTCTTCTCTTATACGAATACGATATCTCTATTTTCATGAATTTTCTCATGTTGTGGCATCATACAACATGTGTGCCTTATGCCTTATTCTCACCTCTACGCCAAAGTACACCATCTTTTGGCTTATGTCATCAAGCTTTTTGCTATGTGGTTTTGCAGTCTTAACATGTGTTGTACAATCGAAGAATTTTAGGTACTCGAAGTAAGTTCTCTTGTCGAACCATGCCTCGTAGGAGGTGCGAGTGTCCAAAATGCTTTTTGTCGAACCATGCCTCGTAGGAGGTGCGAGTTCTCTTGTCGAACCATGCCTCATAGGGAATTTATGCTTTTTGTATGTTTTCGTGCATCAAAATGCTTATCCGCTATAAATATTATAGATTCGTACACTGTGATTTTACGATGTGGTATTGTGTACACCATACTACTGTGTGCATTTTCTTCCCTTTGAGGCATTCTGACAGTATGAGTGTATGCTAGTTCAAGGCCAAGTTCAAGGGGTATGTATACGAGCCTGCCTTGGACCCATGTGCGCGTATTAGGGCCGTGTGTAAAAAAGTACTAGACATCCAATTCTTGCCATACTCGAAGTTGAGAACAAGGCAATGTCATCATGTTTTATAAAAGGATAGACTGCATTTCGTGACTTCAGTAGTAGGATTGCTTACTCAATATTTCTTAAAATTCTAAAGTTACATGCTACTCTTATTTTTCAAGTAAATATAAAGTACCTTTGTACGAATGACGTCGTTGGGTGATGGCCATTAGGCTAAAGCTAGACTAGATGCATTCATGTTGTTTGTAGCCTTTAGGTTAACTCAGACATTGCTTTATTTACTTTAAATTCACGTTATTTATTTTATGCTATATTATTTTTAAAAACTTTAGTACAAACGTTTGAGTCCATAGCATCATTTATGAAATATTTTAAATAAATCTTTTTTTTTTTTTTTCTCTTTTTAATAGTCATGTCAAAGATTGGTGGAGAAAAAGAAAAGAATGAGGTGCTAGCAGAAAGGAAAGGAATCACCATTTAAGCATGCTACCTTGGGGGTTGTCATCCGAAAAGAAACTACTACGATCAGGAGCTACTCGTGTTAGCTTGGTGAAGTCGCTCCACACCAGGATCGAAAAGGATAACATAACGAGGCATAGAATAAAGAGTTGACCAATTCGTTTTAAAACTTGTCCAAACCCTGACGGTACAAATTACTGATGGTGTTAATATAACACATGCGGAAGCAATTTGGATCTTAGGCACTCTTAGAATATCAATTATAGTAAATAACTAGCATGTTTATAAGTATTAAAACTCGAGGTGTTTGAGTACTAATCTTTTGTAGTTTAAATTCCTTTTCCCTCACGAACCGATTTCGAACCACCACTAGTGTCTTCTTCACTATTCTCCGACCTTAGAACGGGATTGTGGAATCCGGTGAGTGACTAAACTTAGAAGGGATTTAGTATATATGAAGAGAGAGTTTGTGAGAGTTTTCCTCGAGGTTTTTTCAAGGAAGAAGTTCCATGTACCTCGATCACTCTATTTATAGAGTCATATTTGCATGTTCATGCAAATTTAAGATCACCAAATTTTGACACTCAAATGTTTGGGATTACCCGGCAAGCATGTAAGTTTGAGTTAACCAAAATTTGACACTCAAAATTCCACTTAAATTTGTGGGTTTTATTTGACAAACATGCAACTTTGGTTGAACCAAATTTTGACACCTCAAAATTCCACTAACTCAAACGTGGATTTTTCCATTAAATAAAGCCAATATTCTGACTTTCTTCGTTTTAATTCAACAATTAATTTCAAATTAGAGTAATATTAAATGATTAATTAAACTATTTAATTAATATTTAATATTAATTTAAATGTCAATTCCAATCAATTTCACACCTATTTGATTAAAATATTTAAATTTTATTTAAATATCTCAGATTGTTTCTTTTTGTTTAATTTGTAAATAAAACAAAAATGTGGTTAAATATATCGTATATATGTAACGCATATTCCCTAATTTGAATTCGAACTCACTCGTCACACTGATCTATGGTTTAGTCTGATATGAGCTAGCAGAGGGACCTAATGGACCTATAGATCATGGGCTCCAACGATCCAAGATTAACCGGTTAAACTTAAACCAACATTCGTTAACTACTAGAACACTCCACTATAGCCTTAGTTGCACTCCCCTCACTATAGATATATTTCGGTCCATTTGATATAACCATGATTAGTAAGTCCATCCTTCATAGGTTGTTCGTAACTAGAGCTAGGTCAATTTACCGTTTTACCCCTGAAGTTACTTCTTGTTCCTTATGTCCCACCGATCCTCTAACGAACAATTGGTTTGTGGTCCAACCAGTAAACCGAATCCCTCTCAGGCGAATGAGAGGGTGGGGCCCCTTGTTCAAGACTTGGAGTCAGTACTTAAGGAAACTACCTCTCTTCTATCCCTAATAGTGGGTAGGAGCGAATTCTATCTTGCACCCCACGTCCCCAGCCATTCACCCAGTCTTACCCCTGAAATGGGAGGCCTATTGAGTCGGCGAACTCGAGCCACTCTCACCCATGCAAATCAAAGGATAATTTCGAATAAATAGGAGTTCATGGTTAGCTGAGGATTAAGATTGAGTTACCTAGGTCATCGAATGAAAAGACAATCAGTCTCAACAGTAAACGACATTATAAAGTGAGAGTGATTTTCTTCATGGTCTGATCTTATGCAATACTCATTGCATAGGACGCCCCCACTCACATGTCTCCGCATGTACAATTTAGTGATCACATTGTTTATGTCATATACAAAAGTGGGCCGCATCCATAGTGTCCCCAAAATAAGGTACTCAGCCTTATCCCTGTACTATAGATCATTTTGACTATATACTTGAACTTGATCCACTCTTATGTCTCTACATATAGTTCAAGTAATCATACTATAGTCAGAGTGTTCTTAGTTTATTGGATTTAGATTAATAATCGTAAAATTCACTTTATTCAATAACAATCTTTACTGAATAAACATCAATAATATCTTTATTGAAAATAGAATATGTTTTTGTTTACAAACTATGAGTTTTAGGACATAAAACCCAACAAATGGTATCAACTCGAACAAAGAGAGAAGGTTGAAGAGAACTAGCAAGCCTTAGATGGGTTAATGAATGAAAAGAACAAATAAAACCCTCACAAAACACTTTAGATTTTTGCATGATTCTGAGCCCACAAATAGATTATTTGTTACGTGTATTTTGTAAGCTTTAACTTAATTTAATATAAATGTATATAGGCATGTTCTTTGTGTTTTTAATGTCATCAAACCCGTTCGGTTTTCAAAAACGAAAAATTTTACCACATTTTTAACTTATCTCTTTACCGTCTTCATGATAGTGTTAGGATCGCACAACAACGCACACGCTCGATCTAGATGAACACAAAGAATAAGATAGAGAAAAGTGCAAGGAGAACTCTGACTAAAAGAATTTGTTTTTATTGATAACTTCACGTATGTACAGTAATAGAGAATTACAGAGAAGTGTGAGATGTTCTCACACTTCTCGTACGTGATATATATATATATATATATAGTTCAGTTTACTATATATAGCTTTACCAAATTTAACCATCTACTATATCATTTAATTATCTACTATATATAGCTATTTACCAAATATATATAACAGTTGACCAAGCTATAAATAAGCATCCGGCTCCATGATAGTTCGTGTTTCAAAACATTTTTTAGAAAGATAGTCGTCCCAATATATATGAATACATGTATGTGTATATGTGTATATATATATATATATATATATTGGGTTGTGTAAAATGAAGGATTAGTTGATGATACGTAGGAAGTTGGAATTGTTGACATTCTTTGCGTCAATTTTAATTCCATTTTTCATCATCATTATGTATCCTCCTCGATTCCGTTGTTGGGTTGAAGCTCTCATATTTACGTCATTCAAATTTTCAACCATTCCTTCCTTTTATCATATTCTTTCATCCTCTAAATTTCTCACAATTTAAATGGAAAAACAACTTCATCATCTTACGTTTCTAATCTACTTCCTGCCCTTTCCACACCACCAATCCTATTCTAATATCACTCCATCCCTTACAAACTTTAATCCAATTTTGAGCCAATTCGATTTCATTTTTTAAGTTATGGACTACAGATAGATTAGTAACTGTTTATATACGTCGTAGAGTTTAAATATTCATTAGTGCGATCATTTGAATCCCCTACAACATGATCACATGACCAATACGAGTAGTTTTAGCATGCATGCTTTCTCTTCACTTGCATACATCACCTAATATAGAATTGATTCAAGTAAAACATGTTTAACTATGAAGTTCATCCACTAATTTAGGGAATGATCATGAGTTTATAATCAAATAATATTAGGTCTTTTGGAAAGCCCAAAGCAAAGCCATGAGAGCTTATGATCATATCATTGTGGAGAGTCGTGTTCATCTAACACATTTTTTCTTAGTCATTTTATCTTCAGGATTACTCTCATTCAGATGTGTTTATCATGATTGTTATACACCATAAATCAAATCATAGCATCCACACTTTTAATCTGTATGAGATGAGGTTTTATTTGTTCGTTGCTATATAAGAAGACACCGATCGAGAAGTTCTGGGTAACAAGTTTTAAAAAATCAAAGAACGTGCATCATGTTGGTACAAGAAGTAGCTTTTCTCTTAGTCGTATCTTCAAAATCATTGTCATTCAGATATAGTTTCGATTCATTTATGTACCTCAATAAATATCACGTAAACTAAGATGGGTCACGTCAAATGGATGTGTAAACGCGTAGGGAGAGTTGACAAAAAGGAGGAAGGCGAGGGCACGAGCGAGGAAGGGACGGCGGGAGAGATAAGGCGTAGAATTGAATCAAAGAGTGGCAAAATCGAGGTCATAAGCTGAAGGGTATGTCACATGCGAGAGGGCTAAACCCTAGCCACTTCAATATTATTGCTCCCTCCTTTCACTGCCCTTTTCTCCGTTACATTTTTAATAAATGAATTATTATTAAAACTATATATTAAAATAATGCGGAATATTCCAATTTCATATTATATAATAATACCAACATTGCTTTGGGAGTAATCTAATATCCTTTTATTTTATTATTCTCATTATTTTCCTCTCTCGGGATCGTTTATTCATATTTTTAATTCCAAATTGCAAACCCTAATATTAATATATACTTTAAATCAATCCCAACTCTCAACCCGGCGCGTGTGTCTACTCTCTGTCATTTACATTTTGCTTCATATGCCCTTCTCCTTCAGTTTTCTTGTGTCACAGATTACCTCCGAATTTATGTCCCAAACATAAAACCCATTTATAAATTTGCAAACCCAAAATTTTAAGCCGGCTCGTGTGTACTCTCGATGTATTGTTTTTCAGTTATTATAACGACCCATGTTCAAGATTGAGATAAGGATTCAAAATCCAGATTTGGCAGCTAATGATTCCGATACTTCCCTACATCTCCTACGACATGATCACATTATCTACTTCTTACCTCTTAAGAATAAAGACTATCCCCACCGACCAACATCAGTCCTTCTAACATGCTTTGTCTTTACTTAGATGCATTCCAGGAAAATTCCTACAAAATCACCCAACAAAGAAAAGCATGTATTGAGCCACTGAAAAAGCACCTAGTTGATATCTTTAGGATCACTCTCATTCAAATATGGTTTCAATTCATTCATATACGTCTCATTTACGCAGATGTCACATGAATCTTATCACTTCCTTCGCTTTCTAATCCATGTGAAATTTTGGTCACCCCCGACCCGACTAATTGAATTATAATTAAGTTAACGGGTAGTTAATTAAAAGGTTTGGAGACACACGCTCCAAAAGTGGAGGTGGTGAAGAGATATGACATAAAATAGAGTTGGTTGTGTAGTAAACTACAGCTAGCAAATGAGAAAAACCATCCCCTCATTCCTTATGCTTCCTTTTTACGATAACTTTAACCATCTCCGCCGCCGTAGTCTCCGCCCGTCAACGCCTCTCTTTTCCATTATAACCTCTCCTCTTTTGACTCTCCTTCCATATTTATACCCTTTCATCATCTTCTTCTACAATCTCTCCAACCCTATATTTCAATCCAACCATACTTATCATTACGCCACCTAAATGGCCTCCTCGGGCGGTACCGGCGTTCCTCCAGGCTTTCGGTTCCATCCTACCGATGAAGAGCTACTTCACTACTACTTGAAGAAGAAGGTCTCGTTTCAAAAGTTTGACATGGACGTCGTCCGTGAGGTCGACTTGAACAAGATCGAACCATGGGACTTGCAAGGTAATAACTACATGTCTTAAAATTTTGAGACGAGAGATTCAAATCTTCTAATTTTCTAAGACGTTAATCGAGCGAATGAAAATTACGAGAAGGTGACATTTTTTTTCTTTTCTTTTTAGTATATTTATGATGGTATTAATTCTTGGCAGCAACGTAACGAAACTGCTGCTGCAGCTCACGAGTTCATTTTTTTAACTCAATTTTCATTAATTGAAAATTATATTGGCTATATCCTAATAATTTCCTTGTAATTTGTGCATCTCAAATCTTCCCATTTACCTATGCATTTTTTTTTTACTTTTTTTTTTTTTGACTTCTTTCGAAAAAGAACTCGATCTCGATCAAATTCGAGATATGAACTTACAATTCTCGGTTTACATTAAAGAAAAGTTTGACCAAATTATGGTGTTAAAGTATACGAGTGTTGAATTTGGATATTGGTATGAACAGAGAAATGCAGAATAGGGTCGACGCCACAAAACGAATGGTATTTTTTCAGCCATAAGGATAGGAAGTACCCAACAGGATCGAGAACGAATAGAGCGACGAATGCTGGGTTTTGGAAGGCGACTGGACGAGACAAGTGCATTAGGAATTCTTATAAGAAGATTGGAATGCGCAAAACCCTAGTGTTCTATCGTGGGCGAGCTCCTCATGGCCAAAAAACTGATTGGATCATGCATGAATATCGTCTCGAAGATGCTGATGACCCTCACTCCAATAACTCTGTGAGTACCCGTAACGCTCTCTTGATTCTTTGTTGTAATTATTATCGAGAGTCACTTACGTAGGGTGTACATGTGGCAGGAGGACGGGTGGGTGGTTTGTAGGGTTTTCAAGAAGAAGAATCTTTTCAAAGTAACAAGAGAAGGGGAAGGAGGGTCAAGTGCCAACTCCGCCGACCACCACCTAAACAACGCACACTCATCAGCCTCCATCGCTACATCACGCACCTTCATGCACAACCAACTACGCCAACCACAACAAAACTACGCCCCACACCCCACATTCGAGCTCAACAAATCCGACCTAGCCCTACACTACATGCCAACCACAGCCCCATCATCCCATTTCTCCCATCCCCTCTTTCACCCCAACATTTCCACCCTCAACCACAAGCCCCTCGGCAGCGCAGCCGCTGCTTACGACTACCCGTCGCTGTCCTCGCTGCCACCCGACACGCCGCTGATGGTCAAGCAATTGATGTCAAACCCAGAGACCGACCAACCGGGTGATGGGATGACCGAGCCATGGGCCATGTTGGATCGGCTCGTTACATCCCATTTAGGGAATGAGGATTCGTCTAAGGATGTGAGGTTCGAGGATGAAAATGGGTCGTCGTCGGTGAGCCAAATCAATCAGCTTTCGCTTCGAGGGGAGATGGACTTTTGGGGGTACGCTAAGTAAGTGAAAAATGTTGTTGATTTATGTATGGGTATGTATATGTGATGATATGAATTGGAACAATATAGAAGAAGACATGCATGTAGGTGGGATGGATTTTTATTTGTTGCGTTTGATTTTAGGTTTGATTGATTGTGCAAAATTGTTGGTTCAACATTTTCAATAATATTATTTGCGTCTCTGGCTGTAATTGTAACATCGAAATGCATAGCGAGAGATTATGAGAGCATTCTTCCCAACACTTTTTGTTTCATAATATGTTCTTAGTTTTAATTTCTTATATCATTTTAAGTTGTTCATTCATTTAGATCGAACTAATTTAAGTAACAACTCATGTCGAGGATTCAGATTCCGAATTCTGAGTGTGGGGCATTATAAATGGTATTAAAACGATACCTCCCACAAAGATGTGGTTCGGGGATGAACCAAGGCAGAAAGTGGTGGGCGTGTGACGCTTGAGTAAAAGAGGGGTACATGAATGAACAAAGACCACATCTGAATGAGAACGACTTGAAAAAAATGAAAATTACTACCTATATCGTCACCAAGGTGCAAGTCCTTTTCGGTGGCTCTTATAGGAACTTGATAATTAAATGTGTTTTTCTTAGAGCAATTCTAAGTTGGGTGACTGCATGTGAGTGGGGACAAACCATATTGGAAAGACTTGTATTGGTTCGTGGGGATAATGAAAATAAAATGTCGAAGTTACATACATATATAAATTAAATTTTACTAAAAGTAATTTTGTTTACAAATGGTTTACACGGAGACTCTAATACAAAGACAAGAATCAACATATAGGAGACAAAAATACATGAAAATCAAAACATGACTTGAATCTATTGTTCTCCTATAGTCACAAGGCTCCCCATTTCTCTAGCCATCGACTCGTTGCATTGCGATCCATGTGAAAAAGGAAAGTAATATGAGCACGTATAAAAATATTCAGTAATTAACTCACTTGTAGGTTCTAAATTGATTCTTTTTTATGCTAGAAACAACATAACTAGGTCGTCAGCTATCTGAAATTAACTTCTAATTCTTTGTCACGGTCTGATTTTCGAGACTTCAAATCTCGGACCATGACTAAAAGACAAGTCAAAAGCAACGGTAATTTTAAATCAAATTAAAACACATTAAAAGAAAAATGAAATGTAATTACAAGATGATGTTATTCAAGTTTATTACAAATTGTGGTTCAGGATATAATTACAAAACGAAATATAAAAGACTCAAAATATAAAGATGAACTCACGCTATGGGACAAATCCCTATGTGACTATGCAACTCTCGGATACTCCCCCACCGTGACCGGTAGTTTGTGAACACCTAAAGAAAAAAAGAAAAAAAAAAGGAAAAGGGGTGAGTGTAAAAATACTTAGTAAGCAATATCTACTTGTAAACTCTCGTTGCATCCTTAACCTAATAAGTTACCACAAGTATTTCCTGTTAGGCTTATGGAGCCTGATACTTATTTATTAGCTTGGTCAATGGTTATATCCGGTAAAACTATATTTAGTAAAGCTATATATAGTAAAGCTATATATGGTAAAGCTATATCCGGTAAAGCTATATATGGTAAATAGCTATATATAGTAGATGGCTAAATCTGGTAAAGCTATATATAGTAAACTATACCATATATATCTGGTCCGGTACAGCTTTGAAAACGTACTTTTCTATTCTCTGTACTCTCTCTTGTTGTACATACCTGAAGTCATCAATACAAAATTCTTTTAGCCAGAGTTCTCCTTGCAACTTTTCTCTATCCTTTTTCTTTGTGTTCATCTAGATCGAGCGTGTGCGTTGTTGTGCGATCCTAACAACTGGTATCGATCCTAACAACTGGTATTAGAGCCAGGCGGAAGTCAGAGCCAGGCGGAAGTCAGAGCTAGGCGGAAGTCAGAGCAAGGCGAAATTCACCACGATCTGTGAAGATGAAAAGTTCAAAGATTGGAATTGAGAAGTTCGATGGATCCGATTTCGGTTTCTGGAAGATGCAGATTGAAGATTATCTGTACCAGAAAGATCTTCACGAACCTCTGTTGGGGGTGAAGCCAGATACCATGACCACGAAACAGTGGAAGCTCAAGGATCGAGAAGCCTTGGGGCTGATCCAGTTGACGCTATCCAGAAACGTGGCGTTCAACATTATCAAGGAGAAGACAACGTCAGGTCTGTTGAAGACGCTGTCGAATATGTACGAAAAACCGTCGGCTATGAACAAGGTGTATTTGATGCGGAAATTGTTATGAGTCCTTGTGAGAACTTCGTTATGAGCAAACATAAACGAGTTAGATTCACAAAAACTGTTAAAGGATTGAAGAAAAGTACCGGAAGAAGCGTCGCCCGGAAGCGTCGCTGAAGCTCCAGAGGGGATTGCGTCGTCCGGAAGCGTCGCTAAAGCTCCAGAGGGGGTTGCGTCGACCGGAAGCGTCGCTGAAGCTCCAGAGGGGGTTGCGTCGACCGGAAGCGTCGCTGAAGCTCCAGAGGGGTTGCGTCGACCGGAAGCGTCGCTGAAGCTCTAGAGGGGGTTGCGTCGTCCGGAAGCGTCGCTGAAGCTCCAGAGGGGGTTGCGTCGTCCGGAAGCGTCGCTGAAGCTCCAGAGGGGGTTGCGTCGTCCGGAAGCGTCGCTGAAGCTCCAGAGGGGGTTGCGTCGTCTGGAAGCGTCGCTGAAGCTCCAGAGGGGGTTGCGTCGTCTGGAAGCGTCGCTGAAGCTCCAGAGGGGGTTGCGTCGTCCGGAAGCGTCGCTCAAGCTCCAGAGGGGGTTGCGTCGTCCGGAAGCGTCGCTGAAGCTCCAGAGGGGGTTGCGTCGTCCGGAAGCGTCGCTGAAGCTCCAGAGGGGGTTGCGTCGTCCGGAAGCGTCGCTGAAGCTCCAGAGGGGGTTGCGTCGTCTGGAAGCGTCGCTGAAGCTCCAGAGGGGGTTGCGTCGTCCGGAAGTGTCGCTGAAGCTCCAAAGGGGGTTGCGTCGTTCGGAAGCGTCGCTAAAGCTCTAGAGGGGGTTGCGTCGGCCGGAAGCGTCGCTAAAGCTCTAGAGGGGGTTGCGTCGGCCGGAAGCATCGCTGAAACTCTAGAGGAGGTTGCGTCGGCTGGAAGCGTCACTGAAACTCCAGAGGAGGTTGCATGGGCCGGAAGACTCTTGCTGAAACACCAGAGGTGAAGCAAGTGGGAGTTGATGTTGGGTTGCTCAAAGATTCACAGAGTGATGTTGTAGCGAATACTCATGAAACTCCTGAGACTCTTGCTGAGAAACCAGAGGTGAAGCAAGTGGGAGTTGAGGTTGGGTTGCTCAAAGATTCACAAAGTGATGTTGTAGCGGATACTCATGAAACTCCTGAGACTCTTGCTGAGAAACCAGAGGTGAAGCAAGTGGGAGTTGAGGTTGAGTTGCTCAAAGATTCACAGAGTGATGTTGTAGCGGATACTCATGAAACTCCTGAGACTCTTGCTGAGAAACCAGAGGGAAGCAAGTGGGAGTTGAGGTTGAGTTGCTAAAAGATTCACATAGTGATGTTGTAGCAGATACTCAAGAAACTCCTAAGACTCATGCTGTTGGCGAGGAACTCGGTCTATCATTCAAAACACAGAAGGCGATACCATTTCACTCGGAGGTTAGTTGAAGATGGTGATGTGTTTTGAGAAGATAGAGGGTGCAAAGAATCCAGCAAACATGTTGACAAAATGTGTTGATGTTGGAATATTAAGGTTGTGCAAAACCTCAATTGGTATGGTGCAGTGAAGATGCTCATGGTCGTTTGAGAGTGAAATTCTTGGTTGACTAGATCAGTCTCCAAGTGGTAGAATTGTTAGGCTTATGGAGCCTGATACTTATTTATAGCTTGGTCAATGGTTATATCCGGTAAAGCTATATTTAGTAAAGCTATATATAGTAAAGCTATATATGGTAAAGCTATATCCGGTAAAGCTATATCCGGTAAAGCTATATATGGTAAATAGCTATATATAGTAGATGGCTAAATCTGGTAAAGCTATATATAGTAAACTATACCATATATATATCTGGTCCGGTACAGCTTTGAAAACGTACTTTTCTATTCTCTGTACTCTCTCTTGTTGTACATACCTGAAGTCATCAATACAAAATCCTTTTAGCCAGAGTTCTCCTTGCAACTTTTCTCTATCCTTTTTCTTTGTGTTCATCTAGATCGAGCGTGTGCGTTGTTGTGCGATCCTAACAACTGGTATCGATCCTAACATTTCCCTCGCCTCTAAGAAGTTCAAGCCTACTTTTAAGGAATTCCAGATTGTTTTAACACACAATAACGGTACCTATCATTAGCTAAACTATTTATGCAGCCTCTCATCCCCTCTTGAGGTTGGTTTCAGGCTATGGACCTGCTTCTACACACAATAGTAGCTCCTTAAGTTAACTACTTATGTAGTCCCTCATCCCCCCTCACGAATGGTTTACGAGCTCTAGACTCGCTTCTACACGATAGTAGCTCCTTAAGTCAACTATTTTTGCAGTATCTTGTCCCCTCTCGAGGCTGGTTTACAGGCTCTTGACATGCTTTTACACACAATAATAACTCCTCAAATTGATATCATCCATGTTGCTCATGATCTTGTAAGTTCTTTTAAATTTTTATTAAGTACCATAAATGTTTACTAGGTTCCTAGAGGCGTCTAGGTGGTTTAAATCTCATATGACATTCCTAGAATGTTCGAGGTTAGCTTCTCGGGACTAATTCAGTCTCTGGGTGCACTCAGGTATAGACCTCTTGTTACAGGTGGCGATCCTAGGTTGCTTGGTCTACTGAAAAAGTATCAACTTAGGTGAACGAAAAAATCGCTCTAGCTCTAGCGCCTTAGTCTTAACTTGGTTCATTCATGCATGCTTTGATAAGGAGTTATTCCTATCAATAACCTAAAATATAGAAAACATAATCTAAACATTCATGCAAATTTAAAGATAACATCAATCAGTCACTCGAAGCATAGATAAACATAATCTAAATCACTCATCCTCCTTTCTTTACACAACAAACATGCCACTTAAATTCTCATTCTAGGAGCATTTTAGTAATTTATTATAATTAACCTAGCATCTCATCCAAATCGTCCTTCTAAAGTTCTAATCATGCATATTCTAACCATCTAAGGCATGCTAGCGCGTCTTAGTGATCCCTACAAGTATTGCTTGAAAAAATCTAATTGACTACTTACATGGATGATGCGTGTCTTCCCAAAATTCAAGTCACAATAAAAAAAACAATTGAATAGGAGCCGAAATGGGCAAGAAAAACCACCTCACGCTCCTCATGAGCAGATAGGAGGTGATCCACGCGCACTCTGGGGTGGACCACGTGTCGCAAGATGGTTGGATATTTTTGACTCTAAGGGCATGTGTTCAAATCCAGAGGCGCGTGCTGGAATTCCTTCAATTTTTCATTTGTTGACACGTGTCTGTACTAGCGCCAGCCCTTCCACTCTGTTCGACACGTGTCCTAGTGTAATGTCTGATGTGTTCGCCTCCACATTTCTTGACACGTGTCGCCTACCAAGGAACATTAAACCATTTTTGATTCACCACTGCAGATGCCATTATTTTCCTTTCCCAAAGATGATGTTCATAATTACTCAACACAACTCAAACGTGCTTCTTTGTTTACACATACATCACTTTCAACTCAAAACATCACACATAACTGAAGAAAAGAAAATTGGCTTGTCAGAGCTCCTGCTTGGCTCCGCCCGACTTGGTCAGCTCCGCCCGCGGTTCTTCAATGCCGACCACTTTGGGATCCTTAACCTTCTCCGGGGAGACCTTGGACAACGTCACCGTGAGAACCCCATTTTCCAGCCGAGCTCTAACAGACTCCATATCCGCATTTTTGGGCAGCCGAAACTGCCTCCAGAATTTCCCATAACTTCTCTCGATTCGGTGCCAGTGATCGCTCTGTTTTTGCTTATTGAATATAATATCTAGAGTATATATTATTTATAGAATATATCTTAATATTCTTTATTTATTATTTGATTTACAGTATATTTTATTTTACTCTCAATATTTAATTATTTTATATTTTTCTCATTTGTACTAGTTTGTATCCTATTTAAAGGATATCAATATCAATGATAATATAGATCTCCCCAATATCAGAGCACCGATCTTGGTATTCTTAAATATCAAAATTTTCTCTATGGCGGAATCAGCCAGATCCAGCTTCAAAAATTCGGATGTTGATTCAACACATCCTTATTATATTCACCACTCTGATCAGCTAGGATATTCACTTGTTTCAATCAAATTAAATGGAACAAATTATCAATCATGGAGTAAATCAGTTATGGATGCTCTAATTGCCAAAAAGAAAATTGGCTTCATTGATGGCACAATTGAAGAACCATCTCAAGATGCAAATTCAATCGACTTTGAACTATGGAATCAGTGCAACAGTATGATAATATCTTGGTTAACTAATTCAGTTGAAGCAGATATCGCTGAGAATATTATTCACGCCAAGACAGCTCATCAAGTGTGGGTTGATCTTCACGATCAATTCTCACAAAAGAATGGTCCAGCAATTTTTCAGATACAAAGGTCTATAGGAATGATGTCACAGGGAACCATGACACTGTCAGTATATTTCACCAAGCTCAAAGCACTCTGGGATGAATTGGAAGCATACCGCACACCATTTACCTGTAATCAACGTCAAATACATATTGATCAACTCGAAGAAAACAAGTTGATGCAACTACTTATGGGACTCAATGAATCTTATAAAACGGTAAGATCTAACATATTGATGATGACTCCATTACCTAATGTGAGGCAAGCCTATTCATTACTTGTACAAGAAGAGATGCAGCGTCAGGTAACTTCTGAACCTATTGAGAATTTCTCGATTGCATCAGCAGTGCAGAAGAAAACAACATATTCAAAACTCGCGAAGGATAAATCATGTGAATACTGCAATAAAAGTGGTCATACAATTGATGAGTGTCGATTCCTTAAGTTTCACTGTAAACTTTGTGATAGAAGGGGACATATAGAATATCGATGTCAACAGAAAAATAATTCTAGAAGGGCAGTACAAATCAATCAACACAACAATCAAGGATATCGATCATCTGCAAATATGGCCGATATTTTTCAGTTGAATACAGAAGAACAGTCACCTAATTCCATCCCAAATTTTTCTTCTAGGCAATTACAACAGATTGTACAAACCTTATCTGCACTCAATCATCGTCCTTTTGGTAATTCTGATAATAACATCAATGTTGCAGGTTTGTTTCCAGTATCTGCATTATCTATTAACTCTACGAGTTCTAATCCATGGAATCTCGATAGTGAAGCTACAGATCATATAGTATCCAAAGCTTCTGTTATGACTGAACCAAAGGCTACCACCATATCTACAATAAATTTGCCTAATGGAGGGACAACACATGTGTCACATACCGACAATGTTTCTTTTAATTCTAACCTTAAATTAAACAATGTTTTATGTGTGCATTCATTCAACTTAAACCTAATGTCCATCAGCAAACTTACCAATGACTTGAAATGTTATGTGACCTTTTATCCTGATTCTTGTGTTATGCAGGACTTGGCTACGGGGAAGATGATTGGCTTGGGTAAACAATTCGGAGGTCTCTATCATATTTCTTCATCTCCAATCAAGTCTTCAGCAAATCAAGTATCTCAGTCATTTGATTTGTGGCATTTACGCCTAGGTCATCCTTCTCCTTCTCGTTTTAAATTTCTAGCTGATCAATTGCATCTTAATAATGCTACTCTTTCTCATAATTGTAGTATTTGCCCATTAGCAAAACAAACTAGGTTGTCTTTCCCAAAAAGTTCAATAACAACACATTCTGCCTTTGATTTGATACATTGTGATGTTTGGGGACCACATAAAATTCCAACCCATTCTGGTTTGCGTTTTTTTCTCACTGTTGTTGATGATTTTACTCGATGTACTTGAGTTTTTCTTATGCAACACAAATCAGAGGTACACCATTTGTTAGTAAACTTTGTTAAATTCGTTCAAACTCAATTTCATACTACTATCAAGATAGTTAGATCAAACAATGGGACTGAGTTCCTATCTTTGCAACCATTTTTTACTTCTTGTGGCATTGAATTTCAGTGCACTTGTGTCTATACTCCACAACAAAATGGAGTCGTAGAACGTAAGCATCGTCATATCCTAAATGTAGCTAGGTCTCTTCTTTTTCAGTCACAGGTTCCACTTAATTTTTGGGGAGAATGCATTTTAACGGCTGTTTATCTTATAAATAGAACACCATCACCATTGTTATCTAACAAGACACCCTTTGAAGCACTCTACAAACGACCACCTACATTTCACCATCTTAAAGTTTTTGGTTGTAAGTGTTATGCAACTGTAGTACATCCTAAGAAAAAATTTGAACCTCAGGCAATTCCTTGTGTTTTCATAGGATATCCTTGTGGTCACAAAGGTTACAAGTTGTATGACATGCAGTCTAAAAAATTCTTTATTAGTCGTGATGTTAAATTTTGTGAAGATGATTTTCCTTTTTCATCAGCTTCACAAACTTTGACATTAGCTCATTCAACTCCCATTTTACCATTTCATAATCCACCCTACTCAAACATCCATTATGATCCTTCTATCCCTTCGTCATCTCCTCCACCTCCTATTCCTTCTCCAAATTCATCAGTTCCAGATTCATCAGATTCACCCACCAAATCTAATCTTATCCCACTTGATACATCAGTTCCACTCCGACGTTCTACTCGTACCAAACAACCTCCAGCTTATTATAATGATTATGAGATGTCTTCTGGAGCCAATCATTTAACCTCTAGCTCAAGTCCCAACACTGGCACCAGGTATCCCCTTCATCATTACCTTTCATTCTCTCGTTTTTCTCCTACTCAACGTGCTTTTCTAGCTCTTATTACAGCCCAGATAGAACCTAAAACCTATGATGAGGCAGTTGGCAATCCATTATGGCAGCAGGCTATGAATAATGAAATTGCAGCTTTGGAACGTAATCAGACTTGGTCTCTCGTTCCTCTACCACCTGGCCATGAACCTATTGGCTGTCGTTGGGTGTACAAGATTAAACACAACTCTGATGGTTCTGTTGAACGTTATAAAGCTCGACTTGTAGCAAAGGGATACACTCAGGTTGAAGGTTTTGATTACAAAGAGACATTTTATCCTACAGCGAAACTTACTATAGTTCGTTGCTTACTCACTATTGCCGCTGCTCGAAAATAGTTCACTCGTCAATTGGATGTTCAAAATGCCTTTCTCCATGGTAATCTAGGCGAGGAAGTCTATATGTCTTTACCACCAGGTATTCGCCAACAGGGGGAGAATACAGTATGTCGGCTCCATAAATCTCTTTATGGTTTAAAACAGGCTTCTCGCAATTGGTTCTCCATATTCTCTACCACTATTCAAAATGCATGCTACACTCAGTCCAAAGCAGATTACTCTTTATTTACTAAGAGTAAAGGTACTTCTTTCACTGCAGCTCTTATCTATGTAGATGATATTATGTTGACAGACAATGATCTCAAAGAAATTCAACATCTCAAGACTAGTTTACTCGAGAAATTTCTTATCAAAGAGTTAGGGAATTTGAAATATTTCCTAGGTCTAGAAAATGAATCTTTATGTCTCAAAGGAAGTATGCTCTAAACATTCTTCAAGACACAGGTCTTACAGGAGCACGTCCAGAAAAATTTCCTATGGAGCAAAATCTAAAACTTTCTTCAACAGAAGGAGAAAAGTTGAATGATCCAAGTAAATACAGACGGTTGGTTGGCAGATTAATATATTTAACCATTACTAGGCCTGACATAGTGTATTCAATTCGTATGCTTAGTCAATTTATGCATGAACCAAGAAAACCACATTGGGAGGCAGCTCTTCGAGTTCTGAGATACATCAAAGGTACTCCTGGTCAAGGACTTCTACTACCATCTGAAAATAACTTGAGATTACAAACATATTGCGATTCAGACTGGGGTGGTTGTCGAACTTCCAGACGGTCTATTTCTGGGTTCTGCATTTTCCTTGAAAATTCAATTATTTCTTGAAAGTCAAAAAAACAAACCAATGTATTCAGATCATCAGTAGAAGCCGAGTATCGAGCTATAGCAAATACTTGTTTAGAGTTAACTTGGTTAAGATACATTATCCAAGACTTGAAAGTTTCACTGTCCGAACCAACATTATTGTACTGTGATAATCAAGCAGCATTACACATAGCAGCCAATCCAGTTTTTCACGAACGTACGAAACACATTGAAATAGATTGTCATATAGTTCGAGAAAAATTACAAGCTGGAATCATCAAACCGTGTTATGTTTCGACTAAAATGCAATTGGCAGATATTTTCACTAAAGCTTTGGGAAGACATCAATTTGATTTTTTGAAAGACAAGTTGGGTGTGATTGACATACACTCTCCAACTTGAGGGGGAGAATTGGATAAAATATCTAGAGTATATATTATTTATAGAATATATCTTAGATATTATATCTTAATATTCTTTATTTATGATTTAATATTCTTTATTTATGATTTGATTTACCGTATATTTTATTTTATTCTCAGTATTTAATTATTTTATATTTTCCTCATTTGTACTAGCTTGTATCCTATTTAAAGATATCAATATCAATGATAATATAGACCTTCCCAATTCTATTTTCTATCTCATTCTTAACATTGCTCCTCCCTTTTCCTCTCTCCCATCACTTTGATAACCCTGTTTTCGTCGTCCAACTCGATGTTCAGCTCGCCCTTGCTAAGCCCAGGCACATCCAGCATGATCACGTGCCTCTCCGGCGTCTCCTTCCAGTCCACTCTGAAGAGTGAAGATGAAAAGTACGCAGTTCTTTGCTTTGGATGGTTCCATTTTTGGTGGATGGGTGAAGTCGGGGGATGATGAAGAGTACTTTATAAGTGGAATGTATTTGGGCATTGTTCTTCTGGGTTCTGGAGAGTTCGTGAAGATGGTGTGGAAGCTTCAGGATTTTATTGGAACAAAAACATCGAGGATTCTCCTGCTTCTTCTCGACACTTCTCATCCAATTTCTTCTACTTCTCTCTCTAATTTTACTGCCCAACAAGCAAACCATTTATCCAATTTCCATCATTCATTTGTTAAATTCTCTAGAAATATTTATTCTCAAACGTAATTGCACCCTTGCAACAATTCTTTTTTGGACCGCACAACTTTCGAACGCTCCTCTACCTCGATCGGCAGTCAGCGAACACCTAAAAATAGATAGGAAAACGGGGATGAGTATAAAAATTATACTTAGTAAGCCACTTACTTGTAGGCTTTAATTGCACCCTAGGCTTCATAGATTCTCACGGACTTCTCATTGGCTCTAGGACATCTAGTTTTGGTCTTATCCTCCTGTGGATATTCTAGTTCTCCGTCCTTTCATTTAAACCCTAGGAGTTTCTTATGTCAAGCTGTGAATGACTTGTGACCTACGAGGAGCTACCTCATGCATGGTTTATGAGACTACTTGGTATCTAGGGGTGAGCTACAACCATTTAGGTCCACAGTAGCCCCCCTCATCTTAAAAGGGCTACCCCTCCCTTATCCTATGCAGCTAATGGGTTGTACGACGTGGGCTCCCGTTTCCCATGAAAAACAGCTAGGAGTAGTGGGTACTGATCAGGAACCCCTAGTCACCCACGAAGCTATAAAATTCCGTTCACACAACTAGCAGTCTAAAAACACTCCTAAGATGGTTCATTTGTTGTGGTGGTCTCTTAGGTTCCTAGGGAAAGGTTAGGTCTAGACTCAATGACTTGTCACTCTAACCCTAAATCCCTACACTTTATCATCATAATGAGTCATGGAAAATAACTGAGTGTGCACACAACCATCATCTAGTATCATCATACATAATTCATCCAAAATAACACATACATGTTTAATAAGGCAATAACATTCATCAATCTCCCAGAGTGCAAAGTTCACAAATTCTCATCCTCCTTTCATAATGAATTATACACATACACTTAGATAATTCTCATATCACATCCATACTCATAATATTCAAATTACCTAAATTCATTCATGGTAAGCTACCACCTTAGTTAAATATACTAGCATGCATGCATTCCAAGGGATCCCTACAAGTATTGCTTCCTAAAAATTCATACGGTGACTTACATGGTTGACGCGTGCCCTTTTGCTTAGAATTTTTATGCAAATAGGGTGTTCGAAAATATTGATTTTTCTCAATTAGGCCCTAATTCACATAAAAATGGTTAGAGTTGGAATCAAGATGAAAAGTGCGAAAACAGAAGTCGAACGGGACAAAAACTGACCCTCATGCACGTAGCACATGCCGGAAAGACACTCCATGCGCAAGGCCACTCGCGCGTACGGACGCGCTTTAGGGAAGAGGATGCGCGTTCTGGAGCTGCCACATGGCGTGCCGAATTGGTCAGCTGCTGATGAGTGCATGGGTTCGGATACGGAGGCGCACATTGAAATCCCGAATTTCCTTACGTTGACGCGTGATATCACAACCTAAGTAGAAGAAAGTAGGTTGTGACCCTCACGTTGCGACAAGAGAAGCGACGACCCTCAAGTGGCGCCCATTCGACCACACGAGGGCCTAGACGAGTGCCATGATGCGACCAGGGAGGATGGTGCATCATCTAATACACCACACAAAGTGGGCATTGAAGACAAGTTGAGACATAAGCATGATAGAGACATCAAATAGACAAGAGGGGCAAAAATAGGCTTGTTGAAGGGCCGGGTAGGGTCCTAGTCTTAACCTCAAAAGTCGAGGTTCCGGAAGGAATTTGAGCATACGATTCTGGAGTTAAGTCTATCCATACGAAATATGAATGTTCGCCAAATTTGGTGTCAATCGGACACTGCATGGCACCATATGACCGTTTGCCAAAATCATGTCTATGCTTGATGGATTAAAAATGGCTTAAAATGTACTATACGGGTACCATGGTGTCAACTCTCCACCCCCCTGGCCTGTGGCCTCAGTGAACTATCCTGTGACACATACTTGTGTCACTGTGGGTGAGTGTGCCGAGACGAGTGTCAAAGGTGACTTTCTTTGAAATATATTTTTCAAGGACAGTACCAGGCGGCACGGGGGTGCCGATATTGCGCCCGAGATGAGGGCCCTCGCATACTGGATCTGCTACTCGATATGGTATACGTAAATGACATGGCACTGGCACGGGAGGGCTAGTGCCTCGATAGAATCCAGATGGACAGATGTTCGAGACGTTTCGATGAGATGAATGACACACGAGCCCATTCTCGATGGCATGAGCAAGCAAGTTGTGATGGCCGAAGACACCCTAAGACTCGGGATGATGTCAAGATGTATGGACCATGTCGATGGGAATCGAGATGACGAGATGAGACGTGATGCTGCATTAAGAGATCTTGGCCCTGAGTAGAGGCAAAGTCGAGCCGAATGACCTGACCTAGTGTAGAGGCTAGTCGGTTGTGTCGCAGATGATTGAACATGCACGCGCAGGCAATGTGTGTGGTCAAACAAGCTTGGATTCTACACAAGCAATGTTTGATTGACGAAGACGAATCTCGCTTAGGATCCGATGAAGCCACAAAGCTAGGGCGAAAATTATATATGGGGCTTAATTCCCCTTAAGGCTGGTCGTGAGCGTGTCAAGATCACGATGCCGCGCGGTAAAAAAAGTAGGACCGTGACACGTGGCACGCATGGTTCGATCGGTCGGGTTGGACCAGGGTTGGCTGATTTGGTGGGTCGCGGATCAAAGTTGGTCGGTACGCGGGTTTGTGGCTCGGATCAGGCCTTGTGTCACAAGATAGATGGAGCCACATCACTCCACCACTGATGCGTTGTTCCACTCAGCGTGCGTACACACAGAGGCCCTGTTGCCAGTTGACACTTGGCTCGCTGGATATTTCTTTTTTCTCTCCTACTGTGCAAAACACAATCCGATTTTCGATAAGTTTCTATCGCTTTTCTCTTTTTCATATCTTTTAATCTAGGATCCAAATCGATAAGTTTCTTCAGCAAAGTTATAGATCGTAATTCAAACTACATCCTGATATTTTTTTCTTGAATTTTACTTCAACATAGACTGAAATATGAGCGTTCAAAATAGGCCGTTCACTTTTTTACCGTTCTTGGAAAGAGCCCTCAAGATTCCAATATGTTGTTTTTTGACAATCGGCAAAGGAAATCCTTTTTCATAATTTGTGTGATAGGAAATCGTTTGACCGGAAGAGAAGAAAGTTGTTGGAAGAAAATAAAAACGCCCTAAAAATAACAAAGAGAGAGAGAATTGCAATTTGAGTTTGCTTAAATTAAGAAGATGTGATGTTTTATTTCTCAACAGATTCACCTATTTAAATAATTAAACTTATCCTAAAAATGTCCCAAGAGTGGCCAACTAAATCTGTGTCACTTCCTTCAAGATGGCCTACTAAAAATTTGGTACCATTCCACCTGTTTGTCAAGGTCAAGATATTCAATCAACTAATTAAAACGTGTAAACTAAATAAGGAAACCTCAGGCTTTTCTCTAACAATCTCCTCCTAAAACCTGTGGTATATCTACCTTATTATTTGAACTCCGATCTTTGAACGTAGTTCCTTAAATCTTACCCGTGCCAGAGACTTGGTGAAGATGTCTCCAAGTTGTTCCTCTGTTTGGATGAAGTCAATCTTGATAAACCCTCGAACTGCACACTCCCGAATGTAATGGAACCTGATCTCTATGTGCTTGCTTCTGTCGTGTAAAATCGAATTTTTGATCAGGGAGATCGTAGCTTTGTTGTCCACATAAAGCATTGGTGGATCGACTTCTTTTCCGATGAATTCCTCCATCAGTCACGCAAGCCAGACCCTCTGTGTTGCTGCCGTCGAAGCGGCAATGTACGCTGCTTCGCAAGAAGATAAAGCAACTACCTTTTGCTTAGTTGATTGCCAGCAGATTGCGCCGCCTTAGAGGAAGTAAATCATCCCGCTGGTGCTCTTACGATCATCAACCGTCACCGGCCATGTCACTATCACTGTAGCCGACCAGCTCAAGCTTCTCCTTTTCTCTCCCTACACAGTATCTTACAGCCTCTGGTTTCGGCTACATAGCGCAGGATACGCTTGACAGCCACTAGATGCTCCTCCCTAGTTGCTTCCATAAATCTACTCACGTATCCAATGGAATACGCAAGATCAGGGCGAGTGTTTACCAGATAGCGCAGACTCCCAACAATGCTGTGGTAATTGGTGGAGTCGACTGCCGTCGTAGTGCCGGCCTTCCTTAGCTGGAGTAGGGCCTCCATTGGCGTCCTTGTAGGGTTGCTGTCTGCTAGCCCAGCAGTATCCAATAGCTTCATTGCGTACGCACTTTGACAGATGGTGATGCCGGCAGTACTCTGTTGCACTTCGATGTCGAGGTAGTAGCTGAGTACGCCGAGATCGCTCATCTTGAAGTTCTTTGACATCTCCCTCTTGAATCTTCCAAGGACTTCCATGTCGCCTCATGTGATTATGAGGTCGTCATCGTACACTCCCACAATCAGTCACTACTCGTCGTGGCCGTGCATGTACATGTCATGCTCAGAGGCACAGCACTTGAACTTCAGTGACAGTTGGGTACTGTCGAGCTTCACGTTCCAGGCTTGTGGTGCTTGTCGAAGCCCGTAGAGTGCCTTGTGTAGGCGCAGTATCTTACCGGGGTTGTCGTTGTCTAGGAAGCCAGGTGGTTGTCAGACGTAGACGGTCTCCTTCAGCTCTCTGTTAAGGAAAGCGGACTTCACGTCCATGTGGTGGACCTCCCAAGAGCAATGTGTTGCGATTGCCAGCAAAAAGCGGATGGATTCTAACCATGCCACCGGCGCAAATACCTCTTTGAAGTCCACACCTTACTTCTGGACGTAGCCCTTTGCAACCAGACGGGCCTTGTGCTTCACAATTTCTCCCTTTTCGTTGCGCTTCAGTTTGAAGACCCATTTGAGCCCTATGGCTCGGTGTCCCAGCGGCATATCCTCTAGACTCCACGTCTGGTTCTCGGTGATGGATGTCATCTCCTCCTACATTGCCTTCAGCCAGCACGGGTTCCTTTCTACTTCGATGAAGGTGTTCGGTTCATCTACGCTGATGGCATGCAGTTCGGCCATCTCTTGTTCGAGTTCGCGCGGTGCTAGACTAGGTCTTCCATCCTCCGGTACCTGGTCACCAAATCATCATTGTGATCGACATCCAGCCTCGAATCCGCAGTCCGTGGTGTTGCGAACTCCATTGGTTCAGGGGGTGCACTGCTGGCGGTGGTGACGGTTCCTGATGCTGGGCTCCTCCTTCTTGCGGCTCGGTGACGAGGTACTCCATCGTGAATTGATTTGGGTTGTGGTCTGCCTTGATCACGTCGTTCCATTGCCAGAAGGTGCTTTTGTCGAAGATGACGTCGCGAGACATGTGAGCTCGCCTCCTCGCAGGATCATAGAGTCTGTACGCCTTGCTCCCGGGTTCGTAGCCGATGAAGACGACTTTCAACCCCCTGGGATCGAGCTTGGCGAGGTGGGGACGCGCTACCTTCATGTATGCAACGCAACCGAATACTCGGAGATGGTGTACCACTGGCTTCTTGTTGTACCAGGTGTAGCGACCCTAAATTTTACCTATTTAATCTAAGATCATTACTATACCTTGAAATGCATAATTTACATTAAATGGGCGCTGTTCATAAATGCGACTTACACTCGTCTTTTATTACCTCGTGAAAGAGAAAATGATTACAAGGGAAAGAAAGGAAAAGAACATTATTGAAATAAAGGAAAAGGAACGAAACTGAAGTAATGTCTTATACTACCCTATGGTTTATTATGCAAATACAATTCAACCTATACTAATGATGCAAACCGAATTCAACCTAGACTATGAAATGGAAAAATAACTGCCCTATGCATGTGCCACGGTCTCGAGGTGTACAATGCCGCCGTCGATGTCACATGGGTGCTTTGCCCTTATCTGAAAAAGTAAAGTAGCACGAGGCTTGAGTATTTCTAGAATACTCAGTAAGTGACACCCTATCAGGGTTATGCAACAATCACATGCAATGAAATGATGGGACCTATCTTTCGTTTTGTTTCGTTTCCCCTACGGTGCTGTCCTAACGGGTAATTGTGGACGTGTACCATATACTCTACACACAGCCCATACGTGCGAGTATGGGCTCACTACACTTTCATTATTCGGTGGGCATACTCTGGGAGCCCCTTATGCCGGGACCCGTTAAAACTAGTAACCGTCATGGC
The DNA here is from genome assembly GCF_057944985.1 of Cucurbita pepo subsp. pepo. Taxonomy (NCBI): domain Eukaryota; kingdom Viridiplantae; phylum Streptophyta; class Magnoliopsida; order Cucurbitales; family Cucurbitaceae; genus Cucurbita; species Cucurbita pepo. Next base: position 10,563,046 of record NC_141799.1, on the reverse strand, counting down.
AGTGTTATGCAAAGCATAACGATCGTTGTCCTGCCATTGGATGTATGCGTCCGCACCCTCGTGATGGGATAGGGGTATCTCCACAGATGCATGAACACATATAATGCATGAGGTCCCCACTATTTCTACATTTATCATTAATGAACATAACCCCCTGTCACGTTCCATGCTTCATGTCATTTTCATTTTCAATTTACATTTCATACATATTCCTATCGGGGTTATGATTCCAGACAGTTTACCGTATTTCATGTCATACAATTCATGCTGTTTACATTCAAACATTCCATACAATCATGCCATAACCATTCAAGAACAATATATCATCACATGCATTACACATCACATCAGACTAAATAGCATACATAGCATACATTCACGTTCACATGACTACGTACTTAAGCACAATAATCTAGCATACAACTTAATCACACGTGCAAATCCACAGGCATGTGCCAACATACAACAAATAACGCGTAACCTACGACGGGTAAGCCACTTACTTGGTATGCCTTAGCCGAAGTACTCCCTAGAATATAAACGTAAGCTCCTAGCTCCTTGTGAATGTTCTACGCTTCCGTTGGTGGTTGGTTCCTATTGGTTCATTCATCTCCTTCGTTAGTATTTCACAAACATAATTAATTTCCAACTTGAATTTGTGAAATACGATCTTAAAATAATCTATTTTACCTTAAACAGGGCCGAAGCCAAGTCCGAGAGGGTCGAAACGATGAAAAATGGGCTGAAAATAGGTTTCTCGAGCCGAATAAGCCACTGGAGCCGAGAAGCCGCTGCCGAGCCGATTAAGCCGCCGGAGCTGAGGGGAGCCGCACTGCAGACGTGCCACATGGCACAACTAGAGGGCGACGCGTGTGTAGCGGTCTCGGGTCGAGGCGCAGGTTATTGAATCGCTCGCGGATTTTGGGTTGTTCGCAGGTGGCGGGACGTTCGAGGTGACAGGCCGGCCCAGGCTGAAGGAAAAGTGCAGGTGGGCTGGGCTGTAACTGGGCTTACGCGTTTTTGGCTGAAGTGACTGGGTCGCGGGAACCGTTGGGTACTGGGCTGACCTAAGGTGATTGGGTTTGGTTCGGGTTGCAAGATCCGGCCCTCGGGTCAGACTTCGTCTTCTTCACCTGGTTGCCTGCGCATTTTTCCGGCAACTTTTCTCTCTCCTCATAACGTCGTTTCGACGTCTTTTTTCCCTCATTTTTCCTCCATTCTCGAGTCTCTTCCTCCCCCTAACTCCATTTTTGGTATTGATTTGGTTTGTGAAGGCCTCACACTCTCGGATCTGGAGAAGTTCGGAAATCCGACGTTTCGATTTGATGAGGCCCTACAAGTGGAAGATTCAACAAAGTGGGAGCAAGCCATGGATGATGAGATGAGCTCACTTGAAAGGAATAATACGTGGGTGCTGATTGAGCTGCCTACAGGAAAGAGAACTCTGTTGAACAAATGGGTGTTCAAAATCAAGGTTGAACCAAATGGCAGAAGGAGGTTTAAGGCTCGGTTAGTAGTTAAAGGATATTCACAAAGAAAAGGCATTGATTATGCTGAGATCTTTTCTCCAGTTGTGAAATTAACTACAATCCGAATTCTGCTGAGTATTGTTGCATCGGAGAATTTGCACCTTGAGTAAATGGATGTAAAAACGGCGTTTTTACATGGAGATCTAGATAAGGAGATCTATATGCAACAACCAGAAGGGTTTGCAGCTCCAGGCAAGGAGCACATGGTGTGTAAGCTCAATAAGAGCTTGTATGGACTGAAACAAGCACCGAGACAATGGTACAAGAAGTTTGACTTCTTCATGTGCAAGAGTGGTTTCCACAGGAGTGAAAAGGATCAGTGTTGCTACCTCAAAGAATCCACTGATTCTTATGTGTTTCTACTCCTGTATGTGGATGATATACTAATTGCTGAATCAAGTATGAGGGAGATAAACCACTTGAAGGCAAGCTTGTCTTCAGTATTTGAGATGAAAGATTTGGGCGCAGCGAAGCATATTCTTGGGATGAGGATTTCTCGAGATAGATCTGCTGGTACATTAAATCTATCCCAAGAGTAGTACATTGAGAAGGTGTTGTCCAAATTCAAGATGAATGATGCTAAACCCAGGACTACCCCCTTGGCAAATCATATTAAACTGTCAAAGGGGCAATCTCCCAAGACAGTTGAGGAACGTGAGCACATGACATCAGTTCCGTACGCTTCTGCAGTTGGGAGTTTGATGTATGCTATGGTCTGCACTAGACCTGACATAACACATGTAATGGGAGTTGTTAGCAAGTACATGGCAAATCCAAGGAAAGAACATTGGGAAGCTGTGAAGTGGCTTCTAAGATATCTGAGAGGTACATCCAATACTTCACTTTGTTATGGCAATGGCAAAGTAGTTTTGCAAGGTTTTGTGGATGCTGATCTGAGTGGAGATGTAGACTCTAGTAAGAGCACATCTGGATATATCTACACTATAGATGGAACAGTAGTGAGTTGGATGTCCAAGCTTCAGAAATGCGTTGCTCTTTCTTCTACTGAAGCAGAGTACGTGGCAATAGTTGAAGCTGGAAAGGAGATGATATGGATGACAGACTATCTAGAAGAATTAGATAGGAAGCAGTGCAAGAAGATCCTTTATACAGATAGTCAGAGTGTCATACAGTTGGTGAAAAACCCAGTCTATCATTCAAGGACAAAACACATTAGAAGACGATACCACTTCACTCGCAGGTTAGTGGAAGAAGGCGATATGTGTTTGGAGAAGATAGAGGCGCAAAGAATCCAGCGGACATGTTGACAAAATGTGTTGATGTTGGAAAATTTAGGTTATGCAAAGCCTTAATTGGTATGGTGCAGTGATCGTTTGAGAATGAAATTCTTAGTTGACTGGATCAGTCTCCAAGTGGGAGAATTGTTAGGTTATGGAGCCTGCTCCTTATTTATAGCTTGGTCAACGGTTATATCCGGTAAAACTATATTTGGTAAAGCTATATATAGTAAAGCTATATATGGTAAAGCTATATCCGATAAAGCTATATATGGTAAATAGCTATATATAGTAGATGGCTAAATCTGGTAAAGCTATATATAGTAAACTAAACCATATATATATCTCGTCTGGTAGAGCTTTGAAAATGTACTTTCTATTCTCTGTCCTCTCTCTTGTTGTACATACCTGAAGTCATCAATAAAAAATCCTTTTAGCCAGAGTTCTCCTTGCAATTTTCTCTATCCTGTTCTTTGTGTTCATCTAGATCGAGCGTGTGCGTTGTTGTGCGATCCTAACAATTACCGCCTCTCCCAGAATCTCCCAGGCATCCCAACCGTCATCAGCAAAGACCTTGTTATCCCGACGATGGTCTGATTTTGGCGCTCCACCACTCCGTTCTGTTGGGGGGAGTAGGGCACCGTTAGGTGCCGTTGTATGCCGAACTCGTCGCAGTACTTACCAAAACTTGTCGAGGTGAATTCTCCACCTCGGTCTGTGTGCAGCACTCGCATCTTCTTCCCGCATTCGGCCTCCGCTCGCGCTTGAATGCGCTTAACCGCCTCTGCCGCCTCACTTTTCGCTTGCAGCAGGATCAGCCACATGAAGCAGCTTTTGTCATCGACCAGTAGGAGAAAGAGGGTCTTACCGCCTGGGGTCGCCGGCTTGATGGGCCCACAGATATCGCCGTTCACGAGCTCCAATGGTTCACCACGCGGTAGGATGCCTGAGACGGAAATGGGGTGCGCCACTGTTTGTCGATGAGGCACCCGTAGCACAGCTTGTTCACGCCTTTGATTGCCGGCAAACCGTGCACCATCTCCTCCTTGTGTAATTTCTGTAGAGCAGGAAAGTTTAAGTGCCCGTACCTTGCGTGCCACCTCCAAGATACCTCTTCGGTCTTGGCTGAGAGGCTGACGGGTTGCTCTATCTCCAACTCCAGGATGTAAAGACGGTTTGTTGTGCGCCGAACTTGCGTGAGCAGCCGTCGTCGATCATCACAGATTTTGAGTAGCCCGCAATCGATGGAAATGAAGCAGCCAGCCTCATCGAGTTGACCCAGGCTCACAAGGTTAGCCTTGAGCCTCGGGATGAAGTAGACGCTGGTCAGCTTGCGGTGCTCGCCTCGCTTGCTGATGAACAGGATGGTGCCGCGCCCTTTGATCTCGACGATAGAGCCGTCGCCGAATTTCACTGTCCCGCGAATTCCATAGTCAAGCTCGGAGAACGCAGATCTAGCCCCTGTCATATGGTTTGTTGTCCCTGTGTCGAGGACCCATCGCCGGTGCTCATGCTGCTCATCCCTCTCGCCAATCTGAGCGAACACTCACTCCTCCTTCAGTTGAATTGGCTCTCCAGCTGGTGCCTTTGCTACGCCCAGCTGGAGCTCTTCCTCGGGTTCGACGCTCACCAGAGGAGCAGTTACCTCTACAACTCGGTCTCACCGATTGCCTTCTCCTTATTCATCAAGTGTTGAAGAAAGAAAGATTAAGAAATTCTCCTTTACTGTCTGTTCAAGAAGAAATTAAGGGAGAGTGGCGAGTCAAGAGAAGAACGTGAGACACTTGACACAATCGCACTTTTGAAGGCAGCGGACTAGCGATTGTGCGGCACTCACTTTCCAACAACAAGTGAGCCTAAGCCAATTTGTTCTTGCGTCGCCTACGGCCACGCGACGTATGATCGAGCCTTTAGCCTCGGTTTTAAAAGAAGGTTTTAGAAAACGAGGAGAGAGAGATTTTAGAAAGAGACGTTATATAAGCAAGCAAGAGAGAGATAACAATAACCTTGGGTAGGGGATCTCGACGACAGAGCCGTCGCCGAATTTCACTGTCCCACGAATCTGAACGAACACTCGCTCCTCCTTTAGTTGAATTGGCTCCCCAGCTGGAGCTCTTCATCGGGTTTGACGCTCACCAGAGGAGCAGTTACGCCGTCATCGATTACCCTCACCTCTGTGGATTTAGAAGCGAAACTGGGGACGTCGGATAAGATCGATGCACTAACCATGAAGAGAGGCCCCACCATCAGTCGACTCCTTTTTTTGATCACCATCTTTCCCGCGCGTGCGCCTCAATTTCTGTCTCGCTGATGCTCCCACCGAAAGTGTCTCGATTGCGGATTGCGGGTCGACTCCTTTTTTTTTTCAGGATCTCTACATCTCTAGGGCCATAACCACGATGTGTGTATTTTCGCGCTTTGCATTTTCTTCTACTTGAACCTAAGAGACCTGTGTGTTGTTAGGTCGACGCTCTAACCACTTGAGCTATTCAACTTGACTGTTGATAAAGTTAGCTCCTCCGCAATGATATACCACCGATTCTGACGCAAGGAAATATGGAGGGAGAATTGGAATTTGACTTTACTTAAAAAAAAGTGATGTTTTTTTCTCAGATTCGTCACCTGTTTAAATAATTAATTTATCCCGCGAACTAAATCTGGGCCACCTCTTTCCAATGGCCACCTTAATAAGTTGACCAACTAAATCTGTGCCACTACTTTCAAATGCCACCTTTATGCCGGTAATTAAAGTCGGTTATTCAACTTATCCTAACTAAATCTATGCTGTGGCCTTAAAAAAGTTGGTATTTTACCACGTCAAAGGGTGAAAGTAAGATATTCAATCAAAGTTGGTAATCCGTTTTACCACGTCAAATGGTTCAATCAACTAATTAAAACGGCTAAATAAGGAAACCTCCTGCTTTTATCTAACACATTATGGGTCACATTTTCCAGCCAAGTTTCTTCATCAATCTTGTAGAGTAATCTCCTTAAATGAACATATTGAAATATTAGATCACTAATTGCAAAGGATGGCCTCGAATCTGAAGAGAAATACCCAAGATGAACATATTGAAATACCAGTATGTCCACAAGCTGATACTGCAGATGCTACTGTGATCTTATTCGGCTTGATTCCATGCTCCTTTCCGCCAAATACACCATTCTCAGAACAATCCAGCAATCAGAGCATCATTCCAAGCAGCCACATCCCTCTCCAGCATACTTCCAAACAACGCTATTGCACTATCAATCTTCCCAACCCTCGCATACCCACAAATCACGCCCCTCCAAAACACTACACTTCTCTCAAGCATTTCATCGAACATCTGTTTTGCAACCCCAATATCCGAACAGAGTCTCGTCATCAATGGCCGTTTGAACAACGGGGTTCCATTGGATTCCATAACCTCAGAGCAAGATTTTAGAACATGGGGATTGATAAAATGGTTGGGTCGATCAGTTCCTCAGCGGACCATGGTAAAAACAAAAAAGAAATGCCGCTTTAGGATCGCGCTGAGAAGCATAAGCTGTGATCATTACAGAAGCGGACCAGCTTGAAGGCCAACAACTGTGTTTGCGAGTGACCAACAGAAATGAGGAAGCCTTGGAGTTGCTTGAGGTGATTGAGTTGACACACTGCATTGTTCAAGCACTGCCGCAACTAATTGGTTCAAATAAGGTAGGATTTGAATCGATGCCATAATATGCAAAAAAGTCTTTGGATTATTAGTGGGATTTCTAATGGGGTTTTTGTTTTTGATTCTCGAAAGTCTTTGTTTCAAATGGAAATTTGAAATAAAATCCGAAATGGGTTTGGAACTTTTCAATATTTGAAACATTAGGATTGATGGGATTAATAGAAATTAGAGTTACAGTTCATTATTAGATTCGACGAAAAAAGTACAAAATTCAGACAGAAATCATGGAGAAAAAAGATTGAAGCTGTTTTCTAATCCCACATTCCTTCTCATCCTCTCAATCTTAAAATATTCCTCACCTTTCTCTCTCTCTCAATAAATTAACGCGAAGTTTGTTTTCTTTCATTTTAGGCGCACTTTTTCCTCTACTTCTCTCTCTCTCTCTCTCTCTCGCTTTCTCTTTCTGTTCTCTAGATTTAGAGCTTGTACTGTATTGAATTTCTTCTGGATTCTTGACGAACTATCTTATTTCTTTATCCGTTTGAATTATACACGAATTTGTACATGTCTGGAAGTGGTGGAACTGCGATTTTCAAATGGAAGAAATTGAGGGCAATAAGGCTGCTCTGTTTCTCCAATCACAGTCACCGTTTGACCCAGATTTGCCCCATTTCGACCCATCTCAATTATCTTCATGCTTCGAGTTATCGCCGCCGGGAATCGTTTATCGGCGTTCAGGAGCGTTATAAATGGGACAACGGCGGGTCTGGTTCTGATGATTTCCATTCACAGTCCTACAACACAAGTACTCCAATCCGTAAGATTCGGGCCGAGGCTAATTGTCCACGTTGCTCTAAGCATATGGATATTCTCTTCTCCAACCGTCATTTTCCAACCCTTAATCCCCCTTCTTCTTCTCTTCCATCTTCTTCCGATGCTCCTTCGAACCGAAAAGAAGCTTACGAAGCTGTTAATTTGTGTCCCAATTGCAAGACCGCTTACTATTTCCGCCCTTACAAGATCGCTCCTCTACAGGGCAGTTTCATCGCGATCGGCAATTTGAATTCCAAACCGAAGAATTCCTTAGAAAGAAGAATTACTACCAAAGATGGTAAAGGAAATGCTATCGCCGGTTCTCCAGATGAAAATTATGTGAATAGTAGTAGGTTGAGAGTCACGTTTTTCGAAACTGCAAGATTGTATGGTGGAGAACCGCCTGAGAATTGGCCTCCTGGACCGCCTCCCGTTAATGGGCTGGCGGTGCATTCTCCTCCAGGTCCGCCGTATGCGCCTGGTGTGAACTTCATTCGTGCTACAGGTCCTGGTGGAAGCATCTCGGGTTCGGGTGGAAATGGCGCTGGTGATGGGAAGAAGAGTGAGTGGGGAGGATCGAATTTGGGGAAGGATCTACCCACTCCTAAAGAGATTTGCAAGGGCTTGGACAAATTTGTTATTGGCCAAGAAAAAGCCAAGAAGGTTTGCATATGATCTGATGAACTTGTCATTAGCATGCATGTTATTGGTGGTTGCATAAGAACGGACATATTTAGTTTAAAGCCTCACAAGTGATGTTGCTTTCATAAACTAGCTATCTTGCTTGTCATATTTTAATTTCTTTTTACATATCTTCAGTTTCTTGGTCTTTGAAGTTTGACCACCATCTAGCACGTTGATTACCAGGAGTGAGTGAGTGTAAACTATGATATGCAGTGCTGAAGACATACTTTTTATCCAAAATTTAGGTGATTGTTGCAACAAGCGAGAAGTTATATCAGCGTGCTCTGATTTGTTGCATTGTTAGTTTATGAACTGTTGTAAAATTTCAAAGATAGCTTTCATTATCTTTCACAGGTACTTTCTGTGGCAGTACATAACCATTACAAACGAATATATCATGCTTCCTTGAAAAAATGGTTGGTTTTTCCTTCAACTTTTGCATTAAGAATTATCTTGCCCTTCAGTCCGTGTCCATTAGTAACTAGCTGCTACTGTTGTTGTGGATTCATGTAGCGCGCCAGGAACTGAATCAGAAACCCAAGACATGATAGATGATGATGATAACGTGGAGCTTGAAAAGAGCAATGTTCTCCTGATGGGTCCAACAGGCTCTGGTATGACCTCTTACACTTATCAAGTTTCATTGTACTGACACTAGTTGTCATTGGCATGATAGTAAGCATCAACAATGTGTAAGAGTTCTGTTCTAATTTGCAAATCCTAAAATAGGGAAGACGTTACTTGCAAAGACTTTAGCTCGATTCGTCAATGTGCCATTTGTCATTACTGATGCTACAACTTTAACACAGGTGAATTTCTTTCTTTCCATTTTTTCCTCTGAATGATTTGTAGAAAACTATAAAAATATGATGATCATTTGTTCACCATGAATTTCTGGCATGTTCTAACCATCTTCTTATGCTCCTTTTCCTTTTTGAATAAGGTTGCCTATTTAGGACTTCCTCAACTTCATAAGTTCTTAATGGAGTCATTTCTTCATGAGAGCTAAACTCAAGCCTTCCCTCACTGATAAAAATTCATAGTTTTTTGGGGCTAGGAATGTTCTCGGCATTTTACAGCTTTGCTGATACAGTATTTTATTTTATTGACACCAGGGGTAGCTCAATTGCAGCACAGTTCTTGGGATGGTTGGGTAGTCCTTAGGTTGAAACTCAACAAGGTAAGAGGGCAGTAACTGAAGGGTAAAGAATGGGAGAGAGGTTTCATATCAGATGGAGAAACCCTAAGTCCTAACTTTGTGATATTATTTCTTTATTGTACCCATACTTGATGATTCGCTACTTTAAACCATATTTGAAGGTGGAAATTATGATTTTAAAATGTTAGGAAACTTCACATTTTTATCTCAAAAATCGGACATTTCCAGTAGCTTTACTAGGTCCGGAGTATCGAGTTAAAAAAACAAAAAAACATATTAACCAAACTTGACCCTACCTTAAACACAAGTTTTAGAAATTCTTCAAACAAAATGGAAGTAGACTTTGTGCTGAAATTTAATGAGAAAGAAAAGAGAACTGTATGGTTAAGGTATTGGGTACTGTGGCTCAAATGGCATCAATATACCTTCCAGTATTAGTCCACTTCTCTTCGCATCACAATTTATGGGCTTCTAATTCAATTTGATGTGCTCTGATCCTTTTGTGAAGAGATATGTCTTGGTTGTTGCCTGAGGTGCCTAAAGCCAGATTGTTTTGGGGTTACATGGTTTGTTTGGAGGAAGAGAAGACACCGATGTCTATTTCAATAGCTTCACCGTTTATCCCTAAAAAATTTCAATATATCCACTCATTCTTAGAAAATAATGGAGACCGTCGATCGTTTCTTTACGTCATATCCCTTGCTTGGAGGTTATGGGAATCCTTCCGAGTTCTTGAACTTTCTTCCTTCATTGGTAGAAGGTCTTCTATACCTTTACTTTTTCCTACCCTACGTGGAAGCAATCATAAAATCCTTTGGGAGATGTATGTGTTGCTACTCTGGGGTAACTGGCTGATGAAAGCGTTATTTAGGGATTTAATTCAAATATAATAGTTAAATTATTTTAAATTTATTTATTTTTCTTTTAAAATAAACAAATATAAATATGAAAATGTATAGCCATTGTAGGCTACTTCATATTTTCTTTTGAGAAACACTTATGCCCTAATGGGATTAGTAGTTGTCATTCTGATAGGTTTCCAGGGTCTTTCTCCTCTAACTTAGTTGATAAGAATTCTCTTAAGTTTCTCAATTCCTCTCACAACTGGGAGGCCTTTTCGTAACTTCCTTGGTGGGCCTTCGGCAATAATTCTTCTCTCCTCTAGGTTGTTAATCTGCTTATGCATATACATTCTATGAGGTTTTTTATTAGTATATTTCTGCACTTGCTCCTTTATCTGAAAAATTCAACTATGTGGTTAGGGAATGTGATGGTTATCTGATAGAACAGGGTTATGATTTACAAATATGAGTATGAAGATGTGGAAGTTTCTTGGGATTGAATTAAATTCTTTACTTATCGTTGGTGTTAGAGTGATAAGACCTTGTTGGAATTTCTTCTCTTTATTTTCCTGGTCATATTTTCTATAATTAAAATTATCTTTTGAGCGTTGAGTCCTTATATTTTGGAATTTATTCTCTTGATAGTCTAAACATTCATCTTCTCTATAATAAAGCTTTCTTTAAAGGGTGCCTTATCATTTTGGTTGTTTTTTTCTCAAAAGGGAGGTGAGATAATAAGAGTGAAGCAATCCTTTAATTTGGTTATAGATAGCAAGAGACACATTGCTTTAATTTGCCTCATTTTTCATGTGCTCCAAGCCTCCAACACTAGTGCGAATAATTAATTTCTATTTAACAATACAATCTTAGTTTCTTCCCAAAATAATAAAGGTTTGTTATTGAATAATTACGAGAGGATGCTTTAACATTTTGCAGGCTGGTTATGTTGGAGAAGACGTTGAATCAATTTTGTACAAGCTACTTGCTGTAAGCTTCATGTTTTATTTCCTTTAAAAAAAGACTTCGTATCTAAGTGATTTTATCAAGTCATGTATAAATTTTGACGTCATTCATCTCTGCCTTGAATAGTACATTTATTTGTTTCGTATTTCTGCAAAATGGTTGGTTTTTCTTTCTTTCTTTTTATTATTTTATCGTTTAATTTTTCAAAAACATATATGCTGTTCAACTTACCATAGAATGTAATCAATATGATGCTTGACAATTAACTGGTGAAAGAGTGCTAGTTTCTAAGAAGGGTGTTTATTAATTCATAAACTTTGCGATCAAGAAATTGTTCTATCCCTGTAAAGATGAAGGAATAAAAAATTGGCCAAACCATCTTTTCATCATCTCATTCTATTAGCAAAGAGCTAGTATGGTGTATTAATGAAGATAATTCAGCCCAAGTGGGAAATGTTATTGTGGAGAAAAAGCTAATACCCAAATGATATCTCTATTTGTAGTTAAATAGGAAACTACCAATAATTTGGATTTTGTGATCACCTTTCTATTAGGCAAATATTTGCTTCACGTTAGTCAATCTCGTGCCTTTATCAATGTTGTTTTACGATTGTTTAAGTGTGTCGGTGCTCTTGATTTCAATGCTGGTTAAAACTTAATGCAAAAATATTTTCTATTTTTATTTCAAAAGATCATATACAGTTTCTCGCATATAGAAATAGATTTGTGACATTTCTTTGCCTGTTTTTGTTAAACTGATCGAATGACTTGATTACAGTCTCAGTGCTAGACATCTGGTCCTTGCTTATCTATTCTCTTACCCCATTGAACTGCCAGTTTTCTTTATAATCATCCAGATCTTACTTCTTAACTGAACAGCTAAAATTGACGTACATTTTATATTAATTTAGGCAGCAGAATTCAATGTACAAGCAGCTCAGCAAGGGATGATTTACATTGATGAAGTTGACAAGATAACAAAGAAGGTTTTCATGATTCTTCGTTGAGTCAATCTCTTTTCTTTATAGTGATATACTATATCAACGTAAACCTGGTTATTATTTCTCAGGCTGAGAGTCTAAATATTAGCAGAGATGTTTCTGGTGAGGGCGTTCAACAGGCATTATTGAAGATGCTAGAAGGAACCGTGAGTCCATAAAACTTTTGTCTTTTCCAATGCATTACTTTTCCCAATTTAACGTGTTAAAGAAAAAATTGTTATGCCATATTGGTTGTCACTTCGTTGTTCTTTTTCGAGTACTTCATCGTTTCGTATTGGCATTAGTTAACTATTTGATACACAAAATTTAGCTAGAGATGCTTGTTGTCACAATTGAACCCTATCGAGACTTACAATGCGACACTTGCTCTCACTCTCAAGTAAGTTAGCCAACTAAAACTTGGGTCACTGGTGGTACAAATGGCCTGTGATTTAACTTCTGTCCTGTTCTTGAAAAGTGGTTTTAAAAAACGAAATTAGAGAAAGTTTTGGGCAACATTTTGAAAAAGAAAATAGTATAAGCTAGCAAGCGATAAGGGACAATAACATTGATACCTCGGTTGTGAAAATTTGTCAACTAGTCATAACCCCTTATAATACATTATGATGCAAATTGCCTTACCCATGTATAAATATCAAAATGGGTGAGGAGTCATACGCTTACAAAATTACAAGGAAAATCAATATGTACGCTAGAATGATAGGTATACCGTGAAAGTAAGTAAGAGGGTTTAGAATGGGCATGCAGCCATGGGCAACATGCCCTAGACAAGCATGATTGTGTCATCCTTCCCCTTCGTCAACCAACTCTACTCGAACTCAACAGTGTGAATAGCAACTGACTTTAGGTCTTCAACGCGTTCCCCATCGATCTCTGCATTAGCGAGCCCCTTCCACTGTACAAGGAACTCATGCATATCTCTTTTCGGCTTGCCTATTCCTCAGCTAGGATCTCTTCCACTTCTTTTTTGACAATATTATTCATCGTGGCAAGAGGTTCTGTTACCTCGTTGCATCTGTTTTCTATACAACTTAAAATAATGGGTGGCAATATAGGGATTTGGAGCTTTAATTTGGACCTTGTGTTCCCTTTCTCATGAGAGGGCTAGTGTAGTTTGCTTCCTAGGGCATAGATCAAAATTAGGAACGTCTATTTTTTTGTTTTCCCGAAGAAACTATATTTTCATTGATTGAATGAATATACGAAAAGGGAGGGAAAAGACCTTCCAAACCATCTTGGATGGATTTCAGAAAACTTTTCCATCCAAATTGAATAGGTGGTTCCTTACTCTCCATAGGAACTCTGTAGAATCCAAAAAGATCAGGAATGCCTCTAACATTCGTTAGAGTCTACATACTTCCAAGTTCAGTGGGAATGTCTCTAGGATGTTGTGGTAGAATTACAGATTTGTATGTACGGCGTGTTCTCTAAATTCCACCTTATATACAGTAATATCATAGTTTCACATCTGCTGAAAGTTAAATTTATATTTTCCAAATCCTTTTCTAATGGAAGTTTTCAACAAATTAATATAGCTTCTTGCTTAGTGAGACTCGGTAGGACTATGGAATATTGGAATTTGTTTATGTTGCCATTAAGACCCAAATGATCAAATAAGAAAATGAGATTCATGCATCTCTATTAGACTCATTGGAGTAGCCCGTCCACATGTTTTTCCATCTAAATGATTCATTGGTTATTTCTACCCTTCTGGTCTTGTTGATTCTAAGTTTTCTGTTCTGTTATCTCTGTGATTAATGGTAATTAAATTTCCAAAAATGGAAAAAAGAAAAAAGAAAAAAGAATATGGATCATATTGTACTTGTTTTAGCTTTATATTTTTTCTTCATCCTAAATTCCACGTATGAATTTTTGTCTAGATAGTAAATGTTCCTGAGAAGGGGGCAAGGAAGCATCCTCGGGGTGATAACATTCAGGTAATATATACTCAAAAAACACTCTCAAATGTTACTGTGTATTGTAGTGTGGGTGAATGCTCAAGTCCTTGATCAAACTTGAGTGGGTTTGGTTTCAAAAAAGGGATAGCCTCACCTTAAGTTTGTCAGATCCAAAAGCCCCTAGAAAGGGTATTGGGGCAATGGATGCCTTGTGGTTTGCCATGGTTAAAATGTTGGGAGCCTGACCAATCTAGGATATGTATACCTCAAGAATTACAATCTACCTTTTTTTTTTTTTTTTTGGCCAGGAAACTACCTAAACAAGATTTGCATCTTTCACTTCTTTAAAGAAATTTGAATGTTTTGTCTTGTCATCATAGTTTGTTACTTGAAGGATTCGTTTTTTTACATATAATTTTATATAATAGGATAGAAGAAATTTCACTGATTGCTAGAGGTTTTTGGTTTGGGTTGGACAGCTAGGCTCCCTCTGCTGTATTTAGTACTGTCGGACTGGAAGTTATGTTACCCTTTACCATAAATCGTTTCCTTAGACGTCTTACCCGTTCCTAACCTTTTAAACTTACGGTTCATGTAACCCCTTTCTGGGGTTTGATGTTGGTTATTGCTTTGAGATATTATCTCTTAACCGAGTTGAAAAAATCTGCAGATAGATACAAAAGATATTTTGTTTATATGTGGTGGAGCGTTCGTAGATCTAGAAAAGACAATCTCTGATAGGTAGTTTATTAAATATTTTCCATTACTCTCATTTTATCTGTGTTCATGGGTGCTTTCTCAATACTAAAATGGTTTTTGTTACTGATCAGACGGCAAGACTCTTCTATTGGTTTTGGAGCACCTGTTCGTGCTAACATGAGAATGGGCGGGGTAACAAGTGCTGCAGTTACATCATCATTATTGGAAACGGTGACAAGAAAATCCCTTTGGCATTAAATTTCTGCATTGATTTATTTATTTCACATGTTTTGAATTTATAATCAATGCATATTACTTTATTTTTGAGATGATAAAATGGTCAGAATCCCTTTGAAGTTCATGTAAACGTTGTATTTGGTGCTTTTCAGGTTGAGAGTTCTGATCTTATAGCATATGGCCTCATACCCGAGTTTATTGGGCGTTTTCCAATTCTTGTTAGCTTATCAGCCTTAACTGAAGACCAGCTTGTACAGGTATCATAATAGTTTAAAGTTGTTCATCTAGACACTACATCGAAGGGATAATTTTATTAGAGATTGTAGCTACTTTCAATATCAATAAACTTGTTATTTAGTTAGCAATTACGTTCATTTGAAATTTTGTCTGAATTGTCCTCATTGCATCTGTATTGAGATAAGATAGTCCTAAGCTTCCATTGCCTGTCTCAATCCGTTTTCCATGAGTTAGCAAACATCGTGTTGCATATTTTTCTGGTCATACATGGATGCCGATAGATAGTTCATCTTAATAATGAAATGTGCACGTTATGCATGCAGTTGATTCTCTTTGACGTTTTCTTTCTATAACCAAAATGAGTACGAAAGTTTCCTTGGACCTGCTGTTGTTAACAGGTCCTCACTGAACCGAAGAACGCTCTTGGTAAGCAGTACAAGAAGTTGTTTAGCATGAATAAAGTGAGTATTTACTTTCTGATGTAGCCAATTTCTACACCAAGCCCTCTCCCTTTGCATCTCTCCTGTCACTGTGGAGTAGACCTTCTTAGTTGAACCGCATTAAATTCCCAGGTGAAACTGCATTACACAGAGAAAGCGCTGAGACGGATTGCCCAGAAAGCAATGAACAAGAATACTGGTGCCAGAGGATTAAGAGCCATACTTGAAACCATTCTTACTGAAGCCATGTATGAGGTATTGAGGCTGAAATCATCAGTGTAGCAATGGGGTCCTATAATACCCTTGTTGTAATCTCATTTTTATTTTCAAATGTCAGATTCCAGATGTTAAGACTGGAGACGATAGAGTAGATGCCGTTGTTGTTGATGAAGAGTCTGTTGGCTCGGTAAATTTGGCTAGTTATGGAGGGAAAATTCTTCGTGGGGATGGAGCGTTGGAGCGCTACCTGGCTGAGACCAAGTTGAAAGAATCACAGGTACAGTTTCTTTCAGATATGGCTTTCATTTTGAGGCAAATGATTTGCTCTAAAAAGAAGTCAAACACCCTTTTCAATTCTACCCTTCACCCTTCTAATTGTTCCTAAAATAATAGCCTCTTGGCCCTTCTTATGAATCTAAGGGCTTACTCATGGTACAATTTGTTTGTAGGATAATTTGGAGGTGATTGAGTTGCCGGAAGGTGAGACAGAGCTGCCATCAAGAGCCGTGAGTATATAAAAACGTCAAGATAACAACGATAGTTCTTATAAAATACATTTGTTTTCCCTTTTTTGGTTTATGGTTTTTCTGGGGGAAAAAACAATAAAATACATTCATAATATATGGTGTAATTACCCCATTCTAACACTGCATACCTCAGGTTCAGTTCATTGTATTAGGGAAGATGAAGGAAAAAAGGCATTCATCATTTAGGCTATAACATCATCTATGTCTAAACAAATCTCTAAAATGCATTAAATTATAAAGGTAGTCTTTGAATTTTGATTTTGTCTATTTACTTTGATCTTTCAATTTGATTCACAGTCTATTAGTGTTACGCACACACAATTGCTTAATCATTGATGTGATACTAGAAAGTGAGCCATGAACTAATGTTTGTCTATTAGGCTTAAGATAATACGCCAAGTTGTGTTGTCCCACTAACCAAAACAACTTGGCGCCAATCTCAACTGACTCCTCTGATCCAGCAGGAGTAACCCTTTACCTTTCCCCCTAGCAGATTATGAGAAATGTTATTGTCCCCTCAACTTGGGTTTTCAAGTTTCTGTTCAATATATGCGTCTAGGAGAAATGTTAAAGAAGAAGATAATAGGATGAACATCTTCACAATGTAGTAGGTATAGTAGGTGCAGGTATCTTGTAGGTTTGAGCTTCAATTAGTACTAGGAAGTTGTCCAAATCCCTATTAACACCCATATAGACAAAACATGTGTTTGAAAAAGTGTTGGTGTTTTTTTTGTACTTGTTTTGTTCAAGATCTATGTCCTAATTAGGCAAACTTAGACCTCAAATCTTTGAAGAGTCTCATGATAACACCATGTTCTTAACAACTGCCAAATAGTGAGCAGGCAGTAGAAGACTCCACA
The DNA here is from genome assembly GCF_057944985.1 of Cucurbita pepo subsp. pepo. NCBI lineage: Eukaryota > Viridiplantae > Streptophyta > Magnoliopsida > Cucurbitales > Cucurbitaceae > Cucurbita > Cucurbita pepo. Next base: position 10,546,059 of record NC_141799.1, on the reverse strand, counting down.
GTCAAACTAGAAACAATAGACATAACATCCAATACAAAGGCTGAAGTGGTGGAAGATCACCACTTAAGCATGCCATCATCCATCCATTTATCAACATTCATAACCTCCAGAGATAGATCGAAACCCAATTCCAAGATGGAGCATCGCTTATATTAAGAATAGTAAAAGCACAACCAACAGCATCAACAATCAGTAATAATTTGGGGACGGAACACGAAACAGAGAGATACAGCAGCAATTAGATGGAGAAAAACAGGCAAGAAACGAGATAGAGAAATGAACCTACTTTGGTCATTGACGAATGCCTAGTTGGATAAGCTTAGTTCGATAAGCTTGGATTTAGGAGGATTCTGTTGAGATATATTATACCTCAATATTCTTTCCTTTATGGAAGGTATTTCACCCATACTAAAATCAAAATGATGTGGATTATGACTATCTAGTGAAATTTTTAGAGATTTGGAGCATTGAAAATGACATGCCAGAAGAGTGAGTTGTCTTTCTACTCAACACATCGGCCACTATGTTAGCTTTACATGGATGATAAAGGATCTTGGTATCATAATCCTTTACGAACTCCAACTATCTCGTTTGTCCCATCTTCAACTCTTTCTGCGTAAATAAGATACTTGAGGCTCTTATGACTAGTAAATACCTTTACCTTTTCACCGTACATGTAATGTCACCATATTTTTAACGCGAACACCATAGTTGCTAACTTCAAATTGAGAGTCAGATAGTTACGCTCATATTTCTTAAGCTATTAGGAGGCAAATACAATCACTTTGCCATCAACACCAACACACAACCCTTAGCCCTTTCCCCGAGGCATCGTTGTACACCATGAGATTACTATACCATCCAATAGCGCGAGTACTAGCGCATCCAAAAATTCCTCAAGCTCTTGAAAAAATCTAATCATGTGTCATTGTCCAAACAAAGACTTACCCTTCATAGTTAACTTTATCAAGGTTGCAAATATTTTGAAAGTTCTGTTGTTGAGGTTGGTCTGTGTTATCTTATGATTGCCTCTATCCGACTCAGAAAATCCCCTACTGAGTTATCTCATGATTGCCTCTAACAAATTTGTAGGAAATCTGCCCGTTGAGGTTGGTTTAGGTTATTTGGTGATTGCCCCCAAATGTTCCATGATAACTAACTTCTCAACATCCCATGATTTTAACCAAGTCGAGTTTATTGACTCACATTTAACCACACAATGATGGCAAGGACTACTTTTAGTGGTGCCAACAAAAAAATATTGGCAAAACAAATATTTGTCTAGGTTAGCATTGTTGGTTATTTATTGAATATGAGCTTTTGGTGGGTAGACAGAGTACTGTTCAATATTACATTAATAAACTTGATTTTTTTTTTTTTTTTTTTTGTAAAATAAATATTATTATTTTAAATGGAGACGGTCATAATCTTACTAAGAAGACTCTCATGTATGGACTAAAAAAGTGTGCATAATAACCAAGCCAAGTTTGTGATTGGGTTTGGAGAGAAAAAAAGCTTAACTTATTCCGTCTATTTTTGTTCCTTTTTCTTTTAATAGCATTTTACTTTAAATTTTAACTAAAAGCTATTAAAAAGAATATTTGTGAGTGTATAAATATGTAAACCCTCAAAAATGGCATCTTCTAGTTTTCTTGCCGTCTCTTCCATTGTCCTTTCAGTTATGTTCTTCAATGGGATGGTGCATGTAGCTTCCCAAACGGATATCGTTTCCACCATCTGCAAGAAAACTAGAAACCCTTCTTTTTGCTTAAACGTGTTAAAATCTGCTGGCACCACAGACCTAAAAGAGCTGGCCAACTTCACCCTCAACCTTGGCGAAGACAAGGCTTCTCAAAGTCGTGCCCTCGCCCAGTCCCTGGCGTCCAAGGCAGTCGATCCTAAGCTTAAGGAGCGCTATGACGCCTGTGCTGAACACTTCGACGATGCTGCCGAAGACATGGTGGATGGGAAGAACTCCTTGGATTTTGGTGACTACGGTTTGGTCAACATTACAGCGGCTGCAGCCATATCAGACGTCGACGACTGTCTGGACAGCTTCACGCAGCCGCCGAAGGACCCATCGGCGCTGTCTGACAACGGGAAGGTTGTGGAAGATATTTGTAGTCTCATCTTGGTTATAGCTGATCTTCTTCTTGGGCATGCCTAACTCTTTTTTCTTCAACTTTTCTTCATTTTATACCACAAACCTCTGTACTTGGAATGCCATGAATCAATAATATGTCTGTTTTGAATCCTATAAATTTGGACATCACTCCTACACATTTTAAACCTAAATCTAATATGAATCTGACTAATCTAGGGTCACTTGATAGCTCTTACTGCTCTCCAATTTTAAAGGTTCTAGCTCGTGAGTCAAAAGCTGCACATAATTTCCCTTTTAATGAGTTATAGGCCTCCTCTGCTAAATTCATCGAGTTGTTCCAAAGAATCAAAACGGTAGGTAAAAACATCGTAAGCTTTATAATCGTGTACTTAGGTGTCACAAGTTAATTGATACATTGAACACAATTATAAATTGAATATATATATTTTATTTAAAAAAAAAAAAAAAAAAAAAAACTGGATGAGTTAACCCGGCGAGTTGGCAGCTGAATTCCAAAATGGCCTCCTTTGTTAGGATAGCTCACGTTATCCAAATCATGCAATCGGAGAGAGCACCTTAAAGACCACATCTGCCACGTCACCATCCTCCACCAATCAAAACACTGCATTGGATTTCTCAGCTTCACCCACTCCCATAGCCAACCACAAACCTCAATCCCACGTGGCATGTCCACATCCACCAAACCAACCATATAGCGCCTACGTTCTCCCCACCTGATCTTCACCATTTACAACATTTTTGCATCCATTCATTCTTCCTTCCTCTCGCCTTCTCACTCTCTCCTCCCATGGCCTCCTTGGCACCCTCCACCGCCGCCGCCTCTCTCGGTGTCTCTGAAATGCTGAGAAATCCCCTCAGCTTCTCCGGCGCCTCCGCCAGGTCACCGTCCTCTGCTTCTAGCCCGGTCACCTCCAAGATCGTGGCCCTTTTCGGGAAGAAGCCAGCCCCCGCTCCCAAGCCCAAGCCCTCCGCTGTCTCTCCAGCCAATGACGAGCTCGCCAAGTGGTATGGTAAGTCCAACCGTTAAGAACCAGAAACAAAAGTACCCTTCTCCCTCTTTCCATGGCTCTGATACCATGTTAAAAATGAGAAACACTCAATTGATTTTCTTTCATTAATTTTGTTTACAAAATTTTGTCGTATTTCTAGTCATAAAGCTTTGAAATAGTGATAATTCACACGCTTATACATATTTTCTTGAGCTGATCTCGAGTGTATTCATCGCTATTAATTAATTAGGTCCCGACAGGAGGATTTTCCTCCCCGACGGGTTATTGGACCGATCCGAGATCCCCGAATACCTGAACGGAGAAGTCCCCGGAGAGTATGACTTAATTTCTTATCCTCTTTCTTATAATTTTCTTAAGCTTCGTTTGATAATCATTTAATTAGGCCGATTACAATTACAGCTACGGTTACGACCCCTTCGGACTCAGCAAGAAGCCAGAGGACTTCAGCAAGTAAATAAAAATTCTGAATTAATTTAGAATTGAGTTGGAAGTAGTAAAGAAGAGCTTAGTGGGTTTGTTTATTGGCAGATACCAAGCATTTGAGTTGATCCACGCACGATGGGCCATGCTTGGAGCTGCTGGGTTCATCATCCCTGAGGCCTTCAACAAATTCGGTGCCAACTGCGGCCCTGAGGCTGTGTGGTTCAAGGTCCAATTCTCTGCACTAATAATCTCTGTTTGGAAGTGCTTTTAAGCTAAAACTGGTCAATTCTGATCCAATATGGGATGTTGCAGACTGGAGCTCTGCTTCTTGATGGAAACACATTGAATTACTTTGGAAACAACATTCCGATCAACCTCATTGTCGCGGTCGCTGCAGAGGTTGTTCTTGTCGGTGGTGCAGAGTACTACAGAATCATCAATGGCTTGGTACGTTCTGAATGATGAAAAATTATGAAAAGGGTATGAAGTATTTGAGCTGAATGATGGTTTTGTGTAGAACTTTGAGGACAAGCTCCACCCGGGCGGTCCGTTCGACCCGTTGGGGCTGGCAGACGACCCGGACCAGGCAGCGATCTTGAAGGTGAAGGAGATCAAGAATGGAAGATTGGCAATGTTTGCAATGCTGGGGTTTTACTTCCAGGCCTACGTGACCGGAGAAGGGCCGGTGGAGAATTTGGCGAAGCATTTGAGCGATCCTTTTGCAAACAATTTGCTCACAGTCATTTCTGGGAATGCAGAGAGAGTTCCAACTCTTTGAACACTGCAAGTTTGAGTATTGAATGGAAGTGTTGAATGTGTTTGTAAATTTGTATTGAGACTATTTGTAGCCTCTGACCACTCACTCTCAGTGCATTTAAAAGAGCTATGAACAAGAGTTTGATATCAAATTTTCTGTCAACTTAATTGTGTGTGTAAACTGTGGGTTGGTGCATAATTCCTCTATTTTCCACGCAATTCAACCTTAATATATACATTTAAGTAGCCTATGTACTTTTCATGATTCTTAAATTAGTCGTTCAATTGAATAATAACCATATTTTTCATACAATAAAAGATATCATGTAAATACTTTTCTAGAATTATGAAGAAAAAACTAATATGAACCATACAAACTTGTTTTATGAACTAACCTTAGAATATATACAGTTTAAAGTTAAATATTTAAAAGAAGATAGATGAAAAATGTAATAAAACTTAAAGTATAGGGATGAAATGATATTGTTTAATTATTAATGAAGGAGAGAGAGATTTTCAGGAGATACACGGGAAGTAACGTAACAACCCAAGTCCAAGTCCGCCTCTAGTAGATATTGTTCTCTCTAAGTTTTTCCTATCGAGATTCCCCTTTTGAAAAACATGTTTGTTAGGGAGAAATTTTCACACCCTTATAAAAAAAATGTTTCGTTCCTCTCTCCAATCGATGCGAGATCTCACAATCCACCCCCTTTGGGACCAGCATCCTCGCTAGCATTCGTTCCTTCCCAATCGATGTAGGATCTCAAAATCCACCCTCCTTTCACGCCCAGCGTCCTTGCTGGCACACCACCTGGTGTCCACCTCATTCGGGGCTTAGTATCATTGTTGGCACACCACTAGGCCTCGAAGGAGGTAGATTGTGAGATCCCATATCGATTGGAAAAGCATTCTTTATAAAGGTGTTGAAACCTCCCCCATGACAGACACATTTAAAAAACCTTAAGGGAAAACCCGAAAGAAAAAGTTCAAAGAGGACAATATCTGCTAGATGATGATTTTGAGAGGTTACAGGTGGAGGCAAGGTTTGAAATGCCGAGGTCTAGATTTTACGAAAAAATGGCTATGAAAATTTCCAAAAATAGCCAATAGGTCAAGCAAGTTGAGAGCACAAGAACTTCTAGTCGAACACCAAATATCTGTAGAGAAGTAAAAAAATGTGTATCTGGTTCAGTGAATTGAATGTTCAGGATAATGATCTATAAACTTTAGCATGGTAAAAAATTAATGTTCCAGGTCTGGAAAGCACCAAAAACTTGAGATTTGCAAGAAACAGGAGTTTTCTCCACACTTTAAGATAGTGTGTAGTAATAGGAATGTGTTTCGGCAGATTGATTGATGCTTTAATTACATACACACCATCATCTTTGTCCTCTCATAAAAATTTCATATTTCCTCATTTATCATCAAATCACATCTAACCTATCAATATAAATACAACAAACTTACATCTTTTTAACTCAACTCAACGATGAATCTCCGGAAATGAAGTTGCTTCATGGAGTACCCACCACCCGATACAGTCCTTGAGCTTCCCCTTTTCTACTTCAGTGGCTTCATACCCTGTAAATCTCAAAATTCATTATTATATTTATGATACCCTATTCAAAAATATGAAAAATATGTCAATAGAGATTTTGATGTATAAAACCCATCTGGGTTGGCCATTCATTGCCAAGAAAAAGAGTAAACTGCTGCTGCATATTAATCAATTCCGGCCATTCACAAGCATCTTCATCTTTGAGATTTCTACCAAAGTGAAGGTTCCAAAGGCTTCTGTCCGGTTCTCAGGTCTCCTTTACAGTAACCAATTTTCGCCTAGCGAGTCTATAGAGGAGGAAACTTGCTAGCTAATCATATATTCGATAACCAAAGGTCGTTCCCAAACAAAGTATGGGCCTTGCCATGGTCTTGTGGCAGAAATGATCGAGGGACGGGGAGAGGCAGAGAGTGTCCCATACTTACACCATATAAGCTTCCTCCATAGGGCATCTCTCATGATAATATCTCTAAGTCCACTTTGCTGTCAAAGCTTTTTTCTTTTCCATCAAAGGGAAACAACCCTAGACGACATTGTTCAATGGGATGGAGAAGCTTTTCCCATATAACAAGGTGAAAACTCAACCCAGTTTGCTCCCTTGTCAGAGAAATTTCTTGTAGAGCCTCTCTACTATTTTGTACACTTTGCTTGGAATAATGAACACAGAAAGAGAGAGAGAGATAATAAGTGGGAAGGCTACTAATAGCACAATGAGTAATGTTTGGGAATCAACCTTTCGACTATTATCATGAATCGTCACCGAATTATCAATTGGTATCATGAAAGTTCATCCATAACCCATCCTAAATTCTGACTTCCTATGCTTCTTGAAAGACCAATATTCAAACTTGATATGAAAAGGATTTCAATTCATCAATTTTCCTTATGTCCCAATAACCACCTAAACGTATGCCATCTTCCATTTGCAAAGAGCCTCATCAGCCATGAACGGATTTATCACAAAAGTAGCCTAGTTTTTTTTTTTTTTTTTTTTTTTTTTTTCAATTGCCTTTTTGATATCATTTCAATCATCATGGGGATTTAAACGTGATATTACCATAAAAGAACTCCAATCAACACTAGCCACTTCCTTTTCTTTTGCAACCAAAAATTCATTTCCACAAAGAGGTGAAGATCTTGTAGAAGCTAGTAACAGTTTAGAGACAGCTTTATTGTTTGCTTTCCATATGAGAACTTCATCGCACACATGCATATCTATTGGTAGGACACTTGATTTTTTTAGCTGCTGTCTGATTCGAAATATTGATGCTAACTTCATAATACACAAGAAAGTCCTTAATCATCTCCTAGAAAATAAGTCATCCTTTCTTGATAAAACCCACTGGAGCTTGCAAAAGCTTTCTTCCTCCAGAAGGAGGCCAGATAATGCACTCAAAGTTTCAACTGACGGATTGTACCACTGCTGTCTCGGAATTGTTTTAAGAAATGCATCGACATCGGAAGTTGCAAAAGATCATCAAGTGAACTTTCAAACCAACAAATAAGGGTATGTATAGACAGATTGCTCTTCATTCTTTGATAAAAAACTTATCATCTTTGAACCATAGGCTGTGAAGTACTTACTATTGACACAACAACTTCTCTCTTTCATGGCAGAAGTACTACTCAACACCATACTTACAAACTGATCTTAATGAAGGATTGGGGTTGGAAAGGAGGATAGAGTGGAGAGCATGGGGGGGTCTAAAGTCCTTTTGGCTTAGATTCTTTTAGTAACTAATTGATGTAATTCTCTGATATCATGTAAATGCTAAAAGTTCGAGCGAATTAGAATATTCTATTCCATTCACTAAGAGATTTATATACGAGGTTAACCTAAGTCGGAGAAAGTAAAAAGACAAAAAAGGACAAGACAACTAATATATTTACGGAAAATATAACTATACTAATAGAACAATAACACTTGTAGACATTTAATTTGAGCCAAGCAGCCAAAAGTTTTGCAAAAGACAACTACCACCTTTCTCTAGTCTGGCATGTAGGGTTAGAACCAGAGGTGCAGGACGACTTACAGAAGCAAAATAAGTTACCACTTCTATATTGAGTTTTGAAGTGGATGCCACATAATTAATTAGCTATGTATTGTGATGTTTACAAATTAAAATTAGAGTACCAAGCTGGCTCTCTCAACAAGCTGACATCTACCTTAACATTTCAAAACATGAAAACAGATTGTCCCTTCGAGAACATCCGATAAATTGGAAGGAACACGAACACACTAAATATTCCAAGAATTTGACTTCTCAAGCACAATTTAGTAAGGAAATAATGTTTTCGATAAGAAACCGACTTTCATAAAAGGAAATTAAATAATTATGCAGAGATGTGACATAGTTTCTCAAAAATAGGATGGTGTTACCTTGGATATCCTGATATCATTTACAGCCATTCTAAGAGAATCGTCGGATAGGATTAACCTTGATACAGCACCAGTGGTTAACCTAAAATATTCAAAATTAATAAAACTATTAGCGTGCAGCTAATCTATATCATTAACATATTAGAAACGGGAAACATAAAATTTATCTTTTAACTATTTATCTAAATTGTAATTCAACTGTTCCACCTGCATCAATTAATCGGACTACATATGCTTAATGTCTCGTACATATCTATTACTTTGCTATTAATGTTAATACTGTCACACGTTTATCTCTTTTTGAAATAGTGGAAACCAGGTTTATATCTTAACTACGGATCATCTTTTAATATCATCTATGTTGACAGCTAAAAATAGTGCCAAATTTGTGTAACTATTATGTGATTTATTCGCTCATGGAATGTCAATGAGAAAATATTCAATACATAAACAAGCTGACATTCCCATAAAATAAGGATTAATTGTTCTACAGTTGCTATTCCAATAAGTTAAGTCCTTTGGGTATGAAATGAATATAGTTTTCATCGTTGGTCAAGTTGACATCTACCTTGTCAAACTCACAAATAACTCTCAATTAGTTTTAATATAATCCGAAGTATGTTAATAGAAAATGATGAACAACCATCAGAACCAGTAATCAAACTCCAAAAGCTCTCTCAAAAACCAAATTTGGTTCACTTCCTTAGTAGGCGAGGAGAACGAAACACCCTTTCAAGAGTGTGGAAATCTCTCCCTAGAAGACGCGTTTTAAAAACCTTGAGGGGAAGTCTAAAAGGGAAAGCCCAAAGAGGACAATATCTGCTAGTGGTAAACTTGGGCTATTACATCAAATCCTAAGGCAAGACTTTGCCTCCAACAAGACACTTCGTGAGAAAAATATCCTCCAACACCTTCCGGAGGTCTAAACTCCTTTCCCTCATGCCCTTGATAAAATTATCATTCTTGTTCATTCCTATAAAAATCATAAACCTCGCAATGAACTCCCTTCCACTCATCTTCCTATCAACCACAAACATCCATACATCAGCTCTCTCAGTTTCTTGATAAAATCCCAATCTCCTCACAGAATTGAACGACTCCCATTCTCTACATTCGACTGTGGATGCTTAGTTATGGTGGAAATAAAGTAATAAGAAACAAAGGCCAACACATGAATGAATAGCAAACATACCCTATATACTTAGCTGTGTCTGATATAGAACCATCAAGTGTGTAAATTAGATCCAATAAAGCTTGCATGCCCTGCCAAACAGGTAATTTGGGTTATCACCTTCATATCCTTCTCTTATATCAAGAAAATCAAATTATAAACACACACCCACATGTAAACAAAAACATAGACAGAAAGAAAATAGAGAGTAACCGGAAGAAATTTAGAATTGTTAGGACCAATTTGAGGGCCACATCCCGGTGGCCTGATAGTGGACTTCAGAGGGAGAATTTGGAGAAGCTCTGGCGGAGGCGAATAATCTTCAAGATCCACAGGGTTCCTGACTGAGCTCAATACAACAACGCATGGCATATATCATTCATCAGGAGAACCAACCTTACGGAAAATGAAATTAAAAAACAAACAAGCATGTACAATCCAGCCACCTTTTAGGGCCAATTGAGCGCGTAGGCGAGCTAAAGCACTCGCTCGATTCTTATGCTGTGATCGATCCTCGACAGCCTTGGAAATAAAGGGCCAAAGATTAACTTGAGAGCTAAGAAGCTGAAGTATATAATTGAACTTGATTATATTTATCAGACAAATATAAACCTGAGCAGTGATACCGGTGGGAATGTGCTTCAAACGGACAGCGGACTCGCGCTTGTTGCGGTGCTGACCACCGGGACCTGAGGCCTTAAACGTGTCCATTTCGCACTGTCTCATCAGCTCTTCGTCGGACAAAATCAAATACTCTTTTCCTTTCCATACTGAATTTGCGCTGCTAGAGCTGCAATTGGAACGCAGTGAGTTGGAGAAGAAAGAGCCCTCGAATTGGTGAATTCGAAATGTACAGCCAATCCTTCCCCATCTACCGTTGCTTGCTATTGGAACAGGAATACTAAGAATCTTGGCGGATTTCCAGAGCATATTTGCGGTTGCCATTTTCACAATTCACAAAACGAATTTCTCCAATTGGGTTTTTTTGTTTTTCACAACGATAATGTGGTTTTCAAAATTGGGTCGTTTTTAATCATGGTTATGAACAAGTTGTGGCTTGAAGTCATTGTTATGGAAAATCATGGCTTCCTGCTATGAGATATGCTGCTATGGACTCCCGATTGATTTTGCCTGTTGCAGCTTCTGTGTAGGTTTTCGATCAAAATGAAAGAATCGCAGAATTTGGGCGAGAAACACCCTGATAACGGAAATTAGTACATAAATAGTTAGAAATTGGTTGAAATTTATTGAGAGACAATAAACTTAGAAAGCTTGAGCAAACAAGATTTAGGCACAATAGTTCTAGCTTTTTAGGTTTTGGAAACTAACGGGAGTAAATATTTGAATTCTTAGTCATGAATTTTAGGTTTTCAAAATATGGTTATATAAATTTGGAATCAACCTTTGAACTGAAAGTATTTTAGTTGTCTCGTAAAGAGCCTATTGGCAATGTCGATCTCATGATGGCTTGTGTTCATGATATATTGTAGGCAAACGGCGCCCAAGATCGAGAGTTTGTGTGTGGTGCTCAAATTTAAAGGTTAAAGGCTACGAATTTTGGGTCAACCTTTGTGCAGAATTACCCTCTTATTGAGTAAAACGTTTTAGACTTCCTTAGCTCTCGACTCCTTTGTAAAGATTCCTCTTATTTCAACAAACCTAAAGGAATAATATTTAAGGACGTTGAAAATAAAGACTTAAGTTTGAATTTCCCTAAATCGTTAAAAAAAAACTTACACGTTAATGAGAATTGCTCCAAATTCTCCTTGTCCAAAGCTCAAACGTCTTTGTGGTTTTTTGCAAGTTTGCTCCTTCAACTCCATGTTTCATGAACCTCAAAAGACCACCATAGGAGGTTGGAGGACATTATTTTTCAGACATTAGAGGTAAGAATTTTGGCGCGTCATCTTAATTCAAACGAAGAAAATGTCCCACCTAATGACATCTAGTATGCACGAAAATTTGAATTATGGCTTAATATCATGGAATAATGATAATGATACACGTTGAATCTGAAGGACATACGAACATGTTTAAAGCATAGACTAACAGGTAAAATGACCAAAATGTCTCTGATATGTCCTTTGATGTTTTATGGTCTAAATGAACCCAAATGACTCAAAATCTACGTCAGACCAATTTATAAGGTTATGAATGAAAATGCACGATTAAGACATAAACCAAAGTTACGATGAAAAATGACAAAATTGTCCTAATAAACAATTTAAGGGATGTTATGATTCTATAACTGCAAATGACATGAAACCTTGTTTAACACCTAATTATGACATTTAAAATGATTTATGTACATGATTATGACACGACTTATGTAACGAGCTAAAGCTGGGCTCTCACATCGATTGGAAAGGGGAACGACTAAAGTTGGGTTCCCATATCGGTTAGTGAGCGGAATGAAACATTCCTCGTAAGATAGTGGTTTTAAAATCAAGAGGATTCCTTATAAGACTGGTTTTTAAAATTGTGAGGCGGAACGACGATACGTAACGACTAAAGTTGCTCGGTTGAGATCCCCATATGTAACGGGCTAAAGCTAGGCTGATATGTAACGGGCAAAAATACATATTACTATTAAATAAATAAATAAATAAATAAATAAATAAAGTTCATGTGAACGATAATGGAAACAAAACTATGAAAAAAAAAAAAAGAAAAGATACGTGTATGTGTTTGGGTCACCCAAAAAATGATCGATCCCATTTGGTTTGCAGCAAAGCAGCACTGTGAAATCCAATCTGAATGCATGCCTAATCGCCATCCCCTTCGCTCCACGCCGATTCTCAACTCTCAACATTCCGATGTTTGCTGCAACGCTGGGAACCGTCTCCGCTCATTCCTTTCTCTCTCAGTTCGGCTCCATCGATGCTTCTCACGCTCATTCAAGCTCCACCTCCACCTCCATTGTAATCCACAGGCCCCTCTTTAAACAACCTTCCAACTTCCCCGCCGGAGTTTCCCTCTCTCAGTCGAGTTTCGGAGTTCTCGATACTTCACCTGCTTCGCCGGAATCAGTTCGACGCGCTCAGGTGAGTACATTGTCCATGTCTTTCATGAATTTTGTAGGTTCTTACGCTTAATGAACTGTTCTTATTCCCTTTTGTGTTCGTTCTTTGGTCCCTCCTGCTAAGTGTGCTATCCCGTTTCCGAATAGTTGAAGGAATTAGGCTACTTAGAGAGAATGAGAGGCAGAGAGGGGGGAGAACGGATCAGTGGTCAGCATAGTGGAGCTGGGTGAGAAAACATATTAAAGAAAGGGAAATATTATACTAGACAACAGTGAGAGGAAAAATAGTACAAGAGAAGTGTTACATTACATCATCCCCTTCAGCTGAACGGGCTTTTAGGTGGACTATTACCTGATATGCAAACTCGGAAACATTTGGTAGAGACTTCATCATAATATCTTCTAGTATATTTGAGTCAATCTTGAAATAATGAACTTAACTCATGATCATAGAATTAGGAGTTACATTACGTTCAATCCAACTATTCAAGATAGTTACAAAAATTTATCCATACCAATAATGCAGAGAAACTCACACTCCTAAATGATCTCTAAGATGAAAAAGAACTCCCAACCAACTTCTAAATGCAATTTTTGATGTAAAAGAAAGATGCCTCTTGAATCCAGTTTATGTAACGACCCGACTTTCTGCACACGTATCGGCCAGAATTTCAGTTCACAATCCACTGAATGTTATTCATATCTCTCGCAAACTCTGTCTTCTGCAATAATTTCAATTTTTTTTTTTTTTTTTTTTTCAAGTTTCAATCCATCTTCAGCAATGGTTTTTCCTCTCACAAGTGATATCATGGATTTTTTTGCATAGATTGATTGGGAGAGATGTGTGAGAGATGGAGAAGAAGAAAATCCAACATGATGGTAACACTAGAGTTTGAAGAGGAGAATTAAAATGTAATTTTCACCCTCAATGACACATGCAAAATCCTAGTTTTCTTCTTTTTCAAGTCGGAGGATATAAGGTTTTCCTTTGGGGTTGAGAAAAGTATGTTATTTTGCAACTTTTAAGGGTTAAAAGTCATTTTACTTGTAGATGATAGCAGAATTTCAGTTTTTTTTTTTATTCTTTAAGGATTGGGTAAAAAATCTTTATCTATTCTAAATAAGGTTATTTTTAATAACTCTCATATCAAAACCTCCCCACAGCCATTGTCCTCTGAATAATAACAATAACAATAAATGAACAAATAAACTAGCGAGTAGCAAGCAGCACAGATAAAATTTGTTCATATAAATGGGGATAAGAGTAACGGGACCACATTCAGGCTTCGTTTGGTTGCAGGTGCATGTGAATTTGCAGCAAATAATTCAAAAAAAGAGGAACCGTTTTGTCAGATACAGCAACAGAGCTGGTAGGTTTTTTGGTCTCAGTAAGAATCCATCTGCTAGTGCAGCAGTGATTTCTGCAACGTCCTCAGCATCTGTGGGCGTTGGGGCTGCTCTGGAGGTGCAAGAAATACGGGAGAGATCCAACAAGTGGCAATGGAACCAGTACTCCATAAACTATTTCGTTTCACATTATCAACCTTCTCAACAGCAACGTCAATCAAGTGTAGATCCTCCTGTCGTCCTTTTAGTTCATGGATTTGGAGCTTCTATTCCTCATTGGCGCAGGTTCATATTTTTCTCTCCAACTTATTTACTTTTAAACATTAAATAGATGTTATATATTTCTCACATATCTGGCACTCAATATTAAAGGATTGCTTTAAGTAGTGGCACCCAATTTAATCATTCTGAAGGGGACCATTTGTACATCGATAAAAGAAAAGAAAAAAGTTATTAAGGGGTTTGTCCCTAATGGACCAAGTGGTCTAATTTTTGGGTTGGCAGATGAGTCAAGAACAGGTTGTTGGTGGTGATTGTGTTCCAGAAGCTGACAGATTCTTTGAGCTAGATCAGAATGGGAATTCAATCCTTCATTTTCGTTTCTAGGCGAGGAGGATGTGGGGTCCAATCCTTCAATCGTTAATTACTCAGAAAATGAGTCTTGGCGACAAAGAATTTGGATGTTGAATTTGGAGCCTTTGTTAAATGAGGAGTGAGGCTCTTTAAATTTGTTGCTCGGACAGTAGTCTGAGTGAGGTTGTTGTGGCTAGTTGCTGGAAGTTCGTTGTTCGAATAAGCCTTTAAGAACAGTCAATGTTTCTTTTAAACAGCCGGTGTTGGGTACTTTTGGTCCTCCATCTATGGTGGTTGCGTTCCCTTCTTTGATCGTAGAGGTGCAATAGGAGTGTCCAATCGCTGAGGGTCTATATCATTCATTTATCAAGGGAAATTCTGTTGGGATGGCAAACCAAGTACGTTGTCCTTTTGTTCTTTATCCTTCCATGATGAGATTGGGTGGAGGGAGGGGGTTATCTTGTTCTGGTGACATGTTGTATTCTTCATCATTCCCTTTAGGCATGCCCTTTGGTGGGGTTAGTTGGGTTTTGCCCCCACCGCAATGTGTCTTGTGTTTGTTAACTCCTCTCCTATCCGTTTTCTGAAAGTGCCATGTCTCGCCTGATTTTTGTCTTGTTTGGAGACCAAGTCTTCGCTTTTTTCTCCTTTCTCTTATGTCTTAAGTAGTGGGGCCAAGGGGGGTGGTCTTCCGTTTAGTGGTGGGCTGTGTGGGAGATCGTTTACTAATACCAACAGGAACCAGTACAACATTCCTCATGTGCATTGCCCAAAGTATTGATGGAGATGCATTCAAGAACCTGACCAAAAAGATTCGTTCCTTTTTTTTTTTTTTTTATACTAACATGCTAATCCCAAAATCATATTTGGCATGAAGAAGCGAGCATTTAGCAGATAGTGCATGAAGTCAACTCAAGTTTTTCAAGCCAAAAGAGTTATCTAAGATGAATAAAGATGAAGAAGAAACGGCTTCCAGACTAAGCTTCTATCTTGAAAAACTCATTGTTTGAAAGAATTGTTCAAAAGAAGGAAAGGGAAGAACTTCTTGCCCAAGCTACAACTACATAACTCCATATTTTCGAGAGAAACACCATCCAACATAAAATGAAACCTTATAGAACAAATAAAAAAATGAAGAAAAGAGAACTCACTTGTGAATTGGGTCTAGAGAAAGAGATAAAAGGAAGCCAGCAGATGGAATGTTGTGCATTCTATATGTTTTCTCTCTTGGTAACCCATGGATTGTTGAACTGAAACAAGAACGTGGGTAACCATTTCTGACTAAATTGACTAAATTAGTTATTGATAATGTTACATAATTAATTTAAATTTTGATTGTTGGATTGTGAATCATTGATTAACTAATACTTAGTATCATCAAATTATAGTTAGCCCTACTTTCAGATTCCAAATCTTTTTATGGTCTTTTCTTTTTCTCTCTTAATTTATTTAAAAGTTTTCTTTACACATTCTCACTTTTTTTTTTTTTTTTTTAATAATTTCTGGAGTTATCCTTTTTCCTTAAGATTTTGTTCTTACTCTCCCCATAGTCCAATAAACTCTGGCGATTTGTTGTGCTATACGAGTGAAAACCTTTCGTCCGTGTAGTGGATTGTCATTGGATCGCTTTATTCACAGAGAAGTCCAGTGATCTTCTGGCTCATACATCAAACAGTCAGCATGCCTTTATTCAGAGATTTGTTGTTCTTGACATGCATGTCCCCAGGTCCTGATGTTTTATTTGGAGATTTCTTCAGGAATTTTAGCGCATTGTCTCAATACTCAACTGTCTATGCCATCGACCTTCTTGGCTTTGGTGCATCTGATAAGCCTGCCGGCTTTGCATATACCATGGAAACATGGGCTGATGTATGTTTAAATGGAAGCTTCAATTTGGAATTTAGTTGTATTAGTTAATGACCAGTTATTGATCAACGGGAACTCGCTAATGTTGCCCCTTTCTTTGCTGACAGTTGATATTGGATTTTGTGAAAGACATCATTAAGAGACCAACTGTGCTAGTGGGTAACTCAGTGGGAAGCCTTGCTTGTGTGATTGCTGCTTCAGGTGTGTGAAGCCAACATTTACAAATACAAGTCTTTAGAAAGTAGTCTCAATTTGTGAAGGTGATATAGATATGTTTTCCTATGAGATCAGATTCTAGTCGCAATCTAGTTCGAGGACTTGTGCTCTTAAACTGTGCTGGTGGCATGAACAATAAAGCAATTGTTGACGATTGGAGGATCAAACTATTATTACCTTTGCTTTGGCTGGTCGATTTCTTATTGAACCAACGGAGAATTGCTTCAGCTCTGTTTGAGCGTGTGAAGAAGAGGTATTGGTTTACTTATAGTCAACTCTTCCTTTTCATGTTGCTAAATAGAGGATAAAATTAGAGAAGGTATAATATTTCTCTGCAGAGATAGCTTGAGGAACATTTTGTCGTCCGTATATGGAAACAAGGAAAATGTGGATGAAGTTCTGATAGATGTAGGCTTTCTTTCTTCCCAACTTACCTCTCTTCTTCCTCTGAGTAATGTTATTCTAATCTTGTTTGAACTGATAAATATAGATAATATTAGAACCAGCCAATGACGAAGGGGCACTTGATGCATTCGTTTCGATCATAACGGGGCCACCAGGGCCGAGCCCTGTGCAACTAATGCCAAAAATTTCCGTGCCTGTTTTGATTTTATGGGGAGATGAAGATCCATTCACGCCACTTGATGGTCCTGTTGGGAAGTACTTCTCCAAGTTATCTATGGAAGCTCCAAATGTCAGTCTTTGTGTGTTGAAAGGCGTAGGACATTGCCCTCATGATGATAGGCCTGAATTAGTGCATGAAAAGCTCCTTCCATGGCTGGCTCAGCTTCATGCTTTATAACAAGTTTTTCCGCGTCCACAAGATCATATAGGTATATCTCTGTTTGTATAGCCAAATCCCAGCTTTTTCTGCAACCAAGTTGGTTTATCATTCAAAATGTCAGTCATAGTTTGATATTATTTAATTGTTGTAAAGGGAAAAATTCGCAATTCTTAGGTCAAACAATTGCCAATGATTATGTCTTTTGTACCACATATTCTGACTAAATAGATGATTGCCTGTAATATAGTACCTTTGGCTTTGCATGTTTGTATATGGGCAAATGTAGTATGGTTCCTTCGGCTTTGCATGGTTGTCTAATGGGTAAATAGGGTTGTTTTATTATGTTTGGAAAATTATAGAAAATAAGCCCAAAACGTTCCATGAATTAAGTTTTTTTTTATACCTCATTAGGAGTAAAAGAAAGGGAGTAAAGCGATGCCTTGCGCCCTTATTTATTTAATGGTTGGTGAGTGTTTGGGCCTTAATAGACTTCACATTACAGCCCCTAAAATATTTTATTATAATGGTTAAATGATAAGTTGAGTGATTATTTAGTAAGTTGAGTGATTATTTAGTCAAAGAGTATCAGGTACGAAAATTATAATTATGGACGAGTTGTCATTTAAATTTGTAGAAGATGGGTGTGCGAGATTGTTTTATAGTACTGCATGTCCTAGGTAAGTTTGATCCTATGTGTGGCTAGAAATATATTTTAACTCTATCTCAAATAAAAAAATATAAAAAGAAATACTTTTTAGTCAATTATTCCAAGAGGGTTTGTCTCACCACTTATGTATGAACATTGTTGCAAAACATTAACTATATGGTAATCACTACACACTTTATTGATTTCGAATTGAATTTCATAAAAAAAATTCTTAATTTTGCCAAGTTGCTAACCATAGGAAAGACATTATTAACAAGATTATTGAGAGTTGTTTATTGGAACGAGGGATCCATAAGGTTTTCTCTATTACAGTTGATAATGAGAAATATCACACATGAGGTGTTGCGCCTACGTAATTAACTTGATTGTGAATGAAAAGCTTAAAGAAATGCATGACTCTATGTCTAATGTCCGCCATATATGATGTATGTTAGATCATCGTGAGATTAACCATGAAGCTTTACCTGTAATATTTATTTTGGTCCGTAGAATTGTAAGTTTGCATAATAATTTATTTATAGAATTTATAAAATAGGATCTTTAAATTGTTATGGTTGATTTCTTGTTTTAATTGAGATAAAAGTATTTGCATCACAAGCATACTTTAATTGTAATTTGGATCCATGGCTAAAATATTATTTATTTCCATTTGATTTCAATTTAGTTCTCCTTTCAAATATATGAATTTAGTTCATGAAGAAAAGACACAATGTGAAGGTTCTTTTAAAAAAAAGAAAATATTATAAGAAGAATGCAAATACACATTATCAGAACCCAATTTTGAACTTTACCAAAAAAAAATTTCAACAATATTCGTTTACATTACTAAAGCTAAGTTCATAGAAAAATTTATAGTTTAGTCATATTTTTAAACCAACACATAATTTAACAATACGCTTAATTCAAAGTTAATAATTTAACATATAATCTCCATATTTTTGCTCTATATCATCGTCATAAGTTAACAATAAGCATAAAGCCATCAGCACAAGTGAAAATCTTCAAAAAAAAGAATGCCTTACATCATTCTCTCTAAATTGGTGTCCACTATGTAAGAAAGAAATCGAATCACAAAGTCACTTGTTTATGCAATGCACATATACACAATTCTTAATATATTCAGAAGACATCTCACATTTCCTAAGGTAAAGGATTTTTGGATATGGCTTAACGTACCACCCTTTTAAGAACGCAAAAGCCCTATTATGGGAAAACCTCATCATGACTTTCTTTTGGAATATGTAGAAAGAAAAAAATAAGAGAATATTTGCAGAAACGACACAGACCTACACAAAACTTTTCGACAATGTTGTTTACCAAATTATATCTTGGTGTAAACGGTCTGATATTTTTACTTCCTACAGTTATACCTCCCTCGTTGCAAATTGGGAAGGTCTTTTGTAATCATGGATTATATATCCCTCTCGTAAATTTCACTTATCAATGAAATTGTCTCTAAAAAAAAAAAAAAAAAAAAAATTGTTCTATACAAATGGAGAAAAAGTTGATATAAAGTTCTTCCATCATTTCATGTCAAACCAAATGTGTACAAAATACTGAGTCAAGTAATCATGAATGTTATTAACGACCAATGAATCAAATACTTTACAACCAGAAACTCCAGAGGCATAGATCCATAAAATATTAGAACCCCTCTGGGCACAGTGTTACTGCACATTTATCTGAGTAGAACTTTACATCTTTTTCGTTTTTATTTTCTCCCGAGACCAAATGAGCAAAAATTCCTCTATTTGTGTCTTAACCAATGAATGTCCCTACTAAGTTGGTACTAGAATGTCACTTTCATAGAACTTCCAAGAACCATCCTGCTGCCTCTTTACCACGTAACGAACTTTATAGTTGCTGCAAGCGACCAAGGATGAACAAGAGTTTTTAGTGACAGAAAAAGAGAAAACAATGAAAACATGAATATTGCTAGTCGTTCAGATAGACCTATAAAACACAGCAGAAAAAAAAGTGAAAATTGAAAACGAATCCAACCAAGGTGGAATGATTGTCACTATTACCTGAGGCCTATAAAAGTTAAAACCAATCAACTATATCAATTAAAAGAGATGACAAGTGAAGGTTGCAATTCCATTCAATGGGGCAAAAACATGTTTGAATCCCCTTCTCTTTACTATTTTTATCTCTACTTTTCAACAACACAACATTTCCAGACTGAGTTTTTTCCATTCGAAAACCTTTTTACTTAAGATCACATGCACGTTTTCAGTCGATCAAAAGCCAAAAACCCTTTATTCTCTCAACTGATGCAGCTATTCATCCAAAAGGGTTTCATACGCCAAATTTCAAAATTATAAATGCCTAACCTTTTCTGAAAAGGTGATGAAGAAACTGGCAAGCTTTCTAGAAAAGGAAGATTAACCTTATCCAGTTCCATTTTTTCCAGGTCTAACTTGACAAATTTATTTTGACACTTTTTGTATTCCTATGATTGAGAAACATATAAGATTTTGTATGGGCGGGCAACGAAGATGGCAAGCCGAAACGTCTTGTCAGATAAAATCTGGTTCTAAAAATAATGACAGATGGTGGACTCTGAATTGTGGTTTGAAGGCCAAGAATTCAGCTCTTCCTTTTTTTTCTTTTCATGAGAAAATTCTGCTCTTCTTGCAAAATAGGGATGGAGATTTTCCATGAGTCATCCACCCTCTGCCAGTAGGTAATTGCAAGTATCCATGTTCTTGATTCTTTCCGAAGGCATACTATTGGTAAGAGAAATATTTGTTACCACAACCCTTGGGTCAACATTTCTAATCTTTGTAAATTGGCCGAACATCTGTCTTTCCAGAATTGGTAATGGTAATCAAATTCAAGTTTGGCATGATGAGTGATGTTGGAATTCTACTCTAGAGTTAAGGTTTCCTTGCCTTTTAATGTGGTTTCTACACCTGGTTGTCCGGTTACAGAATGATGGGATGCTGCAAATTGTTCTTGGAAGATCATACCTTGTTGCAATTTGAAGGATGATGAATTCAAAGAATTGTAAGGGAGGACGAGAATCTTTGGAAAATTGCCCCTTTCAGGCTTTTATTCTGTTAAATATATGACCAATCATTTTCCTACATCTTCTTGCAATTTGAAAGACAAAAAGCCCCAAGAAGGTCAATGTTTTAGTGTGGATTATGCTATATAAAGGGCAGAATGCAGTAGAATTTTTACAAAAGAAGCTGTCTTGTTTTTTGTTACAGCCCTCAATTTGTGCTCTCTGTTTTAAGGCTTTCGAGGATCAAAGTCACATCTTTAACTGTTCTTATGTGTTCAATTGTTGGTATCTCTTTTTCCAACAATTCAATATCCAGTGGCACGATTATTATGGGTCAATGCTATTAAAACTACTATTTATGAAGTTTGGTTCAAGAACATACATAAATTCATATTTGGAGCGAGAAGTTCAACCTAGCTAAGTTTAACGCCTCTCAAAAAGAATTTCAGTCACACTACTTTTCTTCTGTGAGTGGAGAGACAAAACACTCTATTTTTATGAAAAAACACTTTTCTATTACATCTCTGTTTTATGTATTTTTCTCTACAATCTATTTATAAACATTCACATCCAATTCTAAAACTGATAATAAAAACTAATTATAGCCATAAAAACGTCATTATCTCCTATAACAACTCTTGGCCTATCACATTTCCACTAGCTTCTAAATTTAAACCCCACTAAAGAAAATAACATTCAATGTTTATTCAACAAAACTCCCCCATAAACTTAAATGCTTCTACCATCCGTCATGCCAATCATCTTCCTGTATTTGTCAAAAAGTACTTTCGGTAGCGGTTTTGTAAAAATACCCGCAACTTGATCCTGACTTGCCACATGCAGCAATTCCACACTTCCTTCCTTCATGATCTCGGATAAAGTGAAAACGAAGGTCAATGTGTTGGTTCACTGGGATATTTGCCAACTCAATTACTGATTTGTGGTCAACTTGAATCACGGTTGCACCTAGTTGCTTTAGCTCCATCTTGCTCAACAAATTTCTAAGCCATACTGCGTGACATACACACCAAGATGCTGCCACATATTCAGCTTCACACGTCACGATCGGTTATTTCTTTGAAAGCCAAGAAAATGTTGTGTTGCCCATAAAGAATACATAACCCGATGTACTTTTTCGATCGTCTATGTCTCCGCACAATCGCTGTCAGAGTAACCAACCAACTTGTAATCTTCTACTTTCGAGTAGAACAACCCAAGTGACACCATTCCTTGGATGTGCCGTAGGGACTCGCTTCAACGCCTTCCAATGTGAATAAATCGGCACCTCCATGAACTGACTTATAATGCCGATACTTAGTGAAAGATCTAGCCTTGGCCTTGTGCATGATAGCGAAGGCTTCCTACCAAACTACAGTACCTATTTGCATCTACTCGTTCTCCTTCATCGTACTTTGAGAGTTTTGCACTTGAATCCATTGGTATTGATACTTTGGGTTGCAATTTGTCATCTTGTACTTCTTCAAAATCTTTTTGCATATGTCTCCTGTGATATAAAAATACCCGTCTCTCTTTGTTTAACCTCCAAACCAAAGAAAAACTTCAACAAGCCCAAATCTGTCATCTCAAATTCTCGTGTCATTGTGCCCTTAAACTCTTCAATCATCTCATCATTGTTACCCAAAAAAATGAGGTCATCGACATAAAGAGCAACAAATATCACATTACCTCCATTCTTCTTTGTGTAAAGTGCATGCTCGTAGGGACATTGCATGTACCCGTTCTCCTTGAAATATATATCGATACGAGTATTCCATGCTCGAGGTGCTTGCTTCAACCTGTAAAGCGCCTTCTTCAATTTTAGTACCTTCTTCTCTTCTCCAATTTTCATGTACCAGGGTGGTTGTTCGATGTATACTTCTTCTTCAAGTACACCATTCAAGAATGTCGACTTGACATCCATTTGAAAAATCGGCCATTTGAATTGAGCCGCTTGGGAAATGAGAAATTGGATTGTCTCCATTCTTGCAACGGGAGCAAACACTTCGTCATAGTCGATTCCCGCCTTTTGCTTGTATCCCTTCGCAACAAGTCGTGTCTTGTATCGCTCTATCTTGCCTTGAACATTCATCTTTTTCATGAACGCTCACTTCACACCAATGGGCTGATTTCTTTCTGGTAATTCTGTTAACTCCCATGTATTGTTGTGATGAATCACTTTGATCTCCTCATCCATGGCAGTTTGCCACTTCTTGTTTCGCACCGCCTCTTCAAAGCTGAGATTTTCAGCATCTGCCAGAAGACATACAAGGTGTACCTCATTTGCTGAAAATATCAGTTTTGAAGAGACGGTGTGAGACAAGAAGTGGCAAACTGCCATGGATGAGGAGATTAAAGTGATTGATCGCAACAATACATGGGAGTTAACAAAATTACAGGAAGTCAGCCCATTGGTGTGAAGTGGGTGTTGAAGAAAAAGATGAATGCTCAAGGCAAGATAGACGGTACAAGGCGTGACTTGTTGCGAAGGGATACAAACAAAAGTCGAGAATTGACTATGACGAAGTGTTTGCTCCCGTTGCAAGAATGGAGACAATCCGATTGCTCATTTCCCAAATGGCTCAATTCAAATGACCGATTTTTCAAATGGATGTCAAGTCAGCATTCTTGAATGGTGTGCTTGAAGAAGAAGTCTACCTTGAACAACCACCTGGGTACATGAAAATTGGAGAAGAGAAGAAGGTACTAAAATTGAAGAAGGCACTCTACAGGTTGAAGCAAGCACTGCGAGCATGGAATACTCGTATCGATACATATTTCAAGGAGAACGGGTACAAGCAATGTCCCTACGGGCATGCACTTTACACAAAGAAGAGTGGAGGTAATGTGATATTTGTTGCTCTTTATGTCGATGACCTCATTTTTTTGGGTAACAATCATGAGATGATAGAAGAGTTTAAGGGCACAATGACACAAGAATTTGAGATGACAGATTTGGGCTTGTTGAAGTTTTTTCTTGGTTTGAAGGTTAAACAAGGAGAGACGAGTATTTTTATATCACAGGAGACATATGCAAAAGAGATTTTGAAGAAGTACAAGATGAAAAATTGCAATCCGGCATCAATACCAATGGAACCAGGTGCAAAACTCTCAACGTACGATGAAGGAGAACGAGTAGATGGAAATAGGTACTGGGGTTTGGTAGGAAGCCTTCACTATCTTACATGCACAAGGCCAGATCTTTCATTAAATGTCGACATTATAAGTCGGTTCATGGAGGAGCCAATTTATTCACATTGGAAGGCGTTGAAGCGAGTGCTACGGTACATCCAAGGAACAATGTCACTTGGGTTGTTCTACTCGAAAGCAGAAGATTACAAGTTGGTTGGTTACTCTGATAGCGATTGGTGCGGAAACAGACGACCGAAAAAGTACATCGGGTTATGTATTCTTTATGGGCAACACAACATTTACTTGGCTTTTAAAGAAACAACCGACCGTGACGCTCTCGACGTGTGAAGCTGAATATGTGGCAGCATCTTAGTGTGTATGTCACGCGATATGGCTTAGAAATTTGTTGAGCAAGATGGAGCTAAAACAACTGGGTGCAACCGTGATTCAAGTTGACAACAAATCAGCAATTGAGTTGGCAAATAACCCAGTGAACCATGAAAGAAGCAAAGATATTGACGTTCGTTTTCACTTTATCCGAGATTATGTGAAGGAAGTGTGGAATTGCTGCATGTGGCAAGTCAGGATCAAGTTGCGGATATTTTTACAAAACCGCTACCGAAAGTACTTTTCGACAAATACAAGAAGATGATTGGCATGACGGATGGTAGAAGCATTTAAGTTTATGAGAGAGTTTTGTTGAATAAACATTAAATGTTATTTTCTTTAGTGGGTTTTAAATCCAGAAGCTAGAGGAAGAATGAAAAGTCAAGAGTCTTGTAGATGAAAGGCCAAGAGTTGTTATAGGAGATAATGACGTTTTTATGGCTATAATTAGTTCTTATTATTTCAGTTTTAGAAGAGCATGTGAATGCTTATAAATAGATTGGTTTTTCTATTGTGAAGATGCAGAAAAAGACATAAAACAAAGAAGTAATAGAAAAGTGTTTTTTTCAAAAAAAAAAAAAAAAAAAAGAGTGTTTCGTCTCTCCACTCACCGAAGAAAAAATAGTGACTGAGATTCTTTTTGCTTTTTACCTTGTTTCTCTTCCCTATTACCAATGAAAATTTAGTTTCTTGTTGAAAAAATGAAACAAAAAGTCTAATCGCGTAGCATAAGAATGTACCTATAATAGTTTGGGTTCTTTGGTTCAGCTTCATTGACAAGCTCAGCTGCCTCCTCTAGATGAACCTCAATTTCTAACGTCGTTGCTCCAAACTTATCTGACAAAGGTTGAGCTCGTAGGACAGACGATTGCAGCAAAACAAATTTCCAATAGCATGATTTAGCTTTTGCAGCATCAGCTAGAGCTTGCCACTGTAAACCAAAAAGAAAGTAACACTATATTAAACACCCATCAACAAAAGACATTGCCAATAAATCTTATTTAAAAAAATTAGCAACTTTTCCACACGCCTCTTTTTCATATGCACGCAGATGTTATTTTCATTAATAAGGCTAAATACATATACTATCGATATTTAAACATAAGAAAATTATTTTTTCTGGGACACTAATGGGGGAGAGGCAGAACTTCATCGACAAAAATGGAGCATAGTCCCAGCTGCTAATTGAAAAGGAAGACCTCAGCCTGAAACATATAAAGAAACACAATCTAGGTTGCAAAATGGGTTTGGAGATTCCTTCTCGAGTCTGAAGTTCTAAGATGCAAAGTTAAACGGAAAAAAAAAAAAAAAATGAGAACAGAGTAAAGACAGTTCACTAAAAAAGAAGTCAGAAGAGTGGCAAGAGCTCGTGGCCATTCATTTAGAAATTCGAACTGGAAGCAAAGATAGTTGGTGAAGGCTTTGTCAAGGTTGAGCAAGAAGATGAAAGACACATTCAATTTTTGGAGGATGTATAGTTAGGCACCTAAAGGAATGTTTTTCAAGCCTTCATCTGATGGTATTATTGACTATGAATCTCACCATTGGTAGTTGTTGAGGGGAAGGCCCCTAAAGGAATGTTTTACAAGATTTCTATCCAAACTAGAACAATAAAACCTATACTTTTTCTAAACATGAGAATAGTATAATAAAACGCTACAAATATTTGCAGTCTAATTTTGTAAGATTAGGGCGTACATCTCGAACAAAATAAGTACAACCAAATATTTTTGACAAACTAGGGAACAAAGGTTTTATTTGAAATAGAATATGATAAGGAATGTCATCCTAAAGAACAATTGAAGACGTGATTAATCAAGAAGCAAGCAATGAAATTGCATCAACCCAAAACTGCTTTGGAACATGCATGTGAAAGGATAATGCTCTTGCCGTTTCAAGGAATCGTCTATTCTTTCGTTCAAGAACTCTATTTTGGGATGGAGTATTGACACAAGATGATAGACGAAGAATTTCATGCTTACACAAGTACGACCTAAGTGCTTTAGAAAAATACCTACCAGCATATTCGCTTCTCAGAACGGGAAGGGAAACATTAAACGGACTTCTCATTTAGTATGAAAATTACAAAGGTCAGGAAGTAACCAAGAACAAATCTTCATCAAATAAAATCAAGTCACATGAGAGTAGTTATAAACTGAGAAAGGACCCCAAATATTGAAATGAACTAATTCAAAGGCAACACACTTTATAATTCTCCCCATGAGCAACAAACCTAAGTGGTTGCTCCATATACACTTTCTCCTAGAGATTGCCATAGAGAGACATTTTTAGTGACAATCCGATGAACCATAGATGGATTGAGTCCTCATATTAACCACATTAGATATCACTGCAAGCTCTTGGAGGACCATTGGTCAGTCACGGGTGTAGAAACACAAAATCTAATCAAAATTCACAGAGTCAAAACCTAAAGACTACACAAACTCTGAAAAATAGATCTGAAAGAGTTCCTAATAAAATATAGGCGTACATGGAAGCCCTAAACCAACAATAGTAAACTTATAGTTAAGGATAAAAGACTACCAAGCTGCAATGTTCACACATACTGTAACAGTTTTCTCACATTGACGTCTGTTGCTATTCCAAAAAGCGTTTTCCTTATTACTTTTATTTTTCTTCACAGATATTTAGTATTTTTTTTCATTGTTAGCTGACTTCAATGGTTGATATTAGTCTTTTTCTTGACTACGTATGTAGTTAGTAAAGTTTCAGTTTCTCATGTACAAGAAATATTGATCCTTAGATTGTGATGAAAGCAGCTCAAATTTCAATGCTCTTTACCTGGAAAAGCATTGTTCCATCGAGAATTTCAGGAAGTCTATATATTTCATAGTTAGGTCCCAAAGCTTCAGCTTTGATCTTTTGCCATTGGTTCACAAGTGCTTCAGCTTCTTCAATCGACATCAGCTTGAGTGGAGCTGTAATTGCAGATAATAATGGTACATCACTTCTGCCTGATAAAATCCTCCCCTTCCTCATTAACTTCAACAATAGCTTTTTAAGACTACTAAGATTTGAAATCCTCTTCATATTTGGAGCTATAACATTATCTGTAGACAAAGCCTCATCGCTGAAAAGAGAGCTGGTATTCAGGCTTGTTTTATGTGGGGTCCATGTAGGAACAAGATTCATCTTTATCATCATGCTCGTTAGCCTGAAGCAAGCAAAACTGATACATCCAACTACAAAAAGAACTTTCATGTTCTTGACAAGACTGCCCCTGACCAGCCATAATTCTGAAATTTTCCATTTGTTTATGCGAAGGTCCCTTTTCAATTGAACTGATGATGAGTTGGCATCAATTGTTTTTTTGTCCGTTCCTAATTGACTTGGCAAGTTAGTAGGTGTTAACCGTCTAACCATGTTCCCAAGATTTTGTGAGGTACTCAAATTAGGAAAGGAGTCCTCAACATCCCTCCACTCTGATACAGAAGAAGAGGATATGGGCCTGTTATTTGTGTGAACTATACTCTGATGAGAATGGTTAATTTTCTTCTTTGCTTCCGTTTTCTTCTCGCTGCGGAAAAATCTAGTCTGCACAAACATAGAAAAACGAAGTTTCCACTACCATGTTCAGTATACTTTCTGATTAAGAGAAGTGTTAATTCATCTGATCTAATGATATGAATCTCACCAACGTCAGAGAGCAATCCCGCGTATCTTTAAAGACACCAAGGACAGTATCCTTTAGCCATATTTCCTGTTCAAGTTCAACAGCCTTTTAGAAATAAAAATATTATAAACATCAAGAAAAGCAGATCAAGGAGTATCCTGGACACGAATTGCACAATAACAGAAAAGTGAATATGCCTCCACGCTACTATCAAATATTATGTATGTCAAAGTTCCCAAAGTTCGTATTTCAACCACATCAAGTTTGAAACGAACGATTTATAAGAATAGCTTAACTGTAGCACTTCTATTTCCAACTCAAGTGTATACACATAGAAAAATATGAGGTTTCGAGTGCATTGGTCATAGACAAGCAAACTATTGACAAGTGTAGAAAATCAAGCTGTAAACTAGGGCTTTATATTTGGGAATGTTTCCTTGTAGGTTAATTGTATTTGGTCCTCATGGTTTGGAGAAAGTTCAAATTTAGTCCCTAAAGATTTAGAAGTTAGAATTGTGCCCTCATGGTTTGAAGACATCTCATAAATCATCCATATGGTTTGATAAACCTTCATAAATAGTCCTCATGGTTTGAAGGGAAATCGATCTTCAACACAATATGGTGATCAGCCCCCCTTTTGGTTGAAGCCTTTCAGGAAATCCAAACACAGTATCATATTATCATATTCAGTTAACAAATCTCGACCCTCAGATGGTAGCAATTTGTCTCTCATCTTGCTTTTGTTTTCCTCTTCATCATTATGTTCATGTGTTTCAAGTCTCGTAACTCAAATACGATTCCCTGATCCAGCCAACATCTTCAGAATGATTTCAGCTCTCATCAAGGATGGATCGCTGATAACTTGCGAAAACAAGTTATTTGGTACTTGAAACTAACCTATTGAAACCCTCAACGAAATGTCTATGCATCCAAAAGGGCATCCATTCAAGCTTATTATTCGTAAACTCGGCATGTGGTATTTAAGCGTTGGAAGTCTGTGCATTTGAACTTACAAGGTATTTGCTAAATTGTGATATTTGTGCATCAGATATGCCAATGAATGCAGCGTCGAACATTTTCAGTTCCTTGCACATGAAGGAAAGAAGGAAAATGGAGGAATTTGTGCGAGAGCAAAGGTGTGCTCTCATAACAGAGTGGCAAACCTGCACCTTGTCCTTTTGGTCCCCTTACGCATGATATTCGGTGGGTGTGGAGATGAAGGATGCGCGTGAGAGCCATGCTGAGCTTTGTCTATTCATTTCTTCGCGAGAATGGAGAAGGGAGGGGGGTTTCCTGAGAGTTTTTAGAGAGAAAAGAGGTTTTATTCCTCACCTTCCGGAGTTGCCAATGCAAGTCCTCGCTAGAAGGGGAGAACGCAAGGAAGGAGTAACATCCCTCCTTATCGCATTCGAGAGGAAGATGACCATTGATTTATTAACTCCGCCCGTTGTGAACCCTACAACTACTCTCTCTTCTCTCTTCCTCACCACACCTCTACCTATCCCTCTCTTCTCCCCTTTCTCTCTCCATTTTTTTAACATGATTTTTTTAGTTTTTATATATTTGATTCAAAATATATAAGAAATACAATAGTTTAACTTCTTCCTAAAATTCAACTAAATCAAATGGACAAAAAGAGAAAATTTACCAATGATTGATATGTGTTCTCGGCATTCTTTTTCTCCATTCCTGAATTTGACAATCGAGTAGGCATAGTTGGTTTTGAATTCAAAGTAGACTGATGAAGCTTTTCAAAAACCTCAGAATCACTGCACTGGAAACATAATATCCAACATTTGAATGACTTTAGTCTAAATAATCAAATTTCAGCAGTTTCAGACAGGTAAATAACATGGAATTATTTTATCGAAGTGCACATGTAATATTAAAGACAATTTACCTGACCAAGAAGAAAAGCACAAAAAGCCTCCTCAAGTTTCAGATCGACTCCCTCTGATGCTATCAGACATTCACAAATAGTTTTTGCTTTTTCAATCTACAAAAGAATAGCATAAACAATAGTAGTGATTAAAGGAAATATAGAAATCCGCTCTTATGTTTTTAATGACTGTTATTCAATCATCTTAATGCAAAAATATTTTGAGAAAAGTGGTATGCATATGTGCAAATAAACAGAACTTCACTATTAAGCTATGGGTTGATCAGATGCTCAAATGAAATTACCAAGTCTGTCTGCCTGCTTGAAAACCCAAGGGCAAGATGAGCTTTGAAAGCCATATAGAAGCAATTAAAATCAACCACAACCCTTTGATTCTGTGACTCAATTGATTTCTTGTTCTTTCTTATAAGAGCTAATTCATCCCATGGAAGAAGATCAACCAATTCTGCTGTCATTAGCCTACCAAGAGCTTGGCTTAAGAAGCACGGCCAATCTTGAACCTGACACGATGTTTCCACATCAAGACCTTGTCTCAGCAATTCACGTAACGCTGCAATTGCTCCAGCTCTCCGTTCAGTATTGGTGGGTAAGCTTGGCATTCCCAACAACTCCAGTGTGCAAGCAGGTGCAAGTTCCTCCAAAGATTCTTCAATCTGAAACCAGGACAAGCAAAAAGTCTTTGTTTTGGTTGTTTTTTTATAGGAAAAATGTTAAAAACCAAATGACATAGCAGATCAACCATCTATAAAATTTAGAAAATGTAACATTTTAATCATGAAGTAACAAAAACAATATAGAGGGGAAACAAAAACTTGGAATGCATAATAAAACTAAAATGGTAAGAACATGACATCCCTAAATTGTTTTACATCCCAAAACATCTTGAAAATTTCCTGGTTACAATCCTACCACACATTTTTCATATGAGAAATATGAAAAATATTTCAATAAGATAAAATAAAAACTAATTGCAGGTTTTTCAAATTTTTAGAAAAGACAGCCAAGTTTTCATGAATTTTCGTAAATGCTAATAATGCTATCTGAGGTTGTTTTAAAATGTTGTTTGTAAGTTCAAGTGAACCAGTCCATCGACTCCATTGCACTATTAGGATCTATTGTCAGCACATCGTGTTTAAGGCTTAATCCGTATGTGTATAAGAATAACTGAAATAAAGAATGTAATACAACAATAAAGGACAGTACAACTAAGGTATTTACATTGTCAGCACATCGTGTTTGAGGTTTAATCGGTATGTATAGAAGGTCACGGCTAACTTCCCATGGTGGCTGACCTTACAGAATTGACCCGCATAGTCACCATAATGGCACATAACACTGTTCATGAGGTACTATGTTGGGAGGGACCTAGCACCACTGGAGGATCGCCAACTAATCTCCAATGGAGTTTGACTTTACAGGATTGACCCTCATAGGCACCATAGTTGGTAGTCTTGGATAAGTCAATTGTTCAACTATACCGAACACATTAGTGTAAATGAGTTAGACTGAATGTTGCCATGATTTCAGTTAAACGTCTCGTATGTACCAAAACACGTTAGTATAAATGAGTTAGAATGTAGCTATGATTTCTGTTAATGCCCCATATGTATCAAAACACATTCTTGTAAATTTGTCAAGATCCACATGTATTCAGTATCATAATTTTACAAATGATTGCAGCTCCAACCACACCAAAGAGACTACTTATTGAGTATTCTAACATTCACCCAGGCTTCATGCTTTTTTTTTCCGAATAACCTAAATGTACGAAGGGAGTGACAAAAGCATTCTTGCTAGCCATGGTGACAACGCAAATCAGGAGTCTCAGGATTACCCTTAGTTTCAGCTATTTCTAGGCATTCGTTTTAACTCCTGTAATTGTCCTAAATGCCAATTTTGTATTTAAGAGGCTTTGTAATTTTAAAATTATTTTTACAAATTTCACTCTTGGCATCTCAAACTCAATTTTTTTTTTTTATTTCATTCCCTTATATATTCCTTTCCCCCTTACCGCGGTTCTTGTGCCCATGATCACCTCAAAGTTAGTAGTAACTTGAGTTTCTCGACCACTGTCAAAGATTAAGTTATTGGTAGCCCCACAGTCTACAAGGATGACGACTTCTTCATGCTTGATTGTTCCTCTCACCTTCACCATTCCCAGGGTAGAAAACTCCACCACCTTGTTCCTCTAACCTTCACCTTCCATTCCGTTGTCAAATAAATCTCTATCCAAATTTCCTTCTACTCAGCACAATTCCTCAGATGCTATTTCGTCACTCGCAACTAGAAATCTCAATTCCTTGCTTTCACATTTTTTACCTACAAAGAACTTCTCATTGCATTGGTAACACCTTTCTTTTTTTGTGACTACAGTTGTGTATCAGTTAGGCACTTGTAAGACAGTTGCCTATACTGGGTAGGTTGAGGGCTAGCCAATGTTATCGTGAGAATGGAACGCACAACAATCACCATCATTAAAGTTTATTTTTGCATGTTCTTTGTGCTACTCATCAACGTAGTACTAGAATTGTTTGGTTTAAGTAACTTACTTGAGCCCATCCCAAATTTGGCCATATGGGCATGTTCTTATCCTTTGTCACCTTCATCATGGCCTCTAAGCGTAGGGGTTTGAAGCATACTACTTCAGTACAAATTTCATCCTCCAACCCTTTAGAAACATTTCCTCCATTACTTCCTTGGAAAAATGGTAAAAAGGCCCAAACAATGCATCAAAACATGCCCAAAAGTCAGCAATTGTGCTCTCTTGTCGATTGGCTAGGAAGCAAGAACATACGGAGCCTCTTGCGACGGCCAGAAGCGGTTCAATAACCTTCTCTTCAGGTCTCTCTAGTCTTCAAATGGGTTCCTTCTCTCAGCCCAATGGAACCAATGAAGTGCAACTCCAATAAAATTGATTGTTGTTACTGTCTCCTTCTCTGCCTCTGATAACTGATGTATATCAAAACGTCACTTTGCTCAAAAGAGTCAATCATTCAGCTGGTCTCCGTCAAGCACTAATACATCAACCCTTTTGAATTCATGTATGATCCCCATTCTGCCTCAAGTGTCTATTTTTTGTCCTAGGTCCCTCTTTATGTAGAGAATTGTATTCATACTTCAGTAGCTAAAACCTTTTAATTATCATTTGTTGTCTGTCGGTGGTCCTCCATACTTGGGAAGAGCCTCCTAATATTTCTATTCATTTTCGCCCATAAATTTTTCTAGCTCTGGGATCTTATCACAAACTGATTACATACTTTTCTCCAACTCTCCATTCGTTCTTCAAGTATGCATTGTGACATGCTCCTCATCTTACCCGGGATGATTTCTCTTATACAACTTTGTAAGGATCCTTCTTACAATGATATAGTTAATCAATAAAGAATGAGATTCCAAGTTTCAACAACCTTTCGAGAGGGTGGGTCTCTCCCTTTTCATATCCAGACTGGTATGACAAACTAACAACAAAACATGAGCCTCGACAAAAGTACCATCCAAAATATAAATACTAACAACGGGCATTAACTGATGAAGTGAATATTTCCATCTTTGCCCTCCTAACATACACTTCTATAATTAGGGGCCTCACAATTTATATCAGTAAGCTAAAATATTTATTTTCTCTACCAGAATGAAATGGATGCAGAAGGTAGGCAAAAGAATGTATTGTGGATTGATTCAATAAAGACTTTTTATGAGACATTTGGAAGGAAAAAAGTTCGATAATTTTGTAAGATAAAAGCATATTACGGAAAAAGAGATTTTCTTTCATGAAACAAGTGTCAGCTTCATGGCGCATTCTTGCTTTATATTTATGCAATAGTTCTTTATTTGAAATATGTACTCATGGGAGTCCTTTTGTAATCTAGGTTGAGTTGGTTGTTGTGGGTGGGAGGTTGATGGTCTTTTGAAATTTTGTTACTTAGTTCATTTCGGATAAATAGACTTAACTTGGGTTTTACTATTGTAACTTTTCACTTATCAATGAAAAAGTTCTCTTAAAAAAAATTCTTTTGCATTCTTTAACAATATCTTGTACAGACCACGAAAATGTTAGTATTGGCCTATTGGGAGCCTTGGGTGAGCAAAGCATTAGTAGGTAACCAACTCAAAGTAATGTCAATTTAACCTTCCTCAGTAATGCACCTATCATTTTCAATCTAAAAACACGGTTCAAATATGAAATTAAAAAGGTACTTATTCTCGCAAACGATCTACCTCTTTTCTACAATAACAAAACTATTATTCCAAATACAAAAAATACTAATTATGGATAGATAGAGAAGAAGCTGAATATTCCTCCCCTTTTCTTCAATAATGAACATACCATTTTTAATCTATATACAAGAATACTTGTTCTAAACTTAACAAATACTCGAATGATAAATCCATAATCCAAAGTGAAAACTAATTCTTACACACTGAGCAACAAAGGAGAGAGACCATAAATGAAAGAAAACTGAAGAGTGAGAGTGACCTTTACATTGCTCGAAATCCCTATTCGTTTTCAAAATTATCAAATTTTATTGCTATGTATTGTACTTCAGAACTGTTCACTAATTCAACAAAAGTTGGATTTCTTCTCAAAAACACTCTAGATATTATATACACAAGCTAGAAACCCCCAAGGGGAAAAGAAAATATACCATCACAGAGAAAAAACGGTGGTCGGCCAAGTCAAGGTTCAAGAGTCTACATGCATAATAGGTGGAGCATTAAATTTCCTAACAGTTTATTAGAATAAAAAATTGACATAATAAAAGAACTGGACTTTCACCTGAGATAACAATTTTAGTTTCCGAAGAGATGTTTGACCTCTTAGTAGATATTGAGCACGTGCCAGAGCTTCAAAACCTTGAGACACCGTGTTCTTCTCAAAACCAATCTTTGCAATTGCACACTTCAAGAAAGCACCTAATATAAGAATAGGAAGTATAACAAGACTAAAATAAGAATGGGGTGTTCCAGGAGTCTTGGCCTACTGTCCATAACAACATACCTCTGCTAATACCATGGAAAGCAGTATATCGTGCATATAAGGCTTAGCCAATGGACATTGAATAACTGTCTTTCCAATGTCGAGCACTATTTTTGCTTGTCCAACCTACACAAATAGGGAAGAAATAAAAATTACATTACTCATCTTTCATCTGTTTCAATTCGTCTCACTCCAAGATGAATAAAAGGAAAAGATAGAACTCCCTTCATACTAAAATCAACAAGAAAGTGCTTCAGCTTTTTAAAAATTCAACCAACATTAGCATAAGAAATATTAAAAAGAGGTTGCATGCTTAAGAAACAAGAGAATCAAACTTTAGGCGCAAAAATAAAATTACTCTAAATGCAAGCTATAATTTAACAACTGAACCTGGAAATGTTTAAGCTACGAAATGTTATAAAAAAAATAAAATTAAATTAAAAGGGTATAACATGAATTTCCCGAAAAGGTGAGTACTATGCATGTTGAACTACCTCTTGAAGAAGGCAAAGAGCACCTGGCAACCAAGCCCAAGGAATTCGAATGGAAGACTTAGGTGGGATGTTTTCCTTCATATTACCAGCATAATGTGGTTCAAACAGAAGCTTATCTCTCACATCCATTAAAAGATCCTGCAATATCCCAAAATAACATTATATAAATATGAAGAGAACGCTTTTCTCCTGTTTTATAAAATGATGAAGTACAACTTAATATGGCCCCTCAATTATAAAAGGACTAGCAGGTGAAAAAATAAAGACTAAATTATTAAAAAAAAAGCTCCTAAACTTTGTCATTTGTTTCAAAAATTTCCCTGTTCTTTCATAAGTTATAATATTATCCTCCACCTTTCATATACAATTCTTCTCTAAAAAAGAAGGGATTTCTGGTAACTCCACATGTCTCGATGAGAGAGAAAAATTTGGTAGGAATAAAAGTTGAATGAGGATGGATTTTGTAATTCTTCTTTCAATCAGTACTCCCCAAACGTCCCTCACTTCGTGCCATCTAAGGAGGTGCATTCCACATTTTTCTATACGGCCATCTATAGGAATTCCTAAAACATATCTCCAAAAAATTTAAACTTTATGTGTGCCAGGTTATCCACAAAAGAGTCAACTTGATTGAGTATTGAGGAAGCTATCCAGTTTGATTGGGCCGCTATATTGCATTCTCTGTAGGAGGGTGGCTGAGGATCTCGACAATATTCAAGGCAGGGGCTGCTACTAAAAATCAGTCCATCAAAGACAGAATAAAGAAATTTTCCAAAAAGCTAGACCAAGAATCATTAGAAAGAGGAAGATCAATGAGGGTCGCATTGTCAATAAACCAAAATTCCTATGATGAGAGTAAAAAGAGAGCATTCCATAACAAATCTCTTCATCTTTCCTCAAAGAAGATTTCAAAAGTTCTATTTTCCTTTTTAGAAAGGAAACAATTTCATTGATGCTATGGAATTTACAAACAAGAGAAACTCATCCAATGAAGTCTTTTATATATATATATATATATAAGAGACAATTTCATTATATTTGAAATTTACAAAAAAGATGTGTTATCAATAATGCTTACAAAAGACCTTCCCAATTTATAATGAGGGATGCATGACTATAGGAAGTAAAAATATCAAACAATTTACACCAAGAAATGATATGGTAAATGACATTGTCGAAGAGTCTAGTATAAGTCGGTGTCTTCTCCATGATTACTCTTTGATTTCTTTCTTTCTATAGATTCCAAAAGAAAGCTACGACGAGATTTGTCCATGGCATAGTTTTTCATTCTTGAAGGGGTGATACGTTAAAATCACATCCAATAATTCTTTTACCTCCCTAGGAAAAGTAAGGTGTCATCCAACGATATTGAGAATCTTTATCCATAAATTTTTTTTTTTTTTTTATAAGAATCCATAAATTATAACTATATGCACACTGCACAAACAAGGCTCCAATCAAGATCGTGGGGAACTTTGGTGAAGATATCGTCCTTTGTACATAATGATATGTAAAAGGACATGAATTCTGAGACAATCTCATCTTCGTTAACTTAACTTCGTCTTTGTGTCGATAGAATTTTCATGTGGTACTATTTTGTTTCTTTGAGGCCATGATGTGATGGAAAAATCTGGAGTTTATGTCACCCTCTTCAAGTTATCTTTTTTTGAACTTTTGTCTCCAAGATTGCTCTTCCTTTGCTGCCAACAAAATGAGTTCAACTTTCATGAGCTTCTTACGTGCGTGTTGAACTAATGAATCTATGTCCCGACCTGCCACAGAAAGGTGTGTTCTTCCACCAGTATTCTATCGTGGGCAAAAATTCAATGTGATCCAACCATATTCTCAAAAAGAAAGAGCGAGGGGCCCATGGAAAGTACAATGGATAATCATCCAATGTACCTCTATTTAGTCTTCAGACACCAGCATTACCAAATTTTTCTAGGAGACATTCAGTAGCCAGAAATCAATCGATGAGCATCATTGATTTGTCGAGGTGGGTGGGGATCTATTGTTCGACCGAGTATAAAGACCATTACTAAGGGGATGATCAATGAGTTTATCTTTTCTTATGAAATTAATAAAATGTTTCATGCCTTTGGTGACTTTTCTGTTGATTTTCCATGTGCCCATTGGAAGATACTGAAATCACCGGCCAAATGCCAATTTCTTGTGAAAAGGCAGAGAGGTCCAGTAATTCCTACCAATAGAGGGGTCTTTCTTGGTATCTACAGGGGCCATAGATCCTTGATATCCAAAAGAATGTAACCGTTAGCCAAAGGAATATGTGTGGTTATGGTGGACCTTCAGTGACTTCAGAGATGATCATAGCTGGGTCATTCCACATCATTAAGATCCCCCGATGTTGCGGAGGCATCCAAAGATTTCCAACCATTATGTCTAGCACTCCAAAGGGATTTAACAATCAATAGAATTCAATTTTATTTCTGGAAGAATGATCAAATTTGATTTGAGGAGGAAGGTTTTGATGAGGGCTCTCTTCTACTAGTCTCTCGAGCCTTTGACATTCCAAGAGATGATAATCGGAAAAGGTTTTGGCCACCCGATTAGGAATTGCTGGATTTATCATAATTGATGTTTGAGAGGAGGCCAGCAATCTCCCCAATCAGTTTGCACTGTTTCTTGGCTGTAGTGGATTTTTTTTTTTTTTTTTTTTCCCGTGATGAGACTGCAATGAAGTACATGTGGTGTTCTTTCAACCATGGTGCCAGAATTTTGATGGTTGTTGGTGTGAGGGTCACCGAAATCGGGATGACTTTTTCTGCCTTTGTTTCATTCTGTTTTTCCTGAAGTAGTGTCAAATATTGTATTTGAGAGGATAATCTCTAGCGATGAGAGAGAGAGATTGGGTGTACCTGCACTAGGGAGGGAAAAAAATATCTTGCTTGGAGGGTAGAAACTATATCAACAAAAAACGGAGGGAAAAAAATTTATATTTCTATCCTTGACATCAATTTCTGCTGGGATGAAGCCACAAATGTTTTCCTCAACTTCAATTACAGCAGCCAAGCAATCAATAAAGTTAAGTGTTTGGGAGGAAATACAGATCAACCACCAAAATGTTGCCCTATAGCTTCAAAGAATGGTTATTTCCAATATATCAAAGGTAAATTCTTCATAGAGATCCATCCTCCCTATAAATTCTAGATGGGAATTTGTTATAGGTCCAAGTCCAAGATCGAGTTATGGGTCTCTCATAAGTGGAGGTAGAAGGTGTTTGTGTGGGTGAAGAGGTAGAACTCTTCTTTAGACCTAATTTGAGTTGTAAGGCTCAAATAGAGGGAAACCTCTAAGTTAAAAGTACTCCAGACTAAATTGAGAATCTTTTGCTACCCTCTTCATTGATGTTTATGACTAATTATACAAGTTGTATAACAATCATTGATACATCAATAAAACCATGACTCAATCATGGAGGATTATTCTCCTAAAACAAAATAAATAACTATGAAAGTGGAGACCTGGGAACAATGACCAACATTACTTGTTACACCAATGGAACAATGACCCAACCATGAAGGATCATCCTTCTAAAACAAAGGAAATAACTAAAAATATAAATGAGAGTGGACTTCTTACAATACGGAAACTGAAAAAATGCACGAAGAAAAATTCAACCAACAACAAAAGATAGTTTGAATTCGTCAACCTTCAATTATTCTTCTTTTACATGTCATCGTCAGTGGACTCCATACATGGCTGCTTTTTTTTGCCATGAGTGTAATGTGTGTACATTTGTAGTGGCATTGTATCAGAATGCTTCCAACGGTCAATTTTCAAATGAAGATCACCAAAAAAGACCCCACTTTCCATCAAATTCAAATCAAAGAAATCACCATCAATCTTTATCAAAGTCTTGTCATCCAGAAATGGATTAATTGAAATTTCGGACTGGAAATAACTTTGTAATGTGATCTACAAATCCTTCCAAGAGTAGTGAGCAAGCATCCTAGAAACCACCAAAATGGATTTAAAGTACAAAACCACCTCTTTTCTCTCTTTCCTCACCCAAAAAAGAAAAAACCTAAGGAAATCACAATAGGCACTGCTTTCAAACGATCATAACTTTGAAGAAAGCTAGAATCCTGCCTGATCACTTCCACATAACTTTTTAATTTTTGCTTGGTTTTCACCATAACATCCTGTGACGAAACAACTTCCTGAATCTGAGTAGAAGAAATAGGTGTAGAATGCTTCAACTCCCCCTGTTTTAAGAGAAATTCTCTTACCATCTCCAAACAACAATTCATCTCTTCTAATCAAAACCAGCAGTAACATGAACATTTTTTTCTTCCTCTCGAGGAAGGCCAAACGGCACATTAAAAGTACCAACCAAGGGAGGATCAAAACTTACAAACGAATGGTCCCAAAATCCTCCCTAAATTTCTTATGAAAAAACAAGTGTACTGGAAATTGCAATAGTTCAACCAAGGAACATCCAAACCAACGTATAAGAGAGAAAGAAAGAGGAATCTGCTCAGCAATTTGAAGAGAGACATAATAATTGGGCAATGGAAAGAGTTACATTAATGATAGTCTACCACCTTTAGAAATAAAGAAATGCAGCCAATTTAGAAGTTTTCTTTCTACTTTCTCAATTTGGAAGGTATTTGACAATCCCTTGTGATGTGGAGGTCTTTCTCACCATTATTCAGACGGGACACCCCTAGAGGGATGTGAAGGCTATGTTGTGGATGTATATAATCCGTGCCTTCTTTTGGGCATTATGGAAGGAAAAAAACCAAAGGGTGTTCTTGTACAAATAGCTCACATTTTATGGGTTATTTTATCACGTTGTTTATTAATCAATTTCTTGATGTAAATTGTCTACGTTTCACATAGTTATGCATCCTTTTTATCAAATTGGGAATGCCTTTTGTAATCATCATGTGGATTTACCATCCTTTTGTAAATATCATACATCAGTCAAATTGCTTTTTACTAAAGAAAAAAAAAAAATTGCATGCCAAGAGGAATTAAAATTTTCATAAAGAGGAAGCCCCAGATAGGTGTTAGAGAAATTTCCCACCCCACAATAAGACTTTCCAGCCCCGTGTTCCAACCAAGACTCATCACAATTCACCCTTACAAATTCAGAATTTTGACAATTGATGTTCAGCCTAGATGCTTCTTCAAAGAGGTAAACCAAGTTAAAAAGATTGGATAAAGTTATTAAAAAAAAACACCAGTGAAATTTGCCTTTTGTTTAAAAAATACTCCTCCTTTTTTCAAAAGTTGTAACAGCATTCTAGATCTTTCATAAACGTTTAAATATACACTTGCAATAGAAATCCATTAGAATGTTGGACAGAGAATCAACTTGGTGTCTCTTGGTGGTAACCTAGAACAACGTCTGGTGACTAGAACATTAGCTTGTATTAAGTCTAAAAGAACGTATTTCATTCTATCAACTTTTTGCCCAACATCCTAACGAATTTTCTACTTCAATAGTAGTTTCAATACATTTATGGATGGTCAATGGTAACATTGCAACTAAACAAAATGCAAAGTTCAAACATATTTTTTTATAATTTAGCTTATTGTTTTCCTCTTTGGGAGGAGAAAAAATTGTGTCACAAGCAATTGCAAACAGTTTATATGAAGGCTATCCCTACCCATTAGAAGCCTCTAACCAAATTCTTTGATGCACCATACATTAATAATTCACTAAGGCAATTGGCTACCAAGATGAAAAGGAAAGGTAAAAGAGGATTGCCTTTCCACTAATGATGATAGAGAAAAATCTCCACGGTACAACTTCTAATCCAACTTCTCCATTTTAAGCCAGAACACTTAACTTTCAAAATTTCATCTAGAAAGTCCCAATCAAATTTATCAAAAGCTTTCTCCATATCAAGTTCAATGACCACCCCTTTTTTTCTTCTTTTTCAATCAAACATCTAAGAGCTCATTGAGTGAAGGGGAGGCATCCAAAATTTGACGACCTGCCAATAAAAGCCGATTGATATTCCAAAATCATTGAAAGCAAGAAACTTCTCAATCACTCAGATAAAATCCTAACAATATCTTGTACATAAGGCTAATGTCAATGATATCCCACAGACCTAGCATCCACCTTCTTGTGAATACGGCAGATATAAGTCTAGCAAATATTCAAAAGTGTTTTCATTCATATGAAACTACTAGCCATGATAACTAGAAAACCGTTCAACTCTAAACCAAATGTTGGCAAAGAAAAGAATCAACATGTACTTCAACCAGTCAACATAAAGTCCCAACCTGGCGAGATGCAATGGCATCAACGGAGTAACCTTCTTCGATTTCAACATTTCTTAATTCCATCACCGATTTAACAATCTCATCTTTTTCCGATTTTTCTGGGACACCAATAAGCTGCACAATGAACGTTTGTATCATATAACTAATTGAAAATATATCATAAAAAGGTGAGCTGACAATGTAATCACGGCTTGTTCAAGTCATTAAAACATAAACTTGTAAGACTAAAGAAAATAAAAAGGCACATATCAAACATAATTCATCAGTTTATCAAAACACGGTTAAGAGTGAGCAATATAGCAAAGAGCAAGGATGAGATATTTACAAAAAAAAAAAAGAAAAAAAGAAAGATACAAGTCGCCCTATCGTTTGAAAGGTCCAGACCTTGAGAGATGTTCTATTTGCTAACTCAAGATCACCCATTACGTTTAGTGATTGCAAGAGAAGCTAGTTTTCACTTATCAATCCTTGTATCATTCAACCAATGAATTAAGGATGGTAAAGTTTTCTTTCATATTTTTCAAGACTTATTTTTATACTTGTGAGTGTCTAAGCTAACTTGCACACACCTCAAATATTCCCAAAGGACGACTGAATAGCATCTAGAATTTGTTGACAAGAAACCTCATAGAATATTAAATCCTAGGTAAGTAGTCATCGTGGCTTGAATCTATTCCCTATAAGCCTTTTATTATTTTTATGGTCTTTGTTGACCATTAAGCTAACACAATGTGGTTTATTATTGTAATGCCCTGAATAAGTTAAGTTAACCCACGAGAAGACTAAATGACCTATGGAGAATCTAAGAGACCCAAGGAGGTAAATTCAATGCCCTAAGAAGGTTTCACGAGGACTTAAGGTCTTTGGAAAAGGATTGGAAAGGAAAAAGTAAGTATAAATGGCAAAAATGCCATTTTTATAACTTTTAAGGAACTTTCCGGATTTTTAATTCCTTACCAAGAAGGAATTTCAGGGGAAACAACCAAAAAAACTTTAGAAAAAGTTTGTATTTTTCTGAAAAGAATAACGAAATAATTTTTAAAAAGTGGCAAATTACTAAAATACCCCTGAACTTTGAAATATTTACGAAAATGACATTGTTCAAAAATACCAGATTTACAACCGTAAGGGCAGCCTGCATAAAATCGAGGATATCTCAAAATCCAACCGTTGATCTTCCCCGAATTTTGATATGTTCTAGAAGACACAGAAATCATCATATCCAACGGCTGCCATTCAAAATGAAGGTCAACGAGCCCTTGATCGAAGAAGATATTTCCGTCAAAAATTTTAGAAAATTGAACTTCAAATTTGAGGCGGTTCTAAATGTTTCAATGTCGGTTTAAGCTCCCTCTATAAATTATGAAGTATGGGGGGTCAT
Source organism: Cucurbita pepo subsp. pepo (assembly GCF_057944985.1). Taxonomy (NCBI): domain Eukaryota; kingdom Viridiplantae; phylum Streptophyta; class Magnoliopsida; order Cucurbitales; family Cucurbitaceae; genus Cucurbita; species Cucurbita pepo. The sequence goes on along the minus strand of NC_141799.1, from coordinate 10,502,987 downwards.
TTGGAGCAAGAAACATGAGTTGGCAAGCCTCCAATCACAAGTTTAAGAGTTTTGTTTTTGGATCTCTCCCTCTTGGATTTCTTCTAAATTCGGAAGCTATAATCCACTATTTCCCTATGAACTTGTTCTACACCTTCTAAAGAAGATTGCCGACAACTTTGGTGAAGAAATCGAGGGGTGAAAGTGTCTCTAACATGTTTACCCTATACAGTCTTTCATTAACGAGTTTAAGAAAAAACTTGAATTCCCAATCCGAGGTTACACACGAATTCTGCATTTCTAACCTATCCCATTCAGTTCCTACACCCTCAAGGAGTATTTGCATAGGAGACGTTGAAGAACAACCTCAAGAGCATGCCAATCGAAGGAAATCGTTTTTCAGGTAAGATTTGGGGGTAAATTTGAATTTCTTACCTATGGTTCCTCTGGTTCAAAATTAAGCATTTCATTAGTCTTAGGGGATTAAGTTGAACGTTTTTTATGAAGAAAACGAAACCTAATGAGGCCTAGATCAAGCTGCCCAAGAGGATCGAGTTTCTGCGTCTTGGTTGACTTGCAAACCGAGGTTTTGACTCCAAAATTAGCCACGATCACGTGAAGTCATCCCTTCAAAATAAATTTGTAAGCTTGAGGGGAATATAAGGAAGAAGTGTGAAGAAATTGTGGCCTGAAAGTATCCAAATCATTCCAACCAATAAGAAATTCCAGTCGGTTTACTTCGGCGAGGAAACAGATTTTCTATCGACTATGAAGGCCTATAACTTGAGCTACATTGCACGAAAAGGTAAGATGTTTGTCCCCTTCTCTTCCTTGATGTACCATCTTTAAGTTCCATGAAGAAATCAAGGGAAGAAACACTTTGAAATGAGTTGGAGAGGCTGATTTTCAGATGGTGCGCTCGTCTATTTGCTTTATGAGGAAGAAGACATTGAAGTGACCGATTTCAGCTCAACTTCATATTTCCTCTTGGTTCTCAAAATTAACCCCCTTCGAGACCCGTTCTCATGAAATTCTTGATGGTTCTAGAAATTAGACACCCTAACAAAGCTATCAAATTGGAGTAATCCGAGTACCGAAAGTTCGAGAATCGAGGCCCCGAACATCGACCGAAAGGTAAGTAGCAAATCTGGACTTTTCTTAAAAAAAAATACTTGTAGGAATCGTTTGGATTTCAATGTGAACTGTGAGTTAAGTATGATTAGTGTGATGAACAGAAATTTATCCTCCAACAATCTCCAAAAACTAAAACTACGGCCAAACAACAAAAGATCAAAGGATGTATCCATCACCATCTAGCATTCGTTGCTAAACACTATACTGAAAAGGAAACTGATTTAGCCTAAATAATAAACGAGATAATTCTCATAGAAATATAACCCAAAGGATTTCGAATTGTTCAATAGAAGAGACTAGCCCTCTATTTATAAAGAATTTGACAACAAAATTTGAAAAACTAAAGGAATTCAACCAAAACTATTAAACTAACTCACTGCATCAAAAACAAAAAATAAAGATGAAAAACAGGCAGCGTGACAAATTAACCAGACAAAAAAGTTGAACCAAATTCCTACATTTATGCTTCCAATATTTTCAAGCAGGGCCGCGTCATCAATGCAAACAGGATAGATCATAACAAAGCTCAAAAGCCTTTGTTATGCATCAACGTAAAATAAGCAGTGAGATCATTAAGCCAAAGAGAGGGCAGGCGAGATGCCTAGAGAATCACCTGGTAACAAGTAACGTGGAATTCAAGTGTGGCGGCGGCGCCATTGTGGCCTTTGTCGTGAAGAGTGGAGATACGAGCTCGGGAGTTGGTTGCCGAGTCAATGCTAACAGCATTCAATCTCCAATTCCAAGAGCTCTGGCGAGTGATAAGAAAACCAGCCGCTTGCCTCGAACACGAACCAATGAAATCCCCATCACCACCTCGAATTCCGCCAGAGCTCGCAGGGGCTGTCACTCCGCCAAATCCCTTGCAAATCTTGGTCTCTTGATGAAACCCATTGCTCGATTTGTTGGAATGAAACAAGCAAAGAAAGCAAAAGGAAGAAGGAATTGTGGGAAAAGCACAGGATAAAGCCATAATTCAATCTGCATCTGTCACACAGCCAAAACAATGCTTACGGACGAATCAAAGCTCATAATCTCGCAGTTGAATATGTCTATGGTGAGGGAAATTGTAAGAAACATATGCCTTTCGCATCAATTGGGAATAGATTAGAGCCCCAACACTGCATTGTGTTCATTATAGCTGATCTGCTCTGTTCTTCACTGTGGAAATTTCCCTTTCGCTTTTCTGCAACCCTTTCTCTTTTCAGTTTATTTGTTCTTTTTCTTTTGGTATCTACTCATTTCTTTTCTTTTTTGCTTTTTTTCTTTTTTATCGCTCACGTTTTTTTTTTTATTATTATTATCATTATTCTTGTTTAACTGTCGCAAGCGATTCGATTTTAAGGTTGGTCAAATTATTTTTATTATATTAAAATTTAAACATATTTTAAATTACTCAAAATTAAGTTTGTATTATAAAAATTATTTATATAAACATTTTCAATAATTATGAATCTGTTTAGAAATAATTTTAACATTCACAATAATCATATTAAATATTTTAAATTTCTAAAATATCCAAAAATAAGCTTTTTATAGGTCATTTGTAATTAATTGCGATTTAATTTTTATCGTCTTAAAAGAGTTTCGATGTATAATGATGCATGCTTTCTGATCCCGGGATGTATCTGGATTCTAATTTTTAGCATGTGTTATGTGATGTTATGCTATGTCATGTTATAAATTATGCTATGACATGTTAGAAATAATTCTGTCATATTATACAATATGTATATGATTATATCATGTTGTAAAACTATATTATAATTCAATGATGCGTGTATGATGCATAAACTTCCTATTCCACGCTATGTAAACTATGTTAACACGTTCACTTCATGCAAACAAGTCATGAGGAAGTCAGATAGGTTCAGGATGAAAGATTTGACAAGTATTATGAATACATATCTTGTAGGCTCGTTATGATATGACAAGTCATGAGGAAGTCAGGTAGTGTGAGCATACGCTAGCGTGATGAGGTAGGCCTAGAGGGTACGTGTACAGGCCTGCCTGATAAGTCCACGTGCGAGTGTGTGCGTCGTATGTAGAGAAGTATTACACATCCAAACTTGTCTGGACTGTAAAGCGAAGTCTAGAACCATGCCATGATGTTTTTATGAAATGATAGATTCCACCGTATTGCATGTAATTATATTTTTCGACCCCGACAGTGGGGTTATTTACTAGGTATTTCTTAAATACTCAAGTCTTGTGTCACTCAAGACTATGAAATTAGAGTTAGGACAATTACATTCATGCTGGTTTTAGTAGTCCTTAGGTTAGATCATAACGTTATTTTTATTTTATTTAAATTCACATTATCTATTTTCCGCTTTACTATTAATAACAATGTCATTTTAATGAATTCCAAACCAAACAAAACAACTATAGGTTCTGAGACCTTATGTTCAAACCAAACAACTATAGGTTCAAAGGTTTCAAATCGGACTAGACACAGTCATTTATCATGATGCAAATTAGAGCGTTCTTTAGTGCATGTAGAGTTGTTATCGTCACATGATTTGACTAAGTTATTTCATCCAATTCTAGCTCAAGTTTCTCTTCTTTGGCTAACTTTATAATTATCTTTTCTAGAACGAAACATCTTTCTACTAGATGACTCATAAATTGATGACCCTTACAATATTTGGGATCATCAACCTTTTCCACCTCTTTTAATAATTTCACTTTTTTTTTTTTTTTTTTTTTTTAGAATTTATTTGTCTCCTTGACTTGCTAGACTTCGCTCTATGACGTGTAAATGATTTTTTAGTTCTTCAAATATATGAGACGTTATATCTTGAACATTGTACATAATCCATTGCATACCTTAAATGCACATATCAACCACTAATAGTTCAGTGAGAGAATCTTTGCATGTTGACGATGGGTTCACTTTTTCATTGTCCATTGTTGGTGATGGTGAGTATAAATATGCTAACGATGTATCTTGTGGTGTAGAAGGGAAATAGGAACTCTCTTTCGGATTGCTTCCAACTACCAATTGTCTCAAATTCCTCGAGTGCCAGTGTTCACACATGATCCTCTTAGTAGACAATTTGGAATACAAGGAGGAGGTATGAATAAGTCCAATGTACTGAGCTTTTATCGAATTCATGATCATGTCTTGATGTTATTGGACTCATAATTCAATGTTGCCATTGATCTTCCTCCACAACGATCTTCTCTTTGTTGTGACTTTTGACCATGTGTTGATCTGCTTCTACATCTCTATCATTTTTTCTTCCACAATACTTATTTTAGTTGTCGCAATGGACACTACGTCAATCGAGATCAAACAAGGAAACTACTTCACACGAAACTTGTCATCCATAGATGTCTTGAAAGTGTCACTACTTCACTTGTAATGATAGGATATTCATCTTTTTGTTGCTTCAATTCATTAAAGTAATGAATAATAGAAGATGTGTACAAATTATATTGTCACCAATCATCGAAGTCATTCTCTTTGATGACATTACTTCACTTGTGTAGGTAGGCGTGCTAATTTGTTCACAAGTAACTTCTAATGAAATGTGACATAGAAAATATAGGCATTTGGACAACTTACTCTCCAGTGTACATTAATGGTTAGATCAACTCTTGACTTGTTGATCTTGTTGGATCCATCTTCGGCTTTTTAATGTTTAGAAACTAAATAGACTTCAATCTAAAAATATAGAAAATTATTAAAAGCAATTAAAAGGATAAATTGAAAATAAAACTCAAACTTAGATGTAACCTATTATTTGATGACCAAATTTGGAAGAGGAATAGGCTGATACTTCAATAAATTTAATACACGTACAATGTTAGATCTCAATACATATATGCACAAGTTACAACATTCACAAATCTAATCTAAGATGTACCTAACTATGATAAAAGTTATACACTACAGAAGCTATGTGACAAAGGCTGCACCCTACTTCCTTGAATTTGGCATGTTCTAACTAGGATACAATAAATTACATCCACAATCTGGATAACGAATACCGTGCAAACTACTCATCTGAACTTGAACCTGAACCTGAACCTGAACCTGAACCTGAACCTTCTCTTCTTTCTGAACATTCATCAACATCCTGCAGCTCGTCCTCACTTAACATGCTTCCATCACTTGAATCGGAAAGCAGCCCGACATCGTCATCAGTAAACATCTCTGTCTTGCGTCTTTTCCTAATATCCTTTATACCTTTCCCTTGAAGAGCTAATCTTCGTTTTCGAGTGTTCCTCTTGCGTTTTGGAAACTCTTCTTTATGAGACTCGAGGCCTTTATTTTCAACAACCTTTACAGGTCTACCTTTACCGTATTCGCTATCCTCAGATTCTTCAACATCGAATTTCCGCCTTTTCCTACTTGAATTTGTCTGGCATTCAAAAATGTCTCAGAATTAGATAACAGTTGGAGTAGTTAACTGAATAAAGCTTTCTGTTATGAATGGCAACTAAACAGCAGCACCTAAACGATTTTTCAAATATAAGATTATAAGACTTCCCTGATCTACATATCAGAACCTAATTCAACACCCATACAAGCAATATAAATTCCCAAAGCAAGCTGATTTTCATGTGAACCGAGTCAACTTAATTTCAATACAAGGTTAGCACTTACAAATTTATTTGAGGTCTCGTAGATATTCAGAAAGTTATTCCTTTGGATCTCCGTGAACCACCTAATCACAATTGATCTACCTTCAATGTGAAAGTAGAATGGAGAAAAAATGAACAAGAACAGGCTTGAAGCGTTTTAGTACGTTGGAGTTGCAAGGTTGAGGCTACATTTGGTAAATAGGTTTGTTGTTTCAAACCACGAGTATGCTAATCTCACGAGCAACATACCACCCACCCACTGTTAATTAGACTCAACTTTTATACTAACATACAGACTTCACCATTTTTTCTGTATATGGGGGAGGGGAAGGAAAACCCTAGCCTATAAGGAATCACAGAAAGAGAATAGCAACTAGAGCAAAGACTGCTGAGAATAAATCACGAAAAAGAAGAGAAGGTAGCATCGTGGGCAGCTACTCTAGAAGTTCCACTCTTTCTCGTGAGTAGCTACAGAGAGAGGAACTTCTATAGTACAAAAAGATAATGTTATTTCTTTGGTTCCAATTTCACAAAAAGGAAAGATTCTTCTGATGCTCAACCAAAGGGGGCTTCATTCTGTCTTTGAATGGGTGGTTGCCAAAAAAGAACAAAAAAAAAAAAAAAACAATTTGACACTTGGTTAAACAAAAAGCTCAAGAAAAGTGAGAATTGCATTTGGCTTGCCCATCTTGGAATATTAAACACATTGGAAAGACTAAAAGTACAATATCTGATGAATCGTCCATTTCTGGGTTAGTACCAGGAGTTTCTTTCCAAGATCCTTGAATTGGCCTGGCTTTTAGATAAAGGTCAAAGGAAAATATCCTTCAACTTCTATTAGCTGAAGGGCTCTCTTTAGAGGAGGTTAAGGAGGACCCAAATTATAGATCATTGATGCGAAGCTGAAAAAAGAGAGATGGTGGAAACAAAAAAGCAAGTCTAAATGGCTCAGAGAGAAGGCCAAGGGGCTCGACGAAAAGGAGTGGGCTATGGAACTCATTAACGGAAGTTGAAAGAAGGATCCTAAAGCCCAAATGGCTGTCGTGATTTTGAAAGAAGAGAGGAAATGGAAACCAAGTCAAAATGCTCCAATGAGGATGACAAGAACTCCTGCTTCTTCCACTAACATGAATAATGCTAAAAAGAAGAAAAACCTTGCTATGGAAATTGTGAACTCAGAAGGAAGAAGCTAAAAAGTGGATTCCACATCACAATGGACCTTTTTCTGCTACACAAGCACGTGGGGTTTAATAGCTAAATATTGCTTTTGGATAAAGAAATGGTATGTAGCCAAGATGGGTAATAGAGAGAAGCAAGAGGATGACAGGATCGTTAGTTGCCCTCTCAAATCTACCTTCCAAAGGCTTAATAATGTAGCTTAATCAAAAAAGTTTTCCAAGCGGATTCTAGACAGTGAACACTCCATAGCAGTGGTTACTTGACAGTGAGCTCTCTCACTCCACACCTCAAACGAAAGATTTCTTTTTTTTTTTTCATTTTTAGTTTTGAATAAGATACAAACTTCTCATAGAAATAATGAATACAAAAGTGAAGGTAAAAAACAACATGAGCAAACTTGAGCTTAAAACCTAGTGAGGAAAATAATCTCATCCCAATTCATACAAATATTACTAGAAGAATAATTAGCAAACAAATTAGAAACAGAACACCAATGAGATGCTTTGTATATAGATATCATTCCTTGAAAAATGTGATACCAGATCAAGGTCCCTAAAAAGGTGAAAACGTTCCTTTGGATCTTTATTCAAGAAAAATTGAACTCTTGTAATCCAATCGAAAAGAAGCTCCCTATTCTACTGGTTTCCGCAGTTTCCTATGACTGGTACACATCAAGTCTGAAGAAAGTGTTTTCAAAGCACAACATGCACCCCAAGGGGCAACAAGTCTCTAAACTGCCTCAAGGTGAGAAGCAATGAGAATGTATTTTCCAACTGGCGCACTCAATAAAATAATAATAAAATGTCTATATCCATTATAGATTTAGAAATTCTCGATTTTTAAAACACGAAATATTAAACCAAACAATTTAGTATTTAAATAAAAATTAACTCAAGTAATTTTGAAAACTAAGAGATTTTTTTATTTAAAAAAAAGGATAAAATAGGGGGAGGAATGTAAAGTGCAGCTAGCGCTCATTTGGTCCTAGAAAATGTAAGAGCCTTTTTTCTTTTCTTCTTTTATTCTCCTCTTCCAACTCTTTCTCTCCTTTTCTTCTTTTTCTTCTTCTTCAACAGCGTATGTCACCACGATCACACATTCACAGCAACTTAAATGCGGAAATGGTGAGGACAATAATGAAGGTGCTTGTCTAGGATGCATATGGGAGATGATCATACCCCTTCCATTGCCCTCATGTACCTCAAAAACACAAATAAAAGTAATTTGGAGAGCAATCATAACCTTTTTTCCATTGCCCTACCACAGTTACTAGTCAGTCTAAGCTCCTTCATTCCTATGCCTCAAACAGGTGCTTCTCAAAAGTATGTGAAGTCGTTCTTTCTCAGTTGTTGGATGGTTCCCTTTCGAGGGCCAAGTGCTTGTTCTTTTGGTCCAATGTGCGATAATCTTTTGTGACTATGGTTTGAGAGAAACCAAACAGTTCTTAAAGGGGCAGAGATTATTCTGGAGGATTTTTGGGACCTTGTAAAAATGTTTTCTTCCACGGGGTGCACCCTATTTAGAGATATTGTGATTATGATCTTGTGCACATCTTAAGGAATATGGAATCATTTTCTGTAACCCTTTGATTCTGTGGGAATATCTCATTATCCTTTTTGTAAGGGCTTCTTTCATCAATATATGTTCAGTTTATTAGGAAAAAAGAAGGAATTAGTCGCTCGACGTAATCAACTCTCTCGCAAGTTCAGTTTCTTAGAAAATAACATAATTATAAGTTTGGGTAGTTTTTGCTAATTTCGTTACTTTTTCAGCAAATGAATTTTTTTCTATGCCATGGTTAGTATTTGAGGGTGGTAAGCCTAAAGTGAATCTTTGTAATCATTTAATTTAATCAGTGTAAATTATGAAGAGTTGTTTTTGTTTAAAAAAAATATGTAAGCTCAGCATTTCTGCGAAGGTTCTTGAAGTTGAGACATGTAGCATCATACCATTCTATTCCCATTTATAAAACTAGAGGATTGTAAACTTTTCTTATTGAAACACTGTTGCAGACACAGCAATGGCTCAAATACAAATCACAGGCATACCTTTGGACCACGGTCAACCAGTCTAGCCCACTCATGTCGGTTCCTCAAACAATCAAGAACAGCTTGTGAATGACTCGAATAAGCATAGCGCTCTCCGTTGTGCTTCCTCAGGTTATGCCAGTGCTGCAAAGAAAGCAATTGCACCGAAAAAGGAAAAATGAATATTCTATAATACATCAAACAAAAAGTGAATCGAGAGGCATACATATAAATATTAAAAAAAAAAAATCTGCACATCAGAAGAAACCGTACAGGCAAAACAGCATTACATAGTTCTTCATAGGTCATACGCCTTCCTTGGCTCATAATTTCATTGATTAAGCCTACATAGAAATAAGATGAGAACGCAAGGCAAAGATGTTCAAAATTTTAAAATTAGTAAATTTTATAAGAAAATTTTCATACTTATAGTTCAGTTGACACGTACCAGGTAAAGTTGGATGAACAGGGCCTTCTCCAACCGTGCCTGTGTCATCATCAGATGTGTTCCTTGGTGAATGATGTATGGATGAATTATTATGATCATTTGCTTCCATTGATGAAGATGGGCCACTACTTGCAGTATTTGTAGCATAGGCTGAAAGACCTTTTTTAAGAGAATTCAATCTTGAAGGAGATCCATTTTCTTCCCTCTTAGATGCTTCTGCGGAATTACTTGCAGTATTTGTAGCATAAGTTGAAAGAAGACCTCTTTTATGTGCATTCAATCTTGTAGGAGATCCACTCTCTTCCTTCTTAGATGCTTCTGCAGGATTACTCGTCTCTTGCCTTCTTTGATCAGGGGAAGACAGAATTTCATCAGTTCTTTTAACATCGTCATCAGGCTCACGGGAACTCCGAAATGTGTCTCTCAAGGCATCTCTGTTTTTCATTCTAGAAGCCTACAAAATATAACCACAAATATTTTACAGAAAACTCTTAGAACCAACACATCTGCATATCTAAAAATAGAGCTCTAAATGGTACACATAATATTCATAGGAGTGAGATATTGACATATATTTTACCGATGCATAGTCTCTTCCCCTAGAAGAACTGCGTTTTATTAGCAAGCTTGTTGCATTTGAAGAACCCAACTGTGGTGAGCTGCCTGTCTGACGCAATCGTGGCACACGAGGTACTCTAGGTGAGCTATTGAGCTCCTGATGCAAAAGAAAGGCAAGCTGCCAAAAGCCACAAAAGTTATATATGCAAAAATTATATCAAAAGCCTATTAACACAATTCACGAGAAGAAAATGAAAATTTTTAAAAACCTCTTCATCACTCAGCACAGCAGGTGGATTTGTAGTTGATGGAGGACACATCGCTGTTGCATGACGCTGATTGACCTTAGATGGAGGATGGTTAGGCTTGTCACCTCTTTGTGGTAAACATGAGTTTGAAACCTTGTTCTGTGAAGTTAAACCCTTATGATTGAGATGCGACTCAATGGACTCACTGTAGCCTGGACTATCTGGTGCATTATGTGCCAAAGGTGTCTTAACCGTTGAGAGCACAACAGAATCTTTTACGTGCAATGTGTTTCTTTTTGAAATAGGATCTTGCAAGTCCCTAACTGAGTATAATGAATTGGCAGCGGCATTTAAGCACTCTTTTGGATGCTCTTTAATTCTTCTCCTAGGCAGTTTATCCCTTTCTTCAACTCTGTCAACGCCATTTGAAGAATATTCTTTCCTACTACCACCACAACTTCCGGACACTGCCTCATGTTTGGCAGCAGTACCTTCTAGGTTTTCAGAATCTTCAGGTGTTAAATCATTGGACATGGATGGTTTAGAAATTATAACATTTGACGATGCAGGGGAAGATTTTCCAACACATAGTGTCGTTTTGTGTTGACTAGGTAATACATGTTGGTGTAAAGCCATTCCACTAGATTTTGATGGCTTTTCATCACCAAATTCAGAGACATTTTGAGGTTTCAAAGAATTAATATGTACTGTTGTGCTGCCTTCTGGACAATCCCACTCCTGTTTAAATACACATGGATTACTACGTTGTTCATCAGCCTCTTCAAGATGATAATTGCTAGCACCTTCAAAACTTTTTTCTGCCTTATGGCTACCCACTTGCAAACCGCACGATACACTACCAGAATTCACCTTATTACTTTCAGGCATACGATCATTACGTTTCTGCATCTCTGTAGCATCCGAATGTGCCGAAGCCTGGAAGTTTAAGGCTCCTCCAGATACATCAAGTTGCTTATCTATTTTGAATTTGGCATCTGTATGGGATGAATCAATTGAATTGCCGCAATTAACATCATCATGAATCTTATCATCCTTGCTTTCAAGTTTAGTGCTAGCTAAGCTTCCAACAGAAGGCTTGACAATGGTCCTAGAAAATCCTCCATCATCCGAATGGTCAAGAGCTGTACCACCTCCCTGCAGTTGAATAAGTAAGATTAAGAGTTGCCAAAGATTGAAAAGAAACACAGAAAGAACACGATCCCACCCCCCCCCCCCCCCCCCAACACATTCTTGAAGTATTCAGCATGTGTTGACCTTGCTGGATGACATATTCTAGAGGGTAAATTCATCAACCGCTTGCATGAGGATATCAAAATGGAGATACGGATTGGGCCACCTATTGGGTTGATGTTACAAATGTAGATGGTCCATAAAATTGAAGAAAAGCTACAGCATTCAGAAGAAAGTTGCCTTGAATCCAAAGTATGGAAGCCCAAGCCACGATGTTAGTGTAAAGTCCATTAAGTATGGGGCTGTTTCCATGATGTACAATTTCCATTAACCAAATCTATCTGGGTGTCAGATTTAAACAGGGAGGGATAGGAAGATCAGAAACACCACCGTTCAAGCTTAACAGAGTCCAAGCGTCAAAGCCGTCGAGTGGAAGGGCTATGATTTCATTAGGAAGAACACTTTACACCTGAGCATCGCTGCAAGAAAAAAAAAAAAATACAGGTGATCGTGATCCACGATTTTGAGGAAGAGGGTGTCAAGGAAGTGGCTATGTAAAATTTGGGGATGACTGATAAAGAAATTGAAGATGAAGAAAAGGATAAGGTAGCAAAATCGGCTTTGCATTCGATGGTGGAGAAACAAAATTTTATTCCACAACCTTGGGGTGAAACAGAGGGATACAGTGTGATGCTAGGAACTGAGGCTTCCGTGCGTGGAAATAAGATCTGTAAGCAAGTGGTGTTGACAATGGGAGAAACAACTACAGCGTAGGGACTTTTGCCAATTTTTTTGGCTTGCAACGTTGGGGGATATCACAATGAATCATTAAAATCTGAAGAAAAAAATTTTCATGCTAGGTAAATCTTACAAATAATATCCTTCTAAAATGGGGATCCCACGTTGGTGCATTTGCAGGTAACATTAAAATTCTTGATGAAATCGTTAAAGTTAGAAAAACAAGGGTTTCTTGTACAACTAAATGTGTTATGGAAGTTGGGTGTTGAAGAACCATGGTCACGTGTACCTACGGCCAGTGCTTCAAGCTTATGCTTCAGTATTTCAGCCATTCCCGAGACAACTGCTCGTGAGAGAAAAAGGATCATGGAATTGAATTGGTGTCGGGTTCAACTGCTCTAGGCAATGTTCATCCCCATAGATAACCCAATTCCAAAAAGATGATTGAAAGGTTAGTTGAGGAAATGTAGGTGGCTGGGATAATTCAACTGAGTAATAGTACATTTTCTAGCCCAATTTTATTAGTAAACAAAAAAAGATGGAAGTCGGAAGTGGATTATAGGGCTTGGAATAAAGTCACATTACTGAACAAATTTCTGATTCCAATGATTGATGATTTGCTAGAAGAACTTCATGTACATAATTGAAGATTGATCTGAAGTTGGGTTGATAGCAGAAAATTTCTTGAAGTCAGCTTTTCGAACTTAGGAGGGTCATTAAGACTTCTTAGTGATGCCTTTTGGGTTGAGAAATGCACTAACAACCTTTCAAGCATGGATGAAATTGGTATTATGTCCCTATTTAAAAAAAAAAAAAAAAAAAAAAAATGTACTGTACGGTGTTTTCTTACGAAATTTTGATGCACAATTCTTCGATGAACGAGTGTGTGAAACACTTGACAAAAGTTTTATCCGTACTTCAAGAGCATCAGTTGATTGCTAATCAAAAGAAGTGTCAATCTGCATTGCAACAAATCAAATATTTGGGGCATATTGTCTTGGCTCAGGGGTTCCTGTTGATCCATCCAAGGTGTCTGCTATGGAAAAATTACCTTTGCCTCAGAATTTGAAAGAATTAAGGGGCTTCTTGGGATTGATAGGCTATTGCAGCTAGTTCGTGAAGAACTATGGTACCATTGCTTTCCCCTGACGCAACCATTGAAGAAGGATCGTTTTGCCTGGAAAGAAGAAGCACAAAGGCTTTCTTTATTTGAAAAAGGTAATGGTTTCCATTCATGTGCTTCAGTTGCCTGATTTCTAAAAGGAGATTGTTGTGGAAGCTGATGTATAGAGTTTGGGGTGGGAGTCATCTTGATACAAGAGTCACGACCTAAAGCATTTTTTAGCTATGCTCTTCCACCTTTGCATCGGAATAAAATAGCCTATGAAAGGGAGCTTATGACCACTATCATGGAGGCCTTATATGTTGGGTAAGCACATTATTGTTCAAACATACCAACAAAATTGGAAGTTTATCTTTGATCAACTTATGGTGGCGGAAGAATATCAAAGGTGTTAAATCCCCAATCAATCCAAAAACTTAACTTGATGGGTATAGTAAATTTAATTTATCAACATGTAAACTCTCTCTTTCACTTATGAGCTTGAAAATAAATTCAGAGGCTCAACAAGTGAAAATCAACATTAATTGAGGAGGAAATGACATCACGGTTTGAACTCAACATCTCCTACTTGGATACCATGTTTAATCACCAACCAACCTAAAAACTTAAGAAGACAATAATTCAGTCAATAATTTCTTTGGCAAGATTTTTTTTGTTGCAGGGTGTCTCAGTGTTTGGAGGTGTGGTTTGGTGAAGTTTTGTCGGGATGGTTTTGGAAGGGAAAAGCTAAAGTGCTTTGAAGGAATCTTGTTAGGGTTATTTTGTGGCTTCTTTGGAAGGATAGAATCTTGAGAGTACTCTCATATAAGGCATCTTCTTTCAACTTTGGGAGAGAGGATGTCTCATCCCTTTGTCCCTTAGATTATTTTGTTTTGGCTCTTTTGCCTCCTTGAATGAAAGTCTCTAGTTTCTTATTAAAAATAATAATAATAAATTAGTTAGATTAAATTTTTCTAAAAAAAGTCTTATTGAAATTTGCTTCCACCAGTAGAACTCATCATTGAATTTTATTCAATTTTTAACAACATTTGAGCTCATTCCGAGAGAATCACTTTAGAGTATCTTTCGTTTAAAAGAGTCGCATGAGATGCTTACAGCAAATTTCCAACCATCCTTTTGGTAAAAAATTACTTATAAGCAAAAGAAGATTTAATTTGAAGTTTGTGCCTCATGTGGAAGAACACATATGCCACTAATGCTATGCTTCCAAAATAAAACCAGGAAATGCAATATAAATACTTATAGAAAAGACCGACGTACCTGTTTCACGACAATGTTTCCAACATCTTTCTTTGCAAAGAGGGGCGGTCCATCATCCTCAATTTTGGTGGAATTCTCAACCGTCAGAGAAACTTGCACTCCATTTTCGTCCTTCGGTCCAACTGCAATGGCGCTGTTGTTTTTAGATATCTCAGAAGATACGACACCAGGAGAGAGCTCACAACTGTCTCTATGGTTATCATTATTTTTATTTGCTACATGATATGCATTTGATAATTCTCGATCCACCATTTCCCTTGAACTCTTGTTCCTAGGATTTTCACTATTGCCCCTCGCATGCTTCTGATCTCTGTCTGCCAATTGTTTTTCATCATTCATCGATGTAAACACCAGTTATAATAAAAGAGAGTGAGAAAAAAAAAAATTTGTCCCTGATGTGAAAATTGCACACACTTCCCACATAATAATTTAAGATATCAATTCAGAAGTATGAAGATGAATTACCGATCTTAGAAGCATGATCAATTCTCTTTTTCAAGTTTGTCACCTTATCAGAGGGCGTAGACTTCATCTTCCCAGATTGATCTTTTGATACCAAGTAGTCTTCCGTTTTGCACTTACCAGAATGTAGCAGAGGTCGAAGAAAGCTTCTCTCCCTCACACCATTGTCAGGACACCTATCCAAATCTTCACTTACACCATGTTTTCCACTCAAAAGCCCATTCCTGTCACATAAAACATCCCCAGATTTGCTTCTCACACCAATCAAAGCTGCCACAGGGGTAGCCAATACATTGTCCTTAGACAAAGAAAAAAGAACACCAGCACCTTTGTCAGCAGGATTCTCATTTTTCCCATTATTTGTATTATCGCTCTGGTCCTCATCCCAACAGGGGAACTCCCGGTACTGAAAATTAAATTTCTTTGGAACATACCCAGTGCAGTTCCACAGCTGTGGAGTAAATAACGATGACAACCCGCTGAATAAAGCAGGGTCACCACCTGGAACGCCATGAACATGAACTCTTTCCTCAATCGGTATGTCTGTCCAAAGCCTAAACGGACGTTGGGATGGGCCATTACAGACATATGTACTCTCCATGCTCATGGTTTTGGTAGGAAGTTCAACCAATAACTGCGCAACCTCGGTCTCCTCACAGTCATTCCTCTCGTTCTTCCTCTTACATTTGTCGCAAACAAAAATATCATCTCCCTTCACGTAACGCGAACACCTTGTGTGCACCCAAACGCCACATTCATCGCAATTAACCATTTCTTCCCCATCATCAAAATTGACGCCACAGATGCAATCCACAGTCCACGAACCATTAACCCAATCATCAGGAGGGTCCATATTCTGGAGGCGGTTAGACTGCCCCTTCATACCTATTTCAATGCCGAACTACCCAAAGTGCCCAGAATTTCCAACAGAAAAGGTTTAAACAAACACCACAAACCCTAACTCAATTTCCAGATTACAAAGAACAATTCCAAAAGCCAGAATGCAAGATTTTACTTTTTAAAAAAATAAAAAACAGTGTTCCAACAAAGGCCAAACAAGATTAATCTCGTTCCACGTGGGTATACCTGGAAATTACATAACGATTACGACGACAAAGACAAAGGATACTAGAATTCCGCGTTCGAGGAAGGGCGACTATTGTGTAGAAGCAGAATCGCTCATAGAATCGATTGAATTACAACCGCAGATGCGAAGAAGGCTTCTCTGCCACCGCCGGATCAGTAAACAAAGAGGCTCGGACTTCCGTGTAGCCACCGGATCTGTGAAACCGTGAAAAAGTAATACATCCTGGGCAAACACGGTATGAACAATTTTGTTAATGTATTTTATTGTTTATTATTTGTCTCCAGTTTTAAATTTTTAGATTTAATATTTCCATTTTATTATGACATAATAATGACAAGGAGACTAACACGAAGACATCTAATTAGAATATTCAGACATTAAACAAAATATTCCTAATAAATTTGTAATTATATTCTTAATTTTGTCATTTATTTTTTTGGTTTTTATTCTTTTTTTTTACAAATTAGTTTATAAGGAGTGGAAGTACCTACAATTGTAAGATTTATTTTTATCTCTTAATAACGGTTGTACGTGGATTTGAAGTTTTTTTTTTTTTTTTTTTTTTTTTTTTTTTTTTTTTTTTTAGTTTAACCTCAATTTTATAATTTTAAAGAATAAAATATGCATAAAATCAAATTTTAAAATATAAAATAAATTTTATTTTCAGAAAGTTCTCTATTTATAATCGTTTGCATAATAGAGAATTATATTAAATTACAAATGATATAGAGAACAATAAATAGAAAGAATAATAAATAGACACAAGATATTAATCTATAATAAGAGAGCAAATATGACACCTATGATAAGCTGTAATAGCAATATTTGCCAGTGTGAAATATGATACATGTCGTAAACCATAATTCAAGTCTAAATATCATTAACATCCCCCCCTCCCCAACCTAAACGTCAGATTTGAACGAACGTGAAATTTGGATCTGAAAAATTCAAAGAGAGGTCGAGAAACATTTTTTGTGAAGATGTCAGCAACTTGGAGATGGGAAGGTACATACTGTGTGCGAAGTTTGCCAGCGATAACAAGTCCCCGAAGGAAATGATAATCTAGTTCAACATGTTAGGCCCGCTTGGGAGAAACGGGATTAGAGCTAAAAAAAAATAGCACTTTTGTTGTTACATAAGAAGTTCAGTAGCAGTCGTGGCAAGAGAACGATACACAGATTCACAGCTGGAGCATGAGACAGTAGATTGCTTTTTGGCACTCCAAGAATCGAGATTATTACCAAGATAAATAGAATAGCCGGATGTAGAACAACGAGTATCGGGACAAGCAGCCCCAATCAACATTCGAATAAGTAGCGCACTATGAACAATGGATACATGAAAGGTAAGACCAAAGTGGAGTGTTCCCTTGACATAGCGAAGAATAGGTTTGACAGCAAGAAAGTGATCTGCAGCAGAGGTATGCAAAAATTGACTGATAGAATTGATAGCATGGGCAATATCTGGACGCGTAATGGTCAAGTATTGAAAGGCATCAACAAGAGATCGATAGAGAGTAGGATCAGAGAAAGGAGAATCATCAGGAGTCAGGTGTTGAGAAACAACCATGGGGGTGTGGACTGGTTTGCTATTGAGCAACTGAGCACGAGTAAGAATATCCCAAACATATTTTAATTGACTAAGAAAAAGATCATCAGGAGTGGGGAAGCTTCAAGATCAAGAAAGTAATGGAGAGAACCCAAATCCTTGGTAGCAAACTCAGAATAAACTTGCGAGTAAAGTTGTCAATAAGAGATGAATTGTTGTTGTTAACAATAATGTCATCAACATAAATAAGCAGAAAGATAAGGTTATATTGCTGATGAAAGACAAAAGGGACGAGTCAGCGCGACTGCAAGAAAAACCAAGTGTGAACAAGCATTGAAACCAGGCGTAAGGAGCATGCTCTAAGCCATAGAGGGCTTTCTTTAATAGACAGATATGAGTGGGAAATCGAGGATCAATATACCCAGGGTTGTTCCATATGAACATGTTCAATAAGAGTGTCATTGAGGAAAACATTCTTCACATCAAGTTGCTAAAGAGACCATTTATTTGTGACCGCAATAGAAAGCACAACACGAACAGTGGTAGCTTTGATAACCAGACTGAAAGTGTTAGTGTAGTCAAGACTAGAAAACCTGAGTATAACTTTTGGTAACAAGACGAGCCTTGAAATGCTTAACAGATCCATTAGATAAATATTTAATGTGAAACACCCATTTATAACCTACAATGTTGGTGTTGGCAAGGTGAGGAACCAAATCCAAGTGTCATTTTGTTCTAAAGCTCGAATTTCTTCACCCATAGCAGCAACCAAGCATGATTCTTAGCCTCAGATTTGAATTCTTTTGGCTCAGTGGATGCAAGAAGAGCAAAAAGAAGGTCAGATGAGAATAAAATACCAAGATTTGTTGGATGGCGAGTCTTGAAGATACCAACTTTGGCTCTGTGATCATAGGATGAGAGCCAAAAGAAGAGGAGGAATCAACAGTAGGTTCAATAGAGGCCGAATCAGAAGTCGAGGGTGGCAAAGAGGAACCTGGAAGAGAAGTATCAACCTGCACAGACTCTCATCCACAAGGTCAAACAAATATTACATGGGAATGAGCTAGATCGAGAAATGTGCAGTGAAGTAGTGGTAGGAGGGATGAATCAATATGGTAAAGATGCGGTTCCAAGAAATTTGAAATATGAAGATAGGAAAGAGGTTGGGCCTTGGAGCTAGGGACAACAGGAAAGTGAGTTTCAGCAAATTGAGCGTGGCGGGTGATGTATAGCTTAGTGGTGGTGGGATCAAGACAACGAAACCCTTTATGAGCAGGACTATAACCCAAAAAAATGCTAGGAATAATGCGGGGAGAAAGCTTGTTAGGCATATAATCATGCAAGCGAGGATAAAAACGACAACCAAATGGATGAAAATTGTCATAATGCGGAGAGTAGCCATAAAGGAGTTCAAGAGGTGACTTACCTACAAGAAGTGGAGTAGGCAACCGGTTGATAATATAAATTGCAATGTTGAAGGCGTCAACCCAGAAACGAGGAGAAAGATTGGAGTGAAAGAGAAGGGTCGAGCCAGTTTCAGTCACATGACGATGTTTTCTCTCAGTACGACCATTTTGAGCGGGTGTATATGAACAAGAGAGTTGATGGTGGATGCCAGAAATAAGTGAGTTTTGAAACAAGTGCTAGTATATTCGACACCTCCATCGCTTTGAAAAACCTTGATACAAGCAGAATATTGATTTCCATAAATTTTTAAAATTGAAGAAAAATATCAAAGAAATCATATTTTAAATTTTAATGGGTAAAGCCAAGTGAATCGAAAATAATCATCAATAAAAATAACATGGTAAAGAAACCCGAATTGGATTTGACAGGGGAAAGATCTCAAAGATCACAATGAATAAGATATAACACATGAGACGACCTACATTCATCACGGGAATAAGACAATTGATGACTTTTCACAAGCTGACAAGTACTATGGATAAGGCAATAAAGATGCAAGAGAAAGATACCTTTTTTTATTTAAAAAGAAGTAATAGAATAATTCACATGACCTATGGGAGCATGCCATAAATCATATGAAGCATGTAAAGATTTGTTTCGAAGAACAGAAATAAAGGTAGAGTTGTCGCGCTCCAGCACATATAGTCCTCTATCCCTTTTACCAATTGCCACCACCCTTCATGGTTTCACGATTCTGGATAGTAAGAAGATTATTAGTAAATGTAACAGATATGTTAATTTACTAATTGAAAGAAAATTTTTAGTGAGATGAGGGACAACCAATACATCTCATAAATGAATATTTGGAACAGGAGGAAGAGTACCAATGTGGGTAATGGTAGGGGATGCACCGTTTCCTACGATTACAGAGTCCGTACTCGTGTAATTTTTAGTCTAATCCAAAATAGATGGATAGACGGTCATATGGGTCGAACCCTAGTATCCAAAAACCAATCAGTTGCCTCGAGTCCAACAATGACGTGTTGAATGCTTCAGCAAGATGAGCATGAGCAGAATCAGGCCGAATTTATCGTTGGTTGCAGTGGTTAGAATAATGGCCCTCTGTGCGGCATATTTGGCAACGAGGTAGACGACGACCCTAACCCAAGTGGGTTTGTCCTCGGTTGAAAGAATTATTTTTGTGAAAATGAGAACAACCTCGTTGGTCGCTAAAGGAAGCAGGGTGACTTCCATGGGTGCGACCACGATTAGTGGCTGCGAATATTGTAGGCGTAGAGTCAGAAGACTCAAGGGAGCGTTGGAACAACTCAAGACTTTCAGCTCTAGAGACCAAATCTACAGAACAGGGGAGAGGGGTGAGAGTTATTTGAGCAGTAGAAAAAGTTAAAAAAAATCAGTACCGAGTCCATGAAGGAACCAGTACACTTTACCAATGTCCTCGACGGGTCTGCCAATGGCATGAAGTTGGTCACAAATTGTTTTGAGGGTACGGGCATACTCAGAAACAAGTTTTGTGCCACGTTTCATTAGCTCCAAGTCATCCTTGAGTCTTAGTTCATGAGCTTTCGAATGATGGTTGAACGTAGTTTCCAACGTGAGCCAAACGTCACGTGCAGTGGAGAGACCAACGACAACAACAATGGCTTCTCGGTGAGAGAGGAGAGTAGGAGACAGAGAAGTCGTTGATTAGCTGCTTGTTTTGGAATGTAATTATACTTGGTGTCTCGTTCCTCTACTACCTGGTCATAAAATTATTGGTTGTCGTTGGGTGTATAAGATTAAATACAACTCTGATAGTTTTGTTGAACTTTATAAAGCTCGGTTGGTATCAAAGGGATACACTCAGGTTGAAGGTATTGATTATAAAAAGACATTTTCTCCTTCAACGAAACTTACTACACTTTGTTGCTTACTCACTATTGCTGCTGCTCGAAAATGGTTCACTCATCAGTTGGATGCTCAAAATGCGTTTCTCCATAGTAATCTAGACGAGAATGTTTACATGTCTTTACCACTAGGTCTTCACCGACATGGGAGAATACAGTATGTCGGCTACATAAATCTCTTTATGGGTTAAACCAGGCTTCTCGCAATTGGTTTTTCGTTTTCTCTACCACTATACAAAATGCAAGCTATACTCAGTCCAAAACAGATTACTCTTTGTGATGTCCCACATTAGTTGGGAAGGAGAACAAACCACCATTTATAATGGTGTAGAAACCTTCTCCTAGTAGACGGATTTTAAAGCCTTGAGGGGAAGCCCAAAGAGGACAACATCGGCTAGCGGTGGATTCGGGTTGTTACAAATGGTATCAGAGCCAGACATCGGACGATGTGCCAGCCTTCTCGCTGTTCCCCGAAGGGGTTAGGCATGAGTCTCGCTGTTCCTCGAAGGGGGGTAGACACGAGGCGATGTGCCAGTAAGGACGCTGGGCCCCAAATGGGGGTGGATTGTGATGTCCCACATTGGTTGGGGAGGAGAACAAACCACCATTTATAATGGGTGGAAACCTTCCCCTAGTAGACGCGTTTTAAAGCCTTGAGGGAAAGCCCAAAGAGGACAATATCTGCTAGTGGTGGAACTGGGTTGTTACACTCTTTATTTACTATGTTGATGATATTTTGTTGAAAAACAATGATCTCAAAGAAATTCAACATCTCAAGACTAGTTTACTCGAGAAATTCATTATCAAAGATTTAGAAAATTTGAAATATTTCCTATGCACTGAATTTTCTCGATCTAGAAAAGGAATTTTTATGTCTCAAAGGAAGTATGCTCTAGATATTCTTCGAGACACAGATTTTATAGAAGCGCTCCAGAAAAATTTCCTATGGAGCAAAATCTGAGACTTTCTTTAAGAGAATGAGAGAAGTTGAATGATCCAAGTAAATACAGACGGTCAATTTATGCATGAACCAAGAAAACTACATTGAGAGGAAGCTCTTCGAGTTCTGAGATACATCAAACGTACTCCTTGCTAAGGACTTCTATTACCATCTAAAAACAACTTGAGACTACAAGCATATTGCGATTTTGACTGGGGTGATTGTCCAACTTTCAAACAGTCTATTTCTGGGTTATGCATTTTCCTTGGAAATTCAATTTATTTTTTGGGAGTCTAAAGAGCAAACCAATGTGTCCAGATCATTAGCAAAAGCCGAGTATCAAGCTATGGCAAATACTTGTTTAGAGTTAACTTGGTGAGATACATTCTTCAAAACTTGAAAATTCCGCTATCCGCATTATTGTAGTATGATAATCAAACAACATTATTACATATAGCAGCCAATCCAGTTTTTCACCAATATACAAAGCACATTGAAATAGATTGCCATATAGTTCGAGAAAAGTTACAAGCTGGAATCATCAAACTGTGTTATGTTTCGCTAAAATGAAATTGGGAGATGTTTTCACTCAAGCTTGGGGACGACAGACGACAACAATTTGATTTTCTAAAAGGTTAGGTGTGATTGGCATACACTCTCCAACTTGAAGGGGAGTATTAAGATATAAAGATATTTGAGGAATATATTTTGTGGTATAAGTGTAATTAGTTATGGAATATATCTTAGCGTTAATATTTTTTCACTTATTTTTAGGAGTTGGTTAATACTATATTTTATCCAATTTTGTCAATAATATGTTTTTATTTTATTTTCAAAATTTGGTTAGCAGTATATTTTATCTTATTTCTAGGATTCAGTTGGCGACTTGTATCCTAGTCATGAACATTAATGAAGATCATACTTTCGATCCTACTTGTGTTTCTCGTTCTTAACACTTAACAAACATGCTCTCATCATTGCCAGTAAAAATTTGATCGTTAACATGTAGACTAACCATCAAAATTTTACCTCCATCTTCTATTTGTATTGTACCATGCATGCTCGGCTTGTTTAAGGCCATATAATATCTTCTTCAATTTGTACACCTTGTACTCTTCACCTCTTTTTCCTCATAACCTTGTAGTTGCTCAACAAACACTGTTTCATTTAACTCTCCATACAAGAAAGCACTTTTCATGTTAAGTTGATACATGCTCCAACTATTTCGAGCTACGTAAGTAATTATCATTCGAATAGTATCCCACCTAGCCACATGTGCAAGCACCCCGATATAGTCTATATCATGCTGTTGTACGTACGCTTTTACCACCAACCTATCCTTGTACTTGTTAACTACTTCATTTTTGTTGCATTTGAATAGTATCCCACCTAGCCACAGGTGCAAGCACCCCGGTACAGTCTATATAATATTGTTGTACGTACCCTTTTGCCACCAACCTATCCTTGTACTTGTTAATACTTCGTTGAGTTTAGTTTTGAAAACTCACTTTACTGTTCTTCATTCCTTTAACCAAATTTGTCAACTCTCAAGTCTCATTTCTTTCGATGACTTTTATCTCCAAGTCTATTGCAGCTCTCTATTTTGAACTTTGACAGTTTCTTCAAAGGTAGTCGGATCTGTAGTTGAGGTTAAAATAACTAAATTGTTGGGTTAATAGAACAGCTTCTTCAAAGGTAGTCGGATCTTCAGAAAATTCTCCTTGCTCAAATAATCTTTCATCCATAATGTTGCAATTTTGTTCCTCCCTTTTGGTGTGATTTCTTCAAATGTTGAAGAATTTGCTTCAAATGACTCACCGGAAGATATACTAACTTCCACTTCTTCTGCTACCACCTCTTCCTCAAATTCTTTCACGTTTGTCATATTTGCTTCATTTTGTATGGTTAGCATCCCATTCGAGGGTATCAAGTCTAGCTTCTTTATTACTTTTCCCACAATCCCATCACTTATTCTCTTCAAAAATCACTTCTCCTCCGCTTACAACTATCTTATCCCATTTGAATGAGTCAATTTTCAATAAAAAATGGCATGAGAGTTCGCATTCTATTTCGTTGGTACGGTCAACTGGAATCAAATCCCGTTGTTGACTTATCCCATTAGAAAGTATTTAATTTGTCTATCATTATATACATTACCATCTATATTGTCATTATCTATGGAATTCGAACGTGCACTCTATTTATGAGCCATTTTTTCATTTCATTGGTCCTTATTTCTTATCTAGCATATCCATTTAGGTCTAATCTATTAGTTTTTTTCTTTTTTCTACCTATACCCTTTCTTTCTTTCTTTTCTTCTTCCATCAAAATTCCGCATATTTTCATATTTAGGATTTACATATACAACATATATCAATGTCAACAATAATTTCTTTTTTCAATATTTTGAGCAAAATATTAAATTACAAACTTTTTTTCAAAAAAGAATTGAGTTGCATCATACATAGAAGTTGTTGTTGCGAGAGTTCTTAATTCATGATGTGTAGGAGGGACTTGTGTCACTACAAATAGAGACTAAAGCAAGTGTTGGATTCAAAGTTATGTTAAAAATTATAAATTGACTTACTATACTCCTGAATATGAGACCAAAGATACTGATATCTTGGCAGCATACCGAGTAACTCCTCAACCGGGAGTTCCATTCGAGGAAGTAGGGCCCGCTGTAGCTATTGAATCTTCTACTGGTATATGGGAAATTGTGTGGATCGATGGACTTACCAGTCTTGATCATTACAAAGGACGATGCAATGGAATCAAGCCCATTTGTGGAGAAGAAAATCAATATATTGCTTATGTAGCTTATCCCCTAGACCTTTTCGAATAAGGTTCTGTTACTAACATGTTTACTTCCATTGTGGGTGATGTATTTGGATTCAAGGCTTTGCGTGCTCTACGTATGGAGGATTTGTGAATCCCTACTGCTTATATTAAAACTTTCGAAGGTCCGCCTCATAGTATCCTAGTTGAAAGAGATAAATTGAACAAGTATGATCGCCCTCTATTTGGATGTACTATTAAACCAAAATTGGGATTATCCGCTAAGAGTTTATGAATGTCTACGTGGTGGACTTGATTTTACCAAAGATGATGAAAACATGAATTTCCAACAATTTATGCGTTGGAGAGACGGTTTCCTATTTTGTTCAGAAGCCATTTATAAATCATAGGCTGAAACAAGTGAAATCAAGGGAATGCTACTGCGGGTACATGCGAAGAAATGATGAAAATGGCTATGTTTGCTTGAGAATTGGGAGTTCCTATCGTAATGCATGACTACTTAACAGGTGGATTCACTGCAAATACTAGCTTGTCTCATCATTGCTGAGATAATGGTCTACTTTTTCACATTCACCGTGCAATGCATGCCGTTATTGATAGACAGAAGAATCATGGTATGCACTTCCGTGTACTAGCTAAAGTGTTACTTCTGTCTGGTGAAGACCATATTCACGCTGGTACCGTAGTAGGTAAACTTGAAGAGGAAAGAGAGATTACTTTAGGCTTTGTTGATTTACAACGTGATGATTTTGTTGAAAAATATCAAAGCCGCAGTATTTATTTCACTCAAGATTGGGTTTCTTTACCAGGTGTTCTGCCAGTGGCTTCTGGTGGTATTCACATTTGGCATATGCCTACTTACCAAGATTTTTTTAGATGATTCTAAACTACAATTCGGCGGAGGAACTTTGGGGCACCCTTGGGGTAATGCACTAGGTGTCGTAGCTAACCGACCAGAAGCATGTGTACAAGCTCGTAATGAGGGATGTGACCTTTCTCTTGAGGATAATGGAATTATTCATGAGGCTAGTAAATGGCGTCCTGAACTAGCTGCTGCTTGTGAAGTATGGAAGACAATCAAATTCGAATTGAGGCCCGTAGATATTTTGTAATCTAGTGATTACCCTTCATTCTTTTAATGAACTTTCAATTAAACTAAACTAGTTCCAATCTTTTACTAAAAGGATTGAGCCAAACACAATGCAAAGATACTATTGTATATCTTTTTGCTAGACCTACGAAATTCAAAATTGAAATAAAAATCGACAATGGATGTTTCTTTGCCTTCAATGTCTCTAAACTTCTCGATGGTTATACAGATATTTAAAATAAAAACGATATGAATTAACGATAAAATTTAAATATCCTACCAAATGGTAACAAGTTTTCTTTTCATATCCTATGAATGGTACAATATGACTCATTCAAATGGTACCAGATAAAATCCAAAATATAAAGGATTAAAGATAAAATTCAACTATTCTATAAAATGGTATCAAGTTTTCCAGTCTCCTAGGTGAAGGAGAGATCCTAAATGCGACAATGATGTTTCTTTATCATTAAGACATCTAAACTTCTCGTGAAAGCTATATTTTCCATTATCGAGAATTGAACCCAAGTCTCCTTGGTGAAAGCTAGATATCCTAACCGCTGGACGACAATGGATGTTTTTTTTGTCCTCAACACCTCTAAACTTCTCATGGTTATATAAAGCTTTCCATTGCCATGAATTGAACCCAGGTCTCCGGGGTGAAAGCCAGATATCCTAACCGCTAGATGACAATGAATGTTTTTTTGTCATCAACACCTCTAAACTTCTCGATGGTTATATAAATATCCAAAATATAAACGATATGGATTAAAAATAAAATTCAAATATCCTAATAAAATGGTAGGATGGTACCAAGCTTTTCATTGCCAAGAATTGAACCCAAGTCTCTTAGGTGAAAGCTAGATATCCTAACCGCTGGACGACAATGGATGTTTTTTTGTTATCAACACCTCTAAACTTCTCAATGGTTATACAGATATCCAAAATATAAACGATATGAATTAAAAAATAAAATTCAAATATCCTATAAAATGGCACCAAGTTTTTCATTGCCAAGAATTGAACCCAAGTCTACTAAATGAAAGGCAAATATCTTAACCACTATACAACAATGGATATTTTTGTACCATTAACACCTCTAAACTTCTCAATTGTTATACAGATATGAACCCGGGTCTCTTGGGTGAAAGCGAGATATCCTAAGGGAAGGACGATAATGGATGTTATTTTGGCATCAACACCTTTAAACTTCTCGATGGTTATACAGACATCCAAAAATATAAACGATATGGATTAAAGATAAAATTCAAATATCCTATAAAATGATAGAATAGTACCAAATTTTCCATTGCCGAGAACTGAACTCGGGTCTAATGGGTAAAAGTCAAATATCCTAACCGGACAATCAACACTTCTAAACTTCTCGATGGTTATACATCGATCCAAAATATAGACGATATGTATTAAAGATAAAACCCATATATTCTAAGATGGTACAATGTTACCAAGTTTTTCCATTGCCGGGAATTGAACCCGGGTCTCTTGGGTGAAAGCCAGATATCCTATCCGCTGGACGACAATGGATGTTTCTTTGTCATCAACACCTCTATACTTCTCGATGGTTAATTAGATATCTAAAATATAAGCGATAAGGATTAAAGATAAAATTGAAATTTCCTTTAAAATGGTACCAAATTTTCCATTGCGAGGAATTGAACCCAAGTCTCCTAAGTGAAAGCCAAATATCCTAACCATTGGACGACAATGAATGTTTCTTTGTCATTAACACCTCTGAACTTCTCGATTATTATACAGATGTCCCTCGATGGTTATACATATATCCAAAATATAAATGGCAGGGAATTGAACCGTTCAATTATCCTGGATGAAAACCAGATATCCTAACTGCTGGATGACAATGGATGTTTCCTTGTCTACAATGCCTCTAAACTTCTCGATGATTATAGAGATATAAAAAATATAAACGAAATGGATTAAGGATAAAATTCAAATATCCTATAACCGCGAGACGACAATGGATGTTTCTTTGTTCTTAATGCCTCTAAACGTCTGGTTGGTTATATAGATATCCAAAATACAAAGTAGATAGATTAATAATAAAATCCAAATATCTTTCAAAATGATACAAGGTTTCTATTGTCGGGAATTGAATGTAGGTCTCTAAGGTGAAAGTCAAATATTTTTTGGATGAATGATATATGTTATACTTTTATGATGTATGATGTATGATATATGTTATGTTATGTGATGATTTACGATATGATATAAGTTATGCTATGATATGAACAATGTTATGATATGAGTGTTTTGATGATGCATGAACCTCCATATGTCAAGTCATGTATATTATGTTAGCATGTTCACACTATATCTATGAGACATTGAGAAGCTATGTATGTTAACCACAAAAGATATATCAGTATATGTATGCATGTCTCATAGGAACGTTATACCGTGAAAAAGAATGGAGGTATGATTTGTATTATAAGTGTGCACCATGATTTGAAACTATGAGACTTGTCATGTGCATCGAGATACTTCCCTATTATGATTCATACGGATGAGTACACTACGATATTATGTATACCATGATATTATGCATACTTTTTTCCTTCCATGCTTCCAACAACGTGAGTGTATGCTAGCCCATAGGCAAGTCCAAGATGAACGTACACAAGCTCGCCTAGTAGGTCTATGTGTGCATGCATGAGCCATGTGTAGAGCTTAATGTCAGGGGGTACGTATACATGAGTGTACACTAACTTGTGCACATGCACGGGATATGGAGAAATACTACACATTCAACTCTACGTACTAAAATTAGAGACCAAAGTTAATATTTTATGAAAGGGTAGGTCCCACCATTATGGTGTGAAGGCCATAGGGCATGTGCTACAAGAAGTGAAGCAAAGAAAGGCATATGCAAATAAATTTTTATGTCCATGTAAAAAAGATAGGAATATTAGAAATTATGATATTCAAAACGTACATGAACACGAATGGACCTTACATATAATATTTTGGTATCATCATGGAGAAGGACGTGAGGAGGATAAGGTTGAAAAAGACATCGATGATGCTCTTATGTTGGAAGCAACCAACTTATATAAGAGCACATATATCAGAAAAGAGGACAACAACGATATTTTTGCATCAAGAAAAGATAAAAAAAATTCTCACAATATCCAAAAGGCAAATACTACATTGTACAAAATATATTGAGATATTACCATGGTTGCATTGTATGTACTTAAAACTTTTAATGATTGGTTAGATGCTAGTTTCACAAACCTTCTAGAACTTTTTTATGACATGCTTCCAATGAATAATGTTAGCTACGAGCATATTGAACAAACAATTGACTTCGATGTTTTTTTAACTTATAGCACTGGTAAAACAATTGTCAAAAGTTTACATTTTATTTATACGTAAGAATTACATTATGTATTTTGTATACTTTGTATACATGTTCGAAGACTTGGATTTGGATTTGGAGTGACTTGTTCAAAATTATCATAAATCAAATATTACTTTAAGAGAGCTTACTTCCTATGTTACCCAACACAACCAAGCCTCCAACGTAAACAAAAAGTGAATATTTATGATTGTTTCTATATCTTTC
This sequence comes from Cucurbita pepo subsp. pepo, assembly GCF_057944985.1. Lineage (NCBI taxonomy): Eukaryota > Viridiplantae > Streptophyta > Magnoliopsida > Cucurbitales > Cucurbitaceae > Cucurbita > Cucurbita pepo. The sequence goes on along the minus strand of NC_141799.1, from coordinate 10,473,668 downwards.
TCAATTCTAGTAGAAGGTTAAAAGGTCCCGAGTTTAATTTTGAAGCTATATAAATGGATTTAAAGCTATATAAATGGAAGGTCGAGAGTTTTATTTTGAGGCTAGAGCATTTTTACTTTCTTTAAGTCAATTACTAAGTTTCTTGAAAAATGGGGTAGAACGAAGGAGATATTCAAATCTGAAAGTTCTTGACTTGAGATATTTGATCAACAAAAATCATTCAAGCTTGGAGTAATTCGAATTTCAAACCAGTGTTCTTGCCTTAAAGATATTTGATCAAGAAAAATCATTCAAGCTAGATTCGAATCTCAAACAAGTGTTCTTGCCTAAGATATTTGATCAACATAATTCAAGCTAGACATGATTGATCTTGTTTGGAGTGATTCCAATCAAGTGTTCTTGCCTTGGGATATTCGATCAACAAAATAATCCGAATATTACTCCTACGTAGTAATTCCATATCAAGTTCATTAAACAATTAACTTTACACGACTTGTTCAACAAACAATAATAATAAAAGAAACCGGAACAAAGAGTACCAACAATAATCTATCGAGAGTTCTTCGATACACAACCATTTCAATTGATCTCAACAAGAACAAGATTATCGTCCGATCCCAATAAATAGCACGTTCCTAATTCTACAAGGAATACATAGATTTAAAGGCTTTGAAGTAATTTGAGGGTCTCGCCAATATGCTTTTCGGGTTGGAATTGGTTATTATAAATGAGCTGCACAATCCCATTCTTATCAAGAACATAAGTCTGTCTTCCAGGCAATGTTCCAAAAAGATCGGTAGGAACTCCCCATTCTTTCCTCACTTTGTTACCCTCATCACTCAGCAATGTAAATGGAAGTCTGTATTTCTTTGCAAAAGCCTACATTTTCAACCGTGTCAATGTGAGAATCCCACATTGGTTAGAGAGGAGAACGAAACACCTTTGTAAGGGCGTGAAAACCTTTCCACATTGGTTAGAGAGGAGAACGAAACACCTTTGTAAGGGCGTGAAAACCTTTCCATAGCTGTTTTAAAGCCTAAAGGGGAAGTCCGAAAAAGCCCAAAGAAACCATATCTACTTGAGCTGTTCAAATTTCGAAAAGGGGTTGTGTAATTACCTTGTGTGAAGATGAATCATCGCCGCTAATGCCGACAACCTCAGCTCCTGCTTTCTTGAACTTGTCATAAGAATCTCTGAAAGCACAAGCCTGCAGAATTTGTTGGTTTTGGATTAAGGAAAGGGAAATCCCATTTTAGAGAAGAGGAATGGTACCTGCTTGGTGCAGCCAGGAGTCTCATCGGCAGGGTAGAAGTAGACAACCACAGGCTTCCCTTTGAATTTAGAGAGGCTCACATTCCGCCCGTCCTGGTCTTTCAGGGTGAACGCAGGAGGGGCTTGGCCCTTATTCACCTACCCAACAAACACCCAAAATCTAAGCACAAAAACCAAATGATGAACCAAAAATCCACAAAGGAGAGCGATGTACCTTAGAAGAGATGGCGAATTTGAAGGAGGAAGAAGAAGGAACAGAGGTAGGGGAAATGCGAACACAAATTTGGGGTCCCAGAAACTGGGAATTGGAGGATTTGGGGAGAAATGGGAGTTTAATGGAAGATGGGGTTTTGGGAGATAGAGAGGGGACAAGAAAATGTGCTACTGGGTTAGGGAGAGAAGCCATTTTTGAAGGGTCAAATTCTGAGAAAATGTGCTCTCAAAATCCCCTGTTTCTGCCTATTGCATCTTATCTTGGCGGTGGATGAAGAAGACGCTACACATGGCAGCTGCGTAGACACGGCCAGAAGCTTGGAGTCTTTTTTTTTTTTTTTTTTTTTTTTTTTATTGAAAATTGCTGAAAATAATGATGGGTGGAGGCGGAGTGGGGAGTATAGATAGCTGGATCGGGTCCCTTTTGGATTCCACGGTCGTCCACCGGACCCACCCGTGTACGGTTAGGTTGATTCACCCATTCAAAAATTTTGGTTGGTTGGGTCGATTTTCACATTGGGAGAGGAATTTTTTTAAAACTATTAAAAAACATACTTATTATTAATACATTATATTAATAACTATATTTTATAAAATTAAAATATTAAACATTCACGTGTCATGACATTTATTATTAGTATTGATTACGAACATTAAATATTTTCAATATTTATAATAATTAAAAAAAGTTATTGGATTGGATTTGTAACCTTATTTTGTGTTAGCGGGAGTGGGTGGATTGATCCAACTAAAATATGTCAACTTGCAAACCGATCTAATTTTATTTTTTTAACTCAACTCAATCTTAATAGTTTGAATTTGGTAGTTTAAGTTAGTCGATTTATGTGATCATATGAATACACCCCTTACAAGCTTGGAAGTGTGTTTGATAAGCGTTAACATGACTTAATTTTTGCAAAGCTAGAGGTTCTTTTAGTATCTTTTCAAACTTTCACAAAGAAAGCCAACTTAACGAATTGATTCCAACCAAGAGTTGGTTAGAAGATGAATAATTCTTGGCCAACTTAACGAATTGATTCCAACCAAGAGTTGGTTAGAAGATGAATAATTCTTGGATCGAACTTAAAATCTACGGTCACTCTTAGATTTCAAGACGACTCACTTCATAATTAGTTTGATCATGACTAATCCAATAAATCGATTTTAACATCAAATCTAAAGCAAGGTTTGAACAAGAAACATCACACTCGAAGGATTACAAACACAAGGTTTTTGTATTTCACCTTGATTTTAAATTTGAATATTACATGTGTTTGAATAGGCTAAAAAGATAATTCAAACCTAACTTAGTTTAACTACCAACTGTAATTCAACTAAAGACAGAAAGTCTTCAAATCATAGGGTGATATTTATTGTCACTCATTAAAGTTTTTCATGGCCATGAATTGAACTCATGTCTCTTAGGTGAAAGCCAACCACTGAACAACAATGGATGTTTTATTGTCCTCAACGCCTCTAAACTTCTCGATGATTATACACATATTCAAAAAACGATTAAAAAAAAAATCTTACAAAATGGCACCTCCTAGGTACCACTTCTATCTAACAAACGAGATGATTAAGGATAAAATATATAAATTGATTTGAACCCGAGTCTCCTAGGTGAAAGCCAAATATCCTAACCGCTAGACAACAATGGATATTTTTTGTCATAAACAGCTCTAAACAAACGAGATGGATTACTTCTTGATGGTTATACATATATCCAAAATACAAAACCATATGGATTAAGGATAAAATCTAAATAACCTAACCAAGTTTTCCATGGTTGGGAATTTAACCCATGTCTCCTAGGGTGAAAGCCAGATATCCTAACCACTAGACGACTAGATATTTCATCTTTATCAACGCTTCTAAACTTCTCGATAGTTATACATATGTCCAAAATACGAACGAAATAGAGTAGGGATAAAATAAAAAAATCCAACAAAATGGTTTCTCCTAGGTACCGCTTATGAACTTCTTAATGGTTATGGTTATACAAATATACAGAATACGATTGAGATGATTAAGGATAAAGTTCGAATATTGATGCTAATTTTTCCATGGCCATGAATTGAACATAAATCTGTTGGTGAAAACCAAATATCCAAAATACAAACGAGATTGATTAAAGATAAAATAAAAAAATATTACAAAATGGCATCAAGTTATTGTCCTCGCCTCTAAACTTCTAGTATAAAGATGTCCAAAATACTAACGATATGGATTAAGAAGGATAAAAATATATATATGTCCCAACCAAGTTTTCCATTGCCGGGAATTGAACCCAAATCTCTTGGGTGAAAGCCAAATATCCTAACCGCTGGACGACAATGGATATTTTTTTTCATCCTCAATGCCTCTACACTTCGCGATGGTTATACAAATATCCAAAATGCCAGCGATATGGATTAAGGATAAAAATATAAAATCCTTACCATGTTTTCCATTGCCGAGAATTGAACCTGAGTCTCCTAGGTGAAAGCTACATATCCTAACCGTTGGACGATAATGAATATCTTTTTTGTCCTCAACGCCTTTAAACTTCTCGATGGTTATACAAATATCCAAAATGCA